>NC_137454.1:169838677-172238677 GCF_964235325.1 Thermobia domestica | reverse complement strand
AATCGGAACACAGAGAGATGAAAAAAAAAAAAAACAGAAGCTAACTTTCCGAAAAGAAAATGAGGAAAAGAATTAACGTGAATGTTCAAATTCTGGGAAGAAGAAGAAAAAGAAGAAGAAGAGGACATAAAATTCTTAAAATCCTTTCTTGAAGGATAGATCTGTAACTGATGCTGATTTTTAGCCATTACGCTAATGAGACCGTGTATTCTCTCACTCGATCGAAAAGCAGACACTTTAGAGGGAGAATCGGTACTCAGAAGTTATGGTAGACTGGTATAAGAGACGAGAGAGAGAGAATGGCTATTTTCCTATGTAATTACACGGTAAAAATTAATAGGCCTACAAGACAAGATCTCAATGTAATTAAAAAGAGGAACTTAAGTTTTTTTTTACCCCCTACCACTCTCCTTCCCATTAAAAAAAATTAAAAGACTTTACAAAAGTATACACTCAAACACCATGTACCGATTTCTGCGTGAACGGATGGGAGAGAAGATATGTAGTGTTCAGAAAAGAATGAAGAAAGAAAAAAAAAAAACGGGGAAAGATGTGTAGTGTTCACAAAAGAACCGATTCTGTAACGAACAAGATAATTTGTTCGTTATGGTGGAGAGAACTTAAATAGAAGATGGGGGAGGGAAGGGTATAGATTCTAAAGAGAAAGAAAGAGAAAAGAAAGAACAAGCAAAATTAAGTGTCTCTCGACAATAAGGGCCAGAGAGCGAACCAGAGAGAGAGAGAGAGAGAGACGAAGAAGAAGAAGAAGAAAAATGCACGAAAAGAATGAGTTTTCTGGAAAGGGTGATAGGACGAAGAATAAGGGAGGAAAGGCTGTAGAAGACGGTGTAGGTCTGAGTAGAAAAGATAGAGGGTATGATTTTCCAGAAACAGGGAGGAAAGAGGGGGGAACTGCGTAACGTTCTTCGCTGAACAGAATCGGGAGCCAATTTCAGGAAGTTTGGATCTGACGGCGCTACGCATATAAATGGGCCAAAACCTGGATTCTAGCAAGAAGCAAGCATACCAATGAGAGAACCCCCGAATGATTTGTGTGCATTATACTTACACGAACGCCTCCTTACACTTGCTCTTGCGAAAACCCAGTACCATTTTCTTCTTTTGCGTTTTCTCTCTAGGACCTCCTGTTCTTTACTCCCTATAGCTCTACAACCGCTATCTCAACAGTGTTAGTGTATGTGGGGAGGAAATGGCCTTGTGTTACCGTCTCGTGTATCAGCTCACACAGCGAACTATAGGAACAAACCCAAAGGAAGTTCAAAAAAATTTCAGCAAAGAAAATTCACCAATTTTACCTGTAGGTCTATACACTTCCGTCATTTGTGTTTTCCTTACAAAGTAATAAGAAGTCCGGTAAATGTCACGAACTAAATATGAATTTAAAGGAATACTATTAACCAAAAGACGGTATCACGTGTATTTTGTAAGGGGCAAAATTATTCAAGACTATCCTAGCAAATTCAAGAGATCAATCTTTAAACTTAGAGCAAAAGCGAATTGAATCATCAATCAGGGAATAATTCGTGCAGTTTTTAATTATTTTGTTTTTATTTATTGTTGGGGCAATATTGTTTGTTTATTTTACTCTCAGAAACATACTTCCAATAATGAAACACCCTCAAGAAAGAAAGGTATAAAATGGCCTATTAAAAAAAAAATGGATTATTCTAATTAACGATTCATTTTGTTTTGGGTGGAAACCTTGATTACTATTCTCTTGCATTTGATTCAATTATGTTGAATATTGTGGCTCCCTATAAAATCGTTCAATAGGCAAGAAAAGTGTACTGCTACTTATCAGCGATAGTCGAGCTTTTTTAAAAAACTAACTTAGTGGATGAGCTTTTTACTTGTCAATGCGATATTGTCGCTATCTACAACCGATACACAAACACAAATTTACAAAGGACAGAACCAATAATCTCTGTAATATGTTAACGTTCGAACGCTTTGTCCTCACAAAAATCTAACAATCAATACAAATCTACCCCAGATAACTGAATTCTTCTAGTACTGAAGGAGAGAGAATATATTTAAAACGTCGAGATTTAGAAAGAACCTGTATTACCATCCAGTACAATCAGATAGGTGTAAAAGTATATCAGGGCGAATATAAAGATAGTTTTGAACTCTTTTACTAAATAGAACATCCAATCGCCAGGGTGGAGCTCCTCTGTGGTTAAAGCGGTTAGCGTACTCACCTTGGCGTGGGAGACTCAGGGTCGATTCCCGGCCGGAGCTCATGTGGTTCGGATTCCACGTTAATCAGTAGGTCCACGTCTTATATAGCTTCGCCGCTGAACGGGACGTTAAAATCAACTCAACCAATCGCCAGGATTTGGATAGTGTGTGGTGGTTGTTGGTAATTAAAAAAATGAAATGAAATCTTTGAGTTTTACGTCCCACGGTTATGCCGGTTAGGCTAAAGGAGACGGTGATGATCAGTAATGAATGAAATGGTGGAATGAAGAAAGTGGGCGGAAACGGGAGAACCCCGAGAAAACCCACGCACACGGTGTTTGTCCACCACAAAGTTCACTTGGCGGGGGCTGGGATCGAACCCGGGATCCCAAGCGCCAGAGGTGAACGCTCTACCACTGAGCCGCCGCGGCCCCATTGTTGGCAATTGAGGTCAGGGCAGAAATAATAATGAATTTTTGAGGATGCAACATTTTACTGAAAACCCACGAACACGATATAGTATCAACCAGAAACTTTATAAGCTGGAACTGAACCAGGGATCTCTCTCAACAGAGATGAGCGCTCTATCATTTAGCCCTCGTGCCCCAAGATCTATTATTGGTAAGGCATAACACGTCTAGTATTGTGTAATTGTTGTGAGGAGGTCTCGTGGAGCTGCTTGAGTGAAGCTAGGCTCTAACAAACTGTTTGGCTAGAGAAGTCGAATTTGATTAAGCTTATGTTTCACATTTCGTCTTTGTCTCGGAAAGTACTCTAAACTTCCCGCAATTTGTCTTCGATGATCAAGGAAAACAAAATTAAACAAAACAAAAGCAACAACCGTCTGGAAGTGTGAACGTAATTTACGGATATCTTTATGTTTTAAGTATGTGAATTTTTATTATTAGATTCTTAGAGTACTGAAAACTTAATCTTACTTCATTAACATTAATTACGTAGGCTTCCGTTGTCGGTTAATTACAACATTTCTTTCTCCTTATCTTCTATTGTAATCGTCAATAACCATTTTCATATTGTATTTTGGAAACTAGTCGTCAACGCTCCAGTTCTTATAATCTTCAATTTCTTCCGTATGTGCATGCACTTAGCTGCCGTCCTTATAGTTTTAGTGTGAGACAAACTATTATTAAAATTCGACTCTATGAAATACAGGTAAGACACTTTTCTTAACGAACATTCCCGTTACTAGGCTGCGTGCAGTGGTTCCTACGTAGAAAAAACAAGGACTGTCCTATCGAGAGGCTAGCAACGTTACCCAGGAAGGCGCATATCCAAAATGAAATAATGAAGTAAGACAATGCACCGGTAATTTTCACACAGAAACTTCTGTGCAGCCGAATGGTTAACACTCTTGCTTTCGGTACGTTTGGACTAGAGTTCGATTCCTGATTTTAAGAAAAAAAATCGGTATTGATCAAAATCCTAAAGCAATTGTAGATGTGTTTCTTGACTTGTTGAGAAGTACCGAATTCTGGGCTAGAGAAACAGTTTGTAACAGTGATGAGAGACGATAACGAATTACCCAATGGATAAGATTCTTGGCTGCCAAGGGAGTTACAGTAGTATTACAAACTAAACCAACTTTTCATATCAGCAGTAAAATTGTGAAAAGGACCTTAGAATTACAGGGGCATTGTCAGTAAGTCAAATACTGCCAACGTTAGAGATTTAGCTAGTCGCGCCATTATTACGAGAAGGCATAAGAAGTTTGGCCTGTCTTTCCCTTGGATACCGTCACCAAAATTCTTGACTTCAAAAGAGAAAAGTTGGTTTTGTTTGCGAGCAAACTATAATTGTGGGTTGAAATGGCATGAGCTTTGTTTTACATATAAAAATTATTAAAATTGTATTCTGTCTGTTGTGTGTTTTTTTTAGCTTATCTCTCTCTTGCACGCTCTGTGTGCGTATGTGTTATTATGTGATGTGTACTTTGCAAATTATACTTTTTCACCGGCATTCAAGTAATTCACGCATAGGTGTTTCCCTGAATTGCTGCTTTTATCTCAAAGGCAAATTACAATATAAATGTTCAAACGCATGTCTTTCTTTTTCCCCCTTTCTTGTTTATATTCAGGGTAAATACAAATTTTCAATAATTGTTATTCTTTTAAAGTTTCCAGAAATGTTCTGAGGAGGAAAACAGAATTGTTTCCATGTACCTGCGTTCACGTGCTTTTGAATTGTAGCGTAACACAACAATAACAACTACGTTTCCACTACTTGTATACTACCCAAAATCAATAGTGAGGGTGGTGGAGTGTATGCGCATACGCGTATACACACAACCAAACACATTTACCACTAACATACTGTAGGATACATACGCGCGAGCACGCATGAATACAAGGAACTCAGCGGAGACAACAGTCAACGAAGTGAAGTCTCTGTTGAGAACTACGGGATTTCCATGTATTTCCAAATGGATGCTTTTAGTAATGGATAACAGGAAGCATTTTTCTCCCCTCAGAGGGAGGATATATATATATATATATATATATATATATATATATATATATATATATATATATATATATATATATATATAAAATATCTGATTTCTTTTTTGCCTTCTATTTTTGTTTCCAAAATTGGGAATTTAATTTATCAATTCATTTAACTATTTGGATTATTTGAGTGAGTATAGTTAAGAGATAAAGATTTTTGTTTCACAGTTGGAAGGTCCCAGGTTCGAATTTCAATATCACCCATCCCTATAGTCCTAATACCAAAGATGTGAAATATGAGAGACGAGTAATTTTCTCTGAGTTTTATATATACAGTGGAGCCCACAAGTGGGTTTTAATGGGCAGGTTGTGCCTATGAGAATATTTGGGAGGTGGAGGGGCATTTTTTTAAATTAAAAATGTTATATTCAAACTAGAGAGTGGTAAATTGTAGGATAATAAGAACAATAAGGTAAATTGTAGGACAATAAGGTAATTTGTAGGACAATAAGGTAATTTGTAGGACAATAAGGGCAATAAGGTAAATTGTAGGACAATAAGGTAAATTGTAGGACAATAAGGTAATTTGTAGAACAATAAGGTACCATTCGGGAAGAAAAATAGTAGGTAGATTTGAGGGCTTTCACCAAAGCCCTTAGGGAAATGTGGGCACCCTGTATATAAGAGAGCATGTGTGGTAGAACGCTCTGGCGTGAGGGGTTCCTGGTTTGATCCGGGATATGTAAGTTTGTGGTGGACAACATCGTGATCGTGGGTTTTCTCGGTGCTCTCCAGGCCCGTATCCACGGGGGTCTAGAGGAAGGCGGGTCCCCCTAAAATTTACTGGCTCCCCTAAAATTTTCACGGTAAGCTTACAAATGAACTATAATATGGTGATGAACTATCATATGGTTGGAAAGCACCTCCCTAAGTTCTACCCTTCCTGTATTTTAGAGCTGGCTATGGGCCTGGTGCTCTCCCGTTTCTTCCTACATTATCAATCTACCAATGATTACTCAATTTCATTAATCATCCGTCACTTTTAGCCTACAGGATATAATTGTGGTATGTTAATCTAGAAATTTAATTTTCATTTTATATATATTTTTACTAATAGTTAAGAATAGGGTACAGCGGGGTAATTTGAATAATTTCAGACATTTTCTCATATATCTCAGAAACTGTAATTGGTATTCAAATACAAAATTGTGAACAAAAACTTTGAACCTTACTATTACTTAACGATTTTTCTTAAGATACTATCTGAGGTACATCATTGTGAAATTTGGGTATTCAATTTCCCCGCCGAAATTTCGAAAAACGTAAATGCGAGGGGCAATTTGAATAACAAGTGGGGTAATATGAATAATAAACAAAATAAGCAAGTCTTATAGAAATAATGTATAAACTACTTAATTGTTAGATTGCAAATTCTACGGTAGTTGAAATATGCTAATTTTGAATGAAAATAAGTACATAAATTATAAATATGCATCACCTGTAGCTATCTTTTTGAATGTAGGCCTACACTTCAAAAAAAAAATTGTTAGGAACACTGTCTAAGGCAAAAAGCCGTAATATGTTAATTCATCTTCTATTGTTCGTATTTAACGACAACGACAACAGATAAACTGTTTTCGACCTTCTGCACCGACACAGACTTCGTGGAACCATGTCTTGCAACGCTGGCAACGAATCCAGTCTCCCTTTCTACCAGAACGTTCTGAATAGTAATTAAGAAGGCAAAAACAGCAATTCCATGTTTGACTTTCATTGCCTGCAGCCATCTTTAGACTTAGGCCTACATTGTCATTGTAAGGGTTAGAGGACATCAGTTTCTTTCGAGCTTTCATTTGTTTTCTTCTTGGCAGGTTCTGTATTAGCGCTCTTCTTTCTTGTAGTGTCCTTGGATTTTGTTTCATCCGATGCTTGCGTCTTTCCTCGGAGTTGTTTTATTCTCATTACCCGAATATTTTGAGAAATTGAGTGGCATGATTTTCCTATGACACGACGTCTCTTCTGCACACAAACTTTTTCTGGGCTTGGAAGCACTTGTTGTATGGGTTCATCTATAGGCTTCGTTGGACAAGGTTTTGAGAGCCATTACTGGAAGAAGAAGGTGCGTTATTAAGATCTTCCCGAGAAGACTGCTCCTCAAAATGTGTAACAAGGCCATACGTTTCCGAAGGGGCGAATCGAAATTCTTCAAGAGCTTGTGGACTAAAGGGGTATATACCGGTACATGAAAATCCATTACCTGCCAGTGCAACAGAATAATTTCCGCTTCCAGGCTTCAATGAACAAAATGCAGAACTGAGATTTACTAATCACTGAGCTCAAGTTTTCGTGAATCCAGATAGTTGCCTCTTGGTGGTAATTGGCTTTAAGGGCCTTAAATCAGAGCGATAGAGTGGTTGTAATACGTGCGTTGTGTGTGAAGGTAGGTAAAACATTTCGATGTCATGACAACTCTAAGGACAGAAGTTGTGAGTGAGATTTTGGGTTTTAAAAATACACGTTTTGGCGTACGCCTTTGAATATTACTACAGGAGGTATAAAAGACCCTTTGGCATTGCAGCATGCTATCACCGTTACATTTCCCCCGCCTATAGTTCTAATTCCACTGGTATTCAAATTGCCCCGTTTTGAATTATCCAAATTGCCCCGCAGTCGACGAATATGCCATTCACAACGTGGTATGAAAACTGCTTATTAGTTGACGTCACCGTACAGTATAACAATGCCCCACAGGCTACTGATACGATTATAATCCAGAGCGGTTTCATTTTATCCAGTTAATAATAATGAAAGCTTAAGGAAACAACGTTGAAAATTATAACGACCTAAAAATATACATATTTGTACGTACCTTGCAGCAAGCAAAAAATCGTGTAAGCCTTCAGAACCGCAGGAATAGTTTGTATTTCTGAGAGCGACTTCTGCAAACCACCCCCTACAAATCCACCACAGGTTCACTAACATGGGGAGCCGCGTTTCCACTTCAGCTAGCAAAATGCTTAACATTATTCAAATTCCCCGCCTATTCGAATTACCCCGCTGTACCCTATATTTATGGAAAACGTGAAACTACCTATATTGATGGAGTGTTCTTTTTCATACCCCTAGCCAAGCAAGATCCCATTCACTAAATGAAAAGGGAATGCGGCATAGGATCCAAACTGCGTAGGAACAAAAAAATTCCTGTTTGGATCCTACGCAGTTTGGGTCCTAGTTTCGATTCTATGCAGTTTGAATCCTACGTAGTTTTGGTCCTACGCTGTTGCCCTGAAATAATTTAAGTTTTAATCATGCGCTCAACAAAAAATATTTCTTAATTATTCTTTAATTTGTTTAACCTGTGTAGCTATCAATTAGGGTTTTATTCATGGACTCCGTACGACCGAAACTGCGTAGGATCCAAACTGCGTACCGTCAAAACTGTGTAGAATACAACCAGGGGCGTCGCAAACGAGGGAAAAGGGGAAGCCTCCCCTCACAAAGTCACCGACTTCTGATCGAGTTAGCACTTTCTTAGTTACCCAGTTCTTGTGAATTATCAGTTTTTTTTACGGACTTGGCAGTTGGCACGATTGAAGATTTATGTAATTAGTCTAGGTTTTTGGCTAGGTGGGGCTTCATCCCAAATTTACCAACTTCTGAACAAGCTGGCAAATTAAAATGCCTAGTTGGCAGTTATTACTTAGAGGACTGTCGTCACGTTAAATTGTCTTTCATGGTTTAGCATTTTGTTAGTTAACCAGTTGCTGTGAACTATCAACTCTTTTACGGACTTGGCAATTGGCACAGTTGAAGGTTTATGTAATTAGACTAGTTTTGGTTATTTAAGTTTCGTAGTTCCGCTTTGCAGATTTGCATATAATTTCACACTTTTTCCTCAATTTATAAAATGCACACTACTTTAGACTTAGATGAAAAAGAGTGGAACGTGCTATAGACTGTGAAGTCTACTCAAATGATTTTATCACATCTTTGTTGCAACAAGGAACAATAATGAAGGAAAAGATTGCGTGAAATTTCAACTTAGAATGAATTAGCTCAAGTTTTAATCTTAGATAACTGTTATTGCTAGTAGTGTTGCGTATTTGTTTACATCCCTACTCTGTTATAACTATATCTCACTTTTCCTGTTACGAGAGCAATACCTAATCGAGCATTCAAGGTCAATGTAAGGACATACTTTACTAAAAAGTCGAACATCATCTCTAAACTTAGGTAAAATGTACAGAAAAGAAATGATTTTTGGGAAGAACGGGGGGATCTGGATTGCCAAGGCCTACATCATATGTATGTCCCTGCTGCTCTGAATTGTCTTAACCTTCTCTTCAAATGTATGACTTAAAATGTAAATAATAAATGTAGCTATAACATACAACATGTATGTATAACTAACAAGTAAGAAGTAGAAAATAATTAAAACAAAGTTGAAAGACAAGTTTTTTTAAACAATCATATTTGAAAGGAAAAATACTTTTAAAATCATTTTCCATTTATAACTGTCTAAAAAGAAGTGAGGAATGCTAATCTAGAGTGCCACTTTTCAATTTACCCTATCTCTTCGAACCCTAAAACTATAAATTTGACATCAATATCTTTCGCATTCAATTACTTTTATATGTCACCCGTCCCATTAGAGGATAGATTTCAGTTACTTATACTCTACCACCGGTATATTGTTCAGATGGCAATTTATTCGTATACTAAATTCATCTGCAAATTCCTCCATGGGTCCATGTTGCATCATGCGGTCCACTGTACGTTTTTTTCTGAGTCAAATTTCCTAATATATATATATAATATTACAGTAACAATGGAATATTATATTACCGCCCGACTGTCGTTGTGCAAAAAGTCATCATGATATAACTTAGAGAAATGCATTAAAGTAAGGTTGTGAGATTTCATATCAAAGTTGAAACATCGCAAGTTAAAGAAAAGCGTGTAATAATAAATCACATATTTGAAAATAATTCCGGCATAAAGTAGCTACAACTACATTACGATCAAAATTGGACTTCTGGAATGCACAGTATGAGCGTAGCTAAAAGAAAAAAACAACAACGAGCGGGATTCGAACCTAGGACCATCCGCGTAGGAGTCCTTTACACTAAACGTTCCCCTAACAAGTACCGCTGCAAACACGCTACGTTTTAGAGTTATATGTTTGTACCCAAGTGGCATACTCATGCGCATTTCCATTGTTTTTTTAAACTTTTACTTTTCAAAACTCTAACATGTTTGCGAAGATTATTTTATTTTCCACTAGAGCTTCGCACAAGGTGAATTATGTCCGAATATTTGGCATTACTTCATCAACTCAATTAACATAGTAGTAACAAACTTTTATTGCCTTAAAACGTGTTCCTGAACAAGACGAAGTTCGTTATGCAACCTGTAACTAAGCTATATGAAATACCAGTACTGAGTAGAGGTTTCTGTGGCTGAATGGATAAAGTCATGGTTTTATAGTTAAAAGGTTCGTGGTTCGAAACCCGTCTCGGAAGCTCAAGATTTTTTAAATTGTTAATTCTACAGATCTTAAGATCTTTCTCTCCGTTCACAATCATCTGATGCTCTAAAAAGAGTTCTCCAACTTAACTCGACAACTGTCTAATGTGATCCTCCCAGTTCGGAACCTTTCTTTAATCTGTTTCACAAAATCACAATTTTCGTCATAATATGGATGCTGCCCGATAATTTTTTCTCCAATTCTAAACATTCATATGTACTTCATCCCCCACTCTCTCCACATCTTCCTCCCTCAATGTCGTCCGCTATGAACACATAACTTGGGATCAAACCTTCGACTCTTGAAACCAAATGTAAGCGCTCCAGCAATGTGCTATAGTAACTCTATAAGTTTGTTGTTAAGAGCAGTGTCATTTTAGATTTTGCCCTGTGGGGAGGGGGGGAGTTTCTCCCCGAGATGAGATTTTCACTTTTTTAAAATTATTGTATTACTATACATTTGATTAACAATAGGTACTTGTCAAGCTCAAGGAAGGGAGAATTATACTCTCCTGTCCTGTCCTACCCAAATGACGCCCCTGAAACATTTGCTTCAAATTACTAACAAGAAATGAAATTAACCATTGAATAACATTAATTTCTGTTAGTAGTTTTTAGAGCTTTGCGCCCGCATTACAGACTTTGGAAAGCACAAAACCTACGACCGTGATTGACAATTTTCATAAATTTCACAAAGAATTCTTTCTAGGTTGCAGTCTTTGAAGAAAGGAACGAATGGAAATAAAGACGTTCATGCAGTTATGGGAACATTTTGAGACACTTTTTTTTCAGGCTCTAGAAAGGCATTTCAGATCAAACGAATGGAAGAGACTAGTTTAGAGCTATAAACCTTGTAAACCTCGTTTCTGTTTTTCCGTCTGAATGGAAAGAGTGTATTACGTCGCACACGCTGCTTTAGACAAGGAGAGGTGGAGGAGGGAGGAAGTTGGATTGAAGACAAGAAATAACTAATTGATCGAGACATGTATTTCTGGATTGCATAAGAAAACGGGGCAAGAGTTTGTTATTAATTTGGACTTAAAATTTTTGTAACAATTTCTAAGCCGCGGACTGTACATTATTATTGAATATTGTTGAGACCTGTGTTATGGTTCTGCAATCTTTTGGAAACAAGAATGCGTAGTGCGGACGGGTGATTTTATATCATATTCTATGCACTCACCCCACAACACTGGAACTCACTTAAATACCAGGTCTTGTTGCTTATAATCTTAGGGGTTGCATACAAGTAAAAATCAATCAAAATTCAGTTGGTTGTGTATACGTCTAGGTGGACAAGTAAAATACTTATAGATGTAAAAAAAAATGGTCCTTCACTTGATCTTTTACTTTGTTTTTGTCCAAGACTGACATTTTATTGCTATTTAAATAATATTTATTATGCCCAAAGAATTGGTTTAGAATTTAGATTGAACATAAGAACCACAAGCGGGCACACCATAATATTTCACAAGTTTCAATAACAGGACAAGGTCTATCACACAACCAACTTTGCTACTGATGAGTTCCGTTGGTGTTTTGTTTCTTTTTCTTTTTTTCTCTCCAAAAATGCGACCCAAAATTTGACTCGGGAAATCAAAAGCCTAAAAAACATAATATTTCACACATTCTTATATAGCAGGCCAAGGTCTATTAGAATACCAAATTTGATCTCTGTCAGATAAGTTCGCTTAAACTCGTTCGATATTATGGTGTCCTTAGTTTTTTCAGGGCAAAGGCAACTGAAGGACTAAAATTCACAAAACACGAACAAATAACAATAAAGAATTGTCATTAATAATCAAAAGGCACACATTTTATTGCAAATCTCAGTTGTTTCTGGTGGACCACGTCAATAATATATTTAATACAGAGAAACCTGTCTAAATCGGCCAGTGTTGGTTTCATAGTAAATATCTAATTCATTAGCATTTTTGAATAACAGAATTACACTCTGTACCGTTGCCATTATTATACTTTTTCCGTATTTTTTATTTGTTTGATCTCTGAGAATAGCTCTTATGTTATTTATAAATTCTTTTACCTTTCTTCCGCTGACATTTAGTATATTATTATTATTTAGAGATGCAAAAAAGCCGGCTTTTTTGAATCGATGGTTTTTTTCACATAAAAAGCCGGCTTTTTTGGGAAAAAAACGAGAATTTTGGAAATTTTGGCTTTTTTCAACTTCATGTTTTTTCTATCTAAATAGCTTTCTTATAGTATATTCTATAGTTAGATAAAAATTTCATGACCTGAATGTGATATTTCGCTCTGAAATTCACCATCAAGATGGATGGAGCACATATTCTACGAATTAAAGCTAACATGAAGAATGTAGTATTTGAGGGTAATTTTAGAGGCTATTTAACTTTTTTTCTTCTTTAGTTTGTCATCCGTGTTTCATTTCTAAGAGCTTTTAGTACTCTAGCTTCTAGCGCAAAAGTTAAACTTGCCCGTTTTTCTATTTATCCGTCAAAGCGTATGTTTTTCAATATATCCGTCAAACCGTACTTCCACATATCTGTTATACTGTAGCTGTGAAGTGATTTAGCAATAATTTTCCGGACACAACCTTGAATACCAATTTATACAAATAATCAGTAGCGGATTTA
This sequence comes from Thermobia domestica, assembly GCF_964235325.1. NCBI lineage: Eukaryota > Metazoa > Arthropoda > Insecta > Zygentoma > Lepismatidae > Thermobia > Thermobia domestica. Next base: position 172,225,869 of record NC_137454.1, on the reverse strand, counting down.
GAAAAGTATTTTAGGAGGGGTTTTTATGATTGTTTCGTTTCCTAAAAAGTCCTAATTTTATTTGGGAAGTGCTTGAAGTTTATGAGTACAGGCATAACTAATATTTCGTTTCTTTATATGTTTAGCAATAATCTTCCGGATACAACTTTAAAAATCATTTTATACTGAGAATCAGTGGCGGATTTAGAAAAGTATTTTGGGAAGGGTTTCTTACTAATGTTTAGTTTTTTTAAACATTCGTAATTTTTATTTGACGGGAGCTTAAAGTTTATGAGTAAAGGCATAAATAATAGATATTTCGTTTGTTGCAGACATTCCGTAACTTTGGGGAACGGGCTTCAGTCCGAAAGACCGCCCCCCTAACCTTCGCAAAACCGTCACTGCTGGTAATTAGTAATAATAACTATTTAAAAACAATAAGAAAGGAAGTCGGCCAACTCACAGTATACGCACTATTTCTACATTCACAGATGGAATGAAGAAAAGCTTTGTCAGAATGGTCGAATGCTGGTTGAATCCCGGACTTCCCGATAGAAGCTCAAAAGCTAATCACTCAGTCATGTTTGTTGTGCAGTTGTATTTAGCTTAACTTAAATATATTCCGTAGTCTTTTTGGAGGGGGGAGTTCCGTAATGATATGTTGAATCCCTCTTGTTAAAAATTCAGAAAACTTGAGGATTGGGTAAACTGTGATGGTGGTTCTATAAAACTTAACTGTAGAATTTCAAGAATATACAGAACCAAAAGCTCTAGATGTGCAGCCTTTAAGTGTATCATATAAATTTAAGTATTTCTCTCATGTTTTATTTTAATTTTATTGTGTTTTTTGAAAAAGAGGGTATGGAATATTTTGAAGTAAAAATACTACATACTATTTTGCTAGTTATTTGTGTTCTTTAAAAAGAAGTGTTTACTTTTAGGGTTGGCTGGTTTACACCAACTTTTTTTTTTTTAACTGGTTTAAACCACAAAAATAAAAAGAATGAAAAATGCGAATCGTGTGAACTTCATGGTGACGTTTCCAGATATCAAACCACCTGCAATAGTTTTATTTCCCTTTCACCTTTTAATCAAGGTGTCCCATGTTCAATTCTCGGTCGAACCACAATCCTTCTTTCATGCGTAACCCAAGTAGCGGTTCGGATGTCAGTTTAAGCGAAAGTCTTCTCCTTGATAACCTCGGTATTTCGTAAGGATGTTAAGCCTAAATATACGAAACAAACCAAATTGTATATTTCTGCATGCCTAAATGCGTGTTGTTTTATAAAGAAGCCAAAATTGCTTAAATATATTGATAGAAATTGGCAAAATTTATCGATTGCCTACGTAGCTTCCAACATTAGCTTGGATTTCAATGATATCTACGTACTAAATTTGTAATTTAATACCTCAGTTTTAGCGTACTGATTATGGTACGTTGACCTTTAAATTTTACATGCAAAGCAATAACAGGATTTTCCCGTTATTGTCTTACATTTCAAGTAATGACGGGATTTTCCCAATGGCTAGGGCGGGAGATTCTCAACTTAAGAAATTTACTGACCGCACGTCTTTAAGCTTATGGGAGTTCTTCCGGCATAACCCCGCTGTTGCATAATAACATCAAGGCGAAACAAACTTATTTCTGTGAATATGTAATATAAATACATAAAGCAAAAAATCTAAGTCAAAAAAGCCTGGTTTAAACCAAAAAACCCTGGTTTAAACATCCCCCAAAAAACGGGTTTTTGGCATTTTCAAAAACAACCACGGTTCTTGCCAACTCTGCTTACTTTTGTATATAGGAGGTTAAAAAATTCTTATTATATACATTGGTTAATCCTGTGGAATTCATAATGCAAAGAATGTTGAAGAAAAATTGTTTGAAATATTTTTTCGAAATTCATAGTTTATTTTCGATGTTTTATATTATTATCAGCATCAACCACTAATTAAATGATTTTTTGTGTTATAGAGAAGCGATACAAAGTCTGTTTTATCAATTTAAAGCAGTATTTTGAAAAAAGCCCAAAATTTCCCAAGCAAAAAAGCAAAGCAGAAAAAACCGAGTTTTTTTCCAAAAAAGCCGGTTTTTTTCCGAGCCCTTGCATCTCTATTATTATTATTATTATTATTATTATTATTATTATTATTATTATTATTATTATTATTATTATTATTATTATTATTATTATTATTATTATTTCATGTCACATAGTGACTCCGTGTAGCCTAGTCGCTAACGCTCTCGTTTTTGTTGCAAGCAGTCCCGGATTCGATTCCCGGTGGGGAGACTCGGTCGAAAAAGTGTAAAAACCTTTCCAGGCCAGCTGTCTGAGTGAGGTTTTCCTGGCTTTTCCTCATTCATACCAGGCAAATGCCGGAATAGCACTTAACATACAGATCCCAGGAAGCTTTCTTCCTTTCCTTTTCTCGGATATTGTGATCGCCGAAGGACGTCATCCCTCATGCCTGATGGGCTAACATGGTCATAGATGACGAAAGTCCAGAAATCTAATTCTTAATTCTAATTCTAATCATGCCATATAATATCTTTTATGCTTTGTTCTTTCATGCTGTGAATAGATGGAGTCCCAATTCTGTAAAGATCAGGTACAGGCACCGTAACTTACAAGGGAACATCTTATATTGATAGTAGCATTGCCTAATCAAACAATGTGCAATCGATAGAGGAGTGAAGAAAAGTGAGAAATCCAAAGTTTTATAAGCCAACATCCAGAAACGCGGGAGATACAGAGGAAAGAAGAATTGAGAACCATGTGGATAGCAATGTAAAAGATACACTAACACAGAAAGACCTTCAAAATGATTAAAGTAATCAAAATGGCATTTATACAACAGTATAGTAAGCAAACATTGTACCCACAGACATGCTCAATAACATCATATGTAATGCAGCGTTGCCAACTGAGCACAAAATGAAGTTTTGTTAAATGGAACGGAACACAATTATAACATGTAGAAAACCTAATTATGAGTAGAATCATACCTGTGAAGTCATGATGTACAGTGTTGCCAACATTTGAGATAGGCCTATATGAATTCTTACATGAATCTCGGATGTAGAAGAGTACATACAGTAGCAATACACTGCGGAGCGCTTTATTAACAACAACATTGAAAAATTGACTACCAATAACGTGTGAGGTGATACAATATTAAGTGCATCAGAAAAGTGAGCCTGCTAATCAATTGTCAATCCAAGACCATACATCATTTCAGTTTTCTGTGTTGTGTTTGATACTAATCTGATTTTCCACGTAGGCAAACCTGCTTCGGCACTGTGCTCCGTCCCTTATTTTCGTATTTCAGTGATTATATTCTTGTTTGTGGTCTCATATTTTGGTTTTAACTAGTTTGAATCGTGTACTGTATGTTCTCTTCTACATCCGAGATTCATATAGGTCTATCTTCAAATGTTGGCAGCACTGTATATCAAGACTTCACAGGTATGGTTCTACTCATAATTAGATTTGTTAGATGTTATAATTTGTGATCCGTGCCATTTAACAAAACTTCATTTTGTGCTTAGTTGGCGACACAGCATTACATATAATGTTATTGAGCATGTCTGTGGGTACAATATTTGCTTCCTATACTGTTGTGCAAATACCATTTTGATTACTTTAATGATTTTCAAGTTCTTTTTGTGTCAGTGTGTCTTGCATTGCTATCTTCACACGATTCTAGATTCTTCTTTCCTCTGTATCTCCTGTGTTTTAGGGTGTTGACCCGTAAAACTTTGGATTTCTCAATTATCTTCACTCCTCTATCGATTGCACATTGTTTCATTAGGCAACGCTACCATCATTATAAGATGTTCCTTGTTAGATTTTTTCTGGGGGGACAAGCACTAATACGCGCATTTGGGCGCCCAAAAGTTGTATTTCTAATTCTTGGGCCCCCTCTTTCTATCTTTCTCTTACTCTTTATGGGCCCCTGAAGCCTGTGGGCCCTCGCACGGCAAGGTCTGCGGGACCGTTTTTTGCGCCCCAGAGCCCATTCCACACATAACAAATTAATTAAGGGGCAAATATTGACAAATTTCAAACCCATACGAATAAATATTATTCCTCGGGCCCCTAATACAAGACTTTTTTTTCTTTACTGAAATGGGCCCACGACTCATTTTTGTTTTGTTTACCTTCTGTGTGCTGTTTTACTTATATAATGTAGTGAACTTGTTTGATGCTTCGTTTATAATTTCATGTTCGCATCGTATATGGAGTAAGAAAATTTTGTCTTAAAATGGGCCCCCTCGAACGGCGGGGAGCTTCCCTGGGGGCAGTTGCCCCCCTGTCCCCACAAGTTACGGTCCTGGGTATAAGTACCACATGGAGTGAGGATTATTGCACAAAGAGCATCATAGAAAGTTTAAGGGGATGAGCGATTAATTAAATACAAAAGGATTTTGTGCGGGGAGAAATCAAAAAGTAAAGGGAATTTTGCAGAAAGGTTAAACTAGGTATTGCTTCCTTTCAGGGAAAGTTACATCAAGAGAACTTAGTGAGGTATACATGGACTTAGGTGGAGATGAGAACCTCTAAGTTTAGTAATATCAAAAAGAGAAATTCCGTTCACCATGTCACCTTGCCAACACTGTTGACTTCCCACATTTTGATACTTCTTTAGTTTGGTAGATAGCTGATAAATTATATTCAATGGAAGTTGCACATATTTAATTGAACTGGTTTTAGAAAAGCGGTTATAGTATTTCCATATTATTATTATTATTATTATTATTATTATTATTATTATTATTAGTAGTAGTAGTAGTAGTAGTAGTAGTAGTAGTAGTAGTAGTAGTAGTAGTAGTAGTAGTAGTAGTACTACTACTACTACTACTAGTAATAGTAGTAGTGTAGTAGTAGTAATAGTTGTTGTTGCGTTTAAAATATTTCTTTTACCTTCTAAAACTCCACTTTCTTTATCTGTGTAAAAACTTCCTACTTTTTCATAAAATAAATCTGGTAACCTTCCATTATTATTAAGTACAATTCAATTAATATCAAGTGAAATCAATCATTTATGTTCATTTTGAAGATGTGGCCAATTTTGACTGGTTTTACTGTATTTGAAGTCTTAAAAGTAACATTAAACAAACTAATTTTAATTTGAAGAATGATATGTATACATATTACTACATTTACCTTCAGCAGGATCCAAGCGTTTCGCCCGTCGGCCATGTTTGGAGTTATTGTGGACAAACATGTTGTCAGACACAGCCAAAAGAGGGCCGTCCACACTCACTTGCGTTGATATAACCACCTGCAGTAGAAAGAAAATGGGGAAATTCATTTAAATTGCAAAAAACAATAATACCTAATTCTAAAGTTAGTATAGTAACAGACGACTCAGAGGCTGTAAAAGGAAGACAGATGAATAGTAATTGGCGGGTAGGTGTGTAAAGTGCTTTAAGTCAAAAATTAGTGTTTTAGAGACTTCGCATCTGAAAGTTCTGACATGAATCCAAAATCAGGTTTTAGGAAAATGATTAACTGTTGTAGCTCTTCATGTCAATAAGACTGTTTTTTGGTTATACATCTGAAACCCAAAACCGGATTTTTGGATTTATATTGGAACTTTCAAACGCGACTTCTCTAAAACACTAATTTTTGACAACGCACTTTACACACCAGCCCGCCAATTGCTGCACGTCAACATGCGTCATGTTGATAGTGATCAATGGTTGTTTTCTTCGATCTTTGCCCATGATCATTTCGTGGATGACTATGATTAGTACGTCTATGTTTACTGACCCACTAGTTTTGACCTATCTTGTGCATGGGGACCTTGGTTCAATTCCAGCTCGCGCCAAATGAGCTTTGTGATGGATAAACACCGTGTTCTTGAGTTTTCTTGAGGTTCTCTCGTTTCCTCCCACTTTATTCATTCCATTCATTTCTCATCATCACCGTCTCCTTTATCCTAGCCGACATAAATGTGGGACGTAAAACTTAAAGTTTTAATTTTAATTTCATTTTAGTTTTGAACTAACACATTTTTTCTTCAAGGTTACGACTAATCTGTGAGTTATTTCTAGGATCATATTAGGCTGACAGCAAATCTTTTGCCTATTGACACGAGGCAGCTAAGAAGTAATTTCATGCCAAGAATCTTACGGTTTCTATTTTTATTCCTTATTGCTAACAAGACGAGAAAGAATGTTTACTCGTACCGTCTCGAAATTTTTCTTTTGTAAATTTATGTACAAAATTTATGTCTTAATTTGTTTCTTACCTAGAAGTTATTCGAATGCTTCGGCGTCACGAGAGAGCAACGAATGATGTAATATTTAAATAATTTAATATTAAAGTATATTGTGAAATAGCTTTCGTATTTTTAAACGTTGATAAATGCTCTTCATTATATATGTTCGTACAATCACTTTGTCAGCTTATATCTATGGTATTTCTATGATGAATCATACTTGTATAACATTAAAATAGTATTTGATACCTGCGACTTGGATGAACTAAAGTTGCACACTAGACTCGAGAAATCTCTCGTCTCGTCTCAATAACGAGACGATAAATGTCTTGTTTATCATCTCGTCTCAAATTTGAAAATGTTCTTTCGTCTCGACTCCTTGTTTTATTTATTGAACAAATTCCCAGATACAGCATAACTTTGCCATTTTACACAGGGAAATGTTAACAAAAGAAAAAAAACAAGACAACAATAATAACAACAACATAGAACAGTGTCAAAAAAGAATGTAAAAGTAATATTACTTCGTCAAAACTCGTTTAATTGCTCTTTCAAGCAACCGGATAGCTCGAAAAAAATGTCCACATCAGTTGTTACTTGAATATAACAGTTTGACATTCTGTAAAAAAGAGACCTCTGTACAATTGCCAACCCGGGACGAACAAGATGGTGGGTATTTCGGGTGATGCGGGAAGAAACACGTAAGGACAGTTCCTGAAGTAATATTTCCGATCTTAAGTCTCCATTCACTATTTTATGAAGATATTTCAGGTCAGAGATAATTCTACGTACTTCCGGAGTTTGGATGTCGCAAGCGTTCCTTCTTAGATAATATTCGAAGTGCAGGAACATGGAAACGGACTATAGTGATAAAGAAATTAAGAATAGAATCAAGTATGGAGAGATGTGTAGGTGCTGCCATGGCCCATATGGGAGAGCAGTATTCGATCTTGGGCGCTATTAAAGTTTTATAAAAAGTTGCTAATGACGAAACAGTGCGTAGTTTAGTGAATCGATAAAGAAGTCAAAATGCACATTGAATTCTTAAGTATTGAGGAGATGTGGTCAGAGAATGTGAGTTTTGAATCAAAGACGACACCAAGATCATTATGACTAGCAGAATGTGTGATAAGGGAATCATTGACATGGTATGTGGAGGGAACAGGAGACTTTTTCAAAGTAATAGTAATACTGTCACATTTCTTATTGTTGAGTTTCAAGTGCCACATTTCACACCAGCCTATAAGGTAATTTATGTCTTCCTGTAGAACAATTATGCCATGGAGACACGATATTTCTCTGTATAACTTACAATCGTCGGCAAAAAGCAGAAGGCCACTAGGTTGAGCTGATAAATGCGAGCAGAGGCCCCAGTACACTTCCCTAAGGCACCCCTGAGATCATGGATTTGGGGTTAGTAGCCGCCCCTGAAAGAACAACTTTCTGTTTACGGTAATTCAAGTAGTTGGTGATTAAAGAGAGAAATTTGCCATGTACATTAAATCTATTGGAGAGTTTATGAAGAATATGAATGTGACTGACAGAATCAAAGGCCTTCGAGAGATCAAAGTAGATAACATCTAATTGAGTATTGTTATTCATACATTTGACTGCACAGGAAAGAAGAGTACTTAAGTTTGTGAGACTTGAGCTTCTCGGTAGAAAGCCATGTTGAGAACTGTGGATGTAATGTGAGGTGAATTTAAGTAGTCTGTCTTTGATTATTTCTTCGCAGATAATTGATATTACAGAAAGAAGAGATATTAGCCTATAGGAGGATCACAAGACAAGAATATAATTTTCTCGTCTCGTGGACAGCAATATTTTCAATTCATTTTAATAACTACAGGAAATATTCTACGTCTCAAATTCAGCACAAGTCTGAAAACATTAATTGAAAGATGTTTAAAATTGAAGTCCAAGGGTAAATGATAGTTTTAGATTATTTTAGTTTATTAACCATAGTGTATATTGATATTTTGCTAGTGTGCTTCATGGAGTTATATTTTAGTGAAGTGTTTTGAAGCTTGTTTTTGTTGGCCGCAAGTGACATATTTTTAGCGTTATAGAAATTAGTTTTCTTTCTGGTCAATATTTTCGAAAACCACGCATTGAGAATTTGTCCTTAAGTACAGTAGTGTAGATAACAAGTTGTTCTAGCGGGACCCAATAATTTTTCTAGGGATCCAGGATTTTTTTCATACTAAAAGAAACCGAAAATCCTCCAGAACATAAAAGTGTAAATAACTCATCATTACACCAATACATACGTATTTATTATATTTCAATATGTTATATTGTTTAAACATGTGTCATGGCAGTGCGTGAATTTAAAATTACATAATGTAAGAAAGGTACGAATAAATTATTCATAAGAAAATAAAAGAGCACTTATGAAATTTATTTTTTTGTCTGTGTTTATATGGGTATAAATGGTTAAAAAGAAAAAACTCTTAAAGGAAGAAAAGACCAAACGCAGATACTGTTGTGCAATAGTATAGTGATATGTTCGCAACTGTGTGCATCCAGTTAGGCAAGTGAGAGAACAAAGTGTGTGCTTAATTGAAGTTGTTTAAATTAATTTAACATCGTAACATAGTTTAATTCTTTTCTTAATATCCCGGTTTCACATTCTTCATATGCTGCAAGACAAATATTCCTGTTTCACATTCTCCATGTGCTATAAAGACAAGACATTACTTTCACGACACCTTCTCGAAACGAGGCAACGTCTCGAAAGTCTCAACTCTTGTCTCTTAAAATACGTTTTAAAAATTTGAATTTTCTATTATTCGGATATTCGAATATTCGCTTTCAATATTTGAATAATTGTTCGAATATTCGAAGAAGTCATTATAAAAATAATGAATTATTCAAATTTTAACAACACTAATTTGAACCACTGTTGTATGTTCAATGATCTCACACTGGGAATCGAACCCAGAACCTCGTACACAAAAGACAAACGCGCCATTTACTGGAGCAGTGAGGAGGGCTATGATAAATTTTTACTTTCATCTCCAATTGGGACTTTATAAAATGGGTTTATTATATGGATTTCAATTCTGGAAGTTTGTCGTTTTTTTTCTTAAACACCCTATACATATATTATAAATAATATAAAATATAGTGAATATAAAGCCAAGAACAGATTACGAAAGTTTCTCTCTACTATGAGAGGGCGACTATTAGCTCATCGCGTCGCATCGCAAACGAAACCTTTCATCCTTCTTCATTGAAGTGCTTTTGCACTCGGCAGATGACTATTTCTTGCACAATCCATCCATCACAAGATAGTTTCTGCGCCGGGTGTACTGCTCTTACGGCCTCCAGGGACATATCCTAGCGCAGTCGAAGGAGGGTGAGGATAGTGGGACAGGAAGAAAAGATAAGCTGTGGGTGGGGCCTGGTCTCAAGGGAGAAGCCAATCGGAGAACAATGAAGACGTAGGAGCGCAGCCAAGAGTTCTGGGATAGGTGATAGGAGAGTGAGAGAGAGATTTGGTAAGCGGGGACAGTCAGAAAGAAGAATTCTGTCGGATTCCCATGGTCTCCAGAAGATGTGGCACTCGCCATTGTGTCTACTATGAGATTTTGAATATTGGTACTATGTGCAGAAACATTACTAAGTAGTGCAAACTATAAATAGCCGCACTAAAAATAATACATTACATATTATCTAAGTTGGCCCTTTAAATTCCAGTAATGCAAAATTTTAAAATGGCCAGCTCATAGAGTGAAAGGTTTAATAGAAAAGACATGCAGTCAACTTATGTATGTGGCCAAGTTACAGAATTGGCCAACATTACTGCTTGCATTTTCTTACTTCCTTTCCGTCCGCTCAAATGGTGAATTTTATATACAGTATGTTCTAGAATTCCTTATATTCCATACACGAGAACGGGCTCAAAAGTCTACGTGAAATGAAGTCGTTTCTGAGTTACGAGCTTAACAAAAGTGCCAAAAATGAATTTGTCTGTATCACACACGGTTACAAAGGTTATTGGTTATTAAGCATAGGCAAAACAGTTTTTATGAAAACTGGAAACCAGTTTCTAGAAAATCCGAAATATGGATACACCAATTCGGTTTTCTCCAAATCCGGTGCGGATTTTCACTGAAATCAGTTTCAGTTTTCTTCAAAAGAGCTTTGGGTTTTTACTGAAACCAGTATGATTTTCGCCGAAGCCGGTATCTGTTTTCGTTCTTGTAGTGCTCATTTGCAAACAAACTAACAAAGAAAGAAAAAAAAAACGATCTTTTCTTTTTTAAAAAACTGCTTTTATGGTCATTATTATTGGCCACACAGCAGCGATGGAAGGGGTGATGAGCTTCGTGAGTCGTTTACCTGCACCAGTCAGATCCGTGACCCGGAGACGACGGAACTTTGTCATGCAGATGGAGAGCCTCTCGAGTTTGCCAATATAATTTCTAAGCAACACAGTTCTCTCTATTTCTATTATCACTAAATTTATAATTTACTTTGTGTGCGTCGGGGGCGCGGTAGTTCAGTGGTAGAGCGTTCACCTCCGGTGCTTGGGGTTCCTGGTTCGATCTCAGCTCTGGCCATGTGGACTTTGTGGTGGACAAACACTGTACTCGTGGGTTTTCTCAGGGTTCTCCCGTTTCCTCCCACTCTCTTCATTCCATCATTTCACTCATCTCTCATCATCACCGTCTCTGTGATTTTTGTAATGGAACTTTAAATTTAAAGTGATTAAGTAGGTCCATGCAACTGACATGGTTATGTAATACCTTGTATAGAGACAACATTTCTGGAATATTCGACTCTGTTCTAGGTTATTGAAGTTCAAGTTTAAAAATTGGCTATTATATATGGCATTGGATACAGGACCTAGTTATGTTTCACAGTACATATTTCAAATACCTTTTAAAATGTGATGTGCACTTTTTCCCAATTTGGTCCACCATTTTTTTTTAATTTAAAAAGAATTATTCAAGCAATAATATTTAATAATGACTTATTATAGTTAGTATATCTATATATTGAAACCTTTGAATAAGGGACACCGATCGAACTTGATGATTTTCGTAAATGAGAGGTTACATCAATTTAGATTACTCATGGGTATGCGCTAATTCTATGTTATGCGGTAATTGTATATAATACTATATAGGAAAACGATGATACGCCAGGTCATTAAATTACGACAAAGACTTTTTTTTTTGTCTAGATCTATTTTCAAATTCTACCAAGGATTCCGGTGCTAAATATGTAATTATGAACTGAAAATAGTTCATGTCCGTGTCTGCATCTTCAATGTACATGTTCAACGGAGGGTTCTGTTCCATAATAATACAAATATTTCTATTCGTATCTAGTTTATACCGTTATCCGTTGGTAACACACTAATGACTGAAGAAAAACTTAGGATGACCTGCTTAAGGAAACGAACTCGACATTTCTCCGTTACAAGGTAAGCACGTATACCCCCAAAGAGTTCAACTCGTTCCTTCAGTTAAATTAAACTTCAACTTATATAAGCGAAGAATCGCCACTCTTCCAGTAATAGGGCTAACTCAATTTTCTTTGTCACTTTTAAACCCCCAAGAGAACTTGCTGTTTAAAAAATGGTTAATATCTCTCTTCGCACCGCTCGTATTCTCCTCCCTCTCGGTGGACTTGTTAAAGGTATAGAGTAGTATCCTGGATGGACTGCTTCCCTTTAAACCCCTCGACTCAAACCGCAGGCGTTGTATATAAAGACGCGAGAACAACAGTATACATATACATACAAACACATACACATGTATTGTTATTTTAGAACAATACTAATGTTTCGATTGTTATGCAACAACGTTTAATAATTGATAACACAACGTTATTAATATTGTTACAAGAACAACAATAATAATAATAGTAATAAACACACGGGTATTGTTCGCTCAACGTTATAGAGTAAACGTTACCAAGACCTATTCTGTATAAACTCGCTTTACCATATAAGGTCGCTGTTATTTCATTGCATTTAGCTAAGCGTAAAGTCAATCAGAAAAGGGATGATCGCGCGGGAGGAGGGGAGTTATAGTACCTGTCTCGAGAGAGTTATATTCTAAGGGTGGAAGGAACGAGGGTATGAGACATACGTAGCTTGTGCATACACATAGTGAGACTGAAATGTAATTTTTCATAATATGACCCCTATTCAATCCTGTAAACATTCGTTCATTGAATGCATTGCATCTGAACAAGAAGAATATGTTAAGAAATCCCATGCTGTATATAATTTTATAACGAATTACTTGATCATTTTATTAATTATTCAGAATTCATAATATTCTTTTTGCTACTTACACAACTTGGCTACTATTCTTTTTTTCTAAAATTACCACTTGTAATACAAAATATTAACTGGGGATTTTTATTGAAACTTGAAAAAAGCGAACCAAAATATTGTGGCCTGAGTTTTGTAATAACAATACCTTATAGTATTGTACCAGTACTAAATCCTGTAGCCCTACCCACTTGTCTAGTGGCACAGAGTCCCGGGTTCGATTCTCGGCAGCAAAGCCTTGAAATTTGAACTTATTATGATAGCTGGGATTCCATCTTAGGTCCATGTTTCATATAGTCTCGGAGCTGAAAAGGGTGCTAATTCCAATTCAAGTAACCAAATAAATCCTCTAGTATTACGAAAAATTACGACAAAGACATTGCAAAACAGTAAGTTATTGCATTCCATTCTAATGTTGAAACGGAAAGGGCTGTATGTGAAATACAAGTACGGTGAGAGACTGCTTGTTTTGTCATTTTGTTAATACTTAGTTCTTAGAGTAGCAGCGCAGTGGCGGATCCAGCCCAGGGCCGGGGGCCTAGGCCCCCAGTTTTTCCAGTGCCAAAAATAATTTAAGCTATTATTTTTGAAAGTTTATAGTAAACTCATGATATACGTATATATATCTATCATAGTCTAGCTTTTAACTTCCAGATCCGCCTCTGGCAGCAGGAACGACTACGGTATATTGAATTCTTGTCACTATTAAGTATAGGTTCTCAGTATTAAGTCCCGTTGTAATTTGTTGGGTGTCTGGAAATGAGTGGAATATTTTGATACATTCCCTATGGCATAGGGTGCGAAAATATTCTTATAAATACTGTACCTATATCTAATTAATATACAATCTCTTCATTAGGAAACAGTTCTCTATATTGTAATTTGCTGTAGTTGCACATCTGCTGAAAGTAAGTTGGACATATTTTTACGAAGCTCGTACATAAGAGTCACTCCATACTATTTGTATTTCGTCCGATCGCTATTTGAATAAATTTCAAAAAACCCATAGTATCCAACTTAAAGAAGTGAACGTAGTATCTAACTTAAAGAAGTTCAGTGTTGGATTTTCCTTTGGTTCAACTATTTTTTCTTTATCAAGGTACGTACTTTTTAAGTACAAAATTATGGTTTAAGAAGGTAATAAACTAGAAAAGACAGATGCACAAGAAAAACATTTGATGCAACACACAATTAGGAACCATATCCGTACTGATAACCATGTTTTCACTTGGGGAAGGGGAAAATGCAATAGCTGGCTGTACTGAATTAAAAGTATGTGACAAGGCTAGATTTTCTGATATTGTAGGCTATTAGTCATTGTGTAGCACAGTAGGTTAAAAAAAGGGCTGTAAAAGAAGCAGGACAAATGTAACTGGTATCCATCTTCAAGAGAAGAAACATATTTGTATAACAAAATATGACAATTTGTTGTGTTTATAACTCATTCATATTTATGGTATTGATACAAAATTTATAAGTGGACTTATTTATATGTATGCATAATATTACCTAATCGCTAAAGAAGCCACTTTCTCAATATTTTAGAGAAGTCCCGTCTCAAAAGACAGAAATACACTCAAAAAAATGTGCAACGATAAAAAAACAGAACTTACTCTTTGGAGAAGTCAGGAGTAAAACAACAGTGTTCCTCCTTCCTCCTCCGCCATTTTGTGGTCGAGATAGACTCCTCCCCCAGGAATTGGGGGACTGCCCCTAGGGAATGCGCCACGCAAGGGACTCCCCGCTTCTCTCCCCTCTGAGTCTCCCGTCTGACCCTCTCCCCTCCCGGCCGCTTCTCTCCCCTTCTATCCGTTCCCATGGGAACGAGCAACGATGACGGCCAACGTTCGATGAAACCGTTCTTTCCCCTCCCTTAGCACACTATGGCCTTTTTTCCCTACTCTGCCTTATATATATATATATATATATATATATATATATATATATATATATATATATGACAACTAGGTACTTCCTGCTCTCTGCTTTTTTTAAAAAATCTCTCTGCTTTGATAACCAAAAATCTTAAAGAAAATGTTATAATAAATATTTACCTGTTACTTCATCATATGTTTAATTCGAGCACCTTGTTTCTAAATCTAATATCATGTTCCTACTTTGACGACTTCCCAATTGAAAACTCTTCTACCAAAGATATTCAAGGAATCATCCGAAATATTGAGTTTGCTAAATAGCACACAGATGATGATTGGATACAACATCTGGATACCTACTTCTCTAACTGGAGTAATTTGCTGACACAAATTTCACATTGCTATTAACTTTCCCAATTTTTTTAATTAAAGTAAAATGCGAGAGAACCTACGTCTTAGGCCATCTTAAAATTTGTTGAATGACAAGTTCGCACTTTTGAGGCAGATTTACCTAACATTTTGTACAGAAAGATTGCCAGGGTTAATACCAGTGTAATATGTGTGTGTGTTCAGTAACTAATTATTCTAGTTATTGAAATATATCAGATGCAGTTACTAGCAATACCAGATAGCTGCTGCTGTGTATTTGGATGTGAAGAACATACTTGAGTGTAAGATACCCTGTTTCGTTCATCTTTATCATTAAGCCAGTATCTCGTTATGTCACTCATGTCTGTATTAAGCTAAATATATCGTTTACCAAGTGTTCATAATATCACTCACATCTGCAATCAATAAGCCAGATTATCACTTATCAACTATCTACTTAAATTACTTATCTCTACATTAGCTGAGGTTTTCTTTCACAAGTGTCACGTTATATCACTGACATGTGGATTACGATGAGTTGATCATTCACCAAATGTCAAGTTATACGTATCACTAACGTTTCCTTTATGATTAGTTTATCGTTCACTAAGTATCCAGTTATATCACTGAATTCCGCATTAAGATGTGTTTATCATAAACAAGTATCCAGTTATATAATCCATTTCTGAATTAAGCTGAGTTTATTATTCACCAAGTATCCAGTAATATCACTCACATCTGCAATCAATAAGCTGAGTTTATCATTTATCAACTATCTACTTAAAATATTTATGTCTACATTAGCTGAGCTTATCATTCACCAAGTGTCACGTAATATCACTGACATGTAGATTACGAAGAGTTGATCATTCACCAAATGTCAAGTTATACGTATCACTAACGTTTCCTTTATGATTAGTTTATCGTTCACTAAGTATCCAGTTATATCACTGAATTCCGCATTAAGATGTGTTTATCATAAACAAGTATCCAGTTATACAACTTATTTCTGAATTAAGCTGAGTTTATCATTCACCAAGTATCCAGTAAATATCACGCACGTCTGCAATAAACTTAATTCAAACTTTTCTTCATCACCTCCCTCCCTTAAGCCTTCAGTTGCTTATATTTTCCAAAAGTAGTCAAGAATATAAGGTGAAAAGAATTTACAGTGTTACAAATACTATAAATAAATCTGTACAAGTTTGAGGTCATGTTCTGTCTTTTAGTTGAAAACATTATTTTAACTAAATTAGAGGTGCTAAATCGATATATAAAGCGCGTTTTCTGCTTACAAGCATTACTTTTATTGTGCAATCATTTGACATTTTGTTACACAGGCATGGAACAGGAATTTTACATATAGAAACAAAAGGTTATACAAATTTCTACGACAATGTTCTTTAGTTGAAAACCTGTGACTAAATAAGTTAGAGGTGCTAAATCGATATGTGATCTGTGATGCCTGTTTTTCTCTAATATGTGCCATTCAGTCACATGACATTTTATTACACAGACATGGAACAGGCATTTTGCGTATACAAACAAACGTGTATACAAATTTCTACGGAAATGAGACTGGGGTCGTTTTCTCTGAATCTCTCTAACGTTAGACCAGCAATACTCAGCTAACATACCGTTTTACCATCGTCCACTAAACAGCTTTTCAAATTTGCAATGTCCTGATGGAACCGTTCTCAATTTCAGCACTAACAACCCCTAAATTTCGTGGAAAGAAGTCTAAATGTAAATAAAAAAGATTTCAGGGGATGTGGCATCCCATGAGTTTGAAGCAATGTACCGTTATCACTAACAATAGTACCATAATTTGGTGTTTTAGTATTACCAATGAAATTAGAACACACTAATTAGAATGCTTACCATGTTACATTTCTATGTCCGACAGTATACATTCAAATTCACCATCCTGTATGACGGTTTTTTGTTGTTGTTGTTGTTGTTGTTGTTGTTGTTGTTTTTTTTTTTTTTTTTTTTGTGAGCCAATAAACACGCCTTCATTTATCTTTGAGCAAGTTAGGCTTGGGAATTTTGACTTCAGATGCTTGAAAGTTGGTCCATCTCGATTTCATGCTTTGACGAAAATTTTCATCAAACCTAGTTTGATGTGTAATAGGGAAAGAAAACCGTCTTCAGGGTTCACGAGTTGTTAACGTGATACGTTCTTGATTTCTGGAACATATTCCTCTCGTGATGGCCATGCTTTCCACTCGTAATGGTCAACTCTGTCCCGGCTGTCCCAGTCACACAAAAAGCACCACATTCGGTATACCTTTGTTGCATGCCTGTAAGGATTCCAATAACTTTAAGATCTCCACATATATTATATTGAATGTTTATACTGTAATATATCAGATATTACTTCATGTGTTTTCGTCATGTGAATAACATACGTATTGTTAAATATAAAACAGCACTGTCGTCAGACTTATATTACACGAATCAATGTATATACAATCGTCATTCTGCTGGATTATGTTCACTATCACGACCAAATTCCTGAAATAAAACGTGATTCTGCATTAACATTGTTCGAAAACACAATTCCTCCAGTCTCTGAAAAGTAAGATGAATCGTTACGTTCGGAACGTGTATTTTTTCTCTAATCCCATCCCTGAAATCGGGAGTCCATGATTTCTCCGCTTTTGTTTTAGCATTCGAAACGTGCATTTTTCTCTGATCCCACTCCTGAAGTCGAGACTTCATGATTTCTGCTTTTGTCTTCATATAGATTTAATTCCCATACCAGATCGTTTAGCTCTTCTTGTGTGATAAGTGTGGTGTACATGAGAGGGATGGTGGCTGGGAGTCGATGTCCGAGTTGCCTGAACTTAGGGTTTAATTTTTCTTCATCAAATGTAAGATTTTCAGGAGCTTTAGGCACAGGTAGCTCTTCATTATGGGACATTGGGCGCCTTGTTGACTCCAAGTTAGGAAACTGAATGTGAGATTTTGATTTTGAAGAGAATCCCTTTACATTTGTCAAACAAAAGTAACAGTCACTCACTAGGTCTATGGGTTCCCACTTTGCTTTCTTTGCATTCAGTTTCGTAAGTTCCTGGAACAAGAATTACAAGAGGTTTGTGTTGCCCATTGCTTTGTATGTACATATCTTGATCTCTTACTCGGCACCCAAAATACGGTTCATATGCCTTTTTGACAACAGGCATAAGGCTACTTCTTTGACTCTTCAACATCAGTTCACCGCATATATAATAAAGTGAATTAGGGTTATTCATACGCTGACGAGACATGCTGATACACTGAACATACTTTTCTCCTTTTCATACACACATCACTGGCAGAAACTCAATACAAACGTTAAAACTTTACAAACACCTTCAACTGCAAAGCACAACCCTCATATTGCATAGCACAAAACACATGGCAGCGGTTATTTGTCAGTGGTGACAGCACGGTGATGGTTATGCAATAACAAAGTTATCACTGCATGACAGTCTTGGGAAGTAACGTAACGGAAGTAACGTGTTACTTTTTAAATAACATTTCGTAGTAACGCATTACAATTTTCAAAGTAAACCCTCAACCAAAATTCAGAAGCTCGTGAACAATGTCCTTGACTCTTAGACTTAACGACTACCGAGGTTGGCAATGGACTACTCTTTTAATATTCAGATACGAATCGCCTATTTTTCGTGTTTATACACAGTGTTGTTATAATAATAATAATGTTATAATAATAATAATAATAATAATAATAATAATAATAATAATAATAATAATAATAATAATAATAATAATAATAATAATAATAATAATAATAATAATAATTGGTAGCAGTAGTATCATTGATAATAATTATATTGTCTATGTAGAATACTTGAAGAAAGCACTTGAAACTACACACAGGATTCGGCTCGATTTGGCTCGACTCGACTTGAAACTCGACCCAAAATCGAGTCGAGTTCGAGGAAATTTTTCGAGTCGAGTTCTTGAGTCGAGATCAAAGATATATTTCAAGTCGAGTCGAGTTTCAAAGAAAACTCTCTCGAATTCCCCTGTGCCCATCCCTACGAGTAACGCAGTATGGCATTTTAGTCAGTGTTACATTATATAAAAATTTTCATATAGCTGTCAAGTAGGAATTTGTTTTTGCATCTACATAAAACGATTCAGAACGTGCAATAATAATAATAATAATAATAATAATAATAATAATAATAATAATAATAATAATAATAATAATAATAATAATAATAATAATAATAATAATAATAGCCTATTAATAATAATAGTGGTAGTACGGAAAATTGAAGTAATAAGATTTTTTTCCAATATTCAAAACTTCGGACCTAAAAGTAACGCGTTAGTGTCGCGTTACTTTCGAAATAGGGTAATAGTTACTTTTTTAGGGCAAGTAACGCGTTATTTTAAGGGAAGGTAAAGTAACTTGTAACGCGTTACATTTTTACAAGGAGCTTACGCAACACTGATTCAGCATAACGATTTTTTTTAAAATAAGAATACTAAACTGATAGTGATATCACTCTTATCAGGGGCTGGAGAAAATCTTTGAGCGAATTCACAATTAATTATCTTTTAAGTAATATACGTAATGTATAAAGACAGTGTTTTTCGTGGAAACTGTGCGTGATAGTAACAAACTAATTGCAGCTTCGTGTTTTACTTGCATTTTTTTAAAGGAAAGAACAAATTTCTAGTAGCACACTGTAACAAACCAACAGAATGTTTTGTAGTGCTCTTCTATCTCTGCCATTGTCCCCTAGAAGAAATCGGACTGGTAACAGGCCTGTACATAAGCATGTACAGGAAGTCGAGACCACTGACTAGTGATGATTTCAGAAGATTTCAATGCACTGAGGGTGAAAAGTAGAACCACAAAAATACTGAGAATCTACATTGCGGACAATAGAAGATATGACTCTGGAGGAGGGGAATTCGTAACTGCGGGGAAGGGAATATCCCCTGGATCATTCCTTGAAATCATCAATGCTCGTGACTGCTGATAACACCTAGGCCAAATTGCTTGAAAGCTGAATTTATATTTGGACAATACATAGGATTTGTGAGTAAGGCACCACCCAGGAAGGAATTTTGAATATTCGACGTAGAAAGAGAGGGAAGGCCATATAAAGTATGGTTCTATAATTTAATATGGATCCGAACCACAAATGTTCTCTGCCAGGAATCAATGTCGAGCTCCCTCGTGGCTACATAGTTAGTGTACGCGCTTTCGGAGTGGGAGACCCAAGTTCGTTTCATTAATTTGGATATTGAAATATAGCCTATGCAGTAATCCGACTCATTGATTTAGGTGAGATGAGGTGATTTTAACTCCCGTTTAATAGCGAGGCTATATGAGACGTTGACCTACTGATTAACATGGAATCCGAACCATATAAGCTCCCGCCGGGAATCGAATCCGGGTTTCAAACGCAAAACGCACATATGATAAACGCTTAGCCAAGAAGGAGCTCCTCATTAATTTAGGTATTGTAATATGGCCTATGCACTAATTCGATTGAATGATTTGGATATTATAGTATATATAGCGTGACAACTCTGCCATCTATTAAATTGAGAGCAACTAAGAGTTCCTTCTACTAATACAGTGTTACTAAACTTATCATTGTCTCGCGATAATACATCGAAGTTAATTTTTACTGATTTTCATCTCAGCTGTTTAAATTTTAATGTTTTTCATACCTTTAAGCAATAATAATTCTAACTAATTTTAACACCAAATAATGAGCAAAATTTTCAATAATAACAAAGATACCAAGGCGAGTTTTAACCAACTGCAACATAACATAGATAAAAGAAAACATAAAGATATTATCTATCTATTAAAATGTTACAAAAACAATGAAAACGCCTGAACTCCAATCTCTAACTTTGGATTTCAAACCTTTGATTTACGGTTATTTGTGATTTCACGTTTAACAGAGACAAATATTTTAAAGTGTGTGTACTTTAAATAAACTATATAAAAACATCTTTTTTAAAAATAAAGTTTATGTTTTAAAATTATTGTTCAAAGTCTTTGTATTTTAATAAGCCTCCTCCAAAATCAATGCTAATGAACTGTGCTGCTATCTGTGGAGTTGTTTTAAATTATATGTTTGTGGACATTTATATGTTTGTGGCCAATCCTTTCCACAATGAGATCTCGGAAACTACAGGCGCTAGAAAGATAACATTTCTTCTGATCGATTGCAAATTTTGCATAGATTGCCCAGTTCTAATTGATTTTTTTTAAACATGGCCATTATTTCTTTATTACATTTTTACGGGTACACTGGAAGTGTTGAAATTTAAAAAAAAAAACGAAAGCGCCATATCCTACGCATTATACATTCCAACAACACATACTTGTGTATAGGGGTTGCATATGTCTAAGGCGTTTGCTTCATAGACAAATAATAATGAAAAACGAAGGATAACCATTTTTCCAGTCTAAGATGAATCTTTATTTTTGGAGTGTTTTACCCAATGAACACCATATATAACTGATATTATAACTATTTGTGTATGTAATGTATTTGCTTTAGAAACTCCAATCGGAAGTAGGCTCAAATCTTGCAAATGATGCGAGATATTGAAAAATAATCGAAAAAATCTCCCCTTTATAGTATTCTATGCCGATTTTTATCACGGCGTCTTTAACTTTTGTCTGTAAAGGGACATGTACAGGTGTGAGGAATAACAAGGAGATTCATGCTCATATGTGAATGATGCGCTGTGTAGGAGCGCAGGTTCAGCTAGTCTATATATTAAAATGCTAAGTTTATATGTTCCCTCCAATCCTTTTGACAATGAGATCTCGAAAACCACAAGTGCTAGAATCGTGCTATTTTCGCTGGTCGATTCGAAATTTTGTGTGGATTGTCCAGTTCTAATTGAATATTTAAAAATAAAAGTGTCTTTTATTTCTTTATTACATTTTAAAGGGTACTCTGGAAGTGTTGGAATTAGGGATGGCCAGACGGATCCGGATCTCAGATATCCGGATCCTATGATATCCGGATCCGGATCCTATAAGATCCGGATCTCGGATCTTGGATCCGGATCCGGATATCCGGTTCCTGGATCCGGATCCGAAATTTCGGATCTTGGATCCGGATCCGGAATTTCGGATCTTGGATCCGGATCGGAAGTTTCGGATCTTGGATCCGGATCCGGAATTTCGGATCTTGGATCCGGATCCGAAGTTTCGGATCTTGGATCCGGATCCGGAATTTCGGATCTTGGATCCGGATCCGGAATTTCGGATCTTGGATCCGGATCCGGAATTTCGGATCTTGGATCCGGGTCCGGAATTTCGGATCTTGGATCCGGATCCGAAGTTTTGTATCTTGAATCCGGATCCGGAATTTTGGATCTTGAATCCGGATCCGAAGTTTCGAATATTGGATCCGGATATTCGGTTCCTCTATCCACACCCGAAATTTCGGACTCCTGATTTGAATATTTTAGGCCTTAGATTGAGACCCAGAACTAAAATATCCATATGTATAAAATTGACTAGGTGAATTTTATCTAACTCAGTGGGAAGACAATTCAATTTAAATGACAAAAGATTACATGAAAATCTCATTTTCACATTTTTCGGGGTTAGACCACTGTTGCGCACACCCCATCATTTAGTCTTTAGTATATCTTTAAACGTACTACAAGTATGCCACTTTCATCTCAAGTCAGTAGTTGTATAGATCTGCCTTTTGTTACATATTAATCGAGTTAGGATTAAAACTCGATTGTTTGTGAGACCTATGATAATATTTTCAGAATGAGTTATAACGTTGAAAAACTGCATAGTAATGCTGCATATTTTCTTTGTGCCACATTGGAATTTAATGTAGTCTATCTTATACAATCGGCTCTTATGATTAATTCAATGATCTGAACTCCTGCAGCATTACGCTAAAATCATGGATGTCTTTCAATTTTCGTCATTATTTCTATTTTTTATTACGAGCAAAATAAATATCATAAGCGGCATTTTACATAATACATATAGACGCAGTTCAGTCAGTTGATTGCTTAAAGTTTATAGCAAAGCTATTACATTTCTAAGACACTGGCGGCTTTAGGACAAAATCCATGGCTTTCCCATAAAATCTTAAATCTCTCTATATAAAAAGGGCAAAGTCCTGAGTGAGTGAGTGACAGATTCCGTACAGGCCAAATCGCTTAAGCTACAAACGTGAAATTTGGACAGTTTATAGGCTTTGTGACGTAGGATACCACTAAGGAAGGACTTTGGGAAATTCGACGAGGAAGGGGGGAAATGGGGTGGAAAATAATGATGATTCTTGACGTTAGATACTTCAAATTTGGTATTTGGGTTTCTCATTGAAAATAATTTGATACTTGTTAAAGTGCTTTTTGATATTTAAATTAAAAGGGGCAGGGAAGATGTAGAAAGTAAAAGAACGGGTGGTAATTGCAATTATTGCAATTAGTATAATAATATGCCTATATCTTGGAAACTTAAAGGGTTAGAAACATGGAATTTGGTATTTGAACTTCTCACTTAAAATAATTAGATACATATTTCAACGTTTTTTTGATATGTGGCCCAGAAGGGAAGAAAAAGGGCGAGAAGAAAATTAAGTGGAGATTACAATTATTGTATTAATATGTTCAATCCTTTAAGGTTAAAGACTTGAAATTTGGTATTTGCATTTCTCATTGAAAATAATTTGACATGTGTTTCAGTGTTTTTTGACGTTTTAGTAAAAAGGAAAAGAGAAGAGATGGAAAGGAAAGAGGGTGGGGATTGTAATTATTATAATAACATGTCGATATCTGGGAACCTCTGAAGGTTAGGAGCATAGAATTTGGTATTTGGACTTCACATTTGAAATAATTAGGTATGTACTTAAGCGTTTTTTGATGTATGTCTTAGAGGGGAAGAAAAGGGGCGGGGAGAAAAGACTTTTATATCTCGGAATCCTGGAATGTTAGAGAAATGAAACTTGTTATTTGAACAAAAATTCGTTATGAAATGAAATCTTTGAGTTTTACGTCCCACGATTATGCCGGTTAGGATAAAGGAGACGGTGATTATGAGAAATAAATGAAATGAAGAAAGTGGGAGGAAACGAGAAAACCCCGAGAAAACCCACGAGCACGGTATTTGTCCACCACAAAGTCCACACGGCGCGAGCTGGGATTGAACCAGGGACCCCAAGCACCGGAGGTGAACGCTCTACCACTGAGCCAACGCGCCCCCTTAAAAATTCATTATGTTTGCAGGCGTATGATGTGCGAGGCCGTAGACCGAGCAAATGTGTGGGCTGGGGGGAAAGCCCCCATGTACTCGCACTGAAATTCGGTATGTCTCGGGATACCGGAATGTTATTACATACAATTTGATATTTGAACTGAGATTCGGTATGGTTGTAGGTTTACGAGGTACGAGGTCATAGGCCGATCAAATGAGATATCAGAGGGTCTAAGGGCAAATCCCCAAACATTTCTTTTTAAATTGATTATGATTAGAGGCTTTAGTGGTGCGAGGCCCTAGTAACGGGGGTCTAGTGGCGAAGCCCCCAACTAGCTGAGGTCTATTAAGTACATAAATGTATTTGCGTAATGACTGGAAATTGCATGTATGCCTGTGGACAAAATTGCATAAGTAGCCACGAGAAATGACAATCCTTTAAGATAAAAATTTTAAAAAAACTACCAAAATGTACTCTTGAATGAGTTGTATATTATGTTTGCGCAGGGCCGAATCCAGAACAGACTCCTGGAAGGGGCGGATGGATTCTTAGGGGGCGGTTGGGGATGCTAGCAGTGAAAAATTACTTAATGATCTGAAATTGCCACAAATTACTACTAAAGTACACTGTTAATGGTGGCGCTGGGTAGAGGCGAACGACTTTTCGCCCTCCCCCTGGATCCGCCTATGTGTTTACATGAATGATATAGCTCCTTATACAACCTATGCAGAGTTAATAGTAGTGGATTACTAATTACAAAGATACGTGTTACTGCTCGAGGCTCCATATGGTATTTTGTATACACATACAGTACATTAATACATTGATTTTGATACATTAATTGCCGTTTAGAACTTCATCTCTACTACAATTCTTAATTCTAACTGGAGTGGTACGGTCACAGAGAAACGTATTTTTTAAAAAAGAAAAAAATCTCATCAAGAGCAAGAAAAGGAAGTTGCTCCTTAATTTGATTTGATCTATATTTTATGGGCTGTTCTATTAGCAATGGCCTAGCCCATCACGACTAGGAAATGGCCTCATTCAGTGACCACAATAACTCAGAAAGAATTAGAAAAGTAAGCAGCCTGAGTCTAATGAAGAAGCTTGGGCTTGAGACTAAGGTTTCATCCCAGCATTTGACTAGTGTTACAGAAAACAAAGGACAAATTTCCATCAGGACGACCGCTTTAAAAAAGATTTACTACCTTTTCGGTCAAGTATTTCCACTAGAATCGAATCTGACAATGAGATTGCTCTCACCTAAGTCGACAGTTTTACTCAATCAAATTAAGAGTAATTGTGACATATTAAGGCACGAAAACCAAATATCAACAGAATGAAGAGAACGCAAGGCTGTCACACGATCAGATACCAAAAGTGTCTTAAAATCTTATTTTAAGCATAGGAATGAAAATCACTTTGTCAATAATTTCGAAAATTTTGCTGATTCGGAACACCCGAATTTTCTGACACGGAGTTTCGAATCCGGATATAAGATCCGGTTTTTCAGGTCTGGATCCAAGATCCGAAATTTCGGATCCGGATCCAAGATCCGTTTTTTCGGATCCGGATCCAAGATCCGAAATTTCGGATCCGGATCCAAGATCCGGATTTTCGGATCCGGATCCAAGATCCGAAATTTCGGATCCGGATCCAAGATCCGGATTTTCGTATCCAAGATCCGAAATCTCGGATCCGGATCCAGTGTCCGGATATCCGGATCCAAAAATATCCGGATCTGGCCATCCCTAGTTGGAATCTTAAGAAAGGAAAGAATCATATCCTTCGAGTTATACATTCCAAGACAACAAAGTCATATACAGGGGTTGCATATCTCTCAGGCATTTGTTTCATAGCCAAAGGGTAATGAAATACGAAATATAACCATTTCTCCAGGCTAAGATGAATCTGTATTGTTTTGAGTTTTGTCCAATGAACAATATATATCACTGACATTATAATTAATTATGTTTGTATTATATTTGCTTATTACGTACTGCATGAAAGAAGAAAGAAAACACTAATCATACGTGAATTAAAAGGGGTTGTAACGTCAGAAGAACTTGTAGCTGTCATAAAAAAATCTTGAAACCCTACCATATTTCACTATGTACACATAGTCTTGAAAGAGTCATAAAACATTTTTTCCATCTTGCAAGGAGTCGAACAGTACGCAACTTTCTGGGACGTCTTGCTTGCTACCTGCTATCGCCCTCCCGCTGACATAAAGAAAAAACCAGTTTCGTCGCTTCCGAAACAACGGATTCTTTTGGACAGGGAGGGGGAGTGCGCCAAAATACACGTTTTCAATGAGGAGGTTCACTGTTTGTTCACTAGGGTGCAGTGCTGCATAGATGGAAGTACCTTTCTTGCTTTCAAGAAGTTGTAATATGTACACAGTAAATAGAACGACCGGGTTGCAAGTTTTTTTTAATGACAACTACAAGATTAATTTAACATGGCAATGTGGCCTTAGAAACTCCAACCGGAAGTCGGCTCAATCTCACAAACAGTGTGAGATAGGAAAAAAAATAATCGAAAAAATCTCCTCTTTATGATAGTATTATTTATCAGTGCACCTAGTTTTGTATGCTCACTTTTTCTCATGTTTATGTAACTGCACTTTTATGTATCTCACAGTGTTAACAATCAATGTAAATCAACCAACATCTATGCTAAAGAGAGGGCGTAACTCTGTAATGGCAGGGAGTAGGAGTACCATCTTTCCCAATCATAACCATTGCCGATTTTTATCAAGACGTCTTTCGCTTATGTCTGTAAAGGAACATACAGATGTTAAGGAATGACAAGGAGATTCATTCTCATTCTCATATGTGATTGATGCGCCTGTGTAGAGAGCGCAGGTTCAGTTAGTGAAGGATTAAAATGGTAATGCTGATAGCTCTATTAATATAACTTCCCCATCAACCATTCAATTAAAAAAATAAATAAATGTTCAAACGTGCTATTGTGTTTGTGCTGTACATACCTTTGGCAGCTACAACACGTGATTCATTACAAATAATAATAACATAAATTAATCTTTTATGATGAATTTGAGACACATTAGACAAAATAGTTGTTTTCAGATCGCAATAAGTACGTAGCACCTACCAACTGTTATTTAGATCATATCATAAATATCCTTCATATTTTTTTTCTTTTTTTATAAATTGCTTTCCGACCATTAGGAAATATTTACTGTTTAAAAACCTTTGCATTATTCGAAGTTCATATGTTATACTATTGTAGCTACAAAAAGAAAACATTGAATGAAAATTTTTTGGTCTTTACATATATTTTTTATTGCGACATAACTCAATCCTTGGGCTTTATTACCGTATATGAGAGAGATGAACACAAACGAAAGAATACAAAGAAAGAACGAAAAAAAGGTAGATTTGTACATTGTTGTTTTTCGTGACTATAATGCCATCTAGAAATCAGATAACAAATGAGAGAAAACTCAACTGGGAGGGAAAAAACATGTCATGATTTCATTTCTTTTTTTGTTTGTTTGAATAAATGAAAAATAATAAAAATAGGAAAACTCGTGTCTTCAATTATAATGTTATTACTGTAGCATTAAAGAAAGATATGATAACAGCTACACACACAACTTTAATTGAAATAAAAGCAAAAAAGGAAGAACAGATATAGGAAACGTAATACTGGAACAACAACGAAAAAAAAAAAGTGGATACTAGTGAAAGATGATGATACAGGCGAAACATTAAAGGAAGGAAGAAATATACAGTAAAATAAAAATGTCAATGTAAAACATACAGTAACACATTACACACACACACACACACACACACACATATATATATATATATATATATATATATATATATATATATATATATATATATATATGACAAAAAGGGGAGACCAAACGACTAGTACGCCCCTAGCGGCAACTCGGAGAATTCACTTTTGAACGATCTGAAGGGGGGCGTATAGATTGTGGTTTGTGTGAGTGTGAAGGAGAGAGTTAGTTTGTAGACAGTACCAAAAGAGAAGGGAAAACAGCGTGGAGCTATAACAACTTGGAATAAAACACTGTAGTAATGGATTTGTGTCTAACGAAAACATACTGAAATGGCAGATGAGAACGGAACTCGCACTGAATAAGAACAACCTATGTAGGCAGAGTTAGTTAGCAGCGCGTGCATTATGGAATGTTCGTGTGGATACGTTTGTATTAAAACTAAAATAAAAGAACTAAATTTCGTTTGATTTTGTGTAATTCAATACTGAAACCGGAAGTAATAACTAACTAACTAACTAACTCTATGGCCTATGGAACCCGGAGGTTCAATGCCGCGTTCACAAAAGCTCTCCACTGACTTCTATCCTTAGCTAATTGCATCCAGTTTCTACTTTGTATTCCTATCTCTGCAAGATCCATCTTAATATTATCCTCCCATCTGCGCCTAGGTCTTCCTAATGGTCGTTTTCCTATGGGTCTACCAGTCAAGACTTTGAAAGCGTTTCTACTTTCTTCCATTCTAGCTACATGACCTGCCCACCTAAGCCTCCTAGACTTGACGACCCTAACAATGTTCGGCAAACCGTATAAACTATGTAGTTCCTCGTTATGAAGCTTCCGCCATTCCCCATTCTCGTTCCTCTTGGGTCCGAATATTCTTCTCAGGATCCTGTTCTCAAATACTTTCAGTCTATGTTCTTCCCTCAGAGTAAGCGACCATGTTTCGCAACCATACAGAACAACAGGCATGATTATCGTTTTATATATTTTAAGCTTCAAATTCCTCGACAGAATTCGCGACGACAAGAGATTTTGAACCGAATAGTAACACGAATTCCCTGCTTTTAGTCGACATTTAATTTCTTCGTGAATATGATTTTCGTCTGTTAATATTGATCCTAAATATTTGAAAGTATCCACTTTATCAAAAGTATTATTTAATATTTTAACGCCTTCACAATTTGCAGTATTACGGTCCCGACGCACTTCCATGTATTTAGTTTTCTCTGCATTTACTTCTAAACCCATGTCCCTGCAAGCGTTTAATAAGATCTCTGCATTTATTTCTACTGTTCTCCTATCATCCCCTATTAAATTCACATCATCAGCATATGCCATAACCTGGTGAATGCCGTTCAACTCTAGGCCCTGGTTGCTATCTTTGATTTTCCTTATGGCGTATTAACTTCCGATTGCAACAGAGCGGTAAGGTGAGACATGGAAACTATTATTTAGACGCTGAATCATATAAAAAATAATTTCCCCTGTCTTTTTTCTTTTAGTTTAACGTCCTACGATTATGCACGAGGCCTAAGGTTAGCTGATGATGGATTATAATGTTATACGAATGAAGAATGTGAGAAGTAAACTGGAGAACTCCGAGAAAACCCAAGCAAACAGTTTTTGTCCATTATAAAGCTCATTTGCTGAAAGCTAGAATCAAACCAGAGACACGACCTTATGCACTAGAGATGATCGCTCTACCACTATGCCACAGCGGTTCATTTCTCGGTAGTAATACATATTGAAACCAGAAGTTATACAAATCTTGTTTCCGTAGAAGAATAAGAGCTAAGACCAAATAGCCTATATTCTTGTGACCCTGAACCCATATCTAAACACCGATTACCGTTTTCGCTCTATGGGCATCTATATTGGAAACGGAACTAGTACTACTTTCAGTTGCAACAGAGTAATAAAGTTGGAAGGATCCTATTTGTGGTATATATATATATATATATATATATATATATATATATATATATATATATATATAAGATCCTTTCAACTTTATTACTCTGTTTATATATATTAGGTGTTCTAAAAATGGCGCCCGCTGACTACAGAACAATATTCTACATGTCAAAATAAAGCGAAAATGTTATATGATGGTATACCCTCCGGGGCTTCCTTCAGCCTCTGTAGGGAATCAAATTTCCACTATGTGGCAACATCGCAGATTAGCTCGGAACCAAGAACATTACTCTGGAAATCCATCAAGCAGTTACATTGATTGCAACGTCAATCTATATCAACTTTAACTGCCATCTAGAAAGAATCGATGGAATTATTTGATGGACTGGTAGATCTACTCTATGGTTCTTTATCTGCAACGTTGCCACATAGTGCAATTCGTGTCTCCAGACGTGAACCCGAAAGGTATATATATATATATATATACAGGGCCGGATTCAGGATTTTCTGATGGGTTGCACCAATAACTACAATTGGTATGATTTTTTAAAAATCATTTAGGAATCTGTGGTGTGAATGAGGGATATTGTTTTGCTTGGTGAATCCTTTTCCTTCAACCTCCAGAAAATGTACTTAAACTATTGCTTTTGCAAAACTCCGCTTTCTTTTAAGCTCCAAACAGTGTTGATATTTTCACTGTTAGCTTCTTATTTTAGATAGTGTATATTTGCAACGAAGAGGGGGATGCACGTGCACCTTTGCACCCCCGAAATCAGTCCCTATATATAGCTTTATTTTGATTTGTATTATATTGCCTTGTTGCAGGGGCGGATCCAGGACGGACTTCTGGGGGAGATTGCAATACTGCTACCTAGAACTACTTTTAAGCTCCAAACTCTGGGATGGATTTTATTTACATATAAAATAAGAAAGTATCATCTTGTTGGGGGCCAATCGCCCCGATCGCCCCTGCCTTGTTGTAACCTGTTCACACATGTCAAATTCATAATTAGGCAACATAAGGACTGCACTGTATAAGATTCATTGTAATGACATCCTTTCTATAAGACTTAACTTACTTAAGCATATCATAAGTTTGGAAATGTTGTAAAATGCGTAGTATTATTCTAAGTAAAATAAAAGAAAAGCTATTGTAACATTTCTCGTTTTTTGAAGTAGGACAGAATTAAGAAAGTAGTAGTTAAAAATAGAAAAAAGAAAGTGGCTAGTGTAATGTTCTTGTTAGTAGAGACGAGGGAAGGAAGGATGTGACAGTGTAAGGAAAAATGGGAGGCATAGAATGTTACGAGTACGAGAAATAAAGGGAAGGGGAGGGCTATTCTTCAATGTTTACCTCATAGTCACTAATCATCCGAGCAAGGTTATAAAATAAGATGGCACAGGAAAACACATCGATAGTATATCTTTTAAAAAAAAATGGAAAGAAAAAAGAGAAAAAGGGCATGAAGAAATTTTGGTAGCATTGAAGAGGAAAAGAAGGAAAAAGACGTGACAATAAAAATGATGAAATAACCTAAAAGAGGTCTTCAAGTTGACAACTCAGGCTAAGAACGAAGCATACCAGAAACTACAGAAGGTCGGGAAGAACTGGTTTTTAGTACAGCTGTAAAAAACTCCTAAGGATATTTCTGTTTCGTAGCCTATATGGTTTTCAAGGAAAGAGCGATGTAGTAGTTTGTTACGTAAAATGGGCGGAAGACAGGAAGGACAAATCGTTAACTACTGTAGATAACAAGAAAGAAAAAAGAAAAGGGAAACTGATGATTACTGATATTTTTATCCCTCCTCTCTTTTTAGAGGCGTTCATCTTATACATGTTGGACATGTACAAACGTCATCATTTTCATTTATTGATGTACCAGTCAGGATGATGTTAATGTTAACAGTCTACTGATATTAGCTTTTTAGAATCGTGTTCTTGTAGATACACAAGCTGTGAGAGGAAATGTAGAAACATATTGCTTCTTAAATGTTAACAGAATATTACATTTAAAAACGGGGAAAATAACTAGAATCTCAAGAAATTAAATTGTCTACATACGAGAAGGGAATTTTCCTATTTTACGTTATTAAATATGTATCAAATTCCTTGATAACGTTCTCTTCTATATTATCATATATAACATATCATCAATGTTTTCATGAACTGGCGAATATCCGATTTCCCATGCTTCGTAAGCCGGCTTATGTGCAAAATTTGACATTTCCAGATTTTATCGCTGTTTATATTGGAAAAACTTGTATATTTCCTTCTGGCAAAGTATGAAGCTTCCATTAAGTATTCTTTAGGAGATTTTTTTAAAGATTCTACTTTCAATTTCGTTTTTCTTGAAATCAAGATTTTGTACATTCGTCGGTTAGTGAAAATATCGACTATAAATAATGATTTGTCTGTATTACGTATTATCGAAGAAACTTTTCGTTTGGTTACCAGAATAGGACCACAGAATGGAGATATGCTTTTCCATTCGATGGCAGATGTTTATTTCCAAAGGCACTTGTAATATTTTTGAAGCTTTCATTTTCTCTCTCTCTCTCTCTTTTTTTTTTTTTTTCGTTTTACGTTTATCGAATGACTAATGAAAACGAATACTTTGCAGGAGAATGCTAGAGTACATAACTCAACTACAAGACTACAAGATACTGTTCATCACAAAGTCTCTTGGCCCGATATCGAACCAGGGATGCCTCGAACCAGAAATGAGTGCTGAGTCATATTTTTTTTTTAGAAAAGACTTCCTGACTTTTATTTTCTCTTTTTTACGCTTTCCAGGATTATTACAAACTCAACAGGGACATGAACATACAAACAGTGAGAATAGTTAAAGATTCTACCATGGCCCTCAGAGGAACGGGAATCACCAATTAGTTAAGCCTCACCATCATCAACTTAACACCTTAGAAGCTCAACTACGCCACCTAGCTACTACTGAGCCACAATGCCTCGATTTTTGGAGGAGCTATTCAAGCCGTATACTTTTTGTGTTGCCAATATATAAAACTACTAATACTAAATTTGATTAGAATATTTAACATTTACAATTTTGCTTCATGACAGATGGTGGTTGCGTGTTCTAAAGGGGGAGATCAGGAGAGTGACATATGCACGTAATAGTGGAATATGGTATCCATTCAGGAATTGACTGATTACATATGCAGTTCTTTTTGAAGACGGTCTCGAGCAAGAGTTGCAGAAATGGAATAAAAAACAAAAGATCCAACACCTTAGCGACGCAATGGTGGCTGCCTAAATATGGCATTAAACGCTCGCAGGAATAAATCCAGTGGTACTTCACATTAGAACAACCAGTAGCTGCCCTATATTGCGATCCAATATCCATACCTCGCCCAGATAGTAGAAGCGGAACTGTCAGAGACCATAATAGCCTTAATAAATATGGTCATTGAAATATGACCATAGTGATGCTTTTAAAAAAAAAAAAAGTGAGATTTGTCGGAAAAGATCTTGTGCCCGACATTCGCGATTATCTTGGTCCATAGATGGCTACATAAGCCACAGCAATAAGCGCCATAAAAATGATCCTACTTTTCAGACAATGTCGAACCGTATGTGCAAATACTGGTCTCTGTGCAGGACTAACGAGTTCTTTTTCCAGTTGTCGCGATGTGGTGGATGTAGGAACCCCAATAGTTATGCGCAAATGTCTCTCCTCCTGGTTGATGGTTGTAATTGAAGTGTTTGAAATTGTTGGTTGTAACGTTAGTATATTCCTTTTTCCTCGACCCACATATTCTGTATTTGCACCACTGTGGCTACATTCCGTCCACACATACATCAACTTCGCGAAAGAATAAACCACAGACTCGATATGCCACAATTGTTCCATGATTAAACGCTGAAACTTCCTAGTATGGCTGCCGCATTCGCCGACGAAGCATATTTTAATCAACGGACACTCTAAGATCAAGCAGACACACTTCCATTACAGTACGTAAAAGTGCTGCTTGTTTACCCTTCGCTTGCTGTTACTAAACAACGTAAATTATCATGACACCGTCTTTCCATACTGCATACATTCTTTAAAAATTAGATTGATCGGCAATTTTAATTAGAGATACGATGAAATAATAAATTATAATTTTAATATCCTTTTTAAAAATAAATTATAATACAGAGTTATACATCTTTGGTGTACGCAAGGCCAGAACCAGTGACTGACTATTTCACGTTTTGTATCCTTGAGCCTAGCGTTCAACCATTCCCAATAGTTCCTTTCGAAAGGTCTCTTCTTCCGGTCGATAATGGTAATAAACTGTTCTGATCCTATGTGTTCCTCTCTCCTCCAGCCACATATAATATATTCGAACCACTATGGTCTTAGATCATATGACTATATCAGCTACACTTTTAAATTTAAGTCTTATGTCTTACAATTGCGAACTATAGATTAATGAAAATGGAGTGAAATCAATTCTAGCGTTTATTTGTGAATAGTGACAAACGAAATATCTGGACCTAGCTGATATTCGAAGCCGGGACTGATATGTCTTGCACTTTTTAGGTTGAAACGTTAGACCTGGCAATATGGTAGGTAATCTAGACTAAACACTTACTTGTGAGCAGTGGCGGCTCGTGGAATAAAATGTAGGGTGGGCCAAACCTAAAGGCAAATACCTTATGGTTACTACTACTACTACTACTAATGTATTATTATTATTATTAAGTGAATTGCTTAAAAAACTCGAATTTGCAGTCAGAAAAACTTATCATACTAACACATTAAGTATAATCGTAGGGCAACAACACTATGTCCACCAGTTTTGATACCTCAGAAAATGTATCTGTTAAGTCATTGTCATATATATTTAGTAATAAATTACTTTTGTTATTAATTGCGCGAAGAATATCATTGCTCTATGCGGCGGGTATTTCGAATTAGAGCTTTTCTCTGTTCAGCATCGGATAGGAACAGGATACAACTGTTAAGTCATTTTCCGGGAAGGAATGTTTAAAAGTAGAAAAGTTCTTAGGGTTCACCTATTGGAAACGCGCGTAATACTTTCTAACGCGCGTACTTTCTTCATTTTCGCACAACTACACGAAAACACAAGGGAAAAAATAGCACAAAAGACACTAAGAAGATGCACGTCTAAACTGAGAGAGTGAGGAGTGGACACACGGTTGCTTTTGGATCCCTTCAGCTGAAGTAACACAAGAGAGCAAGGTCAAGGGACAAAACAACAGAAAGTGCGGAATCAACAACTTCTACAGACAAAACGAATTTTGGCAACAAAAAAGCTTCAAACCTTTTCGTTCGGAAGGGGTCGGGTGGAATCGTGTGATGAGGGCCTACGATTCTTGGCCCATGCCACCTAAATTCAGACTGGGTTTTCGCGTTGTTCGCCACACGAGTCAATGCAAGACGATACTAAGTCCACACTGAAACTTTTCAGGTCCTTTCTGCCTTTATTTTGTACTGACCCCATGAATAGCGTGCCCATAAGCGTATGTAGTACATGAAGAAACTGATTTGAAGGAGTCAGAACTACTGTTTTTGGTTCAGAGAGAAATTATAGCAAAAATACTAGCAGGATAACTTAGGATACATATATTTTTCTATGTTAATACAAAAACAATGGGAGGTCCGAACCCATTGGGCCCCTTATGACGGGCCGCCTCTGCTTGTGAGCATGTTCTATTTGTAGGAAGTTTAATTTTCCATCAAATCGATTATCCTAACTTCCAACTTTCTATACCTCTTGTAAGTTTATTCATTTAGTCCTGGTTTAACCTTAAGGTAGTATATTCTGTTTGGATTTACAGGTCACTGAAAACAATGGCCTGAAAACTAAACAGGAATCGTCTGAAACTATTGTTCCCAATATTAAATGTTCATACGAATTTCTAGATCTAGATTGCATGATACGTTATTGTTTGCAGATAAAATAACTGATCATGTAGAATAAATGGGAAAGCTTTGAGGGTGAATCGAGAAATTAGAAAGGTCAAAGGAAATTCTTCTTCTTGGTGATAACTACTAGCTTTAAATACTGAGGGATAGTGTGAAAGAGGGTTGAGGTTAAAAGCTAATCCTGTTCCACTTATCACGCAGAATTCACTAGATATTAGTATTCCCTTATGAAGTCAACCAGTAAATCTAATGGTTCAAGAAAAATGTGTTCTTTAGTCACTCCTTTCACAATCGTTTTTATCTCAATATCTACAAAACTTAAAAATATATCTTTTACGCACATTTAAACCCACCCAAATAAATTCGAGGATGCTGACATACTGATTAAGATAAACAATTGGCTGATGATGATAATGTCGGCACGATCAATTTCAAAGAAGGTCATTATTGTAATGCAACGAAATTCCCTGGTTTTACAGTTCAATAAGGTCTATTGGCTTGTCAGACATTTTTCTTATAGTTTGATGATATTTAATTAACACATGGATCCCACACTGTAGTTGTGATTTTTAAAACTGGAATTCACTAACTCTTCATTTAAGTAGCCTCCAAATTGACTCCGATACTAAGTTAGCACGGAAAGTGATGTTCTTTCCACTAAGAATCGAACTCGTACCAAATGCACATGCACTAATAAAGCACATAACTGAGAAAGAAAACAAATATTAAAAAGTGTGTCATTTTCCAATATTATATAGATCGATTGTCGACATCAAATTTTGATGAGGAATACAAAACTTTCACGTACGACTGGGCGCCTCCAGTACTTAGGTGTAAATATTGATTATTTCATTCGATATGTTTAATCGCTCACGAGTTAAACTTAGTACAATATCTCAATAAGGCAGTGACCTATTATAATTAAGAAAAGTTTCAATTCATCAGAAGATAAAAATGTTATGATTCTATATACACCGATATAAGCTATTAAAAATAAAATGACTTTTTCTTTGAGCTAGTGGTCAGCTAACTCCATTGATGTTTTCTGTAAGTGTCCATATGGCTGATATTGTAATCAATAATTGTATCAAGGGTATCGTGCTTGCGGTGCTGAATGATTTTTGTTTGTTTGAGGCTATAATAAGAGAGAAATTGTTTAAGAATTTAATACATTACATCCAGACTGACTACCTATTATTACTCACAACTGTGCGATAAACGCATTCAAAAATTTAAGGAGGAAAAATCTCTGGATCTCTGGTAAACAAACTTTACGTGGACCACCTAGGAGATCAATAGATGAACAACTAGCAATGTCCTGGTAGTTGTTTACACAAAGTCCATCCATATGTTAACCTCAGAGATCAGATTCCCTAAAGGCTCCATCTACCACATTCTAAAAAGCAATCTATACAGGTTGTGAATGGCATCTGTAGAAACTGTAGTTGTCTCAAACATTAAATGAGAATGATGCCAAACGAAGAATTGAATTCTGCAAATGGGTTTCACATCATTCTGAGAATAACCCGAATTTCCCGTTTGCTATCCTGTCTAATGACGAGGTCAACTTGTACGCTAACGAGAAGGTGAGAAGCATAACCACACTATTGGTTACTACAGGGTGGTCCAAAAGTAGGTATACATCCCTGCATTGATCAAGAATAACATTTTACAAAATAGTTTATAAGTTTATTTGCTTCGGCTCTTCGGAGCTTAAGTAAAAAGATATTAGGAACAAATAATAAAGAAACTAAGTCTACCTGATGGATAACAATAAGAAATGATGTAAAAAGCAATGAGTTGATCAGTACAAGACTGTATACCTAGTTTAGGGCCACCTTGTATAAAGCTTCCATTGAAGTTAGATTTCAAAATCACAAAATTACAATCATCTTCTGATCAAGTGTGGCATATGGAGAGATAGAATTCTTTTTTCTTTTCTTCCTTTCTTTCTTTTCCTTTTTGAGCAAGGTGTGAATTAACAGACATACTTGATAATGTTCCGAAGGAAGAATTTTCGTCAACTGTAAACGCAAGTGAATTTTGCAACCAGATTTCAATTCTCAGTAGAATTGTGAGCTTCG
The DNA here is from genome assembly GCF_964235325.1 of Thermobia domestica. Lineage (NCBI taxonomy): Eukaryota > Metazoa > Arthropoda > Insecta > Zygentoma > Lepismatidae > Thermobia > Thermobia domestica. The sequence continues at coordinate 172,188,221 of NC_137454.1, read as the reverse complement.
TCCTGTCTGTCAAAAATGTACGAACACGCGGGAGCGGTTCTCGGGCTCAATTGAACATGAGCTTTAGATACCCACTGGACAGCAAGTATGAGTTCCATTTAGGATGCCAAGCCTGAGTGCCATTTAGCAATCAATGAAATTAGTGAGTGCGAGGCTCTTTGTGAAGATACGGATCCTGAGCTCGAGTGAATGCGAGACTGAGATAGTGTGAACCTCATGAGTGTGAGCTTCATCCCAAGTGCAGAATGGCCATCTATGCTCTGGACTTGCAATTTCCTGGACATTGAATTGATCAGCAAGGACCAGCTGAGCGACTCACCCAGAATTTCAGACTTGACAACCTTTGATTTTACTTGTTAGACTACTTGAAGGTTATAGGGTACGCCGACAAAATCCAAAGCATAGGTAGTCTTAGAGAACATTTCGAATCATGATTTACTTAAATTACTTCAGTGATCATTCTTCCCTCCTATAATTAGGGATCACTTTCAGATCTGCGTAACGATAAACGGTGACCATGTCTATAAGCCGGCCATTTTCCTTATAGTTCGAGACTTAAGATTCACCTTACGAACACACGTAATATTGTCATTGGTCACACAGCTCTCTTTGAAAATCCCTTTATTCTTATCCATAAATTGACTTAATAAAAGTATAATACAGTACACGAGGGCTCAATTAGCGTTTGGCTTGAACCAATGATAGAGACTCACTGTTGTCAACTCTCCTAGGACAAATTAGTTTCCAGCAAACAAATATTTTGGCATGTTGACCCTATTATCGTCCCACTAGGAACATATAGTATACCTGTCAAAGCTGACTTGCATACCATAGCTTTAATGATGTTGTAATAAGTGAATTGGTTGACGTGTAAGCAGTACTCAATACCAAAAGAATCTTTGGCCAATTCGGATCCGTCTTCAAACCAAAGTATTACAAATTCCCACGTGCCGTTGCTAGAATATGACTATCATAACACAATCATAGCGTATGTAGATGTACACAGTGGTGCTATTCAGCCGGTTTCCACCGGTTCGCTAGAACCGGTTGTTAAAATATTTCGAGTTCGCAGAACCGTTTGTTATACCCAGACATAATAGTAAATATAACCCTGTTATACCCAGAAACAGTAAATTTTAGTCTATCTTTGTTTTTAGAAATTCTTACAGCTACAGGGTTAAAGTATGATCTTTCAAAACGAGGTATAAGCGTTTATTTCTTAATCTCAAATGCTCATATATCAAAGAACTGGGATCACATGACTGTAATGGTGAGGGTTATTTATATTTGAAACGAATACATACCATCGTTCATATTTGAAACGCATACTACAACTGTAGATCTATTGTTTGATTAAGGTTTTTTCAATATTTTTTTCAATCATCTATCTTATTGGTTTGCAAGATTTTCCCAGTGCTATTTAATTTCGTCACACCACCTTGTATTAGGATGCTGTGTAGAACTCTACCTGTCACTTGCGATATCCTGTAAAAAAAAATTGTTTTTCATATACTTTGTATGGTTTGTTTCTTTGTTTTCTAAGAGAGTTATATCTGTCTATCTACATTCCATCTCTTCCTCTCTCTCTCTCTCTCTCTCTCTCTCTCTCTCTCTCTCTCTCTCTCTCTCTCCGTGGCGTAGTCGCTAATGCTCTCGACTCTGGTGCGAGCGGTTCCGGGTTCGACTCGGTGAGGGAAAAGTGTAACAGCTTTTCCAGGCCAGCCATCTTAAGTGAGGCTTTTCCTGGGTTTCCCCTCATTCATACCATGCAAATGCCGGGATGGTACCTAACATAATGGTCCCAGGCCGCTTCCTTCCTTCCCTTTCATCAGATAGTGTGCTCGCCGAGGGACGTCATACCTCATATACGTGACGGGCTAAATGGTCATAGGTACCGACAGCCCAGAAATCTAATTCCTAATTTTCTCTCTCTCTCTCTCTCTATATATATATATATAAGAACCGGTTGTTAAAAAATTAGAATAGCACCACTGGATGTACAGAAATATAAGATATTCCTTCATTCCTCCCTAAACACCATTTACAGAGTAAATCCTTTTGTAATGTACAGTAAACACATGTAAAGCTCAAGAGCTGATTGACGTGTATTTCTTTCAGTCGTCTTAATTTAATCAATCTGTACTTTGCAGGATATGCAAATATAATGATGGTATTTTTAATCCTTCTCTTGTTAAGTATAATTTTGTAAACTTTTTGTTAAGTTGCGTTTATAATAGATATGCATCTATTCTCTCGCTTACACAGTAATACCATTGACAATAGCGGTGTTACACACACAAGCTTACATTTTATATATATATATGGTATATGTAAGTATGTGTGTGTGTGTGTGTGAGAGAGAGAGATAGAGAGAGAGAGAGAGAGGGAGAGATAGAGAGAGAGAGAAAGAGATGGCATATGTGTGAGAGAGATAGAGGCGAATTGCTTTTAAAGCGTATATATCATCTAGTGCATGTTATTAAACAGTTGAGATACTTGATTTTGTGATAATGAACCATTAACCCAGGACCAAAAATGGCGACAGGAGTAGCTTTCAAAGTTAGAGAGAGAGAAGGACAGTGGCGGGTGGAAAGGGTTGAAAAGGTGGGGAGGAAAATGGTTCATTAAAAGCAAATTGTGCGGAATGAAATGGAACTGCATAATCTAAATACAGATTTTGGCTTGTGTGCTACTGATTTTACTGAACAGATTAAAAAATCTGCAGAGTACATACATACACACACTTTGGTGAGAGAGAAGAGAGAGAGAGAGAGAGAGAGAGATGTTTTTCTAAATATATTACTGAATAATAATCATTCCGATTTAAGATCTTAAATCACACTGTTCCCTTATTTACAATTTGAATAAATTATATTTAGAACAATACTTGGGCCTATATACCATGTGGGAGGATTTCCTTTTTCGTGTTTATACCTGGAAAGCAGTGACATTATTAAGATATGCTGGGACAGGTGGCGTGGTCTGGTGATCCTGCTGTATTGGAGGTGAGGTAGCGTGGTAGGGAACGGCCTATACCTATGATATGAGTGTTGATTATATTAGTTGGTATGCGCATCCACCAACTGCACTAATTCAAGCCCCAGTTGTGGTTCGAGATTCATGTCAGTAGATTCTGTTGCTTCTTAAGCTCAGTGTTGCACACGGAGGTAAAACCATAAAAACTCACTCAACTCACTATTAAGATATACAACTTTTAATACTGTTTTTGAAATGAAATCTTTCAGTTTAACGTCCCACGATTATGCACTTTAGGCTAAGGGAGACGGTGACTAAAGCAAGTGGATGATGATGGAAGAATTGGCAGAATAAGAAAGTGGGAAGAAACGGGAGTACCCCGAGAAAACCCACGGACGCGAAGTTGTCCACCACTAGGGATCGAACTAGCGACCTGACGCACCAGAAATGAACATTCAACCTCTAAGCCACCGTTTCCCGCTAATATTGTTTTTTTTAATGTAATGTCTAATGTTTGTTTCGCTCACTTTCAGTGGCATTCGCAAAAAGGGGGTTATTAAGTTCTAACTCCCTCCCTTTCTGCAAGGTATTATGAAAAGGCATTCATTTACTACATATATTAAGATATGAATAAACAATAGGACACATCCTGAGCCGATATTAACATGGATGCTTGAACCCCCACCCCATTGATGACATTCTATGTACGCCACTGATTACATTCTTTTTTCAGTAGTAATAATAATATTTAGATTTTTAAAACACGGTTTTGCTTATTAAATGAGAAGAAAGACAAACACATAACTCATTTTTAAGAAAGGTTCGTTTTGGAGAAAGTTTTCTAAGTTTTCTTCGATTAAGACAATTTTCTTAGTTTTATTACCTTTCTGTATATTCAATAAACGTTGACCTTATTCCTAGTATTTATCATTGAGCTACGTTTTATCGGATTCTTTATTAGATAGAAAATCTTCTTATAACAAACTGGGAAGAACATTACTACATATGTGAAACAAATTCAGGAATATCATATTTTGGTATTTGATTTTCGGAATTTGTTTTAATAGGCAAAGGTTAAAATTGCTTCAGAAATATTTTGCTCTTATGGAAAGTGATCTTTTGTTTAAAAAGGGAAAGAAAAATTAAGAAATTAAGAATAACTGATGTATAACAAAAGAGTGCAAACAAATAAATAACACGAAGCGAATATATTTAACATTGTCACCCTGGTAGGTCGGTGGGAAGGAACAAAGTAAAACAAAGAAAGAAGAAGAAGAAACAGATGAAGATATTTTTGAAAAAGAAAAAAAGAAATAAGATAAAAATGTAGAAGAAGTAAAAGGACAGAGGGCGTAAAAATAAAAAAGAAACAAGAAAAAAGAAGGTAAAAGATAGCGAGAGAACTCGATAGGAAAAAGAGAAGTTATTATCTGGGGCTGACTTGAGTCGACCCCTCCTGGCCGTTGTCATAGCGACGTCGACGGACTTCTCTAGTCTTCTTTTTTTTTCCCTTTCCAATTCATGTGTTCTTGTGTCTGCCTTCGCAAAGGAAAACGAGTCGTCTTGAGTTTTTACCAAACGGTATACCACGTCTTGTAGAGAGAACGAAAATAATTTATTGTCGTTATTAAAAAAAAAAAAAAAAGTTCTGTTCTGGAAGACAACTGAAATATTGACTATTAACTACCTAGGCCTATGATTTAAGATCTAAAAAGTAAGTTGTCACCGAATCGAAGAGAGTCATTGGAGTTCTTTGCTGTTCACAATATCCAACTAAGACATCCTTACCCATCTCCTTAAGATATACCTTGATATTTTCCTCTCACCTTCTTAGTCTCTACTCAAATAATTCCCAATCTAAATTCTGAATTCTATGTATACCAATGGGAGCAAAGCGTCCAGGATCATCTATCTAATTACAGTATATCTAACTAATTATTTGAACTGTAATCCTGTTTGCAATTCTGTATTAATAATTTAAAAGAGATTGTGTGTGAATAAAATGCATATTTTGAAAATTATAACGATAATCATGCCTCTTGTGTTATATGGTTGCGAAACATGGTCGTTTACTTTAAGAGAAGAGCGCAGACTGAAAGTATTTGAGAGTAAAATCCTGAGACAAATATTCGGACCCAAGAGGAACGGGAATGGAGAATGACGGAAATTTCATAAGGAGGAACTGCATAATTTATACCGTTTACCACTGTTAATGTCATCAAGTGTAGGAGGTTCAGGCGGGCAGGTCATGTAGCCAGAATAAAAGAAAGTAGGAACATTTCCAAAGTTTTGACTGGAAATCCAATCGGAAAACGTCCATTAGGAAGACCTAGGCGCAGATGGAGAACAATAATACTGCATCCAGTTGGCTAAGGACAGATGTCAATATAGAGCTTTCGTAAACGCGGCGTTGAACTTCCGGGTCCCATAGGCTACAGATATTTAATTATAGAATTATTTTACATATTCAAGTGGAAAGAAAATAGTTGTATGTAATCAAAATGTATATGTACATAAATATTGTGGAAGGGCTGTGAGATGAAGCGAGTTTCCAGGTGATGAGTACTCCCATTTGGCCAAGGGTGTCTTCCTGTTCTATCTTTCTGATTTTCCAGCATTTCGTAGCACATTTTTTAAAATTATTTTATCTTTAGCCAGAACAGGAATTCCTGACCTGTGTTATCTTCTCAGAAAGGGATAATTATATTTCAAGGAAATTTAATAGTAATTATTTCCCATACAACTGCTTTCAAGGCTTCTTGATTTTCACCTATCATGACAGTGTCCCTGAAATTAAATTAGGAATCATGGACCACTATGTGTTTACTACGAGTATAGGTGTTCACGATATTCCTGACGCTCTACGACTTCACCGATGTTTATTCATTGTATACAAACTTCGGTCCTTGTGCTTAGTTTAGTTTTCTGGAAAAAATAAGTCTAACAGATTTATGAAAATAAAAATATAACTAAAGTAACGATATTTGTTTTTAAATTAAAGCACTCCACACTGCGTGTAATATTCTCTCATCGAAAATATTTTTTATCTGCCAACAATATTATTTAATTTTACTTTTAATATTACGTAAAAATGTGGGACTAAACTGCTACATCAATTAAACGCATGCAAATTAAGAAAAGGGGAGGAAAATAAATAAACTGTAGCAACGTAACTAAAATAAATAACTGTGACTGTTAAAAAAAAAAAAAAAAAACTAAGTGACAGTGTCAACCGTGCTACAATGAAACACTGAAAGATAATATACTTAGCCGGTTCTTTTACACTAACTTGTCGGTGGCCAGCCTCATTTCAATCAGTAACTTCATTCAGTTATGTTGTGGGTCCAGGTAAATGGCAACGTTGCATTTTCATTTATCATTGGGCGCATAAAGAGTGTACAGCCCAAACGGCTTGTCCGATTAAAAAAAAAATAGAGAGAGAAAGAAAAAGAAAGAAAAATCCTTCACATTAGATTGAAAACATTATGTTTGGAGACGGTTTCCCTCCTTACATTTTGTTGTAACTCTGATAATAACAGGGTTACCCCATTTCAGGGGACTTTTGAGATACCTTATATATATATATATATATATATATATATATATATATATATATATATATATATATATATATATATATATATATATATAGTATCGTATCGTGTCTATTCCCATTATACAGTGTGAGTAATGTCCAAAATTATTATGAACACTTAACCTTAATTTTATATTTAACTAAAACATTGTCCAAAATTAAGACTATATTAATCAATATATTACATCGAGATGAACAAAATGACATGCTTGAAGGCGAATTATCATGCGTATTTTATGAATAAGTCGAGAGAAATTATTTTTTTATGGCGTTAAAATGTATGTCGTTCGTTGCCTATCAGATGCCTTGCCGTTGCCTATCAGATTGCCTTCATGTGTTTTCTTTTGCTGGAATAGTTCTTATGTATTTATAAGGAAATCACGAAATATCAAGTACCATATTTTATCTATCATTGTTCGCCTATTTCTCGTAAGAGTGACGCGTATACTACTTGTAACATAAATGCCCATCTTTACGTTTCTGTACTTTTGGAAAAAAAAAAAAAAAAAGAAGGCATCTCCACGCATAGTTGCGCTCTTTCATTGGGAAAGAGAAATTATATAGCCACTGATTTTTTAAAAAAATCTATCCAGGACTGCAAAAAAAAAAAGTCAGTGTTTGGACATTTTAAAAGAAATACTTTCGGTAATTGTTTAACATGCTTGCCCTCGATCATGAGTATAAGCATATGTTACGTGCTGTGCTAGTTTGCACTGACTATCAGAGCGTACGTATGAGCCTACAGAACGTCTTCAGTAAGCACGCCCGAGTTCACGACATTCTTGTGAGATGCCATCAACTACAGCAACGTGGTTGTGTCTATGTCTGCTGGAAGCTGGATCATGCCAACATTCGAGGAAACGAACGTGTTGACACAGCTCCCAAGCACACCGCCTTGGCCGAGGTTGCATTGGAGCATAGTCTTCCTCGCTCCGATCTTTGTAGCTATTTCCTCACCTTGCTGACAAGCAGATTGGGACCAGGCAAATGAAAATAAACTTCACGCACTTGGAGAATTGCACACATCCTCTCGCTCTAGTCGTGGAGATGAAGTGCTCCTGACGTGTTTGCATATCGGACACTCTCATCTGACGCATAGTTATTTGCTGTGTAGTTTGAATCGGCCATATTATGAGGAATGTATTGTCCCACTGAGCATTTGGCACATTTCTGTAGAATGTCCTGAATACTCAGATCTCAGAGAGCGTCAGGAACTGCCGCTTACACTTGATCGTACATTGGGCAATGGTCTTGATATTGTTGTTTGTGTCCTTGCTTTTATGCACACTTATAACATTTCTCACATTCTCTGAGGTTTTTAGTCCTTTGCTCTTTTATTTATTATTGCTGCACTTTTAATATTTATTCCGAATTTTTATTATTTTTTACTGCGTATTTATCGTTATTGTTACATATTTTTTATTCTCATGTATTTATTATTTTATCTATTCTTTTAGGTTTTTATTTTTATTTTACAACAGTTTCTCTTTTCTTATATTTTGATACGTTCGTTTTTAAATTTTATTTAAGGCGGTCCGTGTTTGAAAAGTCGTGTTGATTGTGACGGGGACAAATAGCCTAGATGCTGACGTCCCCATTAAATCTCAATCAATCAATCAACTTAAAAATGTCCTGAAGTGTTCTATCAGTGAACAAAAAATATCTAGAATGATTCTGACAGTGATTAATAGCAATTGTATAAATGTAAACGTATTAATTGTTATGCGCAAAGTGTCCTAACACTGTTTAAAAATCGCTTCTATGCCCTGTATTCATTGAGTACATCAGAAGTTCAGGTGCAGTTTGAACACCTTAGGATAATTCCTATTAACTACTGTTAAGATGCATTCTAGACATTTCTTGTTCATTGATAGAACACTTTAGGACAATTTTAGACACCTTAAACAATGATCAAAAGTTGTTTCTAAAAAAATACGTATGTTTAAATCATGTTAAGACACTGATTTAGGCCTATTTTTGCAGTAGCAACAAGAACTTTAGGAAAATAAAATATGGATCTAAAGATTACGATCTTGGCCAATAATTAGTTTTTGCATCAGAGGCCACAACATTTTTGAACGGCCCCTAAATAGAATTTTGACATTTTCTACGGAATAAGCACATCATACTGAGTTAACTGATAGTTTGGATTTAGCTACATTATGTGTAGTTCTCCAGATATAAGGTCTACAAGAAAATTTTTGATTGAAATACCCGTATATTGGATCTTTTAATCCAAAAAGAAAGACGCAGAAAGTTATATCTCCTCAATAGCGAGTACTTTAAAAAAAAAAAAAAAGTAAGATTATAAGGTTAGATGAATACATTTCGTCACTGTTTATTACCAGAAACGATTTTATGCACATAGACTAAATGTTTGCCTTTTCCTTACATTTTTTTTTTTTTTTTTTTTTGTTATAACTCTTCTTCAGCTTTAAAAAACAAAATCTTGTAGAACTAACAATAAGGAGTTGGTAAAATCTTCAAGAAGAATTACCCTTCTTTTCGAGAAAGCAGCGAGTGTAACGTTCGTCTTAGTTGACACGTTAGAACAGTGCCCTCCGGTGTTCCTACTAATTACTACACTCGAGGAAGCCAAATTAAAACAAGCACCGAAAAATTAGATCTACTTAGCAACGAACAAAGTTGAAAGAAAGACCTTCTCCAGCTTAATTTTTTTCTCTCTCCGTTTCTTTCTTTATCTTACATGTTTCTTCTTCTTTTTCTTGTATATGTTGGCTTTTATGTTTCATTGCTTCTTCTAAGTTTCCTTATAGCTTCTCTTTCGGAGAGGAAATGAAGCGTGGTGGAACTCGTGTTTGTCTTCACACGGAGAAATTTTCCTAACCATCTGTCTTTTATACGTACAATATACAACCAAGCTGTGCACAGACGTGGAGAGGATAATGTGCATGAGCAAGGTAAACTCAAATAAAGGTTTCTCCCCTTTACCTTTTACTGTCTTCTCCCTTCCCTGAGATTTTTACATATAGAACTTTCGCATAATTTTATCCAGGATAAAAGAGAGAATTTCAGTTTATGTTTTACCTGCTTTAGAGTGCGAAATGTCTTAGTGATAGATTGCATACGAAGGATTCCTGGTTCGATATTAGTTATGTATTCTAAGTTTATGGTGGACAGCATCATACTCGGGAGATTTCTCGAGAGTTTTTCTATTTGCTCCAACGAATTTTCCCATTATCATTTATTCATTTGCAATTATCACCGTTTCTACAGATCAAAACTGGGCAGTATTAAACAAAAATATTTTATTTCCTTTCATGATTGTCGATATCGGTAGTGGCAGGGTTAAAATGAATCAAATATAAGTGTTTTTACTTTATGTATGAATGTAAAAAAAAGTTGTTTGCACATTATCAGGCACGTAGCCAAGAGAGGGGTCCGGGGGGTCCAGAACCCCCCCCCCTTCGAGACCAGAAATAAAAAAAATTAGGGAAGAATGAAACAAAATGAAATGAGAAAAAGAAGGTTCAGCGTTAAAAATAAACTACAGGAAGCTTTTGGTTACTCTTTCTTATGAGGAAATCTGTATTACTTGCAATACATGGTTGCGAGGTAAACGGTATATCCTGGAAGAGTCAGGGAATTTGAAATTTCTAGAAAAGTTGCGGAATTCTCAGAATTTCTGCTACTAGTCAGGGAGATTTCAAACTTCTGAAAGCATAGTGCCGCTGTGTAAAAGCGTGGACATTTTTTATCATAATTTTTCGTCATCGCATCCTTGGAATATCAAACATGTTATTTCAGAAACAAGTTTCTACTGCTCCTTTAACCTGTCATTTGAAACAGACAGTAGTTGACGGAATAATAAAAACAAAAATATATGTGGAAAGAAAGTTCTGTTAACATTTGATTCAACAGAAAAAGAAACGCAGATATTGCAAAATATTTTACAAGACATTATTGAGCATGTACCTTTTATAATAGTGAATATGTACTTTTTATAATAGTTGAGGTCATAATGAAAGGAAAATTGTTATATTTGAATAAACAGAGGAAGGATGTAAATATTGTATAATCTTTTTCAATACGTTTTTTTTTAATTTCACTCGGGATTTCTTCATAGTTCATTAAAATACTTACCAACATATCCTCACAAACCAATATATGTTGATAGTAAAGTAGTTTAGATTGATCGAGCTCCCGGGCCTTCAGAATTTCATGTCACCCCCCCTCCTTCCGTTATGAAATCCTGGCTAAACGAACCAATATATGTTCCATTAAAATTGTTTAGAATGATCGAGTCCCTGGCATGATGACCACAGTATTTCATGTCACGGATCTCCCCCTCCCCCTTCACGAAATCCTGGCTACGTACCTGACATTATGGCTGCAGTAAGTACTAGTTACCTCAGAGTACTTTGACCTATCGGATTACAAAATAACATTTTATATACAAACTGAATTCATTCGTATTGTAGCTCTTTTTCTACTCTATAGCTCCGTATAGATTCTGAGTAGGGGCCAATACTAACATAATTAATAATGGTAGAAACGCCTCGTTAATTCCCCAAGCCTTTAGCTTGAAGGTGTCTTAATTTGCCAATGTTAGTTAAATGTCATTTTTCAACCTTAATTTACACTTAAGTAACAATAACCATAACAAACGTTAATTGAAAAAAGAAAATAATTCTTACCTGAAATCGTCTCATGTCCCTGGGATTTCCCGCGTTTTTTAGGCAATTCTGGTTACACTTGAGGAAGAACTTCAGGAAAAACCTATAAGAGAAAGAACAGAGGTGTTTTATGGCAAATATGTATACGTACTACGTATGAAAAGTATTGAATCTACAGATTAACAGTACACAACATAGAAGAAAGTATAAAGTTCTTCATATTGAAATTCTGTCGATAATCATTAGTGAGGGTGTTGGGGATTGTTTACAATAGTGAAAGTTCAAAATGTCTTCCACAAAGCATTTTTAAAAGTGTACATACTTACCAACCCTACCACTGAAGGATGAATTCTCTTTTTTTAATTTAGGATCATTTCAAAAAATACGCAAAACCCTAATGAACATACTGATTTCTTGGCAACAAATAAAATTATTGTTGTATAATTAACAATTATTTTTATTCAGAAAATCGACACTATGTACTTTCTTACTTTCTTGGTAAAAATTTGACTAATTTGTTCCTAGGGATATGAGTTTGTAGAGGACAAGATAGTGTCATCATTTTCTTTTCAGAATGTCTCTAGTTTTCTTCTACTTCCTCATTCCACAAATTCTTCAATCTTTTATCTTCTGTCTTTCATTTTTCATCTCTTTTAGCCTACGGGGCATAACCAAATGGCGTTGAAAGTAAATGGAGTTTAACGACGCTTTATTAGTGAATTGAATGGTTATAGATCATTGTTAGCTGTAGAACAAGAACATATTATTTTTCTTCTAAAATTTAGTTTATGACTGTATCAACTTTTCATTCTTATTACCTTCAACCTTCGGCTAGACCATATGAAGAAAATTGATAGTATGTTTTTGTATAAAGAATTGAATTTTAAATTAAAAATACGCACTGAGTGCATCCAATATACGTAGTTGTAAAATTAATAAACCTATAAGATTAGCGTTGGGAATCTAACACGAAACGTCTAAAATAGTAGGAAAATTGGGTAGGAGAGAAAACGCACAAAACGTTTTGGTGGGTAACAGAGGACAAAACAGAAAAGGCAAATTAACGTACACACGCACACACATATGCACTCATATATATAAGATAGCTAATGCGTGTATGCACGTAGTACACTAGTAGGTCTAGTATGAAGTAGAATGAATTAAAGGAAGAGGAAAGGGGTCGGGCGGGAATGGAATGTAACGTTCATCTGCAGCAAAGCGGAAGTGCTCATCAACAAACTATATCCAGCGACTTCAGTTTAAAGTGGTTTGTTTGGTACCGGTTAAATATTCAGTAGTAAATCCACAACACAAATACACAGAACACAACTTTGAACGCAACGAAAACAGGAAAAAGATGGGTATGTATGGCGGGGACAGTTATCCAGAGAAACAGAAAGAGAGAGAGAGAGAAATATATAACTCTCTCTATCTATCTGAGGTCAAGCAAGCGCAAAATCTAGTTATTTGAGAATTCTCAGGTTGATTAGATTTTCACTTTTTTACTTTTTCATTCTATTTTTTTTTATTTTCTGTATTTGTACGTAGGTTTGTTTTATTTCCCTCTCCACTTACTCAGCACACAATTTCCTTAGTGTGTGTGTGTATTTTTTTTACCTACTACTTGTTTTCTCTTCGTCTGAAAAGTGGAAAACAAGTACACAGTTATGTTTATTTCACCTAAACTAGCGGGGGGAGGAGGGAAACTTGCGTGTGCGCACACTCTTAGTCAGTTACTACTAGTACTAGTAATATTGGTACTATTACTATTATTACTAAAACGCTTTCCACTCTCTCACACACATACATACATACATACATGGAGAATATGTACGTATAGTAGTAGAAGCTTTTTGGTGCGTTTTAATTGCTGAGTGGCTAATTAGAAGAACAGAGTCGACATGGACCAACGCACACATGGAAGTGCGTAAAAGTGTGTACTGTATGGATGTCTGTATATATATATGTGTGTGTGTGTGTGTAAGCTTTTTACTCTGTCTCCTCCTCCACCCACTCCCATTTCACTCCCACACCTTTTATTTTCACTTGTTTTCCCTTTCAGACGCTTTGAATATTTAATGCCTTTTGTGGTAGTTTCACATCAGGATTAGCAAAAACGAAAAGATATGTATTCGATTTGCTATAGTTTTCTTGCTTTAACTTCTGTATTTTTGATTTTTTCCGTCTTCTCTAATATACTGTATTAATACAAGAATTTTACTTTAAAGCAGTGGCTATTGCTTGGTAACTGCATTTAAGAGTGAAACATATGTAGCTAATTACATATATTTTCATTCTTTTATATATAACTACTTACTTGCACACTTTCCGTTCTTCGTACTGGCAGAAATAAGTTTTAGAGAAATATTTGAAAGACATACAGGGTGTCCACATGAAACCTCCCTGGTTACAAATATTAATTGCATGGAAACTAATAGTGCGGCATCTTAAAGAGCAACTCAAAGTTTTGTTGTTGTTGTTGTTGATTGTTAATTGTTTTTATTTGTTGCAGGTGTTCAGTAACAAAGTTTATAAGAATTTTTGTTATTTATTACCAGTGTTCATCAACAAAGATGACAACATGCGAGAGAGAGCGCAGTGTGTGTTGTTGTTGGCTGAGACTAAATCACCTATTACCGTGGAAAGGTACTTCAGACGAAAGTACCAGCAGGACCCACCGGACGTCAAGACCATTAAAATATGGTTTGAGAAGTTTTTATCCACGCTGAGTGTCAACCGACAGCCTGGCTCTGACAAAGCACAAACATCTGAGTAAACTGTGGATAAGGTCAGGGGGGCCTTCACTAGAAGCCTAACAAAGTCAGACAAAAAAGTTTGAGTTGCTCTTCAAGATGCCGCAAACCGTTATTCTCTAGCACTAATAGTTTTCATACAATTAATATTTGTAGTTAGGGAGGTTTCATGTGGACATCCTGTATATAATTCTCTTCAGGTTTCAAACTACTTGTTGGAATACATGCTTACTCCCGATTCTCGCCTTAAGGGCGATATTGCTTAAAACTTCATCTTATTGTCGACCTAGATTCACATGGGGGAATATTTAAACAAAGTTTCAAGTTTTTCGCCTAATAGTTTCGGACATTTGGAGAACGGAAAAGAGAGAAGGAAAAGAAACTTTCAAATCCCGCAAAATACTCTCTTTTCTCAGATCTTACTAAGCCTAACAGTTTTGTAGATCTGCAGAACGAAAAAATAAAAAGTCCTCTTTTTCCCTCTTACGGGTCATATTTCGTAAATCTACATCACATCAGAATCCAAGGGTACAAGATAAATATTTAAACAAAATTTCATGGTTGTGCTAATAGTTTCAGAGAGCTGGTTAATCCAAAAAAAATTAGTAAACCTTTTTCGAAACCTCTCATCTATACTCTAGGGCACAAGGACACATTTATGTTGTAATAGGTGAATTAGTGAGTTATTCTTTTGTACGCAGCTACACAGGAATTAATTTCGGGAGAGGGGTTTAAATTTAATGTGTGGATGAATTATATTAAATTTTGTAAAATCAGCACTAAAATTAGAAAAATTGACTGAAAAGTCGGATTTTGGGGATCAAGATCCCCAGGACCTATCCGTTGCGTACGTCCCTTTCCTTTCCCGTATATAGATTTCCTTTTTGAGGAAAGAATTATACACACAAAAAAATGTGCGGATGAAGAACGATTATAGTAATAAAAGGAGCAATAGTAATAAAAGAAGGAATAGTAATAAAAGGGAAACCCAGAAGAGGGTTGAGTTGAGTTGATTTTGAGTTTAACGCCCCTTTAAGCAGCGAGGCTATATGAGACAGGATCTACTGATTAACGTGGAGTCCGAACCACATGAGCTCCCGCTGGGAATGGAACCCAGGTATCCTACGCCAAAGGCGTGTTTTTTTTCTATATAGTGATAAAAATGAAAATGACTGAACCACCCGATCGACCTCGATCAAATTTTCCACATAAACGATGGTCGGGCCTTGGATGGTATTTGTTATTTAACTTTGAGGGTGCAACTTTGAGGGGTAGGGGGAGATATATAAAAATGATTGAAAATGACCGATATTAGTGTCGAATCTATATTTTTCGGGGTCACTGAGAAGAACGGCGACACTTCCGATGCCATTCAAATCAAAATTTAGCCCCGCAACTTGGAAGAAGGGGAGGAGAAAATATATGAAATGACCGATATTAGTGTCGAATCCATAATTTTTGGGGTTTCCTAAGTTGATTGGTGTTAGTTTTGGTGTCCTTTAGGGTGTCCAAAATGAAATATTCTTCCCGATCAGTAATCAAAAGAAACGAAGTTTTGAGATGTTAGGATATACTATATTAAGAATTTGTATGATATTAGGGATAGATAGCGTAGCAGTCAAGATATTGGAGAACAAAACAAAAAAGAACAAGAAAGATGAACTATACTTCGGAGCAAATACATGAAAGCTATACACGAAATTAAACTAGAAAGAGGAATGGGAAAGATAATGGAACAATTTGAGTTTATTATAGATGAGAAAAAAAGAAAAAATGTCATAAAGGTAATGAAATAACACTATTAATATATGAAACGGAAGAGTGAACACTAGATTTCTCGAAAACGACAATGTTAAAAAATCGAATCCAAGAATCGATATATATTAGTTAGATAACTATTAGTTTGATATTCATGCAGCAAAAAATGTACTTTGGATACCGAACAGGATATTGCATGTAAGAACAAATGAAGAAGTTGAGGAAAAATCTATTTAGCAAGGGTGTGGAACACGAGAAATTCTATTACTTATTAAGAATTATAAGTGAAACTTTATAAAAACGTACAGAAATGTTTGTGGTGTTTAATATTTTAGAAGAAAAACAAAGCTTCTGATTGAATGAGCTGGGAAATGTGAATGCTAGTACTACAGATGTTGGGTTTAAAACTCACATGCTTATGAAGAATCGACAAGTGGAAGTGAGAATAGTTGAAGAAATAGAGCAATGTGTAAAGATAGTTCGACAGAAACGTTGTTTCATCCTAATACTATTTAATACAGACCTACATATATTTAGAAGAAATAGTTAAAACCATCCATACAAGGATGGCCATTGGTAGTAGAAAGAAGGCATATACAGCTCGCAGATAATATATATAGCTTTTGTTGCGGAATTTGAACTGAAATATAGCATTAGAAAATTTGAAGAAAAAAGAAACAAATCTGTGAAGAGTGTGGAAATGGAAACAAACAATAAAAAGACAAAAGCAATGGAGATTGGAGTTAAATGATCTTGAAGGGAAAAGGGAAAACAAATATCTAGTTGTTGGAAATATTATCAGTGAAGTACAAATGAGAAATAAAAGCAAGAATAGAAATGATGGAAGAAGCATTTAGAAGAAGAAAAATTATTTCTGTGAGTTCTTAAATAAAAAAAAGTTAAGAAAAAAGCTTATCGAATGTTTCGTGTGAAGTACGCTGTTAGACTCTACAGAACAAAAACGTAGAGACGACGTCAAAACGATTAAGAAAACAACAAAAAGCTTTGGAAATGGATGTGTGCAAAGAATTAAGAAAATCAACTAGATTGAACGGAAAATCAGCGAGGAAGAAGTGGGAGAAGTAGGAATGACAAAATCAACATTAAAGGTTTTAAAAAGAAATAAAGAAACTGTTTAGGATATTGGCATGAAATTGTATTTTAAATAACGTGGTATTAGGTTTGGTGGAAGGCAAAGGATAAAGGGTAGATATGCTACAATCGTTGGGCAGTATAAAATCGGATAATCGCAACGTAAGGGCGAGGAGGTTAGGTGAGGGTCATACTGCACAGAAGCTTTCCAATTTGCGGCAAGTGAACAGCTTGTGATGGAAAAATATTTTTCGTGATGAGTACCGCTTCTGAACTTCTCACTTTTATTCCTAGGAAGATACAGCACACAAATATACACATGCATGCTATACTTGGTTTACATACAGATACAGTACGTGCGTCCTGTCTGGTAGCTGGAGAACGGAGAGAAAAGTGTACGAGACTCCGTTGTATAGGGGAAGGAGGTACTACATTGTCGTATGTTCAATTGTTTTTTTTTTTTTTTTTAACCTCTCTGCTGTCTTTCTGCTCTCCGTAAACAGCTCCCATGCCCTTGCTCGATGCTGCGGCCCTGTTTTCCCCGGGGAACTGTGTTACAATGCAACACTACCTCATGTATGTGTATGTGTATGTGTGTGAGAGGAGCCCACCCTACAGACAACTACACCTCTCTCCCTAAACGTTTCTAGTCCATGGATTATTCAGTTGTTTCGGACTGGGCAGAGGGAGGGAGGCAATGTTGGCTTTAGATGAGGAGGGAGACGATGTGTGAGTGAATGAATGTAGGAGGGAAGGGGGAGAGGAACCCTAGGGCGTGGATGAGTGGATGAGGAACGGAATTTGAGGTCCAGGCTGGGTCACGTGGTAATTGGGGTGTTAGTGGTAGCAGAATAGTAGTAGTCTTGTTGGAAGATGGAATCGCTGGAAGAGAGAGAGAGAGAGAGAGAGAGAGAGAGAGAGAAGATACGTACTCCTGAAAACAGATCTATCGTTTCGACTGAAGTCGGCAAAATAGGCAATCGCATTGCATCGGATGGTGGTGGACAGGGTCTCTTCAGCAGGTTTTTCTTTTCGTTCAGGCAATCATCAAACACGCAACTAAGTGACTGGTCTTAGCCTAGTTTGAGAGGGGAAAACATGGAATGTGAGGATGGATATCTTTATAAGAGATTAGCTGTAAACGAAAATGACATGAAAAGACTGCCAAGATCACTAAAATGTATGAGACCATAAATAGAGAAATATTTATTTTGATGTCCCGTAAATTGGATGAATTAGAAACATTTAATTATGGACTCATGGAGCTACACTAGACTCTCGCTAATCCGGCCATTCCTGGCATATATGGGTGCTGGATTAGCTGAAGTACCGGACAATTTCGAATACTTACAGTATATAAAGCATTGTTGTGTATGCGCACGATAATTCATTATGCACGTGTTTTTGGTTGGATATGCACCGGATTACTGAGAGGCCGGACTACTGAGGGCCGGATTAGCGAGAGTCTAGTATACTTGGTTCATTCCTGGTCATTATATGCTGTTGAATTGGGTGGATTATGCAATGAAATAGATTTTCTGGTATAAATACATTTCATGTGAAAGAAAAGGAAAAAAAAAATTACGACGCAATATCTGACAATGGAAAAACACAGATTTTCAGTGTGATTTTTCAAATTGGTTGGCTATTTCGGATTTTAATGTCCCTTTCAGCAATGAGACTATACGAGACGTGGACCTACAGTTTAAAGTGGGATCCGAAGTGCAAGAGCCTCTACCGGGAATTGAATCCAGACTTCCTGCGCAGGCGATTGACGAGGGAACACTCGTCATTTATCAAAGTACTTCTGGATCTAACTAAGTAGAGGAACTATGAATGCAACTCTTTCATTATTGTTTACTTGATCCTATTAAAAGCATTCTACTTTTTTCTGTCCAAGTTATAAGCTGATACTCTCTGAGTTCTAACAATGTTTTTAAACACTGATTTACATAACAGAAAAACTGGAGGAGAGGAAAAATAAATAATTAAGGGGATTGTAAATAAATTATTCATAAATCAATTACAATGATTAAATTGAAAGTCCCAAAATTAAATTTCCGTTTTATTTTGAGATATAGTATTTAGCAACAACAGACGAAGCTGCTGGTGATCTAGATTCGATTCTCGGTGGAGGCGATTATATATATTGGAGATTGGATTCAATTTTAAACTAAGTGAACTTTGTGGTGGACAAACACCGTGTGCGTGGGTTTTCTCGGAGTTCTCCCGTTTCCTCCCACTTTCTTCATTCCACCATTTTCATTCATCTCTCATCATCATCGTCTCCTTTAGCCTAACCGGCATAACCGTGGGACGTAAAACTCAAAGATTTCTCAAAGATTTTCAATTTTAAACTGTAAGTTCATGTGTTATATGAAGAGTTAAGAGAGTGGTTTATTTTAACTCGCTAAAAAACAAAAAACGAACACTGTAAGTGGTATTTCAATAAGTTGAAGAGATGTTTTCTAATGTTTCCCTTTATTGAATGACAAAAGAACTTATTCTGACTTTTTTAATATCCAGAAACGTCCATGGATGGCAACACTCTATAAGTCTGTAAGAACATAGATATCAAATCAACATGCACGTCAGGATCACTGAAAATGTTCTTCCAGAAATCCAATTCCCACCTTCAGAATGGAAGGTTTGGGAAGGGGGCTCGTCCCCTTGTTCTTCAGATAGGGGTAGCTGACGAACAAAGGGTAGCTAGGGGGATCAATGGCTCTTATTTACATTAGGACGCCTACTTCCTTACAAAAACTATTACATGGTGGCATTGACTCTAGGAAATTTCATTTTGACTCAAATGGCCTGTTGTGAGGATTATCCACCTCTTGTCCTCCATCTCTTCCTCTCCTGCTGATCTTCTTTCATCCATTTCCTCTCCCGTGCTTCCTTGTATTTCTCGTCACCTTGCCTGTATTTCTCGTACTTTATTTCTTCTTTGTGTTTGTTATATCGAAGAACGAACAAAAAAGAAAGGAGGAGGAGGTCGTCTTCTTAGTGGACCCGACAAATTGGAGACAAATTCGATACAATGAGAGAAGCAGCCTTCTGTTGAAAACAGAGGGATGAGGGTAAAATGAGTAAATAAAAAGAAGTACGTATGAACGCAGTTCTTTTATTCCTTAACAGCAAGCACATATTAGACTGTTCTTTCTCAAAATTTTCAAAATTTTATTAAATTGTGTACTTTGAAATCTTGTTTTTGGGAATAAGAAATGAAAGAGCAATGTTTGTTACTAAAGCGTATATTTAATTAAAGTAATCATCCATAGCAGAAACATATTTCTCCCAACAAATGACTAGTTCCTCAATACGCTTACGAAATAAAATTTCAGATCTGGAAGTGATGAATCTGTGAAGTGGATTTCTCATCGTGTTTGCAATGTTGAAACATTTTCCACAGAGATGCGCTTGCAGGGCCCGAAGAAAATTCGAGTCTGAAAGCTGAGATCATTGCTATGTGGTTGATGTGAGAGGATTTCATAGCCCAACTAAAGAAGTCGTCCGACAATTGTTCTTGCCACTGGTGGATGTGGGCGAGTATTGTTATGCTTGATGAATGATTCCTTTCTGTTCACCATGTTGTTGCTGTTGGCGTAACTTCTGATTGATTTCTGCAGTGTATGACTGTACAGTGATGGTTTGGCTAAGTTGTGAAAAGTTTTAGTACTCTTCACCAGCGTTAGTCCACCAGACAGTGACAACAATCTTCTTTGAGTGGAGAGGTGGCTTAGCTTCTTGCGTGGTGGCTCTCCGATATCCAATCACTACACTGAACTGCTGGAACTGTCATACACAATTCATTTCTCATCGGGCGTCACGATACGATGGATCTGTGTATCCTTCTTATTTCTTAAACTAAGAGAGGCACACACAGAGCCCGAAATATGTTGATATGGCATAAAAATATATGTCAAACCTGTCCGTAATAGGGCACACACACACATGTCGTAATGATATTAAACACACTTAACTTTCAGCTGCTGTTGCTTATGCTATTCACCAATTTGATGTGGCACCCATTGATTGAACTTTTTCACCTTTTCTATTGCCTTCAGATGGTAAGAAATGGTCTTGGGAAAAATATTTATCTTTTGCAGCAAGCTGATGTACCGTTTGACTGGATTCCTTTCCACTTCGGCCCTCAAAGTGTCACTTCTCACACGCATTAGTGGTCGTCTCTCATCATCATTGTAAAAACTGATATCGCCACTATACTACAGAACTTCTTGAACCAATGCTTAACTATCTGCATTTTGGTGATTCCAGGTCCATAAGCTGTGTTGGTATTCGTCACCATTACAATGGTTTCAAATTTCCACTCATAGGACAACACAGTCTGCACATCACGGTTCAACATGGTGTGTGCGACTATCAACAATGCATGGACGGAAATCTTACTGTCTTTTGCATATAAGCTCTGCTAACTTTATCCTTAGTTTACCCAGTTTAATTGCGTGCATGTGTATTCACATAGCGGTGCTTAATTTTCGAGTTCCTACAAAATGACATTTCATCGTAGACAATATTATTAGTGTATTTTCTAAAAATCCGAAGAAGTGACATATGCGTATCGATATATCTCATTAAAGTGAACGGAATAATGTGTCAGTGTAAATCCTCATGCGTAGTTTTTGAGAAAGTGAGAAAAAGCTATATTTTTGTAAACCTGAAAATTGATGCTGTGTAATAACCACACAACCTATTAAGATAAGACTGATACTAAAGTACACTCTAATCAAGTTGAACACTAGCAGCACGACAGTACCTGGTATGTAACGTACTATAGTGAACGAGACGACTCGACTGGGATATATACAAGTCATACAACTGTTTTCCCTCACTTGTGATAGATCGGAAGAATACGGTACGATTCGTGGAGCTGCCTACCGAACGCACGCTTGAGAAAAAAATATTTTGAGTTTAATGTCCCGTTCAGCAGCGAGGCTATATGAGAAGTGGATTCTACGAAAATCTTTTAAAATACAATACTGATAAGCATCTTACTCTTGATGATAAGAAGAGAGTCAACATTGATCACACACAGAGCCCGAAATATGTTGATATGGCATAAAAATATATGTCAAACCTGTCCGTAATAGGGCACACACACACATGTCGTAATGATATTAAACACACTGCCAACAACGTGAATAATACTGTCACTAAACACACTGCAAGAAGACGCTAGAAATATTAATTTTAGTGGAAATAATGCTAGTTTAGTCACTAGACAACATTTAAAAGGTGCGAAATTTCTATTCTAAATGATAAATGAACCAATTGTTTTTGATAAAAAAATATCCTTAAAAATTTCTAGATCAAGCGTCAAAGTGCTACATTGGTAACACTGATAACAAGAGACAAACGACAACCGTCTTACGTTTCTGCGCATGTGTATCAATTTTTGACGTACAGGTAATCATCTCAAACATTGCCCCAATGATCAAAACATAATATACTAATTCGTCAAAACTAATGAAAACAAGGTAGTAGATCATTTTGACATGTCCACTATTAGAAGGCAAGTCATTTATTTGTACATATTAAAGTATGTCCAAATTTGAAGACATGCATTTTTGTGTCGTTTTGGGCTCTGTGTATATGTGCCTAATTATTACCATATTTTACCAATGCTACTGTAGGACTTAATGTTTATTTGTGCACCAGTATGTAAGGTTATGTGCAGTCATCACATCTATATATTGTTATAACGTATTATTACTCGATTATATTATCTTTGCTGTTATTATTACTATTTCTTGGCTATCTTACAGTGTTCCTGAGATGAAGCTATTATTATTATCATCAGTAGGGTATTTAAGGGGGGGTTCCGGACTTAAGCCCCCCGAAATTTTATTTATATATTAAAGTAAATAAAATATCCTGCAGAATTTTCCCATTTGCAAGGATAAAGTTAGCAAAGGCCCCTTCCCCGAAACAAAATCGTAAATACGCCACTGATTATTATTATTGTTTATTAACTGAGATTTGAAATATTTTTTTTTTATTGATCTTGATTGTATTGTACTATGAGCTGAAGAGCTAAGCTTCTAAGCTTTGATCCACGAACCATATAGTTTTGATATTAAATCATCATATACA
The DNA here is from genome assembly GCF_964235325.1 of Thermobia domestica. NCBI lineage: Eukaryota > Metazoa > Arthropoda > Insecta > Zygentoma > Lepismatidae > Thermobia > Thermobia domestica. The sequence continues at coordinate 172,165,296 of NC_137454.1, read as the reverse complement.
TATTTGATGAGAGACTTTAAAACAAACTCGTGGAAGTGTTCTAAAAAAAAAAAAAAAAAAAAAGTGAGTAATTTGCAACTAGTCAATGCACTTTTGTTTTAACACTCGAAACACAACCTCTATCAGACGGAATTTTGAGGTATTCATATACATCACGTAATGTATTATCCTCTGAAAAACTGGTACGCAGATTTACATGTATATATGTCAAATCGAGAGTTACTCTGAATAAAATCAAGAAATAACACAATACAATGAATCTGAAAGTAAAATACTTCAAATTATCTAGTCAATTAAATGTAGCCTTTACTGAATCAAATAGAATGTAGTAATGTACAATAACACAAATGCTTCTGAAGATAATACAAATTCGTATATTTCCAATGCAAAATTTACGCAGATTAACTTGTTATTCGAAGTAAAGAACATGTTCTACGTAATGGAAGAAAGCAAAAAGTTGATTTAAAATCTGAAGTTCTCTATTTAAATACTATTCGTTTATAGCGAAAGAAGAGAAAAAGGATAGAAAGTAAGTGAAGTGCATGAAACACAATTTTAAAAATAGCGAGAATTGTTAATCTGTCTCTTTCTATTCCTTTCCCCTCTTTACCTACTTGGGGAAGTTTTTCCTCATTACTTCTCCCCTTTTAGTTCTGTTTAAAACACATTACCCGTCTAACTCATTCCGATCTTTGATGTGTGCGTTACGTTACGCCAGTACCTCTTTTGCCACGGCGAAATAGAAACCCCGCACGCAATGATCACTATCTACAAATCTTCTTTTCCTTTTTTTTACCCTATCTTCTTTTATTTTTTACTGTTACTACTCTACCAACACCATCACTACTTACTGTTTTACATCTACTACTATTTCTCTTGTTTTATATCTTCTCCAAACATATATACTTCTTTTTTCTCTCTGTGTCTTTTTCTTTTAACCACTGGTTAATGATGTTGCCTCAATTTGTTCTTACCATTTTACTTTCAGTGTTTCTTTCTCTCTATCTTTCTTTTCTATTCCTTTTTCTTTTTTTAGTGTAATTTAATTGATGCGAGGGGATAAAAAAAACGAGGTTTAATTCACGCGGACATGTTACTGTTAGTATAAGTGAGAAGTTTTAAGCTGTTAGTAGACAAGGGAATAAAAACAAATAAATGCTTTTGTATTTTTTTTTTAAGGCAGCATTATCTTTCTCCTTCAAATATTATTTTAAGAATATGTAAATTCAGTCCTATCAGAACCTGTTTTTTAAATGTATTTGATGAACAACAGATAGAGTTATTATTGTTAGTTATTTACTCATAAAAATATATAAATACAAAACCCATTTATTGTGTTTCGTCAAAGCATATTGAGGTATTCCTGAAATATTCTAATATTTCCTAACATTTTAAGAACAAGTAACTATAAGTAAAGTAAACGTTCCTTCTCCTCTCCTCCCCATCTTTCGGAACGGGTCATAAAGGTTCAAGGACTTTGTGTGGAGATAAAGGCATTACACTTTCCTATCTTCGGCACTCAAGATATTATCACACCATGATCCGGCCCACTGTTCGTAGTTTGAGGAAAAATTCCGCAATTTAGGGAAATTTCGCGGGTATTTTTTAGCAAAAAGGGGAAAATGGAAATTTTTCGATAAAACGTGAAAATCCAGGGAACTTCTTGTGATGACTGATTGACCAATATAAATGCTTAAAATTTTCTTTGTTCTTCACAAATAAATACAATACAATAGCAATAACTTATGTGTATGTGTGTATCTATTCAAAGTAGGATAATTTGCACCCATTGTTAGCTGGGTGTATTTGTATGTATGTTTTTGTAAAGAAAAATGAAAAAGAAAAAGAAGGATAGAAAAGAAAAAGAAAAGAAAAAAGAAAGAAAGAAAAAGGAAAAAAGAAAATGAACCAAAAGCAAATGAATGAAACAAATGTGGTTGCCACTTTCTTTAATGGATCTATGGCTAAATTAATCTTATCACATAATTCTATCATAGGAATTGGACATTAAACAAACTAGGGAAAATCTGATAAGACAAGGGAAATGTTTGAGTTAGTTGAGGGAAATTTTCTTAAGGAAACTAACGAACACTGTTTCGGCCTCCTTTACTTACCCAAGTTGCCTGACACATCTATTTTAGACAGACTTGGCGAACCTCAAAGCCATACATGAACGAGAAACAAAATTCCCACTTCTCGGTGGGGATCGAACCCAGTCTGTCTAGTTGGCAGTAGACGTTTTATTTTGCATTGTTTTAATCCGCCCCATCCAGGACATTTGCTTCCATGGTGTTCTAAGTTAACTTATTTACTTTTCTATTCAATCCAATGCAACAGGTTTCACAAAATATATAAACTTCAAGAGCAGGTATTAAACATATACCCTTGCTCTTCAGAGGAGACTTCAGTCCTAATGGGATACCCCTCACGACCCTCAGCCGATAATGCTACTGGAGCTCTGAAGAAGTACCTGATACTGAAATGTACATTGAAAATATGGAGACTGATTTTCTTTCTTGACGCTGCATCCTTTCTGCAAAGTAGGATGTTTATTTCAAGTGATTAATATGTTAATAACGGCAGAAGTATTTCTGTAGTAAAATAATCAGTTGAAGGGAAATAGAACTTCAAAAATTGGGTCAAATCTAGGTTTTCGGATGCGAGAAAGTGATTTAATAATTACGATAGAAGGACAAATGATTCCTGAAATAAGACTAATTTATCGTCTTTGGATACCTAAAAGAGAATTACCTAGCCCTCGACATAGGACATATACCTCAAAGCATATTTCTGGTATATTCCTTAAGGCCCAATATTATTTATTTATTTATTTATTTATTTATTTATTTCAGAAAACAACAGGCGGATGCCTAATTACAGTTTTCCATCATGATAATATAATTTAAAATACACTTATGATAACAAAATAATACGATTGCAAAATACTTTAAAATACATATAACATGATCTACACCTTATTTATTTAGAGTAAAATTCTGTCTATAGCTAAAAATGTCTATCTCTGGGTGCTTTTCTGACACCTTATTATACAATAAACACATTTTTCTGACAGGCGATACATCCAATGCATTAGTCCTTTGCGCTGAGAGATGGAATATGCTATTATGGGGTCTGGTTGCTCTATGTGGGACGTGAAGTTTGATTTCTGATAGTAAATATTCTGAATCTACTGTACTATGTATTATTTTATGTAAGAAAGATAAAATGAAGTGAGTCCTCCTGCTTTCAAGTGATTGTAATGAATATTTGCTTCGAAGATCTTCATACTTCTCAAATTTCGGATATATCCCTGTTTCTTTATATGTTAAAAAGCGCACAAATTTATTTTGAATGTTTTCGATTTTACTTGTATATTCTTACTATCAGAACCCCATATTATCGCTGCATATTCCACCTTAGACCTTACATAGGCAATGTATAATGTTTTGAGGACATCGGTGTTAGAAAAATCACTTCCTAATCTCATCACAAAGCCAAGGTTCCTAAAGGCCTCACCAACTACTCTGTTGACATGAATATCAAATGATAGGTTAGACTGCAGAGTGACTCCAAGATCAGTTATATAATCCACTCTTTCAATTGGTGTTTGATTAATAGTATACACATTGCGGACATATTTACAGTAACGTAGCTAAATTCAGTCAGATGGCTATTAAAACTTCGGTCAAAACCAAGTTGAATCAATAGTCTGAAGGTAACCCAATCAAGTTTTTAGATTTCTATATTATGCTATGAGAAGTGCTACCTATAAAACGAGTAGGTTCATCCTATCGACATTTGTCGTCAGCTATCAGAACAATATTGCTAATACGAAATAGCGATAATTTTAATGGGTTCCGCTTCCCAAGAATAGATCACATCTCCTCTTTTGTAGATTTTGGCTATATATATATAACATAATTATTATATTTCAGCATATTTTGAAGAAATACATAACGATATGCGAAACTTCAAATATAGTCTAGTTAAATAGCTGTAGAATTTTTTTTTCTTTCTAGAGTACCATTTGCATAACGCTTAAAGAATAGATAGAATAAAATACAGAACAAATAAAAGAATCGTGAATCTTAGAGCCCAAGAAACGAAGAAGGATGAAATGAAGTGAACTTACGTACACACGCCCAAGAGGAAGAGGAGAGGGGTTGCTACGTAGATTGGGGGGAGAAATCTTTGTCCAACCACCCTCTCTCTCCTATTTCTTGAAAGGGAGACAAGCGGATCTTATTGGTCCAGATGGCTCTATTTAACATTCATTACATGCTTGGCTTAACTTGATAAAATACCCCTCTCTTCTTGGTACTTGAGTTGCGAGTCAAAGATGGCGATGTTTTGGTGGGGCGATGTCTCCTACTCTACAACCCGTGATCTCAAGGGAATCTCGACCATAATGACAAATAATTAGACCTTGCTCCGGCCTCTTCTGCTATGCTCATCAAATCAGCAACTACAATCCCATAAAATTGCCAACGAAAGAAGTGGAAGAAGAATCAAGAAAAGAAGGGGAGGGAGGAAAGCGTAGAATAGAAAAAGAATGGAAGAGACGCAGAAGAGAAATAATGAACCTTAAGTTTGTCGTAACAGAACACCATGAAAAATCTCCTTCCAACTGTCTCGCACCGTTCTTTATATAGTCTTCTTTGTCATGCATTGTCTCCGTGCTATAGCCTATGTGTTTTTCTCAGCAATAGTTACTGGTGTGTGAACGAGACAATATTAGTCTCTATTTAAAGAAGAAAGAAATGTTTCAAACAACTGGAAAGATATAAATAAATTAAAAATAAATATTTGGTGCCAGCAGCAAAGGATAAATTCCCGGGTTTTAACTCTCCCCTTAAACAAAATATTATCCAAAAAATAAATATTTACTATATCAGGATATGTACCTAGGTATACAAAAATCCTGTAACGATATCAACTTAGGAGTTTCATCATATGACATTCTGCGTACGGTACTGTTTGGTTTTGTTGTATTCAAGAAAAATGCAATGAAGGCAAAGAATATATTGTCTCATGGGAATATATACTAGTAATTGACGGGGAGCATTACGAACAAACCAGGTAGTTGTTCAAATACTGCTTCACAGCTCCAGAGCCACATTAGAACGGAAATCGAACCTAGGCCGTTCAAGTGGCAGACTTTCCAATTCCACTACTGCTTCTATAATAACAATAATAATAATAATAATAATAATAATAATAATAATAATAATAATAATAATAATAATAATAATAATAATAATAATAATAATAATAATCCACTTATTTACTTTTGGAGCATAATCATGGGACGTTATACTTTGACAAATTGCAACCTTAGGCATATGGCCAACTTACAGACAGTGTTGGGAAGTAACGTAACGCAAGTAACGCGTTACTTGTAACGCGTTACTTTTTAAGTAACGTTTCCCAGTAACGCGTTACATTTTTTCAAAAGTAACTGTAACGGTAACGCGTTACAAATTTTTAAGTAACGTATCTAGTTTGCGTTACTTTTTTCGCGTTACATTTCGGACGAGTAACTACAATATATGTATATTTTTTTTCAGAAACAAATGTTTCTTTCCTGTAAGTGAATTTCTCAGAATGAAACAATCGAGCATGAACCACGTATGTCAGTGACCGACAGTCACAGACACAGAGAAACAGGTAAGTTCGTAGCGCCACTTGCTGTTTTTGGAAGATGAGGACAGCCTTAGGGAAATCACGTGTACTGATTGCAAGCACCTGGAAGATTTTGTCGTAGATTTTGACAGCTCCAAATCAATACATTCAGTGAGTGAACTAGGAGTGCAGTGATACCGGTAGTCTATTTTACTTTGATTGGTGTTGTTTTTATAAAGATGGAGAACGAAAATATTTTACTGTTCGAACATTTGAAAGAATACTTTTTTTCTTAAGAGCTGAGGATGATGGTGGACAGAATTTAAAAGTAAAGTGTCTGAAGTACCCCGGCGGAAAATATTTATCAACAACTAGGGTGGCATAATTAACGATTTACAGAAGGTGTTAATATGAATAAACTGTATTCTGATGAGCAGGCCTACTTGATTACTAGAAAATAGTTTGCTTATGGTATGTAATATTCGAGTTCTTTCAGATCAGTTTGCTTATCCTAGAGTCCCGTTGATTATAGAGTAGTGTAATGTTTCTCTATACTCTTTATTTTTAATCTTACCTAACAACATTGTTATTATTATATAATTAGCTTAACAGAATAATAATAAGCAACCATTTTTTCTAACGTATAGGGATGAGCACGAGTCAAGCTAAAGCTCGACTCGAATTCAAGTCGAGTTTCGAGTCAAGTCAAGGTAATATCCTCGAGTCGAGTTCCGAGCCGATTCAGTTTTTCGCGTCGAGTTTCGAGTCCAGTCGAGTTTGACAAATGGCTCGTTCGTTTTAAGTCGTCTTGAAATAATGGCCTGATTACACTGGAAAACGAAAGCCATGAGAAATGTAAACTAAACAGTAATATGGAATACTTTTAGTGTTGCTCACGAGAGGGGACACGGCTCGCATCTCGTCTCGTCTCGATAGCGAGACCACGAGAGATTTTTTATAACAAGCTTAGCTCGGCTCGGCTCAACTGAGAAGATGGCTCGAGCCGGCTCACTTGGGGTGAACCATCGGCTCGAGCTGGCTTGGTGGGATGAGCCATTTGCTCGGTTCGGCTCAACTGAGCCGAGGGCTCTAGCCGAGTCGGTTGGGTGAGCTGTTGGCTCGGCTCACTTCTCGGTTCGGGTCGATAGTGAATGAGCTGTGAGCCTAGCTACTCGAGTCGTTGACAATTCAAACCCGGGCCGAGCAGTTTTGAATTAACAGTGTTTGGCTCGAGCCCGAATACTCAACCTAGACCCTCAACCCAAACTCAGAAGCTCGAGAACAATGTCCTTGACTCCTAGACTTCACGACTATCGAGGTTGGCAATCAACTAGTTTTTTAGTATTCAATCTTATCCTATCTTTCTTTTTATATACAGTGTTGTTGTTATAATAATAATAATAATAATAATAATAATAATAATAATAATAATAATAATAATAATAATAATAATAATAATAATAATAATAATAAGTTGTAGTAGTAGTAGTGTCATTGATAATAATTAAACTGTCTACGTAATATACGAGTTGTTGAAGAATGTACTCGAAACTACACAGCGGATTTGGCTCGAGTCGACTCGAGTTGAATTGGAGGAAATTTTTCGAGTCGAGTTTTCGGGTCGAGCTCAAAGATGTTTGTTTCTAGTCGAATCGAGTGTCAAAGAAAACTCGCTCGTGTCCATCCCTACCATTTACGCAGTATGGCATTTTATCAATGTTACATTATATGAAAATGTTCATATATCAAGTAGAAATTTGTCCTTGCATTTACATAAAGCGATTCAGAACGTGCAATAATAATAATAATAATAATAATAATAATAATAATAATAATAATAATAATAATAATAATAATAATAATAATAATAATAATAATAGCGGTAGTAATAGTAGTACGGAAAATTGAAGTCATAATTTTTTCACATTTTTAAAATTTCGGACCTAAAAGTAACGCGTTAGTAACGCGTTACTTTTGAAGTAAAGTAACAGTTACTTTTTGGGGGCAAGTAACGCGTTACTAACGCGTTACATTTTAAGAGAAAGTAAAGTAACTTGTAACGCGTTACATTTTTACAAGTAACTTACCCAACTGCTTACAGATAAGTGTATTTTGAAGCAAAAACTATTAAAGATTGTAAAATACTCATTTCTAAATCAGTAACTTAGATTATCTACGTATTAATTTGTGTATTATACATAATATATAGCAAAAATTATTTCTGCAACATAAAAGCATTGTCTGTAAAGATATCTCTCTCAGTTTAGTAACCCTACACGTGAAAAAGCAAAGGGCCAATGATCAATAAGTTCAATAATGTATTACCAATGTCGTGTAATCTAGAATATGAAGTGAGAATATTGAATGGTGCTGATCTGATCCAACACACATCAATAGACATATGAGGCAATAAAAAATACAATCACCACCTGTATTTTTCGACAATATTACAAACATAGGAAAGGTTAGGGTTCTGAATCACATGAGCTTCATCAGGAATCGAACCTGGGTTTCCAGTTCTGAAGGCGAGTACACTCTACTGGAATATACCTAAGTTCCAAGTTAGACATGTAGCCAACCTACGAGTGCTCTTATGGGAAAATGCAGGTTCTACAACAATGAGATCAAACTAAGCAGGAGACCAAATTGTACTGTGACATTTTAGTTGCCTCACAATAAAAATGAAAGAAGCCAAGGGGAGTACGATGGCTCAGTGGCACAGCGCTTACCTCTGATGCGTGGTATCTTTGGTTCGATCCCCAGCCAAGTAAGTTTATGGTGGACAATATCATATCCGTGGGTTTTCTCGAGCTACTCCCATTACTTCCTATATTCTCATTCCACCAATTCTTCCATCACCAATCACTCGCCTCAATCATCCGTCTCTCTTAGCATAATCGTGGGACGTTAAACTGAAACCAAATTATAAATGGAGAAGAATGATAATGGAGAAATGGTAATAAGTGAGAAGTAAACATAGGATCCTTTAAAAAGAATTTCTATTGAGTACGACTCATGGAACCTGCGGTTTAAGCACCATAAAGAAACTCAGAACAATAAATCCAGAATTATGTCCTAGAAACTCTAGAGTGGTGTATATATATATATATATATATATATATATATATATATATATATATATATATATATATATATATATATATATATATATATATATATATATATATATATATATATATATACTCTTTGGATGGGAATGTGTAATAGAACTCCGTCGTACCAAATCTCCGGACAGCGATATATTGTACAAATATACGATATACTCTTGCTCACTACAAAAATCAGTACGGAGCATACGTTACATAGGCACTGCCCTTAGATGTTACATCATCCCGTTGCAGGGTGTCTGATATCTAACAGTCTTCCTTATATTACATTCATATATGTATATTACCTTCGTCAGCTATATGTTATATACGTTCATTTGTATGTGAGATTCTGACCGCCTATAGTATTTCATACGGAAAGTACGTACAGAAAGTATTATAAAACAGCGTTTTCAGTTATATGTTTACTGCACGTTAAGTCCAAAAACTATAGGATTTACAAATGTAATATACTACATACGACTTTTTTTTCTCAGTGTACGCACCTTTGGTGCCGGAGACCAGGATTCAATTTCTGATAAGATCTCATGTGGTTCAAATCCCACGATAAGCTGTAGATCCCCACCTCATGTAGGCTCGGTACTGAACGGGACACTAAACTGCAATCGAACCTAGCAACTAGCCAAAGTATGATAGACAAGATTAGATCTGAAAATGAAGCTTGTAAATAAACATTCACCTACGATGTGTGCTTAGCACCTTTACCGCCTATACCTGCTCCGAAATCACAGCACAGACGAAAGACAGGTAATTAAATGCATCACAAATACATACATACTTACAAAGAACAAAAGGAAAAAAATAGTTGTAACGAAAAAAAATGATAGAGAGTCAGTTAGTTACTGGAAAAGAGAGGGTCTATTGCTATTGTCCCACTGCCGATAAAATGCTCAATATCACTCCCCTGCGAACGCTCGGTTGTGATAAATTATGCAGTCATTCCTTCCTCCCTTCCAATTCTCCGTTTTCATCAATTAATGAAAGCTATCACAGTGCATTCATAATTGATGCTCCTTCCATTAACGGTGGATGTGAAGAAAAGAAGAACCGAAGAGAGAGTGATGGGTTCAAAGAACTGGAAGAAGATAATGAAGACATGGGGAAAGCAAACTGAAAAAAAAGAACAGGAAGACTTAAGAGAACAGAAAAGAAAAGCAAAACAACATACGCTGAATACATATATCATAATAAACAGTTAAAGGAAGTAAAAGCAAAGGATAGCAAGAAATATTCCACTTCCCTAAACTTTCCTATTGAAAAAAAAAATAATAAAAAAAAACTTTTATAATTCACCATGTTTGTTCTGAAATAGATTTCTCTTCAACGGTATGGAATATTATTTGAGTTGCTCGATAGTCAAATAGTTACTTTCGACTATGTGATTTCGGATTGATTCCTGGTGAGTGTACGTAACTTTGGCTTAGGATTAGAATTAGAAATTATATTTCTGGGCTTTCAGCATCTATGACCATGTTAGACTGTCACATATATGAGGAATGACGTCCCTCGGCAATTATACTCCGAGGGGAATTGGATAGGAAGAAACTAATAGGGAAGGAAGGAAGCGGTCTGGGACTACTATGTTACATACCATCTCGGCATTTACCTGATGTGAATGAGAAAAATCCAGGAAAAATCTCACTTAGGAAAGCTGGCCTGAAAAAGCTATTACACTTTTTTTGACCGAATATCCCCACTGGGAATCGAACCGGGAAAGCTCGCACATAAAGCGAGAGCGTTAGTGACTCAGAAACAGAAAAATCATACGCGAAGACGAAGAGGTTGTCAGTGTATGGCCATGAGAGACTATTTGAAAGTGACTTCTGACTTTAAGACAACTCATAAACGAATGCAAAATTTCGATAATATGTGTGTAGATTGGAACAGATTAGATGGGAAAAAACAGAAATACTAACATGCACGTAATAAATACGTCTACACAAATTCTTCAACTTGACTAAACAAAATGTATAGTACTGTACAATAACAAGCTATCTATAAGAAACTGAAGAAATTACTCTAATACAGGCAAACACAAAATAAAGTAGATATTCAAAGCAGAAATAACTATTGTAGAAGAAATGAAGAGCGGAGTTAATGTGAGTGAAACTACATCCACTACAATCACTATGCGGCCTCTACGCTACAAGTCAGTAGTGGGGAACCAATGTAGTGATCAAGTTGAACATGTGTCATCTAATTAGCCATTTTCCTTCCCGAGTTTAGCACCATTGAGTTTAATTTAGGCTGGCAAGTTGATATCATTATGATGCATATTAGATCGAAATAGGGATTTCTATTGTTATTGCTCAGAATTGTATTAAACACGGTACTCTCACGAGAAATTGAACCCGAAACTCTCACACCAGAGTCGAGAATATTGACCGACATAATCCTCCTTGCTGGTTTGTGGTTAGAGCACGCACCTTTGGTGCACAGAGTTTCGGGACAATCTTGAAATTTGAACACATTGCAGTGGTTCGTATTCACCTTAAATTGTAAGCCCACGTCTCATACAGCCTTGGTGCTGAAAAATGAGTACTAAACCACAACTAACCAATTTAGCTACGAATGAGTTCTAGGAAGTACTACTATGAGTTTCATTCAAACTAATTTAGTCATTCTGTGAAGCCGTATTACGTAGAAGTATTGAGTTTTACCTTTCCAATATTTCTCTCTCTCTCTCTATTTCTATTTCATTTTTTTAAAGTATTCAGACAATTCTGTGGAACATAGAACCATAAATTACATGAAAGTAGGTTAAAATTTAAATATTCTCGATAGAATAGGCGTGGTGTGTGTCAATAGAAAAAGGATCCATGACCCAATGACTTATTATTCTCTGTAATCCACTATTAATCCACCAGCCACCACTCTTAACCAATCACTCGCTTTTAACTTAAAAAAAAAAAAAAACAGATTGTCTGACTTTCTGATAAAGAGCAATACTCGACTGTTTCACCGCATTAAATATATATTGAGTTTTACATAAATTGTAGCACCTTTTGGACGAAATGAATACATAATAACAGGCGGATGCTCGAGGTTTTCTCACATAGAAGTCTTGCGTCACTAATCCCTTCAAGACCTCCCTGCTGGTCTAGTGGCTAGTGCACGCCCGACTTTGGTGCACGACTTTCTGGCTTCCATTCTCGGTGGGAAACTGTTGTTCGGATTCCATGCTATAAAATTGGGGTTGCGCACGAGACGAGTCGAGACAGGATTTTCCTGTCAAAATTCGAGTCGAGACACGGCTCTTGCAATAGAGAAATATACATTTTTCGAGTCGAGACATCACTTTTACAGCACATTTTTGAGACGAGACAGCCACAAATCTTGCCTCGTGCGCATCCCTATATAAAATGTAGACCCCATGTCTCGTATAGCCTTGGTGTTGGAAAGGTACAACAAGCAAGCAAACAAAATTCTAACCTTTTAAAAAGTAGATGGTCGAACGCGTTACGATACTAGTGTAAAAATGGTTCAGGATGAGATGGCTATTGATTCATTATATATTTTGAGAATGAAAGGGATTTGAAGTTACGTTTTCGAAGTTTTACGGGGAATTCTAACCATGTTCAAATCTTGGACCTGCGGCATTATATGCCCTTGTTACAAGATCATGGGGCTGCCTACGTTTACAATTAAATTTACAATATTTCTGTAGCTAAAGGATACTTCTTTTTTTTTTAAAAAAAAAAATCTTTTGAAAAGAAACAACGTGCTCACGGTTTAAATAAGAACATCAAAAGATGAATAAAATAAAACAATTTTAAAATAATGTTAGCAAGAAATTGAAGATCTGACTGATTATCTTTCTCTTGAAACTTGGCAGTTAGATAAGGAACGGTAAGTAAAGATGGGGAGAAAAGTATGTGATAACATTGTCTAGATTACTATTGTCCTATTCTGTTTTTAATTGGTTATCATCCTTTCTTTTACCTCCTAATAAAATTCGTTTATTTTTTTGAAATTATGATTGTAGTATATTAACTATTAAGAAAAAAAAGTAAAAGAAAATTCACGGTCCAAAATTGGTTGCATGTGGTTGGCACGCGAGTCAACAAACCTGCACAAACCGTAATCCATGATTAATTGTATCCCTGAATCAGTGGAAAATAGTAGTACCCAAAGCTGGATTATTGGGAAAATGTCGTTTTGTAATAATAGTTAGTACTTTTCCTGCGAAAAGTCTCTAGATTGATTCCAGGATATAATACGGATCCAAATAAATCGTACACTCCACCTAGATGCATTGAGAGGATAATCGAAATGTACCAAATAGATGTAACATTTGTGAAATGGAGGGGAAAAATCTTTAAGTTTTACGTCCGGCGGTTATGCAGTCTAGGCAAAGGAGATGGTGACGATGAGAAAAAAAGGAAATTTTGCAATGAAGAAAGTGGGAGGAAACGGGAGAACCCCGAGAAAACTCACACGGTGTTTGTCCATCACAAAGTTCACTTGTAGCGAGCTGAGATCGAACCAAGGGCCTCATGCACCAGAGGTGAACGCTCTACCACTGTGGTACCGCGAGCCATTAAAAAAAAGGTTCAATGGAGAGACCGTCTGTCTCAGGTCTGTCTATGTTAGAGTTTCTGAATTTCCCTGTCTTGCCCGGCAAGGTAGTTGTCTAATTTGTGAATTTCGTTTCCTAATTCTAGCTTTTCCTTTCTAATGCTGTTCGTCACATAACTTAAAAAAACTAATCATTCTTTCATGCTCTATTGCTCTTAAGGTAAGTCACACCGGTAAAAATTAAACTTTTAACGGTTCAAACTAAGGGAAGAAGACTTACCTCGTGTACTAATTGTTGCATACGAGATTTGAACATTAGACAAGTTTTCTTCCCTTGGTTTAAAGAAATAAAAAGTTTTTTTTTAAAAAAAAAATCTTTAATAATTACCTATACTTTTTCTTTTGGCACCTTTTTCTCTCTTCTCCTTACAATTGAATGAGTGAGTTGAAAAAAAGGTACACATTCCAGAAAATAGACAAGCTAAACTGGGATGATTATATTTATTTTATATGTACCTACACCGCTTGAGAGGAACAAGGAATGCATTCATTAATTTTAGGTCCTCTTTGCTGACGTCTACAGGAACGTATGAGTGAAAAATCGAAGATATTTCTGGAATGTGTTCATGTTTCCACCTAGTGTTTGAAAGTTGAGGTTTTTGGAATGTGTTCCTTTTACAACTCACCCATTCAATTACAGAGTTTTAGGGGTATACTTGCACACTATTGAATACTACTTTCAAGTAAGATCCATACGGGGATCCTGGAAAGGATACGCCTTTTATTGTTATTAATACATAACAGAACAATGGATTTGGGCATTAAAAAAGCTTATGTCCCTCTCTTTCTCTCTCTCTCTCTCTAGACACACACATACACACACGAAAACATATTGCATTTCAAATTTTAACCGCTTTAAGGAAGTGGTTTGGTCATGAGGGTAATAGGAAATGTTTTTTTTTTTCAAAATCCAAATCCTAAACATACAACAGTACATCCTCTATGCCTCCCTCTATTTGATAGTACCTCCGGAACAATTGTATTTATTTCTCTCTCTTTTTTAGTCTCCCCCCCCACCCTCTCAAAAAAGCTGAATCCAAAATTCCTCTTTGCCTATCTAGCGAGAAAAAAAATATCCTCCCGCCCCCCTTTCCCTCAATCAGCTAACGACCACCTCCGCCACAAAACACCGCTCCTCCTGTGACATTAAAAAGAGGGTAGGAGTAGTATTGGGTGCCACTAGAGAGCTGGTCTTGCCAATCTGCCCGCGTGGCCATTATTCCACACACGTCACGATGGAGGAAACATTTCCGGCCACGGCCTGGGTCTGTACCCGGGAGATTTCAACCTAGCAAATTGATTGACTGTTGTTGCACGGACCATTTTTCAGGCTGAACTCTGCTGCTTCTGGATAGTAACTCCTCCCCCTTCACTTTTTTTTTTTTACTGGCCAGATACAGTCTCCGAGGGTTCTGATTTCAGCTCTCTTCTTTCTCATTCTATTATTCTTAGTTTTTAACCTTTTTATATACCATATGGTACTGTCATATATACACACTACATAAAATTCTGACTTCCGCCCAATATATATAACTGTTGTTCTTTTCAAGAATTCTTGCTGCATATCCATCAATAGTGATCCAATTCATAATTACTACAAGTTTTAAGTGATTTTAACAAATTCACGAGTATAGTATTTTAAAACATTATCGTTAATAGAATTGAACATTATTGTAGATTCAAAGCAATTGTCAATTATTGTAACTGTAAGAACCGTGGTAACGTAAGTGGTAATGCATCTACCTATCTATTGAATAGCATGGAAATGGGCAAGTCTCTAGGAAAGGTAGGATTTGTTTGTTTGTTTGTTTGTTTCAGTGCAGCTTAGAGTTTCTCCAAGCTTCTGTAAGGTGGTATCTGAGGAAACCTGAGAGTAAATTCGAGCGAACCCTGAGAGGTACTCATAATTTTTGTGATGAGTTACTAGACAGCTTCAACTCTTGACTCGTAAGCTATCCTAGACATGATGATTCCCAATGTGTTCTGAAGTCTGAAAAATATAGAGCCTACTTCCCAGTGCTTTATTAAGTCTTATCAATTTGTGAAGTGGGAGAGATCTAAGGACATATTCATCACTTAAATGTTACATCTGTATCTTCAAATTTTGTGGAGGGGAATTGTCCCCCATAATATGTCTGGATGAAACATTGCTACCTCAACCGAGTCCCTGGGCCTTTTATGGACTCTCCATAATAGGGTGGAGGAATCTTTATCTTTGCCTAATTGTAACACTACAATTTCATGGAGTTCATTTACTAGTAAGAACTCGTATTCAAGAATCGACCTGTGGAAATGAAGTTTTCTTTACTTTGCTACAGTTCATCGTGCAGAATTACCTTTGCTCTAGTTCATCGTGCATGCAGAATGGAGATGAGGGTATGTTATCCAATCTGCGAAACACAACCAAAACTATTGTTAACCATTGCTGATTTCAACACTGACTATGAAAGTGCAGTCAACATATTTTAAATTAATTGTTTTGTACTAACGAGCATTCATGGGAGCGTGATCTTGCTGCACTAAGTGTTGAGAAGAAAGAAGTTGAAAGAAGTTTCGAGGATAGTATGGAAGCTTGCAGCTGTTAAGGCAAGAACAATAACAGCAAAAATAAGAAAATAACAGGAACTTTTGTGCTTAGAATGACCTCCCCTCTCATCTCCCAAAGAGTGTCGATTTCCCCCTGGGACACTCTGTATATAAGAGCACGATAATCATACTTGTGAGATACTGTTAACGTTTCCATAATCATTCTAAATTTTTGGGTATTGTAAATGATTGTAGTAAACTGAAAAAAAAAAAAGTATTTTGAACCAGAGGTTTTTGTTTTTTTTCTTCAAACTCAAGTTACAATTATATTTAACAAGGAATTAACAAGGAAGTTGAAACAAAGATAATTGACATAAGGGATTGAAATGAGGAAAATAAGATGAATGTTTGGGCGAGGAATAGGGGAGAAAGGTAGGGACGCAAACTGTCCGCTTGCCCTATGCTGTTAACGCTAGGTACGCCAGAGAACGGAACTCGATAAACAAATCATATTTCACTTTTTTACTCACATGTCAGTGTCGGAATAACTCTGGGAACTAAATTTCGGTTATCGTTATTATCCTTAAATTGAATACTACTCTGTAATACAAATTTGTTAGGTTGGGTTGCATAATGTTCAGGCAAATTGATCGCGGACGGATTATCCATTATCTTTCCACTTTTATCTTTATTTCTTTCTTTCTCTTTCTCTTTTTCTTTTGCAAAATATTATTTAAAAAACCTCCAACCACAACTAAGATAAGGTATTTTAACACGGAAATACATTAACAATTGGAAATACATTGACCAAATTTTTGTGACAAAGTAAACCAACAAACTTGTAAGTACAGAAAATTACTATTCATTTAGCCATAATTGCATATGTAGGTCCCTCTCTGTAAATCAAAATTGTTCAAAAACATTTTCGTGTGGATTAGTGTCCTTTCTCTTCCGTTTTGAGGACTACCCATGGTTGCTGCGCCATCCAATTCCGCAAATAATCATGAGTTTACTGTATAGTTTTAAAGCAGTGGTAAGTTACACGGGGTCAACATAATTTTCATTTACCGGAATACCTCGATTACTGTGATTCTCGATTTATCGCGGCCGTGAGCTGAATCCCACTATATATGCCACCAGAATGACATTTACTTTGACTATACACTCCCCAGGTAGCGCTCCATTTCTCTCCGACAAGCAGCAGTACGAGTGAAATTGAAAGTTAGTCATGAAATTGAAAATTTCCTTTTGCTGCTACTATGTTTTATACGATGAGGAAATCTATCAGACAATTATACACAAATTTTCATCCAACAAAGAATAATATATTGTATGTACGTGTGTATGTACTCCTTGGGCCAATCGTCTTATCGTGACTGAGACAAATAGCCTCGTTGTTGACATTCCCATTAAATTCCCAATAATCTTCAATCAATCTAAATGAATCTTCATTTTTTACTTAACACTTTAATACACATTTTGTACCTCATATGTGAACTTCAACTAATAGACTTTAAAGATTCTTATCAGTGAACACGCATTATTTGTCCTGATTATTGTCAATTTGATTACAACTACATATTATACTGACAAACAAAACTGAAATAATCAAGGATTTCCTATCTTTAAGTGCTGATATAAAATGATTTGTAACCGCGAATTTCGTGCAAAAAAGGTACTTTTACTTTCACTATTTTCATAATCAAATATTCTCTCTATTCATTTCTATTCTTTTCTCATTGATTTATGTTGTAGGATCATCAGTATCAGTCCGTTTTTAAAATGCTGAATATTGGGAATCGAAAATCCATTTCTTGCAATTCATGTAGTGTGGTCACTTGAAGAACAATTCTGGTGTTTACAGTTCTTCATATTTAATTACTGATTCATGCAACTTGTAATCAGAGATGGCGTGGGTCAACGAAAACTTGACCCACGACCCACCATGACCACCATTCATTGTGATCTACTCTGACCCACTTTAAGCCATCATACACCAAAACCCACCGCCATCAACTCTGACCTATGATTCATGCCCTCTTCTGCATTGACTAAAGAGTTTATATTTGTAAATAAAACAAGGCTGTAAAATTTTCAGTAATCGAGTTTTTGCGGTCAATCGCTCAAACACCGCTCTGTTACAATACCAGTGGATCTGACCTTCACGATACAAAATCATAAAGTGTTTGTCATGGGCCATATTGCGATGAATTTCAATTTAAGGGTCTTCACTACAGCGAAATTTAACTACCACTAATTTTAGAGTTTTCCTGTAATATCTTCAAAACAACTAAAAATATTCGAAAAACAGAAACGTAGTGAACTAGACAATACGATTTTGCATGTGGTACTTTTACCACAATTTACTTATCTGTTTTTGGTATGCCGCTATTTACAGAACCCGCAAAAGATGCTAAATCTATCTACAGTTGCAAATCAAAAGCAGATAGATGAGTTGTGATAACGATATCACATGCAAAATCGTATTGTCTAGTTCACTACGTTTCTGTTTTTCGAATATTTTTATTTGTTTTGAAGATATTAGAGAAAAACTCTAAAATTAGCGGTAGTTTAATTTCGCCGTAGTGAAGACCCTTAAATATCATGTATAATTATTTCCGTGTTGAATTACAGATACCTTTCAGTGGAAAAACGATGACATTTTGAAGTTTCAAATTAAGTAAAGTAGGCCAACGTAAAGCGAGAAAACAGTATAAAATTCGTCTGTGTCACGAAAGCCAAGTAGTTAGTACTATTGCTATTATAACAATTACAAATATCAATATCCAAAAGTACCTGAATTTCTTTCTTCGCTTAGATATACTCATCTCAGGTAATTAAATAAAAACAAATGAAAAAGGAATAAAGATGGAGGCCTTGAAAATAAAACGTAGACAAATTCACCAGTATTCAGAAGACGCTGTCTACAATGCACTGAGAAGAATTGATCGATGGGTCGTAGTGGGTTGGTGGGAAGCCCAAATATTAAACGTTAATTACTAATTATAACAATAATTGTTTTGCTGAATTAGATATGAGTATATACCCGTATAATTGTATATATTTTGTGTATATACCCATGTTATACTCGTATATATACAATATATATACCCGTATAATTTTTGTTTGTATATAGGTCAGGAAGCAAAGTAAGCAATTGCATTATTGCACTTGGTGCAGATTTTAGGTTTAGTCTGAAAGAGACCACTCTATTATTTTGCAGCAACTTATACATTTCATACTCCCTACATACCGAAAAAAATATGAGTTTCGGATATCTGTCTCTTTGTGTTCGTTCCGATGTTCATACGTTCATCCTTCAACATATCTGGATCAAAGTTAAGGTTTTTATACGATTCTCCAGTTTCTATCCTTTTTCTTAAAAAAAAAGACTCCTTCCTACTTCTAAAATAATAGTTTTTTGTAGAGTGAAAATGAAATGAAATCTTTAAGTTTTCCGTCCCATCGTTATGCAGGCTAGGCTAAAGAAGACGGTGATGATGAGAAATAAAGGACATGGTGGAATAGAGAAAGTGGGAGGAAATTAGAGAACCCCGAGAAAACCCACGCACACGGTGATTGTCCACCACAAAGTTTACTTGGCGCGAGCTGGGATGGAACGAAGAACCTCATGCACCAGAGGTGAAAACTCTACCACTGAGCTACCGTGGCCTCCAAGAGTAAAAATTAAAATGCGAAAATCTCTAAAACGACCCTCACGATTTTCATTATATTTTATTCACAGTTCTATATTACGATATACCATAAATCTTTCTTTTCTGAGGAAATCGTGTAGTTTACTCTTGAGATAATTTTTTTCGAGCAAATTTCTTGAAAATGACAGAGATCATTTTGCCAATACTTCAGAAACAAATATTTCAAGAAAATTTATGAGATATAATCATTGCTCCTAGAAAAAAAAAACAAGAGCAAGAGCAGTTTACTCTTGGAGCAAGTTTTATCGGGCGATCTTGTTTATATTTCATTAATAATCTTACGATGCGACATAAGTCATTTCCCATGAAAAACTCTACTATGGAATGTTTATTCTTGTTATGCGTTTTCTTCGGACTAAATTTTCTGAAACCGCCTATTTATCGTTAATAATAAAATGTGTATCTGTCTGTTCGCTGTCAGCTTTTCTCACACAAAGGGGTGACCTAAACCCACCAAATGTGTTACACAAAGTGAACTTTATCAGATCTAATCACCTACGAAACTTTTTTTTTTTTTCGATTTTTGACTAGGGAGGATTTCCTTAGGAGGTTGAAACGTATCCATATTTCTGGCTGTTTTGCTAAGAATGCCTGGAATGTACGCAATCAGTATACGGTTTGGTGTTGCGGGCTTACATAGCAGTAGAAGGTAAAGTCTCGGGTAATGGAATGATTGTGGAACATTCCTTATCCTCTCATTTATCCAGGTTCTGAATTAAAACCCGACAACGATGGGTTCTTAAAGCTAGTATTTCATCAATAAATAATTCAGTAATAACTGAAGTCTGACACGATATGACTTCAGAAAGAAGAGCGAGAAAGTCTAGTACTCGTGGCTCGCATATTTTTTTTCCTTTTGTATATAAGATAATTTAATTTATCCCCTGATTATTTCGCTCATTACCAACTGAAGTGTACGCGGGAATAATGATGGAAATCATATTTTCATACTTCTGGGATAGCAGCTTTTTAAATGCTAGGACATTCATCTTTCTTGTACGTTTTGTGCGTAATAAAATGTTTTATTTGGAGCAAAGCATTTCTGTGACAAATGAATATACGTCCAGAAGCCTCATGCTACTTTATATCGATTGGTGCCATATATATATTTAAAAATAGATTTTCATCGTTCTTTCTGTATACTGTATCACGATTTTTATTACGGTATATTTGCCATTTTCAACTGATCATTATGCAGGATCCACAAATTGTTTTCCAATGGGTAAAAGGTTCACAAAATTTTCAAACGAGCAAAGGATCTTGAGTCACCGAGAAGTTTGAGAACCACTGTTTTAATGTGCGCTAACTTGTATAAATTGCAGGTCGAAAAAATGAGCTTATCAGTACAAAACATACATGTAAATTTTATTTTTTTTTTAAAACTTATACTTGAATGAAGATGGAGAGGACAATAGAGGGGTATGGAATAGTGGAAGAAATTATCTTCTTTTTCTTGTATAAGTTAAACTGAAACAAAGAGAAGAAGAAGAAGAAGTCAGAGTAAGAGAGAACGAATGATACATGGAAGTCTCCTGTGAATCTGGAAGCTTAATCTCTCCTTGTCAGTTATATAGACTGCATCACCCGCCGCTGAACAAGCGTCCAACTTTTGCCCACTACGGGTATCGGTCGTCTTTTGTTTTCGTGGCAGAAGTGCCTCAGGGCCTTCTGGTGGTCTCATTCGTTCCCTCTAAGGGGAGATGTCCAAACGAAACTAATGGATGATTAAAGCGTGCTTCTGTGTGCACGTGTATTTGTGTGTGTTGAACAGTGTGTGTGTGTATATATATAGTAAGCAGAGATATGCAAATGTTGGTTGACGGGATAAGGGTAGTTTGAAGAAACGTTGGATAGGGGGAGAAGTAAAGGAAAATAGGTCCTCCTGTTCTTCTATAGAGATATCCACTCCCTCTTTTCTCCCCAAAACCCTAACTCTGAATGAAACCCCCCCAAAATCCCCTTGGTTCTCTGCCACCAGCACGTTTAGGTTATCCTCTGTTAACTGGATTCTTGATATACACTGCCAGAGGGCGCAGCAAGAACCAAGATTAAACATTTTTGTCTATTTTTTTTCATCCTATGGTCTCTTCTCCCCATATTCACCGTACCTCTCTACTAACATTTTTCTTCCTTTCTTGCTTCCTTCCTTGTTCGCTAGCTAAGAAAATTGCTAAAGTGGACTCTTCAGATAAACATGACGTCAACAATATGGCCTCCAGCCAGCCAGTCAACATCCTCTGAGACGTAAATAATCCGGTAATCGGATTGGCTAATTCCAATGCCGAGCCACACACATACTCACTGAGCTGGCGTATGCTTTCGTGAATTTGTAGGCACCTCAGGTCACGTGTAGTGAAACAATAAAAGAGTTTTAAGCCTAAGTTTACACATGCAAAGGGGAGATAGTTGTGTGTGTGTTTGAAGAATAGATACTATATTTATACATTTCTACACGCACAAATACGTATAGCACTAGGAAAAATATACTGTATGAGCAGTTTTCGTCATTTTTGTTTTTGACCTGAAGTGTGTATTATATACCTTGCTGCATCAAATCCTTCATATTAGTTTTCTTTCAGAAAAGTTAGAAGTTGAACGTTCCTTTCAGTACAGAAGCTATATGAAATGTAGCCCAACAGCTTAATATGATATCCAAATCTTACGATTCCCCTGAAATTGAATTCAGCTTTCCATGCTAAAAACACGTACCATAACCATATACCACAAATGTATATCAGCTGGCTATGAATAAATATGATCCTATAATAAACTGACCTAACATGAACTATTGAAATAAGTGTACATCTGTTTCTTCAGTCAAAGAATTGTTGTAAAACTTTGTGTCAAACTGAACTTACTAAAATGGGATATGATGTAAAAGAAACAAACATAGTTCTATTAAAGATTAGAAAGTTCTATATTGCAGGCATATTATAATAATTGAGAAGTGTGAGTGGATATCATGGTGGCAATACGGCCATTAGTATTTCTTAGTTCTTGTATGTGATATGCATAATCTAAATTCTCAAAATATCTCTTACTCGAACAAATTAATTTCCAGTTTCTTATATACTCTTAAACCACTGCAGAGATTGCAACCGTAGAAATGCCCTTGTTTTATTGATCTAGTGTTCTCATCTAGATCTTCTAGACAAATGTTCTAGACCTATCCTCGAAATAATATCATGCACGTGTTCATATTATAGTGATATGCCAGTTTGATGGACATCCTTCTTTACAAAAATGTCAAAATTACTTATAGATATTATTTTGAATAAATATAAATACAACATTTTTCTTTTGTTATTGAATTCAAACAATACTCATAATAAATATACCAGTAATAATTGGATAGTAGCAAGGCAGACTAGACCATATATACTGTACAAAATTACTGGTAATTATGTGAGTTTTTATCTGCCAAAGCAGACCAGTTTTCTTATTAATTAAATAGATACAATTGGATGTAGTTTAGTCTGACAAATTAATTTTTGTATTTTTCTGAAAGATCATAGCAGACCAAAACACTACTGGTCTACTCTGCCGTTCAAACATACTTGGTTTAGTCTGTCTTGCTACTAACTGATTAAATAATTGGTAAACATTTACTAACCAATTCAACAGACCCCTCACTTCATAACTTAATTACTAATAAATCTTTTTGAGCTAAAATCACGGAAGTCATGTAACTTCCGTCAGTATAGGTTATGCAAGATATGGATTGTGACTGAGCCATAAGCAATGACAGCTGAAACAAACGAGGTCCCTTGTGGCTATATTATGGTTAGTGCACTTGTCTTTTGCATGGAAGACCCTGGTTCGATTCCCGGTGGAAACTCGTGTGATTCGAATCCAACGTTAAGGTGTAGGTCCATATTTCATATGACCTCACTGCTGAAAGGGACAGTAAACTCAAATCAAGCTTTAGAAAAAATGGAGCAAATGCTCGAATATTTTTTATTATTTCATTTATGATTATTTTTAAATACCAAAATTTTATAGCCTACAGTAGAAGAGATTGTTATATGTTAAGCTCGTAACGTTAATATTTACCAATAGATTTTTCTTTCAAATTAAAAATGTATCAACTTTCGGCTAATAATTTGTTCGAAGTTAGATTTTAATCAAATAGCACATAGTGGTGTACCAGCATAATTCATTTACTAGTAGAATGATGTAAACTCAAAAATTATATTCGGGAAACCTCATGAATTTCATTTCTATCTTGTGAGGTTGATGTTACACAATTACCCATATTACTGTCAATCGTACGAGAAGTGATGATTGAATTCCTGGAATACGTGCGTGGGGAGGCACACAGCCTTCTAACCCGATCCTGTTGTTACTATGTTCCAACACTCACAAATCAACTGACAAAGTCCTCGCGAAGTAGCAGAATAAACGTAAGTATTAACGAAGAAAGCAACTGTTCTCAGTTGTTTATTCAAATAATATTAAGTGTTGGAGTTGCTAAGAATGTTTAAACAATGTTTACAGCCAATTTGTTGTTTACGGTATCCGAGCGTTTGTGTATACATTTAAGATTAGAAACAACAGGAAAAGAATAAATTCACTAATTATCATTATTTTTAAAAATTGCATAACATTTTTTAAAAAAAGAATTCTTTTAGTCAGTTTAGTTTGTTTTCATTAGAAAATGAGCAAATTGCTTGTATTTATACCGAAGAAAGACAAATTTGTTAAACAAGGAAACTTCGTAAAGGCAAAGAAAACGAAATGAATGGTAATTTGCGTCGAGACGCTGGTTGGTGATGGTGGCAGTGGTTAAAAGAAGCCGAGTGTGAAGGCTAATACAATAATTGAAAACGAAACACTAGCAACGAAAATTACCCTGCTTCTTCCCCTTTTGCCTACAAGAAAAGACAACGAAAAGAAAATGATTAGTTTACAAGGAAAATGCTGGTGTTGATAAAGAAGCAAGTTGATTTCCCGCAAAATTTGATCAACTTCTCTTTCTCCCTGTCTTTCTCCCCCTCTTTTGCGGGGAAGTGTGAGTGGGTGGGTAAGTAGAAAGTTCTCTTTTTCTTACATTTTATACAACCCACAAAAGAGATTCTTTTCTTGGTAAACTTATAAAAACATACGTCTCCTCGTTTTTCTTCCTCCACTAGAGTATCTGTTTAGTATTAACAACTTTTCTATTCTTCGTTTTCTTTTTAGGGTATCGGGGGACAGGGGTTGGGTTGAGTAAAGGGGGAGGCGTAATAGAGAGCTTCCTACTACTACATCTGAGATGTAGGAAAAGCCCAACACATTTTGCCAAGAGTTTACTCAATTTATCTCGCATTATGAATTGCTTATAAATTTGCCAAGATCTTCCTTCCTCGGCAGAAATCAGTCTGCACCCGCGTGTTAAGTTTGTGAGAAGCTCCTGCTAACTACTTTATACAGAAAGCGAGACGAAACAGAGAGAGACAGAGAGAAAGTTAGTCTTCAATTGGCATCGCCTTGGGACCCTCCGGAGAAGAAAATTTGAATAAACCTTATTTCGCGTTTTAGAGAATCGAGTTAATAAGAGTAAAGGCTATATATATACATATATATATATATATATATATGTGTGTGTGTGTGTGTGTGTGTGTGTTTCTAGAAGATAGAGAAGAAGAACTTTTCGTCCCTAACACCCCTCTCCCATTCCAAAAAACTTACTCCCACTAGTTTTTAGTTTTCTTCTTGTTCTTCTTCTTTTTCTTTTACTTTTCTACTCCCTGACACCCCTTGCCTTCCGCTAGGAACCACTAGGGAGATGTCTTATCTTTAACGAAACTAATGAGACAGTAATATCTAACCGCGAGATGTAGTATGGACCTACAGCTTAAAAGACTAAGCCGTTGCTGTTACAGCGAATAACGAAGAAAAAAATATATTGTGAGAATAATGTAGTCACGGATAGTATCTCTAAAAGTTAAGGAAGTATACGATAATTTAAAAGAAAAGGAGAAATAATGGATTTGTTTTAATTGTTCGTTCGCTTGTCGTTTCGGTTGAATTACAGCGATATAAATGATCAGTGTGTTTGGGGGGGGGGGGGGGGTTCAACTATTTCATTCAACTTTGACGAACAATACTACATAGAAGGGAAGCCTCTAAGGGAGAGTCCTGAGACAAAATATATTATTGAAATTTGATGTCAGTGGGGACTCAAGTAAAAAAAACTAGTTGCAACATTCAATCAGCTAGAAAAGTTGAATTTGTCTCAGATAAGTCCACGATTGAGCTGAGTGAGTTTACAACCAACAGACTCATTACACTAACATATTATTCCTTTAATTGTTCGTATTTGTACTAGTAACCTAACTAGCCCCCAGTATCTAAATAAAATAAGTTTCATTTTTTTAAAAAAAAGTTTGAAATTTCTGACAAACGGCGCATAAATTGGGGCTTAATGAATCTCCATACAGTGGTTGTTAATATTTAAAATTTGATCTCAGTGGTCTTGTGATCCAGATCTCTTGAAGGCGAGACAATACGGTGGGAAAGGGCATATACTTGTAACAGTTTATCTTGAATAATGGTCTATGCATCTGCCAGAAATTTCTGTTCGGATGGGTCCAAGCTTTGGAGGGTGGTCCAATGCTACAATCCTCTACGTGTCTGTAGTATTATTCTGCACCCGAAAAGACGATAAGTAATTGTAAAATAATGCCACCTTTATTTTCAGGCAAAAATATATATAAGTAAATTGCTTTTATAAGAAAAAGAGTACAGATGAAGTATAAGATCAAATTTTCATGCTACATCAATCATTTCCCTGTTTAACAAGTATAGTTTTATTGAGAAAGTATACAAATGTGTGATGAGTTAGGAAATTTTGGAGGAGGTGCGAACCCGGTGGATCCCCCGTGGGTACGCCTCTGACACCTGCCAACTACACTGGATCCAAGCCTCGTCGTAGTTTAGAGCGCACTTAACAGGAGATACCAACCATTATAAGCTTGGTATTGCATAAAGATATAAAACACACTTAAAAACTCGATTAAAAGTTATAGCTATATGAATAGATCTTGAATATTCCTAACAGAACCAAGTGCAACGTAAGTTAGTCTTAAGGGGAACTTTCGTCGCATAATGTGCATAACAGTAAGTTCCATCCAATGCTAGTGTTTGGCCTTAACATCTATTATATGGTAAATGGCAAATTAAACTTCTAACTCCATTTTTCATGAAGTGCACCAAAGGGCGTTATGAAAATGCGTACGACAGACTTGGTATAACTCGTTGCCTTAGATCATATGAAACATGCAAACAAACGTGAGCACAGGAATAAAGACCACAATAGCAGTGGCGCATTCTTTCAGATCATTCCTCAACTAAATTAGATATTTCATTACCCTAAAACCTAGTCATGAATGTCTACTATTGCTGTCTAAAAATTTGGTGATTATAAGTAAATTTATTCTTTGGTTATAAATGGAAAACGTGGCTTAAAACGTAAAACGGAATTTAATCAACAAGCAAAAATTTGTGTAGAAAGTGTGTAGTAAATTATACAAGAGCGTAGCGTACCCAATGGAGCAAGGTATTGGAAGGTATCACTACTGAACAAGTCAGTTTAAAAACTGTATTGCTTCTATTTGAGGGAGAAGCAGGGGAAGAGGAGCAATATTATATCATGAGAATTTAGAGAGTTTTCTTTTCATTTCATGTGGAACCTGAAAGAAATAATAGAAAAAACTGTTAGTAGATTCCTCATAATCTCAGGAATGACACTGCTTACTAGCCTTGTGTGTGAACTATGCTCATGAAAAAGAGGGACCTTTTCGTTCAAGTTGATTTGCATGCAGCACCCCTGGAACTTTTCCCCCCAGAGTGAATATTAATATTTGGGGCCCCTGAAAATAAGAAGTTTGGCCGCACAGAAAAATATGAAATTTGCTGTCCCCC
Source organism: Thermobia domestica (assembly GCF_964235325.1). Lineage (NCBI taxonomy): Eukaryota > Metazoa > Arthropoda > Insecta > Zygentoma > Lepismatidae > Thermobia > Thermobia domestica. The sequence continues at coordinate 172,137,821 of NC_137454.1, read as the reverse complement.
CCTATGTATAATTTAAAACCTTAATGAACATTATTATCACTTCTCGAGGAATAAGTTGGTATTTTACTGAAGTGGGACCCAGATTACATTTATGTTTCATATTTTAGGGAAATACAAACTATATATATACAGTGGAAAAGTTACAAATACATAGTATTTCGATTTTTATTTCAGAAAATGTATGAAGTTCGGAATTTTGTAAATCAAAAGAAATTCAATCCAGAGCGATCACTTCTGGGTCGAGCGTCCCTGGTTCGATCCCAGACCACGTAAGTTTGTGGTAGATAACATCGTGTCTGTGGGGTTTCTAGAGATTCTTTCATTACCTCCCACATAGTCATTTCACTAATTCTTTCACGATAATTCTCTGGCATCAGCCATAGATTTTTCTTTAGCCCAGTGGGCCTGACCGTGGGACATTAAACTAGAAATTTAACTTATTTTCCAAAATTGGCGCAATTTCCACATAAGAAATGAAGTGATATACAATTTTGGTACTGTAAGAACTTATTCAATGAATATCGTAGATCGTATATTATTCCCAGTGATTGAAGATTTGTCTGCCTTTAAGTATAAAATGCTCTAGCGATACTTTTTTTGGTCAAATAGAGTAATAAACAGCATATAGCACTTCATACCTAAGTACGAAGATGAATAAAGAAAGAAGAAAAAAGAGAAAGGCCGTAATATGATTAAACAGCTATGGACTCGATAAAAAAGCGAAGGAAACTATGAATACGGTAATGCAGGGTAAGTTGAAACGAGGGGCGAACGGAACGAGAAGGAAATCTTTTCTCATATTTAGAGAAAAGAAAAGAAAATGAAGGAACATAACGACAGGGACGACGACGCTATGGTTGACATCCCCGTCGTTTCAGCGACATTCATTAATAAGCTAAGGATTTCAACTTTACCTTCCGTACCTCTTTCTCTCACGTAAGGAGCGTCAAGGTTTTTGGTGACAAGTGAAGTTCGCTTCTCCAATACTAGATGTCACTGGAGACTCGTTATTTCCTGTGATGTCAAACAAGAACGGAAAATGCAGAGCAAACGAGCGAGAAGATAAAGTTAAAAAAAAGAGAGAGATAGATGATAGAAGGAGAAAGACAAGCATATTGTTTCATGGAGAAAGGCACCTATCTTCAGAAATTCCCAAAAGATTCTGGAGAACTCTACACTTTTGTTGGCATTAACATGAATTTCACGATTGCACCGTGGGAATTCCCGGGACATATTTAACAGTGTTGTTAAGTTCTGAATAAACAGAAGTTTCTCCCCACGTTATATATATATACAACTTGTATTAATATCAAATACAACTTGTGATTTCTCGTTCCAACCATCTTAAATACGTTTTTCTTTATCTTCTTCTTCTGTGAATTAACATCTTGAATTTTCGACACAACTTTTGAATATTCGAAAATTTTTAAATAAAAAAAATAGATTCGAAGAAAGTTGAATGCTACAAGTACAGAAAGAAATATGAATTTATCCCATCCAAGTTTGTGCAAAAAAAAAATCTCGCTTATATAAGGATAATTTCTCTGGTTTTGCTGTGTATTCGGTAAATGTTGAAATCGAATTTTTTTTAGAATTCTCATAGTGTATTATGATTTATTTAATTTTTAGCTCACTCTAAAATTCTTGTGCGAGATGTTCCTGTAGTTTCTAGTGGATAACATTGTGTCTGTGAATTTTCTCGGAGTTCTCCCGTTTTCTCACACATTCTTATTCAACAAAATCAAAACAATTACTCACTTTCATTGGTTATCTGTCCATTTTAGCCTACAGTACATAACCATGAGACGTAAAACGGAAGATTTTATTAGGACCACGCTAGTGGACATTATACGATTGTAATGCTAATACATCCATTACTCTACATGATAACTTTTGAATTGTAATGTTAGTATGTTCATTATTCTACACAATAACCCTTGAATTGTAATATTAGTACGTTCGTTACTCCACACGATAACTCTTGAACTGAAAAGAATCTTTGAATTCTGCCTTTTCAGTATATCTAAATATGGATAACTAGAGCGATTATCTCGGCCGAGCTCATTAATGGAATCAGTACGTTAACATCTTCACAGGTAACGGTATCTTTAACGGTGATAATCCATATCCCATTTTCTACTATTGCAACGAAGGTATATAATTGTAGAACATTATAACTTACAAATTGCGCCGTTATATGGCAGGAAACATCCTCTAACAGTTAGCATCTACCGGACAAATTAAAACTTCTACAAATATAAATAAATGTACGATTTCGGTGATTCTCTATCCTATCTTTTAACAGAGTTTATTGCATTCCATTTCGAAGAAATATACTGCCCACTCACCAGAATATGTGGATAGAATGTTCTTTTCAGACCATCAGGATATCCACTGAAATCTTTATATATCTATTTATTTATTTATTTATTGTTTGGTAGGGAACGTTCTGCGAACATTCTCTGGAAATCCAAATGTCTCTTTAGGGTCCGAAAACGAAACTTCCTGCTTGATTTCTGTTTAACCTTTCTAGGGCTGTTTTTGCGGGATAAACAGTGTTTCTTCCAGACATGCTTTTTAGTTATCACTGCGCCCCAGAGCTCTGAGAGGAAACCAAAAAAATACCACTATAATATAATAATAAATAGAATTGTATCGTGTAAAAATAATATGTGTCCCTCCGAATACTAAGTGTGCCCCTAGAAGCATTTTTTTCTAATGGAAATCCAAATAATTGTTTCGCAATAGGCGTATATCACTTAAATCCAACGAAAATCCCTTAGATATTATTATTATCCTTAAAGTTTCTGCTGTGATCCTGCATGTCACGCGACAGGTATTGGATCTATGGATGTAAAATCGAACAAACTTATCGTAGAAGGATCACGTAAAATATAGTAAAATTCAAACGAAATTTACTGTACAATTCGTACTGCATAACTTGAACAAATCTATTTCTATCACTCTAACAAATCTAGTAAAAAAAAAAAAAAATCTAACAAATATATTCCAGAATTTGAACCCATAATTGAATCGTTGAGTCCGAAAACCTGTCATCTCCGTCGAAGCTAATTTGAGAAGAGTGACAAACAAAACTAAATTAGTCATTATGCATCTGACATATAGGGCTGTTTACATTTTCGGACCGTAGAACTGACATTTGTCTACTTTCCAAATGTGAAAATAACTCTATATGTCAGATACATATTGATTAATTTCATTTTGTTTGTCGTTCCTCTCAAATTAGCTTCCATGGTCATGACCGGTTTCCGAACTCAGCGATTCAATTGTACCATTGTTCCTTGCTCGTTTTTAACCCACGTAAACTTACTCTAAGGTATATAGTAAAGATTTCATTACAGAGAAAAACATATATCTGTTTATTTATCGAAGCTAGTAATTGATTCACAACTGTGGGTTGAAGAATAATAAGCATATCCGTAGATTAGCTTTTCTATATGTAAGTTTTTAACAATTATTGTGTGTTTTCTATATCTATTTTAGAGAATACGCAGATATATTAACCTGTATGGTGCGACAACATAAGAATGATAAATAAACAATATAACTGCAAATATGCATCGTTACTCAAAAGTAAAATTGGAAACAATATCAGTTAATATACTAGGATTATTCTAATCCATGAAGCAAAATACAAAGTGTTTACGACAATGATGTCTTCGATCTCTTCAAAGTAGTTAGTTATTTCAGAACCTAGCATACTTTTCTCTGTGTCTCTCACCGCTTTGCAAAACATTGCGAAAGCTATTAGTTAAAATTGGCATTGGCTTTCTCGTGGTGTTCTACTGAATCACATCTATAGATTGAAGATTCTTTCCTTTCAAACCTGTTTGCTTTTGGAGAAGCCAGAAGTAGAAAGGTGATTTATCCGTGTTGTATTTCTTTTTTCTAAGGAATCTCAGTCACTTGAGTGATTTGTCATCATTACATCTATGACGAATGGGTGGACGCAATGTAATGTTCGAGCTACCAGTCCCAGCAGTTCATAACTACATCGGTTTTCTTCGTACTGCTTATCTTGATCGGCTAATAACATCAAGGTAACAGTCTTGTTGTTATGTAAATGGAACAGCCTACTCGTGACGCTTAGCACTTACACAATAATAATAATAATAATAATAATAATAATAATAATAATAATAATAATAAGCAGCAGTAAAAAACATTTTTATATTGGTGTTGTTCGACAACAATCTCTGAAGAAGTTGGGAACACACAATTCGCATCATCCAAACGGTTTCCACAGACAAATGTTCCAACTTAACGTAAAATTTTTATGCAGTTTCTACTCGCTTATTGAATGACATGTAACAAAAAAATGATATCAAGGCCGCAACCATTGTTGTCGTTAAACGAACAATGAGTTGTACCTCCCGATTAGACCTGGTATTTCCAACACATAATGTTAACAGGGACGTCATTTGGGGTATCAAGGAGCCAAACTATAGGGTAGTCTCACCTCTCAAGCAAAATTTGAGATAGTGCTACTGAATGTTAAAAATAAGAAGATTTATGATACAGATTTATAAGTTTGATAAAATATTCTCATTATGGTTACGACGATTACGAAGTTCTGTAATCGCACTTGTGTAGTTCATAAAGTTTAAAATTCTGCTACGATTGTTATAGAACAAGTTTGCTCACTCTCAGGGAGAAGATGAAGTTTCAAGACGGAAAAGAAGCACAGTATTTACGAATATACAGTATATATATGATATTTTGCAATGTCTCCCAAGGGCAATGAGGTACACAAGGTATTCTACAGGAACATTGTCGCTAAAATTTGCCCTCGTGACTTTGGTGTCACGCTAGGTAATACACGACTTTTAAGATATTTAGAACTTCCTTCTAACTTACGAAGTACGTTGGAAGGAAGAGTGAAAGTGCTAGCTTACAGAGTAAACCAGCCCAACTCAGTAACATGTATCGTAGATAAGTAGATTTCTTATGGTGTAGAAGGAAATGTAACCACCTTAATTTTCTGACAAATACCGCTAGATGCTCCGTGAGTGAGCTTCACAACGTACGCACATTAACGTAGCGTTAACATATTCTTGCTTTTGCTCGCACTCAGAAGTGACGCAAGCCTTTGGTTTCCCTTGGGTATCATAAAGAAGAATTGTCGCGCGACATGTGTGGTCGAGTAGTATATGCTGCATATGTGTTTGTAGGTACGTTAGCTCTGTTTATTTGTGTATGTGTTTGAATGTATTTGTTATATATACAATTTGCATATGTGCTGTGAAAATGAAAAGAAAAAATCTTTAAAGGTGGGTATATAAATTATAACATGCAGCATGAGCATTACACACAAAATATAATTATGGCTAACTTTTTACAGTTAAACGAACCTGTTTAGTAAAACCCGAAGCCAAAATTTGGCACGATCATAATCAATTATACATATAGTTTACGCACACATAGTAACGCTATATATATATACCGAGAGAGAGAGAGAGAAAGGGAGGAGTTCGTGTGTTCAAACGTAATTACGCTTGTTAGTCATTTTGGCTTACCATCGTATTATGCTTGCTTTTGACAAGCGTGTTTTGTGCGTGTAAACTTACTGCGATAACCATTAATTTATGTTGCTAACACTTAACATTATACGGTTGTCACGAAGTTCATTCTTTTTCTAAGTCTATTGTATACAACGTAACTAAGTGACTAGGAAGAACATAAAAACAAACAAAGGCAACAAAACAAGGCTATAACAAAGTCGCTAGAACAAAGTCGACCAGCGCAGCAAGAAACGCAAGGACTGCAACGTACTATAATTAATTATTATTATTATTATTAATGTTTTTAGTACCATAGATTTTTGGTTCAATTCTAAGCTATGAAAGTTTACAGTAAACGACACTTTGATTTCCTTTGGGCATTTCACTTTTGGGGGTTTTCATTCATTCTCTTCATTTTAGTATCATTCATTTGCATGTATCATTTATCTTCTTTATTCGTGTACGAAGCAGAACATTAACGAAACGATTTTATAATAATAATAATAATAATAATAATAATAATAATAATAATAATAATAATAATAATAATAATAATAATAATAATAATAATAATAATAATAAAGATGTAGAAGAAGAATGAGAGAGAGAATGATAGAATCTAGATTCTATCTTGCATTTTACGGTTAGCAACGATAGTAGAATGCTAAATTGTCAGATATTGCCTTATTTTTATACACTACCCTGAAAGTGAATGATTTTCTTTAAAATAAAGTTGTAAATGTATGTTATCATTGTAACACTTGGTATTACGATTTGTAGTACAGATTTATGAAACAGGGAAGCAAAAATAATAAAATAATAACAAAAAGAGAATCAATATTTAACTTTTTTTTTTTTTTTTAAGAAAATGAATTTACAGCAAAATAACTTTTTGTACTAGATGATATAAGTAATTAGTGATGGGTAGTTTTGGAACGATTTGCTCCAACGAAATGAATTCTTCACTGAAATGGACGTGTTGGATCTCTGGAATGGAATCGGATTAATATCGACGGAGCCAAAGTGATTTCAATCAGCATTAATTGACGAATTGATTCAAGTTGATGGGAACCACACATCGAAAGACTGATTCATGAACTCTATGAACGGAACAATTTAGGACTCAATTGATGACTGAAGGTTTGTTTTGAGTTTAGTGTTTCTTTCAGTACCAAGCCTATATGAGACTTAGGCCTAGAACTTAACGTGGGATCTGAATACGGAAGTAAATATGGATAACCCCCGAAGATGCGTATGCCTATCAATTTAGCCGCGAGAGATCCCACTTGATGGATGAAAGTGGATGAAACAGAACAAAAAGAAACTTTTTATTGCAACTTTGCATAACATGGGAAGGAAATGAAACTGTGTAATGAGGTATTATTAAAGTCACTTGTTTTATCTTCAGTTGAATCATATTCTATTTCGCTGAATGATACAACGATTATGGTCAGATTCGAGTTTTCCAAAGACAAGACTTCTCTCACAAGTGAGAGAAAATCAGAGGAACTTAAGGATTTTTTAATAACCCAGCAGAACGAATCTTTGTTTAGAATGAGTTGATGGGATCAATTCTGGGAGCGGAACCAGGCAAATTTCTTATCATTATCAATGACATACTTACATATTCAACATTCTGGCGTGGTAATTTTTCAGTTACGTTGAAACCGGAATTGGTAGGCATTTCTAACACTTCCAGTTTTAATTGACAGATTAGAGTGGAGAAGGTTCTTGTGACACTTAGTTGACTGTAGAAAACTGCTTCTCATTATCTATTACCGTTTTCATTCTATTGCGATCAACGTTGAAAACTGGAAGAAATTCATTTCTGCCCTTCCGGTTTGAATATCACATCCAATAATAAGTTCGATTTCCTAACTCTTGACTCCTACATTCTGGCTAAACTTGATGGTGATTCATCAAGTACTTCTTGAAATTTTTTCTCTCCTGAACTGACACACACAGTTTTACCACCTGGACTAACGGACATAGTTTTGTCTCCTAGTCTGACAGACTTAGTTTTGTCTCCCAGACTGACAGAGTTAGTTTTGTCTCCCAGACTGACAGACTTAGTTTTGTCTCCCAAACTGACGGACACAGTTTTGTCTCCCAAACTGACGGACACAGTTTTGTCTCCTGGACTGACGAACACAGTTTTGTCTCTCGGACTGACGGACACAGTTTTATCTCCTGGACTGACAGATACAGTTTTGTCTCCTGGACTGACAGATACAGTTTTGTCTCTTGGACTCACAGACACAGTTTTGTCTCCTGGACTGACGGTCATAGTTTTGTCTCGTGGACTAACGGACATAAATTTTTAGTTTTGTCTCCCGGAGTGATGGACACAGTTTTGTCTCCTGGACTTACAGACACAGTTTTGTCTCTTGGACTGACGGGCACAGTTTTGTCTCTCAGACTGACTGACACAGTTTTGTCTCTCAGACTGACGGACACAGTTTTGTTTCCCTGACTGACGGACATAGTTTGTCCCCCGAACTGACTGGCGGACAGACAGACAGAGTAAATGTATAAAATATTTTTGGCGTACGAAACTCCTTTAATATGCCTGCGTTCTTCCACACTTCTGACTTTGCTCGGGTCGCCTGAGGTTTTTAGTCCTTTGTTCTTTCGTTTGTTTCTGCTACAATCTTATCTATTATTCTCATATTTTATTGTTTTTGGCTATTTGTTGTTGTTATATGTTTCATCACTTATGGTTATTTTTACATCTTCTGATTTTTATCTTTATTTTGCAGTGCTTTTCTTGTTTCTTATATCTTAGTATGTTGGTTCTAGTATTTTAATTATTACAATCCGTGTTTGAGTAGTGTTGATCGTGACAGGGACGAATAGCTCGATGCTGACGTCCCCATTAAATCATAATTATTCATTATAAACACCTTTACAATAGTTTCTATCAGTAATAAAATATAGAAAATCTTCGTATTAACAGTTGAACGTTTCTGAAAATTTGAAGACCTTGGCTCTTACTAAGAATATAAACATTATTTATCAGAAAATTTCATTACTATTGTTCTAACTGGAAGCAAAGAGAAAATATAAAAATGTAAACAGAAGATATCCTAGTAACTCCCCATGGATACTTCCGGAACGAAAGAAGGATTTTTTGGTGCAGAAAAGAGTGAAAGCAAGAGATACGAATTGAATGTATGTATAAGCTAAGGCAGCAGCAAAGAAGGAATGGGTGAGGAAACTTGCAGAAGGAAAAGTGGCACGGTGTGGTATGTGGCAGATCTTCAGGAGAGAAAGCTTGGGTCGATTTTTCCCATTGTCTCTTTTCTCTGTTCTGTTTCTGGTTTTGTCTCTCCAAGTACTACTAGTATTAGTGGTGTTGGGTAGAAAGTACTACTAATACTATTAGTACCATTGGTAGAAACGGAGATCGTCAGTCTCACGGCAAAAGATAGTGCGAAGAAGACCATGAAAAGAAAAAAAGGAGAGACAAAACGAATATATATATAACGAAAAACAAAGGCAGAGAGAAAATATATAGTAGTAGTAGTGTTCGCGGTTCATCCTGACGAGAACAAGGAAAAGAAAGAAACCTAAGGAAAGAGAGCGTAAGAAAGAAAGAACTATGGCGGGTGCTCACGTGATAGAAGAGGTTCGACGGGATTTTGGCGCACGGACTGGCGCAAAATGGGAGGAATACGGTGGAGAATAACGAAAGAAAGAAAGAAAGGAAAAAGAGCTAGTTGAAGAAGAGGGTTCGCCAAAACGGAACGTATGGAGAGCAAGATGGGAGGAGTAAAAGAGGTAGAGCGGGAAGAAAGGAAGGAAGTGAAACTAAAAGAAATAGCGTCTTGCTATACGATTTTCGTTTCTTTTCTTGTGTGTTGCTTGCGATCTTCTTTTGTCACGGGGGTGTGGAGCGTTGGACAGAGTTGTCATGGAAACCGAATGAAGAAGAGGAAGAAGTGGAGGATGACACCGGTGCTGTGCGATAGCAAATATTCCTGCTTCAGAACGTCGAGCGAGCGAGAGAAAAAACGTAAGAACAGGGCAAGAATAGAAGAATAGAACTCTATATGCACATATATATGCGTATATATATTCAACTATATGTAATGTGTGTGAAGACAAAGAACCAGTCAAAAAATTCGAAGATTTCTAGTGGTGTTCAGTCCTGCGGTAGGGGACTGATGCAAAACGAGGACACACAGACAGTAAGAAGGCCAGACGAACGAAACAAAACTGCATGGACATCTTTTTTTCTTTTCTTATTCATTTCTTGCTTTTCCTTTTTCCTGAATGAAATCGTTTTTCCTCAAATCTTTCCTCTCTATTTCTTCTGCCTCCAGAGATTCACGCTCCAGTCAACTTTCTCAAAGAAGAAAAAAATGTGTTGCAAAGCTATGGCTAAAGGTTATTATTAATACAGAATAGTGTGAGCGTACATTGATTTGTCAGAGTTTGGAACATTGGGTATGTTGATAGAGGAATATTAAAGGGCCTTCACGACAACCAGATCTCACACTACTTGATACTTGTAGAATTATTGCTCTGCAAAATCTGGAAAAATGATTCTTCAAGCCAGACATCCGATGATCCTGTAGTAGTTAATACAGGAGTGTAGTAATAATGAAGATAGCTGTTGAAAAATATACTAATATTCAACAGATTCTACAATACTCTCTTTCCTGAAGTAATAGACTTAATAGAACACACAGTACTTTGATAGACTACGCGAAGAATTGAAGGTGAAAGAAGAGCTCAAACTTCTCCGCTGAAATTTGATTTTCACACATTAGTTGAAAGCTACTACCATCTATTATCTGTGGTTTGAACTAACTTGCTATGGGATATGCCAAATCTGATCTAATTTGCTATCTAATACGTGTAAAATCATGCACTGTTATCTTTCTTACTTCCTTTAGTTTTTTTTTCACAAAGTTGAAAATGTGAAATATACCCTTCTTCCATTCATCGCATCAGAGATGAGTGCTCCACCTCTGGGCTACCGTATCGCCAGTTGTGGTTTCCGAAGTAACAAAGGTTTGGTCTCAAGTGGAAAGTATTACAGGAGGTTAACAAAACACGTACGGATGGATTTCACTTTCCCTTCAATTTAAGACACTATACCACCCATCAATATTTGTATTAGTTTTGAATCTATAGTGGAAACTCAAATTAAAAAAAAAAAAACACCCTTGAGAAACATGTTAAAGTCTGAAAACACGGAGAATATATATGTATGTATATGCATCTACACACACACACACACACACACACACAGAGAGAGAGAGAGAGAGAGAGAGAGAGAGAGAGAGAGAGAGAAAGGGATGTGCGTAATGTACTAGTATCACAAGCATAGATAAAATCAAGTACAAAAATATAATTCTATCTGAAATTTACAAATAAGTATTGAATATCTAGAGCACTTGCTTTCTACTAGACATATTAAAAATAATAATTTATTCAAACAGAAAAAAAGTAGAAGAAATCACATTTATGATCTACCTATTGTGTGATTATACAGATTTCAAATAGGCCTACCACTTGTGTTAGAAGCTGAGTACACTATTTAACATTATCTTTCTCTCTTTTTTTAAAAAATGAGGACGCTATATTTAGGTGCCGAAAGCAATAAACAAATTCGAAAAGCACGCCATCTAATAACTAATTACATTTCACAGTTTTTTTTTTTCATTTATTTTTTCTTCTTACATAAACAGCAGAGGTACCAAGTTACTTGTTCAAAACCAATTGTGCATATATTGTGTTCGTAGATTCAATATTCGATTTCGTTATAATAGTCGAAACTTGCAGCTAAATTTCTACATACTGAGGTGTCCTGACTTTCTGCCATATACTGCCAGGGTCATTTCGATGATTCTGTTTGCTGCTTATTTTCTTGCAGACAATGACTGAAGTATATGCAACCCACATAGCGTTCTGGTTATGAGGGTGGTATGTGCGTGCACCTGTTTTCGTTTCAGTGCAGATTTGTGCAAAATGAATGTGACACACTCACCGGCGATGCCGATACTAATTACGCGTAGACCCCTGGCGACGAAAATGGTGTAAATTTCCTCTCCTCCTACAGGAGACAATAATAATTGATAACTTAAAAAGTTAAATTATCAAAACGATTTTTTTCGAAATTTTGTCGCTTCGATATTCTTATTCTTCAAATTCTTCAACACCCATTTACATGTGCTTACATCACATACAGCAGCCATGTGCAAGTTGGAACAGGATGTGTGCCAATCACAAGGATAGATTAGTATTAGGATTAGGGGTTAGATTTCTGGGTTTTCGGGAGCATTTTAGCCTGTCACATATGAGGGATGGCGTCTCTCGATGATCACACTGCCCGGGTAATTGGGGAGAGGGGAGAAAGGAATGGGGGAAGGGAGAAAGCAGCCTGGAACCATTATGTGAGATACTATCCCGACATTTGCCTAGTGTAAATGTGGAAAACCCAGGAAAGCTTTACTCAGAATGGGTGGTGTTAAAAAGGTTTTACACTTTTTCGAAATAGTATCCAGGCGACCAAAGACGAAAGAGTTAGCGATTACGCTACGCTTGGCCATTTATCTGGTATCGAGAGTCGTACCAGACAATGTATTTTCACACTTCTTGATAACATTTTCACAAGAATTGGACAGCCATATTCCATAAGAAACTCGTTCATCATATACTAAAATCACAGATACACGAAAACTGTTAGAATGGTAACCAAAATATTTACTTACTAAAGGAAAGAAGAACAATCTATTTATTTACCGTTTTAGTGGGAGACTTGACCCATCATTTTCTAAACTAACCTCTCAATGTTTGGTAATTCACTGATGTCCCAGCGCGGAGGATATTTTCAAGATGGATTAATTAATTATCCAAAAACAAAAATCAGCAAAAGATATTACATAAGAAATAGCTACATTTTCAATAACGGACGGCCAGGAGGGCCAGATGAAAGGGTTCAGTGGGTTGGAACTGACCCTAGGACCAGCTGTTGTATTATGACTGACATACAGTATAATTTTCCTTCCCTAAATTTTTAGACCCGATACTCAATAAACTTGAGATTAGATAAACTCACTTCTAATGAATTACGAGCGTTGTTTGAATTTTGTCAACAGAGCCACAGAAAACCACTGAGGTTATCGGTACGTGTTTGAACAGTGTGATTAGTTGTGGATAACGAGATAGTTGGTTGTTGAATTGGAGTTCAACATCTCTTTCAACACCTAGGATCTTTGATGAGATGTAGACTTACAGATTAACAAGGGATCTCAACCACATGAGCTCTCACCGGAAATCGAAACCGGATCTCACGTGCCAAAGTCTACGCCCATTAGTTTCACCAGAATGAGTACTTTGGTAACTAATACTTTTTGAGTTAAAATTTTAAAATTTAAAATTTCAAAAATTTTGCCTATGCTGCATTTAAAAAGTTAAAATTAGTATTTAGTAATTATTTAAAAGTTTTCTAGGTATGACTCGCAAACATTTTTTACGGTAGGAACGTTAAAAATAGAAACTGCACGGAGAGAAAAAACGTATGTGATCTACGTAAAAACGTACGTTACGTGTGTAAATCTTATAGTTTTTGACTTAACGTACATATGAAATATACTTTTTCAGTAATATGTTTGTATTACTGAAAAAACATATTTCACGTACTTGCCGTATAAGTGTTCCGAATAAACGTACTTTCTGAATAAACGAAAGAACTGTATATAGGCAGTCAGGATCTCACATACAGATGGACATATGTAACATACAGCCGAAGTATGCAATATACGTATATGTATGCAATATACGGAAGACTTTTACATGTCATACACCATACAACGGCATGATTTAACATCTAAGCGAGAAAAGTATGTAGCATATGGATAACATATGGTCCGTAATGATTTGCATAGTAAACATAAGGATTCCGTATATTTGTACAATATACCCCTGTCCAGATAACGGATTTTTCTCAGTGTTGAAAGGAGCTTTTGTAAGAAATTCAATCGGTTCTATTATATTTATAAGTTCCAATTTAAGACTGATCTGGTGGTACTGAGAAAGAAATGTGAGAAAATGGTAGACAAGATGGGATGCTTGGCTATGGGATTCGAACCCAAATATATAAAGTGAAAATATCACTGTTAAAGTATAACTATTAGGTGCCTTATTATTCATTGGTATATTACTTTGTTCTTTTCTAAACTTTGAGACGAATTGATGTGAGAAGAGAAAATACAACCATTTTATATAGTAAAATGTCAACACGAATCTATACAATGAACCCTATCTTTCTTTTTGTATTGATACTGGTGACAGCGTATGTAGAAGTATGTAGAGAGAGAACATACACGAAAACTGTGTGCGTTTATTTATTTTGTTTCCTTGTAGCTGGTGACTTAGGCACGCGTATGAAATCTCTCGAAGAGTAGAGGATCGAAAAAGCACGTGGTTTTGCAGACCATGTTGTTTCTGCTCCCTAGGGCTATACGGAGAGCTAGCTCGGTTCGGAACGGCTAAACAGGGTAGCCAGGTTGTGAAATTAAAACTACTGCTAACACAGAGATATTATTTTCTTATTCGAAAAATTTTAAAAATTATTAAAATCATTTATTGTAGTAGGCAAATATTACGACATTTATTATGATTAACGCCTTTATGGGCTTGCGAAATATTATTCGTGTTTTAAAGAGTCCTTTGGAACAAGTGTATGAAGGTCATGATAGCTCAGTGGTATAGAGTTCATCTCTGATGTGATATAGGGTTCCTGCTGTTTCGATCCCAGACACGCTTGTAGCAGCCAATTATTTCATAATCATCCACTAAATACAGGGGTGGATCCAGGACGAACTTCTGGGGGGGCGGTTTGTTGGATTGCTACTTAGCGCTACTTTTAAGAGCTTCAAACTCTGGGATGGGTTTTATTTATATATAAAATAAGAAAGTTTCCTCTTCTGGGGGGTAGGCTATCGCCCCCCGCTGGATCCGCCCCTGACTTAATCATATGACTGCTTTAACCTTAAGGTCATAATCGTGGGCTGCTAAACTAAATATTTCATTTGAAAAAACTTTAATATTATTGGTGTGTGCATTTTTCATTTGAAGTATACAAAAATGTGTGATAATTTTCAATTTTAGTCGTCTTAAAAAAAAAAACTTACTCCGAAAATGTTTTAAAGACGATGAATAATCTGTTTATAATTCGGTTCAAGTAAATTTACTCTAAACCTTTTATTTAAGTTGATTTTACTGAAGTGCCATTTAAACGATTTTCGAAATCAAGAAAAAAATAATAAGTGTAAATGAGTGGTTTAGAAGTCAGAACTTTCTGGAACTAGCTACATGCTAAACTTATGAGTATTTAATTTTCATTGGAAATTAATCCGAATATATTCAGTAAATTGTTCAAATCATACTAAAAACATAAATGACTCAATAAAATTATACGAAGTGTCATCAAAAAATATGGTAAATAATTTGATTACAAATAAAGTAATACGCGTATGCTTACATAGAATTTGATTAAATTTCCTTCAATGTACTGTCCTCGGTTAGCAATGTACTTATCCCAACGTTGAATCCATGACTGGAAGCATTTCTGGAAGGCTTCTTTTGGAAGGGTCATGGCCCTCTCAATGGCAGGAATGGTGTCAAAACATTTTCCTTTAACCATAGTCTTAATTTTTGGGAAGAGCCTGAAGTCGCATGGGGCTATATCTGGAGAGCACAGCGAATGTGGACAGACAAAAATATATTTTTTTCGGCCAAAAACTCACGGATCAAAAGCAAGGTGGTGGCACTGCGCCTTTTTGTGATGAAGAAGGAAGCCACTTTCCCATTTAATCGGCGGTTAAAATGCTATTCCCAAACCCAAACGAGATGTTTAGTTCTTCGAAAAGCTCTCGAATAGTCATTCACCTGTTTGAACAAATCATTTGTAGTACTTTTGGCACGTTTTCATCTGGTTTTAACGTCAAAGGACGTCTCGATCGTTGTTCGTTTGCAACCGACTTCTTGCCGCTTGTGAATCGCTCATACCATCTATATATATAAAAGAGAACGTACAAATCCTTTGTTAGCTCATCACGCTAATACGGCTGAACCAATTTCTTTCATTTTTGGGGGGTTATTAAGATTTGGACCCTAGATGGTTTTTATCATATCACTTTAATTTTCAATTACCAGTATCTTGAGATAATTGACCATTCAAGTGTCCATAACGTAGAAATCCTTTGTTAGCTCATCATAGCTAAATCTAACCGTATTTATATGCAACCCACATGACCGTGTCACTCGGCGGGTTAACATAAATGACAGGCGATATAATGTTAACATTTACTGCAATCTTCTATGGTTTTTATCATATCACTTGAAAGCGAAAAAGTAAAAATTATCTAAGTAACAAAGTTTATTGCGTTCCGGGGTGACCCCAGCGAAGCGGGATGAACGCTGCTAGTTTGTAAATAATCTTCAATGTCAAAGTTTCATCGCCAAACACTGATTTTGACATTTCGTGAGTCTCTTTGGTAGTTTTTTTTTTTCGGGTTAGAACAAACGCAACAGACATTTTTAACACGTCCTCACTCTTCTGCCTGTGAAGCCCCTTAACATGTCACAACTCATTCAAACTCGACACTAACTGTAATAAAGGTTTAGGCTACCGGGCATACTAGTTGAAATTGACATAACGTCGATAGATGGCACTGTGGAATTACATTCACCGTATGTTTTGATCACACTTTGTATATTACAATGGCTCCATTTACCTGAACTAAACAAACTCATCCACAACATTCAACAAAGCTAACTTCATTTATTTTCCATCTTCCTTAGAATATACACTTTTTATCGAATCGGAATCAAAGTTGCGTATCTAAAACATCTATGTTTTTACCTATTTCAGCAAATCTTCGTAAATAATCATATACTCTTTCTTTCTAACTGTTTTTCCTGTGCCTACAATCTATAATATAATCTGTTAGTTACATTTTCACAGCTTATATATATAGAGATCCATTTCTAAACCGACATGTGCATATTTCATGAGGTGTTATGTTCTAACTCGCTCGTTCAACTCTGAATTCTCTGCCAATAGTAATATTCCGAACTCAAGCTAACATTTTAAAAAATCTGGCTTACGAAAATTATTAATGTAAGTTTGAATTCAGTTGAGTCTCGGATCTGTTTTAGTCATCCGTATATGATTTATAGTCATTTATAGTCATCTGTAAATTATTTTCCTTGAAATTAAGACCTTGTTGACTCCCCTTATCGCAGTAGATTCACGGTAACCGTTCCTTCATTACTACTCCAAAATGAATTTTGCTAAATTATCTTTAAATTCCTTTTTCCAAACTTGATACAAAATCTAAGTCACTGTCTTACATCGACAAACAGTGAATGAATTTGTACTTTCTTTTAAGTTAAAAGCTCTTCAGATTCCAATGTGCGGAACCTTTACATTTCGCAGATCAATATGTCACTTTATTATTTAAAGGAAAATCATATATGATTTTTTTTTAATTTCCTTGGTACGTGAGCTAATGTAAGGAAATATATTCTACATATTTGTGTGTCACATAGTTAGAAACACAAGTTTCTCAAAGAATAAGAACTAACTTTTCTCACTTCTACTCTCATTAATTCGGATCAAGTACGGAAAGATGTGAATACTAACGAAAGAACAAACTTTCTTGAGCTATAGCACGGCCAACAAGAGATGATCTCTGACGTTTCTTACCACATGCGGTGGGACATTGCAGCCCCTACTTTGATACCAATGTTACCAACCACGATCACTCTGTCTTATACCATTAATTAAATTGCCACTACAGTTGCACCGAAAAAAACCTTGACACACGAGTAGTGGCAATGTCACTGCGAGCTGTGAGAGACGTTCTCTTACTGGACGCACTATAGTCAGTACATAATAAGAAGAAACTTGTTAATTTTCAATTTCTGTGTTTTCTTTTTATTTTAACTGACTTTAGGGAAACCATATCGAGAAGAAAAAAATTCTCATTGCTACTTTCGAGCCAAGTAATTCTTATAATTAAGAAACAAAAATCGAACTATGAGATTTCAATGGGTTAATACGTTTTATAATCAGTATATATCAAAAACATGTTTTTATTTTTATTTTTAATATTTATCTGCCTGTTCCTTTGTGAAGAAGTTGTTGGAATTTTCTTCCTTATATTCAAAAGTAGTTTACCGAAGGGTGAAAATAAACCAAAAATTGCTGTTTTCTCGAAAACGGCAATGATTTTGTTGGTATTTCCACAATTAATGGTTCTTATTATAACACCCAGCAGAGATTCTAAAAATGATTACTTAGGACAGCAGTATTCAGAAACTGCATCTGCCTCTGCATACAAGAAATTCAAACTGTTTGCGAGATTTTAAAGCAACTTCAAGCTATTACTTTCAATTCAATTTCTAGACGCATATGTATTGTGTCAGTAGTGTAACACTATGCACTTTTTAAAGACATCCCTCTGATTATAATAATAATGTACTTACAACGAAAGTAGGTTAAAATGGGAATTCAAGACAATAAAATATGACATAAAATGCAATTAATTTTCCTAACGTTATTTACTTTAAAATGGAGAGTCGAAAGGAAGATTATTTCAAGGTGAGCGGAACGAAAAAACGCTCTGCCCCGCCAACCCTGACGACTCGGCTTTCCCGAGTTCCCCGTGGTATTGACGGCCTTCTCCTGAGAGTCAATACGGACCCAGGGGAATACAAGGGGAGGGTTGGGGCGAGGGGATGAAAAGAGTGGGAGAGGGTTTACCAGCGAATAGAAGTGGTTGGAGGGAAGGAAGACTGGCTGTCGGTGGCTGGCGTCGAGATACGATAGAGAGAGAGAGAAAGAGAGAGAGAGACGATGAACGAGAAGAGAAATAGAGACGATAGCAGTATCGCAGTCGACTGAAGGGAAGAGCGAGCGCTTGGACAACAACATGGCTGGCACGCGCACAGGGGACGGACGGACGGGGAGACAAATTGTACAATAATATTGACAAGATGAAAAAAAAAAGGAAACGAATGATGAAAAAAGAAACCAAGAAAGTGAAGTGTTGAAAATATTCCGTTGGGATAGATGATATTAATATTTCCAATGAGAGAAGATGCGTTGAGCCTATCTAACTAATCAACTATAAAAATGCTAAAAAGTAAAACGAAATAATTAACCACACATTAAGAGACAACATTGAATCATTTTTTCAATATTTGAATGTCAACAGATGGTGCCAGCTATGCTGTACTAAAATAAAACAAAATAGTCCCTTTAAAAAGTTTACTTTCAAAAGACGTATTTTTAAATCCTTGATAGTTAGATCAATTCTATACAGTCTACTGTTATAGCACTTTTTATCTGGATTCTCATGTTACAATCGAAATATCTTAGGTTTGATGCTTTCTGTCTGTCTGTCAATCATAGAAACTTCCTCACATATAAAACACTATTTTACAGCGATTTTCAATTGACAGTAGGGAAAAGGAAAGGTAGTAAGATTTTGGGATCATTATCTCAATCTACCTATCCACACTATTTTTGCTTTATCTATAGCATTTTGGGGACCGTGTGGTTCAGTGTAGAGGTCGAACGCTCGTCTCTGGTGTGTGAAATCCTTGGTTCGATCTCAACTTATGCAATGTTAACTTTATGGTGAGCAAATACCCGACACATGGGCTTTCTTGGGATTTTTCTGTTTCATCCCACTCTCTTCCACCCATTCATTCGTTATTGTCATCACAGCTCCCCTTAGCCTCGGTGCATATTCGTGGGACGTTAAATCAGAAATTACATTTCATATTCTATAGCATTCACTCTGAACTGACGATGTAAAATGCATATGTGTGGCTTTGCAATCTGTGAAAAGCAAAGAGAAACTGAATTGGAAAAGGAGAGACAGGGTTGACATAGGGGAAGCTGGCAATGTATGAGTAATCATGGATCCGCGAGTAGTGTATGAGTAATCATGGATCCCCGAGAGGTGTATGAGTAATCATGGATCCCTGAGTAGTGTATGAGTAATCATGGATCCCTGAGTAGTGTATGAGTAATCATGGATCCCTGAATAGTGTATGAGTAATCATGGATCCCTGAGTAGTGTATGAGTAATCATGGATTCCCGAGTAATGTATGAACCATCATGGATCCCCGAGTAGGTATGAGTAATCATGGATTGCCGAGTAGTGTATGAGTAATCAAAGATCCCCGAGTAGTGTATGAGTAATCATGGGTTCCCGAGTAGTGTACGAGTAATCATGGATCCCCGAGTAGTGTATGAGCAATCATGGATCCCTGAGTAATATAAAAGTAATCATAGATCCCCGAGTAGTGGATGAGTAATCATGGGTTCCCGAGTAGTATGCCTGTCAAATCATCAACTACCCATATCGATGTTCTTGTTTGACTCTCACCACTGCCTACTTGTTCCTTCCCGTCTCTTTGTGTGGTTTGCTGAGAAGTAGTGCAGCAAACTGGCACATTACAGAGCATCCGGTTGGAAATGAGTGATTTATATCAACTCTAAAACAAAGTTACAGAGAATTGAGTTTTTTGAGCAATAAAAGAAACTGAACTGAACCTTAAGATCAGATATCTATCTTCTACTGTTAAAACCGCACAAGTACAAACAAGCTGCAAATATTAATATACTGTTATTAGAGTTATACATACGAGAAAAATTGAGAAATTTTGTAGATAAAACGAAAAAAAAGAAACAATGAAGAAATGTTAGTCGAAGTTGGGAGAAAAGAACAATACTGGAGATAGAAAGAGAAAAAAATCCAGTTTCAACTAGAGATGGAGAGGGTCAGTGGATCGAGGGTCAAGTGGGTAAAGATTTGTGAGTTGGTCAGTTGGTGGTGGGTCAACAGGACGTGACTCACTACGACCCACTACCCACTTTAACCCACCGACCCACTCTGCTCAGTGCATTGTAGGCAGCATATTCTGAACACTGGTGAATTTGTCTCTGTTTTACTTTCAAGGGCTACATTTTCTTCCTTCTTTATTTGTTTCTATTTACTTACCTGAGATGAGTATATCTGAGTGAAAAAACTCAAGCACTTTTGAATATTCGATATTTGTCATTGTAATAATAGTAATAGGACTTTCTACTTGGCTTTCGAGAGACAGTCGAATTTTACAGTTTTTTTTTTTTTTTTATCCTTTTGGTTGGTCTACTTTACTTTGGTTTGAGACTTTCAAATTTCATTAATTTTCCACTGAAAAGTATCTGTAATTAAAAAAGGAAATAATTATATATGATAATTAAATTGAAATTAATCATAATATGGTCCATGACAAACACTTTAGCATTATACCTAGGTATATCGTAAAGGTCAGATCCACTGTTGCTTTTAACAATTGACTGTAGAAATTCAAACTCCGATTAGTGATAATTTCACAGCCTTGTTTTATTACAAGTGTAAAAATCTTTAGTCAGTGGACAGGAAGGCGTGGATCATGGTTCAGAGTTGATGACAATGGGTTTTGATGGGTGGTGGGTCAGAATGAGTCATGGTGGTGGTGGGTCACGGTGAGTGGTGGTTCAGTGGGTTATGGATCAAGTTTTCATTTGCCCATTCCATCTCCTAGTGAAGTCTTACTTTTGTAGATAGATTTTATTTGAGAGTTTCCTAAAGAGAAGGATGTACAAAGTTATCAAATTTGTACAATTTGGCGAATTTTCCAGAGAATATGATTTTGTAAAACTACAACTACGAGCTTTATTAATTACTCTCTTTTCTATTGTATGTGTCAACTTTCTGATCAGATCAAGAGCACGATTTTTCTTTCTTTTAACTCACAGTTTTTGTCTTTTCCGCGTCAGTTAGAACCATGGATTCATCTCATTGTCAGATTGAGAGTTAGTAGCTGTGATTGACCTGCAAGTAAATTTGTCTTTTGGAACCGGTAAATTCCAGAAGCTGTCTACAAGATGTATTAACTAGAGATGCTTACGAGACGAGAGTTGAAATGTCTCGGAAAGGCATAAGAATGATGTCTTGTCTCATGGACAAACCTAATATTAGACTTTTCTAAGAAATATTTTGTTATTATGCAAAAATTTAAAAAAAAAATATTTCATTAAAACTGAACTAAGAAGATGTTAATGATATTTTCTTAGGGTGAAGGGAAGATAGGATTAGATTTAAGAAAAAGAGAAAAAAAAAAGTCCTAAAGGGGGAAATCCTTGCTCTATGTTCCTGCGCGATGTTTCATTAAGTAATGAAAAAAGTATAGAATATTTTGCCATTCTTTTAAGGAATCTTGTTGAAAAGTGGCCCCGGGTAGCGTTCTCGTTCCAAGCTCTCGACTTTGGAGCGAGCGGTCTCGGGTTCGATTCCCAGTAGGGGACATTCGGGCGAAAAAGTGTAAAAGCTTTTTCAGGCTAGCCATCCTGAATGAGGTTTCCCTCATTCACACTAACCATATACCAGAATGGTACCTAACATAGAGGTCACAGGCCGCTTTCTTTCTTCCTCAATAAATTCGTTCTTTCCTTTCCTCGGATAGTGTGATCGCCGAGAGACGTCATCTCTCATACATGATGGGCTAACATGGTCATAGATCCTGAAAGCCCAGAAATCTAATTCCTAATCCTAATCTTTCTAAAAAAAAAAATCCCCATTTCTCATAGTATTATGGAGTTCCAAATATGCTATTTGCAGCTAAGAAATGTGCCATATGTTGATGTTATGAATGCATAAGATGATTAGACATAATTCTCAGATGTAAAGAACGTTGCGGAAAATCTTTCATGAATTTAATTTTTTATTATTTTCCAAATACTAGAACTCTTATTTACCAAATTTTAATTTTGCTTCTCTAGCTGGAATAAAAACTATGTGAAATGAGTGTCACTATTTTCAATAATCTTATCATATGCGTAATATGGCTTTAAGTAACCACCGTCTGAAGAGAAAGATATAGTCTCGATCCATAGATAGAAAAGAAAAAATATATAAAAGAAGCTAAATACGTACATAGACGTTTCGTATTTCTTCCTCTAATTACCATCCTCAGGTAGTTTGCTTAGAGTTATGTCTTTGCGTTATTATCCTTCAGCATGGGTCGTCCATGGATTCATTTCCTCCTGGGAGAAAGAGGGAGAGTACTTTGGTCATCGAAAAACCGAAAGTCTCTTACAGAAACGTATATCTTTTAGTTATTGCGGCACAGGAGAAACAGACAAAATATACCTTTTTTTTTTTTTTTTTTTAACTGACTATTGGGTAAAGATAAGTTATGTTCCTTTTCGGTTTTTCCACCGGATATAAAACAGAGTCGGACAGAGCTGTAACGAACTAATGTCATTAGAGACCGTATATCGTTAAGGCGTCCGTAAAGAAGCATTAGTACACCCGTGCAAGAAAAAGAAGGGTGTAACGAAGAAGGACAAGGAGGGATTTATAGAGAGGAATAAAGGAAGGCGGAGCAATGAGATATTTGTGTGTTGTTGAGTGTGAGAGACAGCGAATTGCTTTGCTGAGCTTTTTCGGTGTGGGGGTTTTTTGATGGCGTTGCGTCGGGGACGGGTAAAATAATTGCCGAGTGTAAATCATAGTTTATATTTGGTTTGATCTTAAAATTCAAATGGTATAATAAGAGTTTTTGGCGTCTCATAATAATAAATATATAAGGCAAATTATGTGTGTTTGTGTGGTCTTAGGAGCAAAGATGCATTCATTATATCTGTTTTATTTTTCACATTATAATTAGAAGGAGCCGTTTCTCTAAGTACAAAGGAATGTTATTCGAAAATTGAGTGAAAAGGAGGTGAAGGGGTAGAAAGCTACATACAGGTAGAAAGCTGGTGAGAGAAAGGCTCTGTATAAAAATGAAAATTGAATGAAATCTTTTAGCTTAACGTCTAGCGAGTACTCCCTATCACTAACAGCAGATGAATTATAAATGCTAGGAAATCGTGATAGAACCACAAAATGCCAAAAGAGAGAGAATCACCTCAGAATAAAAATCATATACGCAATATTTTCCACCATAAGCTTACATATTCTGGCCTCGAACCAGAGGCTCTCTGCATCACAAGGTCTCTGCCACTATAAGGTACAGCGTTTTCTGGACAAGTAAAAATATAAAAGGTCTCGAAATAACTCTTGCAAAGCTACTTTTGTTTTTCCGGGAGCATTTATATATAGTAAAACCAGTTACGTTAGGCATATTTCTATATTCACTACCTACTTAATTTAGTTGTGTCTTTCTTGAACAATGAGGATATAC
Source organism: Thermobia domestica (assembly GCF_964235325.1). NCBI lineage: Eukaryota > Metazoa > Arthropoda > Insecta > Zygentoma > Lepismatidae > Thermobia > Thermobia domestica. The sequence goes on along the minus strand of NC_137454.1, from coordinate 172,114,049 downwards.
TCATACGTAAATATTAATCTCTAAATTGAGTACTTCAGTGGAACAAAAGGTGGCAACCAAGAAAATCTTTAGCATGCATTGCAATAATAATAATAATAATAATAATAATAATAATAATAATAATAATAATAATAATAATAATAATAATAATAATAATAATAATAATAATAATAATACAAACAACTGTCAGAAAGGAAGCGATTCTGTTATGACTTCGTAATCCTCCTCACTCGTCTAATGGTGATGACTAGTACATGCACTTTTGGGGCACGAGGCCCTGGGTTCGATTCACGGTGGAACAACATTGAACGCATTACGGAGTTTCAGAATTAACTTTAAATTGTATGTCTCGTGCTATGTAGCCTCGCTGCCGACTAAGAACGTAATACAAATCAATCAATCAATGAATCAAATATCATTGTTCGTCGACATCCAACAACCTACTTGTTCAGCCGACTACATCTATTAGATATTTGCACAAACAAGATTCGAAATTTTGACATAAATTCTAGAATCAACTTTTATTGTTTGTTTAAGCAAACTATTGACAACTATGTTTCTACTTTTTGAGATAGATAGAAGTAACATTGCTTGCAGGAGGACCAGTTGTGTATAGGCTTAAGGAAATTTATGAATTGACACTAGCTCCTTTTATACATCTTGAAAGAACTTAGTTAGAATTGCTGTTATAGAGATTCAGATTTTACACAATAGAGTTGGTGGATATTCAAAAGTAAGATTCATGAACGTCCGGAAGTATGTAGAGTGTCATGTAAGTGACTTATTATAATGAGTTGCTAAAAATTTATATGGTGGTATGTTTTTGTGTAAAGTATAGTGTTCCTGATTGAGGTAGCAAATAAAAAGAATACACACGAGAATTTTGAGGAGTATATTGTTTGTATAGTGCTTTAGTTTTGGAGATGATTTATTTTAAAAGTTCTTAGCTTAAAAAAGTTAATATCCAGATCATTTAACTAATATTAACTCTATACTTCTGTAGAAGTAAAATGAACTTCCATTCTAATGTATTGTATTTTTATCGTGCAAGAACGATTGGATTAGATTTGAGTTTAGTGTCCCGTTAACGAGTCTGTATGAGACGTGAGCCTACGAACAAGTTAACATAGAATCCAAACCACATGAGATCCCGCCTAGAATCGAATCCGGGTCTCCCACGCCAAAGGCGCAGATGCCATCCATATAGTCACGAGGGAGTTCGACGTGCAAGAACGAAATTATCTGTCTAAGGATGCGTGTAACAAGTTGGAAGCCAATCATAACAATAACAATAATATTAATAATAATCTGTTGAAGGTTGTATTTGTTTGTTCATCTATCTGTCTGTCTGTCATCACTGTCTTCGTTTTCTCCATTTCTCTTCATCATCCTATGTTTTCTCCCCCATTCGACACTCGCAGTGCAGCACTCATTTGTCAAGAATGGTAAGCTGTTGCTCTTGCTCATTCAGGGGCCCACATACTGCCACATGCCATGAGGTTTACACTTAATAAACCTGTCATCGTTGCAGACGCGGGTGCCAATTTACAGTTTTCACCCATACATATCCACAACACTTATATATATATATATATATGTGTGTGTATGGCACTATGGAAAAAAAGAGAGAGAGAAAACTTACTCGCTCCCATCAGAAATCTCAAAACTTCCGTCGGAATATAGAAAAAAACTGTAGTGAAGGAAAGAAGCTGACAAGCTCCACTTCTTTCTCCACAAAACATTTTTTTAAAGTGTTTAATTCTTTCCAGGCAAATCATCTCTGTGATCCTTTGACACTGGCCATAACATTATGGATTTCCTGTTCCTACATTTTTTTTTTTATAGTCGCTGCACTGTAATCTTCGTTAGTTCACATGTCTAGTGTTTACGAGTTTGTGACCCGCGACAAGACATAAATTTTCTGTGTTTTTACATGGCACTGTCTAAATCCATTGTAGGTGCTCATAAAAACTAAGTTTAGTGAGATAGAAAAATGATCAAACGGAAAAGGAGAGAACACTTTAAAAAAAGAAAGACTGAGAGAAAAACCAAAATTTCTAACGAAAAAAATCAATTATGATATCAGCTTTTTAGAAAAATCAACACATTAGGTAGACAGCCTTCTGTACATTGGAAAGCTTCCACATTACGAAATCGAATATTCGTTCATACAATATGAAGAAGCGTGTAAATGTATAGGTCTACATATATACATACTGCCGTCCAATATAAGATCGTCGGTTATGAAGAAGAGTTACGATGGTTGATTATACATATGATAATGGTTGAACATGACAGCAGATGACAATTGTTCATCATATATATATATGCTTTTTAAAAAATGACGGAAGTGTAAAAACGTCTTCTAAAATACGTACACAAATATTCTAATATTAAATATAATGGTAAAGTATATATCCAGGATTTAAAATTATTCCAAAAATTAAATAAAAAATAAATAAATTACTGTATCATAGGCCACAAATAGAGCTTTCCTTATCAGTCTTTACCCTTTATGACTTGTGCAAACAGGATTCCATAAGAGAATTCCAACTTAGCGTTCCGTAAGAGATTTCCAGTATTAGAATTCGTCAAGAGATTTCCAACTTAGGGTTCCATAAGAGATTTCCAATTCGGGATTCCACACGAAATTGGCAACTTAGGATCCCTCAAATGATTTACGAGCAGGATTTTTGGAAAGATTTCCAACTTAGAATTCCCTCAAGAGATTTACAATTCATCATTCTTCAAAAAGTTCCTAGCTTAAGATTCCTTAAAACATTTCCAAATTAAGATGGCTCAAAACAGTGAACTACAATTAATAGCTTCTTCAAAATATAGTAATAATAAATATACAGTGTTATGTTATTCTGAACGTGAAAAACTTATAACAGCAATATACTAATGTTTATAACAGAAGAATATATCTAGTATTGCTTGTAACAACATGTACAATGAATTTAACATGTCTGGTCATTGAACGAGTAGCTATCATATTACACGCTAGTTATTATCTTCAATATTACCTGTTACATGAGATGTTAAGTATAAAGACTACATATTTTCAGTGCCAAATGCATGTCTGTGAACATGCCATTTAGTTTTACTATTCGAGAACATGCGTTTATTAATACGAATGATCAATTATATTCATACGAAATATGACTTTATTGTCTTTCATTCGAAATAGTTGCCTATATTTCTTTATTAATGTTCACTTTTTATGTCATACACTCACTTTTATTAACAACATATATATTTCTATTATTCTTTTTTTTTAAATAAAAAGAACGCAAATCTGCAACAATTCATAGAATATGAAGGGTGGGTAAAATAACAGATCTATCATATGGTTGGTAGTTACTAGCACAGTTATTTTTAACATTAAAGAGAGAGAGAGAGGTTGGAAAGACAGGATAACCAATAGGAATATATCTATGTTATTTACAGAAAATGAAGATCAATGAAAAAAGTGCTGCCATCTTTTGTTCATTTTTTTCCCAGTAACAACATATCAAGCAGTCCAGTCAGATGGGGGATGCACTCATTCGTTACACCATTAAAAACCTATGACTCGTTACATTTTCGATTGCCATGCGAAGATTTATGATGTGTGAAAATATATTCTTTTTTTCAAAAAAAAAAAAAGTATCATATACGTTTACATATGTACTGTATAACATATAACAATGATAGGAGGGGAAACAAAAAATGTCCAAGAAATGTACAAGCGGAGGGTATATAATACTGATTTGATGTTGTTAACCAATACGGACAAATCAAGAAATATTTCCATATATGTTGTGTGTTTTTTTTCAACTAATATTAAAAGGATAAAAATACATCATCACTCGGGGAGTTAAATATTAGGATTTCTGGGGTTACCAATACTTAATATACAAGCCCTGTGAGTATGGTTATAAAATCGTAAAGGTTTGAAGGATGAAAATGTTTCCCATAGGTCTATACAGATTTTCAAATAAAATATTTTATTCAGCGTACATATATTGTATACTGTTGTTCTCTACACGTATTAATCACTCACATGGTATTACATGCCTACTTTCATACAGTATATATATATATATATATATATATATATATATATATATATATATATATATGTGTGTGTGTGTGTGTGTGTGTGTGTGTGTAACGCTCATGTGCAAAACTTCAAAATATTTTAAAATTACGGGTTGCATAAACATCTAGGCGAAAACACTTCGATATTGTTTATCCTTATTGTAAACGCAAGATAGGAGGGGAGTAATGCTAATACCTGTCAGTCTGTCAGTTATGCCAATTCCTAATAGTTCAAAGTGAGGCTAATGTTTGTTGTTAGCTGCTTTTAATTCCTGCTTGATGGCAAAAGATGTCGCTGGCATGCAGGCAATTTGTAGACGAGCCAAAGGTTTGGGGAGAACAATTCGTATATATGGAATATACAGTGGTGACAGAGTCTAAGGGGAGAATGAGTAAATTGACTGTTGTAGCGGTAACACTCATCGAATTTTCTCTCTAAAAGAACAATTAAACATGTTAGTATCTAAGCTTAAGGTTAGTGTAAAGGGACAAGTTCTGCCGATAGATGACGCTACAGTCTTCGTATCTCTCCTATGTATTTTTTACCTTTCACGAAAATTTACAATTATTTATCTTACAAATATTAACCTAGAGACTTCAAATTTTTAGAGAAGGAACTTCATAACCTATTAAAGGGAACAATCCGTGCCGATTTTTTATTTAGAATTTTCTTCACAGTTGAAACAGTTCTATTGTTAAAGGTTTAGGTATCCATTTCAACAATCACGCCATTTCAATAATGAAGAAAATTCTAAATAAAAAATCGGCACGGATTGTTCCCTTTAATAGGTTATGAAGTTCTTTCTCTAAAAATTTGAAGTCTCTTGATTGAAATTTGTAAGAGAAATTGTAAATTTTCGTGAAAGGTAAAAAATACATGCAAAAGATACGAAGACTATAGTGCCATCTATCGGCAAAACTTGTCCCTTTAAACAAAGTGACCAGAATTTTCACTTGCGAAAACGGGACGCATACGAATCGGCTTCGGTTATCGCTCTTAGATGTGTATCTGACTTCCAGGTTGCATTTTGGGATCAGCAGTGTTCTCAATTTACAAAATACACAACTAAGAGTGATAACACGCCGTTTCTAACTTTACGTGTACCACATAACAAATAATGGTCCCCGATTGCAAGTTCTACCCAACAATTTTTTTAACTAGTTGAACACTCAGAATTCCCACTTGAACCACGAACACTCAATTGACATATGAACATTCAGAAGTTCTAGACACGGCTGAACCTTGGCAACGAGTGTTGATACGGAAGAGAGTAGAATTTGCATTGACGATTTATATTTTGAATAATAATTACGGGACACCTAGGTTATTTTTACTTAAAAACGGGACATTTAGGCGTCCCGTAAGAGAATCAGAAAAAACGGGGCAACGGTTGGAAAAAAGGGACTGTCCCGGCTAAAACGGGACGTCTGGTCACCTTGCCTTTAAACCAACCTTAAGGACATCGTAATCTAGTGGTTAGAGCGTTGGACTCAAGGCAAACTGGGAACTCATGTGAATAAAAGACGTGACGGCCATTAGGTCTCGAAAGATCCCGATACGCCTGTTAGAGACAGGGCAACGCAGCACGCTGATCACATGTTTATCGCTAGGCTAGACATAGTTCATTTAATCGCTAACAGATGGCGTTGGAGCGGCTCAGGCCCAGAAAAAGGGCTATTACACCAAATGGTTTGGTGTAGTTTTAAGTGTCTAAACTTGACAAACTAATATATATTGACAAGCTAATGTTCTTATGCACCAAAATATTTGAGCTTCATATGTGTCTGACCATAGCCGCGGTGACATGATAGGGAAGGTATTTTGTTTATCTACCGACCCTAGTATAGCGGATAGTAATCATTTCCAACTGGTTGATGTATGACGTAAGAGTACAATCTGGGAAAGACAAGGATAAAATGAAGGAATGGAATTAGGTAGAGCGCACATGTGTTGGCAGTACGAGCAGTCATGGATTTACGAGTAGTATACCTGCCAAACCATCGACTACGTCATCTACGTTCTTATTTGCCTGTCATCACTGCCTTTTATCAACGTCAAGTTACCTACCAACAACTGCCCCTCTCACTCAGAAGGCGAGCAACAAACTGTTACGTCACAGAGCATTCACTTGGAAATAAATGGTGAACAGATTGAGACAGTCAAGAGAGTAATGACATGAATAATAAGTACGATTGGTATCTTTATCTATTCTCCTTGTGCTACTAAAGAATCAATACACTATTATATTTACTTAAGTCTTTGTTTACAGTATCTCCCCTCCTTTTTTTCTTTTCCTGTTACTTATACCTGCTGTCAACGATGTGCTTCCAATGTGACACAAAAATACATCAATAGTGACACGTGTATAATTATATACATGGAATGGCATCATTTATTGATGTCTACAGAGAAAAACAAATGCTGTACAAACATAGATAGTTACGTGTACTTGTATAGTTTAATATTGTGAAACATTTTCTTTACATTATCATTAAAAATCTAGTTCTTCATGAGTAGCCTTTGGAGTTTGTGTCAAGTAGTCAGCTAGTGTGTTACTTTCTAAACTACATAATGTGATAGTTCTGATTATTATTGCAACGACGTTTTTTTTTTAAATAACGCCCATTTATTAGCACCTAGGTATAAAACAGTTTAAAATGATAGAAGCAAACAAATAATTACATTCGGAAGTTTTCTATTGGTGGAGAGTTTTAATAAACAAAATTCGAATAAATCAGTTGGTTGGTAGATTCGGATTTAGCGTTGCTTTTCAGCGCCGAGTCATGGAATCCAATGAGTTCAAATGTCAAGATCCTCTCGCCGGGAATGAAACCTGAGACCCCGTGCATCAAAGGCGCGCGCACTGCCCACTAGATCAGTGGGGAGGATTCGAAAAAATAGTCTTGGGTAAAAAAAAAACTGCTTTATGCCCAAGTAGTGTCAAACTTACCCCATAGTAATATAATAATAGTATATTTACTAGATCTGGAGTTCACTTAATCTCTGTCAAATGTGTGCCTGGGGAAACTGGGGAAAGGAAGACCCGAACCTCTTACTGAGCGCATCATCGCGTATGTTAATTCGGTTGGGTCAATTCAGGCTCGACTAAATCAATTATCGTTCGTTTAGCTCTTAACTGTGATTAACCCCTTGCCATATTTTGACGCGCTGGACGCGTTGCTTTTCACTTTTCACTTCCGTATTTTGACGCGTTGTCACGCGTTCCGATGTTTGAGTGGCTGTATCCCGCTTGCTGTCAATAGAAGGCAGAAGCTTACAGGTTTCCTGTGCTTTGTGAACATCTGTTAGTTTAAGTAAGCGCCAGAAGAGGCATAGATGTTTACAGCATTGCAAAAAAAATTGAAAGAAATCATATGTGAAGGGGTTAACAGATGGATAAGATTTGTGAGGTATGGTAAAAGATAGTGATTGCGACGAATAGGTAACTAATTCTATAAACAAAAGGAATCTCAAACGAAAAATCACTCAACCGGTTGGTGGGTCCTATTTCTTTTTCAACTGAAAATAGAAGAAAGGTAAGCACTGTACAAAAGACGGGTTAAAATTTTGCATATCGCCCTTAGGCGTACTATTGCCTATTCTAAATCGGGGGAATACAGTTTATCTTTAATGTTATAACAATGTAGGCATATGTTTAACATGAATTCAATCAGAAAGCGCTTCCACTCTACAAGTACTTCAAATATTGGGTTTACAGTAATGCAAAAGAAGAAAATGTTCTCAAGATTCGTCATATGTTCCAATATAGAGCTTTTTCAAATATTTAAACTTGAGCTACACTTTTTCAAATTGAGTCTTCATGTAAACTAATTCCTGGGAAAAGCATTGAAGCCATAAGATGTATTGACCTATTTATTTGATGAAATTTTTTTTTTGCGAAACTTACGATTGATAAGAACCGAATACAGTACCACACTTTTAACAAAACAGAAACTAGGTGTAAGGGTGGTAGTATACATTGTCGTCTCTATGAGATTAGCACAACTTAGGTCGAACCAATAATAATAATTATTTGACAGAAGATAACACCAAATTATCTTCTGCGGTAGTGTATCTTCGAGTTTTTTCACCCACAGAATCCTCAATTCGATTAGGATTTTGTTTACGAGAGAAAAATAGAATAGCTGCATGGATTATATACTATATATATACATACTTCTGAATTTATTTTCTCTCTTATAAATGGGAAAAGTAAGGGGTGATATTCACATAAAAGAATATTAATAAGAACAGGAAGAAGGAAGGAGTGTGGCTAATGGAACATGGAAGAGTTAAGAGAAAGAGAAAGAGAAAGAGAAAGAGAAAGAGAAAGAGAAAGAGAAAGAGAAAGAAAGGGCAGTATGAATGGAAAAGGGAGGGGGAGATAACCATTCAGTACATAGTAAATGACAAGCGCCTTTGGTGGTGACACGCCCCAATTTAGCCACAAGAAGCATCATATTTCAGCAGTCTTCTGTTTCTGGTAGCCTTGAATGTTAAAACTTTTGACAAATGAGGTTAAGTCAATGACACAACGAGGCGAGATCAACGCCTTTTTTTTTAATGCTCTTCCTAGCCCGCGGCTTCTACTCATCCGCATGAGCTGGTTGCTGTCCGTATCTTCCGACTGAACACATGGCGTCTTGCTAGTCGATGTTTAGGTGGCGAAAACAGCAGTAGCCTAACCAAACAGATGGGAAGACCATTTCCTATTCATGATGATGCATCTTCTAAATTTCCTGTGACAAACCCGCAAACAGATATGCATTTCTTTCTCCCTACTTATTAGGTGTCAAATGGAACGATATTTCCGCTTCGGATGGGAAATAAATTGCGAAAAATGTTTGGTTCAGTAGTAATGTTAAAATAAGTTTTTGCATTTTAGCGTCTCTTATACACTTCAAACACACAAGAAACATTCAAAGTTGTGCATGTGAGACAATGGGAGTATCCGAAATTACTGAACAAAGTTGCACTTTTAAGTTTCTTTAAGAAGTATTCCTGTTTCGTTATTTTTAAAAGATTAATCACTTTTCCCTGATTTTTTTCTGGGTATGACCTTAGAAATACTCACAGGAAACCTACATTGTGCTTACTAATACCCGAATCTCGTTTAACACCATAATGTTTGCAATGTTATGCAGGTGATGTTGAATGACATGTGAAAGAATAACCCAGCATTCCCATTTCTTTCTAAGTCATATGTTACACCAATTTCTGCCAAGAATTCAGCCTCTATTTTCAGTTTTCCATATGGTTTTATGGATTAAAAAAAAAAACCGCTGACAACTAAACCCTTTCTCTTAAAACACTTCTTATTTATTTACCAAATCTCCCTGCTGGTGTAGTTGATAGCACGGGTGCCTTTGGTGCACATAGTCTCATGTTCGATTCTCGGTGGAAGAGCACAACAAAATTAATTTCACAATAATTCACTTCCACTAATCATAGTTCCCATTAGCCTAGGACTAAAATTAGCCGTGGGACGTTAAAATTAAAAATGTCATTTCATTTCATTTATATACTTAGGTAAATTGGCTTAAAAACCTCTCTGCGGTACAAGACAAGACAATTTTGGAAGCCCAAAGATAGCATATGTATTAACAGTAAATACACTAGACGTGAAGCTAAATATTAACTAACTATGTAATTCTATGGTCTCCTATGAGACACGGAAGTTCAATCCTGCGTTCACAAAAGCTCTCCACTGACTTCTGTCTTTAGCCAACTGGATCCAGTTTCTACTTTGTATTCCTATTTCTGCAAGATCAATCTTAATATTGTCATCTCATCTGACCCTAGGTCTTCCCAATGGTCATTTTTCGAGCGGACTTCCAGTTAAAACTTTGAAAGCATTTCTTTCATTCTAGCTACATGACCTGCCCACCTGAGCCTCCTAGACTTGATGACCTTAACAATGTTTTGTAAATGGTATAAATTATGCAGTTCCTTGTTATAAAGTTTCCGCCATTCCCCATTCCCATTTCTCTTGGGTCTCAATATTCGTTTCCAACAAATAATAATTATAATAATTGCATAAAAATGTAGATTAATAACACAAAACAGACATAAAAGCATAAGATTAGCAGTGGAAATCACAAGGGATGCTTTTACTACAGTTTCTGTCAACGAACTGAACCATGTAGCATATTTTTATGGCTGATCTGAGCACTGAGGAAGTCTAACGCAAACATACACTATCAATGTGGTGAGTGTTCAGTTTCCGGGGCAACATTTGCTAGAATTTTGATTCCGGTTCCAGGGGTAATACTGTAATACGAATCATTTAATATAAATACCGTAATTTAACTTTGGGTTCTCGAGTAGCCGAATTATTAATATCGGACCTTCGTTCGATTCCCGATAAGGGTACACGTGATTCGAATTTTATGTTAGACTCTGCAAGACCATATCATTAATACATTGTCATTGTTGAAATACACGTAATAAACTCAAGACAAACAAGCATAATTGAATATTCTCCCAATACATAGTAAAAAATTCCAAAGTAGGCCTAAAGCAGTTCATTTCCATTATATTCTTCAAGGACATACTTCGAGAGTGCAGTATATGTATATATTTACAATATAAATGTCAACATTATCAGTATGTCGAAAAATTGGCAACTGTAGGGTGTCCTCTTTTATATTCTGTATTTCCATCCACCCTTCACCACAAGTAGAGAAGAATACTGTGGCCATATGCCACTCACTCAGAAGAGCATCTCTCCACTTTCCCCCTCTCATCTTTCTATGTTATCGATTCTCTATTATCGCTCAGGTCAGATGAGGTCACTGAATGAAAATGCGCCAAAATTGAGGCTTCAGGGGTAGATTTTAGGGACTGATGGTGGTAAGAGAGTTGCTAAAAGAAGAGTCACATTTGGTAGTGCTGGTAATGGAGGGATGGAGGAGGGCTTGATTGAATACAAGGCGGTTCCATACAAAGGCGGTTAGAAATTATCAATAGTTTCTCCATTCTTTTTTGTTTAGTTACGCAATGATCTTCAGAATTCTAAAACAATTGTGCACATTAGAAACATCTGTAGTTCTTGGAGATTCCAATCGCCAAAAGGTAGAAGCTTTACACTGATCGACATGGATTTCTATCGTAGCTCCCTCGTGGTTGAATTTGTTTTTCGTGAGGGTTCTATTCCCGGCTGAAGTAATCTGGGATGTTACACCAGTCTACGTCTAACATAGCCTCTGGCTTTAATTCATAGTCCACTATTGTACATCCATTACTGGGTGAAGGTCTTTCCAACTCTTCTCTGCAGCCATCGTAGGCATCTCTAGCAGGCTACTTCGTAGTGTGTTTTTTTTTTTTAATTTCTTCACATCTGCTTGTTTTACATTGATTCATCTTTACTTCTTCTTGCAATATCTACCTCACCATCACTTTAATGTCTTTATTTTTCATGATAATATCCGCCACTTTTATCCTCCTTTTGATCCGTGTGATTCTTTCACCATTCTACGGGTGATTCCTAGCGTATATCTTTCCATGCTTCGTTGTGTAATGTGATTTTTGTTAAGTGTCCGGATGGTCGATATATCGACCACTAGAATTTCCCGTTTGAAAGAACTGGGGTATATAATAGCGATATGATTCACGTAATATAAATACCTCTGAAAAGAAATATCAATGTAGATATTATACTACGCCATTCATATCGCTATTGTATACTTTAGTTTTTTTCAAACGAGAAATTCTAGTGGTCCATATATGGACCATTAGGTCTCGGGAGGAAATGTTAAGATACACAGAAGACATTCGCTGAAAATTTTAAGCTTTAAACGCACAGACATTTTGCTTTCAATATGAAACTGTTTCTTCCGAATACACTCAAGCCTAGCTTACTACGTTTGTTACTTTCTGTTTTAATAGCTCTATCCGTGAATATCTTCTGCCCTAGATGGATGTAGGTAGTCACTTTTAGTTCTGAACTTTCAATTTCAATCGTTGTTTTAATCAGTGGCAGCTCTCGAAGAAAGTGATATAGGTTAAAATTAAATTTCTATTGATACAAGGGAAAAAAACTCACCTAATGGAAGATGTTCCATAAAGAAACGTAACTTTTGAAATGCCCGCCATTTCTATTCTAGTAAGTTGGCAGCCCTGAGTAGCCACAGAGTGACGAATAGCGCATGATCGTCATCGCCAAACATTCACCTATCTCCGCAAAAACATTCACCACATTTGTTTTCACTATGACAAGACGCTGTTCCGTCGTGAAGCGCTCCATTCTGACCCGTACAGAAAATAGACGACGATCATGTGCTATTCGGCGCTCCGTGACTACAAACCACTAAGATAACAGATGAAAATCCTGTAACGCTCAGTGCTGCCAATTTAATAGAACAAAAATGGCGGGAATTTCAAAATTTGCGCGTTCTTTATGGGAGACCCGTTACCTTATCTGCGACCGGACTGATCTGTGACATTGTTGAATAGCACTTTTATGTATTAAATTTGAAACTAACTAACGAACGAACAAAACAAATCATTAATTAATTTGTATACTGAGAGGAACTTAAAAGGAAGATCCAGAAGTGTCATTTGGAAGAAGCGCAACATCTCCTGAACGATGAACATAGACTGGAAATCAGGGGCGGATCCAGGGGGGGCGATCGCCCCCCCAGAAGAGGAAACTTTCTTACTTTATATATACTTTATAAAATCTATCCCAGAGTTTGGAGCCCTTAAAAGTTGCATTATGACAAACCCCCCCCCCCCAGAAGTCGGTCCTGGATCCGCCCTGCTGGAAATACGGAATTTAACATCAAAACAGAACAAAGTAGTGCGATATTGTACGTATATGTGAAATGTAATTTCAAATATATTTCTACTTACAGAATTTGAAGGTTCTGTAGGCCCTTGTGTTTTAAAATACTTAGAAAGTTGTATACATAATTATTACTAAAGTAGATGTAATTAAATTTTCAACACATGTATAACAAATGATTTGTTATATTTTTGATACTAGATTTTGTATGTAAAATACAATAATAATTATGTGATGCTAAATAACTTAAACACGTTAAATAGTTAAGCTGAGAAAAAAGGCACCCTTTGGGATCCGCCAACAACCTTCGCTGGATCCGCCAGTGGTCTGACTCTGTGAAACGCTAATTCCTAGCCCTGATAGGTGTTGCTATCTGCAAAAGTTGTTTGTCTGATGCCAATAGATTTCGCTAGTGTGCGAACAATTTGCAGATTTAGAGCTATTGTGACGTTTTACGTAATTGCAACTACATTGTTTCAATTTAATTATTTATAAATAAGATCAATTCGAAAACTGATTTAAATTTGAGCATTAATATTTGTGTAATTGCATCGTTGTGGTGAGCAAACTTAAATAATAATACAGTTGGATAACGATAACTCGAATCTCGATAAATCGAATTCCTTGATAACTCGAACTCTTTTCACATTTCCTTGAACTCTCCATAACATTCAATGTTAAAATAACTTAAAAGGTTAAGGAAATCGAATTTAAACGGTCATAAATGAAATTTTAACGGTTTCATAATAATATTTAAGAACCTCGGTAACTCGAACTTTCGGTTTCGTATCTGTGAGTCTCTACAAGTCGAAGTTTACCTCTCTAATTCGAAGTTCTCTTTATGTGACCTAGATAACTCGAAGCTATAGCTCTATGGTTTTACGAAATTGTCATTGTTGCTAGTTCTTCCATTGTTACTAATGTGTACTGTAGTTGTGTTTTACTCATATCTAGACATGAACCCCTTCTCCAAAACAATACATGTACACAGAGGTAAAAGTGGATCTGAAAAGGTAGGGGGGCGCATGACATCACGTCGTTCCCTTTGCCATCTCTGCCCATTGTAATTTTCTTAGGAAGTGGGGGTACGCCACAGATATTTTCTGGAAGTGTGTGGACGACGTTCCCCCGCCTTCCCACTCATCTTTATCCCTGCATGTACAGTATTCTATTTTAATATCCATCTTATTTAATTTAAGAAACTTCCACAACTTAGAATTCTAGAGGTTGAACGAATAAAACTTCGAGTTACAAAGGCGATATAGTCACTTTTACTGAAGAAGTGGATCCTCGGTATCTTGAGTTTTTTGTTGTGGTCACCTTGATAACTCGAAAAACTCGATAACTCGGAATTTTTGTCTATTTCCCTTCAGCTTCGAGTTATTGATATCCCATTGTAATAATAAATTTGTTAAATATAAATAATTAGGGCTTTTAATTAAGAACGATTCTAGCCTATAGTGTATTGCGAGCCGAAGGCTCTAGGGCAACAACTAATATTTATAGAATGAAATTAATTGTTTATATGGATCTTAGGGATTTGAGCCGTGCCTCAACTGAGTAATACTTTTACGAAATTCTTTCACTAGCCCTTTATTAAAACACCGTATTTTTGGTAAGATTAACTGGTCGTAATTTTTGAAACCAACCCTGTACAGCACAAAGATCCTTCAATTTAATCCATACGGTGAAACAAAATAGCCTTGCAATACTTTTGTATGAGTATTCCTGATCTGTATTTTTTGTTTTAAATTTTATAATGAAGTCTATACAGGGAGGAGGGAGCAGTTAATGTTTTAAAATTTCTGATATTTTGAACTTTTTTTTAAATTTTTTTTTTACTTATTTTTCAGTAACACACACAGTATATAGTAGCGGAGATCTGATGAGGGAGAATTGTTAAAAAGGGGGAGTTGGGGAGGCTAGGGTTAGTGGGAGGCGTTATCTTTTTTGCTTTGGGTCGACCGGGTCGTTCGGTTTATGAATGGGGGAATAAGCAATTAAAACTAATCTCGAACCCCATTCATTTAGGCAGGCGGCCAGATACATGAGCAACAGAGAGAAAGAGAGAGAGAGAGAGAGAGAGAGAGAGAGAGAGAGAGAGCGTTTTAACTGTGTTACAACTTTAGGTCTGGTCTGTGTATGTGTGTGGTTTTTAACCAGGCAGCTATGGAAAGAAAGAAAGCGAGAGAAAGAGAAAGGAAGCTGTTTTCTTTCAGAAATTCAAGCAAGAGCTTTTTAAATTAGTTTCACCATATTGGATTAATTACAGCTTCCAAGTGTCTATCTTAACTAGTGTTGTCCACCAGGAGACGAGACGAGACGCACAAGTAATAAGGTTTTCTCGTCTCGTCTTGTAAATTTCGTACAAGTCTCGATTTTCGGAAAGCTTTCCTTATCTTGTCTCAAATTTCCTCGTCTCGTTTTATGTAAATTTGTGTTCAAAGTTTATGCCCTGATCTTTCTTAATTTTATCTAGAAGTTATCAGAATCCATCTGTGTTACTGGAGGTCTATGAAAAAATGTGTTATGACAACATTTAAACCATATTTATTATTGGAATATAGAGTAATTTGGGGTAATATGGGCAGTTTTTGACATTTATCTTTATAAAATTTAAACTAACTGACCTAAAAGCATGAAAATTTAAGGAATTGTACTTACAGTCTTCTGCTATGTTCTGATGTAAAAATTGTTGGACAATTCAACGTAGTGTCAAATATACAGGAGTTTGAAGTGATCCTTGCAAAAGGGACATATTACCCACACAACAGGGCAAAATGTATATAGTCTATAAGGAAAATATGTAAACATGTACTTTTATATGTCTTTTCTGCTAGGTTATGAAAAATAAACACCATGAAAATAAATATTCTCTTTCGTAGCTAATTTTCCAAAGAAAATAAAAAATAAAAGGTAACATAGAACACACATCAAACCTCTATCTGCACCAATATGTGCTATGGTATAATCACGTATTACCTCAAAAGTTTCAATATAGTACATGCCAAGCAATGCATGATATCATAATCTTTCTACAATTTCTCTGCAGGAAATATGTAAACCTCCAGAAAACTGAAACCCAATACAGTTGCAAATGTTATGATTATAAAATTTGGGGATGATGATGAGGAAATACATTCAGGCACACTACTCAATGACGCTTGCACTAGTGATCACATTATTTAAATTGCTGTGCATTGAGCTTGCATATTGCACAGCACTGATTCAAATGACTGCCCCCAACGAAACTGACGCATCTAGACTGTGAAAATAATACATTATTTGTTCCATAGATGGCACTATATACCATGAACAGCTTACTACCAGTGGGGTGATGATATTTCAGTGCCAGACTGGAAAGTTTTGGAAATGCCCTCCTAAGAGTTAACGAACTGTGATCTAGAAAATTTGAAATACACTGATATGCTAACCATATATACAATAACTCAACTAAAAGCTTCTAGCGAGCTGTAGCTCCGTTGACTGCAACGTCAGGGAGTTCAGTTCTATTATTATTTCACTTAATGTCTCTGGTTCGATCCCATTCCCTATGACTTTGGGTGACAACATGATGTACGTTTATTTTCTGTGTTCGTAGGTAATATCACTCTCTTAAAGAAGCATTCACTTCTATTTATTGCCCGCCTCCTTTAGCGTAGAAGATATAATAACTGGATGTCAAAATCAAATGTTTAATTTCATTTTATTTCAGGTGCGTCTATATAAAACATATTACACTCAGAAAAGTCTATGGTGCGCAAGGTCTTGTGTTCTGTTCCCGGTGGTAACCCACCGAAAGTACTACTATAGTTCAAACTCCACTGTAAACTGTATGCCATGTCCTATACAGTCTTGTTGCCGATGCATATATTAATCAATCAATCAAATCAATTTGGCCCCTTATACATAAGACGTGACACTGACAGAGTTCACATTCACAAGTTATGATCACCCTCCGATCGACTTGTGTGTGTGTGCAAATGCAAAAATAAAGAAAAATGTCGCTTGAACTTATTATTATTATTATTATTATTATCATTTGTATTATATCATGCTGCTTCACGAAAGAACAGAAATGACTTTATGCGGCAAAGGGTTAAATCGATCTTGAAAATTAAAGAAAGACTTCTTCCACTTACACTGGATTTACGGATCTAATTGGCTACACTGAACTTTTGCAAAGTTTTCTTTTTTCTTCCTTTTCTGTTTTCAGTTCATCGCCTCGCGAACAAACATCTTCTTTGTACGATGATAGTTAAGCCCTGATTGCCATATGTTCTTTTCTTTTTCTCTCTCACTGTCTTCTCAGTGATATTTCTTGCAATGAACCTGATCTATCTTTCTCTTTCTTTGTATGAGTGTGTGTGTGCGTGTCTGACGAAAAAAAGTTTGAGAAAGGAGAGAGGTGCTGATGTGTGCCAGAGACCAAGAGATGATGCTGGAAGATTAAGTACCGTAAGATCTCAACACAGCAAGCTTCCCACTTAAACACGATCCAGTCCCCCTGCTTCATATCTAATCCTATTTATAATAACAAAACATCTCAGTCTGTTCGTAACGCTAACTCTTAATAGCAAACAGCCAAGTTAGCCAACATATGTCGCTAGCGCGCAATTAATTTGCAGATTTAAAACCACTGTGTGAGAATTTAATTGACAATATAAAAACTGCAGTTTCAACTTAGTAATTTCAAAATAAGATAACCTAAAAACTACAGTAGGCCGAAAGGTTTGGCGTAACGACTAGTACTAATAAAATAAAATGTTCTATTTGCGCCGTGTGTGTATTCCAAAAATTACAAACTAATTCAAACTTACAAATTTGATTTCTTTTAGAATCTTTCACATACAGTCAGTGAGATCACGAACTCGATAATCAAGATTAATAACAATAAAACAACAATGGAAAAAGGAGTGTTACGAAGACTCATACATAGCCTACACTAAAGGTACCATTCCGACAGCCGACTAGTACAACTGAGGAAATTCTTTCCGAAAGCTGCCAGAATAAGTAACTTCAGGACTTAAGTCCACCTCACCACTGCGAAGTAAGGACAATAACAATAGTTTACACTCACTCTGCTGTATCGTTGAATTACGTTGAGTTGATTTTGAGTTTAACGTCCCGTTCAGCAGCGAGGCTATATGAGACGTGGACATACTGATTAACATGGACTCAGAACCACTTGAGCTCCCGCCGGGAATCGAACCCGGGTCTCCCGCGCCAAAGGCGCATACGCTAACCGCTTAACCATGAAGGAGCTCAACTCTGTTGTATCGTTCCTTGTACGCAGTGGATATGTGATCAAAATACACTGGTGTAAACGCATTTTCCAACAGGCCTTTCACACGATCCCTATCGAACTAAATTCCCCTGACAGAATATGTCTTGTAGAGGGTATGCTGATTTAGTTTGAAGATCCCCCAGCTTAGAAAATGGGCTGACTATAAAGCTTGTAAATATAATTCTGCTAGTAGTCTGAAGATTGTGGGACAACATGAGTGCCATTATCTGCTCAAAACTGCCGTATGTGGATCACAATCTTTGCATCAAATGCCAACATAATACCACAGAATGTTATTATGGAAACAAGTGACTTTGGTCGTAGCCATATAGTGAGATTAAGAAAGTTCTCGAGATGGATCCGCAGCTATAACTTTACTCAGTCACATTCTGATCCTTTCTCTCTCTCATTTTGTTGCGGGGGGGCTTCTCGGAAAGAATGGAATGAATCTCATATAACTAAGGATCCAATGGCCAAAACAGCCATTGCAATGCTGTCCATTGGCAGATGTAAGAATTAAACATGAAGAAACTAGTAAATACAAAAAAGGAAATACAAAATGAACCAAAGGCTTTAAGGGATATTCTAAATTCGCATATCAGCCTCTTAAGCCCTTGTTACACTTATGAAGCATTACTTGTTAGTTACTTTGGCACATTTTTAGAAGCACAACATCTATCGACACATTCTGCTCACAGGATTTTTTTTTTTTTTCAGCATTGGGGACTACTTGAATTAAATAGTGAATTCCAGTCAAGAAAACCAGCAATGAACAGGTGGAATTCGCAAATTTCTCATCATGTTCATATGAATACATTCGCCAAATTTTTATGCACCAGTGACTATATATAGTCATTGGTGTGATATAATCTCCGGAGTAATAGTTAATAGTTAATGTTATATGTGATACATCTGTGAACAAGGGCGCACATCAGAGGGACAAGGGAGCGCCCCCCTAAAAGGAAATTGTACTTGAGAATATTGAAAATCCAATAGAATTTTTACATTAGTTACAGCAAAATTTGAAATTATATTTGAAACTTCGCTTATACTTGCCCCCCCCCCCCTTGGAAACCACAACATGAACGCCCTTGTCTGTGAATCTCGTGACAAGACATTGCTCCACGTTTCATATAGTCTGATCAGCAGTAGTGGTGATAAAGACCCGCAGAGCCCTTGGTGCGGGGGTATCTTTAACCCCCAATTTAAGTTATTAATTGCTTGGTTGTTGAGAGTTTAACTCCCTCGTCAGTACCGAGGCTATGTGAGATATGGGCCTACAGTTTAAGGCAAGGTGACCAGACGTCCCGTTTTAGCCGGGACAGTCCCTTATTTTCAACCGTTGTCCCGTTTTTTTTCTGATTCTCAAACGGGACACCTAAATGTCCCGTTTTTAAGCAAACATGGCCCAGGTGTCCCGTAATTACTATTCAAAATATAAATGGTCAATGCTAATTCTACACTCTTCCGTACCAACATACATTGGGAAGGTTCCCGTGCCTAGAACTTCTGAATATTCAAATGAGAATTGAGTGTTCTGTGGTTCAAGTGGGAATTGAGTGGGAATTCTGAGTGTTCAAGTAGTTAAAAGTATTGTTGGGTAGTACTGCGCTGTTATCATTAGAAACGCTGTGTTATCATTCTTACTTATGTATTTTGTAAATTGAAAACACTACTGAGTCCCAAAATGCGATGTGGAATTCCCCTTCCCCCCCCAACCGTCGCTGATTCGTATGCGTCCCGTTTTTGAAAGTAGAAGTTCTGGACACGTTGGAATCCGAACTACCGCAATGGGTTCAAATATCAAGGCTCTCTCACCAGTTCTCCGGGTCCCAAAGGTGGGCACGCTACCAAGTAGATTAACGGAGAGAGCTATTTAGTTCTGAGGACAGAACCATACCCGATTATCCTCACCATTGCTTCTCAATGATGAAAACGGATAAATAAGTTGCATGTATGCAGGATGTTAAAACACATGTGCAAGCATAAGATCAAAGAAAATGGTAACAATGGTTGCAATGTTTGACAATGAAATTTAGATCAACAAACCAACGAACTTCTTGACCATAGATTTTTTCTAAGGGAGAACTGTAATAAAAACAAAAGAAAGATGTTCATTTTGCTTTTGTGTTCACTTCCTTCTCGCCTCTGTAGAAATGGCATTAATTTT
Organism: Thermobia domestica; assembly: GCF_964235325.1. Taxonomy (NCBI): domain Eukaryota; kingdom Metazoa; phylum Arthropoda; class Insecta; order Zygentoma; family Lepismatidae; genus Thermobia; species Thermobia domestica. Next base: position 172,093,723 of record NC_137454.1, on the reverse strand, counting down.
AACGAGAGAGATCAGTGGCGACATCTGTGTGACACAGGTAAAGTTTTCTTATCCCTCAAGGTAATCTATTACTTTTCTACTCCCGCCGCCGCCATTAGGTGCACACGTCTCTCAAAATTTGTCTTCCTCTTCTTCTTAAACTTCACAGAATGAAAAATGCAGTTTCTCAAGAAGAAAATGAAGAAGGCTTGTTGAAGCTGTCTTAAGAAAAGAAAATGTCCAGATACACTCTTTTCTTCGCTCAAAAAAGCCGTTTCCTTTTCCTTTCCTCCGCTCTATCCATGTCAAAAAATTTTCTTTTTGAGTTATTTTGCAAGAGAAGGAGTCTCGTTCCAAATCATCCCCCTACGTTAGAAAATGGAAAGACAAACCTCTCCAAATGATAGTTTTATTTCTGACAAATAAGCTTTACATAAATCACAATGGTAGCAGATGGCTTGGTTCTGGATATCTTCTGCTTTAGCTCCCCACCAACCTCCACTGCATTTTCGCTCCGGTTAGTTTAGTCTTAGTTATAAAACAGAATGAGTCGTAAAAGAATCTCTGTTCTCACGTCCCTATAACTGAGCTGAGAGATAACTCAGAAACTGAGAGAGAGAGAGAAAGAGAGAAACAACATATAGTTCGACGTATGAAATCTGTCGACCTATATTTAAACATATTGATGCGATACAGTTTGACAAGACACGTTGAGTGTGCAAATAATAAAATTTGAGGTATCACAAGTATATATTATGTATGTTAGTGTTAGGAGTATTGTGTTATTTCTAGGTGTATATGTTCCACTTTAGGAGTATGTGTGTCACTTTAGGAGTATTATGTCACGGTTAGAAGTATCAAGTCACTATAAACAGTACGTGTATCAATTTAGGAGTATTATGTTACAGTTAGAAGTATTATGACATGGAAGTGTTGTGTCACTGTTAGGACTATATGACACCGTTAGGAGTATGTATATATGTCATTGTTAGGAGTATTAAGTCACTGTTAGAGTATGTGTATCAATGTTAAGTGTATGAAGTCACTATTATGAGTATTCTGTCACTGTTAGGAGTATTATAATACAGTTAGAAATGTGTGTCACAGTTAGGAGTATTATGCGCCAAAAAATGATTTTTTCGATTTTTTTTTCAAAAAACTACGCATGAGAATTTACCTTTAAGCATATAATTTCTGTTCAGCTTGCTGTCATCTATCAATTGATATATATATTATCTTGAGATAATTTTATAATTAAAGAAAAAGTTTATTATAAGTTTGCGCTATATTTCCTTAACCATACTAATGTGAGTACTGCCACATTACTGTTATTATAATGAAAAGTTTGATTGATGATGTTAGTTTATCAGTTTTACCTTGGAAGATGGCATTGATTTTCTCGAAACCTGCGTATGAAGATTTATATTCATTTCCATGATATTGTACAGCTCATTCAGACCTATTAGTTGATGTACGTATGTCACATCTTTGGACATTTTTTTTCTATTACTAGCTAACTAATTAAATCTATGGCCTATGCAATCGGTAAGTTCAATGCCGCGATCACAAAAGCTCCGTCGTCCGAATATTATTCTTCCATCTGTGCCTAGGCTTTCCTAATGGTCGTTTTCCTAATGGTCGTCCAACTAAAACTTTGAAAGCGTTCCTATTTTCTTCCATTCTTGCTGCATGGCCTGCCCAAATGAGGCTACTAGATTTGATGCCTTAACAATGTGAAATAAACGGCGTAAATCATGCAGTTCCTCGTTATGAAGTTTCCGTCATTCCTCATCCTCGTTTCTCTTGAGTCAGAATATTGGTCTCAGGATCTTGTTTTAAAATACTTCCAGTTTGCGTTCTTCCCTCAGAGTAACCGACCATGTTTCACAACCATACAGAACAACAAGATTATCAACGTTTTATATATTCTAAGCTTCAAGTTCCTCGACAGAATTCGCAACGACGAAAGATTTTGAATTGAATAACAACATTAATTTCTTGCTTTCAGTCGACATTTAATTTCTTGGTGGATATGATTTTGATCTGTTAATATTGATCCTAGATATTAGAATGTAAATTTGATCCATTTTGTTGAAAGTATTATGTGGTAGTATATTTTGAAGTATCCATATTTTGCAGCATTACGATCCCTGGGAACTTCATGTGCTTACTACGTTTTCTCAGCATTTATATCTAAAACTATGTCTCTACAAGTGTTTAATAAAATCTCTGCATTTTTTTCTATTGTTCTTCTATCATCCCCTATCAAATTTTCATAATCAGCGACGCCATAACCTGGTGAATACCATTGAGATCTAGGCTCTGGTTGCTATCTTTGATTTTTCTTGTAGGTTTAAGTCCCTGGAACAATTTCAACTTTGTATGAGTGAAATTTCAAAGTTTTCCTCATAACTTCCGCACTGTTCTTTGCTTCAAGTTAAATTCTATGGTGGTAAGAAACATCGATTTTTGCGGCTTCTGACAAAAGTCGCAAGCACATGATGAAATGTTTTCTCGTCAACTCCTGACCGGTCTGTTGATCAGGCCCGTATTCACAGAGGGGTTGGGGGGCTAAATTTTTACTGTCTCTCTAAACTTTTAGAGGGTGGCTTGTAAATGAACTATAATAAGGTTGGATCGGGTGCCCCCTAACTTCTACCGGGCTCCCCTAAATTTTGGGGCTGGCTACTGCCCTGCTTTTGATTTTCTTTTTGCAAAACATCCATTTTCTTTAAATTGTCTCTACCACTTCCGAATTGAGTGTCTGTTTGATGATTCTAACCCGAACTTTGTCTTGAAACTATGGTTAACACTAACTACAGACTATATTTTATATGAAATTCAATAATAGAAAATGCTCTCTTGTCTTCGTTTTCAGACATCTTGATTTACTGTCGTCTTATTGACAGAGTGCTTAATTAAACATCAACTTTGCCAGCAACTAAAACGTTTTTTAAGTTTTGCTTTCATTTAACAAAAGTTACATGTCATTGCGAATAAATAAACGTGAAGTTCTAAACATTGAAATCGGGAAGATCATATACAATAGCTCTGTACTATGCAAGGATGAGACATAATTATATGAATCAATAGATCATATAGAGATCAACAAAATTGCAAGCTTGTAGGTACATTCTCACGTGTTATTTTTTAGAAAACTGAGAAAACTCTTTTTTATGGCACTAAAAGAAGCGTGTCTTTCCTTACAATTCTCCTAACAGTGACGTACATATACTATTTACAATTAAGTAGATAAATACAATACAAAGGACACAAGCCATTTAACTTCAATATAAATTTATTTTGTGCTTGGAAAGTTAGTTTCCTTTGTGAACTCGGAGAAAAAGTGCTGTCTTTTATTTATCTCTCTATTTCAAATGGCAGACATGTTATTTGTATACTTTAAACCTTCCTCGTAATGTAGCAATTACTGCTGGATATTTGTGAACTTGCTATCGTATACAGTACGTCCTAGTATTTTTTTAAAAATTTCTTCTGTGAAAATTTCTGCGAAGCATTGAGGTTAAACACGAAGTTCAGTTGAAACAGAACTTGTAGAATTCCTAAAATTAGTTCCTCTCTAGTTTGCTCCCGAGAACTTGACCATTGCTTTCCGGCTTTTTAACTTCAAAAACTCATGTCTAGAAGTTTCTCTGATGTAGTACTGCTACTTCCGTTACTACAGTTATTTTTTAAGAAAAATTCTCTATCGTATGTATAAAGTTCAAACTTGCTAGTTTCCCTTTTGCAACAAACACAAATCTTAATTGGCCAAGTAAGGGTAACGTAGAATACTGCTTGCCTTCGTGAACTGTGTACGAACAACTGAAACTCAATATTCCGACAGTGGAAGAAAACGTTAATGTAGCTAAGGGTGTGGAAAGTAACAAGCGAAGTCATATATAGTTATTGTAATTGGTACTTTGAAATGAAAGTATACAAGAGCTCAGGGAGTAATCTACACCCCCCCAACACCCCCCTAACACCCCTCCAAATTTCTTTACACACACCCCTGGATGGAAAAGGAATACTCCCCCAAATCCAACTGTATCAATCAGTATCATATAAGTTATTTATTACATCAAGTTAAAAAAGTTTAGCGTTTAGGGAAGAAGGCAATATTCTTATTTATTTATCTCACTTCAAAATACGAAGGGACCTCGTTCTCATGTACGGCTTCGAGAAATACATAACCTCAGGGCCGCCCACAGGGGGGATGTATGGCGCAAGCTGCGCCATTGAGAAAAATTTTGGGGGGGATTTTACTCTACTTTCGAACTAGCAATTTTACTGTCGGAATAGCATTAAAACACGATTTTGAGAAGCTAATTTTAAAAAATTTTCCGGGGTGAACCCCCGTACCCCCTGCTTCGATACTCGATGAATGAAGTACCGCGCAAGTAGCCGTATGAGAGGAAAGGTTGGTTCGTTTTAAGAGAGAAGGGCCGCCCACAGGAGGGATTAATGGCGCAAGTTGTGCCATCGAGAAAAAAATTGGGGGGAACAAATAAATTGAGGAAGAATTTTACTCTAATGTCGAATAAGTAATTTTGCTGTCGTCTGAATAACATTGGAACACGGATGCGATTTTTTTTTTAAATCTCGAGAATGAATCCCCCTACCCCCTGCTTAGAAACTCGATGAATGAAGTACCGCGCAAGTTGCTATATGAAAGGATGGCGCCAATTTCTGGTGAACAACAGTTACAAACACTCAAGGAATCACTTTCAAATTTAGATTTGAAACTTGCCTATGTTGTCTGTTGAAAATTATAAAGTAGTTTGACATAATTGTGAGCTAGTGGTACCCATACAGACAACAGCCAAGTTTCAAATCTAAATTTGAAGTGAGCCAGTGAGTGTTTGTAACTGTTGTCCACCAGAACTTGGCGCCTATTTTTGTGATTACAATTCTTTTTAAGGCCACTCGTACTTGGCTCTTTTACAGGAATGTTTTTTGTTGGATATCACTTCTTTTTGTAGGCTAATTTCGAGGATAACATTTTCTTTTGGTATCAAACTCAATAACTTGTAACTTGCGTCTTACTTTTCATGTACAAGGGAATTATATCAATATTTTGTAAAGAAAAAAATAATACTACTAATTGTAAAAAAAAGAATACCTGTGCCATACACAGTGTGTGGAAGATTTTATACCCTTCAATATCCTTATAGAACATATTTAGTATTGTACACTACCAAGACTACTAATAAAAGTAATGCCATTTTTATAATTACTACTGCCCCTACTACTACTACAAGCATTCTATAATACTACTACAGGAAATAAAAACAACAAAAATAACAATTACTAGTACTATAAAAACTACTGCTACACTGGGTAATTGTTTTTAGAGGACTTGAGTTTTGAGGAGGGAAGAGATTATTAGTTTTGGGGGGGAGTGCGCCATCAGCTTTGGGGGTGATGGGCACCCCTGCATAACCTCATTGTTTCGGGCGGTGTTTCAATCGAAACAATTGACAAAACAGACCCGTTCATACCTATCCTCCTGGGCTCCGCGGTCGTTTCCGAGAAAAGAGATTGATGGACAGATGCAGATGACTGAAATTGGCAACGTCTTGAGCGGTCATTCACCTACCTCCTCCTCAATAAGGAAAAATGTGACAATATAGTAATAAGCCTATACCAGATTCAGTTGGTAAGTGCTACTCTGCAACAGGCTCGCAACCAGAGGGGGGGTAAGGAGGGCCTGGCTCTCCCTTAATTTTTCATGTCCCCTTCAGACCTCAATTAAAAAAGGCACAATTTAGATATTTGTGAGAGAATTTTTAATGACTTGGCCCCCCAAAGCTCTGTGGCTGGTTGTCGAGCCTGTTCTGCAAGTAGTGTATCAACGGATGGACGATAAAAGGGTGTAGTCAAAACGTTTTTAGAAATGAAGAGATCGACCAAAGTAAGAATTATATATATTTTAGACTGAGTCTAGTGTTATGCAGGAACGCATTTGGCGCTAGCTTAATTTTTTGTAAAGTATATTTTTATTCACGTAAATTCATTGATTGGAACAGGACTCATAGCAAGTCACTTTAACTAAAATTTACTTTTTTTTTCAAGTTGGTCACTAAAAGTTACTTTTTTGAGAGGTAAAGTGACTTTTTCGTGTGATTTATGTTTTGCATTGGCAGTTTTCTAAGAAAAATATAAAAACAAATGGAAAAAGGCAGAAACTTGTTACTCATTACTCTTCTGAAAGCTTCAGTACTTACTGCCACATGTGAAACAGTCAGCTTTATTCTCACTTCAGCTTTTATTCTTTCTAAAGCACAGTTGAGAACCCTTCTGTGTCTAATCTTTCTTCTATCATAATACTCTTTTAGTTTTCTCTCATAATAGTTAACGCTCCGCTCAACGTTGTGTGTGTGTGTCTGTGTGGTTCATGATGTTCGTCTTGTGTTATGCTTCTTGTATGTTCTTCTTAAGAGTAGGTGATGGATTTGAATATTTCATGTTTTTGAGAACTCTCAATATTAAGTTAAATATAATGTCTGGAATGAAGAAATTCGGAAATAGGCCAGAACTGGTTCCACTTACTCAGAAGCTTTTTACATCTGCTAAGTCTGCTTACCGTAACTACAAAGCTTATTTTGAAAACCTAAGAAAGGAGGAAGCTCAAAAAGAAGAAGTAAAGAAGAAACAAAACAACAAACAAAGAGAGCGGTGATGGAAAAATTGACAAAGGAAAAAAGGGGCAAAATGAGATTTTGGTCACTTTTTCGTGTGCTTTTGGCCATTTTTGGTCACTTTTCAACTATTAACAAGAGACCATACCACTATGAGCCCAGGGATTATTAAACTTAAGATATATTAATGAAGACAAAACAGAAAGATACAAAATATTTGTAAATTGAAAAACTGGATTTCTGGAAAACAACTAAATCAATGAATAATTTTCTTATGAAAGATATTCAGAGGCAATAACGTAGCCAGGATGGGGCAGGAACGGAGATTAAGAGATCAAATAATATTACAACAATTAACGTTAATAACAAGGTTAGAATATTAAAATAATGAAATTGGAACTATGTATAGTATAAATTACTAAACGCATGTGATTTCAGCATGGGACGAGGGATTTTTTCCCAATTAATATTTTGCAAAAATATCACCCATTAAAACTTGCTGGGGGTGAATAAATTGAAATAATAGCAGAATTTTGCAAAATAATTACAATAATTCGTATGTAATCAATTCATGTGTAAGTACTGGATAAAATAGTGGAGGTTAATTCCTAATACAGTGAAACCTCTCTTAACAGGCATCTCTCAATAGTGGACATCTTCATAAGAGGACAAACTTTCTTATTCTTCCATTCCACAAATATGTGTGGTGTGGTGTTACGAGAGAAAACCCTTCCATTTAGGAACACCTCTCATTTACGGACAAATAATCGTGTTCCACCGATGTCCGTTTTGAGAGGTTTCACTGTATTACTTAGTTTCATAATAATAATAATAAATGCTCAAATATGCGAACTTTATTGAACCTAGCTGATATTATTATTATTATTATTATTATTATTATTATTATTATTATTATTATTATTATTATTATTATTATTATTATTATTAGTAGTAGTAGTAGTAGTAGTAGTAATAGTAGTATTGCAATAATTGCGTAAGAAAATATACTGTTTTCTTGTTTGAGTTTGTTTAAAAATTATATCACTATTCTGAGAGCACCCCCCCCCTTTTATTTTGAACACACCCCCAAGTAAAAATTTCTGGCGTACTTACTGCAAGAGCTGTTTGGTACTATCATCACTAGGTGGTTAACTGAGAATGTTAGTAAATGCATTTTTTTTTTACACAGTATTACCCAGCTTTTCCGTTCCGTTCCCACATGTAATATTTATCCTCCGTTCATAACATTTACATAGTTTTTATAGTGCTTAGTAGGAAGTTCATCCTACATTGGAAACGCAAGTCCGAATCAAGAATTGAAGGTCGAAATCTTTAGGTGGCTACACTGGGAAACATTTGCTAAAGAAAATAACCTATACAAGGGTTACAAGTAATTGCAATTTAATATACAGTGAACCCACGCGTTACGAACTTCATACGTTCTGTAACGCTGTTCGCAAACCGAAAATGAAATGAAGTGAAATCTTTCAGTTTAACGTTCCACATTTATACCTTGTAGGCTAAAAGGGAAGGACGGTTAAGGCAAGTGAATAATGATGGAAAAATTGGTGGAATAAAAATGTGAGAGGAAATGGAAATACCTCGAGAAAACCCACGAACAAAATGTTGTTCATCATGAACTTACTGTGCCGGGATAGAACCAGGGATCCCCATGCATCAGGGGTAAGCGCTCTACCACTGAGCCACCTTACCCCTGTTCGTAAACAGAAAGTTTCGTTAATTGAAATTATTATTTTTTCATTGAAATTAACGTTGTTGTCACAGAAAAATTTTATTGAATGTATTATTATTATTATTATTATTATTATTATTATTATTATTATTATTATTATTATTATTATTATTATTATTATTATTATTATTATTATATTATATTATATTATATTTTCAAGTGTATTTCTGTGATGCAAATTACATAACTCTGATAGATATTTACGAAAACGCGTAAATGCACTATTAGGCGCATGGAATTGTTGGTGCAGGACTGTGCGTGTGCTCGTACCCTGAAATATTATTCGTACGCCAAGGGGGGAAAAAATGTTCACAAAACTTGCTCGTAGACCAAATTGCTAGCAAAACGAAAGGTTCGTATGTGTCAACTATATATTAGGTTCGTGGGAGAAGGAACGCAGTTGATCTAGACCGGAAGAGAAAAGCAAACCCCCTCCCCAGATATATGCTTGAAACTATCACTGATCTAAATAAGAGTTTCGATCCCACTTTAATACCTCCTAATGCCAGTGTTCCATAAGAGCGTTAAGGAAAACTGCATGAGGAGTCCTTAAAAAAATAAATATTAAAAAAAAGAAAAGAAAATATCAGTATGTTAGTACTCACAGAACGTTGTCAAGGGGTTCAAAATGCATCAGTTGATAAATAAAACTTTTTCTGAACGAATCTCAATTAAGAATTAGAACAAATATTTAAATAATAATAATAATAATAATAATAATAATAATAATAATAATAATAATAATAATAATAATAATAATAATAATAATAATAATAATAATAATAATAAAGAGTATTATAAAAACAGAACGTTAACCTCTTTCTGCAAACTTTTTGTTGTTGTTGTTGCTTAACTTGGAATATTTATTTATTAGAAGAGTAAAGAAAATAAGTTAATCTGCTGTTATATTTGGAGAGGATTGTTTTTTATGAGTAATACCAATTAGACCACCTGCTATCGTATACACCTGTCAGAATATTGTCACGTATATGACTCCTTTTTAACACGCAAAAATCAAGCTTATATGGCGAACAGAAAACATCTGTCCCAAATAAATAGTCATGCTAGTTAAGAGAATGCTGGCGAGGAAGGTGATATAACGCGAATTTTCATTTCTTTTCTTTCTCTCTCTCTCTCTTTTGTTTGTTTCTCTCATACACATAAACCAAGTAAGTTAAAGCACTTCTAAACATGTATGTACACACACACACACACATATATATACATATAAATATAAATTGTGTATGTTTTTGTGTGACCAACTAAACATAATAATGTCCATCTGTCTGTCTATTACTTGACTTAGCTTAGTGGGGCAACGTATATGACAGGTAAAGAGGTTATTTTCAAGAGGTGCGGGTGGTTGTTGTGGATTCGTATTAAACTTTCATAGCGTGGGGTTGGTGTGCGTTGCCAGCCATTACAGCGAATTAACCGCTCGTAGCGACCTCTTGGACGCAGGGTTATGATCTTCATAAACCTGTCTTGTTCGTTCTACCTGAAATGTTTGAATATATAGTATATGACATGTAGCCAACATCTTAAATATACACACTGCAGACATTAAAGATATCTTGAAAGTGCTATGAGCTCGCACACATACGTATACAATGTAGGGTATGTGATACACGCTCAAAAGTACACACAATTGTATGAACAATGTGTATTTAATGCTCTTTCAAAATAACGTACAAATTGTGCTTTGTATATACTGGATATATCAATTGCTGTATGAAAGTTTCATATCGAAACTATGGATATGAGTAGTTTATCAAATTATCCCAATGAGGAAAGTTAAAAAAAATCAGATTTCTTCTAAAGCAAGTACGAGATTTAAAGTGTTTAAATTTTTTACATTTCACGTTCGATGATTATCTATAATATTCATTTTCATATCTAATTAACATAAACGAACACTTCTGCATGATCAAATAGTTCGCGTATATGTTACTGCGAGTGATTCTTATTGGCAAGCCGAGGACATTGGATTTTCGATTCTAACCCAGCCTAGTAAGGTAATTGGGAAATACTTTGATTAAGAGCTTGAAACTGCAAATTAAGGAATCCAGATATGCGGGCATTGGAAATCATCCGCTGAAAATGAGAAATGTACTTAATACAACTATTCTATATGGTAATATAAATCATCATTTCTTTTATCATGTAATTCTCATTATCAGCAGCACTAGTCAATTTTGAAAAATTTCATAAAGAGAAATTTTAACAGCATTTTTTAAAGAAATTGCATTTGTAGTTTCCGTTTCGTTCCAGGGTTATACAATTTGCGGTGTTGATCTAGCTTTACAGACTCACCTGAGAGTAACTACAATTAAGAAGACTTTAGTCGAAGAAATCAATAATAATAATAATAATAATAATAATAATAATAATAATAATAATAATAATAATAATAATAATAATAATAATAATAATAAATGAAATCTTCAAGTTTAACGTCCCACGATTTATCCCTTTAGGCTAAGGGAGACGATGATTAAAGAAAGTGAATGATAATGGAAGAGTTGATGGAATGAGATAGTGGGAGGAAACGGGAGTACCCGAGAAAACCCACGAGCACCAGGTTGTGCGCCACGAACTTACTTGGCCGGGATCGAACCAGGGACCCCACGTACCTGAGGTAAGCGCTCTACCACTGAGTCACTGTGGCCCTTTCATAAATAATAATAATGGCCAATGTGCTGATAACATATACCCGGTAATTCAATTCCTCGATAGAACCAGATTTTCAGAAACTGTAGCATCATTAGTTGTTACTAATCATAATACACATTTGAAAATAATTGAATAGGAGAATTAATGTCACTAAGCTAACTAGTTTATCCGTAGTTAATATGGCATTGCAATACTTCTAAGCGTCAGTATGTTCTGTCGTTAAAAATAACTTCAGGTCAAACAGGCGTAAGTAAGATCAGAAACAGGAAGAAATTGATAGAAAGAGAAGACGATAGGAAGACCAAATAGAGAGAAAAAGTGTATAAAGGGGGCGTTAGGTCCAAAAAAAGAAAGAAAATCCAGAAGACCATAAAACAAGCCACTTGTGATTCCTTGCCTCAGCATAGTAACCTAATAGCCAGTCTCTCTCTCTCCCACACCAACTCAGCTAGCGCCAGCAGCCAAATCATTTATCATGGATCTCTGGCCCTCATTAATTCAGAATCTGACGTCCAATTTAGTCGATTAAATCGCGCCCTGGTGAGTGAGAGAACCGGGAGGGGACGTTGGGGAAGGGGGAGGAGGAATGAGGTGGCGAAAAAAAAAAAAAGAACGAGAACAAGCGCCTCGGTTTAGCGGTTGTAACCGGACGTCGTCACTAGAAGAAGGTCATCCATGTCTTCTACTCTCAAGAATATTGACAATCCAATTTTATTACGATTCTTTTACCCACAATTTGCTAATCCAATGTCTTTTTAACCAGTTACAGAGTAAATGGTGGGAAGGAGAAGGAGAGAACTGTAAAGTCCAAAGAACAAAAGAAGAACAGTTGAGAACGAGAAGAAGAGAAAAGAAAAACAAATGAAGTCAAAGAAGAATAAGACATGCCAAAGTCGTCGTAGTCATTGTCGTCACAACTTAATGTAGTTATTTCATTGCTGGGGGTCTTCAAACCAAGAAGACAAGAAAAAAAAAGTAAAATAAAGAATGCTGAAGAAAGAGAAAAGAAATAAAAGAAAGAAGTCATTGTTGAAGATTTGATTGCTATTAAAACAACAGTAAAATCAAATTTTGTCCAATAGCTTGATCGTAAAAGTTAAGATGGTTCTAACAGAAAACAAAAGAACAAAGAAGGGAAGGCGGCTGGTTAACAAGAACTAAAAGTTCCAAGAACTTTGTTTTCTTAACTAAATTTAGAAAGCAATGTAAAACACTTTAAAGAAAAAAAATATCATAAAGGGAAAACAGTATGTTGCTAGCACGTAAATGAAAATAATGGTAATATTAGTACTAATTTTAATGTAGAGTGTTTTGTGAACAAAGCGGCTTACGAAGAATTTTTGTGAACATTTTTTTCAGTCGGCTTACGCAAAATATCTCGGAAAAATAAAAGATTTCAGTTTATCGTCCCACTATTATACCCTTTAGGCTAAGGGAAACAATGATTAAAATAAGTGAATGATGATGGAAGAGTTAGTGGAATAAGAAAGTGGGAGGAAAGGGAGTACTCCCGAGAAAACTCACGAACAAGAATGTTGTCCACTATAATACCAACTTACTTGAACCGGGACCCAACGCACCAGAGATAAGCGTTCTACCACGTATCCACCTTGTCCTCAACAATGTCTTGGAGTACGAACGCACATACACGTCATTTTTCAGAAAGATAAAAAAAAAAACATTCACCATAAAAGTTGGTCAACTTTCATAAAACAGGGATGAAAGTTTTTCTGTAGGTGATTTTTGCGAAGAGAGATGGAATTATGAGGAGGTATCAAATGTTTCTTAAGGGATTTGAGACTCAAGACTAAGGTGTTAAAGAACTTATAGGGCATAACTTAAAAGTTGCATAAGCTGAGTTCGTTTATTAACGAGGAACAAAAGAGCAGGATGAATAAAAAAAGATTCAAAACAGTGAATAAACTTTGCTTTATCACACACAATTGATTGCATAGAAATACTTATGTAGTTTTAATAATAACAATATAAAAATAAAATTAAACTAATTTTACAAGTGTACTTAGTCCGAAATAAAAGTAACATTATACTTATATATACATAGGTGTAGGTAGAGAGAGAATATCAATGTGCAACATAACATTTAAAAGGAACAACTGAAACAAGCTTAAAATATTGAATAGAGAATATAAAACGAGTTTGGGCTTATTTGATTTCTTCAGTTTCTTGAGAGGGACATAAAGAAAGAAAATCTAATTTCCCAGTAAATTTTCTACATAATTCTCTATTTCCTTTCATTCTTCCTTGTTTTAGACTCTTTATTACATTCTTAACATCGAGGATGTGGGACAATACGGAGTCTATCACATACAAAGAAAATCAACCATATAACACCCATTTGTTTGCCTTTTATTCTATTTTCTCTTTGTTGTCACTTCATACTCTATTTTTGGTAGAATGTGACACTTTGTACTACTGTATCCCATTCTATCATATGTATACACGTAAAATAAAACTTAATTTTCTTCTATCCCCGAACTCATCTATGCATAACTTTGTGTTATCTTTTCACAACCTAGAACCTCTCGTATATCAGTACCACTTACTACAATAAAACAAGGGATGAAAATGGTCCTTCAAACACCGTTGAATAAAAGAGAGAGAGACAGACAGGCAGAGGAAGAGAGTTACCGGCAATCAATCACTTCATTTACAAAGCAAAACAGTTTATTTTTGCAAGATTTCATCAAATTTTGAACTACTTTGTTTTCAAAACTTAACGAATAGACAGAAGTAGTTCCAACTGACTACTTTATCAGCATTTATTTAGTTTAATACAGGGTGATTATAAATGTTTCATCGGGTTTGAAAGGGGTTTTTAGAAATGTGTAATACAAATCATACATGAAAATATAGAGAAACTATCCAAGTTTTAGACATACTGTTACAAATATTCTATGTGTCTTTCTATGAAAATATACGGAAACTGTCCAAGTTTCAGACGTGCTGTTACAAATGCTGCATGTGTCTTCTTCACACGACACACATCTATGTACTACCTGAACGAAGAACTCCATGCCGTTGGACTGGGAAATGTGCTGAATGTGACTTAGCGCTTTTTTTCCCATACCCTCCTAAATCTCCCGATCTGACAATTTGTAATATTTGTTAATATAGATTTTCGATATTCAAATCCAGGTATCACGGAGCCGGTAAAGAATAACTGTGGTCGGAATTAATTGTACATTAAACCGGTAAGCTACAGTGAAAAACTATGTTAAACATATTATGTCATCGCGTTTATGTATCTGTACAAAATTCAGTGAAATTAAAGTTACAAGATTTATCTCTAGTAAAAAATAAGCAAAAAGGGGAATGACCTAATAAAATGCATTGTAAAGAATTAGTATTCACAGTGTGATGGACGTTTACACTCTGGAAAATGTATCTAATAATGCACATGGCTACATGAAATTTCTGTGCGATGTATACTATATTCTGTGTATTATTTCTGACTGATGAAAGAAGAAATTATGATACAAGAAGAATTCAATGAAAGGATTCGAAGTCAGAAGTATCGAGACTGAATATTATGGGTTGCAGTAGAAAGAGATGTTAGAATGGATACGAAAGAGTGTGTGGAGGAAATGAAGCAACAACACAAGAATAACGAAAAATTGGATGAAGAAAACCTACGCTAGCTAATCTGACACACTGAAACTGTGTGTGCAAAACCTAATTTACAATGGTGGACTACAATGTCCCCCTTCCGCCCCACTTTAGCCTTTATCCCCCCAACTCCCAGCGTATGGTTTGTTATATAACAGGGACAAGTGCACGGATTCGGATTATACCCAAGAGTCACATACAAGAAGCGGAAATTTTCTTTCAAAATCCAGCGGTAAAACGAAAAGAAAGATAAAAAAGAAGTAAGGAAAGAACGAATGAGAAGGAAACGAAGGCGAGTAAAACAGGAAGAACTCGCAAAGTGATTTTTTGGGTTAACCTTCATCTTATTCCTCCCCCTCCCCCCGTCCTTTTCCTTTAAAAAAAGTAAAGTAAAAAAAGAAACTTACTACGAGCCTGTGTCTAGTATCACTATCATTTTCTACGTTGCAATTCAGCTTTCTTGCTTGGAGAAAATTTTCACACCCAATTCTCCTCTATCCAAGAAAGAAAGAAAGAAAGAAAGAAAGAAAGAAAGAAAGAAAAAGGTTTACTCTTATTTTTCTGTTTATTCTACTACAACGCCACTTTCTAAACGTTCCATTTTTCTTTTGCTGGTACATCTCTAGGGGACAATTTTCAATTTTGTCACTTTCTCATTTTGTTTTGTTCCTACCTCTCGCACTATAGATTCTTTGTTTCTAGAAAAATAAATATTTAAATATTAGTTTTATTATTTAAAAAAATCTTCCATTTTGGAGGTGTTGCTAGTTCCCAGATTTCATCAAATAATGAATAGTTTAGTTTTATGAAGCACACTTTCAACACTCTATAGTTCATTTCAAAATGTGAGAAAGTTAAAAACAAAAATGAATTTTGATCAAAGAAATGGTGCTATACAGAGTAAAACTGGCTTTTTAAAAATCACCAGTTCTCTGGGTTCAGTAGTTTTTTCGTTTATATTTTTACAATATATTGATTCAACATTTGCTTTTAGTGCTATATTGTATTTGTACATTGCAATGTTCTGCTTAGTAAAGACTTAAATAATGTAAACGGAGTTTTAATCTTCATCTTTTTATTATATATATATATATATATATATATATATATATATATATATATATATATATATATATATATATATATATATATTTTTTTACAAAGTACTTGTAAGTCTTTTCTCTAAAATATGTTCAGTGTACAATAAGTTTGATGTTCCTCGACACATAACGTGGCCTCGGAATAGGATAATTGTCCTAGCTCACAGCGGCCTCAGACAGGGATCAGAAATTCTCCGTAGCTCATAGCAGCCCCATGAGTTGGTAATACAAGGAATCTCCGTAGCCCATGGCGGCCTTGGGAGAAGTTTTTGGTAGTTGAGTGATCAGCTTCGAACTGATAATTTTCTCTTTTCGTCGTCTTCTTTTATAGGTATCTTCTTGGAAAAAGGACCTAGAGAGGAGTAGTCGGTATTCTTCGTATATTCTCGAGTTCTCTTCGTATCTTCCTGGTTACGTGGACCCCTCATGTCGTCTGCCACTGTTTATTTTTAATTATAATGATCACATGTTTGTAATGAGAACATGTGGCCTGCAGTGTAAGATATATGGATCCTTACAATATCTTTTATTTCATTTATTATTATTATTATTATTATTATTATTATTATTATTATTATTATTATTATTATTATTATTATTATTATTATTATTATTATTATTGTCAACGCTCTAGTCGTACTGAAATACTGCCTATTATAAGATCAACGAAGTAAATCAATGCCGTGTCTGATCAAGGGAAAGATGGGTGACTGTTTGTACTCACCAGATGGTGTTAGAAATGTTGGTTTCACCTAGCGTCGTGAGGACAATTGGGAAGCAAGAAGTAGCGAACTCTGGTCTAGAGAGCCAGCATCAGCGGTGAGGGAAGCCGAAGTGCTGACCTCATGTTACCTCAAGGGCGTAAATTTCACAAGCCGACTAGCAAGCTTTGGCTTCCTAAGAACTGTTGCATTTGGAGTTTTTAAAAAGATTTTTTATTGTATTATTAATATTCCTAAAGAATGAAAGGTAAATTGTACAACTAGTGACCACGAAGGTCTGTCTGTACTAGTAGAAATGTTAGTTGAGTGATGTATGGGCAGAATATCGTTTCCCTGGGCATTATTTCAGTCCTTCAAGAACAAAATGCACTACTTCCAGTACGAGTAGCTTTCCACTTGCCACGGTAGTGACACAATATCGAAGATTCTTAGCCTTAATTGGAAATTGAACCTCACAAAAGTCACAATTACTAGGTGTCTTTTTAATAAAACCTAATCAGCTATATGAGACCATACTCACATGAAGATATTTTGTAAGTTCTGATCTGTTTAAATTAAATATTGTGTAGGCTGGAAATCAGCGACCTCTAATTGAAAAATAAATACCTCTTAAGGAACGCTCCCGCTCCCACGTTTCATATTATGACAGAAATCCCTATCGTACACGGCCGCTGGTTATCATTCTTGTTTCTCAGTTAGTATATCCAATGTTCGTATCCAGAGACTGGCTATTCTGGCCAAGGTTTTTCCTTAATTCTACCACATGTTTGCTGAGATGTTACTTTTAAAATAGGTCCAGGCCGACTTTCTTCCCAATTTTCTCTAATGCTGTTGTTCGTTGTTATTGATTTTATGCAAATTAACCTGAAAATTCGATCGATCCGTATTTGCTGAGTGAATCTACAAATAGGAATAGAAGTATACTTATTCAGGTCAACTTTTCGCGAAGTAAATCAAGAAATTACCTTGAGTGCCTCGTCATATGAGGCTTCTGAATATCCCGTAGTTGGTGCATCAACGAGGAATTCATTGCTTTCCTAAAATTTGTTAAATCAATATCTTCTTGCTCCTCATTTACCACGTCCCTGCAGAACGCCTGGAATATTTTCGTTCTCTTTCAATAGCGTTTGTTCCCAGTTTAAATTCATAAATCATACAGACTTGTATAGGGGTGTTGAAGTTTCCATACTGGACTTGTTCTCATTGGCGTCCCTACATTACAACTAACAACCTACAAGAGCAAAGGCCTCCGTTAAGAAAAAAAAAATTCTTGAAATGAAAGGTACAGTGTGATAGGCGAGATAACCCATATTTCAATCGGGCTCATGTGGACTCAGGCTCACTATTTTCAAAGAGGATTGCACTCACTATTATCAATAAGGCTTATACAAGCTTAGACTCGTTCGAGCTCGCTATCCTCCTGTAAGGCCTGCGCTAACTCGATTTTGGGCTGTTATCTCATTGGGCTCTCGATTACTAAGGACTCCGAGATTCACCCTTTTGCGGGGGGAGAGAAGGGCTGCACTCACTCGTGCTCTTATTCACTAATCTCATTGGGCCTTGCGCTTACTCGGGCTCAGAGTCTAGCTCGGTATCCACTTACAGGACTTGTGCTCACACTATTTAAGTGTGCAACCTGTGCTCGCGTTGAATTACTAAGTTTGAGGCTAATTGAGTCAACACCACATGCAGACAATGAAAAAAGAAACAAGTTCACTTTTGATGATAAAAAAATCATTCTATTAGGTACCGTGTCTTCTGTAGCAGTATACCATATTCAGCTTATCCTGTAATAACATAATATGGTTTTACTCCTTCATGACTGAGTCGTAAGTTGAAGAAGCTCTAATTGCAGTTATATGTTTGTAATAGTTCCTGAAACCCCTTCATGTTCGGTATGTATGAAGAAAATTTTCGTAATGTACCCAAACCATATTTTTTAAAGTCAAAGAACGACTTTGGTTATTTACTTTCCCCTCGATAGACGGTGGTAGTTCTGAATATAGGAATATGGGGAGGACAACAAGTCGGAATCATTTTTCGTTGCTCTCCCCTTCTGCCATCCCTTACAGCCAGGATTCCACTTTACAGACTTTGGAAAATAGAAGTAGGGAAAGAGCTACTCAGGTTTCATAATTTAGTTGACAGGAGACATCGGATACGAAAGCCAAGAAATGATGGGAATCTGACCCCTGCATCACCCTTACTCTTCTACCATTGCCACATCTTTCTCCCTCCTTCGACGGATTTAGGATTTTGTTAGTGGTAGCAACGGGAGAAAAGACAGGCAGAGAAACTATATACTAAGTATAGAGACTAATTTGCACTAGTTCAAGTGAGTGTATACATATCCATACACCATATCTATTCTGTTTTTATACTATATGTATATATACAAAAGAGAATAGAGTTGCAGTGGCGTAGTCGATTAGGCGTCTTCCGTGCTCTGTGGAGAGGGGTACAGTTCAGAGGCTTACCCAGCCTTTGTAAAGTGAGTGCCTGGGGAAACCTGAGGTAAAGATTGTCGTAGGGTGGTGATGATTACATCAACTCCTATGTATGCTGAAGTTTAGGAAGTGCGTGTGGAGTCTTATTTCTACATTGCCTATACACCTTCGTGTCTGCTTCCCATGGTGGAAGCACCTTCTACCGTAACATAAAATTAGCTAAAATGACCGTTCTTTACGCGGGAAAAATAGATTATTGTATTGAACCCTTTCCCCCATCAGGATATTCATTCCAATGAAAATGTAATGATAAAAATCCGTAATGTCAGCCTTCCCACTCCCCTCTTCGCCCCTTCTTACCTTACGCCGATAGTGAGCTCGGATATGAAGATTTTGCGGCTGATACAAGCGCTAAAGCGTGTGATTGAGTATAAAAGTTTTTTCTTGGATTTTTCAGTTCAATTTTTATTCAGAAATTATGAGTTGAGTTCTTTATTACAAATTATAAGTAATCAGATAACTACCTACAATTGAGAAACTATTTACATACTTACAATGAGTTGTAATTACAGTGAATAGTAGAAAAGAGAGAGAGGTTTTGCTTCAGTGCGGTTTAAATGTCTGAGGCTGTTAACGAGGTTGTGTGTTCAAGGATAGCATTTACAGTAAATTTTCAAGCCTTATACACCTTACCTTACCCATTGGTGCTTCAGTCTTTGTAGGACTTTCACACCTCTTTTTAGGATAGATTTCCATTCTTTGTTCTTTGCCTTACTTCTCTAAGCTGTTATTCCCATCTTTTTAAAGTCATTCTTAACACTATATAAAACTAACTGAAATGTCCGTTTTTCGCACGGAGAAAAAAGGTGTATCGAAAGTATTTGAATCTTTTCACACCTTAAACACTCATTTCAATGGGAATTCGTAATGTCTTTTCGTCCCCATGACAATGGAAACTGAATTTGGATTTAAACGGAATCTGGAGTGTCACTAAGCACCTCAGCGGCCCGAAAACTATGAATTCGATACTAATGCAATTATTTTTAGATGTCATCCCTTTCGATCCCTACCTCTAAGGATGATAGGGGTGTCTAACACCCCCTGGGGTTTAAATTTGAACTTAAATATTCATTTCAACAAACCTAAAACTATAGATTCGACACTAATATTTGACGTTTTCTATTATTTTCACATGTAACCTTCTTCCCATCCCAGCCACCAGGGATTCTAGTGATATATTACCCTAACTGGTGGCTGAACTTGGACTTAAACGGCATCAGGAGTGTCACTATTCATCTCAGCGAAACCAAAAACTATGAACTCAAGACTAATATCGGTCGTTTGCTATTATTTTTATATGTCAAACCTGTCCACTTCTACGGATGTCTTACTCCCATGATATTTTTCTCCATCTTGTAATTCGTGCAAGTACCAAGTCATACGTGTATCAACTATATTTGACTATAAATAAGAATATTAAATGTAGTAAAAGGAGATTGATATATTCAGAAGATTGTTTAAGATTGATCCGTTGCATACGAAGCAGCCTAAATATAAATCCAACGTACTACATCAGTTTGTTAACTAGACTAAAACAAACCGTGTCCCGTGTGGTAGATCAGGATTGTCTTATTAATTCAATGACTTCCTTATTTCTTGTAGCTGAATGAGTTGTAAATATGCTATTTTTTTTCGATTACTTATTGTAATTGATGCAAATCCAATGAGTAGTACAAGTATCGTTTTTTTTTATTTTTTTTTTTATGTTTTACGATTTAAGTAAGCACAACATCGAAATGGAAAAACCACAGATAAAAGGAAGATGTAGAAGACGAAAAGACAGATCGTAAATGGAAGAGAAACAGAAGCCAAATGAAGAAGCGAAGACCAAAGAATGAGGGAAAAGAGGAATTGCTTAGTTTGGAATGAGGGAGAAGGGGGAGAGGGGATAAGTTTGATGGTGACGGAAGGGAGAAAGGGAAGAAAAACGAAAAGAGGTAAAAGTTGTTGGAAAGAAAGAATAAAGAAAGAAGAAGGCAGATGATAGAGGAAGAAGTGAAACGAAAGGGGGGTGGAAAAGGCAAAACAAGATTGGGAAACGACCTCTTTTCCAGGCTTATCTACAAGCTGGCAGTGTGTCTCGTACGGCCGCTGTGGGAATCCCCAGTTCGTTGAAGAGTCTCGCGTGATGACTCTCCCGAGTACCAGCGCCAATTACTTACCGCTCCCTGGCTAATTCAAACACAGCGGCGAGAAAATTCTAAGTAAAATTACTGAACGAAAAAAAAGAAAGTAAGAAAGAAGGAAAGAGAGAGAACGAAAGAAGCAACGGCTAAAAGACACAGGAGAAGAATAAAGAAGAGAACAGAAACGGAGTATATAAAAGACTACCCTTTTGCTTAAGTCTTAAACTAAAAGATGGAATGAGCAAATAGTGCAAGAAGAAAAATTCCTATAAACACCGTAAAAGGTCGTCAGTTTGGAAAAGAAGATATATTATGTGTAATATGTACGTACACCTTGTAGTTACATAAAGATACTATATTATGATTTTTTCTAATTTCTTCATAATTGTTTGCTCATCTTCTATTTATGAATATTATTGCCATTGCCAATTTCTTGTTCGTCCCATATTAATGTAGAAGACAATCTAGGAGTATGAAAGTTCGTATTACTGGTACTGGGAAGCAGGTTTTTTTTTTTCTTTAGAAAAAGGTGCCGCTAGTCAGCATGAATTTATTGTTACAGCAACTTAAACATATCCCTTGATTTGTCTTCATCATTCTCCAGATCGCTACTATATTTTGGTATCAACTGCAGAATGATGACTTCGGGGCAACCGTGAGTCCACATATTTACCAATGTTAAACTGAGTGAAAGGGCGTCCTAATACTCTGATGAACAACAGTGCAGAAATTGTCCGTACAAGAGAGATGATCAAGATGAAGAAATTCTTGTAAATCTATCTGAGTAAATCACTTTTAATCCTCACTGGAAGTTACTGTAGTTGAGCTCACAATGTGATTTAGGAGATGTAACATCTCCGGAATTTTATTTTCTTGAAGATGCTTACAGAAACCATAAACAAATTCTTTTCTATTTAAGCAGAATTTGCATGTCTAATATCAGCTTTACCAAAGAGTCCACGTCTTTCTTGCCAATACTTGAAATCTAAAATCTTATAACATAGAAGAAAATCAGTATCGTGTCCTTTAAACAGATTTCTCGGACCCGTATTACAAAAAAAAAAAAAAAAAAAAAAAAAAAAAAAAAGACTAGTTATATCTTTTTTTTTTTTTTTTTTTTTTTTTTTTTGAATTTCCAGAAGAAAGGTGCTTATACTCCGCAACACTGCATATTCAAGAAACAAAGAAACTGCTTGAGAAAAAAATGAAATGAAATCTTTGAGTTTTACGTCGCACGATTATGCCGGTTAGGCTAAAGGAGACGGTGATAAATGAGAAATGAGTGAAATGGTGGAATGAAGAAAGTGGAAGGAAACGGGAGAACCACGAGAAAACCCATGAGCACGGTGTTTGTCCACCAAAAAGTACCCACGGCGCGAGCTGGGATCGAACCAGGGACCCCCAGCACCAAAGGTGAACGCTCTATCACTGAGCCACCGCGCCCTCTAAAACTGCTTGGGAGAAGCAACAAGAGTGAAGAGAAAAAAATAATCATAATGACGAAGATAACCGAATTTGAGATTTATACGAACCTACCGTTTTCACTACCTTTAAATGACAGACAAGAACTTGGGGATTTCCGTCCGTTTGACAATATACGAATCTGTATTTGTTAAAGCAATACCAGTCAATATTTTAAAGAGTTCCAGTTTTTCTGTTTTCTGGAGTTTGTATGGATACAGCTATTATGTAGAGTTGAAAGAACATTGAAGGCCAACATTTACGAATAAGAGAAATACCTCGTTTTATCAGTAAATAATGACCCTATCCATACAGATTTCTTAAATGCATTGAAAATAATAGTCATTAAAATAGTGACTGACGTTGTTTTAACAAATATCTATTCACACGTTAAACCGTCCAATGAACGTGTTTAAAAGATAGAAAAATAAATGAATTCTTTAGTTTTAGGTTCTGCGGTTATGTTATTTTTTGGGGGGGGGGGGGCTAAAGGTAATATATGACTTTTTATAAGTGAATGACAATGGAAAAAATTGTTAGATGAAGGTAGTAGAAGGAAATTAGCCAAACCCGAAAACGAACGTTGATATGATGTTATCTATCATAATCTTACATATTATTCTGGGGTTCAACAATAGACCATTCAGCCCTCAGGTGAGTTTTTTTTTTTCTATTTCACAAACTTTTATTACCAATCTTGTGTATAGGAGATATAAAACATTTAGTTACAGGAAAAGTACATCAAATTAACAACAGCTAAATAAAGTATTCACGGGTAGCGTTGTTGGATTGAACCATTATGAAAATAAAAGTATGATAAAGCAGTTAATGCTAGTAACCAGTTAGTGTATAATAAGGCAAGCTGTTAAAAATTATATATAATGAGGCACTGACAGATTCTTCGAGTACTTTTTTTCTAGTTATGTTCTCAAATAATGGTAGTCTGCTAACAAATGAAAATAGAGAATTGTAGTTCTTTTTCGTAAATGACTAACGATTGAATTCTTTTTTCCTTAAAAAAAATGTAATGTGCCTACAGGCTATAATTTAATCAAATTATCTTTCTAAATCGTAAATCACAAGGGGCACTTTCATTTAATTGTAGTTTTGAATGCGATGTGTAAATCGAGTGAAGTAGCTCGCCTTGCCTTCGGGAGGTCGTGGGTTCGATTTCCGCTGCCGACCATCCTGACTGGGGTTGCCCAGGGTTTTCCTCAGTCCTACTAGGCAAATGCCGGGATGGTAACTACTAAACAGGCCCTGGCCGTTACTTCCCAAAATTCTTTCCATTATTGTTGTTGTTGTTGTAGTTGTTATATATCCAGTATAAAATGGCCAATGAGCTGTATCTGGTGATTGTTAAATAAATAAATAAATAAATAGTTAGATAATAGAATATTGAAGGTGACACTCTGGTCTGTTGTGCGTCATACCGTTGACTATGTTTGACTAAAGAGCGATTGCGTTACAATAATCAGTTCTGGAATATACGTTAATTTCCAAGTTGATGCAAACTATTTAGAGTGCCATTTACATAAAAGTGTGGAATGAAATTCATTTACATTTTCTTTTACACAGTTGGTCATCAAGTGTGTTAACATCCCACGTTTATGTTCTTTTAGGGTAAGAGAGACGACGACTAAGGCGAATTAATGATAATGGAAGAATTGGTGGAATCAGAAAGTGGAAGAAAACGGGAGTACCCCGAGAAAACCCATGGACACGATGTTGTCCACCACAAACTTACATGGCCGGGGTTTGAACCAGGAGATCTCACGCACCAGAGGTAAGCGCTCGACCACTGAGCCACCGTGCCCCTTAGTGTTAATAGATGTAGATATTGCATGTTGTTTAGTCACTGAAATAGATGGTATTGTGATGGAACCAGAATTGAATATGTGAGAACAATTTCTACCATATATATAGGCCTATATACTGATATAGGCATAGGTATGGTGTATGCCGAATGCGCCTGTACATCTCTAATAAAATGGTTTGATTTTTTCTTTCATTGCCATGCATTCTGAAAATTTTGTTGTATATAATATTCTTCAATTCATTGAAATCATATTTTATCTTGAGTTTAATTAACTTAAAACCCGATACTATAACGATCCACAGTAATGCTTCTGCCTCGATAGAGAAAGACTATATGGATCATCCACACAATAAACCATCATACCAGCAATAACAACTTCTGCGGGCATATAACTTCCAAAGACGGTTTCCAAAGGTATTACGTGCTTTGGAAAACATCCTGGATGTTGATCACGATCGAGCTACTATCCTGATCGTTTATGATCGTCTTTCGAGATCCTTGTTCATCAGAAGTGACAACCCGATAAAAAAAAAGACTTATTTGGTGATGAAAAATGGCTAACTGCGGTAATAAATTGTGATTATGCACTTATGCTATGCAATGCATTTTGTATGATATGCATTTTGCTATTTAATTTTTCATTTACATCACATTTTCGAAGATTTTTTTGTTTTGTTTTACCAAACGGAGATACAATATTGCTTTTAAAATGTTCATATATATACATCGTATAACTTTATGTAAATCTTTCATGGTATAATTTTTAAATAATTTAACCAAATTCTTTCGAAAATGGCTACTTATGTTTTATCTTTTGTACTACAAGCTGCTATCCAGAAGTTTGTTAAATTTCTGCTTTGTGAATGAATTTAATTTGAAAGAAGAATCCTGTTCTTTCACCATAGAGAACCCTGTCTATGCCTTTTACAGCCCAGAATATGCTGTCCTCCTTCTCACTGATAGATCGCAACAAAGATATTTGGTGTGGCTGCTTCAGAGGGTGTGAATAAGAGTGTACAGAGATATGTGTGTGTGCGTGTGTGGAAAATGTTGGTTGGAGCAAACTAGGAAAGGATACGAGGAGGTGGGGGATAGAAAATATATATATCCCATCCTCATTAAAAGAAATATAACAAGAAGAATTATAGTGACACATTCAGCCATCGAAAACGGTCGTAAAATTTTCAGTTGGGAGAGGGAAGGGAGTGGGGGAGGACGATGCCTCTAATGGTTTTCATTGTTCTTTATTTTATATAATTCCTCCGTCAGCCAATCTCTTCCTCTGACTCCTATTTCCCTATCTTGTTTCCTGAATAGAAAGATAACGAGGGTGGTCGCCTGGTTTCTTTCTAAATGGCCCTAGTTGTGTCCTGTTTTTCCTTCTTCTCTTCCGATTTTTTCTTCTCCTTACTTCTTTGACTGCGTCAATTTTCCTTTCGTATGCACGCTCGCTATCTATATCCGATTAACTGAAAAATGTATAATAATGAGAATAATAATAAAAGAGTGAATTCAGAATAAGTATTTAACAACATTCTTTTGAAGGTTAAGAATAGAGCGATAGCGTTTGCAGAAAAAAGGAAAAAATTGAATACTTAAATTCTTATTCTGACCCATATTATAAAATTATTGAATCAGTTTTTTCTTTCTTCCTTCCTTTTTTCTTTCTTTATTTTTTATTTATTTATTTATTTATTTATTTATTTTGGTAAATTATCTGCTCTTATTGATACAAATAAGAAAAATTGTTACTGAAATGTTTATTGACAAAATACTATTTCTCTCTCTTTTTCTCTTTTCTTTACAATTACTGAGCTTCTTCTTCGCTAAGCGGTTAGCGTACGTGCCTTTGGGATGGGAGACCCGGGTTCGATTTCTGGCTGGAGTTCATGTGGTTCGGATTCTACGTTAATCAGTAGGTCTCGTCTCATACAGCCTCGCTGCTGAAACGGAAGTTAAACTCAAAATTAACTCAACTCAACTTTTCAATTACTTCACTAAATACTCTCATTATGTGGCCAAATGGTTAGAGGGCATGGTAACCGAGAACGATTCTACATAGAAGCAATATAGACAAAACTAGAGGCGGCCAGGGAGCATGCCCCTAGAACGCCAGAACATCGTTGGACCACAGATAAGATTTTTTTAAGATTCTCAGAAATAAGGGTCCATGGCTCCCCTAGCAAAATATTCTAGTTAAGACAATGACGAGCACAGATGTTTAATGGGCATATGCATCATCGTGAGACAATTCCAGAGCGATTCCGGATGGAAGAAGACAAATAAGGAAGTCACAGAGAATGAATTAATAGAGAAGCACGTTTAAGTACAGTCCATATACATTGTTCAATTCGAACAAAACTCACTCTACAGAATGCGTGTCTGTAAAGGGAATGCTAATCTTACTTACAACTTGTCCCTCCCCCTTTCCGCAATACGGCTATTGTAGGGTTGCGAAATGCCGAGTAGTCGTTCGGCAAGAATCATGACGTGTCAGTATTATGCATAATGGGAGTTAGCCACGAAAGACGTTCTCTCCTAGTACTTCTGCGATGCATCTGGAAATGCCTGGACAAAATGGATAGTCCAGGTCGCCCTCATTAACAAGGTGGCTACAGCCAGTAATTATAGCCATTTTTGGTCCTACCTCTTCTATACACAAATATTAAATACTCAGATATAAAGATATACGTTACGTTTGTATGCAGATACGTAGGGTCTATATATACGCACGATTACTCCTCATACCTACTCACCGCTGCGGACATTTTCGGTAGTGTCGGATGAAAGTGTATTGGCGACACAGCGGAATTCAGTGATGAGACTTGTTCCTGACTTGTACTATATGTCAATCGCTTCGGAGAATCGCCATTAGGTAAATATGAATAAAGATTGTCCTCTAAACTTATTCAAACATTAAGCGCTATCCCATTTCCCATCCACCATTTCCCATTTCCCACCCAATTTAGTGTGCTCTACGCGACATATATAATCTACCATGCCCCGCTAGGAAATCGAATCTCAGCCCTATCGTATGGGACATGGTGGTACGGCGCACGAATGCTAGTCGGGCTCCGACAACGACTATTGCTCAGCTACAACAAGATCTGGAGCGACCGTAGGATACTATACCCCAGACATACATTTAGAATCTGTATGACTGTATGAGCATCCACTTGTGTGACAACTGAGGCTAGTTACACGTGCTGCTATTAAAACAACTGCTGTATATTGCGAATACCCTGTTCAGGATGTCCTACAAGCTGACCTAGTACCTACCATTGCCTTCTTGTGATCTTTCCATCTGACTTTTATTTTGACTGTTCTCCAATCAATATTTGCAATTTTCATTTTTCTTTTTCTTTTTTGTAATGTTAAAAACTTGACTGTGTGTCCAAGCAGTGTCCTTAAGGCACCAGAAATACTATGACGTGGAGGGATCGGAAGAAGTTTAACTAAGAGGGACTAACAAGTCTGTGAGGTTGAGACACCAAATGGAGGATGCTGTGCATCCGATGCTATGAAATTGAAGAATCAAACCGTAATACGAAATGAAAAGTTCCTGACCATTCCACTGATAATCATTCCTGAAAGAAGCTTTTAAAAAAATATTCAGAGCTTTGCACCTTAAAAGTACCTAGAGTGGGAATATAAATCTCTGAAATTATTTATTTCTAAATCGATCCGTAGCCTCTTGATTTGCCGACTGACACTCTATTGCATCCATATCAGAGAAAGTGGGATATGAGAGAAAGAAGAAAAAAACGAGATTAAAACAAGTGGAAGTGTGCAAAAAGAAAGAAAAAAAAATCAGTTAGAGAGGGTGCCATACGAGAATGAAAAATAATCAATTTAGCTCTGGAGAGCCTTTCGCTCCCTCCCTCGTTGAGGACGTTTCCACGCCAGTAGCAATGAACCGCGCGTGTTCTCTTCCACCTTCCGTTGGGCATCATCTGGGTAGCGGGAGTAAGTCATCAGCCTCAATGAAAATGCTCCAATCAATCTAATCACGGTAAAGTACTCTCGAATAACTCCCGCTAACAGATGGAAGATGAAGTTGAGCATAAGTAGAGGTTGGAATAGGGAGAGATGGGGGAAGGTTAGGTGGCTGCATAGACGCTGTGGACTTTCTTTTTAGAAGAGACAGCACATACCAGGATGGAAATGATGAGCTTTAGTAGTCAAGTACATTTACTTGTGTGCTGCCATATGAGAGAATTATTTAGGTGGTGAGGGGAACGATAGATGCCATGTGTGGAAGGGAGAAGGGGGAGAAACTAAGAAATAATGGTCATTGTTGTTTGGGGTTTGTTGTAATACTAGAAACCGTGTGAGTTAGGGATGAGTTCATTGAAAAAGAGAGCGAAAGGACATTTAAGAATTGAGTTTGTGCGATTGGAGAGAAGAAAGGAACAAAAGTGTACACACGCTCGTAAATATCATATTTCACTTGAGCAAGAGAACTTGTCATTGTACAAATTATACTTTTATTCAATTGTACGAGATATACAGCTACAGCCTAATACTGTAAGTTCTACTTGCGAGAAAATCAGGGTGTTTGTTGCATTAACATAGGTGTATAAGTTGAAAAAAAAATGCAATTAATTAATTAATTTAATGTCCCAGGTTTACACATTTTAGGCTAAAATAGACGGAAGATTAACATGAATAATCATGAAAGAATTGGTGGAATGAGGATATAGGAGGAAAGCCTGAGACAACCCACAGGGACGATGCTGACCACACACTTCGATGGCCTAGGATCAAACCAAAGACCCCTCCCATCCTGTGGTGAGCACTTTACCATCAGGCCACTCTATGCATGAGTTAAATTGTTCATAGAACAATTTATCTAAAAAGTTTATGGATCACCTTGTATTCTTCTACAGGGATGCCCACAAGATTTTTTCAGGGGGCGGTACCAGAAAGATTGACATACAAGCACAGTCGCGGATACACATACGTTGATGCACACATGTGTATAATACTTCATGTAAAAAAATGTTTTTTTTTTTTCGTAAATTGGATAACTTTATTAACCACAGTGAACATCATATAGTATTTAATGTACGTGTATTAAATTTTATAATGTGTGAGTGTGTAAATCTAATATGTTCTGACATGTATTTCGAAGAACTGAAACCTTTCGAAAATCTCCCTACGCTATTCCATACTGTGGGTAGCCATGTGGTAGGAAAAATAGTCAAATATTATAGAGAATAGAGTAGTTTTAAAAACAATTTCCTTTGTGTTACAAGACATATAGGCAAATGGTTCATGTATCCATGAAAGGGGAAAAAAATGAGACCATTTTTGTGGGTTTCTATCTGTAATGTTGCTACAATCTGTAGAGTAGTTTTATTTTGACATGAATGATGAGTACGTCAGGTGCAATGCCTAATAAAATTTTTTGAGTTGTAAATAAGAGTTCTAAGATTATTATTATTATTATTATTATTATTATTATTATTATTATTATTATTATTATTATTATTATTATTATTATTATTATTATTATTATTATTATCGTATCTCAATTTCAATCACCTCATTATAAAAATTCAAGTCACTGTCCTAACCCAGGCTTCAAATTTCAGTTCATAAGAAGTTCTGTTTAGTCAGAGATATACAATATTTCAAATTTCTTTCATTATACTTTCATTATATAGAAAGTACTGTGTTTAATGAAGTAAAAGATTGTTTTCTCTGGGAAAGTTACTGGGTTCGATTTGTGAATCCACCAAGTTTATCTAAAACTTTCATGTATCTCCTAAGTTTAGTGCAAGTATTTCTTTCAGCATTCCCCACTTCTCGTTACTTTTCGGATATAAAATATGATCCTTGTTGATTCATACAAGTTGGTTGGTATTACAAGTGATTTATCAAAATATATATTTTTAGACTAGGCATTTCAAGCATTTCTTATACTGGGAACGACTTTGTAAAGGACTCTAAAATATCGGCGGATGGCAACTCTTAAAAAACAAGAAACAGCCAAAAAGTGCACTATTACTAATCAAATCAATTGATGATTACAAAAGAAATGAGAATTGGTTGGGCAAAGGGGGAGGAAAACTTTGAACTTTGCACAGTGCACCCAACACCACAGCTAGTCCTTCCGGCACGTGGCCGATTTTACGGAGTGTAGCATATGGTTCATAAAGCCTCTGGTAGATTGTATTTTGGGTTTTGTGTTCTGTTGTTTGGCCATCATGTTGACACTCTGCTTCCACTAGCAATTTTCTGCACTGCCGATCTAGTATTTGCATCCCCTCCTTTCCCAGAAAGTAAAGAATGGAAAAGAGGGGACATGGGAAGAGAGAATAGGCCCATTTCGGGTTGAAAGAAGAGCTGTACGTCTGCCAATGTTCAAGAGAAGATGATGAAGGGAACAAATAATGGTAAAACATATTCATTAAAATCAGTTCTGTTCCCGTTTCATCCATATAATATTACCATAATAGCAAAGGCAATTTTCACGCACTTTTGCTCATTTTTTTCATTATTCTCTCAAATTATTAAAAGACAAAACGAAGAGGTTATGGCATTTTAATGATTGAGTTTTCTTTCTCTGTCTTTGCTATGGTAGTGTTAGTTTGTCTTTCTGTAGGCTATATCTTTGCCCCTTTGAAATAAAGAAGAAAAGAAATTTTTTTAAAAAAATTCTTCTTGAAGTAGTACTAAACGTAGTGACCGCAACAAGTCGTGAAGCTTGACCTAAATCTACCAATTTCATCATCCAATAGAACGCGATGCTGTATCCCAGTCGCCAGCCCTATCCCTGAAATTTTGCCAGTGTCATCTCTCGCGCTATACGGAGAACTTCTCCTGAAAGCATAGTGTTGTCGGATTGCCACGAAGTTTCGTTTTTTTTTTTTTTTGTTCTTATTATTGTTGTTTCATATTTTTGCTATTACTATTGTTACCGTTTAATTCGAATAATTACTAGTGTTCGTGTTATAGTCCTTTAAATGCATTTTCTTTCTTGCCACTCGTTATCCATGTCTTCCAAGTTTTTCAACATTTTGGTAAACTTCTGCTGTTTCTCAAGTGTGCATTCGCAAGGCAGCTCCACGAATCGTACCGAATTCTTCCGATGCACCACACGTGTGGCAGAGCAGTTCTATGATTAATGTAGAGTCCAGGCTTTACGAGTCGTAGCTGTCACTATAGTACATGAATGTATCTTACTTCAGTGATATCAAGTTGCATAACTACATCTTACTACGAGATAAGAGTTGAAGCTGTCTCGTCTCCTACGTCGTCACGAAAGTTCTGTCTCGTGTCGTGGGCAACCCTATACATAAAATTAAGTAAATGTAAAGAAAAGCAATGTGTCTTAATGGTAAAGCACTCAACTCTGATGTGAAAGGTAAATGGCTCAATCCGTAGGTCATGTGAAGTTGTGATGAACATCGTGCTCCTTCTTTCTGTTTTTTTAAACGTTTTTTTAACCTCTTCTTCCATTTCATTCATTTATTCACCAGTCTTTTTTAGCTTATAGGACATAACTACACATCGTTAAATTGAGATTCGATTTTATATTTATTATCATCAGGTAAATATGCTTTGAAATATGTCCAAATTAATCATAAACTACTGGAATTAAAGTCTTGTTAAATTATGCACTTTGCTGTATAAGATATTTCATCTAAACAGGTCCATAATAATCAACATTTTATTAGATATCCCTACTCGAAACACTGAACTCACGAATATGAGCTACTAATATTCTTGGTCTATTATGGTTCAAATCCCACTGCTGTCATTCTGAGTCATCGTTTTCTTTTTTTTTTTATGTAGTACTGAATTCCAATAAGGTGTATATTACGTGTGTTTGTTTCTTGGTGAAGTTCAGACCTATTTTATAATACCGAGGCTATATGAGACTTGCACCTAAAGTTTATGACGGAATCTAAACTACCGTGATGCGTTCAAGTGTTTCCTCACCAAGAATCGAACCCAGGATCTTGTCCACCAAAGGTGGATGCACTAACCACAAGACCAACAGGAGGGTGAATATTTCAAGTGTTAAATGGCTTCATATCCCACCTGAAAAATGAAACTTTGCTAATATAAATACTCATAAATATTCTGAATTTTGCACAAAATAATATTGATGATAAAATGTGATTTAATTCGGAACCTGGCCAAAAGTATATTTATAAAATTAGTTTGCTTGCGTATTTAGGCTAGAGATGTACCACAATATGAAACATTAATTTAGAGTTAATGTTTCATATCGTATTACATGGAATCGTGTCGATCTATATTGAATACAAGCCACATGAACTCCCCCCAGGAATTGAATCTACGTCTTCTGCACCACAGGTGCAACACTGTAACTATTTAAGTAGAGGCTACTTTCAGTAACTCATGAAATAAAATTGAATATTGTTTTAAACGTACTACACTATGCCTTGGAGGCTAATGGAGACGGGAAAATTTTAATGAATGTTAATGATTATGGAATAATTAGTAGAAGGAAACGAGAGACCTCAAAGAAATCCATAGATAGGATGTTGTCTACCACAAACTAACACGGCCTGGGACTGAACTAGGGACATCTTATACCAAGGATGAAAGTTTTAATTCTGTGGATACTATTTTCGACTTTCGTTAGTGATTTATATGTTATAATGGAGGAATTTCCCCATTACTAAAGCAGAAAGTGATATTTGCGTAACTCGAGCATATTAAAGTATTTTTTACATTTCTCTTCAATTCTATGTCTCTGCGTATCGAGTTCACACCTTTCGTCTTACGATCTATTCCCTGAAACAGTTGCAATCCCTTAGTTTGTCTTCATCACGGGTACCCTTTCCTCTTTCCTTTTTCGTTCCTAGTGGAGAAAGCGCGAGATCCGTCTCTTTCTCTCTCTCTTTCACCCAGAGACGCACGTCAGAGGGCAGGCGGGTAAAAGCAACCAGCAGTCGAAGCCAGCTACTCCTCTGGGAATGCGCCTCCCGTTAAGGTGGTGATTAGGCCCACCGTGGGATAACCTTCCGCTCAATGAAGTAGTTATAAGACCAACTGGCCACTTGGGGAGACTGGCCAGTTACTGGCGCCAGATTGGAAGGAAAATTAGAGAAAATTGAGACCTAGTCTTTGGGGGATTCCCTCTTTTCTTTCTTCCCTTTCTTTCGCGTGCACCTTTCTACTATTTTCTTCACTCCCATTTATCCTTCAGTTGTTATTTACTAGTTTAGAAACTATAGAATACAATCAGGGCCGGCGAGAGCGGTCGCGGGCCCCGGGGCTGAGCAATCCCGGGCCCCTTACACGTTCCCTTATAACCTTTTACGTACTTACCACTTTGGACGGAGGTAAACTAAAATGAACATTAAGGCTTAGTTTGAACTCTTCATTAGACCATTAATGCGTTTAATTTACATGGTATTGCTATATCTCCAAATAAGTGAATAATAAGAACTCTGAACCTAGCCTATGTTCACTGTTCACTGAAAACAAAACAGCAACAACAACAACAAAACTCATTAATTTACTATTTATGATTTTGTTTAGACCCTATAGTTGTTGGTTCTAAGATTTTTGAAGGCTTCAAAACTAAAATGAATAAAAAAAATATAATATATTTAATACAACGCTATCAAAATACAGAAAAAAGTAACTTATCTATTTGTAATAGCAAAAGTTCTCCCCCAGTGCTCAATCAAATGCTCAAAACAAACTAATTTGTGAAGTAAATAGAAAAAGCACGTATTAAATAGTTAATAAAAGTTGAGAAAGTAAATGTTCTCAACTATCCAACCTACCCTTTACTATGAATATCTTTGCACAAATTGTTGCTAGAAATAATTAGATAGAAGTAAGCTATGCAGTTAGTCTTCCTTAATTAGAGACATGAGGCATTAGGCCTAATTTAGTTATTTCAATGAAATATTGCTCAAATTAACTATAGTGTGATTAATAATGTGATATTAATAGTAATTGTCTGTAGGAGAAATTTATTATATGTGTTAATACTAGACAACTGTTACAGTTACAATGTATCCTTTTCTACATATAGTTACAACAAAATTCCCTTTCTGGCCTTTTCAGGGCGAATTCATCAATGATAGCTTCCAGTTTGGTACACTTGACAAGTTCTGTCTCCATTGCCGACAAGCCTAAGCTTGATAATCTGTCTTGACATACTGTAGTGCGTAAAACATTTTTTACTCTATTTAACAGCGAGAAAGAGCGCTCTGCACTAGCAACGGTAGCAGGGGTTGTGGGGAGTATACGAAGGGCCACTGTCAGATTTGGAAATAAAGTTTCTAGATTCAAAGTTTTGATGTTATTTAGGAGTTCTCATGGTGAAAGCGTTTTCTCACCAAAATTGGCTGAATATATCAATTTCAGGCTATGCAGTTCATCAGAAAGATCATCTCCTAAATCTTTTGGGTATCGCTGGACTAGTGCAGCTGCTTGTTCTTGGATCTGGTCACCTGCCATTTCTTTGCAAGACCACAGTGCACAAAAATTGTAACACAAAGAGCGCACTGTTTGGAAGCGAAGTGAGCAAGAATATACAACATTTAGTAATTCTTTATCCTCGGCCGCCGGGCCCCCTTTGGGGCCCCGGGCCCCAGGGCTCTGGCCCCTCCTGCCCTCCCCTCTCGCCGGCCCTGAATACAATAGAAAGAAGAGAGGAATTAGATGGATTTTGAATATGTAATGGATACTAGGTAAATTACAGGCATAATTAAACAGTATTAATATTTGTTGAAATGTTTTCACGTCTTAGTATTCTGTCCATCACATGTGATGTAAAAGTAAAGAATATCATTGTAAACATTCTTAAAACGCTTGTATTATTTTACTCAGTCAAGTTCAACCGGACTATGTGCGACCTAGAAGTACACTTTTGAGATCAGGGACGGGATAGAGAGAACAGGTTGAGCAAAGGATGTGAGGAGACGAAGTAGCGGAATGAAAGAAAGCAAGTGTTATTAGTATTCGTTAAATCATAAATTCATGAGTAGTGTATCTAAAAAAAAAAAAAAAAAAAAAAAAAAATCGATCACACCTTGTCTGTCTGTCACCACTGTCTTCTATCAACCTTAAGTTTCCCTAATTTGCTCCTTGTTCTCTCAGTATAGTTTACTGAGAATAAAAACAGCAAACTGTGACATCATAGAGCATACAACTGAAAATTGTATAAATATACGGAATCCACATTATTACTACGGAAATCTGTACGGAGCATACGCTACATACGTATTGCCCTTTCCCGCTTATATCATGCCGCTGCAAAATGTGTGATATCTAACGAACTTCGGTATATTACATACGTATACGTATGTTACATAAGCCAGCTATATTTTTATAGACATCTATCTGTATGTGGAGCTCTTATAGCCTATATATAGTTCTTTCTTTCATACGGAAAGTACGTATAGATGGAAAGTGTTATGAAACATGCGTTTTAGTTATACGTTTGCTGTAGGATGTTACATATAGTCGTACGTTAAGAGTCTTCATCCCTGCGAAATTAAAATACCGCTAATTTTATAGTAATTATGTGATATCTTCAAATAGATAAAAGATAATCGAAATGTGGAACAAGAGCGCCCTAGACAATGTCATTTTACATGAGATACCGTTATCACGAGTCACCTAGTAGCTTTCCGTGTGCAGCCGTTTATAAGCGCGAAAATAAATTCCGATTTTCTAAATGGCTGGAAATCGAAAGCAAGTAAGTGAGTCATGATAACGGTATCTCATGTAAAATGATATTGTCTAGCGAGCTCTTGTTCCATATTTCAATTATCTTTTATCTATTTGAAGATATCACATAATTACTGTAAAATTAGCGGATTTTAATTTCGCCGGGATGAAGACTCTTAAGTCCAAAAAAGTACAGGATTTACGCATGTAACCTAGGTTTTTACGTATGCCACATACGTTTTTTTTTCTCGATGTGATTCACCCGAATTATATTATTACATGTTACTTGAAATAAATTATTTTTCCTGGCCAACTGACTAACATGTGCTTTCTGAGCATGTGATCCTCTACTCGATTCCTGGTGCGATTACTGGCTTTGGATACAAGCGCGACTAGTAGTTCGGATCCTACTTTATATTATAGGTTCCGTCTCGGTGCAACTAATGTGGACGGTAAACTCTCATTAATTAATTAGCCCCGAAATAATTTGTAGAACTTTCAGTGGCGACTCCTGAGCTCTACAGGAAGGAAGGCACATTAACACAATGTATTTTTAAAAACAAAACAGTGGGCAGCCTGCGCGTCTTTAGTGTACGTGGTCCCAGGCGATTCTTAGCGACAGAACTTTGAAATTTGAACGCAGTACAGTGCTTCAAATTCTACTTTAAACTGTAGGTTCACGTCTCATGTAGCCCCAGTGCTGAAAATTTTCACTAAACTGCAGTCGATCAATGTAATTAACATATTAATTCTCATAGTTCGAATTTGCAATAATATTTGTTAGATTAATTAAAAACAGAGAACAAAATCTTGAGAATTTTTATACTTTTTTTCACGTCCTGAATGAATAAGGTTATGAATGACAGGACCTACTAATAATGAAAGACTTGTGGGGTGCAGTTGACGAGTCCGCGATCATGCAATAGGCCGTTCCCCATCATACTGTTCCGCCTATAAGAGAGCTGGATTAGAGAACCCTGCCACCGGCCTCTGTAAAATACTTTTTATATCATAGAATTATACAAGATATCCACCTGCATAAAATTGGCACTAACTATAAGATGCGTTTTTTTCTCTTCCTATTTTCTTTATTTTTCGACTGCTAAAAGTTTATTCTTTTAGTTCATTTTACCTTGATTAATATTTTTTGCTCATAAAGATATCGTGGAATGTGTTTGGCCTTACTCTTAACAGGACCTTCTTCCTGCCACTAAGTTCCGCTAACATACGTGATCCATCCAATTGATCTCGATATATGGACAATGGAAAATCGTTTTCCGCTCTATTACTAAGGAAGTGGGTTTTTAGTTGCGCCTGAGAAGTATGCAACCAATTTAATTCTAATGTTTTGATGAGTGGTATATCTTACAGGGTGTGGTTAATCTAATCGAGCTTTTCATTGAGAAATTTGGTTTACCATAAACTCCTTTGTTAATGTTCCCCATATTTTTCTATGGGAACGAATTTGTAATACTGTAGGGATGTTTTCCGTACTTCAGTTTTCACTTTATATTCATTTTGACAAACCAAATTCACGTGGTATATACTATTACTTGTTTTGTAATTTAAAAATGTATAGAATCATAGAAAAAGTATGGTGTTCCTTCACGTGCTTAAATATGACAACACGAGAAATACTTGATTGAAAAAAGGGAGAAGAAAGCAGAGATTTATAGAATTCAAGTTTCTTTTCCTCGAATAACTTATTAGGTATTTATATGAAATAACTAACCGTTGTTCAGGATTACGTGAAGATTAATAGTTTCTAATATTTATAGGGGGGGGGCACGTTGGCTCAGTGGCAGAGCGCTTACCTATGTGCCGTGGGCTTCCTTATTCGATCCCCGGCCAAATAAGTATGAGGTGGACAACATTGTGTCCGTGGGTATTCTAAAGATTCTCCCGTTTCCTCTCAGAATATCATTTTACCAGTTCCTCCATTGTCATTCACTTGCCTTAATCATCCGTCTCCCTTAGCCTAACGGGCATAATCGTGGGACGTTAAACTGAAAAATTTCACTTTTAATATTTATAATAAATTGAAGTTTTACAAATTGTCATTAAAGAAATAGGTGCTTAATAGCAAAATGATGTCAGATAAAAGCCTGCGGTCGTTAGGAAATAGTAGGAGGGATGTGGACTAGTATTTCTTGTTTCCTACTTGTAAATTAGTCGCCACTCCAATTCAAATGACAATTATTAACAAAAATTACTAACATAGGTGTCTTTCTCATAACTAGAACACTCTTCCTGAGCCCACATATCGTATTGAATTATCACTATCACGTTTCACCTCAGTATCATCAGGAAATTTATTACCGCAAAAAAAGTATCGCTGAACTTCGTAAAAAGTGTCAGGTGATAAGAACAATCTACCGTGCTGTCCTCTATCTCGCTAGAATCGTGCAGTTCTAGAGCCAATGATATTATGAGATACTCTCAAAGCAAAGTCGTCCAAATTCCCTTCCCATAATTTATTATTATTATTATGATTTTCATATCTAACGCAGGCAAATTTTGACAAGAAAACTGAGAAGCATTCAATTGTTATGAATCTTAACACAAGCTCTTGTAATTAGACAAGTTGCACGTTTAAGTTAAAATATATTCATTAAACTTAAATAATGAAAACATACATTTGAAAGTTTCTTGCAATCTTTTTCACAAAAAATTATAAATAGTTTCAATCATCATTAGAATACAAATCAAGGCAGAGCAGATATGCTGTTAGTCCATAAATCCCCTCACTCTTTAGATATAAAACGGAATTACATTATTAAATTATTGCATATATGTGTTTAGTAGTAATTATAAGAATACTTTAACCTATATATCTAAACAATTTAGTAAAACTAAGGTATTGGAGCGTTCAAAATACATCTAAACGCAATACATTATGCTTCCGTGACTTTCTTTAATAAAATTCTTTTAAGGCAGAATGATACATACAATAAGCATATTATCAATAGGATACTTAGTAACACAATTTAGTTATTTATAATATTTCATCATAATGAGAGACAATACGTATCTCAGCTATGACTTGGAGTAATTAGTTTTTTGAAAATATGTATCAAACACAAAGAAATTGACATCTGCAATATGAACTCTATGTTTAAGAAAACTATTGTAAATGTATTATGTAATACACCAACACTATAATTGGGCTTATGCCTGTTGTGTTGATGGCAAATAAATAAATAAATAAATAATTCAAGGAGTTAAAGTGAAAGAAAGATTGAGGGTAATTTAAAATATTTTCTGTAATATGCAAATTGTAATACAATTTTTATATATTTGAACTTGTGGTTACTAAATAAAAAAAAGTATATATACCAAAATCTATCATGAATATAGGTGAGTCTTACTTTGAAATATTAAGTATAAGTCACTATTTGTTAACGAAATTT
The DNA here is from genome assembly GCF_964235325.1 of Thermobia domestica. Lineage (NCBI taxonomy): Eukaryota > Metazoa > Arthropoda > Insecta > Zygentoma > Lepismatidae > Thermobia > Thermobia domestica. The sequence continues at coordinate 172,054,232 of NC_137454.1, read as the reverse complement.
TAGATAGACAATGCGTTACATTTTATTATATGTAATTCTCTACCTTACAGATGTTATACTTAAATTCTGTAATTTATTTGTTTATCAACACAACAGATAGAGGGCCAATTAGAGTGTTAAATTATTACAATTCATTTTTACAACAGTCTTTTTAGTGCCTTACAGGACATTGTATATATATATCAATTGCACCATGTTTTCGACATAATTTGTTATAGACAGAACATGTTCTCCAGACTGCTGACTTTAGCATTATGTTGGTCTTAGCCTTTTTTGCAATAGAAGAGACCTGTATTATTAATTCTAGTTCTAACTGAAGGATCATGAAAGTATAATGTTGATATAAAAGTTCGAAGAATCGAATTCATTTGGAACTACTTTTTGGAGGAATGCCAGATCGACAATATTACGCCTGTTCTAATAAGTAAATATTAAAATTGTCTACCAGTGTACTATGGTTTTCAAGTGAGGAATAAAATTTCAGTGATTTTGTATATCAAATACGTAAGAAATTTCGATTAAACTCTTTCAATTTGTTTGCGATACTTTTGTTGTGATGGGTTCCAAATCACAACAGCATATTTCAACTTGAAGCGTACATATTATACATTTTCAAGAACGTTGCAATATTTCTGGAGTCCTTACCACTTTTAATTATGAATCATAATATTTAATTTAAAAGCATCATGACTAACATTTTCGATGTGTTTAATGAACGCAATCGATGATAACGTAAAGAAAAACGTATTTAAAGACCCTATTCTGGAAACTCTTTTGTCTCTCGTAATTTCTACCCTGATCTCTCTCTCTCTCTCTCTCTCTCTCGAACCCCACTCAACCAGCTTACACCGTTTCATTTCCTTTCCATGCATTCTCGTTGCCATTTCTCACACCTCGTGTTTTCCCTCTACCATTTCAAGTTGCTCTAACTAAAACCCTTATCAGCTTTCCCTAAAAGTTCTCGGGTGTTGTTGTTGTTCCACAGAAAACACCAGCATTGCCAACAACAGCCAAATCAGGTGCTATTTACTGCGGAACAGTTAATCTTCATTCTCTTAACAGTCAACAGAGGGGCTGGAACTCGTTTTGCACGTTCTCATGTGCGCCTTCTCTTTCTATCTTAGTATTTCTTCCCTGTCTTCGTTGTCTTTTGTTTAAAGTTGCAAGAGAAGTAAGGGTAGAGATGTTGTAAATATTAAGTCATCACATCAGTTACTTTCCGTGTTATTGTTTCTTGAATTACCGTTCTCGTAAATATTATCTTACATAAACAGCTCAATGTAAGCACACGTAAGGAAAAAAAATATTAGGATAACTTTAAGCTCCAAAATGTTACCACCATTGGAAGAAACTACTAATAGTGTCGCATAAGATATGCTGAACGTACTCGCCACAAATTAGACTATAGTATCTACGAAAGTAAATGAATATAGTGAAGTAAAATAAAGTGATGGTGTACGTACATAATGTGTAAGAGGCAACAATGCAGACCTTTGAGGCACATGATAACTTCAGAAGAAGAAAGATAACATGTTTACAAAATGAAATGAAATCTTTCAGTTTAACGTTTATGCCCTTTAGACTAAGGGAGACGGATGATTAAGGCAAGTGGATGATGAAAGAAGAATAGTGGAATGAGAATGTGAGAGAACATGGGAGTACCCGAAAAAACTTATGGACACGATGTTGTCCACCAGAAACATATTTGGTCAGGAATCGAACCAGAGACTTCACACACCAGAGGTAAGTGTTTCACCACTGAGCCACTTCTCCTCTTAACATGTTTAAGATATGTATTTTTCAAATTCAGGACACTTGAAGTGTTTTTTTTTTCCCCTCATTTATAAATGTTACTTAGAAATAGAAAGAAACATGAAGAAAAACGTAATACCGTGTAAATGCTAGATGGCTTTAAAGCAGTACATGCTTTCTTTTTTGAATAAATAAATAACACTTCACAAAATTATATTCTCTTTTGAAATTCTACCCATAGAGCCGTACGCGACCAAAGGAGAGAACAAAGAATATAAAAACGACCACATAAATGAAAAATCAGTAACTCATATTAGATAAGATCCTCGCTTCGCTGAAGAGTTGAACTATTTCGCAATCCGAAGACTTACATTGATTTTGAGTACATAAACTCTTACAAAATTTTTGAGAATATGTAAGTTTCTAAGTACAGCAGATTCGGATTGTGCACCATGCGTCATTTAGGCTTTTTAAATGATTCTACACTAATATTTAGTACATTAGTTATATAATAAGTTATAAGTATATACATCTTGTTTATTTAATTACCGATTGGTATATTTGGAGATCATTTAAGCACACAACTGTGCAAGAATTGTTGTCAATGCTAAAACTCCTATAATGTAAACATCGTAAAAAGACCAGAACTGCAGCTTACGGTTCGCCTTAGTAACACTTCGGGTTGAAGCAAATACTGCGTTACCAGCCAGAAAATCGCTACCTTCCACTACAGACGACCGTGCAAAAAGCCAAAAGTCCTGAAACTAAAACTACACGTATGTATGAAAGAATCATTACATCATGAAAATATGGACCTAGAAATAACAATTAACTACAGGGTGAGTCATAAGTCTCCATACAAGATGACTAATGTTTATTTTTTATTTTCCAGGTAGTAAGTTTATATACAAGATGACTAATGTTTATGTTTTACGTATTTTCCAGGTAGTAAGTCTCCATACAAGATGACTAATGTTTATTTTTTATTTTCCAGGTAGTTGAACCAAAGTGAAAGAAGCGAAAGATTGCCACTTACGAAGGAAGAACGTATTGACATCATTCTGTTGGCTGATAGTGGTACCACGCGTCATGTAGCAAGTGCGTTCAATGAAACACAGAACGCAGATAACCCATGACACAGTGGCCAAATTCATTCAGAAATTCAAGAGGACAGATTCTGTGGCCGACGAACCTCGATGTGGAAGACCGAAGACGGCAACAAATGAAGTTACGTCAACGATGGTGCTGGCAGCGATGGTCAAGAATCCGAAAAAGGGAACCCGACGCCTCTCTGTAGAAATTGGTATCAGCCAAAGCAGTGTCATGCGCATCTTGCATACTAACAAGTGGCACCCATTCAAGCTACAAATGTTGCAGAATCTGTCAGAAGACGATCCTGATCGCAGGACAGAGTTTTGTGAATGGGCACTAAACATGTACCATAATGATCATGATTTCGTTAGTACCATCCTTTTTTCAGATAAGGCAAATTTTTATGTTAGTGGTGAGGTGAACAGGCAAAATGTGAGGTACTGGAGTGATACCAACCCACATTGGATATGTGAGTGCAAACAGCAAGGTGCAGCGAAACTCATGGTGTGGTGCGGAATATCGGGTAACAGGATTGTTGGCCCTTTTTTATTGAAGGAAACCTTAATGCCAAAGGTTATCTTGACATGTTGAAAAATGACATCTTCATGTCAATCTTGGATGAGAGTGGGGACTTCCCTGCATTTTTTTCAGCAGGATGGAGCACCACCTCACTACGGCATTTAAGTGCGCCGATGACTGGACCAGCAGTTCCCGGGGCATTGGATCGGTCGACGTGGTCCGGTGGAGTGGCCACCTCACTCCCATGGATTTTTATTTGTGGGGCCACCTGAAATCGATTGTGTACCAGGAGAAAATTCGGGACTTGGATCATCTTAAACAAAGAATCAGGGAAGCTTGCAAACAAGTAACAAGTGCAACATTGGCAAATGTTCGTCGGAATTGGTTGGGGCGCCTGTCATTTTGTCTCGACATGCAAGGGAAATATGTGAAACATATTTTATAACTGTGGTGTAGTATTATCATCATTTGTATGGAGACTTATGACACCCTGTAGAAGATGGAATAGTGCTGATTATGTCACCAAATGACCATTCCCAAAGAAATGAGGAATAAAGGTGAACACTGACGTCCGCCAACATGCAAGGCTTACTCTTGCAGAGGTAAAATGACACATACATTTCTCACGTGAAATAATTCTAGAAAAATAACTCCACTGAGTTTAAGTAATAGCTTCTAAATTACCCATACAATAACTCTAAACACTTATTTCAGAAGAGAAAAGACAATATAGACAAAGGTAATATCGGAGGAATGATTAGAATTTTGGACCAACTCCAAGGTGCATTGTTCTAGTCAGAGTGAAATAATTCTGCAGTACATACTTCGCTAACAGGGTCCACATATTACTAAGTCTGTTTTTAGATCTCCCTCTTTCTGAACCCTTGGGATTACAGAAATAAGTTTACATTCTTTTCTCTGAGAGCTCTTTGTGCTAGACCTCTGGCATTAACCTTACGACAAACACCCTCAATTATAGTATATCTCAACACATTTTCACTTTCTTGCTTCTGGCTTATTTCCTTAAACACTTTGTTATTGTTTTCACCATTCGTTACAAGAAATATAGATTTTGTTCGAGATTGAGACACACATTAAAGAAGTAATATTAATAAGAGACGGAAGTATTGAAACATTAGACCAGTGATATGCAATTTATAACAAAGGACAAAATGCGAACCATACTTGGGGGCAATTTTCCTCTCCTTTCTGAGGCGAAGGTACATTGAATGTCCGCGAATCAAACATTTCCTAAATTTTAGTTTTATTCTGTGATTTGTGCTTCTTGTTTCGTATATCTATGTGAATTCGGGCCTGAGTTAGGTCATTTCAAAGCAACCATATGAAATCTTACTTTTTCTAAAAATCGGCCCGGTACCAATGACCTTACTATGCAAATAAAATTATTTTCACTGAGAAAAGTCAACTCTTGATTCAAATATAAGGTATATATAATATTATACACTTTTTCTATTACCAGTGGAATTAAAATAAAGGGCAAATCACTCATTTTTTAAATATTTGTTAGAGGGCTGGAACCGACCCGCGGGACAACATTTGTTAATCATTGATTTAGACAAAAGCAAGAACAGGAATGGCGAAAGAAGCCTTTAGGAGGAAGAAAATATTATTTTGTGGAACCTTGAATAAAGAGCTGAGAAAAAGACTCATAAAATGCTTCGTGTGGAGTATTGTACTGTATAGGTAAAAAAAAAAAAAAAAAAAGGACAGTATGCAAATAGGATGAAAAATGATTGGAAGCTTTCGAAATGTGGGTGTGAAGAATGGCGAGAATTGTTTGGGTTCAGCGGAAAACGAATGAGAGGGTCTTAGAAATGGTGTGGGAGAAAAGAACAATTTTAGATATTATTAAGAAGAGGAAGAGAAACTGGTTGGGATATTGGTTACGAAGGAACTGTATCATGAGAGACATCTGGAGGGTATGGTGACAGGAAAGAGAGGGAGAGGCCGAAGGAGACTACAATTAATGAACAGTATCAAAACAAGAAACTCGTATGTGATGACAAAGAGGTTAACGGAAGACGGAGCATGGAAGCTTCTCAGTTGCGGCAAGTGACCTGCCAAAAATGGTACACAGAAAAAAAATGAGGTGTTGAAACAGTACAAAATGACTACTACTTTAGCGTGTTACTTGTGTGTCAATTCACACCAAGCACATCGCCTTCAGAGCATATCAGAAATACCTCGTTACTGGCTGTGAGTATTTGCATTGTTTTTATTATTTGGTATGAGCAAAGCTTTATTTTCTGTAATCGGTCACAATAATATTGTTATAAACCTGTGAATCATCTGACAACAATTACACCGATAGCAGTGCTTCCATCTATTTTCTTTATCTGTTATGATTGTGTCTTAGCACGTATGAACAGAAGATGGTAGAAATGTTGCCTATGTAACTATTGTCAGACGATTCACAGGTTTACAACAATATTATTGTGACCAATTACAGAAAACATAGAACATTATTCGTTACTTGGCACAAGTGCCAAATATATTTCGCAAAGCTTTGCTCATATTAAACGATAAATACCAATGCAAATTTTCTCAGGTAGTAACGAGTTATTTCTGATATGTTCGGAAAGCGATGTGCTTGGTGCTGAATTAACACACAAGTAACACGCTAAAGTGGTAGTCATTTTGTGTTGTTTCAATACCCACCTTTTCGAGTGTAGAATACTTATGATGATGGTTCGGTCATTATGCAGAATTGCAGGTATTTTCACGAGATGCAGTTATAATAAATTATATAGACTCTCCGATTTCAGTACGAAGAAAAATCAGAGTTCCTTTTCTGGTTGGAGCTCAGGTAATTCGGGTCCCAATTGTTCTTTTGTTTGTTGGAGTTTAGTGTCCATTTACAGCACCGAGGCTGTATGAAACGTGAACCTGCGATTTAAGGAGAAATTCGAACCATTGGAATGCGTTCAATGTTCTCCCACCGGGAATCGAATCTAGGCCTACGTGCGTTAAAGGTGAGCGTACTAGACACTTGAGCAGCAGAGAGGGTAAATCATAATTAGATTCACATATTATATAACCTCGATACTGAGAATAGTGTTAAGCTCCAGAGAAATAACTCCACTAAGTTAAAGGAACATGTATTTTATAACTTACAAAGAACTCTGTCCTGTCACACCCTTATTGTTAATTAGATTATGTAGAGTAAGCATTTATAAAACCAGATGGCACAATTTATGGTCCTCTCCGGAAATCGAACTCAGGATTACACACATTAAAAATGAATTATTCCATGTGGTAATTGTTCAACTACATAGGAGCAATAAATATAACCTGATTGAACCTTCTAATGATCATGAGGCTTCGTACTGAATGTGGTAAATACAGTAAAACCTATATTTAGCGGAATCGACCGGGTCTCGCAAAAATTTCCGTTAAAGATAGGATTACGGTTAACGAAGGTAGACCTATACAAAAAAAGTGCATGCATATAATGGACATACTGAGATAAAATAAAATGATGTATGTAATTTGGTAAATTTACGGTATTCATTTCAAAACAAATTAATACACACAAAACTTACAATGAACAAAAAATACTGTACACACGTTAACTTATTTTTTCCAATAGTCAAGGAAGGTTTTCTGTACACATCGCTACTTGTTTACTCAACTTTCCACAAATACTTCAGCCTGAGGAATCACACCAAGAATATCAAGGTCATTTCGACGAAAGGTAATTGTGATAGTTCCTTTAAACTTTTGACAGAATCTTGATAAGTCTTTAGCCTACACTCTTCTTCCAACTCAATACCTTATTTATCTTGTTCCTCCAGCTCCTCTTCTCCTTTCAGACCTTCCGTATGATTCTCAATTAAAGCATTTATATACAGCTTCCGTTTGCACATTACTGTCTGTTGTACTAAAAGTATATCTAACCTCTCATAGGATGTCTAAAACCTTCCTAATGCTGCACACCGAAAATTCAAATTTTCCGTTAACAAGTTTATTTTGCTTACTGTTGTCCGTGCAATACAGTTTCCGTTTAATGAAGGGAATTTAACACGATTTTCGCCAGTAAATTCATGGGACCGTAAAATATTACCGGTTAACATAAGTTTCCGTTTAATAAAAGGTTCGTTGAAGACAGGTTTTACTGTATTAACAGCAATAATAATAGAAATCCAAGTTTCTTCCTTTACTCTGGTGCAGTGAATCTCTCCAAGTTGGCCATTCTTGCTTCACAAGAAATGTCCTCAAAACTTATTATAGAAGTAGCCAAGCCATGGAATACTGTAACATATGACTGAATTTCTCAGCCAAATTTAGCACGCGACCAAGCAAGAAAGGGCTCACTTTTAAAGATTTTCTTGAAATCTACTTTCAGAAAGCAGGCAGAAGTGAGGTATTTCGTGAAACTGTTCACCACCACAGTGTGCAGTTTCAGCGAAATACCACAGTGTGCAGTTTCAGCGAAAGTCAAATTATTCCTGTAAAGATAGTTATACGTACTGAAATGATGAATATGTACTGACATTTGAAGAAGAACAATAAATAAATTTTCTGTAAACGTTTACTATATGTATTTAAAAAATGTGCTAAGAGTTTCACTAAGACCAAGTGTTTTTTTTTAAAAAAAAGCTACTAATTTGATTTTACTCGACATTGAATCATGACTTCCCAGGCACAAGGCCAAGGAAAGTGTGTGTGGAGAGTTCTTCTGTATAGAAACACATCCCGTTCGGAATCAGATTCCCGTGATCCGTCGTCTGTCAGAACGTTTTGACCTTTAACCTCAATCTGGCACCCGGAGTCTGCAAGTGCTCTCGAATTCATCTATCTTTGCCACAAAGTTATCACATGAGATGCTTTATTTAAAAGAAAGGAAAAAAAAAAACACTTTTACAGCCATCGTAAGCACTACGTACTTCCTTAAGATGATTAACTTATGCTATTTCGTCGTATCTTTTGAAACGCCCGGCAGCAGCAAGTTTTTTTTTCTATATGTATTTTTTCTTTGAATCAAGATTTGCATCCGGGATACAAGTTCTAAAAGGAAGGTAGGATATACAACATTAATACAAATTTCTCGTCAATAATTTAATGATAAAAAGATTTTTCATTAAAACAAACAATGCACTGGAAAGAAACAACAATACTTTCTTGAACCCTTCTTTTAATAGTGTCACTCTTCATAACCTTGGTGATATATAAGGACGTTGCAAACTCACTTTTGAAACAGATTTAGACCAGAGAGAGCCCAGAGAGAGCCCAGAGAGACCAGATATTAGACAAAATAGCTCTTTCTTAATGATAGAGATGTGACAAATATTAAGAGTCTGAAGTTTATTTAGGAGTTGGGGGATTTATGCTTCAATTTTAACAAATGTATATGCTGCAAATGTCAAATGTCAGCTTACCTGTCGCCAAGATATGTCGCTAGCGTGCAAGCAATTTGCGAATAAGCTGCAGATTTAAGGAGAGATATTAGTTTTCTTTAAAATGAGAACTTAGTTGGAATAACTATATTAATCTTCTGGTCAGTAAAGGTTTTTGTCTCTTCCCAGAAATTTACAAATATCAAAAAAAAAAAAAAAAAAAAAATGTTTTGTACATGTAAGATTAAAGCTCCACCCCGATATATGAAAAGGATCGCCACAAGAAATGTAAGATTAGGATTAGGAATTAGATTTCTAACCTTTCATCATCTATGACCATGTTAACTCGTCAGACATGAAGGATGATATCCCTCGGGCATCACACTATCCGGAAAAGTAAAGACGAAGAAAGGAATGGGGAAAGAAGGAAGCAGTCTGGGAGCATTATGTTAGGTATGATCCCGGCATTTGCCTGGAGTGAATGAGGAAAACGACATTCTTGGATGGTTGGCTTGAAAAAGCTTTTATTCTTTTTCGACCGAGTTTCCACATCAGGAATCGAACCTGGCACCGTTCGTACCAAAGGCGAGAGCATTAGCAACTACGCTACGCTAAGCCACACCACAAGAAGTATAAAGAGTTATTGAGGCTTGGACAAAAATGCTCAAAGATGACAACTTTCTATCAATGGCATGTTCTTACGTACTTTCACAATACTCGTACTTCGGTTACATCCATGAAAATCTTACAGAAAGATCGTATTGTATTTTGAAAAGTATGTTCTATTATCAAAGACACAATTTATTAACTGATAATTTGCAAAAAATATTTTGCGATCATGTAAAATCACAATAAATGATTCCTTATGATGGACTACCATAATGTAGCAAATTAAAAGATACAAGTGCCTTTGCATAATTTATCTCCTCATTCGAAATTGACACATAATTCCTTTCTTCGAACTGTTGTATATAAAATTCTATAAAACATTAGACTGCTGAGTGAAGTGATAAAATGTTACAATTTATAAGATACACACTTGGAAAGAATTTCTTAATTTTTGTTTTAGAATAAAATTTTCCCTACAGGCAACGATCAGATATAGTTCTACATTATCTGAATATTACGCATGACTTAATTTCATTTGTTATTTTATTTATCTTTATTATTCCCAGTTAGATATTATTACCTATTTTAAAATTATAAGTGTCTATTTTTGAATTATAGGTGTCAATTTTACTGCCTATTTTTGAATTATAAGAGCGTAATTTTTACTGCTTATATTTGAACTTCAAGTGCTTACTGCTTATATTTGAACTTGCTTTTTTTCAGTGATTTTCGTACCAGAACGTCCGGTCTCTAGTCATAATACCGCCACATCTTAAGGCAATACAAATGTGGTCATTAATTCTTTGGTCAAATTCCCTATTCAAAATGTTATATAGGTATAAGATACGCCATTCATACCAATATACGCCACCCTGTAATTGTCAAAATGCAATTTTGGTAGTTTTAACTTAAATACATATTCTGAATTTGGTCTGGTATTCTGCGTGACAATGGTGGCAATGGAAATTCTATCTTTAAGTATGAAATCAAAATGAAACCTCCAATCTCACATAATTACGACTTGTTGCGAAGACTTTATTAAACGCGGTTTTCTCAAAACCAGTTTTTGCGGTTTAGCAACTTCGACGACGAAATGTAGGCTAAAGTGATTCGTCGTTATAGCAACTGCAGAGTTGTGGTTGTCCAGATGACATACATTTAACTTGGCTGGTAGCATTAAATTTTAGCGTTCCGTTCAGCACCGAGGCTGTATGAGACGTGAATCTACAGGTTAACATGGAATCCAAACTACATGAGCTCTCATCGGGGATTGAACCCGGGTTTCCCGCATCGAAGACGCTTACGCTAACCATGTAACAACGAGGAGAGAGCTCACATTTAGCTCGGCAATGCATGACTAGCACATTATCTTCCAACGTAATTCCAATTTTCTAGACTGGACATCTTAATCTAAGCATTCTCCTTCTACTTCCTCATAATACTTTGCTAAGTATCGAAAATTCTCTGTGCACACGAAATGGAACCCAGGACCAAAGAGATGTGCGCTAACGATTCATGAGCTCGAAAGGATTTGCTAAATATAATTACATGTATCTTATTTTTCTATTTCTGTTCATAAGATTAATCATACGTTAAGTCACGTTAGTTTCATACTTGGCAGCTGGGTATGTAACTAACAAATCGGACCCCGAAAATCATCGAATGTACTCTGCCTATATATTGGACCAGTTCCATACTTGGAAAACTTGTAACTTTACTACGAAAGTTGTACAGTCGTGGCATTACCTTTCACCTGGCAGTAGCTTAATCACAGCCCCCGATAACATGGTCTGTGGCTAGGAAGTTGTGAATTAAAAATAGCTTTCCATGATCCCTTGGCGTGTTATGTCCGCTGTTCAACTAAAGACAGGTTACATACGTTGGAACACCTTGGAGACTTAGCGATTTCCATTGGTCGTGTTTCAATTGTTAATAATAAATGACTGTCACCGATACCTCTGGTCACGAAATACATCTGAGGTTGTATGCTATATTTTTTTCGGCTCTTTTTTTAAAAAATTCTTTCGACTCTCAACATGCATGAGCTATGTGTGGTTTTCCTGTGATTTGAATCACAAAAAAAAAAAAAAAATCCTATTTCTGTTATTCGAATGGGAATTGCTTCGTTCTCCCCCCTCTCTTTTTAGAAAGAAGATGACTTTTGGTATTGTATGGTTCAGTTTTTTTAGACATCGATTTAACTGTTGGTTATACTCCAACAACAACTAACGTGACTTAACAATTCCTACAATCATATTTGAACTGACTTTTGACGCGTGAAATATTAATTCCATACGTGAAATAAGAAAATGAGGCGGTAACTGAAAAAAAAAAGAAAGAAAATACAGCATGTCCATAAGAATACTATAACACTTTAAAGTGGTATTACGTTGCCTTGGATTATCGTATATAAATAAAATTGGGTCACATTTGAAAGAAAATCTGGAATACTTTTGTGCATATCAACAATGGACAATAATGGACAAAAATGTCAATAATGGATGGGGATCAAACAAAAAAAGTAAATTCAATCATGTTTACTTTGAGCTCACTAATTGGTGAGCACACTTGTGTTTACATGCTCACTGATTGGTTATTCCCACAATTGGAAGAAGAAGGAGGCAATGATTTTATTTTCCAACACTTTGGAACACATCCTCACTGGCATTTACATGTACGGGAACATCTTCTGAATGAGTGGCTTCCAGGACAATGGGTTGGAAATGCCTGAAATGATGATAATGTCTTTTACAAGTGGCCGTCGAGGTCTCCTGACTTGTAGTCTATGACTTCTTTTTATGGGGTTACGTAAAGAATAATGTCTTTGTACCCCATTGCCTCAAAACCTGCAAATAATGCAAGTTCGTCAGTGCTGTCATCCAGTCCATTTCATCAGATAGTTTGGTGCGTGTATGGAGTAAATGGGAATATCGTCTTGATATCTGCATCGCCACTCGTGGGGCCCACATTCAATGTCTATGAGATATGTTAAAAGATATTTGAATTTTTCTTTCAAATGTGACCAATTTCATTTAAATACGATTATCGAAAGCGACGTAATACCACTAAGTATGATAGTATTTTTATGACACGCTGTATATTAGTGCTGTTATTACAGATATTATAGAACAAGGTACGGAATTAATATAAATTGATGTACGGAGAATGAGCACATACTAAATATATGTTAGCGCTGTTCAAAATTCTGGATTTCAGAAAATTTTGGAAAATTCACTTCCCGGATTTCGGAAAAATTCCGGAATTCGGAAGAATCCGGAATTTAGAAAATTCCGTTCCAAATTCCGGATTTTTTCCGATTTTACTTTCCAGATTCCAGAAAGTAAATATTCCGGAATTAGCTATCCCTATACATTCAATGCAAAAGTGTAGCCAACTTTTTTTCTATACTGTCTCATTATCACCAGATCCTCTCTTTTTATATATTTTTATCTTATGTAGCTAAAAGAAAGTCGTTTTGAAAGAGTAGTCATTATTCTGTGATTTTATTTTAGTGATTGCTACATACAATCAATCACAATAACTCTTGATTTCGCTTTGTATAGCAGGGTGACTGTTCTTTTGTGAAGTACTTCAAAGAATAAAAGAAAGAGAGAAAATATGATAATAGTACATCTTTAGTGTGTCACAATGGCTCATCCCTCGCGAGTTCTGAACAGCAACGACAAATCTAACACCAACACTATTATCAGCACTGAAGAAAACTGTGATTGGTGTGTCTGAAAGAAAGAGAGAGAGAGGGAGGGAGGTATGGAGGATGAGAGTGAGTGCGTACGAGGTCACTCAGAAAATATCCCAACCACTCTATTACAGTTACGTAATCGTAACAAAAATTTGTTCTCCTTTGAAATTTAGGCATAGTCTAAAATCTAGTTTGTACCTGTATTTATTCAGTAGTTATGGTGATTACATGTGTTTTATAGCGGGTAGGGGGGGGGGAGTGGGTTAGGGAGTCAGGATGATTGCACTTGCATGGGGAAACAAACACAATCAACACCAACACCCACAAGTGAAGAAAAGTGAATGATGAATATATATATAAATCACGAGTGGAGTGATGAGAGAGAGAGAGAGAAAGAGAAAGGTTTCTGAAATGCTCTGCAGAATGACTGGTGATTATGTTCGTAGAGCAGTCCATAATGAGCGCGTCACCACCAAGGGGATTCACCTCAAAATGGCGTCACTTTGTCTCCGTAGTAACTCTGGGTCTTTGTTGCTACCAAAAATCTCTCGTTTCTGGTTTTCGACAAGGGAATCCCCAGGAGTATTTCTTCCGCACAGTTCGAAGTGAAAGAGGACAGTATATATGTGTTTGTGAACAGGAGGGATGTTTGTGTGCAACAACAGAGACGGTTTGTTCTGTTGGAAATCAAGGTTCCTTTCATAGGCGACTGACAGTGAACGTAAAAGAGAGAATTGGGAAACAAACCAAAAAAAAAAAAAAAAAAAAGTTGATTCCTCAGAGCAAGGGTCATGATTACAAGTGATGTGGGATCTTCAAATTCAGTGATCGACCAACAGAATGTGACGTAGATGAAGGAATCACTTTAGATACAATTCAGACCATTAGTTGATGAGTTACTCTGAATTTTAGATTTGAAACTTATATGTTTTGTGTTAAATCAATAAAACTGTAAATTGGATGTTTGCTACGTTTGATAATAATGACCAAAATCATGAATTTTATAGTATCTAAAATTATTTGCTTTCCTTCTTTGTTTCAATATATACGTAAAATATTGTTAATTATAACGAAGAAAAGAGTTTGATTATTACATTTGCGCACCAGTCACAAGTACAGTGCAACTTTGAAATAATTTACAGTTCGAAACGTTGTGTTTTCGTAATGAAGTACAATAGGGTAATGCATTTTATCTGAACGAAAGAAGTAACTAAAACATAGAAGGTTTAAGAGTTGGGTGGAAGTGTGATAAAATACTTTTTATTGTTAGATGAAGGAAACCTGACGCCTGACACTTGAATGAACGTGCTATAAACAATGTGAAGGAGAGAGTTGTTCGTCAACCGTTACAGTATTCTTTCCGACTGCTTCTAGACAATCAAAGTCACTGATTAGCTGTTGCATAATGATGAATCTTATGTCAAATATTTCAACTCTTATTATTTTTATCATTTTGAAATCATATATTACAAGTCATGTACGATTATATCATGTCGTTCTAAGTTTTTCGCCAGACCTGCTGAATGTATTGTTGCAGAGCCTTTGACAATAGCGCTCCAACTCATTACGTGTTCTTTCCAACTGTCAGAAGTCAGCTTTCCTTGACCGCAGAATATACTTCACCATAGACGGGAGGTGATGAAATCAGCGCCACGCTTTCAGCGCCATCCCAAGTGTCCATTTTATTGATGCTGGGTGGATCCCTGAATCGCACTGGAGAGAAAGAAAAATGAAAATATATACCCAACTACATCGAGAATTGAACTCGAGGAGATTAGCCGAAATTTAACTCCACAGCCTATACCATCATGGCTCTGAAGGAAGAAACTATGGGAGTTTTATTTCGTAATTTGAACAAATTTTATGACTAATCTCCATGCTCACTTTAGAAGAATTTTTATTTTAATATTAAAAAAAATAAATCTCCATTGTTTTGGAATAGCCCTAGAGAAAAAAAATATTAAGAAAAAGTGATAACGCTATTTTGTACTACTCAAAATACTCAAAAGGGTGCTGGATAATGATAAAATCTATTTAGTTAATCTGAGTATTCTACTCGTATGGTTTTAGGGGTGGGAGTAATTAATAGAAAAAAGTTAAAATAATCGACAATTTGTCCTCCTGATATAAAAAGAAGTCAACAAGAGTAGAAAATAGAATAACATGAGGAAGAAAAAGGAGGGGTAGTGAGCATAGCTTTTAATACTTCATTTTCCTTGTTTAGTTTGGTCTTCATTTTTCTTTCGCTGTCATTCTATGGAGCTCCTCGTATTCAA
Source organism: Thermobia domestica (assembly GCF_964235325.1). Taxonomy (NCBI): domain Eukaryota; kingdom Metazoa; phylum Arthropoda; class Insecta; order Zygentoma; family Lepismatidae; genus Thermobia; species Thermobia domestica. Next base: position 172,038,927 of record NC_137454.1, on the reverse strand, counting down.
TTTCATTTCAAATGTGGGCAAAAGACAATTTACATTCACGGAGAACGAAAATGAGGCTGAAGAAGAACTAAAGTTAAAAGTACGTGCGTCTGTATATATATATATATATATATATATATATATATATATATATATATATATATATATATATATATATATATATATATATATATATATATATATATATATGTAGGGGACCGTGAATGACTCAAAATGACACGATGCAGATTTTTCGGTGGCCAGAATGGATTTCTATGAAGAGGTAACTAAGTTTGAGATATGCTATTATCCAAACCAAGGCAAGGGATCCGTTGTGTTTGAGCAACCGAAACGTACAGCAGGAGTAGAGTAGTTATACTGTCCCAGCAAGCATACATTCCTCTCTCCTCTTCTTTCTCAGCCCCTGTACCAAAGCTCCCATTTCTGCATTTTTCTCTCTCTCTCACCCTATACATCTAAGCGACACTACCATTCTCTCTCGAGTGCATAATGTTCACCAAAAACTCTTCCTATCCTAGGGACGAATGTATGCGAATGCATATATGGAATAGAGAGATCGGGGGATAAAGACGGGGAAACTAAAAGTAATGGAAAAGTGTAGGGAAGGGGAAGATGTTAAACTAGGGATAGTGGCTTCTCTAATGTCTCCTTTATAGGATCTGTGTAAGAGATATCCCCCCAGCTTAAATAAATTTGACACTATTTTCCCCTTCCCCAATACAAGACAAAATGACAACAAGGATACGTCTTAATTCTATTCTTCAACGCAATATATGCAGTTTGTGCATGAACTGAATTCAAAATAGATGCATGTACTGTACATCTATGACTCAAGCGTAAGTCCAGTTCCACCTTAAAATAATATTTTAGGCTTTCAAACTGTGTATTGCCTAAGTATTAGGAAGTCTTATAAATGGCTATATGTATCCCTCCGTCGACAGGTATCAGAATAGAAACAATATAAACAAAAATTTTTCCTTTAATATGTATAGAGAGTGTTTCCATGACCTAAAGACAAACTAACAGTGATGATAGACGTCGACTATAGAAGCAATTTAAGAATAAAAACAAGTGTCTGGAAGTGCACTGTTTAGGAGATAAAGAGGCCTCCGAAAATGTTTCAGAACGGAACAAAAATGGTCATAACTCGAGAACAAAATGTCAGATTAAGTTCCAGCCAAAGGCAATATGCATTATTCGTACCTGAGATTGCATTATTGTAGGATTATATTAAAAGCAAGGGTGGTGCAAGGGTAACCTCAAAAGAAAACTAACTTAAGATAATTTGTTTATCTGAAACAAAAAATGTGACGAGAAATAGTGAATTGTACGGACAACGGACACCTCGATTTTAGGAACGAAAGCAGCCTGTTTCTCTTTCTGGATATTCCATAAATTTTTCACTATATAAGTACAGAAATAAATCATTTGCTTTATACAGAATAATGGGAATGGAAATAAAAATAAGTAAAAGTGAAACAGCAAATATTTATTAGTTTGAGCAAGCGAAAGGGGATTTAGGAAACTGTCAGACGGCGCTAATATTAAAATAATAATAATAATAATAATAATAATAATAATAATAATAATAATAATAATAATAATAATAATAATAATAATAATAATAATAATAATATAACCAATTTACACATAATTAGTTGTTTACAAATCTCATCTTAGCACACAATCAAGTGCGCTGCTACTATCACAGTAAAGAAAAAAGAAAAGCAGATCAATGCTTGGAGAATCTATGACTTCAACTTGTAATACGGAGATTTTAAATAATTCTGATTTTATTATCATGATGACTGATTTTCGTTCAGTTTCCTTACAATTTAAATGTGCACATATCTTTGTTGCTATTGATATACAGTATTTGTATTCTTTCTCTTGTAGACCGCTGTCCAGAGCTCTCTGCCCTGTGTCTCTTTTCCTTCCTTCGCCCTCTTCTCTTCCTACGCCCTGAATGTATGGAAGGCAGCAGCGCATCCATGGGCAGGTACACCGGATTCGGATTCTCCCTCCCCAAAAAGCTTCATAACTCGACTAACATGTGTGCACTTTCTTAACATAACCATACTTGTTTAATTGGGAAATGACTGATGTGGCCTAAAGATTTCATTTTATTCCTCATCTGTATTCTTTCTTTCCTTATAAAAATAATCAGATTTTCTGAGAATAGAGTTGGTAATAATTAACAATTACTTATCGTCTTTTTGGATACAGAATAATAATACAGGTTTAATACTACATAGAAGTATTGTTCTCCGCCCCACAAAAAAAACTTTGAATACTCCCAACAAACATTTCTGGGTGTGTTTGTTGGAAGGCTAATACAATCTTATGCATATATACATTTTCTTAAAAGAGAATTTGAGTTGGATTTAGATTGATTCGAATTAAACGTTCCTTTACAGCACCGAGGCTACGATATAAGGACGGGAATTCAAACCACTATTCGGCTGTGTATCTGAGGGAAGTACCTGCACCAAAAATTGAACCAGGGAGCCATTCTTCTTCTTCCTCACTTTGAGCTAACTGATTTATCAATAGTTCTAAAGTAACTTGTTTTTATCTGCTAATCTTATTCTTCCTGTTTTTATTTGGTTATTTTATTTTGATCAAATTCAAATAGAACACGATAACAGATGACAGTTAAATACACCCTATGTTCGTTCCTCAGTGGGATCGAATACTTGATCGACTGCGTGAAGAGACACAGAATTGTTGAAAAGACATGGGGCTATCAAAGAGAAATATGATATAAACATTGATGTATTAGACACAATTTAAATAAAAAATCATTTAATGTGTCCACATGCCTGGACGACCAAACTCAGAACGAAATACAATACAATATTTAAGAAAGATTCTTTGATAAGATTTCGAACTGTGCACATGACGATACGAATTTAAAAAAGCATAATAATAATAATAATAATAATAATAATAATAATAATAATAATAATAATAATAATAATAATAATAATAATAATAATAATAATAATAATAATAATTTAAAGATCCATAATAAAATGTGGGCAAAGATGTTTCGCTATTTCAAGTAATAAAAAAGTAAAGAAAAGGTTCTGAATATTTGGAACAAAGAGTTTGGTCAAAAGCTCGAACATCAATTTTGTTTGATCTTTGGAAGGACTTGAGAGTCTCCACTCGAAAAAGAAAAAGGAAAATAAAATAAGGAACCAGAAACGAAACAATCTTTTTTTTTCCTCACCTATTTGTGTGTGTGTGTGTGTGTGTGTGTGTGTGTGTGTGTGTGCATGCGAAGAAAATGTGTCGAAAGAAAGAGTATCAATATTTATTAGCGGGTGACGGATGGGCCGACACGCCACTGGATTGGAAGCCGAACTCAACAACACCCGATGTGTTTGTGTATATATATACAGGATAAGAAAACGAAAATGGAGACAAAGCCAAATTGGATCCGAAAGATTGGAAGATGGAATGGAAAAGTAGAGAACAAAGAGTGTCAGAATGAAACAGGGAGAGAAAAGTTTCCTCAGGAAAGAAAAGGGAGAAAAGGGAAGATAAAATATAGTTTGGTATAAACAAAGAAAATGGTAGGATTTGTCAGTAATCTATACTAGAAACCGATATAATATTACTAATGCGCCTGCAATCTAATGTACATCCAAATATTCATGGAAATTCTCGGAAGAGCATAGGTTAATAGCTATTAGCACATTTATCCAATGATTTAAATATATATACAAGCATTTTGCTTCATTGTGATAAACGTTGAAACTGAAAATAGTTTATTTTTACCATTTTCAGTTTGAACCCACATCCATCAACGATGACGATTTCTAACGTTTAACCTTCTACACCCTGGTCAAAATTAATGGTGATCCATCGAATAGTTCTTCAGATGTCGTGTGTCTCGGATGGACAGCTACACACACAAGCAGAAAAACTACTACAAAACTAGTGAACTTCGTTTCCCATTGCGAAACTACCGTAGAGTTCCAAACCTTATTAATCGAATATTGATACCAGAAGGGATAGATATTTACTAATTCTGGTTTCTACAGAAGGATACGGGGAAGGAGGAAATAGAACCTATTCTTGGTATGCTGAATCCATACTATAGTGCTGCCAAAATGTCTTGAGCCGTGGCAAAAATGCGAACTAAAGCTCACACCCTCGACACACCCACGTGTTGAGCCAATAAGGGTTCAGCTGTTGCTAAGCGAGAGAGCCTTAGCGAAAGGGAGTGGAATTCCTTCAGCCGATAGCAGCGCTTGGAACGAAAGATAGGTGTCAAGTCAGTGTGGTATATCTATAGACATCGTTACTCGCTTTGGTTCTATAGAATCAATGTTGAAACTTAAACTGGTAAATTTCTACCACTTTGGTAAACCAAATTCATATAAGAAAAAAGTTTCTCGCGATATTTTAATGGTCTCCTCTTATGGGCAAAGGTTCCCAATATGGAATAACCTCATCTAAAAACTCACTCACGACATCATTCCGAAGTCACGCTCCCAACATCTTTTTGACATTACGCTCACTCGATCTCACTCTCACATCCTTTCGACATCACGCTCATACCGTCAACCCAACATCACGCGCACTCGACCTCACACTCACATCATCATTTCAACATCACGCTCACATCGTCAAATCAACATCACACTCGCAACATCATTTCGAGATCATGCAAACTCGATCTCAAACTCACAACATGATTTGGAACTTGTCCTCATTCAACCTCACCCTTCGTGAGGGTGAGGCCGAGTGAGCGTGAGTTCCGAACTCATGAACGCTGACCTCATAAGTTCGGAAAACTTTCTCTATAGGAGATCAAAATTGAAACCGGATATAGTACTAGCCTTTTGTATCACTTTTGATTTCAATTGGGAGATTAGGACAGAGATGGAATCTATTCTTGGGATGCTGGATCAGTACCAAAAAGATATTTTTTCGCTGTTTATTACCATACTGTTGAAGGCGGACGTACGAACATATTCGTTGTGTATGACTTTCAATAATTACGCATAGCATAGTTTGGAAGTGAAAATAAATAAATGAAACAGAAAGTAGAATTGACAGAAATTTTAATTGACATTTAAAAATAATAATAATAATAAAACAATCTATATTAGTGTGCACTCCATAGTTTTTGGAGTCGCTAAGATGGTGATACTCTTAAAGCCGTGGAGGTGCAAGTTTAGTCTCCATTGACATGGGGATGAGGAGGGGAGAGAATGGGAAAGGAGTAACATTACGGATTTTTGCTATTAGACTTCCATTGTGGGGGCAAAGGACGTATTCTAAGGGGGAGAGGTTCAAATACTTTCCATCTCCCCGTGGAAGAAGAAACATTTCAGATAGTCATTTCTAAAAATTAAAATTGGCGACGGAAAATCAATGTATACGTAAATAAGGAGACAGAATACATATATGTTTTACTTATTGATTATGGAAATTGATTGCAAATAGTTCCCATTGATGATGTAACACGTTTTCTTATGTTCTGTCTCGTTGATTCTTTCTCTGAAAAAACGAGAGAAAGAAGTATAGAAAAAGAAAGGAAGAAAGATAGATGCACATAGCCATTAGCATTTGTAAGTGGTTTAATTTTTTTTTTTTAACGGCAACTTTTCTGCTGATTTCCGTTGACCGACAGCTCAACCAAATGCCAAATAGAATGGTTTTGTGGTCAGACCACGAACAGTAGGAAGCAGCCGCTGCGCTGGTAAAACTCATGTTGACACTTCCTCAACGGCTATATGGTTATGGTTGCTGGTGGAAAGAGATCTTCGACAAACGTCTTCCGGAAATGAACGTTGAAGTTCTTCCTGCTTTGAAACAGATTGTCATCATGCTTCGTCTAAAATATACTTTCAGTGTTGCCAACACATATAAAAAAGTATCTTTTGTGAATACAATATTTTGTTAAAATCTACTGGTAGTTCTAAACCATTGCATGATGCATTTTCTATTGGGTAAATTTTTAAGTAAATTATTATTTGTTTAAATAACTTAGAAGAGATAATTATTCAGTAGTAAAGTGCTTATATCTGGTATTAGAAATCCTTGATTCCATACTCTACCATGTGAATTTAAGCGCTTCCGTTCCCTCTAATTGCCTTTATTGCCAGTTATTTCCTTATGATTCACTTTTATTTCTCGTCTATTTTCTCTAGCCTACAAGAAAGAAGTCGAATCATCTTTAGAAAAATAAAGAATATTTAATAATTTTAACAGTGCCGGTACTACTTATATAAGATATCGTATTTCAACTAGTGGTGGGCACAAAAAACGGTTTTTTGGTTTTCGGTTTTTAGAAAAACCGAAACCGTTTTTTTGGAAATTTTCAAAAAACCGGTTATCGGTTTTCACCGAAAACGGTTTCGGTTTTCTCCTAAACCGGTTATCGGTTTTCTCCTAAACCGGTTCGGTTTTTCACCTGATCCGGTTTCGATTTTCTTCAAAACCGATTCCTGTTTTTTTTTTTCAAAATTTGTTCTATTTTTGACCAGAATGGTGTTTCGTTGTTCTCCGGAAACCGAATCCATTTCCACAGAAATAGTTTTATGTGTTTTCCGAAAGTTTGCACCGAAACCAGTTTCGATGAAAACCGAACCGGTTTTGGAGAAAACCGAAATGTCGGTTTTTCGGTTTTCGGTTTTTATAGAAACCGGTTTTCGGTTTTTATAAAAACCTGTTTTGACCATCCCTAATGTCAACGCTGTAGCTGCTTTGCAATACGACTTCTCGCGAGAGCAACGGCACCAAGCAATGTCAGGTCTGGTCAAAGTAAAGATGAATGGTCAAAGTAAAGATGAATGGTCATTCGTATTCACCAGAAGATGTGGACATAACGGTATCCAGCGGCGCGAGGACAATTGGTAAGATACTTGAAAGAAAGAAGTAGCAAGTTCTAGACTAGAAAACCAGCATTAACGGTGAGGGGAGCCTATGCACAGCCCACACATAACTCCAAAGACATGAGCCGCAACCCGGCTGGTAGGTCCTGACTCCCTAAGTATTGTTGTAATGAAATTAAATATTGCAGTTTCAAGTTCCACAATTATGCACGTTAGGTTAAGGGCGATAGATGATCAAAGCAAGTGAATGATGACGAAATAATTGGTGGAATGAGAATGTGGAAGGAAATGAAGGTATACTTTCTTCTGATGTCCACCACAAGCTCACTTGGCCGGGGATTGAACCAAAGACCCCACGCGCCAGAAGTAAGCACTCTATCGCTGAGCACCGTGCCTCCCTTCCAAACGATTGTTGTAGCGCGACTTTTGTTTCTATGTTAAATTTTGTAGAGTTTACTTATCCTTTATTCAACCATTCACCAGTTTAGTTTTGAATGGTTCCCTCATCTACATACACTATAGATAATAATGCTCAGATAGAATAGAATAAACTAGTGGATGAATGAATGAAACAAACTCACTATACTGGCAACCTTGAAATAAAACCCCAATGTATTCGGGAAAGAAAGCAGAAACGACGTTTGGCGTTCACACTCTATGCGGGATGTCCACTTGCCGAAATAAATCCATCACACAACAGCAGAGCAGCCCCCGCCATTTCACACTCTTGTCTATCTTCGTTTGTTTCCTTGTGGTGTTTTTCTCTCCCTTCTCTCTCTCACGCGTTTCTTTTTCTCACGCATGCACATGCTTTCATCTGATGAAGAATAAAAAAGGAAACAGAATAAGACACGGGAAGTAATTATGGGTTTTTGATTTAAAACAACTTCTACGAAGATGACCAGACGGAATAGAAACAGGCACATTTTAAAAAAAAAAAAGTAAAAAAGAAAAAGCACGGATGAGAAACCAGAAAACATCAGTTTCTTGTTATGTTGTTAAAGATATTTATTGCTGGGGCCTATATGCAATAAATATCTTAGTGGTAGAGCGGTCACCTTTAGTGTGAAGGGTTCCTGGTTAGATTCTAGGCCACATGAATTTGTTGTGTACAATATTGTGTAAGTGGGTGCTTTGACAGTATCTCCCGTTTCCTCATATTCTATTAATTCATTTTATAATCAATACTGTCTTCTTTAGCACTAAAACAGGAAAAAATTCATTTCATTATTTATTGCTACTGGTACAGTAAACAAGCACATTATTTATTGCTAGTGGCGCAGTAAAAATGAATTTTATTTCAATTTTGAAGTTATTTATTCCATATTCTATGATCAATTTCAATCCAAAGAAGTACGGATCTTACACGAAAATCGCACATCATACTTCACACAAATCTGAGAATTTTTACTCAGTTATCAAGAAATTTTTTTTGTTTGTTTGTTTGTTTGTTTAAACATGCGAAAGAAAGTGCATTTGTCCTTCAGCCACACGTAATAGGCGTGATTGGCACAGCCGTCCTGTATTTAAGGGAAGAGGGACGCTCGATGGGCCCAGCACTGCAGATAGTAGGAAAGAGTCAGTCCCTTCAGATAAACTAACAAGTTTACAGTTTCAAATTCATTCTTGGGATTCAAAATATTTTCAGATAATGAACTTTGTAAGACATTTTTACAATGTATACTATTAATAACTGCGAAGTGAGATATCACTATCATCGATGCAAGAAAAAAAAAGTCAAACGTTATCGCAAGAGACATTTATTCATGCTGGATATGGTATTCTCATGTACTATACATCACTGGTCTTGTAACTTACTTTTGCTCCAGGTTTCACGAATCGAGAGAACGTTTCTAGTGATTGGAAAGTCTCAAAGGAAGAAAATATGGATATGTTTTTCTAAAAACATTATTGTGTACAGAGCAGACAAACAATACACAAATTCATATCGAGTGAATGGAAGGCATTTTGTTTCAGATATTCATTTAACTTGTTTCGTTTATCCATTTCAGATGTTTCGTGAATATTTGTTCTTAGGATATAGATACGTTTTTGTAAAACACAAACTTAGAAACCTCCTGAGCATTCCGATCTCAAAGAGTATTTTCCAGTCTCATTCTAACCTAAAACATATCACATTTTTTTTTTTCGATTTTCTCGAAAACTACGTATACGAATGTCCCCTCGAGCTTGATGAAATCACTTGAATAATATATGTCTGATCCTGAAATTTCTTTATTCGTTATATGCTCGTATTACTATAGCACTAATTTATAAGCTCCGTTATCGTTGCTAAGCTAACGTTGTTCCTTATATGTTGTTCATGTGTATATGTTGTGTTGTTGAAAAAGTAAATCAAATTTAGATCACCTTAGTTTACAGAAAACTACCATAACGCTATATATGCTATAAGTTGATTTTTAGTGTGATCATAGAAGCGCATAACCAAAGGCGGGAAAGTTTTAAGTTTGACCAACGTTAATATTGAAGGTTTCTTACATATTACTAACTGAACCTGCGCTGTCTACTCAGCGCATCATTCTGATATGGCCATGGATCTCCTTCTCACTTCCTCACTATATTTGTCCACATTCCTTTACACACCCAAGTGAAGGACAAAACACCTCTCAAGGGGAGTGAATTGCTATAGACAAACATATAAACGTAACATTTTAATATATAGATGTTGGGATGTTTGTGGCAAACATAGAGAAGTGATAGATGACGTCAAATGGATTTTTTCTCTTGTAAATCCATATCCGTCCGAGTACGCCTCATTGCAGCTCTTGAGGCCTTTGAATTTGCTAGCATGTAATAAAGTTTTAACATTCAGATTTAAGTAAAGCGCCTGCAATGTCAATCAACCCGTCATACCTCTTTTAGTTGCCTAACATAAGGATATGAACCTTAGTTTCGCCCTAGCGACAATATTAATCTTATGCGCTCAAAACGACCCATAAAATATCGAATAGAAGAACAACGGCACTTTTTTTTTTTTTTTTTTTAGAAATTTGAGTTGAGTTGAGTTTAACGTCTCTTTCAGCAGCGAGGCTATATGAGACGGGACCTATTGATTTAATTTGAATCCGAATCACATGAGCTCCCGCCGGGAATCGAACCCGGGTCTCCCACGCCAAAGGCAAGTATGTTAACCGCTTAGTCACGAAGAAGCTCGTGGAAATTTTAATGGCAACTGGCAGATCTATACAAAATTTGAAATAGACCAGTGAAAACAACACGTTTCCATAGCTTGTGCCTTCAAAGATCTCGTTGTCAAAAGGAATTGGTCACAAACTTATAAATGGAATTGACCACAAACGTATGAACATTTCTTGACCAGAAACATATAAACTTAGCATTTTAATATATAGATAGTTTTCAAGTATGTCTGCATAACGTTGTATATCTCAATGTGGCAACACTGTGAATCGTCTTTTGTACTTGATTGGCTGAAACAAGAAGCAAGAGTTAGGCTGATTCTGGTATAGAACTTTTATAAATAATACGTATAAATTTTTCGTGGAACATAGCAAATTGCTTATTTTCACTCAGTACTACAGCATTCTCTCTACCTCTTTCTCCCTGTCATCCTCAATCCTCAGCCGCAACCTATAACTAAGTTTTCGTCTTTCTTTTTGTCTCTCCTCCAGTAAAGAACATTAATTAGCCGATACCGCAATCAACATGAGATTCAATTTTTGGCCTCTCGTTCGATTAATAAGGCAGGAAAAATCTAATTACTTTATATTTCCTACGCGAAGATCCCACCCCATTGCTCCCGCAACCCTTATACATAACCTCATCAGAGATAGTTGGCAATTTTCCTCCTAAATTGTTCTTCACTAACTGCTTTTCTTTTTCCTTCTATTCTCTCTCTCAATCTCTCGCAGTCTTTCTTTCCTTCTCTATCTCTCATCGTTTTCTTTTTCAGTTTTTGTTGTTATTGTGTTCTACAATATTTCATTTTTCTTTACGTTACTTACTCGTGAGCTAAAACTTCTGAAAGTTCGAATTTATAAGCCTTTTTATCCTGTAACAAGACATAAACCCTTAAACACGCTGGTCTTTTGTTTTGTTTTGTTTAGTCAAATATGACACTTCAGATGAGGGTTGTTAAAGGTAACGGAAGCGATAGGCGTTTAATCTAATGTGACACTTCTGAAAAAAGTTGTTAATGGTAACGGACCAACAGACGCTTAGTCTATAGGCACTTCTGACCAGGATTGTTAAAGGTAACATATCCGATAGGCATTTAGTTTAATGTGACACTTCTGACCAGGATTGTTAAAGGTAACAGAACCGATAGGCATTTAGTCTAATGTGACACTTCTGACCAGGATTGTTAAAGGTAACAGAACCGATAGGCATTTAGTCTAATGTGACACTTCTGACCAGGGTTGTTAATGGTAACAAAACCGATAGGCATTTAGTCTAATATGACACTTCTGACCAGGATTGTTAAAGGTAACAGAACCGATAGGCATTTAGTCTAATGTGACACTTCTGACCAGGATTGTTAATGGTAACAGAACCGATAGGCATTTAGTCTTATGTGACACTTCTGACCAGGATTGTTAAAGGTAACAGAACCGATAGGCATTTAGTCTAATGTGACACTTCTGACCAGGGTTGTTAATGGTAACAAAACCGATATGCATTTACAGGTAGTCTAATGTGACACTTCTGACCAGGATTGTTAAAGGTAACAGAACCAAATAAAACACAGTTCTGACCAGAGCAGAATGAAATATATTAAAAACTATACTTACAATGTTACAGTTTCAAGGACCTAACGTCCTCTTCATCAGACACAAACACTGCTTGTTTGTGTCTGATGAAGAGGACGTTAGGTCCTTGAAACTGTAACATTGTAAGTATAGTTTTTAATATATTTCATTCTGCTCTGGTCAGAACTGTGTTTTATTTGTTACTCTACCTATCCAGAGCCATGGAATTTGTTCATAACAGAACCAATAGGCATTTAGTCTAATGTGACACTTCTGACCCGAACAGAATTTGAGAACAGAAACAGAATTTTTCGGGAAAGTACATTTATTGGGTTCGTTATTAGAACAAATGTTGGAATGGAATCGAAATAACAAAGAAGAGAGAAATAGATTTTGTAATAAAACTTTCGTTGCTGGAGGTAGTTTCCTTGAGTTATCCTTTCACAGCTTCGCTCAAAATCATTTGCAAGTGGTAACAATCTTGAAATAACGATATATGCAAATGATGATGATGAAACCGTTTCAAAACATAAATAATTCAATGTGACTTTGGTTTTCGGTTTTGTGAACAGAACTGATATGTCAAAATGTATTGCAGTTCTCTTTCCGAAGCACATATGTTGGATTTGTTTCCGTTTACGGACAATTTTCTCTCCGTCCCCTAGTTACTTTACTTTATTCCTTTATTATTTTCATTTTCTGCTTCTGATATTACACTACTAGTAAGTTTCGTTCATGAACGTATACCAATAATTCTGTGCATCAAATTTTCTTACAACTAATTTTTCTCAGACTAAAAATTCCCGCTCCTTTTAATACATTAAGAAAGTAATTACTCCAAGTTCCACTTATGGGACATAACCTTAGTGTTTAAACAAAATGTTTAAAGGAATGGTTTCCATTGCTGAAAATTGGTGTTACTCTTAATTTTGCGTTGTAAAACCGTCATGTAAAGAAAACAAATGATAAATTATATAAAAGTTAAAGTTTTCTACAACTCTATAAGACGTAGTTTGTTCCCAGAGTTCGTTTCGACACCTTGTCACTGTTAAACTATAAATGCAATACATTCAACATAATTTGTATGCACTTCCAGACGACAGCCACCACCATTTTTCAAACTCAAACTATGACATAACATTGGAATTCTCAGATGAGCAATATGTAGATATATATACACAGTATCATGAAGAAGATAGGACTTCGTAGTAAGATGGAAGAAATATTTTTTCTTGTTTTATCTCGGCGTTAAGATACAGCATATTTCTTTGAAAGATAACTGTAACATTTCTCTAAGTTACGAAGAGAAAGTAAGAGAAAGGATATGCAAGAAAATGTATTTGGATACAGAAAAAAAGAATATAAATGAGTATAGAGTTTTGCATGCCTACAGGATAAAAGAAAAGATAGGTGAAATGTTATCGCAGTTGTCTGGGCAAATTTAAAATAAGAAAGAAAGAAAACGACATGATAATGTTCACTAGATAAGGATAAGGAAGTAGAAATGGACTTCTACCTTTGTGAAAAAATAAAGACACATTCAAACCAGAGACAAAAACTAAAAGAAGTAGCATCCCTTCCCCACTTCTCTTGTGTTTAGAAGTGCTGTTGGCAAGTCATTTTAAGACTTACTGGAAAGAAAGAAAAAATAGTGCTGTACCTCTTATATGTGTCCCCATAGTGACATTTTGCTAGGGGGAGGAGGTCCACCAAGGACCACATATATATTTAGGTTGTCACTCTCCGAAGGAGAGGTGTATCCTTTTAGACTTTTTAAAGAAACCTTTTCCCCCAACATCTATCCCTTTCTCTTAAGGGAAGATAGATGCAAATCCCTTCTCTTCTTCTATTCATTCGTATCCACCTCTTTTGTGACGAGAATATAGTGGAAGAAACACAAATAATACAGTTTTTAAACAAGAAACAAAAAAGCCTATAACTAAGAGAGCAAAAATGACATTCAGCGCACGATAAACAAGTTTTTTTCTTCTTATGCGATACTGCACCGTAGCTCTATTACAATTTTAAAACAATATTTTTTTTCAATAGGTTATTTGAGTGTTTTCGAAGTTTTAAAAAGAGACATTTGAGCATGACACTTTTAAGTAGCAGCCCAGTTCAAATTGTGTTTATAAATTAATCGCTTAAATAATGGTCAATTGATTTAAACTAAAAACTTTATGCATTGAAATATCAAATGGTCTAGAACCATTTTTTTAAAAAAAATATAAACTTCTCAGAAACTGAACGGAACTTTTCAGCTTTTTTTATTCCCGTGGTATTATCAATTACGACTGAAGCAATAAGTTGCATTATAATGCAAAAGATAATAATCATAAATGTTCTGTTATTAATGGTAGATGACACACATACAAAGTGTTAGGAAACAACACCTCAAATTTTGGTAAACTATTCCTTACACGGGACGCAGTGGTTCAGTACTAGAACTCTTACTTCTGGTGCGTGGGGTCCCTGGTTCGATCCCAGGCCAAGTAAATTTGTGGTGGACAACATCGTGCTTGTGGGTTTACTCGGGGTACTCCCTTTTCCTCCCAATTTCTCATTCTACTAATTCTTCCATCATCATTCACTTGCTTTAATCATCGTCTCTCTTAGCATAACAAGCATAATCATGGGTCATTAAGCTCAAAGATTTCATTTCACATTCCTGACACGGAAGCATGATACATAAGAGTTATTTAAGGTGATTTGGTGCTTGAGTATCCCAGATTCGATTCTCAGTGAAGCCGGGGTTTTTCTCTACCCTCTTTCCAATCCGGTTCGGAGGTCTAGTCGTGCGATTCTTCTTTTAAATGGGTACCTAGGACAATCTGGGGAAGTAATGGAGGCCAGACTGTGGTGCTGGGTAGATCTTCCTAAGTACCGAAGTCAAGAAAGTCAAACGCTTTTACCTTCACACACACACACACATCGTTTAGATTTTCATGGCCTGTTCCGAAAGGGTGATATTTACTACTTTGCTAAAATGAATAATTTTACCTGTATACTCAGCAACTATCAAAAGTTAATCTCAAACACTCATTCAATTCACTTCCTATGGCGTAGGTGCCCAATGCTAAAATAATTATTACTTATATAACAATAAATATGGAGTTTTAAAGAAACAAATACAAAATGAACTATTGGAAATTCTTGAAGAGTTTATAAAGAAAGAGAACCTATTAAAGTTCTTGAGGTCAGGAGAAGGAAGGGAAAATCGATGAAAAGGGAATCATCATTTCTATATGGCAATACATCTTCATAACATAATAAAAGAGCAGTTTCCTACTGTAAAATGTAAAACTAATATTCCTCTAAACATTTTCTCACCATTCTAAATTGAGAGACACATTATCTTCCGGTGGTTATTTAGTCGACCTAGAAACTTTCAAGAGAGACAGACGAACGAACGAACGAAATTAGTACGAAAATTAGTAAACCGTAGCGATTACATAATAAAGAGAAGTTGTTTCCGCTTTTCGGTGTAAACAGTCGGAATTTCACAGAGAAATTCCTAACCATGAACAAGAGGATTCCCCAGAGAATAGAACAGGGACCATGAGTGCCCAATGAGAATTTCCAAGGACTCCCTTCCCCTTTTCTCCTCTCACTCCACTGCCACTAACACCACACTACAACCTCCCCTCGGGCCATCTCCTGTAAACCAATTAACATGCATAATTAAGCTGGACCCTGTGTCCCAAATGCAAGGGGCGGATCTCGCAGTGGGTGAGTCATTGAGCATCCCGCTATCCACCTGCCACCTGGGACCTCAGCTGGTGCATCATGGGTAAATGACGTCACAGGTTTAGGGTTTATATAGCAAGAGGATTGGTGTAAAAAGAAAAAAAAACTACGTACGTATGTATGTATGTATTCATGTGCTGGGAAGATATTTGTGGAGAGAAGAGAAGAGTGCGAGAAATAATAAATCGTTTTGTTGAGTTTTACTTCCTTTTATTGTAAAAGTGTGAATTCGTTACAAAACATCCCCATACACTCCCGTGAGGAGGATAGAGGAAAAAAACAATTTTGACACATAAGTCTGTTAAAAAAAAAGAGAGGGTAAGAGAAAAAAAGTAGGGTATGAGTCTAGTCCAGAAAAGAATTGTTGCTCTTTTGTTGAGAGGGAATTTGCATGTTGGGAAATCCGTTAACCCCCCCCCCCCTTCTCTCTCTCTCCTATCAAATAGCATTTCTCTATAGAATTGACTTCACCAGGCAGCATCGTTCCTGGATGGTTTTGCCTAATTTACTTTACGCTAACGAACCTGCAGTTAACGTACGGAAGCAGGTCAACTCACTCGCCCTCTGTTCCCCTCTACTTTACTTTCTCTGACACCCTCTCTCTCTTTCTCTCTGTACCCCTGTGGACAATACCAAAATGAGGGCTTACATTTCAATCAATTAGATCTCGAAAATAATCTGTTTCAATTTTTTCAAAGCATTGACGCTTCATTACTATTCCATGTATTTTGTTTATTTAATGTACAAATAGTACACCTTTTGGTCTATTCAAGAAATACCTATTCAAGTATTTCGTGCTGCACAATTATTTTTACTATACGTATTTTATTTCAAATACTGAATTAAACGAATTAAAATTCAATACGAATTAAAATTTGTTTTAACTTCTACATAGCCTACGAATTAGCATTTTTTGGTTCACATAGCCCCGGGCTATATCCGTTGACGAGATTTTTAAATCTCTCTCTCTCTCTCTCTCTCTTCTTTTTTTAATTTTTATTTTTTTTTATTTTTACGAGACACTAGCTCAGCGTCGTGAATACTACGTCAGAAAAACAATTGTTTGTTGTGAAATTTAGCGTGCTTTTCCAGTACTGAGGTTACATGAGACGTGAGCCTACAGTTTAAAGTGGGATCCAAACTATCGTGATACATCCAATGTTCACCCAACCGTGAATCGAATCGGGGATTACGTGCACCAAAAGTAAGTGCACTAGTCACTAGATCATCGGAGAAGGAAGTTAAAGTAGCAGTTCTGGACCGTGAAATTAAAATTTTAGATATTGAACAACAGGCAATAAGAATAATACTGAAGTTGCTCTCTATTACAGTATTGTGATTCTGTATTGCGCTAACATTCCCGTAAGTTAATCTGAATCAAGCAGTGCTTAGGATCTAGTTAGTATTTGAATGGGAGATCGTTTGGGAAAACCAGTTTGTGCTTATAATGTGGTGTTTTTACTCAGGGCGATGAGGGAAATTGTGGGAGCCACATCAATGACAAAAAATAGCGAACTTCCGTTTAGATTATAAGTAATAATGGCGATGGATTAGTGATGTACTGACTACACACCCCGCAATTTAAACCCACAGGCTGGTCGGCTTAAACCTATCGAAGCGTTAAATCAGGAAGTGTAATTCTGACTTGGCTGTTTAGGTATGTTTGTTTATCTTCTTGAATGTGCTAATTATTCCTTCCAAGCATTCGGCTCGCCGAGCACTACGGGTTAAAATCGAACTTTTTTTTTCACCAATCTTCGTCCTTCATTTAAATATTGCCTGGAAAATCAAAGTACACTATATATCATTCAAGCCCTACTAATTCAATCGGGATAAAAACTTGTCACGATGCTGGGACTTGACCTGCTAAGTAAGCGTCTCAAATATTTTATTGTTCAAGTTTTCAGTTTCTTAATCATAGGTGGTCAAATTTTGAGACATATTTTCGAAAATGCGAAAACTACACACCGAACTCATCGGATCGTCATCAAATTTGTCATAGTGGTAGACCTTGATCTGCTGTGTCAGCATGAACTATTATAGTGCTATGTAGTCTTTTGGTTACCGAGTTATGGGTTGCCAAATTTTGAATCACGTTAAAAAATTAAAAAAAAACCTCAAACTCATCTGATTGAAATCAAGCTCGGCATGAGGCCTTATCATTGCGAAATTAAAATACTGCTAATTTTACAATAATTCCGTGATATCTTCAAATAGATAAAAGATAATCGAAATGTGGAACAAGAGCGCCCTAGACAATATTATTTTGCATGAGGTACCGTTATCACGAGTCACCTAGTAGCTTTCCGTTTGTAGCCATTTAGAAACGCGAAAATAAATACCGGGTTTCTAAATGGTTGGAAATCGAAAGTAGATAAGTGAGTGGTGATAACGGTATCTCATGTAAAATAATATTGTCTAGGGAGGTCTTGTACCACTTCTTGATTATATTTTATCTATTTGAAGATATCACAGAATTACTGTAAAATTAGCGGTATTTTAATTTCGCTGTGATATGGCCTCTTAACCTGCTAGATAAGCGTATGGAATGCTATGGGGCATGGTCTTTCGGTTCCCAAGTTAAGAGCTGGAGGTGAAAGTTCTAAATCAATTCATTGTGTATTGTTACTATAATAAAAACATAATGGGTACAGTTTAAATAGCATTTAGATAGAAAACAAAATAAAAATCACAGTGTACAGTAATTATTTACGACTATGCGTATTTCACTTGTGCACACTAGTGCCATCTATTGGCGCAAGGAAAGCAAACAGGGCAGATAGAGACACTTGTTACGGCACCTGTGAACTATTAGGACCATTACATACAAAATGAGATATTCTTGAATTATAATAAGGATAAGGATACAAAAAAAAGAACCTCATTAGTCCCAAGACTTACCAACATGCAAAATACTTATAATAATAATAATAATAATAATAATAATAATAATAATAATAATAATAATATTATTATTATTATTATTATTATTATTATTATTATTATTATTATTATTATTATTATTATTATTATTATTATTGATTTCCAATAGCATAGCATATACATAGGCCTACCATTAAAGCAAACTCATCAAATGCAATTTCTGCTAAGTGATTACTGAATGAAATGTAAGACATGTATAAAAAATATGGGACACAGTAAATGATATAATGATAATATGATGCAAGAAATGACATAACAGCAATAATAGTTATAATAATAAAAGACAGTCTTGGATGTTGTGTCGTCATTGACGTGAGACTGGTTGCATAGCGTGAGGAGCCGGAAGGTCTACAAGATTCAAACTCATTCGACTAATGGCCTTTTTCGTCTTTTCTATTCTTCTTCTTCTTCTTTTTGAAATATCACACACACGCGCTTTAGAAAAAAAACGAAAAAGAGGCAAACAGAAAAGAATAAAACAAAGGGGAGGGGGAAGGAGAAGGGATTTCTCTCAGCGTAACCGTTTTCCAAGATAGACGCTTTCCAGTAAGGTTAAGATGCTAGAAAACCTGTGAAGAAAAAAAAAAGTTCAAAGGAGGTTCACTGAAAGAGACTTTGGTTTTCTTTCTACAAGAAAACTATAATAGTGCAGATTTACACACCTTGTATGATATGAATGTTCTGGCCTACTTACTTTAATGAACTATTGGGACTACTAAACCAATAGAACAGGAGTAGAAGAGCCAGTTTCTTTCCCGTATGGTTCAAGAGTATATGTTGTTAATAAAATTAGAAGCTGTGTTAAAGAAATAGATTGAGAAGGAGCCTTGAGCACACCATACATACAAGAACAAAGTAATTGTGATTTGATTACATAAATTGTCGATCGCACATGTGAATTAACATTCGTCTAACATAAAGGCAGTTCTTACAGTGCCAGTAAACCATATTAAAGCCGATTTACAAGTAAGCATAGTATTTCCCGAAGCGTTTTCTCCAGAAACGGCTCTACTCATATTTCCCGAATGTCAAACATATAGCCTACGATTGACAATCGGGAAATACTTATTTATGATGCTTATGATGATATATAATGTCATTCAGTAAACCATGAAGTTCTTGTAGACGTACTCATGATGAAATAAAAGGAGTACCAGTACCGGTAACCAGGAACGTACGCATGAGGTGGGTCCTGGGGAGTCTGGACTCCTTGAAATCCCGACTTTTCTGTAAATTTAGTATAATTTTAGGGATAATTTATCCCTATATTGAATTTAAACTACCCCTGATATGAATTTTGGCCCCCCGACATGAATTCCTGCGTACATCCCTGCCGGTAACTCAAGTAGCTGGTTCAATCATTTCGAATGGAGTTGGTTTAAATCTTCTGAATGAAGCCGGTTCAATCATTTTTAAATAATTACCATGATTCTAGAAGTGGCCATTCTTATTCCATGTAAATTTAACAACCACTACAAAAATTGCTTGATTTTTACAAAAGCAACTAGCATTACTCAAGTATATACTATTCTACACTACCATTTATTATCATCGATTTTGGAAACTTGTGCGTATGTTTTATTTACATGAATAAAGCTTCTGTTTGCGTGACAGTTGGTATTAAGCAACCATATGGCTAATATAGTCGCTGGAATGAATTGTGTGCTGTATATACACAAACTTACAGACACACACATACACACGATACTCATATAAATTCGTGTTTAATTGATCATTCTCATTACGCAATGCATCTTCGTCGCATGAATTACAGGATCTAATGGTTAAAAGACAACACATACACGATAATGAAGAAATAAAGAGAGGGAGGCAAGATAGACTATATGGGGCAGGAATGACTTCACGACAACAGTAACAAAAACTCATCTACAACATCTGTTACCTATATTTAATGATGTTTAGTTAATTAAACTAAGTACAGCATGTACGTATTACTTAAAATGACAGGTGGTTTTATGGATGAGCTATAAAAGATATTATATACATTACAGTTTCAAAACTACATGTTTCCATACAAACATTTCGCAAGGAACCTGATTGCTTGTTACGATAACACTATAAAGAATTTTGAACATTAACCTGGCATATGAGCGATTCTTACCTATTGTTGGGAGGAAACAACGTTAAAGTAGTTCGGAAAATGAACATATCCATACAGTATATGTGTAAAATAAGGAGGTGATATCGTCATAGGTTGATTCTATAAATGGATTTGTGAGTTGTAATATATTGGAATTAATAAGAAATGTAGAATAAGTTTATATATATATATATATATATATATATATATATATATAATCAATATTGAAGAAGTCATTAAGTTGAAGTATGTTTTGACTTTAGCCAATGCATAGTAGATAGTCCTAGTGTGGTAAGATAATTACAAATATATTGAAGACATATAAATCTTATCTGTCATTCTCGGCCTGAAGTTTAAAAAGCAACAAATATCCTTTAATAACCCATTTGACAATTATATGTGAATATAGGATTAAATGCAACCACAATAAATTAAGAACTATATTTTATTAGCTAATAATAGGCCTACTTATAGAATATTGTCTAGATTCGATTTCACTTATACCTATTTTAAAAATGGTTTCAACTGCCACAAAGGCCAAGAAATGAATAATAATAATAATAATAATAATAATAATAATAATAATAATAATAATAATAATAATAATAATAATAATAATAATAATAATAACAACAATAATAATATTTATAATAATAATAATAATAATAATAATAATAATAATAATAATAATAAGAAGAAGAAGAAGAAGAAGAAGAAGAAGAAGAAGAAGGTAACGCTGAGTATCTAGTTTTGTAACCTGGAGCAACATCATGTACATAATAATAACAGCATCAAAATGTTGGGTTTTATTCTCTATCCAGTGAGTAATTTCAATACGAAAAACATATTGTCGGGTGGTCGTTTGCGTTAATTTACTTGAATCCTCATAAGGTTAAATTAATTGATCTTTAAATTATGTCCTATATAAATTACATACAACTCTATCCATCACGACTCTGGAACTCACTAAAGAAATAATAAACACTTCTGACCAGAGTATATACACTTGTTTATTAAAAACTAAATTACAGCGACTACTTAACGTTGTCTTCATCAGACACTAACTCCTGGTGCAACAACCCTAATGGGGACCTAACATCAAACCTAACATCAGACTGAGTTAGTGTCTGATGAAAACAACGTTAAGTTGTCGAAACCGTTACACTGTAATTTAGTTTTTAATAAACAAGTGTATATACTCTGGTCAGAAGTGTTTATTATTTTCATAAATTACATGTAACTACTTTAATATTTGCAATAATCTGTTTGTATTAAAATAATCTTGTCATTCCTAGAACTAATTTCAATAAACTTGTAAATGCGACTGAATACTAGCAGAGACGACACTATGCGGGGGTTAAATTGAAGTTCCCCACCCCCTTAAAAAACTGATTCCAGCCTCCTATATCTCCCTGTAGTATCAAAAATCAAAATAGTTCGAATTAAGTTATAAAAAATAAATAAATAAAAAATAAACTCCTGGTGCAACAACCCTAATGGGGGCCAGAACCCACCAACCGATCCATGGCACTCATGGTCTCGGGTTGATGTGCAGTCAGCCCATCGTTCTCCCTTCCTGCCAGTGCCAGTGCTTGCTTCAATGAATTACTACTGAAGTTTGTTACTTCTTTTTTCAAATAACCTCTCAATTGATCTCACGATACTATAGCACGGCCAACAAGAGATGGTCTCTGACGTTTCTTACTACATGCGGTGGGACATTGCAGCCCCTACTTTGATACCAGTGTTACCAACCACGATCACTCTGTCTTATACCATTAATTAAATTGCCACTACAGTTGGACCGAAAAAAACCTTGACACACGACTAGTGGCAATGTCACTGCGAGCTGTCAGAGACGTTCTCTTACTGGACTATAGGTGGTCGCTGTAATGCCAACACAATCTGATGAATAGGCCTACGGATGGTCTCCCATCTTTCCTCTGACCGGATCAGCACATTGCAGAGACGTGTCAGCACTTGTGCTATACGTATATAGCGAGCCAGAATATGAGTTTGAGCGAGTGTGAGTCTAACTGATGATAGCGAGCCTGAACCCAAGACCAAGACCAATGAAGTAAATGAGCGTGAAATTGAGTTGTGGCGCTAATCTCATTGCGGATTACGAGCTCAGCTCGAGTCAGAGGCGGATGCGGGAAACCCAGAAGAGGAAACTTTCTTATTTTATATATAAATAAAACCCATCCCAGAGTTCGGATCTCTTAAAA
The DNA here is from genome assembly GCF_964235325.1 of Thermobia domestica. Classification (NCBI taxonomy): domain Eukaryota; kingdom Metazoa; phylum Arthropoda; class Insecta; order Zygentoma; family Lepismatidae; genus Thermobia; species Thermobia domestica. Next base: position 172,016,327 of record NC_137454.1, on the reverse strand, counting down.
GTAACTAAGTAGCAGTATTACAACCCACCGCCCCCCAGAATTCCGTCCTGGATCCGCCCCTGGTTTGAGTGTGTGTGAGTCAGAAGTAGTGTAAACCCCATTGAGAGTAGTGAGTCTAGGGATTTGAGACGAGACGAGACAGAACTTTCCTGACAAAATTCGAATCGAGACAGAGTTCTTCCAATAGAGAAATACGCATTTTTGGATTGCATAATAGCCTTGGTTTATTTATCGTAATACTGGTTTTACTCTTTTTGAAATGCTAAACCTCAGATCTCGTGGATCGAAGAAAGGCTTGGTCCGCGATCCGACAAACACTCCAAATCTAGGCATTCGCAGGATTATGGAAAGTTTTTTTTCTTTCTTTCTTTTCCAGTCAGAGTAAACGTAGAACTGGCTGTCTCTTTTTATATGGGCAAAAGGCAAGAAGTTCTCAATTTCTAATGTTTCTTTGTGATTTTGTCTGTTAAATATAATATTTACTTTATTAAATGATTTATGCATGCACGGCATGCATAAAACGTAATCAATGGAGGCGAGTTCAAATACCCAGGTTCATATAGTGTTAAAATCCGGAACCCTCCTTGCGTACACCACTGCAAAAGGATGTTTCTTACTATCAGGCAAAAAGTTGAATTTATCAGGTCATGTATTACTATTATACTGAAAGCTAATACAAGCTTATCTTTAATTCTATCAAAGACTTCCAATAATTATGTGCTACATTTGAAAAGATATAAACTTCTGATTCTTTACGAGTTTTTCATCTATTGATGTATTACAGTTTTCTTTTGATGCTGTTCGCAACTGTGTACCCTAAGCACGCGACCAGTTAGATATACTTGATTCTCTGTCTATATGCATAGCCAAAGTGTGCTATGTATGGAATGTAATGTAATTTGCTTTCTATACATTATTTTAACAAATGATGTAATATCTATTTACATGACTAGTGAAGGTGAAAAAGCTCCCTAAAGTCACTTAGTGTGCGTGTGTGTGAGCTTTCTTTTCTTTCCTTATATCTCAATCTCCATTTTCCATTTTGCAGGCACATTTTCCAGTCGGACGATTTTCTTTGGAGCTTCCCGCCTGTGTAATCAGCAGCCGGTAACTCAATGTGGTACCCCACAATTTTCCTTCTACCATTGTCTCGTATAGAAGTGTACTTTTTTTTTTCTTTTCTATATAGAAATCTCCACGCATTGTCGCCCGCGGCTGATTAGCAAGTAGTAACAGCAATATCCGTCCAACAGCTTCTTCCAAACAAGGAAAAAGATCCTATTGTCTTTACTGGAATGAAATGGGAGGTACTGTTTGCCCTCCCAATTGGCTATGAACACACCAGGGGGTGTGGTTTAGAATAGTCTACAGGGGGTTTCCTTTTCAAAAGCATTTTCGCAGCAGGAAAAGTGTAAAAAGGACGTGTAAGTAGGATTTAGAAGCGTACAAAGAAATGGCATTGCAATTTCCTTCTTACCATTTTTTTTTTTTTGTCAACATTTTTTTCTTTCTTGTTTAATCATCGTGATTAGCTAGGCGTCTGTGCATGAAACCGAGCAACACTGAACAGATTTTTTAAAGCTATACTTTCATTATTTGTCTTTGAATTACATAACCGAAGATCTTCGAAGTGTTTGTTAGTAAATGAAAATTATGTATAAGAATACTAGCAGCGTTCACCCCGCTTCGCTGCGGTCACCCCGGAACGCAATAAACTTTGTTACTTAGATAATTTTTACTTTTTCGCTTTCAAGTGATATGATAAAAACCATAGAAGATTGCAGTAAATGTTAACATTATATCGCCTGTCATTTATGTTAACCCGCCCCGCTTCGCTGCGGTCACCCCGGAACGCAATAAACGTTGTTACTTAGATAATTTTTACTTTTTCGCTTTCAAGTGATATGATAAAAACCATAGTAGATTGCAGTAAATGTTAACATTATATCGCCTGTCATTTATGTTAACCCGCCGAGTGACACGGTCATGCGGGTTGCATATAAATACGTTTATTTTTACCTATGATGAACTAACAAAGGATTTGTACGTTATGGACACTTGAATGGTCAATTATCTCAAGACACTGGTAATTAAAAATTAAAGTGATATGATAAAAACCATCTAGGGTCCAAATCCTAATAACCCCCCAAAAATGAAAGAAATTGGTTCAGCCGTATTAGCGTGATGAGGGAACAAAGGATTTGTACGTTCTCTTTTATATATAAGATCCAGGAATATTACACTAAAGTTCCAGCTTTTTCGAATGACTTTCTTTCTTTATTTTTTCAATCTCTAAATTTGAACGATTATGGTGGTTGGGACTTAAACTGTAGGTTCACTGCATGTCACTGCATTAACTATGATCGCAAGAATCCAAGTTTGAAAAAAAAAAAATGAACAAATGATAATAATATGAAGGTCCACAATTCTTTTTTTCTCTTTTATTTTTATTCATTGTTTACAAACTGATTTAGAAAATATACATGGAGAATACGTCATTTTGTTGAAAATTTTCTTTATAATTAGATAGATAATTAGTAGAAATTAAAGCTAGTAATATTAGTGGTACAAAAGCATAGTTGCCTGTTTCTATGATGTTTATGAACACATTATTAAAAATTGTGAAACTGGGGCATCTTGCCCCCACATGCATGCCGAAGATGCCCCACTCGAAGGTTTTTGTAAATCGTTTATTTTAAAGTTTCATAAATTTACTAAAATAAAATTGTCTTTCGAGATATTACAAACAAGATATCAGTCTTCTAATTGGTCATAAATTCAACAATTGCAGGAGTGGAAAATGGGTAATAATGAAAAAGTGGGGCATCTTTACCCAAGTTATTATACTCCCCGTCAGAAAATCCTGGAGCCGGTCCTATATTATAGAGAAATCAATAGCAAAGAGGTGTTAGGAAGTAATCGGACAATGACTTTCTAAATTCTAAAATTATTATTCGCTGTTTAAATAGTTTGGAACTGTTCCAAAAATTTCAAGTTTCAATATCACTGGACCTGTATCCTTCTTTTTGTGAATATCTAGTCAAAACGAAGAGAAAGAAAATGTAGCTACTAAACATATTCAGGACCCTTGTTCGGAAATGGTAATCTGATATCTGATGCAACCTATGAAATAACATTTTTAGTTTTACGTCCCACACATAATGTTCTTCCGGGTAAAAGAATGAGGCTATTAATGAAAGTCAATGATTATGAAAAAAAAAATATGATTGGCAATGTGAGAAGAACCTGGAGCACCCTGAGAAAACCCACAGACAGATGTCCACCACAAACTCAAACTCAAAGAAATAGAACCAGGAACCATTCACATTAGTGGTGAGCGCTCGAACGATGATCCATCATGTCACCATGCGGTAAACGAGTGTTGAAGTTTCTTTCACAAGTGTTGTGATTGAATACTCAGAATAAGAACTGATAAGAAACTGTTACGATGTTCTTGAACAAAGGGTATAAAAGGCATTTTCTGTACATGGTAACCAATTATGCCAAATAAACTCATGAATTCACCACCGCTGTAATATGAGCATAATTCTATTAAAATATGGTCATTTTTGGCAAATGTCTTTTGCATTGAATTGCATTTGCTACAGGCTACTGTTAAGTTTGAGGAGTGGAGACGGGGAGTGCAGGGGGAGGGTTTCCAGAGAGCTTTGTACCACTTTCTATTGGAAATAGACAATGTTAGATTGGAGTAAGGTGGGGTAGGTTATGTTATGTTTCATTAGACTGTTATCGCAAGCAATTAAACCCTCGTATTGTTTCTTATGCAAAATGATAGAATGTAGAAATTACAGCCAGATTCTCAAAATGAATAATATCTGATGAAGGCAAGTGGATAGTTGGCGAAACTGTTACACGCATTAAAAAACAAAAACAAACAATAAACGTATTTTTTCTGTCAGTGAGTAGTTTAAATCAGATGGCGAAACTGCAATAGCATTTCCAGTTTTCATAGCAATTTTCGGGACTACAAGGTACAAGTTGGTTTCTCGAATCACGAATTGTGTATATAAAGAGATAAATCGCTTACGTCTGACAGTCTTTATCACGCCTATTTGGTTACTCAACCGTAACCGATTTTCTAAACATTCTACTACATCAACGAATGCAAACATACCAATCTCGTAGTTTCAAATGTGCACTCAATTATAACTTAAGGAAACTTCTGAATCAAGTGTGTTTAAAACTAATTTGATGTTGTCTTTCAACTTACTCAGTTTTCTAAATGTTAATAACAAAATTTTATTCATACTAAATTGCAACATTGGTAGCAATTACAAAATCTGATAAATGGATCTAATATTTTACTCGCTGTTAATCGACAATCTCCGCTCTGAACGACCTCGTTGCTGTTTTAAGTATATACGTTGAATAAAAAGCAGTGGCAATACTGTTTTCAAGTCAGTGGGCTATGTCTCAGCATTACAAGATTCCTGTAACTAATAAGGGAATGTCAGGCGATGAAGTGTGGAGAGTAGTAATGACAGTGTCTCATTCAGTCAAAAGCAACAGTGCTGTAAACTAGAGGAAAAAGGTGGATGCGCCATAACAATATAGTTCGGAAAACGAACATGTGTGAATCAAAATTGAGTTAACACGTAGGCACAGTGCACAACAACGTTTTTAGAGACTTTGTAAAGACTTTTTCGTCAAAATTAAGAAACCACTTCGAGAAAAGCATTACAACACAAGAAAAACTATCATCCATACATATATGGCGGTCCGTACAGAATATCGGCAAAGATTGGTATGCTGACGGTGTATGAAGCCTTTCACAAGCGTGACAGAAGATGATAAAAATGAGAGGTGATTATATTGAAGGAATGTGATAGGTATTCTTCTGTATATAAGGCCAGATACGAATTATAGCAATACTACTATCACTTTTTATTCGGCCTAGTAGAGCCAACATGTCAAAGCTCTATTCAAATCCAAGGTGATACGGCCAATGTTTAATCGATTCTCAATAACATAGCGGATAAAACTAATATTTAAATCAAATATGAATAAACAAAACTACATTTAAGTTTTGTAGCATTCAACGCATCTCATTGATATGTGGCAAATAACATTACACTGTGTTAAACGACGTTTAGTTGTTTCTCTGGTCTACTTAGTGAAATCCAAGGAATGACGTACGGAAATGAGTGAAGTTCGTAATGCCTTATGGAATTCAATGAACTGCGTCTACTGCATAAACAAATATATTCCTATGTACTTATACACTTAAAAAGATGCAGTTACAGATTGTATGGATGTTATTAAAGAAAATATTTCCTGTATGAAGTAGCACAGGTTGTAGCAGCAATCTAGTACATGAAAACATCTAAATTTATAGCAAATGATCCTGCAATGGCAGGCTATTTATGATGATGAAGATGAATATGAGAAAAACTTAACAACTAAGGTATAAGATTAAACAAATCAGATTTTTGATTTTCTATTCACGTTTGCTTTGTTCAAGTACAAACGTTTAAAAGGCGACGTATAACCAGAGGATTCGAAAATCGTGAGGCCAGGGCTCGCAAATTGATAGCAATCGTTCCAGCACAGTTCACGTTCAATAATTGAGCCCTAATGAAGTGAGACCAAATCCGAAAGTCCGCGAGCCCCCTGAAGATAGCAAGCCCGAACGAGCGCAAGCCATAATGAGGTTAATGATCATGAGCCAAAGTAAGCTAGAGTCCGGTTGAAATTATTTAGCGCCAGTCCCATTTAAAAGCAGTAATCGGAGCCTGAAAGAGCGAGAAGCCTAACGAGGTTAGTAAACGCGAACCCAAGCACACGATGCAAAATTTCCTCTCTGCATATAAGTCTTCATCATCAGAACTCAACTTTTCTGACGATGAAGGTTGTAAGTCGGTCTTTGAAATATTTGCATAAACAAGAAGATTCATTTGCTTCATTATAAATATCTCCGTTAAATCCACGTTGAATACGTAAAGAAAATAATATTATGGTGTATTGCTTTACAGCAACAAGAAATCGACTACCATTATTGTAAACCTGAACACAGAATGTAAATGTTATCGCCATTTGCGTCTTTCTGTGCATCTACTAGTTGGGTTGATCTAACGAAAGGAAAAGAGAGAAAATAAGAAAGTCTTCTTGCTCTGAGCATTCTCGTATCTCCCCCTGCGCCGTCTCAGAATCCCAAGGGACGCCATTTTGTCTCCCCTACTACCTTTGCTTGCAGAATGATTCGATTCGAAAAGAAAACCGCATGATGGAGGGAAGAGGGAATGACAACACAAAGAACAAAGAAGGGGAAACAAAGAAAATAAGAAAGAAAAAGAAAAGATAGAAATGATGTGGAAGGAACCAAGTCAATTCGCAAATCATCATCGTTTGTATCTTCCGTTCCATACTGGAAGTAATACGGAATATTATTCATTAGGGAATAACAGAGCCAAAGTTTTATGGAATTTCTATCAATAACCCATAGATAAACCAATGGCGTACACAAAATATTTCAAATGGGACACGTATGTGGGTGACATAAATATGGACTTATCTTAATCCAGCAACTCAGTCGCAATGCATGTATCATATCCAACTTGTTTAATAATTACATCACGAAAGACATATATTTCAGATTCAATATAGAGAATAGCCGAATTACTTTAGTCTTTTTGAACAAGTTGGAATTCTTCGATGAGAGTTTCGATAGCAAAAGCTTTTCCATATCTACTTGGTTACTCATATCCTTCTTCACGTCACTATTCTCCTAGCTTTTGTACACTGTACTATACTTAAATCCTAGGAGCTTTCCCCTCTAGTCTATTAGCCAGTGCGTGCCTACAACATAGAAGGTACCAAGTTCTATTGCTCGTGGGAAAGTAATGAATTCATTATGGTGCTTTGGATTCCATCTTAAACAGTAGGTTATGCTAAACTTCAAAGAAACAAACAAATTCCAGCATTTCTTTATCAAAATCTTTGATAATATCTTCCAAGTAGTATCGATTAATCGACTATTGTTAGTGAATATAAAACCTAGAAAACTAATATTTGGGTCTTGATGCGAATTTTTCTTATATCCCCTGTTGTGTTTGACTGTAGCTATAACGCTTAATAAGTTAAACTATTTTCCATGGTAATAATTATTGAATGTATTTGACTGAAAATGTAAGAACATGACTTGAGACTGAAATTCTCTCGGCAATCAATATGTTTTAGTAGTAAAGGCATCAATTCAAGAATAATAACGAAAATGATTTGGTACTTACCTATCGATAATGACAGGGTCCGACGGCGTTTCGTTACGATTTCCGCAGCTTTTCTTATCACAGCATCGACTAGAAAATGATAAGAAAACAAAGAATAATCAATTTATTATTTTTTTAAAAAAGAAGAAAAGAAACAATTGTTTATCTTTGTGTGTATTCGGAAATGCATTCGGAAACGCATGTTCAAATAAAAGTGACTATGCGTTTATTTCTGAAAAGATCTCTCACTTCTGTTTACACGTTAAAAAATTATTAATCGCTAAACAATGCACCTAGGTAAATGCAAACAGTAAAGCTTCCACCTGCAATATGTACAGCCGTTTATAGTATGTACTGCTTGTATTTAGAATAATACACCGCTTGAAAAAATGAAATTTTTGAGTTTTACGTCCCACAGTTATGCCTGCTAGGCTAAAGCAGGCGGTAAAGATGAGAATTGAATGAAATGGTGGAATGAAGAAAGTGGGAGGAAACGGGAGAACCCTGAGGAAACCCACGCATACGGTGTTTGTCCACCACAAAGCTCACTTGGCGGGAGCAGGGTTTAAACCCGGGACCCTATGTACCAGAAGTGAACGCTTTATTACTGAGCCACCGCGGTCTCAATAGGCCTACACGGCTTGAGTGTAAACATTGGTCTGAGTATACTGTATGACTGATATTTAGAATTAGATACTACATATTGTTACTATAAATATTACAAATATCATCATTATAAAGAATCAAAAATAACTGCATTGCGATATAGTGGGCATTTAGTGAAGTGTGTCGTTGGTCAAAAAGGGTTGAGAACCGCTACTGTAAAATACCCATAATTTATTTATAAGTTTTGTGAATTTAATTTTAGAAAATCGTATAAAAAAGGGAGCTGTACATAACAATCGTAGATGTAGACATCACCTGAAAGGTATAGGAGGTATTTTTGTATTTTAAAAAAATAGTAAGAAGCTTCACAAGGTTTGAGTTAATCTCTACGCTGCAAATAGGAAGTCAATAGATCCCTGAAAACAAGGGATCTTGGAGAATACGGAGAGTTAGCTGGGGAGTTACGAGTTTAAAGTTTTTTAAAAAAAGTGTAAAGTTGGCACTTCTAAAAATGTATCTATATTTAGTTAAAATAGCTAACGGTTAAAAACTTGTGATATTACTATCAAGTAGTCTTGCTAAACAATTTAATTCAAGTGCTATCAGGCCTTCTGTGATTTCAAACGCACATCAAATAAATGTAAAACAATAATTTTATTTGTATAATCCCTAAAATTGTATGATGATATCTTTTAAGTTGTTATGCTGTGTTAGAAATTTGTACGAGAGCTACGTCTTATCCCCAACACAGAGGCACAATTTAAATTTTAAAAAAATATATCACATGTATCTGTGCAATTCTAGCACAATCTAATTCATCAACTGCTTTAGAGAAACTAAACACAACAGCCTACCTTCTACTTGACTCATTTACTCCAGTATTTACACATTACTTCATATCATCCATCGATGATCACCTCAATAACTGATTACTATAGATACTTCATCGTAACAGAATTTCGTACTATATTTAACAATTACAAATCTCAAATTCAATAATGAACATATATCACACACATCGTTACATCTGATACATCATTTCCTATCTCTTCTATTCTGACATCTAACCTATTTAATAACACCATTATTGCCAACCTAATAAGACATTTATAAATTTCATCAACCGCCTTCCTACAGTTTCTGCAATAGATGGAAAGAAATGCATACATTTCGTCGCTTACGCTTTAGTTCATTCTAAAATTCAACAATGGAGGATTTTTTTCAGTAAAATTAACAAGAAACCACTGACAAATGTGTTGTTATGGCCGTACCTATAATCAACTCACTACACGTGTTATAATTGATTGTAATTTAACAATGATATCATGATATATTTCAGTCTTAACATATTCTGCCTATATTGAAAAGTAGTTTTTTAAAATAATTATAGTTATAAATATAAATAATTATAACAAGCAGTAAGGGTAGTATTTTTGATAATAATAATAATAATAATAATAATAATAATAATAATAATAATAATAATAATAATAATAATAATAATAATAATAATAATAATAAACCTGGTTGAGTTTCTTACGTCAGAAATTTACACACAACCATAAACTTGTATTTAATATGTTAATATATATTTTATAAACAAAAAAATACTAATCATTTGACACATGTTGCATATTATGATTTAGACTTCCATACTGCCATTAATCTAAAAAGAATTTACCCTTTGGAGATCAAAATTAAGAAGATTATTGTTATTTGGAAAAACATGTGTGTACCATTTTATACGATTACCTTCTCTCTCTCTCTCTCTTTTTTTTTTTTGACATAATTTCGTCACTGTAGAACTTTCCTGGTTTCTGATTTAAAAAATTGTGACACGTGGTTTTCACAGACTTGTTTTGAAACTCAGTTAACACCATTCAGGAAGTTCTGCGGAGAACAAAACAAATGATAGTCTAACGGTAATAGGTCCAGGCTATACGATATATACATTAAAACCTCCCAGTTATATTATCTAATTTCTGACGTGTCGTTAGAGATGTATGCGGTTTGACGTTGTCCGATTGGTATACGACATCCTTTTCTGCTGACCAGTTCCGGACATTTCTTTTGATATGTAAGGTGCACTAGCGCTAATCTACGCGTATCGTTCTGCCCCGCGGCAACAGCTCCTTATGTATAATGTCCTTTCAATCTCACCAAACACACAGCACAACCTTCCTGGGCGTTAGTGTGGGCTTTGTCACAGACTGTGGAGTTTGACTACGCTTCGATCACAATCTTTTTGGTATATTGTTGCCGTAGGTATCTACTTTTCAACACATGCGATCAACCTCTTCAAAAATGGTTCGAATTCTTTACGTTTCAGTAGATTGCCAGATAGAAATTCGATCGACTCAATGTTTTTGAGTCAGATCATGTGGCTACCTAAGTGTCGAGCTTCTTTTTGTAATCTTTTTTTAAAATACATATATATATTTAACATTGTTTGGTTGCGAACCTTTAGGCCATTGGCGATGTTCTCACTGCTCACATGCCAGTCTTGCTCGACTTTTGCCAGAATATCATCCATTTTTGCTTTGATCGGTCTCACTGCGAAGGAACATCTTGAACATCGAAATTTCTAGAATGAACTTATCTGAACCATTTTTCAGCTATTGTTTCGATAAGGTATCTTACCCATAAACACCAAATTTCTCCGCGGGCCTATGCAGTACTTGCGCAATTATCGAAATAAAATTGTAAAATGCTTACATGGAATTGTATTGATTACAAAAATTCCAACACTTCTTGCGGATTTACTAGCTTCAACTGTCAGTTGTGAAATGACATTAGGCCTGATTTGCTGTGACTCATACACCGTGCCATTTGTAACACTAACGTCACATTGAGCGCATAAGACTCATAGACGATCTGATATTATGCAACCTCTACCCATTGCTATCGAGTGTCTTTTATTTAAACACATATCTTAACATTCAAGAAGCTCAATGCCTTAACTAGATTTGTATATATTGGTTCCAATAGATAGTTCCAAGGAAGCGTGGCCGGGTCTGGTCAATGTTCGCCCGGAAAATAGCACCATTAGAACTCTCCCGTGACATCACAACATTCATCAACATCGTGAGAGTAACTGGGGAGCTACTTAAATGAAAGAACAACTTAACTTAAGTTACAGACAGAAACCAGCGTTAATATGAGAGGGAGTCGATGCTGACCACGTTATCTCCAAGCGCACAGAAGTGCCCAAGTTAACTGAATTTTTATACAAAAGAGTTTAACAACGATCAAGTGTTATTAACCACCAGCGGATTAGTATTGATTGAAAAAAAGTTTTTACTGCCTTCCTCACAGTTTTTTTTTCTGTAAATAACTGAATAAGGATACACGATACATTTACCACTTACAAAGGCAGTAAACGAACTACGCGTAATACTTCTTTTCAAGAGTTTTCTTATAATACAGATAGGGTTATCATATGAAGATTTTTCTCAACAAAAAAAAAAGAAAAAAAAGAAAAAAGAAAAGAAAGAAAGAAAAAGAAAAAAGAAAGAAAGAAAAAAAGAACAAAGAAAAAATCACGAATGGATTTCATTACACAATAGATATCTTAATAGCAAAGCGAGAAAATATAAATTATACAGCAGTTTTTACAATACCAATTAAGACAATATTTAGTTTCTTTCCTTCCCGTTCAGCTCTCTTCCAGAAACTCTTGTTCGGGAAAGAGGAGCAACATCAAAATATAACAGGGCTGCTTTAGGATGTGTAGCATTTCTTTGGACATTGGACATTGCAACAATACGAGGGGGGACCCAAAAGAAACCGGATTGAAAGAGCGCTGCCGTTCCTAGGCGTAGTAGAGAGTTCTCCTGCTATGTGGGTCTAGTAGAGAGAGACCTTCCCAGATCAGTTGGCCAAGCGGCGTCTGCGTAGGAGATTAACGTTTGATCGTATTATTGTTTTTCTCAACTGTTCTCGTTTGCGAAATCGTTATGGCAGATTCAAAGGAACAGGGAGTGTGTTTGCTTCCTACTTGGAAAATCGGAAACGAAAACTTACCAAATGCTTCAACAGGCTTTCAAGAAGGATACTATGAACCGCATACAATTTTTTGAATGGTTTGGCCGCTTTAAGTGTGGTGAGATGAGTGTTGAAGATCGTGCTCGTTCTAGGTGCTCTTCATCATTTCGAAACGACGAAAACATCGAACAAATATGCCCCAAAATCAGAGAGGACCGTCGTTTCATGATCGATGATATTTCAAAACAGGCAGGAGTGAGTTGGAGCTCGTGCCAGCGTTAGGTTTTGCAAATGAGACATGTTGCCGCTAAGTCTGTTTCTCGCCTGCTCACATAGGATCAAATCATTCGTCTGAATTTGAGCCAGAACTTGAAATATCAGAGTGAAAGTGATCCAAACTTTTTGGCCAACATGATGACATTTTCCGAGAATTAAACAAAATCTAAAAGGAACATGTTTTGATGGTGTAGAGGCTGTAAAAAGAACTTCGCAGAGCGCATTGGACGATATAAAAGTTCAAGAGTTCCAGAGGTGCTTCAAACAGTGCAAAAGAAGATGGGAGAAATGAATTGCATTTAATAAAGAGTACTTTGAAGGAGACTGAAAGAATTTTGTAAAAAATGTAATAAATTATTTTTTTTAAGAACGAAAGTCCGGTTTCTTTTGGGTCCTCCCTCGTATTATATATTAACAATTATTTACAATAATTTTATATATAAGATCTATCCATGCATACACAAATGAAGCAGTTGTCTTATACCTGACCCCCAAAAAGGGCATTGCGCTCTTTTTATCCTCAAAGCCTGCCTGAACCATTTTTAGGTCCTGAAAAAAAAGGGCATGTTTGGATAAAAGAGGACGTCTGGTAACCCTTGAGTTTCCTACAATTACGTTCTCAATGATATCATAAACTGCGCCCACGGATTTCCGACCTACAATAATAACTGTAAGCACTTATTTGTTCACTGAGCAGCATTTTGTTGATAATATCTTTCATTTGTGTTTATTTTTAAAAGTATTTACGTCATTTGTGCTAATTAAAATATGTGGTGCGAACGAAGCAGTGAAGACCCGCAAGATATTAAAAAAAACATATATATATTTAAATATTTTAAATTCAGAAGGAATCTTCACATATGGACGGATTTTTCTATATATGTATTTGCGTGTGAGAGAGAGGCTGCAAAAACAAACTAGCAAGTTTTTTTTTTGAGTGACAGAAAGCGAAAAGTGTGACAAAAACAGAAACAAATATTTCAAAAGATGAAAGACGAAACAAACATTAAAGCAAAGAGTAGCGGAGAAAAGAGACTGAAACAGAGAGAATAAAGAGTGACAACCAGCGGATAGAAGGAAAGAAGTTTTGCTAAAGACGAAGAAGAGACACACCGAAGAAATGAAGAAGATTTTCGGTGAAGGAAAAGAAAAGACGGAAGGAAGCATCTCAACAATTCAAAGTAGGAGAGATGCCCCTCCAGCCACGCGTTGGTTTTGTCAGAGAATAGTCACTCAGTCACTCACTGAGTCGTCGTGTGGTGCGTATATACGTGAGTGTACGTATGTATGTATGTATGTGAGTCAGTGAGTGAGTTTAACGCGTAGAGGGATAGGGAAGAATAGTGTCCCCTGAGACATCAGGGGACAACCCCCCAACCATTACTTAGTTTGTGGGGGGAGAGGGAGGGAGAATAGATGGAACAGGAAGAAGAAGAGGAAGAAGAGTGGAGCATTGTATGGTGTCTTAGGGCGGTGTCGACTAGACAGACGATGTTTGCATAATTCTCTCGAACTGGAAGCTGAGCTGGAATACGACGACGACAACGCTTTTCGTTCTTCTTTACTTTCTTTTTTTCTTACTTTTCTTCTCTTCCAGCTTCGTTCCTTCCCCTGATTACCTTCCGGATCTGTTTGTTCTTCTCTTCTATCTTTCATTTCTAGTTCCTTCCTTCCTTCTTCCCATTTTCCCTTTTCGGCTCTTTTTTTTCTTTCTTTCTTTCTCTGCGTTGTACAGTAACAAGCACCGAAACCTTTCAGCAGTTGCATATTTGGGATTCTCCTGCATGGCTCCTCCTGCTGACTCGTCGTTCGCTCTTCTTCTTTCCCAAAATGTCTTGAATTTGACTTACTTAAGTTTTCCTTTTTTGGACGGTTTCTCAATTCTTTACTGCTCTCTATCTCTTTATTCATCTACAAAAGCTTATTATTTTAAGACTAATGAAACCACTATTGGTGTAATAATTTAGTCAGTATTGCTTGGGAAAGATTTGCTATATTTTCTATACAAAAAAAGTTAGAAGTCAGTGTAGCTTTGTTTGTTTGTTTCTTCTGGTCTTTTCAATTAATTGCGTCTCTAAGCTGCTGAATCTTCCTCGAGGTTGAACCTGTAATGCTATAATATTTAGTCGTAGGACCCGGGTTCGATTCCATTGAGAATACATAGGCTGTCGATACCATTTTAAATTTTAGGTCCATGTGTCACTGAAGGAATTTTGGAGAAAAAGAAAGACTGTTTGATGATTGTTAATTTGAGTAAATCGAGTATTTCATACTAATCAACTATCTCATATATTCTTCTTCTTCTTCTACCTGGTCTACTCTTACTACTACTACTACTCCACATAATATTACTGCTACTACTACTAATATTACTTCTACTACCACCACCACCACCACCACTACTACTACTACTACTACTACTACTACTACTACTACTACTACTACTACTACTACTACTAATAATAATAATAATAATAATAATAATAATAATAATAATAATAATAACAATATATTTTCTTACCTGCACATGACTTCATGCGTCAAGAGTACCCGACACATTTCCGGATTCTTATCTTGGCCTTCGTACATAATGGCCTGTAAAGAAATAAAAAATTCGTGTCAAATAAAATCTTAAAAACGAACAAATGTTTAAAATGTTGATACTAACATATTCAAATGCTTACAACTACAGAAATAATTCAATTGCCGCGGTTCTAATTAACATGACTGCCAATTTATCGCAGTTTATAATTTGATACCAAAATCTCGATTATTGTGCTCCAAATTCGAACAATCGGGACCACGAGATATACGTAGTCCACTAGATATGTATGCAGACGCGGATTTAAGGGAGAGCTATAGGGGGTATACTCCCCCCCCCCCTTGACTCTCAAGTATACATCGGATAAAATTGGCTTCAATTCTACTTTCTTTATACTGGATAAAGCGGCAAACTATGGTTTAGCCCCTCCCTTGATCATATCCTGGATCTACGGCTGTATATATGTAACCATAATTAAATTTAGTTCGGGTCTCCATTCTCCAGATAGCGCTCTTGTACGGCTTCATTGTTATTCAACGAACACTAGTACGAGTGAATTTTGTATATGAACCTTCACTTTTTACATAACATGTGTATCGTTTTCCCTCCCCGTTCCCTCATATATATCTACGTATAAAATTCAACTAATAGAATTGAAAAATCTTTGACAATGATAAATTTTATATTAATTATTTGTCTCGATTATCGTGGTTTCGACTATTACAGTATTTTTCGTGACAACAATAACACGACTATCGAGAAGTGTTATAAAGATATAATGAAATCCAACATCAATGCTAATATAAAACTAAATTAAAACTATGAAATATCTTTTATTACCTAGACGATGAAGGGTTTAACAGGCCAGATTATGCAAGTTCAGCTGAGTTATGTTTAATCAGTGTATCAAATCACAACCTCACAATGTTTGGTTACCTAAACTGAAGTTCTCTATCTCCTATTTGAAGTAACTTTGCATAAGTTTTACTAAATACTGCATGTTTCCACCGAGGATCGAAACCAAGCCAAGCGCATGAGAAGTTGTATAAATTTCTGTAAGATACTGTATTAGCTTGTAAATATGCCGAACCTTTAAAACTCAGGACGAAAAACTAAAAGGATACCATAAGCCCCTTCCTTAAAACTTCAGAAGGAAAAGATAATGTCAATTAGATTCAAGTAAAAATAATTTATTTTACCATTTATCATATATGTGTGTACTGTGCGACCAAGCGCTGGCTCCCTTTTCTTGAGATCGCTAGTGTCGCTTTGTTTATAAAGAACACTATATACCATCCCAATTCAACCAAGCTTATCTCATCGGGACCAAACTTAACACGGTGATAAGATGTTGCCCGCTATATAAGAGTACTATGTTGTGCAGACTTTTAGTTTCCGAGTCATGGGCAATCAAATTTTGTCAGATTTTCGGGGAAAAAAAAAGTATTCGTCCGACGGGATCAAACCTGGTATGCTGGTAAAACTTGACCAGCTATAAAAGCATATGAAATGTTGTATTGTACACCATTTGGTTCTCAAGTTATAGGCGATCAAAGTTTGAGCCAGATTTTCGAAGACAAAAATGAAAAAGACAATAGGTATTCATCTGATCCAGATCAAATTTGGCAGGTGGTAAATCTTCGCTTAGTACACAAACTTATGAAATTTTATGTTTTGCAAGCTTCTTGTTAATAATTTAAGCATAATCACATTTCTAAATTAGTTCATTGGGAATAAAAAAAATAAATAAATATGTACTTTTCAAATACCAATTAAAAGTCAGAAAGATAAAAATCAAACGAAAGTCAATTATTTTACGACTATGTATATTTCACCTGTCACAGTTAACATTTTAATAAAAAGTGGAAGTTACTTTTTTTGTCTAATACAGTACTGCAAAATATACACTCAGGTAAGCTATAACTTATATATATATATATATATATATATATATATATATATATATATATATATATATATATATATATATATATATATATATATATATATCATATATAAATCAAAGTGACTATGTTTGTGACTTAATAACTCTTGAACCACCCGACCGATCTCGATCAAATTTTTAACATAGATGAGGCTTAAGCCTCGGATGGTTTTTATAATTTCACTTTGACGATGCAGTTTAGGGGGGAGAGGAAGGAGATATTTCAAAGTGAACGAAAATGACCGATATTAGTGTCGAATTCATAGCTCTCGGAGTCGCTGAGATAAACAGTGCCACTTCCGATGCCGTTCAAATCCAAATTCAGCCTCGCAACTTGGTGGAGATATACAAAAATGATCAAAAATGACCAATATTAGTGTCGGAATCATAGTTTTCGGGGTCGCTGACAAGAACAGTGACACTTCCTATGCATTTTAAATCCAAATTCCACCCTTTATGTCTAAAATGCATTCTCCCGTGCGAAGAGCGGGTATTCTGCTAGTAAAATACTAAAGAAAGATCATCACTTTATTTTAATAAAGTCAACATATAAATGTGACAGAATTCTGTGTTTTCTTTAAAATTCAGTAATTATAATACAAAATACCAGAATGAGTCACAAATCAATAACAATTGGTGAGGAAATGGAACTCTAATATTCTACATGTTTTTAAATAAAAATATACATTGTATTTAGAAAATTACAAAGTGGCAAATGAAAGGAAACAGGGAATAGAAAAATAAAACCTTCAATTGACGTTTTCTAATTAAAATTTCTTGTCTTGAGAGGAAACATTTTAAAAAAAGAAATGAAAGTAAACGAGTGGAAAGGACCCCTAAGAACGTAAGTAAGAAAATGAAACAAATTAATTTTGAATTTTAACTATATGAGCAATAGTACGGACAGAGAAAAAAGGACAGAAAGAAAGAATAACAATAATAAAAAAGAACGATTAAAATATTATGGACTGTTTTTCTTCTTTTAGATTCCCTACTTTTTCTTTCATTTCTTAACTTACGACAGCTTAATATTCTTTTTCTTCTTTTTTCACCCGACTGTTTGGCATACATATGAATAAATTAACACTACCATACTATTTTACACGTGGCTGGGTATATCCTTAGTGCGTAAGTGTATATATATATATTCACAAAAGCCTTAAAATATACAACAGAAGCGAAGAAAAAGAAGTAGATGAATTAATAGAAAACAGAAAACAAATATGTGTAATGTAAAGGACTAACAATAACAATAATAATAATAAAGATTTTTTCTGTTAAATGAAAACTTGAGAAAAATGAAATTAATGTTTTCATTTTTACGACAACGAAATTAATTAGAAAAAATGAAATGAAATATGAGAACATAGAGAGAGAGAGAGAAAAAACGAAAAAAGTTGAGGCGAAAGACACACTAAAGTGAAGGGGAGGAGACGAAACAGAAGAGAGAGAGAAAAGAGGGACGAGGATTGCTGATATTAAAATTCTACCATCAAGAAATATTACTGAAAATGGTATATAACCAGTCCCCCCTTTGTTTTTTAAATTTTTAAAACGTTAATTCAAGAAGTCTCACTTCAACATCATAAATATGCAGACTTGATTTTTTTTTTTTTTTTTTTTTGTCCCTAAGAAATGAAGGAGAGAATCTCTTGAGACATTTACCACCACTGACTGTTCTCTTTTTTATTTTAATTTCTCTCCACCATTTTTTCCTTTTATTTACTTACATATTTATTATTCCAAGACTTTTTTTTTTTTTTTGGTTTCATGCAGAGGATAATTAAAAATTTGACAATATAAACATAGGACATTTCCCCCTTTATATAATTTATTTTGATTCTTTTTATAATACATTCTTTGTATACATATACAGTACATACAATGTATATTTTCATTGTTACATTTATATTACATACGTAACACACTCGTAATAATTGTAAAATCAATATTTTGTATTGTTATTGCACTTCTTGTACTTTCTTTTCTTGAGAGATATGACAACATTTTAGAAGGTAATAGCCACTTATTTTTATATTCGCTATTACTACTAAAGATTTCATTTAGGACGCACTAAAAACATAGGCATTAATAAAAACTTTTATAGATTTTTTAAAAAAGAAAACATTATTTGACGCTAGTTCTTATTTCATTTGGGGGGGGGGATTCTTGTTTTAATTTTTCAAAAAAGGAGCTAAAATAAACATATTGTGATTTTCAAAAAAAAAAAAAAAAGAGTAAAATAAACAATTGAGCTATGCTTTTCTCTTGAATGTAGATAGAGATTGTGACTACTACAATTGGAGATGTAAGTAGATTTTGAGTCTGGAATGAAATGTGTATATAGAAGAATTTCGTATGAGAATTTGTAAGAAAGTATTTATCTTTAAAGAATCATACTATAAGTTCAGTATTCATTGTTTAAAAACCGTGTGAAATATAGACTAAAGTAGAACTGAAAGCCATGCCAACGAGTAGTATAGCACAGGAAATACAGTATTTAGCGTGATGTGGCGTGTGATTGTATTAATATCTACTAAGAACTCACGGTACCTATCATTGGTTGATGAGAAGGGAGATCTGATTTACAAATTTCTTATGCCACTTGATATGTCAGAGATGCGACAAATGATCATGTTGAAGTTAGTACCATTGATCAGCAGATATTACAGAACGGTAGAAAGGATCAAGATTAAAGAATTGACGTCCACTTAGTCTGATAGGAAGGATATACCAATTATCTAACAGCGTTCTATAAAAACTCCGTGAATTTTTGTATCTGGTAATAAGTTTTTTTTTTTTTTGACCCAGACAGAAAATTTTGATACATACTGTAAACTGTATGTAATTCATGAGTTTTCGTAAATCATGCTCTTTAGAAACACACGGACTATCAAAACAATGAAATATTTATTTTTTTTACATTTACACAGTTAAAGATATGGAGCGTTCAGAGCACAAGGGAACTGAATCCAATTATTAAAGCTAGAAGAAAAAGAGAAATAAAATTTGTACAGAACGGTTAAGTACATGCAAAAGTTAACATTTTTTTTCTTTTTACATTATAAGAGTAATTTTATAATATCTGTATATGTTTCTTTTAAGCTATGAAAAGAGCTTTCTATAGGGTTATTAAAGACGAAATATGTCCAAAATGAGTCTCTTGTGGACTTGCACCAATACTGCACCAATAATATTCTCACATTATAAGAGTAATTTTATAATATCTGTATATGTTTCTTTTAAGCTATGAAAAGAGCTTTCTATAGGGTTATTAAAGACGAAATATGTCCAAAATGAGTCTCTTGTGGACTTGCACCAATACTGCACCAATAATATTCTCACATTATAAGAGTAATTTTATAATATCTGTATATGTTTCTTTTAAGCTATGAAAAGAGCTTTCTATAGGGTTATTAAAGACGAAATATGTCCAAAATGAGTCTCTTGTGGACTTGCACCAATACTGCACCAATAATATTCTCACTACTTACCTTAATAGTGCACCAACTATTTCATAATGATTCACTTCCATTAATCATCTGTCTCCTTTTAGCCTAATGGACATGATAGTGAAACATTAAGTTATCATTTTTTTATTTAGTTGATTGATTAGTGTTCAACGCTTCCTATCAGTACTGAGACCATATGAGTTTAGATCTATTCTTTCAAGTAGAAACTCCCTACTATAAACTAGAGTTTGTATCGGAGGAAAGTATGCCCACCGGGAATCGAATTCTGGACCAAATGTATAGAAGGCACGTACCTCTAACAATTGGAGATTACTATTAGTTGAACGAGTCACGAAAATTGCCTAGAATTGTCAGCTTAAAAATTCGCTACATTATAATATTAAAAAAAAAAAAAAAAGTGAAATGGGCTGTCAGAGCTCAAAGGAAACCAAGCCGAATTCGTAAGTGTATACATATAAAACCTCGTGTAACATTCAGTTAAACATGACAAGAGTAGCTTAATAGATACAAAAAGTATGTATCTTGTGAGTGCATGCGAACATGGCTGATTCACAGCTTAGGGTAAGCAATCAACCCATCCGTCGTAAAATAGGAGCATCAGCAGAGGCCATCTGTGACACGAGGAGGAAGGACAAGTGTGTCTTCATAGGAAATTGAGAGGCATTGAACAGAGATTTGATAACGGTAGGGAGTGAACAGTTGACTGTCGCTTAACACGTGACCCGGATACTGCCTCCGAACAAAAATTCAATTTGGAAACGCAGCCGGCAAAAGGATATTAAGGGAACACAGGAAAGGGAAGAAAAATGATTGCATCCGATTCCTATTTTTAAGTCTCCCTTTTTCCTTTACCTTGGGTAGGTCGTGTGCTATAGTTTATCTATGCACACAGCCCCAACAATAGAATCTATCTCCCTTTATCCTCTTAATACAGGTGTTGCCATATCTGTTCTCACACTCATGAGCATAAACATATACAGTTACACACATGAATGTGTTTAGAGAGAGAAATTAGTTCTATAGTAACATATAAGAGCCTCTTAAATACATATGAAGCAGACGTTAATATGTTGTCATCATGTGAGCAAAGCAAAAGAAGTTAATTACTATGTGGTTAGGATGCCTGATTTCTATACAAATCCAAGTTTCATTCCTAGCATTAGTTTTGCCCACAAGACGAGATGAGAAATAAGGGCTTCTCACCTCGTCTTAAAAATTTTATTATCACATTTCAACATTTATATAGAAAATTTATACCCCAATTTTCTTCTTAATTTCATTTAGAAGTTATCAGAGCCCTTCCGCGTCCCGAGACATCCACGAAGTTGTCCAATATAGTGCTGCCAAAATGTCTTGAGCCGTGGCAAAAATGCGAACTGAAGCTCACGCCCTCGACACACCTACGCCTTGAGCCAATAAGAGTTTAGTTGTTCCTAAGCGAGAGAGCTTTAGCGAAAGAGAGTGGAATTCCTTCGGTCGATAGCAGCGCTTGGAACGGAAGGCTAGGTGTCAAGTCAATGTGGTATATCTTTAACATGTAAATCATGTTTATTATTGAAGTATGTTGTGCAATGACTTGCGTGTCTTTAAACGTTGATAAATGCTCTTCATTCAGTTCGTAAATCGCATTGTAAGTTGATAGTTTTTATGCTATGATTGATGTAACATTAAAATAGTATTTAAGTCTTGGGTGAACTAGATGTTGCCCACCAGAGATGGGATTAGTCAGTGAATCTTAGGCCAAGTGGGACAAAATTAGTGAGTGGAACAGTGGGCCGTGGGCCCATAGGACGTGACCCACCGTGACCCATTCTGACCCACCGATTCACTCTAACAGTGTATTGTAGGCAGCATCTGCTGAACACTGGTGAATTTGTCTACGTTTTCTTTCAAGGCCTCCATTTTGTTTCCGTTTTCATTTGTTTCTATTTACTTGATATAAGTATATCTAATTGAAAAAAAAAATTCAGCTTCTTTTGAATAGCGATATTTGAAATTGTAATAACAATACTATTTGCTTACTACTTGACTTTCGAGACAGGTCGAATTTTACTCTTTTTTTCCTTTACGTTGGCCTACTTTACTAAGATTTAAGCCCTTAAAATTTCATCCTATTTTTCACAGAAACGTATCTGTAATTCAACAAGAAAATAACCATATATAATACTTAAATTGAAATTCATCGTAACATGGCCCATGACAAACACTTTACCATTTTACATAGTAAAGGTCAGATCCACCAGTATTGTAACAGAGCGGTACTTGAAGATTGATCGCTCCGATTAGTGATAATTCAAATTTGTAAGAAATTCAAATTCAGATTAGTGATAATTTTACAGCCTTGCTTTATTACAAGTTCAAACTTAGTGGAGAGGAGGGCATGGATCATGAGTTAGAGTGAGTCATGGTGGGTGATGACTCGGAGTGGGTCATGGTGGATGGTGGGTCATGAGTCAACTTTTAATTGACCCATGCAACCTCTATTGCTCACGAGACTCCAGAAATTTATTGTCTCGTCTCAATTTAAAAATACACTTCTCTTCACGTTTTCGGGATGAGATTCGAGACGAGACGAGAAATTTTCCAGCATGAGACATTTTCGGTTTATAGTCAGGTGGTTTTCGTTCCAAAACCTCATGACTGGTCATCCTGAATAGGCGTTTCCAGTTCTATCAAGTATTTTCAATGCCAGGGTGATAACTAGAGACCGGATGTTAGGCAAAATGCCTATTCTTTAATATTAAAGATATGATCAAAAATAACGTTTTAAAGTTTATATAGGGGGTTATAGTTTCAATTTAAGCCAATTTTATTTTGCCTATTTTGCATATTTCGACCTTTACTGCCTAAATAATTTCTTTAGTGCCTAATGTTGCCTATTCTATGCATTTTCTTCAAATTAAGCCTTCATTGGGAAAAATGTAGGTGTTTGTAAACACAAGCACGTGGTACGTTGCAATATATATAGGCTATATACAGAGTGAACTTCAAAGATGTGCACATACTTCGGGAAGTGATTAGTGATATCAAAAGAAGACAAACAGTCCTCGTGTATTTTTTTCATATTCCTTGTCATGTACAAGTGACAGAGTGCCAACTTGGAATCGAAAATCGAATCCTGACATTTGGAACGAAACCGAAAGATGTGGGCATACTTCGAGAGGTGATTCGTGACATGAAAAGAAGACAAAAAGTCCTCTTGAATGTCCCGAATCACCTCCCAAAGTATGTGCACACCTTTATGTCTCGTTCCAATTGTCAGGATTTGATTTTGGATTCCAAGTTCGCCCCCTTGTCATTCCGACACGACGTGGAATTCGACAACATGCAAAAGGACTTTTTGTCTTCTTTTGATGTTATGAATCACCCCTTGACGTATGTGCACATCTTTCCGGTTCTCCCAGTATATATGGAATGTATAACAAACTTTGTTTTATATACACAATAAAAGAAGATATTAACAAAGAAGTATGTTTCTATATTCTTTGAACATTATCTATGACTTGAATCTAGTTTTTAATTATATTGAGTATTTATCTTCATTATTTCGAGTTACATTTCAGTGCCTATTTTACTGCCTATTTTTAAAATTTTAGTGCCTATTTGCCTGCTTATTTTCCAGGTTTTTAGTGCCTAAACAACCGGTCTCTAGTGATAACTTTAATAATAAGGCCTATGAAAATTTCTTCGCATACATTATTGTTAATAGTTACGTGCATGAAATAGCTTTTTGACTATATCTGCCTAACTTCGCTAATAAATCAGTTATAGCCACTCATTCATTCATTTTTTTGAGTTAAGTGCCTTTCAATTTACTAATACATGTTGTATGATCATTGCATTTTCATTTCCATAATTTACTGTAAAAAAAAAGAAAAAAGAAAAAAAAAAAAGAATTTTCTCAATCGTACAGTACATCTGTACATGAACTCTGGTAAACAGTAAAAAGGGTTTCACGCAAAAAGTTTCAATATCATCCGGTAGATCCGGTTTCCGCTGGAGGATGGTGCTGCCATCTGACGATACGATGTGTAATTTCTCCTACCATTGTTTCAGTATAGAAACTTCAATATGAATAGCCACCGTCAAAGTCACCGTTATCCGTGAAGATATCAGTAGATTGATTCCGGGCGAGATAATTGCTGTAGCTATCTACTGCAAAAAAGATAGAAAAAGAAAGAAGAAAGAGAGAGAGAAAGAAAGAAAGAAAAGAAAAAGAAAGAATTTAAAAATTCCCTCTCGTGCAAGAGTTCTCGAACGGAGTAACGGACGTACAGTACATACGTAGTAACATCACAATCTTATGCGTCTCACTTGTGTAATCTTAATAAAAGGGAGCGAAGTAAGTAACGAATATGGGCAAGACTTCATTCCGTCTTTATTTTTCGTTACCGTTATTATTCATTACCGTTTTTATTTTTCTCAGCGCATGAAATAAATTCTACGTGAATTATCGTTATCCGCTTCTCTTATATACATATTATCGAATAGGGCTAATAGGCATATAATATGATTCATCTTGTGAATAAATACGCCCTTGATTCGATTCTGATACAACTTTCCTATCTACTTTCCATAGGTAACAAAATGTATGGTCAAAATATTAAACTGGTACTTTGTTTCGTCGAAAACGACGAATTATAGTATTATTTATTTGTGTTTCAATTTTCAGGTACAAATAATTTTATTGCCTCCTAGTTGATTTTTGTACTAATTCCTACAATGGCTGTACTTTTTATGCTCAATTGAATCTATAGGCCTAGTGGATAATTGTATAAAATTCCGTATTCACACTCTCTATGTACTGTGAATGATATATTATATGTATTTTAATAATATCATTCTCTATATAAGACACTAGCAGAATACACGGAAAGAATACGTTTCATTTTGGACATAAAGCACTGAATTTGGATTTAAAGTGCATCGGAAGTGTCACTGTTCTTCTCAGTGACCCCGAAAACTATGGTTTCGACACCAATATCGATCATTTTCAATCATTTTTAAATATCTTCCTCTGCCCTCCCTCTAAGGCGTATCGTCAAAATGAAATGATAAAATTCATCCCAGGACCGAACCTTATCTATGTTGAAAATTTGATTGGGGTCGGTCAGGTGGTTCAAGAGTTAGGAAGAGATTACCTGTATATATTGGGTTATTGTTCCTTCATCACTAGGGTCCTGTTTCTCAGTATTACACAATATCAGTAATACTAACGTAAACACGCATACAGTACTTGTGACACAAATTTATTTTCCAGCTAAACGTATCTCGAATGTACAAGGTTAAATTACTAGCTACAAGCTAATCGAGCGAGAATTACCAGTTCATGGACTAATTAAATCAGTGATTCTATTTCAGAATTGTACACTGTCCTAGTTTAGCTCCATAATTTACATTGTCGTAAGTGACATTATACCCCGTACTATTGAAGATAAAGTCATCTTTCTTTCTTTCTTTTCTTGTGAATTTATGTGTAAGAATTATATTCAATTATTTTCTAAGCAGTGAAAATGACACGTTAAAATCTTTCCCAACTATAAATAATGCCTTACAATATTTTAGTTTCTCCCCCGCAAAAATCCTTCAATTATTGTTCTGTGAAATGAATTTGAAGTTTTTTAAAAAAAAAAACTAATTTGACCTTCCGCACCCCTTCCAATACTTTTATTATTATTATTAATTTGAAGTTTAATATTTCTCTTACCATGGAGACTATATGATGTATATAGACCTACAGCTTAACGTAGACTCCAAACTACCTATAGATGAGCGCCCATTGGGAATCATACCCGGGTCTCCTGCTCCGATGGTACTTATGTTAGCCATATAAGCACGAGGGAGCTTAGAAATTACTGAAACAAGAATTGAAGAGCATCTACTAGAAAATAAGCACATTTGAAATTTTCTGGGATTCGCTAACTCGAAATGTTGTTTTGTGAAAGTTCCTGAAAACTACGAACGTAGAGTTCGATTCATTTGCTTCGTTCTGGAGTATTCCACACCCATGTCTAGAGTGTGATTACCATTTACTAACGAGACAGTATTACCGTTTTTACAAACGATACTTAACATCAACATAATTGCCAATTACTAGTTAATGCCTTGTTAAGAAAATTAACCGTTTCACAAATATGATATTTGTTGTCCCTGATCTTAATAGAACCATTAACTTATACTGTGGTGTGAGTTAATTTATTTTATAGATTTATTAGCTATGTACTCGTCAAAAAACGAAATGAAATCTTTCTGATTTTCGGTCCATACAGTGACGTACGCAGTGGATTGGTCCGGATACTTCCTGAAATCCCAAGTTTTCTATAAATTTAGTGTAATTTTAGGAGCAATTTTACAAATTTTAATAATATAATTTATCTTCATGTTGAATTTAGACTTCCTGAAGAGCTTTCGACCCTTCCCGATATAAATTCCTGCTTATGTAACTGGTCCCAATGGGGTCCCATGGGGTCCCATTGGGATGACTATGCCCAATGGGGTAAAGAGGATGTTAACTTGATGCTGATTGAAACAGTGGATCAAAGAAACTAAGAGGGAACGGGAGAACCTTGATAAAATTAACGCACACGGTGTTTATCCTCCACAAAGCTAACTTGGAGCAAGCTTCGATCGAACTAAGCACTCAACGCTCCAAAGGTGAAAGCTGTACCACTTCTTTTTAATTCTTTTACTATTATTTCTTTTTTCTTTTTCTTTTCTTTTCTTTTATTATTATTATTATTATTATTATTATTATTATTATTATTATTATTATTATTATTATTATTATTATTATTATTATTATTATTATTATTATTATTACTCTACAGGACTACAGGACTTGACAGGGAAACGAACATAAAGGGTGTCTCATAAAGAACGCAACCTTTGAAATGTGTCCTAGTAAGTTCTAGTCATTTCTGTTCTAGTAAGTTTGCAGCACTGAATGTTACATGATTTTCATCTGTTGTCTTTGTGGTTAGAAGTCACGAAGCGCCAAACAGCACATGATCACCAAGCGCTCCATTCTACCTGTACAGAAAATAGATGACGATGATGCGCTTTTCGGCGCTCCGTGGTTACTAACTACAAAAACAACAGGTGAAAATTGTTTAACGTTCAGTGCTGCCAACTTATGAGAATACAAATGGCAAGCATTTCAGAAGTTGTGTTTTTTATGGGACACCCTTTAGAAATATCGAGGACAGTTAAAAATCCACCCTGGCTATAATACAGAGGAACTAGAACCCCCGATGGGTTTCACCTCACGATCGTCAACGTAACGCCTCAGACCGCTTGACTACACCCACCGGCTACCACTCAGTCACCATGACCCTTATGCAGTCATTAAAGTGTTTAACGAATATAATTGAAACCTGTTGATGTATGTGAAGTTTAACGTAGGATCCAAAGCACCCTAACAAGATTTGACTCCAAAAGTAAAGATATACACTAATGGCACAGCTCCACAATTACCCATTCATGTCTTCAACCTGTGTCCTCATTCGTGTACCCCTTTTGCGAAAGCTCTGGAAACTCATCTCTTTATTAAATAGTCAGAAATTTATTCCTAGACCGTAGTAGAATACAATAAATGAATTATATTCAGTACATAGGATTTAAACTTATCATAATGGATTTTTACAACGAGTTTTTAATAACACAATTAAAACTATATCCTCTGTCTATTCACTTAGCGGTGTTGTTTCATTGAATAATGATCGTGCGAAGACAGAAAAAATTATGACAATTCTATTTTTTTCTTTCTTTCTTGTTAGGGAATTTCAATCAACTATGATTCTGCAGATTTTGTCCCTGAGAAGACACATGTTACTTGTTGCATGTATAAATATATATGTATAACACTCACAAGTCCGCGTTTCTCCCTTGTGTTACAACTGAACGAGAAGTCCCACAGTGTTTTCAAGCTGTCCGTATTATATATTCCATTAAACAAGAATCTATCAGGCAGCCTACTAACACCAGCCTAATCCTTTGCAAAGGCCTCCTCCAAAATACTACAATTCCAGGGAGTCAGTTTAGTCAAATACAAGAGGGGAGTAGGGTGTAGGGGATATACGGGTAAAGAGATTGGGATGGGGTAAAGATCTGTGTGTATGCATGTGCAGTAACCCAACAGTATGTTTTCAGAAGACTAAAGCCTGTACAGTATATGCATAGGGGAAGAATTGAAGATACTGGGAATTGGATTTTACGTAACCTGACTGAGAGAAGGGAGGGGGAAGGATGAGTTGAAATAAGAGCTTGAATATAGAGGGATAGCTGGAGAAATAAGGAGAGATAGAGAAAGAGAGCAGAGAGTGTGGGGGTTAGTTGAAAATCCCACCAACATGGCGGATTACTGCTGATGCGTTTGGCTGTAGTAGTAAGGTAATTACATCGATGAGTTGGTCGGTGAGGGGGACGATCAGATCTATCCGATGCTTTCGAGAAATGCCATGTTGCCAAATTGAGTGAACTCAAGCCTTAGTGCAGAAGACTTTCCTTTTCAGTATGTGAGTGAATGTCTGTGTGCGAAGTTGGGGAAATGGGGGTATACAGAGAGAGGAGGAGGAGGAAGGGATAGCTATTATATGCTCATTGTCTTCTCTGCGTGACCACCTTCGGAGGGCTTAAGAGAACGTTAGTGATTGAAATGGTGCGTGTCTATGCTCAGTTTCCGGTGACTTGGGTTCAATAGTTATTATTAGCGTACAAATCATTTCGATTAGATTCGAATGTCCTTTTCTAATCCATCAATCAACAAGTTGAAGCTGCGTGAATGTATTTATTTATTAGTTGTGGGCTTATGTGGAATCCAATAATTTATCGTCATATATATGTGCAAAAGATTCATCAGACTTCTGATTCCCTACAGGACTAAAATTTAATAAATGTCGTGTTATCTCTGTACCATTCCTTTATTTATTGATTACTGGTATAATACTAAAGAGCATTCAGATAGAAATGTAGATAGATTTATGTTTTCTCAATCTTTGAAATTGATAATACACCGAGCATTGCTGCATGATTTTAGCACTGTCCTGTATATATAATTGTATAAAAACACGTAATTGATTCTGAAACTAGAATCATTCTAAATATTTGTACTGTAATTAATATTCGTTTCGTGTTGTCAATGAGATTGATTTGAGTTTTTTTTAGTTTAGCGTCCCTTTCAGCAGCGAGCCTATATGAGACTTGAACCTACTGATTAACGCTGAATTCGAACCACATGAGCTCCCGCCGGGAATTGAATCCGGGTTTCCCACGCCAAAAGTGCGTACACTAACCGCTTAGCCACGAGGGAGCTCTAAGTGTTGTCGATGAGGTTTGACATTTTCTTAAATCGAGTACTGGAAGCAAACAAATTTTAAAATGGTATTTTGATGGCAATGAATAGCGAAACTAATAAGTAACAATAAATCAAGTACCGGTACTTCGATTTATACAGGGTGTTCCGAGAGGAAGTGGCAATACTTTGGGAAATTGTGGTATCAGTGATTCTAAGCAGAAAAAAAGTTGATACCAACATGCATCCGATTCTGAACGATAACTGAAATATAAATGTCGCCTCCAAAATGAATGCTCCTCACGTTCTGGAAGTAAGTAACTTATACGCGTAGAAATAGGTAGGGTTACATAGTAGCTAGTAAGTAAACCTCCACGTTCCCTAACAATTACTGAAAAGTAATTTCGAGGCTCATATCCAGTGGCGTATTTAGGGGGGCTTCCGGACTTAACCCCCCGGAAATCTTACTATAGTAAAGTAAATGAAATATCTTGCAGAATTTCCACATTTCCAGGCAAAGACCCCCCGAAACAAAATCGTAAATACGCCACTGCTCATATCTATTAAAATGATTATCAATTAGAAATGTTTCATATCGAGTTTGCAATGTTGCCAACAGGTGGCAGCACTATGACACAGTTACTTATCGAAACGTCTCACCTACAGTGTTGTGAGAGTATGTACCTGGAACACGTTCACTTGAACTCCTCTTATCTGGGTTGTTTCTAAATCATTTTACACACATAATATTATCTACGTCAAAATTTCTTCAGCTGTGGTCTGCGAACTGCAAGTAGCCCTCCAGGCCTGCCCTTGTGGACTTCTTAGATTAAATATTGATTCAAAAAGGTATGAAAAAAACACAGTAAAATTCAAGTTAACTGGAAGTCACACACTGTAGTTTAGAATTATAAACAGGTGTAGATTATGCAAACTTAATGAACTAAAGATTGTACACGTTTTAATATATCAGTGGTGTACGCAGAATTTTATCAAAGGGGATGGGCTCAAGCTCCTAAGTTCATATCATTTTAGGAAATTTCTATGCATATCTTAACTATTAATGACTATCATAATATCTTGTTCAAAGAAAAGGGAAAAAGGTAATTCACCTCTGCGTACGCCACTGACATATAGATTCATTACCATTACCATTAAAAAAAAACTTTCATTTTTTTTAAAGAAGTAACTAGTATGATGGATTTGCTTAATAAATACCAATATACAAAATAATTTTAATCAATAATAGCTGAAATGGTCATTCTTCGCACGGGGAGATAGGCTTATGGAAAAAATATTTGAACCGTTTTCTTCCCATAGGATAGAACTTCAATAAGTGTAAAGAGAGAAATCCACGAGGTACTCTATTTTTCGAATAAATTTTAAACACACTACTTCCCTTAGGATACGCCCTTTAATCAAAGTAACATAACAAAAACCTACGTCGATGGTAGGTACTAAACAATGTTCCAACATTCATTTCAAACTGTATCACCCGCTTTCCCGTGATACAATCACAAATTTACAACGTAGCTTTCAATTGCCCCTTTATAAGTATGCAACCGAAGCTCCTATGTGACAGTTTGGTTGCAGCCTCCGAGACTTAAGTATTATTATTATTATTATTATTATTATTATTATTATTATTATTATTATTATTATTATTATTATTATTATTATTTAAATACGCTTGCCATTCTAACTTTACAAATGAAAGGGACCAATGAGCGTTTCTTTGACCGACATTTTTAAAACTATAATAACCGAATTTTTGCCGGTTGTATATTTTTCATCATTACAAAAATTGATATAAAACTCGGGACATAAATGCAGCAAAAATGTAGGTTTTATTAAGTCGTTATTTCCTCAGAATCATTAAATCTTTAGCTGCGATTGGATAATTATTAATAATTTGTAAAAGAAAAGTATAACTTTGGATAATTTGTGAAATACATAATAGCTTTCGTCCAATAATAAAAAAATAATATGTCATAAAATCTCAAAAACAACCTAAATAATACATCAGCTCCCAGTCTCCCCTCTTTGTTCCTGCGCCCCTTTTGGAAATTTGAACGCCCCCCAGAAGGATGTTAACCCCCGCGTTAAAGACCACTGCTGTAGATTAACCAAGATCAAAAAAGTTGAATAACGAAAATCGACCGTTCAAGGTTAAACCTCGTTAATCACCACTTGATCGAGATTTAACGTTAAACATACGAGTTGTTCAACAGTTGAATTTCATTGGTGCACATGGTCGATAGCATGTTTCTTTGTTTATTGATATTTACCATCCAATTTTAAAACCAAGGCCACATGAGATATGGAATTACAATTTAAGATAGTATCCAAACCAAGGTAATGTGCGTGGGCCGCGGTGGCTCAGTGGTAGAGCGTTCACCTTTGGTGCATGGGATCCTTGGTTCGATCACATCTCACGCCAAGGGAAATTTGTGGTGGGCAAACGCCTTGTGCGTGACATTTTCTGGTGGTCTCTCGTTTCCTCTCACTTTCTTCATTCCACCATTTCATTTTATTTCTCATCATCACCTTTAGCCTAGCCGATATACGCATGGGACGTAAAACATAAAGATTTCATTTGATTTTTTTTTCAAAGACATGTGCGCTAGCCACTAGACCAGAGGTAAAAGCTACTTGATATAGTGAGAGTTATTAGATAAAATAGATTTAAATTTAGAATTTTAATACATCAAATTATTTGAATTAGCTGCAGTTTTGTTGAAATAATAATAATACAAATATATTGTACGTTATTGTATTTGTGACTAAAAAAAAAACAATAAAACTCACTTTAGAGGGAACATGCACTTCTGCTCTCTCTCTTTTGACCCCCTACGACGTATTCTATATGTTTTCGTTTACGTGCATTTCTCGAATACGATTACGTCACAGTCGTGCTGTGGGAACACTAATATCCGGGAAACATCAAGGCAACTACTTAAGAAAGAAAGTCACGCA
This sequence comes from Thermobia domestica, assembly GCF_964235325.1. Taxonomy (NCBI): domain Eukaryota; kingdom Metazoa; phylum Arthropoda; class Insecta; order Zygentoma; family Lepismatidae; genus Thermobia; species Thermobia domestica. Next base: position 171,984,010 of record NC_137454.1, on the reverse strand, counting down.
ATTTTCTTCTTTTTTTATTTTCCCTTTTTGCCTCTTTCTTGCCGGAATTCTCTCGCGGGATTTCAATGCCAGAATCTTGCGTCTCTTAACGAAGAGAATTTCAAGAAGGCTACACATCTGTTTTTTTTTTTTTTTTTTTTTTTTTGGCTTTAACCTCTTCCTGGAGTACCTCCCTCCTTTCTTTAGTTTTCTTATTTACCTATCTTCTCTCTCTTTCTTTCTTTTTTCTTAATGCTTTTCTCCTTTCTATCTTTCGGTATGCTGCAATACGGTTGGCAAAAAGAGAGAGCTTACCGAAAGATTTAACCATCAAGTTACTTGTTTCTTACTATCTCTCTTTCTCACTTACCAGTACATATGGCACTTCGAACAGAATCGCAAAACTTTACATAACTAATCCCCTTCTTCCCATTCATACACTTACTTCTCATGAGGCATATATATATATATATTTTGAGGTAAAAGAGTAAAATGTAAAAAGAGATGGGCGGGAAAATTGCTGTTCAGTTCTTACGGGAGTATATACAGTTTTCTTTCTTTCCCTTTTTATGTACGTATATACATATGAACGAAAAAAGAAAGATATCCCCGTGCGATTTTCTGTGGTAAAAAGAAGGTGCGGTGCGCAGGGGGGAGAGGAAAGAAAGGGGGGAAATCACATCTTCATTTCCTAATCAAAAAGAAAAATCGAATGTTCCTCAGGGAGCTACATTCGTGTGGGCATTTTCTAATTCCCGTGGGAATTTTTACAACATTCATTCGAATGGGAAAGAATGCAACAACGTAATATAAAAATATCCCATGGGAATTTTTTAAAAAAGTATTTTTCTATTTTTTTTTTATTATTTTACAAATTCTTATAACGAAAATTGCCCATTATTTCTATTAAAAACACAAGGTTGTATAAATCGATTTCAAATTAACTATGGATATATTTTCCCCCTTTTTTAAGCAACAAAGTACAGATGAGAGAAGATTATAACGTTATTTTGTGAAATTCTCTACTCATCTCTAACTTTGAATGACACAATTATTACTCATTACCTGTTAAGGGTGTATAAGTTAGTATTATGCTCTACTTAACTAACTGAAACACAATTGCCATAGAATTTTTAATCTCTCTACCTTTCGCAATGGATTAATAGATTTATGCCCTCCCCGATAGTCTAGCGGCTACCGTGCGGGCCTCTGATACACCGGGATATAATGTTTCTGATGAAAGCAAAGATACTTTATCGAAACCGTAACGATATTGTTTATTAAACAGTATATGCTTTAGTAATCAGAATTTGTCTTTTATTTTATCAAATTGCTGTACACAAAATTAAGACTTTTATGTCTATTTAAAACCATCTACACATTTGATACTTAACTAAGCAATTTTTCGAAATAAAATACTTTGAAAAAAGTCAAATTTACAATTTGTAACTTTCTATTTGTTTGAAATACATCATTATGATGACCTTAATATTTGACATTAAGGTACTTCGGATGTAAATTTGGTTGCTTTTAAAATATTATAGCGTCCTTAGTTTGCAACACAGCATGATAAATAATATAATCGTAAGTTTTTGTTTGTTTATTTTATACGTAGATTTTAAATATATAATAGGCTGATGTAATGTCGTTCTTAAAAAAATATGCAAAATGTCGATTTAGCATTGTGGTATCATAGGGTATGCCAAAAAATGTTTCTCTGCCAATATTTGCATGGTGCAAATTTCAACGTTTTTTTTTTTTTTTTTTTGCACTGAGAAAAATCTGTTATCTGGACAGCGGTATATTGTACAAATATAAGGAATCCTTATGTTCACTACGGAAATCAGTACGGAGCATACGTCATCCATAAGTTGCATACTTTTCCCGCTTGGATGTTATATCATGCCCTTGCACGATGTCTGACATCTAACAGTCTTTCTTATATTACATACATATACGCATGTTACGTACGTCAGCTATATATTATGTATGTCTATCTATATGTGAGATCCTGATCGACTATATACAGTTCTTTCGTTCGTACGGAAAGTACGTTTATTCGGAGCACTTACACAGAATGTACGTATAAAATATACTTTTTCAGTTATACGTTTGCTGTACGTTAAATCCAAAAACTACAGGATTTACATATGTAACCTACGTACGCCACATACACTATTTTTCTCAGCCGAGTATGTCTGAGCTATTTCTCTCAGTATGTCCATCTGTTTAAAAGTTACAAGGGCACACCAATATAAATGGTCTACCATCCTACGTACATTCAACTACAAAATGCGTGGTAAATGCATCGGATCCCTGCAGTGTTATTTCTGATTTCCTACATACTGGTTTTCACTATTTCGCTAACTCTAAATATCACACGGTCTATGAATATATTTCTCTATTACCAAACACAACAAGATTGGAAACAGGAAAAAAAAACTAAACAACGAACAAAAGCAAGGAAGTTTTCTGCATTTACTGCATGTAGTTACCCCCCTCACCGTCCTAGGTGAGACAATCGGAATTCATTGTTGGCTGTAACAGTTGAGGTATTCGAGAGTGTGATGCTCATGTGTCCGATCTGACAAAACGACCCGCTCCGCTAATTATTCCCTAGGGAAGTCCCAGGCAATTACCGAATCATTCCTTTGGGGGCGGAGAAAAGCTACACCAAATACACAACCCTGTAGCGCTCTCACTGTTCACTGCTACGACCACTACTAGAATCTCCTCTTTTCTATCTCTCTTATTCTCCACATATAGGATATACAACAACGTTCGCGCAACCACTTTTGAGCCCATTCTGAACTGGGAATTGATTTTTTTTTCTTTTAATGTTTGACACACAAAAAAGGTTTGAATTACTTTCTCATATTGCAGTGAAGGATAAAAAAGCGAATGCACGAACGTAGTAACGCACTCAGGACTAGAGGTTGGTATCTTCATGAGATCACAGTGATCACTCGTGAAGCTGAAGTTGAGGAAGGTCAATAATAAATTAGGGTTATAAGTATTAGTAAGTAGAGACCTAAGTCGGACTGAATTTTTATTTCCTAATTTCTGACCTATTTTTCTGGTCTTAAATGTATACTTAACAGATTGAGATCAGACCTGAGTCTCATTTCTTTTCATTATTACTAAGTTATGAGCAATCTCGAATTTGTATATATCAACTTCCAAACATATGTAAATATATATCTAATAAAAATCGTTAATAACTAACTAACTAACTCTATGGCCTATGGAACCCGGAGGTTCAATGCCGCGTTCACAAAAGCTCCCCACTGACTTCTATCCTTAGCTAACTGCATCCAGTTTCTACTTTGTATTCCTATCTCTGCGAGATCCATCTTAATATTGTCCTCCCATCTGCGCCTAGGTCTTCCTAATGGTCGTTTTCCGATTGGTCTTCCAGTCAAGGCTTTGAAAGCGTTTCTACTTTCTTCCATTCTAGCTACATGACCCGCCCACCTGAGCCTCCTAGACTTGACGACCCTAACAATGTTGGGTAAACCATATAAATTATGTAGTTCCTCGTTATGAAGTTTCCGCCATTCCCATACCCCATTCCCATTCCTCTTGGGTCCGAATATTCGTCTCAGAATCTTGTTCTCAAATACTTTCAGTCTATGTTCTTCCCTCAGAGTAAGCGACCATGTTTACTCTATATATTTAAGTTGTTATTCTTTGTATGTTTTATTGTTGTAGAATGTTTCTCATTCATCTCTGTTCGAAGGTGAAGTTTCGATGAGCTTAAGTTTAAAGATCATTTTGTAAATGAAAAACACGTAAAAAGAAAGAAAGAAAGAAAACAAGAAGAAAAATTAAATTTAATCTTTCAGTTCAACGTCCCACGTTTACGCCCTCTAGGCTAAGAGAGGCGATGATCAAAACAAGCGAATGATTATTGAAGAATTGGTGGAATGAAAAAGTGCCAGGAAACGGGAGGAAACCCACGGACACGACGTCGTTGAGGTCCACCACATACTTACGTACCGGGAGATCGAACCAGGGTCTCCACGCACTATAGGTAAGCTCTCTACCACCGAGAACCGTATCCTCCAAGAAGAAAAAAGAAATGCGTAATTGAGGTTTTGTGTTCTGCGCCTTTATGTAACACTGAGTTATGAATGACTGGGTTGGCGCGGCCTGCACTTGAAAAAAAACGAAATTTTTGAGTTTTACGTCCCACGATTATGCCGGTTAGGCTAAAGGAGATGGCGATGATGAGAGATGAATGAAATGGTGGAATGAAGAAAGAGGGAGGAAACGGGAGAACCCCGAGAAAATCCACGCACACGGTGTTTGTCCACCACAAAGTTCACTTGGCGGAAGCAGGTTTTGAATCCGGGACCCCAAGCACCAAAGGTGAACGCTGTACCACTGAGCCACCAATTCGGTACAATTTGTGAATGCGCAGATGCAGAATTAATTCTCACGATATAGACCATTCCCCACCATACTGTCTAGCCTCCAAGAGAGCTGGATTACAGTAGTACTTCACCAGGCGCGGCAAAGAAATATATAGTGTTCTTCAAAATATTTAAGAATATTTAATATAAAACTTGAAAATAAGACTATACAGCCTTAGTAATGATGTTAGAAAGTTAAAAATGTGAGATACACTTAAATGAGCTTGTGAGCAAAACGCATTAAATAAAAAAATATCGATGTGTAACAGTTTTGCTAAATATATAAACCTTTGGCTTCATCAAACATAATACAAGAGAGAGTACAATAATAAAATACAATACAATAGTACAATATAATACAAACATACTCCGTTTTTTATTATGTGTCTGATGAAGCTAAAGTTCAACTAGTTGGCGAAGCTGTTACACATTGATACTTTATAAACATTGTCCTTTGTTCAGAAGCATTGTGTTTATTTCTTTTTTCAACTATTAAAACAAAGCTAACATGAACCAAATACGTATGTAGATTTAGTGAAAATTTTACTTATCTGTGGTCAAAACTTTACAAAATATTTTGAAATAAAACAAAATTAGTTAAAATTGCTATTAATATTTAAACAAAGAATTAAAATTAACCATATATAAGTTATTTTTAGCCCACCAATCTTTTTTTTTTTTTTTTTTTTTTTTTGAGGGGTGTTAGTTCTGTGAGCCAATATTTTAAATATTGTTACCTGACCAAGAAACCTGGAGTACTTGCTAGTGATGGAACGAGAAGTTATCAGACTGTGACCTGGTCTGACTCGGTTGGACCCATGAACCAGGTATGACCCAGAGACGACAAAACTTCTTTACATACATACAGAGAGAAGCGAGTATGCGAATGTAATTTAAACAGACATTACACATCCTCTCTCTCTCTCATGTGAGTTTACAATATATGGACGAAGTTGATTTCACCTTAGAATTTACCGTTTATAAAGTACTGAGACGCCATGTGATCGTGTTCTTGCCTTAGGCATTCAGTATGGTATTGAGACGAGACTTCATACAGTCTCGGTCTTGTCTCGATTGAAAAATAGCTGTCTCGATCTCGGTCTTGTCTCGAATTGAAAATCACCGTTTTGTCTCGATCAACAGATGCTTGCCTCGATCTCTGTCTTGGGCTAAGTCTCGTATTCGTCCTGGCATTGTCTCAATAGTCTCAAAATAAATTGTGTGGAAATTAAAAATGTATAAGTATTATCATAATACCACCCATTCTAGCTTTGGAACTTCTTGTATAAATTAAAAGACAAATTCTGACCAAAGCATATATTAACTAATAAATAATAGCGTTACAGTTTCGCCAAATTAACTTTGCCTTCATCAGACATTATCTGATAATCTGTCTGATGAAGGCAAAGTTAATTTGGCGAAACTGTAACGCTATTACTTATTAGTTAATATATGCTTTGGTCAGAATTTGTCTTTTAATTTATACAAGTAATATCATCTTATAGCCTGTTGTTTGTACTTTATATTTTTTTTACTTCATTCTTGATTGGAGAATTATTGTACCCCTTCATAGATAAATTGCTAACGCTCGTGCTTTATATGTGTATGTTCGCGGATTTAGTTCTCAGTGGATGCATCAAGCCTTGGATAAAACCAGTTGATGATCTACATCCTACTTTAAGCAATAAATATTATCCCATATACTTACAGTATTGGTTATACAATTAAAAACTAATCAATCAACTATTAATTCCAATCCTATTTTCTTGAGTAAATCTCGGTTATCATCCCCATTAGGCATAGGTGACACAGATTCGAGGAATGCATGCCAGTCCATAGGAATGCAAGTCCACATCTTAATGAGAACGATTCTGCAAAATAACAAATTCCATGCAGGTAAGATAAAATATATCGTTATTACGAAATTATATCATATAGGAAATCGAACACATTAATGCTGTAGAGTTGATATATGATTTGGGATGCTTCCAGGCCATCGGGTCCGACCGAATCTAAGAAGCGATACCCAGATCTTGGTGACCGAGACTAAAACCATTTAGTGTCCTTAATTCATTCTCGAAATTGGTCACTGTGACCGAGATTTTACTATGGTGTATTTTCTATTTATGTACTACAAATTTCGAAATTGTGGTTTAAAACATTAAGATCTTCCTTTCGCATAGTTCTTTTTCACAAATGTGATATAAATTAAATAATAAAACAAAAATAAATTTTGCCAGGATCAGATTTAGCTAGTCATGAAGTTAACATAACCTACTCTCCTTTTATCAGTGTATGTGTAGTGCTCAGTGAAATTATCTTTACTCAAAATTCGTGCACTGTTACGTTACGTAAAAGATGGTCGAACAACTTTCTTTTAGTAGCCATAGTCATGGGTGTATACACAGGAGAAAGGGGAGGGAATGTAACCTCTCATCACATGGTATATCGAAAGCACATAAATTTAAAGATTTTTAAAAGGACATAAATGTTGAGTTGGAATTCAATAAATTTTGTTTCCTTTTCAGTAATTTTAATTACTCGAAGAGCGTTATGCCAACATCTTCTTAACCGTAGAGACGTAAAGGTAGATACAATATATTATGCAGGTAGAACCCGCCTTCGAAAAAAAAAAAAAAAACTGACATATAAGGCAATGAAATCTTTAGAGTTAGTTGTTCAAATCATTGAGAATCTATCGACATATTTACTTTATCACAGATATACCATTTGAATTGGATGATTGATGGAAGTTAACGTCTCTTTCAAGCATTGTAGCTAAATGACACAGGTAATAAAAAACTCAACATACATATATATATATATATATATATATATATATATATATATATTAAGTATCCTATAACATCTTTATGTAAGTACTTTATGTACACGAGATTTACTGCTTCAAATAGGATTCGCACCACTATTTGGGCAAGTCTCGGACAGCCCACAGAGGATCGAACCCGTAACCATATGCAAAAAAAAAAAAAAAAAACATAAACGGTAGGAACTTGGCTGCGAAGGGGCATATATATATCACATTAAAATGTGACTATACAACTTAATAGCAAAGGCCTTTATAAATAACCGCTTTAATAGAGCGTCAGCATGAGTAATAAGTGAGTAAGTTTTTGTTTCTCTGACTTCGCAGTATTTTCTTAACGTTCCTTTATTCTTAGGCTTTTGACGCAATTATGCGTACTTTGCGTGGAATTCATGTGGAGAAAAATGAAAAAGCAGAACACAGATTGTTGATCTCCTCTTGCAGCCCCACACATCCTCCACAGTAACCATAGTGACCAACATGAAGGTAATGGTGTAAGAGACCCCTAAATATTAGAAGGAAGCAGAGCGCAAGACCTCTGCAGGATTTTGCAGACTGTGTGTGTGTGTGTGTGTGGATGTGTGCCGAGGTAATCCCAACCCGCCACCAAGGGCACCTGGTCTGGTCTTAATTTACTCACTGAGGACTACCCTTTCCCCCTTTACCATCTCTCTACGCCTCCTTGTTATATAGTTTACCACCAGACAAAGTAATAAATCCCTGATAATTAGGTATAGCTTGTTCGGTCCACGCTTCTACGTACATAAACCATAAACCCTTTTCCTGTGGTCTTACCCTACCTCCCTAGCTTCAAGTCCGCCATCTTTTATTCATCTTAAAGGCGTACATGGTTTCACAACTGTTTTTGCTCTTGCATCCATCAAGGATAACAAAAAGAAGAAGTAGAAAGAAAGAAAAAAAGTAACTAGACATGGATAATATTAGTGATATTTTTAGGGAAAGTTCGAAATAGTGCGCCGAGTGTTTCTTCTTACGTTCCAAGGATTCAGTCTGTTACACTTTCGGAGAAATAATGATCGCTCCATGATAAGCAAGGAAATGAGACGGAGAAATGAAGTCTCATATATTAAGGTAAGGTTTCTAATATTAAGGTAACTTCCCAGTGTTTTGGTGGTATTATATACCACCCTTGCAGTTGAAGAAAGAAAAAAAAATAATAACTAATCCGATATGGATTTGGGTACACTCTAAGTTTCTGTTGGAGAAAAACAACGGCATATAAATAATGTCCTTGAAAAGTTAAGCCCCCTTTTTGTTATAGGAGCTAGAAAAAAATTTAGGGAGAGGGGGAAAAGCGTATAAAGTATCTTATCAACATTAAATAAGACTGAATAGGGATGAAATAGGTCAGTTAATTATGGATGAGCCCTCAAATTTATGGGTTTAGTATATATTCAGGATGTTTGGAAATTTAATTGAAAACATAGCAGGTTCAGGATGTCTCTGACACATTTGTTTACAGCATGTGTGTTTGAGAAAAAAATTCAGGTGCAACTAGTACACAACCTCAGGTCGTAAAATATGAAAAGCAGATATGATTAGCACTTAATTTTCTCTTTCACTATAACGATACAAGGATGTGGTACTCTAAGGAAGCATGGAAGATCCATCAAATATTGTATAACTTTTTAGTGTTTTTAAAATATTTTCACACCACATTTTACTGCACAAAACCATCGAAATGCAACAAAAACTTATAGCGTACACGATATAACGCTAAAAACAGTTTATGTATATTAAATATAATATTCTGACGAATACTACGTTTGTAATATCTTACAATATTCAAACCAGAATAGGTACTTATATGAGGTCCCCTCTTAAAAAGACTCAGGAAATGGCTTATCTTTTCTCCCTTTTCAACGCATTCAAAAACTAGACTACACTCCACTTACATCATTCCAGTAAAGTTTCATTCTCTTTCTAAAAACTTAATCTGAACAAAATAACAACATCCTGAATTTGCAGAAATCCTAAACTTGAAAAGTATCAATTTATGTGTGAGTTTAGAAAGAAAGGATCGCTTTGTTGAGAGAGAGAAAGAAATAATCTTATAGAGCTTTTCGAATATGAACATGAGCACAATACCTTTCGTTAGCAATCTGCTATATTGAAGAAACTGTAAACTAAGAGGCCTACGGAAACCATTTTCTCGGCCTTCCTGCTGGTTTAGTGGCTAGCGTGTTCGAATTTTAATGCACAGGTCCCGCGTTTCATGGTGGAAAAGGATTAAAATTTAAACTCGTTACGGTGGCTTGGATTCCACCTTAAAGTGTAGGCTCACATCGCAAATACCCTCAATGTTAAAAAGGGACGCTAAACTTCAGCTAGGGATGCGCACGAGACAAGTCGAGACAGGATTTTCTTGACAAAATTCGAGTCGAGACACGGCTCTTCCAATAGAGAAATATACATTTTTCGAGTCGAGACATCACTTTTACAGCACATTTTCGAGACGAGACAGCCACAAATCTTGTCTCGTGCGCATCCCTAACTTCAACAAACGAACGAAAACAATTTTCTACGTGAAATGTTCAGGGTCGATATCGGCTTTCCTCTTCAACATACAGGGGTCTCCATTAATCAAAAAACTTATTCTGGTATAAGCGATGATTACGTTATTGCCTTGTATAGTGACGACGACTACTGATAGGCTACGGTGAATTGAAGTGGGTCCGCATGGATCATGGCTTACGTATTCAATACCCCACGCCATTTCTAGTGAATCACACAGGCCTGTAGCTAAAACACTTAAGACAGAGGCCGAAATATATATTTATTTAGGGGATGACTTGAGTTCACCTTATATTCATACATACAATGCCGTCGCAAGGGAAATTTCGGGCTTTAACCTCCCGTTGAATAAGATATTATGGAAAACTAAACATCTACTATATTTAGGTACGTGTATATAGGCTATTTTCTATGCGAAAATCACGCTTATCCTGAAAGGATATGAGATTGAGTGTTTGACCCCCAGATGAAATTCTGCTTGCGCCACTGCATATACACATATCAACAAACAACTAAAAGTTTAAAGGGAGGCTGAACATGGTCGCAGGGGAAGATGAGCCCTTCTGGCCGCATCCTAGCTTTAGGCACGGGATCACAACTGACTCTACCATACGAAAGGTGAAAATTCCATCCACGTCCATGTTTCAACATTGAAAGAACATTTTTTCGTTCAAAGCTTTTCGAGGGCAGTAAAGCCAGAGAGATTAGGTTAGTTGTAGGGATTATCGCAAACTTAAATCATTAATGTCGATATTCTATCCTCAATGTCATTGTATTGTATAAGAATGAGAGAGAGAAAAAAGTAAACATTCATTGTCCACCGCGTTCCTTATCTCCGAACCGCTTCAAATTCTTTTTGTCATGGCTGTTCCACTTCTAATACTATAACGCGTTCCATCCCCTTTCGTAGCCATCACCATTCGTAAATATTTAACACTACACAACACATTACGCTTATCTTAGTAGACTAAAATGAAGGAAGGGAGACAACACGTGGCATGCGCTAGGGGGAGATTTTGGCAATCGTAACAGCCTGCCAAACGACGAAGTCATCATTATCCTTATCAAGGAAACAGGGGAGAAATAGAAAGGGAAAGATGAAGTCACCAAGAATTAAGGTCGATGTAATAGGTGTAGATTGAATAGTTTAGGTTTTGTATAAGGAATAAAAGATAGCAGGGAAAAGTCTATTCACGTTAAAAGCTACGAATGAGGAAAGGCGATACGTAAACTCGAAGAAAAGAGAGATGAAAAATATTTTAAAAAGGATGTTTTGAAACTTAAGTTATAGTCTAAAAATTATTCATCAAGTATTTTATGTTGGTGTAGTTCAGGGATGTAGATCGGACATGTGGTCCTTGATTCATTTTTCTACGGTCCCCTGTTCACCTCAAGAAAATATTAATTTACTCGCAAATCTGTTATGTTATTTACTTATTTTCAAATCTGTTAATGTTTAAGAGTGATTAACGTCGAAAATGTTACGAAACCTTTTTTATAAATCAACTTTATAAGATTTTATGGCTTAAACTAACGACAATTTTCAGAAGATCTTTTGCGAATATCTTCCATTGAAACGTATTGCCTCCCTTCTAGCCTCCAACCCGTTAGATATCAAGTTCTCGGAGCTCGTTCACAAGCCTCAAAGAAATGCGAGACTGACACAGAAGACAAAAACGAAAAGTATTTGCAATCATAGGCTGTGCATTAAAATCCCTGGTGTGATTTTTCTTCAGACATTTTATAGAACTCATTTCAACTTCTTCCTACATTTTGTACGTAATATCAATTAATTTAATTAATGTGAGTGTGCATATATAGGAACGAGCAAAGAGCCGCAAGTCGTTTCTGGCTCAGGGGCAAAATAATATTTTAAGACAAAGTGATATGGATAAATGCGTTATAAGAGCATGTATTAAATGTCCTTTCTGCATGGCGTTTGAACTTTATTGATCTGAAAAAATTTATATACTGTATTGGACTTTATGGGTTTCAGTAAGACAATGACTTTACACGAGTTTTAAAATCCTTGAAAAAATATTTCTCTCATCTTGTTTCGCCTGTTAACGTTGTGTTTTTCAGATCAATTATTTATTTTATTTATGCATATATCTGGGCATTAGTGGCCTTAAGCCCGTCACATATGAGGGATAATGTCCTTTGGCGAATACCCTATGCAACCTGGTATTTGCTTGGTGTGAATGACGAATACCCAGAAAAAAACTTCACTCAAAATGACTCACCTGAAAAAAACGGTTACATCTTTTCGATCGAGTGTCCCTACAGAGAATCTAACCCGGAACCGCTCGCACCAAGAGAACACCTTAAGATCAATAAATTGGTAAACGTACTTCAATATTAAACATCATGATTTTTATTAGCAAAAAAGTACAATATATCTAGGTAAGCATTTTCCTCAGAATATTCGTTGTGAGAATATTGGTCTAAAGAGGCACTCGGTCTTGAAGCAGCTTCGTTAAAAATGACTGAGTTCTAATACTCCAATGATTGGCTGGAAGCTTAGGAAGATCCAAATGCGTGTTAAGAAGAAAATCAACATAGGACTTAACTAGCACAACAGGTCAACTTTGATGGCATTTTACACCTGGATTTAATAGGTGTTAGATGATACCGTCTTAAACACAGATAACAGGCACATCAGAATTTATTTTAACGAAAAGAAAACTAACATTTTCAGAAAAAGATGGACTTAACAGTATTTAGCATAACAGTCCTCAGTTAATCAACAACATATCAGTTCGGAAGAGGACTAAAAGGAACCATACACTTGGGATTCATTTTCTTTACCTCTTTCTTCTTCCAACCTGAGACGACGGTTCGCTAGATGTGCTTAAGTCAGTGGCGTACGTAGAATTTCATCTAGGGGAGGAATTTAAAAACTCAATTTCATAACAACAAGCGAGATATTTTACATAGTATACATGCCCTAATATAGTAAATGTTTATTTTTCCATACATCTTGCTCAAGGAGGGGTTAAACCCCGAAACCACCCTTTATGTACGTCACTGATGTAAGTCATACGCTTGCTGAATCCTTGTTCTACTCCAAATTTCCTGTTTCATGTGTCTAGGCCAACAGAGGCCTGAACTTTTGGTAAATAATAATAATAATAAAATAAATTAGCCTTTATATTGCGGCCGGTACTAAGGGCCTTAGGCCTACATTGCAGAATAAGCTTGGTAACCTAAAGATTAAAGAAAATATAATTATGGTAAGGTTTCGATTCAGGTATATTATGATGGTCAACTGCACTCTTTCTGCTTTGCCTGTACGTGTAGTTTCTTTTTTAAAAAATCACATTTCTTCATTTTTATTTGAAAGAAGAATCTAACACGCGGGCCATCACTTGACCATCACTGTTGTAGATTACATAGAATGTTAGGAAAATCTATTCAATCGTCTAGGATGTGTGTAGGACTCAATAGACACACACGATTGAGGTGGTAAAATTTGTTAAGGGCGTAAATCCAGGCTATAAATGTCCATATGAGAGAATTGGATATATATAAAATACTTTAAATATATGTAAAACATCGCTGGCATGAAGGTACCAGATTGTATTAGTCAGGGGTGCCCACAAAGGGGGGCTATGAAGCAAACTGCGCCATTGAAATATTTGGGGGTTAAAAATCTATATAAATATGTTTGAGGGGGTGTAAAAATTAATCGAAAAGAATTTTTTCATGGAAGAACACCTACGGATAGACAATTGAGTGGGGTGCGTCATGGATATGAGGGAAAGGGGGGCACCACTGGTATTAGTGAACCTTCATAGCAGGTTTAGATGCTGTTTGAAATTTTGATTGATCGTACTAATGTGTGTATTCTATGTCAGATGCAGTGGCGGCTTTAGCGGGTAGGCTGGATAGGCACGGGCCTACCCAAAAATTTTGAATATATAGATGCTAAAACATACAATAAAGAGTAAATATATTTTCCATTATTTATATTAATGGTAGATAATTTTTTTAATAAATAGCTTCAACCACCACTGTAAAAGTAATTTCCTACTGTCATCTAATCAATCAAATTTGTATATGTATCCATAGGTAAGGGAGCGGGCCTATCCAAACTTGAAATCATAAAGCCGCCCCTGGTCAGATGGGTAGAGGTGATTTTGCTGAATCATCAAAATTTTCAGGTTTCTTCAATAAGAAAATTGTGAAAAGAGGAATTTTGATGAGCTTTACCTCTACGTTATAGTGAAAGAAAAAGAAGTGATCGCTTTCCTAGGACTAATAGTGAAACACCAAAGATAGCTCCGTCTTAGTGGTGGTCAATGACAATGACATACTGCTACACAGTATTAATATTTTTCAATTATTTTTACCACTTGCTAGAATGAATGGACTGAAAAGAAAAATCAATAGATATTCGGTGCTTGTGAAAAATCGACCGTGAAGAGGGTTACAATAGCGGTGACAACACAGATCTTTGAGGCACTCCACAATATGGAGTCATTAAGTCTGTTTAATATCAAGAATTTATGCACAAAAACGTTTCGTAAAATACATGAAAACGGATAAAAACATCCGTGACAATTGGGAAATGCTCTTACTGCATTTTTGCCATAAAAATCCTTTTTCTTTCTTAAGTAAACTAACACTGCAAAATTTGGCAGCACTGCTTGTGTTGAACGAAATAGTGACATCTGGAAGCAATAGCCCTGATTAACTTTCTTGCCTTGTTCTTGGGGCAGTGAATTGGAGGCGGGACAATGTAATGGTTGGAGGAATCAAATCTTCGCCTATTACGCGGAGGGGTTAGAACAACACTTCCGCACGGTTGCTGGGCAACAGCGTTCGGCCAACAAATGAAGCGCGTAAAGATGGCAGCAGCAGTACACGAATCCCAACAAGATGACGAGCGTCAGACGGTTCAATGAAGGGGGAAAATAATCTCGTAACATATATCTTCGGGCAAAGTGCTCGTAATAAAATCTGCTTTGAATGACAATAGAGAATTGTGTACTATTTTTATATTTGTATTCTCAGTAAATCGAGGCAGTTTTTCTTTCCTTTTTGGAGTTTTGTGCAGCCTCCAAAAGTCAAGTTGCAGTTTGTCAAAATCTTCACTTGATTACGCGCTGTAACGGAGAGCACTTTCAGATATACAATAACTGCATTCATTTTCGCATATTTACCAGCATTTTTTGTTTGAACTTACACTATTATTATTGTTATTTTGGAGTTTAAAATCCCATCTCTAACTAGCGCATGCCTCTGGGTTCGATTCCCAGCGAGGGAGCACAAAAAATTTAATTTTACAATCATTTACTTTCATTAATTCAATCTCCTTTAGAGTAAAGGGCATATTTATGAGACGTTAAACTTAAAAAAAAAAAAAAAAAAAAGATCCTATCTTAGCACTGATAGTATAGCGGTTTAATATGGGATCTGATTGAAAACATACGCACTCCAGAACTCCAACCGAAAATCGAATCCGAATCTCGCGCAAAGGAGGCGATAACTCTAACCATTGAGGAACCCGTTAAAATTATATTGAGTTCGAGTTTTGGGTTGCAATTCAGAAATATTTCTTCTATAAACGTACTAAATTATATGTTGAAAGTATTTTCTATTGTTTTACATGAACGTACATAAACTCGTATATTTTCTATCTACTGTATGACTTTTAAGGTGGGTTTCAAATTATGGACTGCAGCATAAATCTGGTAGAGCTGGTGGATGAATATACCATCATGAAAGACCAAACCCCACAATATAGGCCGCTCCTCACCAAATTGTTTCGCCTCCAATAGAGCTGGATTACAGGACCACCCCACCTCCATGACCTTTGCTTGAACTTATACCGTAAGTACGTTCTCATTGAGTTGGGTGGTTAGCTTACATATGTTCAGTAAGTATGGTCACATATTCAATTCCCAGTGGAGTCAAAATATTTCGGGGCTATCTCATCATCATGGAGCTATAGTTGGGCCAAGAATGATGTATACTTTCACCAGTACTTCCAGCGTATTTCCAGTGAATTTCAAGGTTGCAAACAGGGTCGTTTCGAGCATAAAGTCATGTTTTGTATGCGATGGAACTAGGAAGGAGTAATTCACTTTGAGCTTGCTCTTAACCGTTTTACCACCAATGCTGACCTTTATTCCAAGCAGTTGAAGCGGATGTATGCTGCATTACGACAAAAATATTCTATACTGGTGAACCGAAAACACGCCCTGCAGTAACATGATAACGCAAAACTACACTCGGCTCGAAAAAAAAAAAAAAAAAAAAGCAAGAAATGCAGGAACTTCATGGTATTGAACTGATACTACAGCCGGAGTGTTGTCCTGACCTTGCCACTTCGTATCAATGCCTGTTTCAATCCATGACACACTTCCTAAAATCATGATAGTTCAACAACCAGCAGGAGGTGGATATAGCAGTGACTGACTTCCTTGCCTCTAAGGACAAGACGTGGTATCGGCGTAGAATCGAGAAATTGGCAGGAAGGTGTCTGCAGACAGTCCAACATAAGAGACTATACTTTCAGTGTTGTCTTCATAAATAGGGTCTACAGGAAGGTCTATGTTGTATCCTAAGTGTTGTAGATTTTTGACTCACTCTTGTAGTATATTAGTTTTCTTGGACATGATTTATTCCCAAAAGAAAATACTGTATCTCATTAAAGCCCTATTCTCTATCTTCTTTCGTACATTTTCTTGGTAAAATTAAATTTTAGTGAAAAATTACACCAATACCAATAATGATGACAGTAACGAAAATAACAATAATAAGTAGCATACAGAGTGTAATTTCAGTGCAAAGTGTCTGAAATAATTTTAGTCAGATGAAGAAACATTAAGTAATTGTTACATCTTGTACGTCACAACCATGCGTTCAAGCCTTAGTTTCCTTTCCCTGGGCTAAATCTCATTAAAAACTATAAGGGAGTGACGTATTGATACAAGACCTGCCAAAAACTTGTCTTCTTTGCAATAATCGGCATATCAGTTTAAATGATTATTTTAATTCTTGCATTGTGTTGAGATTCGCAAATTTTGCGAAGCCGATACGGAATGAGACCCATGACTAACTTGACGCTCAGATGTAGCGACAAAAGTACGTATATACTGCGGCTCATATTTCTTCACGCATGACTCTAGCCATAGGAACTAAATACACGTTTGTGATTGCTTGCAGTTTGCGATTGTCCAAACCTTTCGGTGTATGTATTGTGTATTATAGTAATAGAAGAAAATTATCACTTTGTTGAAATTGAGAAGAAAATTGAAGAAACAGCTGAGAAATTTATATCATGTGGGTCAAGGTGGAACAAAACGATCCCTGCGGAGCTTCTAACCCGTTCCTACTCCTACTCCTACTCCTATTCCTCCTACTCCTATTCCTCCTTCTCCTACTCCTCGTCCTCCTACTTATACTATGGATTCGTATAGCAAAACTGCACGCGTAACGTAAGTAAATATAACTTTTTTGAGTATTATTTTCATCTTATTTTAATGAAAAAAGTGTTACGATTTTAAAAAAAATTAAAAAATCATTGAGTTGGGTTTGAACACACGCCAAAAGCGATTATTATTACTATCCCTTTGGACAAGTACGTTCGGCTACACGGACTGACAGGAACAGGCATTTGATTTCTGCTATATATATGCTACGTGGCGAGAAACGGATAACTTCAACCAATCAGAACTGCGTATTTAGTTCATATGGCTAGGGTCAAGCGTGCTTAAAAAATATGCTACTGTGGCGGCTGCTAAACATGTGGTACTCTATTTATTAACATCGTACTTTAAGACAGTCCTGTATGATTTTCTCCCTCGTATATTTTCATCTTTAGACTTACGAAAAATTTATTATTATTATTATTATTATTATTATTATTATTATTATTATTATTATTATTATTATTATTATTATTATTATTATTATTATTATTATTATTATTATTATTATTATTATTATTTAGCGCTACAAGTGCGAAGGCTTACTAAAGTAATTCGAATAAGAATTTATACGTATGTTTAGTGTAAACTCCATTTAAATATCTATGCATTTATGTTTCGATACTTGGGCAAAAGTCACATTCAGTCAGATTTACAGTCTTATGGTGCTTAAACGACGATCTCTAAAAGATACCATAAACTTACATAACGCCCACAAGACTATGGAAATCTGGGTTCTGGCCAGACGACATAATTAATGTATGGCCAACACATCGTCTTTCATTGTCGTTATTTCTGGCCTTCTTGACTGCAATTCGCTGCTTCTTAATTGAATTAGCTCTCCAGTTAACTCATGATCCTGAGCAAACATCAACATTTTGTGTTCTCCAAGCTAATCAAAGCAGATATTGAGCGCAGTAAAGGAACCAAATTTCTTTAATAGTCATATTCACAGCAGAAAAAGTAGTGTCATACTTAAATATTTGTTATCATTTTATGTCTGATTTTAGTATCAATATCCTACATTAGACGTGAGAATTCTTTTAATTTATTTTTATTAACTTTTTAAACTGATTTCGTAGCTGAAGTGAGCATGCTTCACTGGAGCGATCGTTTCCCAGTGAAATATTCAAGTAGTTATTTTTTTTCTTCTTTCTTTCATTTATGTCTGATCATGATACTATAAAAGTTGGCTAGTAAAATCAGTGACTTAGCTATTAACGAATTCCAAACCTATGGGATAATGGTGACGAAACTCTCCTTCATTTAAGCACTTACACTTTCCTTTTTATGGCTTTATCAGTACGGTATACGTTTTTGTTGTTTCGTAATAAAAAAAAATAAAAAAAATCCAAGCTAGTTTTCGAATCGTACTAACTGTTGGGTGTAATGAAAAGGCAGATTATAAAAATACCATAATTTCACTCATGTCTGTTTTTTAATACCTAACTAGGTTCAGAATTTGGACAACTTTGTAATTTTATCCTATTACTAATTGTAACTCGATAAAGTAAAACGAAGATTACTGATATTTCAGCCTATTAAGAGGTATGGCGTATTAAGGACGATCGGAAAGTAAGGCTCCAAAGCCTGCAGTGAAATGTGTATATATTATTTCAAACAACCTATATAGCCAATACATTAGGTTATTTTTTGACATAGTCGTCATATCGGTTGAAGCACTTGTCAAACTTGGGATGAATTTGATGATTACCTCCTGGTAAAAATCCTGTATTTGCGTGTTCAACCATGTTTTCACAAAGTGTTTCACCTCCTCATCTGAAGCGAAACGACGGCCTTCTAGGTGCTCCTTCAAGTGCGAAAACAGGTTAAAGTTGCTTGGAGTGAGCTCCCTAGGGAAGGTGGTCTCGATGATTTCTAAGTGAAACTGCTTCAACAGCCTGGTGATTTTCTGGGCTGTATGCGGACGCGTGTTGTCGTGGAAGAAGATAACGCCCTCGGTGAGAAGTTCTGGCCGTTTCCTGACGAGACATTACAGTCTCTCCATAAACCTCTACCAGCTGTCGGTGAATTTCAGCCGCAGTTCATGTTTCGCCTACAGAAATCGAATAACTGAGCGTACTTCTTTGCCAGACCAGTTGTCCAAACGAGTTACCATTTCTGTTCACCTACAACTAGCCCTGATAGTTGGTTGAAACTCTGCATAGTTGCCAACTCCATGCATTAAAATTAACACACACTTCTCACTCCTCTGTAACCTTAGTTTCTGATCTTCCTCCTAGAAGCCTTTCATTTAGGTGATGTTTAGTTAGCATATCGCCATCTATCTGATCTCCTACACTAGAATTCGCTACTTCATTATCTCTAATAACTTCCAACTTGGCCCAAGATGATGAATTACCACGCAGAATTATATGTATCCTCCGGAAATCGAGTTCGAAACATAACATGAGAAATGGCACGAGAGCTATCCACTCTGGCACATGATGGCACAAAATTGTATCTCCATTACTCATCAACATGTAAACTAGCCTTGCTGGTGTAATTTTGGTACACACAAGCACATTAATCTATGTCACACATATCATGTCAAGAAAAGATGAAAAAAATCTAACCTCATAATACATTTTCAAGTTACTGTATCTCAATATTTATCAAAACTTTCCTCAGAAATGTTAACTTCAAATATGTAGTATATTTAGTATATTAAATATCACAGCTAACTTTATGCTGCAGTAGTAGAAGTAATCCCATCCTGTCAAATCTTTAAAATCATCTCTTCCTTTCTTTAAACGAAAATAAATCTTTTACAGAAGGTCTTGCTTGATGCTATTAAGTGAGGTTCTTTTAGTTAGTTACTTCAGAGAGAAAGAAAGAAAGAAAGAAAGAAAGACCGAAAATGAATTTGCATTGCATGACAAGAAATTTTGCTGTTGCCTTATAACTTTGATGGACTGTTGGCATCTGAAGAATAGAACGAGAGGAAGGAAAAGAAGAAAAAAGTGTTAAACGCTTAACATGTTTAACTTTTGAATTTAATTTTCCCACAACGATTTTCCTTACTCCCTTCGTGTGCCCCCAATTTAGACAGCAGAAAGCGAAAATTGAATTTTAGCCTTTACAAAGTAAAAGAAGGGCAAAGAACGTAAAACAAAGAAAAAGAAAAAAGAAAAGTAAGAGAAGAGAAAAGAAAATTGGAGAAAAATTGTTCCTTAAGAAGCTTCGGAGAAAGAAAGAAAGAAAGACAGAGAGAGAGAGAGAGAGAGAGAGAGAGAGAAAAGCTGTTCTTTTTCATCTTAGAAATGCGAATTCTACTATTGCTTGTCATTACAATTATTTTAGTATTGGAATAAACTTGGGATGGCCAAAATTTTACCGGAATCCGAATTATTTCCCGGAATCGGAAATTTCACCTTCCGGATTTCGGAAAAATTTCGATGTCGGAAAAATTCCGGAATTTTTACGAAATCCGGAATCTTTCCTACTTCACTTTCCGGATTCCGGAAAGCAAAAACTCCGGAATTGGCCATCTCTAGAATAAACTATCAAATCTCGTCTAGTTTTAAAAGTACAAAAATATTCAAACCGAACTCTGCGACTTACATCACAGTGACCATCAAATCTTTACCCTTAGCTATGAGCAGAATACTGATACGCTCACTTACATAGACCTGTCAGTTGCCAGTGGTTGCGACATACTGGTGTGTTACGCAGTCCGATAGGGTGTGTCACAAAATTTTAGAGTTTAAAAATCATGGAGGATTTAATAACTAGTTAAAATTAATTTTGAGACAGATTGTACTAGTCAATGCCTCCAATGGGCCATTCTGTTCAGTACTACATAGAGAAACTACTTTATACAAATTTACAGTCTTCCATTATTATAATTTATATTATTATTATTATTATTAACAAAAAAATCAAACAAGTGTACAGCAATATTATGGAGGTTCAGTAAGATGTGTCGTTAGTCTAAAAAGGTTGGAAACCACTAATTTAATATAGTACAACATACTTCAATATAGTACTGTTTATTTTTAATTTTTTACAGCTGATATGCTTTTGGCACCTTAATTTGCCATGACTTCTCATATCAGCATTTTACAAGGTATGACTTGTTGGTTAATTGGGCAATTGGTTGAAATTTAGTGTCCCTTTCAGCACCTAGATTATATGAAATGTAAACCTATATGGGGGATCCAAACTACATGAGCTCCTACTGGGAATTGAATTCGAATTTCCGACGTCAAAGTCGCGTACAATCGCATTTTCTTTGTTTATTTCTTCTTAATTTTCGAGGAGTAAATTATATATACTTATTTCTTCTCTAATGTGGCATATTTTGATACAGTTTTAATTCTTCTGGAGAAGAGCACGGTGAAGGAGCGCTTATTTCTGGTGCTTGTTGATCCCCGGCCAAGTAAGTTTGGAGTGGACAATGTCATGTCCATGGATTTTCTCGAGATACTTCCGTTTCCTCTTACATCCTCATTCCACAGATTTTTCCATCATTATTCACTTAATCACCAGTCTCTCTCAGCCTACAGGGTATAATCGCGGGTCGATAACCTGAAAGATGTCATTTCCTATTCCTTGTGGAGTTATGCTCGAATATATAGTTATTCGGAATGCACTAGATTAACTTGCCACTCTCTACACTTACAAGAATGTTCTCAGTTCTTAGGTGAGTGAAGACTTTCTTCAGAACATCAATGAGTGAGAAATGAACTTCAGCTCTGGTCCATTCTCGACATTGACGAAAGGAGTATTGAAAATACACTTTGATTATCTAAAACATGTAGACTCCTTTACTCTTTTCAAAGCGAAAACGAAGATCTTCAAAGAGACAAATTCATCTCCTTCGATTTTGTTAAGGGATTCTTTGACATAACCCTTTGACATAACCTTTACTCTCTGGTCATGATATCATAATGAATTATAATTCATTTGAAAACGTTGTAAACTATAGAATCGTTTTATATATTTAACCATGCATCGTATACAACGAATACTGTTACTGAGGTTTCAAGAATATGAAAACTTCAGAGCACAGGGAAATTAAATTTGATTACCAAAGATATACGAAAAGGTGGTATAAACCTTATACGGTACGTTTAAGTTCATATTAGTTATTATTATTATTATTATTATTATTATTATTATTATTATTATTATTATTATTATTATTATTATTATTATTATTAATGATAGCTATAAGAATTATTTACAATATCTGTACACGAATCTTTTAAGCTCTGACAAAAGCCTCAGATAGAAATGTTAATAGTGAAATGTACCCAAAATGACCCAAAAAAGTAGACTTGATTCCCTTGTGCACTGAGCTCGCCATATACCTCCTCAATAATCTACTCTGGCAACGTGTGAGTAAAGCTAGGAGCCCGAAACGGCGCGGCGGCAGGTTGTTTGTCCGGCCCAAAAACATGTTATAAAGTTTTTCGATTCCCATTTAATAATAAAGAAACAAAAATACGTAAAAGAAAATGAAAAAAAAGTTTGGAAATAGATATATATACGTTTGTTAGGTTTTCTGCACCGAGTGATATCGGAAGTGATACCTAAGAGAATATGTGTCTCTATGTGTATGTGTCGATCTATAAATAAAAATAATAGTAAATCTGAAACATTGGAATACTTTGTATGTTATGTTGTATTATGTTTAATACTTTAGTTTGATGTTTCCTTTTGGATTACGTAGTAGAGTCCTCGAATTTGATATGTGACCAGTTGCAGTAACTATACATTACTGGTCAATACTCATTGACATGAGCAAATGGAGCACAGATTGTGGCAACGGAGAACAATACACAGACCCCTTACCGTCAGCACACATGGTCTCAGAGAAATGCAGACAATAGCATTGGCCATTTGTGGGTGAATTCGGGATTATATCTCTCTCTTTTTCTCTTTGGTCGATAGTAAACTTCACTCTGTATTTGTGTGTGTTGGGTTTGATCCAAGTTCGAACCTATCTTTACACGCCCTCCTTCATCCCTTCCGGGTTCTCGTACCCTAGTCCCCTACCACCTCTCCTTGTTCTCTGCCCCTGTTCCTGCAATTCCTTTTAACCTCGGAACTTGCCGACCGTGTAATGGGGTCTGCACCTGTTCCCTAATTCACCAGTTCTTCGACAGATGGTGGTAGTTTCGTCGGAACACAAAGTTATGTTCCTGAAAGCATTTTCTCCACTATTTCTTTCGCATAATAGGAAAAAAAGTCCAAAAAATATGTTCTTCTGGTTTATCTCTGTCGGGTGTACTAACTGCCAAACTAGATTCCTGCAAACAAGTGTAGTAAAATTAAACATAATGCATGGTCTTTTAAAATTAATATGTAGCCTGGCAGTTTATTACCATACACTACAACATCTATGAGCTACAGAAGAGTTCTTATCATTAGCCCCCAGTCTCTCTGGACAGTTCTTACAATATATTTATCCATCAGTACGTAAGTAATATCCGGAGAATTAACAAATTATGTCTTGTCTTCAACCATACATTTGAAATTAATGTAAACAAAAATAATTTTGCAAACGAAGAACCAGTAGATATAACAGAAACGAGAAAACATCTTTCATTGATTCTCGCGAAACTTAATTTTGAGCATAGAGTGAAACAACCTAATTAATATAGGCAATTTTCACATGTGTAAAAGTATACTATTTCTCAACTGGAGACGCATTTTGATGGAAAGTGTCAACAAGGAATTAAAGGTTGACTTCAATATAACATGCTTTCTCATCGTTTGGAACGTCTCTCTACCTAGGTATATTATGAATCCTCTATATCCTAACATCTTCACTAAACGGCTATCAATAATGAAGATTTCATATGTGCACTAAGCAGGTCAAACCTACCAACTATGCTAAATTTCATGAACATCAGATGAGTTTCATCGATCGTGTTTTGATTAAGTCCAAGTAAAACTCACAAAAATTTGATGGCCAATAATTCGAGACTCAAACGTTTGCACACCATAACATTTCATATGCTTACTAAGCTCGTCAAGAACTACACCATGGCAAGCTGAGTCGAAATCCGATAAGTTTCAAGAATCGCGTTTGATATATGAATTTCGTGACACTAACCTTGCCTTATTCACCGACATCTATTTTGGTGATTATTTAATCTGATCATAATGCGTCACTGCATTATGTCTATCTTAGCAATAGCTATTTTCACCACATATTGCAGATAATACTACATCTAGTATTATTAATGCAGCTCTAAACAAGAAAGTGCATAACCATATACTGACCGAAAAAAACTCTATTCTTTAAATGAATCAATAGAACCTGATATCTAATTTAATTCCCTTTATAAATATTCTATATCTGTAATTTAATTATATTTTGCCAGATAGTTTCTATCATATAATGTTACCCACAAGTCAATACAACCAGAAAGAAAATAGCATTGAGAACTACATCACTAAATTTAGTAAATCAGGAGGCGTAGATTGAGAATTATTATATTTAATGGCAAAGTAATACATTGCATCATTCAAGTGTCATTTGAAATGTTGTGTTCATCTGACGTTTTATCCTCTGTTATAGCGAATATCCTAAAGATATAACAGAAACGTAGCAAATATTTTGTTACTTTTCTTTTAAATAGATTTCTTTTAGAAATTCTGTTTCAGAGTTTTCGCTACTTCTTGTACATTCTTCCTCTGAACAATATGGGGAAATCAAAATGGGGAATACAACTAGCTAACTAACTCTATGGCCTGTAGAATTTGGAGATTCAATGCCGCTCTCACAAAAGCTCTCCATTGACTTCTGTCCTTAGCAGCTTGATCCAGTTTCTACCTTGCATTCCTATTTCTGCGAGATCTATCTTAATATTGTTCCCCCATCTGCTCCTAGATATTCCTAATTGTCGTTTTCCAATTGGACTTTCAGTTGAAACTTTGAAAGCGTTCCTACTTTCTTCCATTCTAGCTACATAACCTGCCCAGCTGAGGCTCCTAGACTTAATGACACTAACAATGTTTGGTAAACTATATAAATTATGCAGTTTCTCGTTATGAAGTTTTCGCTATTCCCCATTTCCGTTCCTCTTGGATGTGAATATTCGTCTCCCACTTTCTTCATTCCACCATTTCACTCATCTCTCATCACCGTCTCCTTTAGCCTAACCGGCATAACCGTGGGACGTAAAACTTAAAGATTTCATTTTTTTCAAATATCTTTAATCTACGTTCTTCCCTCAAAGTAAGTGACCATGTTTCGCAACCATACAGGACAAAAGGCATGATTATCGTTTTATATATTTTAAGCTTCAAACTCCTCGATAGAATTCGCGATGATGAACGATTTTAAACCGAATAATAACACAAATTCCCTGATTTAATTTCTTCATGGATATGGTTTTGGCCTGTTAATATTAATTCTACATATTTGAAAGTATCCACTTTTCGAAGGTATTATTTGATATTTTAACGCATCCATAATGTGCAGTATTACACAACCATTCTCCACATGAAAGCTCGTGGACAAGAATTTCCTTACTCGGACTTTATTTTAGGATTAATTTAAATGTGTCTTAATTAATCTAACTAGCTTTTCCGGAATCACGAATTCTGTAAGAATGTACCGAATCGTAGGCCTTTCTAAACTCAATTAATAATTGATGTACCGGGGTATTGTATTCCCATATTTTTTCGAATTTGTCGAATGGTAAATATCTAGTCGATAGTTGATCGATTTTTTCTAAATCCGCACTGATTGTCTCCAATAAATTCATCTGCGTATGCGGTCAATCTTGCTAATACAATGTTTGAGAAGATTTTATAGGATGTTCACAGAAGAGAAATGCCTCGATAATTATTACAATCAGTTTTGTTGCCTTTCTTATGAATTAGAACAGAGATGGCTTTTTTCACCATTGTTGTAATTCCTTCTTGTTCTAGATAAGGAGAATGAGTTTGTGTATCTTGTTTCATAATTTCCCCTCCAACTAAAATTAGCTCAGCTGGAATTTCGTTTACACTTGGAGATTTTTAATTCCTGTGTGTGTTTTTAATTCCTTTCAATCTCTGTATCAGCGAAAATTGTTCCGTCGGCTTTCTTTAATATATAAGCGCGAGGTTGATAGCCTTTTCAACTCAGCCATAGCCATCGCCTCAACCACCTCAACAACGACTCATCCATCACACCAGACCACTCCAGAAGAACGACGCACCTCAGCCTTGATCCACTTGAAGCGTTGGGCCCGGAAGCAGTGGCAACGTACCAGAATTCCCCAGTTCAAAACACTTTGGAACCACCTAGTATCCAGAGTCAGGAAAAGGCTCCTTCGAATCAAAATCAGAAACTGGAACCTCCACCTCCAGGAGCTAGATGCACCCAGCAGGCAATTCTGGAAGTTAGTGAAAAACATCACAAGACCAGAAGCAAACTCCAGAACACTCACACTTCAAACTCCACAAGGAACAATACACGAACCGGAAGAACAGGCAGAACTTTTCGCCCAGACCCTGGAAACCACCTTCCAGATCAACGCTACCAACACGCCAGCAACCACCACTGCAGCAGTACATAGATCCTACCACCTCTCCCGAATAGAAGACCCACCTCCTCCAGAAGCCCTCACAACACCGCGGGAGATACAAGCAATCATCAAGAGGATCAATGCACACCGGGCTCCAGGTCAAGACCGAGTGACGCCGCAAGCATTGAAGCACCTCCCGAGAAAGGCCCTGGTCCTACTCTGTAAGTTGTGCAACGCCATTATGAGAACCGGACACTACCCAGAAGCCTGGAAAGAAGCAAAAGTCATAATGCTGGCCAAACCAGGAAAGAAAAGATCAAACCCGGCCAACTACCGCCCTATCAGCCTGCTCTCGCATACCAGCAAGGTGTTTGAAAGAGTACTGCAGAGCAGACTTCAGCAATTCATAGAAGATCATGACATCATCCCGGACCACCAGTTCGGCTTCAGGAAAGGACACTGCGCGGATCAGCAGCTGGTACGGGTGGTAGAGAAGATATGTGACAGATTCAACGAGGGAGGCCACACCTTGGGGCTTTTTCTCGACATAGAAAAAGCATTCGACAAGGTGTGGCACGAAGGCCTCTTTCACAAGATGATGCTCCAGGGCACTCCGCACTACCTTCTGAGAATCATCAAATCCTTTCTTCAAGGAAGAACCTTTCGTGTTGCCCATGCAGGACACCTAACACCCTCCAGACCTATCCTAGCAGGAGTCCCCCAAGGATCCTGCCTATCCCCAACCCTCTACGCCATGTACACGGCGGACATTCCCACAACCCCCAACACAGCGGTAGCAACATTCGCAGACGACACGGCAATCTTTGCCAGCCATGGAAACATCAGATACGCTGAACTATACCTCAGACGACACGCCGAACTTCTCCACCGATGGTCTGAAGAGTGGAAGATCAAAGTCAGCGAACAGAAGACCTCAGTAGTAAACTTCACAAGAAACAGAAGAAGGGTTCACGTCAGGATCACCATGGCTGGAACACCCCTCCAGAACCGAGATGATGCCAAATACCTCGGAATAATACTGGACAGGAAACTTACATTTGCTCACCACATACATTCCATCGCCAAGAAAGCCAGTCAACGCTATCAAGCCTTGCTACCGCTACTCCTCTCCCCATCCCTCACCCTGAAAACCAAACGCCATATATATCAGATGAGCATTCGTCCCATCCTGATGTATGCCCACCCTGCATGGCAACACGCAGCAAAAACGCACCTCAGCCAACTACAAGTCATCCAGAACAGAGTAGCCAGGGCTATCACTGGACACTCGAGAGACACTCGCCTCGAGCAAATACATGAAGATTTGAAACTCCCATTTCTACATGACTACAGAATTCACAGATCAGCCAACTTCTGGAGGACAATCAGAGCCTCACCACACCAACACATAGCCACCATAGGAACGGCCAACCCAAGAAGACGAACTTACAAGATGCCGCACCCCTAAAACGCACAACCACTAAACTGACATAGGAACAGCAAAAGAGGAGCGCGACAGTTGCGTCCTCTCTCACAACAAATACGCACGCAAAACAAACGACAGTCAACAACACAAATGGAAGGCAAGGGCCCAAGCCCGGTACTTAAATCAACCACAAAAAACCGCCAAGAAAATCTCTGCTCTGATAGCCTTTCTTAAATTCGTTGATACTTTACACATGCCCCGAATGTTTTTTGTTTGTTTGCTTGCTTGGTTGGTTGGTTTTACTATTATCTTCAAGTTCCCTAATTTTAGCTTTTAAAAAATCGCGTTTCTTTGTTTTAAAAGTTTTGGAAGTTTCCCGCCTGATGTCAACGAAATTTTGTGTAGTTATTTCATTCGGATTTTGTAGCCAACGAAGTTTCGTCTGTTTCTCTTCTCTGCTAGTTTAGTGCATTTCTGGTTGCACCATGGTTTGTTCCTACGTATTTCCGCATGTCCTAATTTTTCTTTTGCTGAAATTTTAATGCTATCTCTAATTGTAATCGAAGTATCGTCAATACTAGTGCACTCCAGAATCTATTGGATACTTCAATCTGGTATTCCTCTCTCACCTGGCTTTCATCTAATTTCTTTAAGCTAAATATCTCTGTTTTCAGATATTTCCTTTATTCAACGACAATCTCTTTCTTATTACGCTGCCACCAAGTAGTGATCAGTGTCGCAGTCAGCTACTGTAAACGACCAAACATCAGTTACGTATGTTAAACTGTCTTCTATTTCTCAGAAACGTTCACAGAAGCATGGAGAATACAAAGAAAGAAAAAAAGTACTTTTTTTTTTTTTTAAACGTAAACATAAATTTTGACAATACACATTATATTACATACTTCGGAGAAAAACTAGTTATAAATTCTTACGCGCCATAGTATTGCCAAAATCAGAACATTCTAATCACTTGATATCGGTTCCATGCACCTGGGGACTTGGCGAATTGTGTGTGTGTGTGTTAGGCGGGCTAATATAACATTGCAGGGACAAAAGGGCAAAACAGAAAAGGAAAAAGAAGATCGTACATATATAGTGTCTACTATGTATCTTCTTTGTTTTTTCTTTCTTTCTTGAACGTTGTTCCCTCTCTCTATGCATGTTCATGCGCTATTCGAAAGGAAGCAAGAAGAACGAAGTTGTTGGAAGGGGGGAAGAGAAGAAGGAAAAAGCTTTGAGACGAGAGGAGTATGGCTGATGTTGCAAAGAGGAAGAAAGACGCGCCGTTGAGACGAGGAAAAATGGCGACCAGGGGATAATGAAATTACGTTTAAGGCCAACGACTACAAATAGAATTAGCACCCAATGTGTTGTTCCGCTAGTTGTCTGTGCCGGGCGATCAAGAAAACAGCAAGCATGCTAGGGCGGGACTTCAGCGGTGTAAGGCGAATCATATATAACTAAAGTACACATCGATGTAGTAGTAGTAGTGGTAAATGGCGGCACAGGGATGAGATCATTTTGTCTTTGCTTCTTTACTTTGGAAGACGTTTTCTTTCTCATATTTAAAATTACGAAAAAGGAAAAACGTTGCAATGGAAGTTTG
Organism: Thermobia domestica; assembly: GCF_964235325.1. Taxonomy (NCBI): domain Eukaryota; kingdom Metazoa; phylum Arthropoda; class Insecta; order Zygentoma; family Lepismatidae; genus Thermobia; species Thermobia domestica. The sequence goes on along the minus strand of NC_137454.1, from coordinate 171,954,310 downwards.
CATGACACAAAAAAAAAATGTTTTCCCCCTTCCTTTAAACCTTAATTTGAATAGTTTTTTTTTATTATTATTTTCTTGTTTTAGGAACACTTACGGTTTCAGTATTTTTATATATTTTTTTCTTAGGTTTAACTTCCTTTAGTTTGGTTTTCTGTACTCAGTATTAAGAAGAGATTACAGTAGATTTGATATTGGAGTACAGTAAATTTTCAAACAGTGGTGTCTATAGAAATGTTTCTTAGGGAAACGGGAGTGGTTACTACTACACAAGATTCTAGGTCAAATGAAAGTAACTTTTTGAAATAAGTATGTATTATTATTAACCCCAGTTTAATTTTTGTTGTTGTTAATAATAATAATAATAATAATAATAATAATAATAATAATAATAATAATAATAATACCCTTAAGCAGGTTTTAAAATAAATAGTGGATTCGTGAACTCTAAAGTAGAATCAGAATCACACACGCAGTGACGTAACTATTGTGCGGCAAACGGGGCTTGTGTCCCGGGCGCCGGATTGGGAGGGCGCGAAATTAAGCAAATATTTGAGGGAAAGTTTTTTTCGGTTGGTTAGGGGGGGGGGGCGCTAAGGCGTGTTCTTGGCCTGGGCGACAACTAGCCTAGTTACTTCCCTGCACACACGCTTTCACCTGGATCGACTCCGAGTCTTTAGCACTAAACGAAGAGGGCCTTATGCAGAGTTGTTCTGACGCGTGATTAGTGCCATACTAAAGAGTTCGACTAACATATGTTTCCTGCAATAGACAGGTCTTTAGTATGACACTATTCATACCTCTAAACGACTGTGCATAAGACCTAGAGACTCTAAGGATTTAGCTATGAGGAAATAATTTATAAATATGCCTTCTTTATCCAGGTAATAGGAGCAAAACTCTCTTTAGAATAGAAAATGTTTTAAAATCTATAAATTCATGTGTGATAGTCGAATTCAGAAGTATCATGTAAACCACAAAACAATATTCCCTAACTTCTAACAATCGGTTCACTTCACTTCATACATTAAAGTAGGGGAAGTAAATTCTCCTTGTAGCCAATTGAGGCCTTGACACTATTTGCAAGTGCTTAAGTTCCCCTCTAAAATGCCTAGCGACGTTCCCCAGTAAGCAAGCACGTCTACGATAAGTCTAAATTTACCTTTAACTTTCCTTGACAGACTTAACCTTAGATATTCTCTTTGTGTATGGTTTAGCTAAGTGTAAATTTTAAGTCATGTTTCAAGTCCTGATACCCTTCACGTATAAACCTGAATACGCTTAGATCAAATGTCAGAATAAAAGCTGCGCAAAAACACGTGAGCATTGAACTTAGCTTTGCAGATTCTGTCTGTGTTAGGTTTTAGCAAGTGTAGATTTTAAGTCATGCTTGACAGGTATTATTAAGTATTCTGCCTTTCGGCAGATCCTAGAGCTAAAGAGTTACTATTATTATTATTATTTTAGATTAGGCCTGGAAATGTTTCTTCCACGTTTTTTTTAACTCCCAACATTTTCTTCCGTTTCTCAAATCGTTGATTAGTTGTGTTCTTCTTCTTCCTATTCCTCGCTTTCCTTCCATACTTCCTTCTATGGCGGTATGAAGAAAATTTCTTCGCAAGATATGTCCAATCCAATTCTCCTTCCTACGAAAGATGCTGGCTAGAAGTGTCCTCTTCTCTCCTATCCGTTTTAAAACATCTTCGTTTGTTGTTCTCTCTGTACATTTTATCTTCTCCATCTTCCTTCAACACCATATTTCGAAGCTCTTTAAATATTTCTTCTCTAACTTCCATATTGTCCAAGTCTCTGAACCATACAGTCTTATACCTCAGATATAGCACTTGACAAACTTCTTCCTAAGTTCAATATTGAGCCTGCTAGTTAAGAATGATCTTTTCTTGTTGATATAACTATATAAATGAATTTGAAGGTTAGTCTTTTATTACCATTATTTGCAAATCTGAAGCAAGCTTGCAATCGAGAAACTAACAAATTTGCTATAGCAGCAGTGTAAATGTAAGCTTATGCAAACCTACAGACCTACAAACCTTGAAGGCTTCAGTAAGGCTTTCAAAAGTCTTGAATGCTATTAGGGCCTGTTTTCAAGATGATATTACGTACAAATTTTTTTAAGATATCATAGTGATTAGGAGATCTCGCGGTTTAAGCCTATTCTTCATAATCTTGATGTTGCAAAAGTATAGTAAACACAAAAATTAGAAGTTAGAGTCACCCGCCAGCTGCACCAGATTTAAGTCTTTGTCGTGGTTTGGAGCTCACGTTACTAATTAGTTCCGTCCTTTCTAACCTCGGCGTGGCATAAGAACTCAAACATAAAAACTCAAACTTAAAAATAGAATCATCTTAGAATTTTGCATCTTACTGCTCATCTTTTTCTTTCCGCTAAGTTGTGTGTTGGAAATAAAATCTAATCATAGCATTACAAAAATTAGATTACAAATTCATTAAATTATAATCGATGTTCCAAGAGGACTGATTATTTTGTTTCATGTATTTTACAAATTAATAAATAAATTAATTAAATCAAAAAATAAAAGGAAGAAAGCCAATCAAATTAACTTTATGAAACTATCCCTACAAAATTTTCCATGGTAGTCGGCGAGAATCGTATATTATACAGAACGCACCTGCATTTCTTTGGAAGTTTGATCAACCATATTATGTTTAAGCGTAATAATTGTTAAAGTTATGATTTGTAACTAAACAATTGAAACGTAAGAATTCTAAAACGATTCTAAAATCACTAAGAATTCTAAGACTACATATGTACGTATAGAGTATATTTCCTTGAAATAATACACAGAAACAGATAGACGGAAATGTCTGTCAATTAAGGATACTACAATTTTATTGTAAAAAGAAAAAATCTATTAAAAAGAAAAAAAGACCGTTATGTCTAACAAAATTTCCAAATGAGTGAATTTGCTCTAACGCCCTTATTAAGAGTATTATTGTCAGGTTTCTTGATGTATTGTTATAATCCCAGAAATAAAATTATCTGACTATTTTGTGGTAGTAAATACATATTTGTAATATTTTATTTGCCATATATCGTTCTACCAGCTAAAGAACTTGTTTTCTAAGTTCTAACACTTTTTTCTACATACATAGCCTAGATGTAACAATGCAAGGGTTGTTATACTCTAGTAAGTGTTCTCAAAACAGGAAATAATAGCATAATTGGTGTTCTTGGATATATTAAGTTGTAAAACAAAAATAGAAGATACGGAGAAGCTAGAAAATAATATTATACAACACACAAGAACAATAAGCGACTGTTGATTGATATTATATAATTATTTAAAAGAAAATAGTGTTAACTTAGAAAGAGAAAGATACCAGTGAATCAAGATACATTTTGTATGGGATATACACAATGCAAAGTAATTGTCAACTAATTATGGCTAAGTGAGATGGGAAAATCGAGATTTGTAACTCCAGCGAGATTGTATGATTGATTTGTGCAGTCACGTTGAAAAAAAAAAAAAAAAAAAAACTACAGGCAATTACGCTTAGAGATTAAAAACCTTTATCAAGAAATAAACAAATTACTTTAAACTTCTTACCTGTTTAGTCACCGAGTCTATTAACCGTACGTAAATATCTTGTTCTTGCCTAACACCTGAAAATAAGAATAAAAATAAAAATAATTGATTGTATCCATAGCAACAAGTAAATACATATTATTTAATATTTCATAGTTGAAATATCTTGCTAAAATGACGTTGCAAAGTTGACAAAATTAATAGAATGCAAAATTTAATCACACTTCGAAAATTTAATCACATTTTCAATTTCTACAGTGCAGCAATTCTATCTCCGACTTTGCGAGCTAAGCAAGTGAATTCGAAAGACCTGAAATGAAGAAAGAAGAAGAAGAGAAAAACATTAAAAACCGCATTTTTTAGTATAGCTTATGAGGGACATGTTAGATTGTGTTGGATATGACTATCTCATTGTTTAGCTTCAGGTCCGAATATAACGAAGTTTGAAATGCAAAAATGATCGAAAAAATTACGATACATTTGAGTGAAATGATCGAAACTAATCAAATAATACAGTGAAACTATAAAACTTCGTACAGCTATTACCTTACACCTGTTTTGTTGATAATACAGGGTGGCCCAAAAGTAGGATACAGTACTGTACTGATCAACTCATTGCTTTTATATAATTTCTTATTGTTATTCACCAGATAGATTTAGTTTCTTTATTATTTGTTCTTAATATCTTTTTACTTACACCTTAAGCTTGGAACATCCGAAACAAATAAACCCATAAGCTACAATGTTAGGCGTATACTTGAACAATGCAGCTGTGTATATCTACTTTTGGGCCACCCTGTATATTTGTATAATCGGGTTTCAACTTGAGTTCTACAAGGTTGTAGATGTAGTCACAGTCAACGAGGATACTGGGTGCCAGCAGCGCGCTATTCTGAATAAGTAATTTTCAACTTTTTTCTTTCGTTTCTTCCTTCAATCTCTCTCTCTTTCTTCTTCTAATTTACTTCCAAGCTACACTATGTATAAGTGTAAAGTCTTGTAGAACAGCTATGTCCAACCGTTCATCTGTCGACAGATACCACAAAAAAACGAGCTCCTTCGTGGCTAAGCGGTTAGCGTACGCGCCTATGGCGTGGGAGACTCGGGTTCGATTCCCGGCGGGAGTTCATGTGGTTCGGATTCCACGTTAATCAGTAGGTCCACGTCTCATATAGCCTCGTTGCTGAACGGGACGTTAAACTCAACTCAACCAACCGCAGCAAAAACAATAACAGATATAGCGAGAGCCACATTTTTTTTTTTTTTGAACCAATTCACTATCCAATTATAATAAGTTTCAGTTTCCCCGTCAAACTCTCTAGTCTCACCGGAAGATGTAGAAATCAACCATTTTCTGGCTTCAACGTTGATCACCATAGAGCAAAAACCAGTAAAAGAAGTGTTTTCCTGAAATCGATTCAACGTCCTAAGAATAGCTTATGTATCAAGCTTTATCATATGTCCACCTTTATCTCTCAACTAAAACTGGAAGTGATAGAAATCCACTATCCCAGTCATTCTCAGCCTTTTCTGATTAACCACACACTTCACTGAACATCCAGAACATCGCGACAGACTTGTTTGATATTATTATTATTATTATTATTATTATTATTATTATTATTATTATTATTATTATTATTAATAATAATAATAATAATAATAATAATAATAATAATAATAATAATAATAATAATAATAATAATAATATCCATTATAATAGTGAAACCAATTAAATTTTATAATGATTCTATGTAGCACTGAGCATTATTGTTACAGCTGGAGGTGTTCACTGGTACAGTCTGTCTAGATTTTCATATTAATTATTATTAAATTCTTCATGACTTTAAATTCAACACTTTCGTGACACACCTTCGGGAATTGTGTGACACAACAAGTGTGTTGCGACACATCGGTTGAGAACCACTGCACTATCCCTTCTACTTTTAGTATTGATCACCATGAAGGAAAAAAGAACTGTAAGAGATAGCCAGAAATAGCGTATATTCAGCTTACCACTAATAAGTATCATTTCGACCTTTATTTGTCACTTGAAACTCGAAATGTTAAAAATTTTCCGGTTTCAACTCTAATCGCAATAGTGAAAGAGAAACATAAATAAATAGCAACAAGTGTTTTTTTTTTTTTTTTAATTTATTTATTTGGACGGATTCTGTATCCACATCAAAAGTAAGTTCGTCTCCGACTCTGTTTCTTCATTACAACCGGAAGTGGTAGAAATCTGTTACAACTTCCGGTTCCAATATTGATTTCCCGTTTAACAAGAGCAGGATGAGAAAGTGACACACGGCCTCTTGGTATGCATTCATTATTTCGAGAATGGATTTCATCTGAGCTTTTATTCTTTTACTGAAATCGAAAGTGGTAGAAAAAAGAATACAACTTTCGGGTTTAATAATGATGCCTGTAATAGATAATAAGTGTAAGATACAGCGAAAATCTGATATTTTGGTACGGATTTAGTGTCTAAAATAAAATGTGTTCTCTCTGACCTTATCCCTTTATTGCATCCGTCAGTTATACATTTAGTATTTCCGGTTTCAGTGTAAAATTCGTATCGTTTGGAAGTCTATCATAGTTGCAAAATGTGAAACAAAAACCAGGGGCGTACCCACAGGGGGTCTACCAGATCCAAACTCCACCAAAACTTCCTAACTCAACATACATTATTGTACGCTTTCTTGATAAAACTATATTTGTTGAGGTGGCTCAGTGGTAGAGACTTCACCTCTGGTGTATCTATGGGGTTCTTGGTTCGATACCAGCTAGCGCCAAGTGAGCTTTGAAGAGGACAAACATCGTGTGCGTGAGTTTTCTCAGGATTCTCCTGTTTCCTCCCTTTTTTCATTCTACCATTTCATTCATTTCTCATCATCATTGTCTCCTTTAGCCTAGCTGGCATAACAGCGGGACGTAAAGCTTAAAAGTTTTATACTTGTTTAACAGGGAAATGATTGATGTAATATGAAAATTTGATCTTGCGCTTCATCTGTACTCTTTCTCTTATAAAAACTATTTACTTCTATCATTCCCTGCCTCTCAAAGCTTGAACATCTCCCAACAAAAAATTCTGGACGCGCACCTGAAAGAAACTAGTGTGTTTAAAAAAATAGATTCAATAAGCCATCTGAAAATGATTCTGGGTATGATTCTGCGTAAGATTTCACAGTACAATAAACCTGTTTTGCCTCAAATTTTGTTCTCATGTACAGTAGTAACCCATTTATAGAAATAGGCTCACTTTTTTTTTTTTAATCAGCTGTTTAATATCGTTAAGTAAATTAAAGTAAAATCTTATGTATGAATGCTCCTCACTTCCTGTTGTGTTGTGTATAGTAAATATACTATTGATAATGTCAACGAGAAAAGAAAGGCAGAGAAGAAGAAAGTGAGAAGTTTAAAAAGTTTTGGAAGAAAGAAGAAAAAAATCCTTTTTCCCGCTGGGTGATAGAAGAAGGGCTATATAACAAGTGAAGATCTCGACGCGCCGTGAGCCGTCTCCTTGGAGACCAGTTGGCGGGTTATTTTATTACAAATAAGAGCGTTCCCTCAGGGACCACAAGGTGCACACTAGCAAATGAGATAAATGCCGGGCGGCTGTATAATGTATAAGATGAAGCCAGGAAGAAATGAATATATATATATATATATATATATATATATATATATATATATATATATAGAGAGAGAGAGAGAGAGAGAGAGAGAGAGAGTAGGGGAGGAAGAAGCAAAGAGAAAAGAAGTTATTGAGATAAGGAAAAGAAAAATTAGAAGAGAAACGGGAAAATAGAATACAATTAAATGAAAGCATTCCCAAAGCAAGAGCAAGATGAAAAGCAAAGTGAAGTAATATGACTGCATATTGTACAAATCACTTGTTGAAAGGATACAACAGTCCTAATTAGTATTAGCTATGATAATAATCGAATATATCTAGGCATATAGAAATGTATAAAATTCAGTTAAAAACTATTTCAAAAATTATCATTGTTAACCTTACAGTAATATAAAAATTCTCCGAAATTCACTTGTTTATTACCTCGTGGCTGCTGGAGAAAGATGAGGGCTATATCTGAAATCACGGAGCAGAAACCCAATTTGAGATAAGAGTTATCTGCTAGCAAATTCTTTGAATAGTTATATTATTATTTATGAAATCGTTAAGGCTTTATCATCATATTTACCATCACTTTTTATTTTATTTTATGATTAACACAAAATCAATACGGTAATAAACAATAATACATGTTTTTGTTTTTGGTAAGTAAGCTGCTGAAGAAATTACAGAATTCTATTGTATGTACGTAAAGTAATAACAACTGGAATTTGTTTGTTTCTGTTTTTATTATTTTATAGAAAGGAGTCTGGAAACGCAATTTATGACGTCATACTGTACTGCATATATGAAAATAACAATTAGTTCACTTAATAGCGTATTGTAAGTATTAATCCAGTGTATTGTAAGTATTGATAGCGTATTGTAATCCAATTGAGGCGGGATTTATTTCCCGTTTCATCTAATTTCCACAGCGGCTTAGTTCAACTAGCCTGTTAAAAGGGAACCTAAAGAAACCCGAGATACAAAGGCACTTGGCTTGTGATGCTGACTACTAACTCCAGTTGGCGCTAGTGTAATAATAATAATAATAATAATAATAATAATAATAATAATAATAATAATAATAATAATAATAATAATAATAATAATAATAATAATAATAATAATAATTGGGGCCTTACCGCCATATCAATAGTCGGCTATCTGAATCTGTCCCGAGTGGAAAAGGAAGCTCTTAACGTAAAGGGGTGAAATGTTAAATCACATACTCTCCAAAATTGTCACATTGTATGTTGTTATTTTAAGAATAAATCAAAATTAGGGATAGGGAGACTTGAGAGAGATAACTTTGAGCAAGTTCTTTCAATTATATATATTGGTGTCCGAGAAGTTACCATACCCCTAGGTTTAAGTATCACATAGACCAATCTTTTTTTAAGTGGTTATGCATTGTTGAGCTCAGTATATTCAGTATATCTGCTCTTTTGCGATGCAATATACATGTTGGAGACATCATAATTGATCGAGCGACGGCAGCATATGTTTCCTCACAGGTCATCTTACGTCCACAACGTGGTCTGTTTTTGATCCACCCTGAAGCAAACGCACGTTTCTTCCAATAAAGCTGGGTTGCTTTACCTTGTGAGTCTTTGCTAAAGTGTTCGTGCACCCACACACATGCCACTAACCGTCCCGCAACTGTGTAACTTATATCAGCCATGGCTTCTTTGAATGCAGGGATACCAGACAGTGCTGTCTGTGGCCATGAAAATAGTGTTACCAATACTACAACTAAAAATAGACTGATATTGCTCTTTATGACGTTCAAACTTTGAGGTACGGAGACTTCTCGGACACCCTGTATTTTGAGAATATTCAATTATACCAGTATTTTCAGTACCACACAACAAAGGAATAGAGAAGGTCAATTAGTGAAAGTCAATCTTACGATACAAGTGAAATGTGGCTAGATACCGATCTGATTAATTTTCTAAACGGAAAGTATTTTTTTAAAAAACAAAGAAAAATTGAATTATATTCTTCTGAATTCAGATAACATGTATAGAAAAGTAATTATCTCTTCTGCAATCATAGCTTATTCATAAATGCAAATCTCATTAAATTTCAATTTTTTATTATTATGAAAGACAAATAAATGTATGTCTATAAACTACAAAAAGCTAATTACACAGAAGCATTCTTATGTAAACATACAGGTGGCCTGAAGGTAGAACGGAAGGGGAGGGGAGAGGACTGTATAACACAAACTTTAGTAATAGTCTAAAGCTTACACATACCTTCATACCTTCACACAGAACAATAAGTATACATATAGGCTTTTAATTTTTAGCCATGTTGAATATAATTCACTTTCAACTGAATACCCACTCAAATTATGCTCAAAATGACATTTTGTCGCCCACTTCTCCCCTTCTAGCCCCCTTCTCTCTTTTCTTTTTCATCGATCAATAGAGTTATCTGGTGTACATTCTCTTTTCGCTCACTATAGTATACACATTTTTCCACCCCATCCACCCCCACCCTATACATAAACTCTACGTATGTACTGTTGCATAGGAAGTAAATATAAGGGGGGAAGACAAAATCGTGGAAAAAGAACTACTTCAATACAGAATCATATATAAAGGTATATATAAAGTATAACACAAAATTAAAAAAAAAAGTTCATACGAAAGTATTCTATACTTTTTGTTACGTACTAGCGATTCAATATCGACCTTTACTAGTATATATATATATATATATATATATATATATATATATATATCCAATGTGGCGTTTATTCTATCTGTAAAGCCTGATAGTCCACCGAAGACAATAGAAACACAATGGAAAGTCTCTGACATTTTACAAGCGCTTTACGGGGACCAGAATAGGAAGGAAGGGAAATGACGATGGAGGGGATAGAGGAGAGAAGGTTCGAAGCTTCAGAAAAAAGGCAGAAAGAGAATTGAAGCAGAAGCACAGAATGAATTACAAAAAAATAAATAAAAAGAGAGAAGTGAAAAAGCGAATATTGAAGAGTAACTTTGCTGTACTGTATAGTACGTATTCTCTAACTGAAACTGAATGGAGAAATGTAAACATATCGAAACGTTTTCTCCATCTACCGTTCTCTTACAATTCTACGCTTTTTTTTTTTCTAAAATTGCATATACATATATATTTTATTTCTTTTATTATTAGTTTTCAGGTCGTGTAGCAGTACAATTTGTAAAATTAAAACTCTCTTTTTGTATGCCTAATACCCACCTACATGCACAGCAAGGGTGCTAAGAAAATTGCATACCACTTAGGCGTTCTATAAGAACATAATCTATCAAAGAGTGGCGTGCATATATTTAGTTTAATAGTTAAATATAATGAATTTTGGTGATCATCAATATTTGAAGTATGTCTTTCACTTGTTTACCCTCACAAAAGTCCGAAGTAATTTGACATTAATTAATAGTATGGGTTCCATGCAATAGCGTATACAAGAAGGGTTCCGGATTTTAACTCCCCCTTATGAAAAATACACAATTTTTCATGACTAAGATATGCATACGAAGATATGTAAAGATGTGTACAAAAATAAATAAAACGGCCTGTAATGAAACGATATGAGCTAGGATGCTTGAACCCTCTTTTCTCCTTTGACGATATTATTATTATTATTATTATTATTATTATTATTATTATTATTATTATTATTATTATTATTATTATTATTATTATTATTATTATTATTATTATTTTAATTGAAGTAGAGAATTCGATGATTTTTCGGTGTACAGAATATGTTCTTCGGAAGTCGTAGACAATACCAAAAGTTCCCGGAGAAGACTGCCATATATTTAAAGAAAAATAGAATATCCAAATCTTCATGAATTTGAATGATTCTGGTGTCTTTAGAATAATTGATAATTTCGCGTACTTCTCTGTTTTGAATTATTCGTAGTTGTACAGGATATTGATTTATCGTGCAATTACTGTTCAAAGTGAACATGGGTGTTGGATTGAATTGATGAGTAGAAAAAGGAGAATATTCCAAAAAAAATAAACAAGATTGTGTAATAGAAATTTCCATATAACTAAATATTCAATCTCGTTAAGTTTGTGGTATTTTGGAAAATGAAAGATACTAATAAGACACTAGAAATGTCCCATACATACATTTCTGTATAAACAACGGTATTTTCGGTAAGGGATTGTGTTTTTTTGTTTTCCAAAAGTAAGGCATTATGGAATGTTCTCATTTTTCCATTCACCGATTCAATTAAAGGAAGACGAAGTAAAAGGTTTTAAATGTCATTGGTTGCTAAATAGTTTATTTCTTAGAGACATTTTACTAGGATTAAGGAATAAAAAGATAAATGCTTGTAGTTTTGATTGAGGGTGTTCAATATTTTACCTTATGTTCTTAATTAGTAAACATATAGACTATTAAAATCAACATGGGACAAGTATCTAATATACCGTTGTATTATGTTGAGATGATTACTGAAAGAAGATAAAATTATCGTGATGTCAGTCCCAAATTTTGCCATGTACACTTTCTTTTGTACTAGACGAATGCCCTGTTGACTTTCTTCGGAAGGTAAAGCAATATCCAATAGAGTGATATTTTTCTAGTCGAATTTTAATTTTAATGTATAGATATATCGTTGCATGAGAACCAGAGGAACGTAACTCCAAAAATGCAGTTTTCGTTTTCTTTATGTTTGGATATAATTTTGAAAGCCCCATTTGGAGTAAATGGAACGTAACACCATTTGTTCTCCTTGTCCATCACCTGTTGTAATGTACCTCAATTACCATCTTATTAAAAACACATCTCTCTTAAGAAAATAATATTTTTGTCCTCTCGCCTGTAAAGCTAGGGAAATGGAGTTACTTTCCTCTGGTTCTCATGCGACGATATATTTCGTCGATTTTTGATATACGCCTCCTGTGAAAATTGTGATAGAGGGAAAGCCGACTTTGATGTATACATAACCTTTTCCCTTAATCAACCACTGATTGCTTATTTTACAGAATCAATACTCGCTTTGGAAAATTCAAATTGAAAGGTGTAAGTTTAAACTTCAGTATCCATCATTTTGAATTCAATGATTTTTCTCTCTAACAATAAGAAAAAAATATAATAGTACACTTTTACTTTTATTCAAATAATTTTTGTAAGGAACAAATCACTGTCAGTAAACAAATAACGTAAATTATTTTTTCTAATAATAGACTAAATGTGTTGCAGTTATGAATAAAGAGTAACAACAAGTTTTAAGATTGCATTGAAATCGGAAAGCAGAGGGAGGGGGGCGCAGTGGCTCAGTCATGCTTTCCTCTGGTGTATGGGGTCTCAGGTTCGAGGTCCAACCAAATAAGTTTGTGGTGAGCAGCAACGTGTTCGTGGGCTTTCTCGGGGTACTTCTGTTTCCTCCCACATTCTCATTTCACCAGCACTTAAATAATCATTCACTTGGCTTAATCATTGTCTCCCTTAGCCTAAAGAACATAATCATGGGACGTTAAACTGAAAAATTTCATTTCACTTCAAATCGAAAAAGATTTGTGTTCGAATCCTGTTAAAATTTAAGGTCATTCCTTTCAGTAAAATTCACGATGATTTATCAAAGTCACCTTCAACAATTTCAAAATAATGTCTAAACTATTTTTGATTTTTTTCTTTGTCTGCTTCGGTCGTTAGATTCCTCTAAATTTCCTGTGTCATGGTAATGATTAATACTTTATTCCATGTCAGTCATATAATAAAAAGGAAAAAAGAAAAATAAATAAAGCTGTCGAAAGTCGGGAAAGAAGAGTTCAATACCCACATACATATTGTATTCTACAATGAGAAGGACTACATTTATACGGTCCAGCTTCAGAATCAAATTGGCCTCTTTTGAAATGATTCAGGTCAAATCATGCGTATATTTATGTCGAAGAAATGAATCGCTTTAGCAGCAGCAATCCTGCTGCTAATTAACAATCGTTACTGTTCACGTTGTTATGTCTTATTAATTTTGAGGCTCATGTACGCCTCCAAAGGCAACACGGTTGAAACTATATATTTTTTTAAAGATATTAGAAACAATAGTTACATATTGTTAGCTAGTTTCGAGTTCAGTGTTTCTTTTTAAACATTAACGTGATGTGAAACTTAGGATCTACACTTTAAACGTCGGTTCTAAGACGTACAACATTGCAGTGGAAACCAAACGAAGGCGCGTATGCTAACCATATATCCAAGAAGGAGATCTGAACATTTTGTAACGTCGAGATTTTGTAACGAGATTTTTTACCATGTCCTCTAACTTTACCATTATAGCTTACTGCTTTTGAAGCTCTCATCAACAAAACAAAGAAAGTATGCTATTCAGTTCTAGTTTTTTCATTTTGTCGCAGAGGAAGAAGGTACACATGAATGAGAGTGCTTATCCATTACAAGTATATCAAAAAATACTGAAAAATAATAAATTACTCTATTGAAAAATTAACAAACATAAAAAGAGAAAATTGTATGAATTGAGTACTGCCAACAAATTATCAAGAGTTTAGTTAACATTTGGATATTTTGTTCATAACTTAATACTTTTTTTTTCAGTACGGTTGAAATAACATTTCTTGCCCACAAAATTTACTTTTCTTATCGCTAATAATGCATACAATACACTTTTCGGTATAGGATAAGGCTCTTAACTTCAAAACATTCATCATCATCATCATACGTATTCTGCCTTTATTGGCAGGTCACTTGCCGCAGCTGAGAAGCGTCCATGCTCCACGGTCCTCCGCTAACCTTTTCGTCTTCGCGTATGATCTTTCTGTTTTAATATCATCCATTAATTGTAGTCTCCTTCGCCCCCTTCCTCTCTTTCCCGCTACCATACCCTCTAGAACGTCCCTCATGATACAATCTCTTCTTAGGCAATGTCCCAAACAGTTTCTCTTTCTCTTCCTAATAATGTCTAAAAGTGTTCTTTTCTCACCCACCATTTCTAACACTCTCTCATTCGTTTTCCGCTCGACCCAACTAATTCTTTCCATTCTTCTCCACACCCACATTTCGAAGGCTTCCAGTCGATTTTCGTCACCTTTACGCAATGTCCACGTTTCCGCCCCATACAGTACAACACTCCACACGAAGCATTTTATGAGTCTTTTTCTCAACTCTTTGCTCAAGGTCTCACAAAACAGACTTTTCTTTCTTTTAAAGGCTTCTTTCGCCATTCCTATCCTTGCTTTTATTTCACGTTCGCATTTCATGTCATTACTAAGAATACTACCCAGGTATCGAAAACTATTCACTTGTTCTATTTTCTCCCCTCCTACTTTTATATTTGACACAGACCCCTTCGTTCCAATTACCATGGCTTTTGTCTTTCTAACATTTATTTTCATCCCATATTCTTCAAATATTATATATAAAAATATATATATATTTCGATCTCTTGAACACCAAGAACTATGCACTCTTGAGATACGATGAAGTCAGGGCTCGAGAAATCTCAGGTGCAAGGTAGCCATGGCGACCTGATATACGAGGTTAGCGTCTTGCTTTTTGATGTTTGTATTCCAAATTTTTATCTACCAGTAGTTCTTATTTTATTATGTTTGAGTGGATTAAAAGCAAATTATAATAAATTCGTTATTAAGTTCAAAGCTTCCCATTTACTCTAAACCTTAATTAAATTTGTCATTAAATTCCCATTTGATACATTTTTTACTAATTACCATAAATTAAAGTTAGAATATCTACGCTTATGTATCAAATTTGGTTTGTATTGTTGTGGCATTTGGTTTTCTAAACTGCGGCCTACGCTTTCAGTTCGGAACACTCGGGTTTGATTCTCGGTAGGAGCTCATGTGGCTAGGATGTTATTCTACATCTCATATAGCCTCTGTTCTGAAAGAGACATTATAATCCAAACCAGCTAACCAGCTAACTGAACTGGCGCCTAGGTCAGAAAAAAAAATTGAGTGCTGCACCGCAAGCTCTGTTTCTTTAGTGTAACATCCCGCGGTTATGCTCGAGACTAAGGAGAATTGTGGTGACGAAAATGAAGAAAGTAGAAGTAAACGGAAGAATCCCGAGAACACACATGCACGCGGTTTATTTCCACCAAAAAAACTCACTTGGAGATCGAACCAGAGACTTCCACCCACTAGGAATAAGTCCTCTACCACTGGGACATCATAGCTCCTAAGCTCATTCATCTCTATGGTTCGAATACTCAGGTTTAGCTTGAAAATGAAATTACATTAAAACTTTAATTTAACGTCTCATGTTTATACCTTGAAGGCCCCAGGAAAAATGGATGTTACCTATAAATGCAAGAAAGCGATACTGAGAGAATAAGTAGAGTGAGAATGTAGAGGGGGGAGGGACAAGGAACCAAGAGAAACACCTACGAATACGTTATTGTCTACCAAAACCTTAAATGATCGGAGATGAAACTAGGGATCCTTTACACTAGAGATGAGCGCCATTTCATTGAACAACTACTCGCGAAACCGGCTTTCTCGTAAATTTTGTAGAAATCTCATATCTCGAAGAATTCTTTCTTATCTCGTCTCGATTCTAGGAAAGCTTCTCTCGTCCCGTCTCTTTTCTCCGAAATGTTTCTCTTCTCATTTTATAATTTATGTACAAGGTGGCCCAAAAGTAGGTATATACCCCAGCATTGATCAAGTATAACATTCTATAGTTTATGGATTTATCTGCTTCGACTGTTCCGGGCTTAAGTTATAAGTAAAAAAGATGTTAAGAACAAGTAATAATGAAAAAAAAATAGGTCTACCTGTTTGATAGTAAAATACAGTGAGCTGATCGGTACAGGGCTGTATACCTACTTTTGGGCCACCCTATACAAAATTAATGGCCTGATTTTTTTCTTAATTTCATTTAGAAGTTATCAGAATCCTCCCGCATACGAGAAGTCCACGAAGGTTGTAGTATAATATCATTTAAATCATATTTATTATTGAAGTATATTGAGTAATGAATTGTATATATTTAAACGATAAATAATCTTGATTATGTTTGGTACAATCACTTTTTCAAATTTATAGTTTTTGTACTATGGATCATGTAACACTGAAACAGTGTTTCAGGATCTAGGAATTGGGTGAACTAGTGTTGCCCATAAGACTCGAGAAATTTCTCGTTTCGTCTCGAATTTAAGAATGTACTGCTTGTCTCCTCGTTTTCGAGACGAGACAAAAAAATTCTCGTCTCATTGGCAACACATAAAGGTATCGTGAGCAGAGATGTTCACCCTCGCGAGGGTGGCCCTCTCGAGGGCAACCTCACCCTCAAGTTCCCTCGCCCACAGTGACGCGAGGGCGAGGACAAGTTTTGGCAACGAGGGCGAGGGTGCGCGAGGGCGAGGACAAGTTTCGACAGCGAGGGTGAGGGCGCGCGAGGGCGATGGACAATTCCATTCGCGAGAGCGAGGGTGAACGAGGGCGAGGGCCAACTGCTACTGCGAGGGCGAGGGTGAGTGAGGTCGAAGTAAAATGAACATCTGTGATCGTGAGATACAGTACAGTTGAACGGTCACCACATGACGTGGAGTTCATGTTGTGTGACTTCGGAGGACGAGTGATTTGAAGTGCTGTGAATTCAGGTTTAATGTAATTTGGAGAATATGCTCACCTCTCATTTCCTTTATACGTAGTCCCGTTTCTTATTCCTTCTAATTATTGGGTGCAAAAATTTCCTTTTCTCCTTCCCCCTCTCTCTCTCCCTTCGTTGTAGCGAGACTGAAGGAGGGAAAGCAAGCGGCCAGAGAGAAAACTTGATTATGGGGAAGTCGGTGACATTTGCTGAAGTGATTGAGAGATCATCCGTCCGTGCATTTGAGGTTCACGTCGCGAGAGAACAAACACAGAGAGAAAGAGAAAGAAGGAAAGAAGTCGAAAAAGAGACAGAGCTAAAATGAAGTTGGAAGAACGAAAATAATAAAAAAGAAAACTAAAGGATAGTATACTCCAGGAAAAAGAAATTGAATATTAAAAACCTCCAAAATAGATTTGAATTAACTGCTGCTAGAAAGATATAGTCTTAGAATATATTTGATAATTCACTTTCTCTGCTTTTATTTTTTAATATACTGTAGAGTTAAAGAAAATAGCGATGTTGAAGTTTGAGGTAAAAGAGATGGAGGTAAATGCGAATCCTACTAAGGCTACCTTTCCCCTAGGATACGTTCAAGATTTTTGTATGTGGAAGTCCACAAGAACAAAGAGTAGTAGTTATATATTGATTGATACTTATAATAACTAATATCATGAGTGTAGGATGAATTCACTGAAAATATAACACTACAGATAGAAAAAACCTATGTAAAAATGTAGGTTACATGCGTAAATCCTGTAGTTTTTGGACTTAAAGTACGACTATGTACATGCTTTGCGTATGAAACGAAGTGTATATAGATGGTCAGGATCTCATATATAGATGGACGTATATAACATATAGCTGACGTTAAGTAACATACGTACACGTATGTAATAGGGCGGAAGACTGTTAGATGCCAGACATTCTGCAGGGGCAATATATTACAATTAAGTGGGAAAAGGGACGGCATGTATGTAGCATACGAAAAACGTATGCTCCGTACCGATTTCCATAGTAAACTTATGGATTCCGTATATTTGTACAATATATCTCTGAATAACGGATATTTCTCAGTGTACTCTATCAGAAGAATGAGGAAATTTATTTTTTTTGATTAGGATGACAAAGGCGGCAGATACTTATCGATTTAATGAAATTATTTGATAACAGTGCAACTATGCCGTTTGATCACCTTTTGTTCTTAGAACAACTTCGATGCGACGTGAAATGCATTCACAGAGGTCGTGTATGATAACAAGTGAAATATTACACCAATCCACGTGCATTGCATCATTCAGTTTCGTGAGCGAAGATGGAGGCGAAAATCTGCGCCGGATTTGTGTCTACAAAATGAACCACGGAAAATATTCATCATGAAAAATTTCATTTTCATGTTCCTCAAGAATATGACAATTGCAACCTGCGACAATTGCGATGATGTGAAAAACCAACACAAAAGCGATCACTTTCCTTTGAAGGTCATTTCTAAAATACGTATGAGTTGTGATAATATTGTATTAAATTTGAGATTAATATTTTTTTATTGAGGCTAAAAATCAGCCGAAGACTGTTGAGTGAGAACATTTCTCATAATTATAGCTGATACATAGCTAAGAAAATTGCAACAACACAAATTTGTAGTGTATGTTTCCTATGTTATTTGTTGTGTGAATCCCCAGATATCTAATGCAGACTTCGAAACAACCTCCATATTACATGCAGAGAAGTGTTTTAATTAATGCATGTGAATAATTGCTTTTTTCTTCATATGAAGAAATGCTATCAGAGGAAGGTACAGAACTTAGGCCTCGTCTGTGAATATAATAGTGATGATGAAATACAGTTGACAATTCAAATATATGCAGTTCTAGTTTCTAGAAATCACAGGACGTGGATGAAGGCTAGTTATTCATCCACGGTGAATCTCCTGCTAATGGGAAGTTAGAAGAATCTTGGATTATTTTCTACATTCATGGTACAAAATGAAGATACTACTTTGGGTATATGAACTTCGTACCAGCGGAGTCACAGGACTAATAATGCTGTAGGAGGATATAATAATAATAATAATAATAATAATAATAATAATAATAATAATAATAATAATAATAATAATAATAATAATAATAATAATAAATGGAATGCTTGGTAGATTATATACGAAAATTCAAAACTTGCCGCTTAAGTCAGAAGCAGAAAGCACGCATGTGATATTTATCAGAACGAACCTTAATCTAACGATAAATATTCAAAAGAACGAAACCGTAGCTAGAAATAGATGAGAGGATTGAGAGAATCCTTCAGAAGTACGATGTTGATTTCCCACAGAGCTTTGGCTCATACTCAAAAGCTGGATTAAATCACAATGTAGGCTGAAAGTGACGATGCCTTAGTTGCTAAACATTAAGATAAATAAGTTATAAGAAAGACCACCAAGTGAAAATTAACACTGATTTCAAACACATCAAAATAGTTGCATATAAGCTCGGATATCAGCCCTGGAACCACTGGACAGGTCATCCTGAATTTTTGCAGGGTTTTCCCCCTCTCCAGCAAACAAATACCGGACAGTACTTTTAATATATAGTCTCTATTAGTCAATATCACTCGAAATTTTCCTTTCTTTTCTTGTTGGTATTTTAGTGAAAATTACTTTCAGTTGTACCTGAAACTTTACTAAAAATTAATATAACATATTCAGTAAACTAACAACTAGCGTTATATATCAAATATTGGGAATTATATGTTTAATTTTAAGAATATTAATATCATGGTTTACTAACATTTCTAAGCATCTGTGTCGTGTAAAGTTAAACGAGAAATAAATAATAATAATAATAATAATAATAATAATAATAATAATAATAATAATAATAATAATAATAATAATAATAATAATAATAATAATAATTATTATTATTATTATTATTATTATTATTATTATTATTATTATTATTATTATTATTATTATTATTATTATTATTATTTAAAGTGACAATTAGTTTTCGATTCTACGGAGATCGATGTCCATTTAGCCCAATAACGTTCAACCAGTCGACGTAGTGAGAAAAGGCAGAAAGAAAAAGTAGAACAAAGGAGAGAAATGGAATAAGGAGTGACAGTGTACCAATAGTCCTGAATCCTGAGTAGTATATCTGCAAAACTACTGACTCCACTATGGAAGCTGTTGTATACCTGTCACTACTATCTTTACTAACGCCACGTGCTCTCTCCGTTTCGTGCTCCCTCCCGTACAAAGCCAGTTGTGAAGAACTAAATATAGGAGAGTATAGTGGTATATAATCTTGGTTCGAAATTGCAGAAGGTGACTTATAAAGGAAATATACGAAAATATGCTGGGTGATGTTACTGACATAAACTTAACTTCAATATCACATGAAAGACAAACCATTGTTATTCTTTTTATGTTTAGTTCCCTAAGAACTACAGCAGCTCCAAATAGCATTGTATCCACATAGTCCTTTAAATACTTCACTTTCACCTCCAATTTTTTCTTTCTTTTTCTTTTCCTTTTTCTTTATCTGCAAAGATCATAGAACAACCTATTTCCATTTTATTTCTCAAAACATCTAACAATTTCATGATAGGTTGGCCAATCCTTAAAGTGTATGTATGCTATCTCCGTAACATATTTGGCACATCTCCAACACCGAGAATAGGGGTAGCAATTTGTGACGTCACACATCATTCAATGAGAAATGATCATTTTGAGAAAATTCTAATTACTTAGCATAACATTCTCTGAGTGATAAACCATTCACTTCCCCCTTAAATACATTCACTAGATTAAAGGATGTGTTTTAAGTGCATCTCTCGACCAAGAAGTATACTGCGAAAAATCCGTTATCAGAACAGCGCTATATTGTACAAAGGTACAGAATCCTTATGTTCACTACAGAAATCAGCACAGAGTGTGTTATCGATATGCAACATAATGTACTGCCTTTTTTGCGCTTAGATGTTACATCATGCCGTTGCACGATATCTCACATCTAAGTCTTCAATATATTACATATGTATACGTGTGTTAAATACGTCAGCTTTACCTTACATATGTCCATCTGTATGTGAGTCAGCTGTGTGTTACATTCGTCCATCTGATCGCCTATATACAGTTTCTTCGTTCGTATGGAAAATACGTTTATTCAGAACACTTATACGGAATGTATGTATGAAACATACGTTTTCAGTTATACGTTTGTTGTACGTTAATCCCAAAACTACGTTAAGCCCAAAAACTACACATATAACCTACGTTTTTACGTGTGCCACATACGTTTTCTTTCTCTGTGTAAAACTCTCAAAAATAAACACGCAATACAGAAGTAGAATTAAAAGTATACTTATACTATATGTGAACGACAATGAGAGAACATACATAGGTAAAGTTAATATAGTCTTTCCCCAAGAAAGAACAATGTTAACAATGTATGTGGACAATTCCATATTGCAGAAATGATGACTAAATTTGTACGTCAAAATTGACCTGGGATCAGGGGACAATCTCTTTTATGTACCCTTCTGCCTCTGAATGGAGAATCTCTCATATACGTTATCTTGTGGAAGCAAATCACCGTCTTCATTAGCAGCGCAGAAGAAGGCTTATTCAAATTTCCCTTGATCTCTGCGAGTGTATGCAGTACAAAATAAACGTCTTCTATTTTTTTCATCCATTTCGAATCTAAACCACGAATAGACAAGATTATAACCATGAATATTTGAATTAGAAATAACCAGTTTCGGAATAATCGTAGGAGAAAATTATCTTATATTTGGATTTCTTCAGTTCTTTTCTTTTCATGTTTTCTCCTCCTTTTTCATATGGAAGTAAGAGAACAGGAAAAATTTTACAATTTCTGGAAAAGTATCTCTATATATTTCCTGAATTATGTAAGGCTGTAATATATTATTTTTCATTTGTAGCGTTAATAGTTATGTGAAATGAGCCTTGAGAATCAAAGTTGTTACCAAAAATAAACATGTTTTAACTTACAGTACAGCATACACATTCTCTGGTATACAATTTTCACACAGTCACACACACACACACATACAAAATCGATCACAACTACTTAAGATTTAAGAAAAAAATATTCAATATTCTAAAGCAAGCAATTCTTGCTTAAAGACAGTTTAAAAGATCGATTATTCCGAATAGATGGCAGCACTTCCCACTATATTTCTAATGTATTCTGTGAAGAATGATAATATTCACAATAACTGAATCAAATTCAGGAGAGATCACCATTTAAATTTTACCCCAAATCAAATTTAATCCGTGCACTTCTTCTTTTTTTAAAATGTTTTATTTATTACTGAGTGTAGTTAAGTTGACTCTACATATTCATGTTCTCAATAATGAACCTTGCTCAATAAAGAAAAAAAAATATTTTTATAAAAAAGTGCACACATTATTCACAGATTAATGATTTGAGTTCCATTGTAGCTATGCGGATAGCATATGCGCTTTTGGCGTGAGAGACTTGGGTTTGATTCATGGCAGGAGTTCATATGATTGGGATCTCACGTTAATGTGTAGATCAACGTGTCATATAGCCTCGCTGTTGAACGTGATGCTAAACCTAAGTCTAATCCATGGTGCGAGCGGTTCCGGGTTCAATCCCCAGTGGGGACAATCGATCGAAAAAGTGTAAAAAGCTATTTCAGGCCATCCAACCTGACTGAGGTTTTCCTCATTCATACCAGGCAAATGCCGGGATGGTACCTAACATATGTCCCAGTCCGCTCTCTTCCTTCCCTTTCCTCGGATATTGTGATCGCCGAGAAACGTCATCCCTCATGTGAAGGGCTAAAATGGCCATAGATGCCGGAAGTCCAGAAATCTAATCCCTAATCAAATCCAATCCAATACAATGATTTAATTTCAATGAATGTTGATTCTCTGTATTTAATTTTGAATATTCTCGCTCCATACAAAGCACTTAGGAAAAAACAGGAAAAATATACTGTTATCTATTGGAAATTAGCGCTCTTTTAAACTCATCTTAAATGTTTCAATGCATTTTAAAGAAGGAAAATGTTAGGCTGAACTGGACGATCAAACAGTTTCTGGCTACCGTGCTGGTAGACTATGTTAACCACTACGATATTCAAATTAACATAGATCAAAACTAGAAATGAATTGACAGTTCAAAAGCCCATAGAAATCTGTAGGTAAGATGATATCTGTCATATGTAGGTCCTATATTTAAATAAAGATAACTTAAACCAAGGATGCAAATAACCACTCGCCCACTCGCCTGGGGCGAGTGGTTCATCGATGCGGGCGAGAATTTAATCATAACAAAGGTAAGTGAATGATTTCTATTGTAAGATGTGGGCTAGTAGCTCCTTTCTTGGGCTAGTAAAATTTTTAAAGGTTTAAGTGTTTATTTTAATTGAAAACAAATTACGGGTAACCCCTGTATAGGTTTATGTTTGCTCAAAAATGTTAAAGTAAACGATTTGCATTTCAGTATAAAATATGTCATAAAATTCTTTAACAAAACGGATAACAGATAGCAGGTAAACATACAGCAACTTAGTTTTAATTCAGTTCCTGACCTGGCCAGATAAAATGTTATCTACCGAAATTTGATAATTATAATCAGTGGCATGCGCAAAGAGATAGCGGTTCCGGTTTTTTAACACCTATCCTCCAACAAGTTATTATGAAAAAACACATTAAACATATTAAGAAATGTATACAAAAAATCTGAAATTATATTATGTTCGGACTTTCAACCCCACCCCTTTGATAAAATTCTTTGTACACCATTGATGATAATTACAAGGAAACTACAATACTGTTAAATACGTATACTGTATACTTTCTATGGGGAAAATTCAATTTATAGCATTTCCAGCACTACTTTTCATCGTCAGTGCATTTTAAGGATAACATTTTAATATATATATATATATATATATATATATATATATATATATATATATATATATAATTTTCAATTGGAAAGCTATATTAGACTCCGACCTACAGTCCGACCCATATGCAGTCACATTGGGAAGTGGGAATAGAGGTCGAATCTCCTTCTTTTATGCCGGGAACACGTCATTTTGCCATGAGAAAACTCAGTCTGCCTAATCTCTCTGAAGTGACGGTCAATAACCTGTTAAACATACTTCAGACGAATACACAAGATATACATCTACAGTGGATATTTGTTCTCCTGCTGTGGTGGCCAAGACAGGTATTGTAAGAATGACCGTAAACGAAGCCAAGACCTGGGAATGAATGAAACAAGTTTCTTCCATGGATTTTTCTTCCATCTGAATGAGGCCAAAAGCTTTCAACAAAAGCTTGAATGTTTTCCAAGGAGGCGGTCATTTACAAATCATTTATTTATTCCATCTCGTTAATCATCTTCTAAAATGGCAAGGACGCTGTCGTTTTTAGGAAAAGAGCGACAAGGATTCGTGGCATTAGTACATATATTTTGACGGGAAACATTTTCACACTCGTGAGAAAATATAGGATATCTAAACTACGGGCGTATAGATAGTTTTTCACTTGCGCTACACTCTATGAAGGAGATATACATTCTGATGACTTTTTAGTTGAATGCCCATTACATTAACTAATATTATTAATTTTTCTGGGTTTCTACACCAGACTTCGTTATCTCTTTAGTGAAGTTTCCTTTCCATTGTCTTACAATGGGTGATCACCACCAAATATTCTGTACTGCTACAGTGAATCAAATCCAAAGACATATACACATGCGAACAGGATTGGCTCAGGTAAGCGATGAAATTGAGTTATTAGATGGAATTGGTTGGTATTGAACCATAGAACAAAATGTAAGTAGTTTAATTTCGGAAATATACCTACAAGTGGGAGGGAAAGCTTGTTTGGTACTTGTCATTGAATTAAATTCCATGGGAATGTTGAACCTTCTTTCCCAGCTTACTCGAAACTTAGAAAATGTGACAGACCATTATGTGCTCTTAAGTCACTCATGTACAGTGTGGACCATTTATCTTGACACGCCCTTGTAACTTTTAAACTAATGGACAGAAAACGCTGAAATATTGTACCATGGAAATATCGGCAGGGGGACATTGAAGACATTTATGAGAGAGCGCATACGTTTCTATCTGCTCCATCTTCAAAACTGTTTTCCACAGTTAAAGAGGAGAATTATCTGTTACGGAAAGAGCGTACTATAGGTAAGCGGATTCAATAATTAGCAAGTACCAAATTCATGTCTCTTATTCGCATTGAAATCTTGTAGACTTGATCATGATAGAAAGATTATTGACTTTAAAATTAGGCTGCTGAGTAACGTTTAAGTCACTAATTTTACGATAGTTTAGTTTAAAAATTGTAAAAACATTACATATCTTCAAAAAAAATGTGCACTTACAGAAATAATAAAACACTCCTAAGGTTTCGTCGCATTTTCGCGCTAAACACTCCTTTTGTATTGAAAACCTATAGATTTGGCCAAGGGAGAAAACAGACATTGTAAATATAGCCAGATTCTAGTAACAATAGCACATCCACGGAAGAAGCTAAGAGGCCCAGTCCCCCAAGAAGTGCTTGTAATTCCATGCACTCTACGTTACATTTAGAAGACGTACATGACAATGTAACGTGCAGGTAGAATGTGTCTGTATAATACTATCTAACTTTCCCACTCATCGTTCAAATATCCTTCTTTCTCCACACAATAATCTTGAGTATAGCTGTTAAGATTACCTGAGGCGAGACGAGACAGAGTTCTCCCAATAGTAGGAGATACACATTTCGAGACGAGACATCCTCAACTCTTGCTTCGTAGACAACCGTAGTGGCGACATCCAATAATACATTACTTTAAGAGTCGTTTAATCAAATAAATAAAATATTTTGATATTATTTTGTTTTCCATTTCACTTTCTTTTAAAGAGATTGTTTAAGAAAGAAAAAGTGTGTTCGGTACTTTTTTGTATATCTAGATCGCCTACAAAGTATTTACTTCATAGGACAGTTAGTTAATCTCCTCATGGTTGCTTTGTTGAAATAATTAACAGTATATCCCCCTCAAGTGCTGTTGTTATAGCCGAAGGAGAAGAGGGGAGAGAGGGGTAGTGATGGTAACAGCTTGTGGGCAGGGCATGAGAAAACCTTTAAAATCTGCTCACTCTCCAGAGCATCAAAACTCGTTAATCTGTTGGTCAGCGTTTCGAGTTAAGAGTTTGGAAACAGTAATCCCCCAATAAGCAGTTACTACCCTACTACTACTACTACTACTAAAACATCTACACACTGGAAGCAAACAACACTATATACTGTTCCCTCCTTTTTATTCTAGCCTTTCAACATAATCGGCAACTGTTTTAGCATCTCAAAACGCTTAGGTACTTTTTTATGTGCTTAGTGTATAGCTAGCCAGTTATGCTTCAAAACGTATTAAATACCCACTGTTTAAAATTTCTTTTTCTTTTTTTTAAGAAAAGAACAAGCATAATGTGTAGATTAGTAGCTACAGAAAAAATCTAGGTTAAGTGGAAGGGTCAATTAGAAAATATTGTGATTATAATAATATTTTTTGAGTTAACGTCTCACACTAAGGCTAAGAAAGGCGGTGATGATGATAATGAAAGCTATGGTAGAGTAAAGAAAGTGGGAGAAAACGGGAAAACCTCGAAAAACTCCATGTACATACTGTTTATCCACTACAAAGTCCACTTGGGGAGTGCTAGGATCTAACTAAGGGTCCCACGCGCCAGAGGTGAAAGCATTGCACCTAAGTCACCGAACCCTAATAAAATTATTATTATTATTATTATTATTATTATTATTATTATTATTATTATTATTATTATTATTATTATTAATAATAATAATAATAATAATAATAATAATAATAATAATAATAATAATAATAATAATACTGTAATAGTACCAGTGACTCATAACATACATACAACATTCAGTACGAAAATAAGTAAATATAAAGACCTGGCTGACGAAATCAAATGTCAGAAAGTTACAGAGAGACCAATCATTATCTCAGCTACAGCAATTGTCCCTAAAAGTACTGTGACACAACTTCAACAGATAAACGCAAAACATATCCAAAGAAATCCACAAAAATTAGTAATATTAGATACCTGTCATATATTACTGTCACCTGTCAGAAAGTTCTTTGCAGAAAAACTCTTCAAATAATCTGCATTTGCTAGAGACGGCCGTCAATAAGCTGAAACCGGTCTAAACCGAGATACAGCAATAATAATTATAATAGTTTACGCTTTCTTTCCATCTTTGCACGCATTTACCTTCTTGGTTTCTTCAATACAGTGGCTGGATGAAATTTTGAGGCACTTTGAAACAGGGCTAGAATGGAAAATAAACTCTACCTCCACCATGAATAGGATGCGAAGATACCTTACCGATTCTACCCACAGCTTTATGAATAGTTACGTACTTACTTCCTAATACGAGTATGTTCTAGTCATTTATATTAAGGTTAAATTTTCACAATTTCATAACTGGTCCATAAATGACAATTATTATTTTTACAGGATATCTCTCTCAAGTTTTTTTTTTTTTTATTATTATTATTGCGGACTTTTTTTGGTGTCCGCACACTACATATTATAGTGTAGGTCAAGAACCGCTGCATCAGAAGTCAAAATAGTCTTTATTATACTTTTATTTATTTTTACTAATGAATCACA
Organism: Thermobia domestica; assembly: GCF_964235325.1. Taxonomy (NCBI): domain Eukaryota; kingdom Metazoa; phylum Arthropoda; class Insecta; order Zygentoma; family Lepismatidae; genus Thermobia; species Thermobia domestica. The sequence continues at coordinate 171,926,829 of NC_137454.1, read as the reverse complement.
TGTGAAGCTATGACTACAGTGCATACTTTCTATAAATATACCTTACTTACCGTTGGCGTATAGAAGCTGCAACCTATATTGAATTCCATTGTTTGTTTTTTGACCCTCAGCTTCCTGCGAAAGAGAAAAGAAAGAAATATAAGTTAAATATATACTCAACCTAAACAGTACGTACTGTATATCAGAGAAGGAGAAGAGAAAAAAAATGAGCAAGAAAACAAAACACGTTCAAAATGCGCTTTCTACTCTCTTTCGCGAGCAAGAGTCATCACCTGTCCTTGAATAATTGATGATGGACACACATATATACTCCTTCTCCTCCTTTCCCGCCCCATCCAACCTGTATGACGAATTCAAAGACTCCACAACAACTTACTCGCCACCACCTACCTTATTTATTTTCAGTTGAATGCACTATATATATATAGTGTATCCTCTCTACTTAACCAGTTTCCCCAAACCATTAAGGCCATCATATATAAATATAGTAGTATAGTAAATTAGTTTATATATATATATATATATTTGTATGTATATGTATATAATGTTCCTTTTTTACCATTCGTCCATCCATCCTCCTACACAAGTGTATTTACTTGCGTGACAAGTCATGTGCCCAATAAATCAAGTTCACCAGAACGTTGCGTAAACTTACCTGCTCATTTTTTCTCTCTCTCACACACACACACTCGTACACATACACTACAGCACATCCTCACCTTTTCTTTTCTTTTTTCCCCTCTTTATCTCCCTGTGATATGTATTTTTCCCTAATCATAACAGATACTGTCGCTCCATAATGTTTTTAAAAGGAAAAGGCTAACGTGTTATGTTTCTTTTTTAGAGGGCAAAATCTAAAAAAAAAAAATATATCAGTCTATTTTGGTCCTATTTCCTAAAATAAGAAATAAAATACTGTACTTTTGGTCAAAATATACAAGATCAGTTCGGTTGTTTTTACTGTTTGTTTCCGTAGATTTTCTTAAAAAAAAAGAAAAAGAAAAAATAACATTTTCGAAATACTGGACAACAGAGTCAGTTCAAAAATATTTACTCCCTAGAGAAAACTTAGTTATAAAAGTAACATGTTATTAAGATACCATAAGAAATAAATGAAAAGTAAATTTTACTCTTTTTCTCTTTTTTATCCTTTAAATGAAAAATAACATACAAAGATTACAAATACAATTGCAATCTTGAAAAGTAGATATCTTTCTACACAGAGAAAATGATTAAATATAAATTAGCAATTGGAGATCTGAGAGCAATCACCACCCGTGCCATTTAACTAGTCGGTCATCATTGAGAGGTGAAAGTGGGAAGATAATATCCAATATGATTGCAAACTAATCTATAGGTCTTGATGTAGTTATTTATCCGGTTTTTTTTAACAGTGCATCAATTACTTTTATTTTTCATTCTTTTACCTTCCACCAAGCCTTTTTTGTTAACTAGTATTTCTGATCTATTATCTTTCATCATACTTTTTTTTATCATTTACTGTTTTCTGTCCTCCTATTATCTTTCACCATGACTTCTTTATTATTTACTGTTTTCAATCCTCCTTTTATTATCTTTCATCATGTATTCTTTATCGTTTATTGTTTTATTTCTCCTTCTTATTATCTTCCATCATGTCTTCCTTATCAATTAGTATTTTCTGTCTTCTTTCTATTATTTTTTACCATGCATTTCTTATCAACTCTTTTCTGTCTTCCTCCTATTATCTTTCACTGTGCATCTTTTATTAATTGCTAATTTCTGTCCTCTATTTAACTTCCACCATGCTTTCTTTATTTTTAACCTTTTCTGCCCTGTTTCTTTCTACCATGCTTTCTTTCAGCACTCCTTAAGAATAAATTCAATTTCAATGTCGTAACGACCTTAGTGTGCCCTTTTAATTATCTTCACTTATGTTGTTTTCTGTACTGTTGCTAACACGTTCAACCTATCTACATTTCCGTAATTTCTAGCTGTTCTCATCGCCTTCTAGGAATAGTAATCTCTTAATATTAACGAGATTCTATATAGACCTACGACTGGAATAAAACCATCACACGCTGAAGACAACACAATGACAGATGGAAAGGAATTTTCACAAAACTATTTGCTAGAGTCCATATTCAAAATGTTACGGCATTTTGTTCATTGGAATTAATGAAAAAGGAAATAATAATAATATAACAAAACAATCAATACGACCAGGCAGGAGATTGGATATCATAAGTATTGAGTCACTTAATACAAATTGCTACTTCAAATTTTAAGCAGTGGTGGTGGCTCTTGAGAGATTTAACATCGGTAAAAGGTAAACTTTTATTACTACAAGCTAAGGGAAGGAAACTAAACCAACGCCCTCTAGTATCAAAATTAATACGTCTTTAATTCTATTCCCCCCACAATGTACTCGATAAAATTGTGATTTTTGGTGGTGCGGCTTCTCTCTTGATTTTAAGCAGACTATAAGGTATAACGAGTACAGAACAATTAGCCTACAATCACAAACGGCGAACCAATCGTATTGTAAATATCGAACAATTGACTACATATCAGAACGAATAAAGATAATTTAGTTCTAGTTTTAGAACAGAAGGCGTAAAATTTATGATATTAATTTATTTATGTTAAACATTGAAAGATTGATCGAAAATGAAGAGGAATTCATATGTAAAGCTTATTGATTCAGAAAAGGCCTTCTGGACCGAGTAATATGTTGAAAGGAAGAACTAAGAAAAGTTTTGTTGGAATAGAAGAATTAATCGAAAGCTTACAAGAAACGTAACAAATAAGAATACGAAAAATAAAGGCAGAGGATACTGTAATTGGAAGACGAGTTTGACACAGGTATTCCCTTTCGCCAACATTATTCAATAGCACTTGGAGAAAATGGTTCACAAGAGACGAGAAACGAAAAGACGGTACTTCGATAGGCAGTGGAGGATTAAATGTTTTCGCTTTGCAGCAAGCTTTTATAGCACAACAGAATGTTAAAAATTTTCTAGAAAGAATAAAAGGTGAAAGTAAGTGTTAAGAGGAATATAAAGAATAGTTAATAGAACAAAAGGGAATAGTGTCAAATATGAAAGTTAGAAGGGCAAAAAGGGGAGTAGGATACTTACTCTTTGGTATCTGGATAGCGTTACTATTGAAAATCTAAAGTATTAATGGGAAAAAAGAAAAGAAACGATAGTAATTGTAAAGGAAGCGAAGAAACAAAGAAGAAAATCGTATTTTGTGGGTTGTTGCGGAATTGTTGTAAATGATAGTGAAAGTTAAAGAATAAACAGCTATTATATTAAGCTCTAATATCACACTTGTCTTTGATGAGTTTGATTTTGGGTTCATTTCAAATTGAGGACATTAAAACATTGATAATCTCACTTTATTTTTCTTTGATTTCTCTTGTTTGACCTGTTACGACAGCCTCAGCAGACTCACCATTGAGATTGAGAATCACTTGCCTATACGTTTTCCTCTTTCACCAGAATTTTGTTATAGCTATATTTAGAATATTTACATTTTTTTAAAAAAATAAGTACATATTCTTAAGTATAATTTCTGTAATTAAACACAGTAATTAATTATGAAACTGCATTATTATGCACTTATTGTAAATTTTCTCCAAAATGTTAAGTGTCACGGTTAGAAGAAAACAATAAATACAATTCACTACTTAACTAACTAACTAACTCTATGGCCTATGGAACTCAGAGCTTCAATAATACCGCCTTCACAAGAGCTCTCCATTAACTTTTATCCTTTGCCAACTAGATCCAGTTACTACTTTGTACTCCTATTTCTGTTAGAACCATCTTAATGCTATTCTCCCATCTTCGCCTAGATCTTCCTAATGGACATTTTCCAATTAGATTTCCAGTTAAAACTTTGAAAGCGTTCCTACTTTCTTCCATTCTTGCTACATGATCTTCCCACCCGAGTCTCTTAGACTTCATGACGACACTAACAATGTTTGGTGAACGGTATAAATTATGTAGAGTTCCTCATTATGAAGTTTCCGCCATTCCTCATTCCCGTTTCCCTTGGGTCCGAATATTCGTCTCAGGATCTTGTTCTCAAATACAATATAAAAATTCAGAATAAGCGACTATGTTTCGCAACCATACAGAACAACAGACATGATTATCGTTTTATATATTGTAAGCTTCAAATCCCTCGACAGCATCCGCGACGACAAAAGATTGTGAACTGACTAATAACACGAATTCCCTGCTTTTAGCCTCTTCGTGGATATGGTTTTTGTCTGATTAAAAAAATAGTATATATAGATAAACAATATGTTCTCACACAATAAGAAACTATTATATTGGAAACGAACGACATGGTTTTTAGTACCATTCGAATTCGTTTTTGTCGATTTGCTTAGAAACTATACATGAAAATTTACTCTTCAGCATCTCACTAAGTCCAGTTTAATTTGATCTATTGATTGATATAGTCTTATCTTTGGACACGTTTCTTATCGTTAAATACTAATAATATTGTAAAAATAATTCTGGTTCTTTCCCCCTATTCGCTTTTCACCATAATTTATTGTATTAAAAAAATAAGAGAGAAAGAAACATACTTTTTGCCGTAATCGCTCTTTGTATTGTCTCTCTCCACCTCTTATCTCCCGATACAAAAGAAGGTAAATAAGTATATGGAAATATTATCCAACGTTTGTATTTTTCCTTACTTTCTCAGCTCCATTTTTATTCCATGTTATTTGTCTTTGCTCTTTTCTTTCTCTGTCTGTTTGCGAGAAAGAGAAAAATTCACCTTCAAGTTGGTTGGTCTGAGTTGACAATCTTGAGAAAACGAGTAGAGACTGTTAGACTCAGCTGTGTTGGGAAGATATATTACGCTGTCTGCTTGTCATTTCTCATAAGAAACCTTTAGAAAGAAGTAGGAAAAGAGGGACTTTAGGTGTGTGTATATATATATATATATACCTCGAAAGAAAAACTGCATAATAACACGATCGCAGAGGATCAATGATCACAATGGAACTGCAGATAAAGAAAAGAATGAAAGAAATAGACGAAGAGTACATAACATTTGTCAAGATGGCAGCATAAAAAAGGGGGAGATGAACGTCTTGTAAAGGAAGAGTAATATTGATTAAAAAACAAGAGAAACCACTTTTTTTTTTTTTTTTTTTTGTTCTTAGTTTAGCTGAAGACAAAAAGTAGGGTATTGTATTTTGACCAATTTTGTTGCTTCTTCATTTCAGATCTTAACTTTTATAGTAACTTTTATCAACGATCTGAATTCATGACACTACATAAATGGAAGGAAAATAATTAGTTGCTTCTAGTAGTGAATATGTACACTACAGAAGTTATAAGTACATAGTTCTTGCATACCGAGTTAGTAAGAAATATGGGTGTTCTAAAAATGGCGCTCACAGATCACAAAGCATTATTCTACAAGTCAAAATAAAGCAATAAAGCAAAAAGCTAATATATATATATATATAAAGAACCATAGATTAGATCTACCAATCAATCAAATAGTTATATCGATTCTTTCCAGATGGGAGCTAAAATCGACATTGATTGACACTAGCAATATTTTTAGCACGATATTTTTAGAGCACCCATATTTCTTACTAATTCTGTATGCAGAAACTCTGTGCTTATAACTTCTATAGATAGATAGATGAGCGAAGTAGCTCAAGTTGTAGAACATTGGCTTCGCATTCGAGAGATCGTGAATTCGATTCCCGCTGCTGACGATCCTGACGGGGTTTTCAGAACTTTCCTCAGTCCTACCAGGCAAATACCGGGATGACACCAACTAAATAGATCCAATACCTTCCTAAGTCCTTTTCATTGTTATTGTTGTTGTTAGATATCCAGCATAAAATGACCTGAGCTGTATCTGGTGATTATATATACTAAACTTAATTATTGATCACAAGTTTAATATATATTAGGAAAAAGCAAAATACAAGTTTCCTGCACCTGTACGGTTACTGAAGGGGCTCAAGTGGTTGCCACTAGCGTCCACACACAAATCACAACAGCGAAGAGGTGCTTAAGCAACGTTGGTCAAGGTTATAACGATGATTGCTGCACATGTTGCTATCATTTCTGCTCATGTTGTCCATGAGACAAGAGATACGTCGAAGTTCTCAAATTCGAGACGAGACGAAACACATAACAATTCTCGTCTCGGTTTTGCATGACTTTCATGTGTTGTCTTTGTGGTTAGTAGTTACGGAGTGCCTAATAGCTCATGATCGTCATCTGTTCTGTGTAAGGGTAGGAATCGAGCGCTCAATACATTTGTAATAAATTTTTACTATGACAACACGCTGTTCAGTCGTGAAAACGGACGAACTATGGATACAGGAGACTAAAAGATTTGAAGTGAACGATTATGAACCACCATTACATGCGCATTAATTTTTTCCTTAATCTTATCATAATGATAAGATAGACAAATTTCCTAGATTCGAAATGATTTTTACAATCAAGACTCTAGTTAAAAAGAAATTGTCAATGTTATAAAATACAATAATAATAATAATAATAATAATAATAATAATAATAATAATAATAATAATAATAATAATAATAATAATAATAATAATAATAACTCATTTCTGAAAATAGATTCAAAAATCAAACACCGTGTTGAAATGGGTACGTGTTTCTGGATATCTGGAGGTATGTGCGTATGCAATGTATGAAATCTTCTCTCGTTAGTCGAGAGAAAGACATGCAGTGTGGAGAATGTCACATTATAAAAGAAAGAGAAAGAAAGAGAGAGAGAGAGAGAAGAAGAAGAAGCAGGAAGAAGAAAAAGAAAAATAAGAAAAAAAGGTGGTCTGTGAAGCATGCAATCACTTCTAGTCTAGCAGCTTGACTCGGAAAACTTTGCTTGAAGCAATCAGAATGGCTTCTTAGGGACCTGGTACCGTGTTAATAATTAGCACTAGAGTTAATTCCTCTCCAGTGGCCCATAAAACACACAATCTTTGCCTTCCATTGATTGCCGCCAGCTATGAGCTGTCCCACAGGAGCTGCAAGGTTAGAAATAACACCTAACATGGCGGCCAGGCGTGAATGAATTATCACTCTCCACTTTTACCTGTCACGTGCATATAAAATAGCACTCTGTACACACAACCAGAAAAAAATATTTCTAATTTTCTTTTATTTCTTCCTTTGTTTACTTATGTTCTTTTTGTTCTCCCTACTCATTACTCTTTTTTGACATATCGCAATAGACAAATGAGCATCGTGAAAAGTAAAAGAAAAGCGAGTTAAAGATATTGCTCTGCATGATATTAGCAATGCAAAAATAAACGTAATCTATCAGATAAGCGAAAGTGAAAAAAGAACAGCCTTAATATAGTCTTATGGTTTCTTCCAAGAAGAGAAGTTAAAGGCCGTGAAAAAGAATGTACATTACATACGTAAGGTATTGATATAGTAAACCAACTCAAATGCGAAGATCAGTCAACACGATATTTCTATTTAGCTAATGATTCTTTTCTAACTTTCCACCATCATGTGCCGAGGCTAAAGGAGACGGTTATGATAATGGTAATGTATGGAATGGTGGAGTGAAGCATGTGGAAGAAAACAGAACCTTGAGAAACCCACGCATATAGTGTTTTTCCACCACAAAACCCACTTGGCATCGAACCGAGGATTCCCACGCACCAGAAAGCTAAAGAGTATTTGACTTCTGAACATACTATATAATTATAGTAATTGAATTCTAATAAGTGAATGAGTAAGTGTACACGATTAGAATATTAGACAGAGTTTCTATTGATCTAGAGAAATCCATTTCCCTGACTTTCCCTGACCTCTGGCAGGAAATTCCCTGACTTTCATGACAGGTGTCGGATGACGTTGAAATTTAAATTAGGAATAAATAACGGCGAATACTTATATATAAAAATATTTATTCTATAGAGACAAATAGTAATCACTGTCAGGCATGATGAATACTCATACCACTAAAAACATAATCTCAAAAAAAAAAAAAAAATAAAATAAAATAAATAAATAAATAAAATAAAAAATAAAAAAGAAAGAAAGCATTGCATGTAGAAGATAAAATAAACAGCAATAAAAGCAAAACTGCATGTAGAAGAAAAAACAGCAATAAAAACCAAATAGGTATTATAATGGTTGGCTAAGCTGAAATTCGTATACAATTAATATTAGAAAAAAAAATATATTTAATAAAATTTGCCTGATTTCCAGACTTTTCCCCTGAGCTTCCCTGACATGCGTCATTTACCTTGAGTTTTCCCTGACTTCCCTGATCAGTAGGAATCCTGTTAAGAAATTAAAATCCCACAAATGTATGATAGACCTAGTTGCGACCTGTGGTAATTGAGATTATGTGAAAACCGGAGACATTTTGCGATCAGTTTCTCTCCAAGGTCATTTGAAAGATATGATTTGTGACAATTGCGACCACGTTCTTAATCATCTGTAAATTTAGGCTTAACATTTGATATTGAAGCTAAAAAAAAAGTAGCCGAGGCCGTTGAATGAGAAAATTACTCACATAAAGGTGATATGATTAGTTGAAACATAGCTAAGAAGGTTACGACAGAACAATATTTCTGTATTGTGCTTACAATATTGACTGACTGCATCTTGAACCCGTCAATCGGTGGACAATAGGATCGTCAAACAGTTTCTAACATATTTAAGATCTACCGTAAGCAATTTACATATGTTTATACTATTCATGCTGACTTCGAAAACACCAAGTATGAAATAAATATATTTCCACGATGAATAACAGGACCAAGGCTGATTATTCATCAACGATGAAGCGCCTGTTAATGGGGAGTTAGACTAATTCTGGAATTTTTGTACAACTGTGGCTGGAAAATGAAGATATTCCTGTATACAAATGGACTTGCTATAAGCGGAGACACAGGACTAATAATGCGGTGGAAGGAGAAAAAATAAAGATATATGATCTACTCAGTAGTCCCCATCCGAAGATTCAAGACTTGATTTTCTGTTTCAAGTTGGAAGCAGAAAACATGAGAATGGAACTTATCCTAAAAGAATGAGAAGAAAAGAAACTATACATACGTAAGTAGTATGTATAGACCTTATGCATGAAAGACGGATGAGAGAACTGAGAGAATAGTACAGAAGTACTAAATAACTGGTGATTTAAAAAAAATGACTAAGTAAGAGCTTTAACCCATGCTCTGGCTTTACCTGTGAAACTGATGATTGACGCATAATTATGTTGATGTTTTATTGCTCATATGGTATACAATAACAGTACTAGATAACAAGTTTAAAGAATACCACGAAGTGCAATATCAACATTAATTTTAAACACGTCCCTGAAGTCGGTGTTCCACTTATTTTGCCAATCTCAAGTTTGTAAAAAGTGCGAGAGAAATCACTAATGTTAGTATGTCTATATAATGATAATATTTGTTTAATTATGGCATCTCAATATTTCGACACTTTTAGTTGATCGCAATTATCACTGGAGCCATTAGATTAAGATAGAATACTTTCTTTTTGATCGCAATTGTCGCTAGTCGCAAATGTCATAGGACGCAATTGTCGCGACATCAATCCCGCTACTTGTTTTCAGGATTTTCTCTCTGTCCCACCACGTGAATTTGTGAAATCGTAACTTTTAACTTTAAGTATAGATCCTTGGTTGATTTGGTTCCTATAGATTTTCTTTCCACTCAGCACTTTTGTTTTTAAGTTTTCAGATAAAAACGGTGTCTAACTGTAAACAGAATATCTTTAGATTTACAAATCAATAACATAAAATTAAAATAAAATCTTAAATTTTACCCCCTATTTTTATGTATTTTAGGGTAAATCAGACGGGTAATCAATGAAAATGAATAATTAGGAAAGGGATTAGTGTTGAACGTGACGATGAGAGAAAACGGGGTACCCTCTGGAAAACCCGCGGACACGATGTTGTAAACCACTTAACTCACATGGTCTCAGAGTATCGAACCAGGTACTTGTCTTACCAGAAGTAAGCGTTCTACCATCGAGCCACCGTACCCCAAACATCAAATTGTATCAAAATAACATCAATTTCCTGAGTACAAATATTTATCCAGCTTACACTACATTAATTAATAATGCTGAGTATACAGAAATTTGCTGAGTGTATTGAAATTATTTTTGTATTTTCTTCTTATAGTCAATGGTATTTAAAATGATATTTATAGAAAATTTTTAAAGATATAAGTAAATAATATTCATTATACAGATTGTTAAGTACTTCTAGACTATGTGACTTTTGTTTACAGAGAATGATATTTGATGATGAGATTGCTTCACTTTGTAACGATAAATATTCAATGACAGTTTCGCCAACTAACTGAACATATTGGCTTCGTCTCGGAAAAAGTGTCATGCCTGAAAGTGATGACTCGTCTCGGAAAATTGTATTTACGTATTTTTATTGGAAAAGCTTTGTCTTCTCTCGCATCTCGTCACGAAAATCGCTCGTCTCATCTCGTGCAAAATCCTAATTCCGAGAAAAATTGAGATAAATTGTTTCTTCATTAATAGTTAAGTCTATCAGTGTTTCAAACTAGAAGCATTATCTTATTTTAATCCGGAGAATAGTTTTGAATAGAACATTCGCTTAATTTAGATGTATGAAAATCTCCTAAAGGGTAAAATAATAGGCAATTTTTCGTAAAGCTTGTCTGAGGTTTTTCAAATCCTGGAGGTTGCATAGAAGGCTGTTTCGTGGTTGACAGAGAGAAAGTAACCAAAGGGCGAGACGGAGTAGAGTGGTAAATTGCGAAAATGGGAGGACAGGATATAAAGTTGAGCCTACGAGGGTGGTTAGGGATGAGAAGCGAGGGTGCAAAACACTAATTTGAGAGTTACTAAAAAAAAAAAAAAAGTCAGCCTCAACGTTTGCAGAAAGTCTCATTTACTGTCAGCCCACAGAGACCTTTGTCCACTAATATTGTGGGCACAACTCTGCCCACCTAACTTACCAAGCCCGCTTCTTTCAACAACTGCAACTATGCCACGGCATGGCACTCTGATACGTTCACAAGCACAAGAGAAGAGAATGCCATGGCATGAAGGGGAGGAAGAGAGGGGGCCGGAGAAGCAGAAATTGACAATACTGTCGGCGAAGGGTGGCTGCAAAATCTCCCTCTCGGCTGTCCGTAAGTACACACATGATATTGTCGCACTGGGAGTTGTGTTGGAACATTATTTCAAATTTCCAGCCAAATTTAGCTGTTTTTAGTAAAGTTTGTCTTTACCATCAGCAAACACATAGAAACACTGTGTTCTGCAGTGTTTCTAACTTTTCAGTTTTTCTATTTCTATATATTCATAGTGTTTAAAATAATAATAATAATAATAATAATAATAATAATAATAATAATAATAATAATAATAATAATAATAATAATAATAATAATAATAAGAAGAAGAAGAAGAAGCCACCTCTAGGGGTCAGATAAAGAATGCATAGAACCTCAGTATTTTTTAATATAATTTGTAAAGGAACACACAGACTTAAATACAAGGTAGTTCAATTCTCATTGGCAACAAAAGATAATTGAGAAGATTTCAATAATAAACTAAGATGATTTCTCGTGTTTGTACTCCTGATGTTCACATCTTTCTATATAAATATTGGATTTAAGAGTATTGTATTAGCAATTTAATTTAAAGGATATCAGCCTCGAAAATTACTTATCGTTTTGCTCGGAAGTAACATATTAAGATGTTGGCCCTCTAAAATATTGGTGGGTTGGATTTTTTTTTTTTTTTAATTTGAAGCATGTCTAACTGGAGATTGAGCTCTAGACCATACAATAAAAGTTTGTGATTTGTAAGGTTTAAACAGTAGAAAGTGACGTAGAAAAAGACATATGGTATGCACAGAAGCACTATTAATAATTTTCGCAACACTCACTTGGGAACTCATAAAATCAGTCTCCATTAAATGTAAAGCATTGATTTATCATCAAATTGCAGATTGAAAACAGTAGTTATAACATAATTATTTACCAGACTGATCAAGATATTACCAGACTAATCAAGATTGATCAAGATATTGCATGGGATATTTTCTTGAACAACAGGTGGCATGAAAAGAAAAATAGAATAAGTGAATAAATTGTTGCTCCGTTTTCTGTGAAGAATGTAAATCTGAGTGACTAGGGGAGGACAGGACTCTTAAGTTGAGTACTGGGTATGCTGATTAAAATTCGGATTGCATTATTACATAGAGAGACAATACGGTACGAGTTGATACGATAATTCCTTTAGATTTCAATTAGGATTTGAGTTTGCTTTAGTTTGTTAACACTTTATGATGATCAACAAAATACCCTTTACCTTTATGTATACATTCATCTTCAAAATTGGGCACATTTACATACATTGGAAAACGTCAACAGCAGATGGTTGTCCTGAAACTAGTATTTAATCTTTAACCGTACAGACTAATGCAGTTAACACTACACCAAGCAAAATTCATGAATGCATGTTGAGAAAACTTTATATTTTACACAATTCTGTACATAGCCTATACTAGTTATTATTACAAGTTACAGGGAGACCGAGAAGCTCTCGTACTTCTTGGTTTGAGTATCATAGACAGCAATGTCACTGTGATAGAGTGCTAAAGAGATCTCTAAACGCAGTCATTATCTGTACCATTGCTTCCCTGTATAGTCGTTCGTACACTTATTCACATATCACTAACCGTTCCTCAAGTGTGTAGCTGGATCAGTCATGACTTCACAACTGAGATGCTCTACGTGACTTTGAACGCAGGGATACCAGACAGTAAGTACTATCTATGATCATGAAAGCAGTGCTATTAATACCACAATTAAAATTACACTGACATTGTTCTCTGGGATACCCAAACCTTCGGGTTCGGGAATTTTCGAACACTGTAAATTTTGCCATAATCTCACTATCAATGTTTGACTAGCTAATGTTACTAAGCTAATAGTAAACTAATAAAATAACATAAAGTTATCTTGCAAGTTTTATTTAAAGAACTCATCCGATAATATGGTCAAAGTGGCTAACATGCGTGCCTTGTATGTTCATGATTCTAGTGGGAATGCTTCTTCTTGAATGAAAAGCAGAGTAGTAGTTGGAATTTCATTTCAACTATTATTTTCAGTTTCATACTCTCTTGCTGGAAACGGATGTTATACTCAAATCAATCAATCAACTGGGAGATTACAAACGACAAATAGTACAATACTTAAAAAACAGTAAATTAAGAAAAAAATTAAAAAGAAAAACTGTTTAATGCAATTACGCCTGGACATATATGCAACACGTATATAATAAGAGTTGTCCGGGTTGCATCCAAATCAAACCAACAAAGCAATAAAACGGTTTCAAACAAAGCAACAGAAGCACGTACTTTTAAACGGTTTAAAACTTATTTTTATACCTCTAATGTAGGCCAAATAGATTAAATAGTAGCCTAAGTTAAAACGATACATTATAAAATGTTTTATGACACGTAAGTGAAAATAATTTAATCCCTAAGGTAATTCTTTTGCCACAAACTCCATAGATGAACCATGAATCAAACTGGAGAGTCTTGGATATTAGTGATCTCGATGAGCCTCTGTACTCCTTCTCTCACTTGCGTCCGATCAACTAATACGACATATCAATATAATTTTAAAAAATGGTTACGGGTAATCATTTACGTTAAGTTAAGAACTTTGAGCATTCGAGACTATAAAATGTATTGAAATGAAATGTATAGTTTAGCCCCATGAATATAATCTTCTGGTTCAAGGAGTTAGATGATATATGCAAGTAAGTCAATATTTCTATATATATGACGGTGAAAGAAGGTCGGCTAAGCCTATATTTATTAGGGATGGACAAAATCGGTTTTTATAAAAACCGGAAACCGGTTTCTAAAAAACCTAAGTCTGAAAAACCTACATTTCGGTTTTCTCCAAAACCGGTCCGGTTTTTCACCGAAAACGGTTTCGGTTTTTTTCAAAATCGGTTCGGTTTACACCGAAAATGGTTTCGGTGAAAACTTTTGTAAAACACAAAACTATTTCTGTGGAAACGGATTCGGTTTCCGCAGAACAACGAAACACTATTCTAGTCAGATTTTGGAACCGGAACCGGTTTTGAAGAAAACCAAAACCGGATCCGGTGAAAACAAACCGGTTTCGGTGAAAAACCGCATCGTTTTTTGCAAATTTTCAAAAACCGGTTTCGGTTTTCTAAAAACCGAAAAACCTGTTTTTGTGCCCACCACTAATATTTATAGGTACAATATCAATCTTCGCCAAGTGAAACTAAGAAAAGAAACTGAAAATTCTCAGTCAAGTTGACCAGCCTCCGAACTTGAGCTTGGATCCTCCTGATTGTGAAGTAAGAGTAGTAACCATTGACTTACGCCCACTCACATAAAAGTTGATGGAATGAGAAAGTAATAGAAAACGTAAGAACTCTGCGAAAATCCACAAGGTCAAATAGCCTTACATCGAACCAGGGACTTCCACCCTCGAGAGGCGAGCACTCAACCACTAGGCCATCACGTCCCACTCCAATTTGAGAATACAAACAATAACAACCAGACCGTAGGAGACCCAGGTTCGATTCCCGGCAGGAGATTATGTGGTTCGGATCCCATGGTAAGCTACAGGTCCACATCTCATATAGCCTCGGTGCTGAAAGGGAAGGTAAACTCAAATTCAATTTAATGCAATGCAATAATGACAAGACGACCATGCATACAACAAGAGAATCCGGAGAAAATGTTGTATATGCATAAAAAGTATTTTTGCTTTGTAAATAATGAGTCCAGATCTCTATATGAAGAGAAAGAAAAATCACTTTGAACGCAATTATTCTTCAATTTACAGGGCTGGAAACACTGTCGACGACAGCATTTGAAGAGTCACTGACGATCTGGAACGCACTTTACTGGAATGTACGCACACGCGCACTATGTTTTTACGACGGCTAGCCAGCCAAGCGGTCTATTATGTTGACCTCCGTACGGCCAGATTATCCGTGTGTAATTTGGGACACATAAGCACAGGGGCAGAGCTACAGGCAAACAAAGTGGGAAAGCAGGGAAGAAGGGGAGTATTCTATCTACCTCATCCTTAACTCTACGTATGAGTGTGTATGTGTGTGTGTGCGAACCTACATGCCGTAAAAACACCGGAAACAATTTCGTCTAGTCGAAACGAGGCAGACATAGAGAGACAAGATAGCAATTTGATGCGGGTTTTTGGAGGGTTTTGTTGTCTGGGCGAAGAATTCCCTACCAAAATTACATCCTTTGCCGAGAAAAGGAAAAGTTTCATATGCACATACGCAGAACGCTTTACACTTAAATATACAATACTATCAGTACAATCTTTCAAGAAATTATTCAATATTTTACAAACCGCAAAATGTGCTTTTACGTCCTAGCTTCAGAGTAATGTAAAATTAATTTGATGTGGGAAATAGTAATGCTATTTTAAAGAACATCACACTTTGTTTATAGAACCTTATATTAACAGTAAATCAATGGTAAGAGTATTGCGTAAAATCGTTATTAAATTACCATCACACACAAACAATCCAGATGAAGATGCTATTTGGAGGATAGCTATATATGAAGCTTCAAACAGTGTATAGAGTTGTCGCATAGTAGGCATTGGTGTAAAAGTAAACTATAAAAGCATGCTAAGGAGGTATGGACTGAAAAAAAAAAGATTTACTCTAGTTATGTATACAGACACTAGAAGTTTGAGCCCCCTTCAAAGAAATTCTGCGTATGCTACTGTTCGTAATAATCCAGATTCATTAATCATTCATCTTTTTTGGCCTACAGTATTCATCATAAGTATCCAGCCATTATTGGCAGGTCACTTGCTGCAACTGAGAAGCTCCCATGCTCCATGGTCTTCTGCTAACCTCTTTGTCTTCACATACGATCTTTCTGTTTTGATATTGTCCATTAATTGTAGCTTTTTCCTCCCTTCCTATCTTTCTTGCAGAAAAACCCTCTAGCACATCCCTGATGATAAAATTTCTGCTTAAGCAATGTCCAACCAGTTTCATTTCCTCTTTTTAATAATATCTAAAATTGTTCTTTCCTCGTCCATCAGCTCTAAGACCCTCTCATTCGTTTTCTGCTCTACCCAGCTATTTCTCTCCATTCTTCTCCACACCTACATTTCGAAAGCTCCAGTCGTTTCTCATTATTTTTGTGTAATGTTCATGTTTCTGCCCCATACAGTATAATACTTCACATGAAGCATTTTATGAGTCTTTTTCTCAACTCTTCATTCAAGGTGGAACGTAAAAACTAAAGGTTTAATTTCATTCAAAAGATTTCAAACACTTCTATTTATTTAAAATCGATTTTGTAATCTCCATGTATTTGCTATATGGACAATAAAGATGTGATAATCGTGATAAAACAATGGAATACCTCTCTTGTATCTTTTAGCCAGGGCACGAGCCTTTGATGCATGAGGTCTCGAAATCAATTCCCAGTGAGATACTATTGAATGCACTACAGTAGTTTAATTCCCTATGTCTACAGTTACGAAAAGATTGCCTTCGCAAGAGGGTTGGGTGATCAAATCTTAAACTTTGAATAAGGTTATACAATTGGAGATCATCACTTTTATTTCCATCAATTAAGACAAGAGTTTTTACATCTTTTTAATTTGAAATTATCTTCCAAGTAGAACGTATCGATGACAAATCAAAACTGAAAATCCAGCTATCTCTTCGGGAATCTAATCTATGTTCTTGTACGCAACCTTAACTAAATGAGAATAGGATTGAAAATTCTAACCGAATAATGTAAAAAAAATCCAAAGATCAATACAACCAATTAAGCTTAACAAAATGACGTACGTGAGAATAATACTCCTGCGCAATTTTCGAGAAAATCGACAACACAGATTTTTATCGCGCTAAAAATCTCATTCGTTGTCAACAATAAGAAACGGGATTAACAACAATGTCAATTATTAAGATAAAACTGACACAAAAATCGACTGATATCTTTTGCCGTCCTCGATGATTTAGTGGCTAGCATGGCACCTTTAGTGTACCTGATGCCAGCTTTGATTCCCAGTAGAGAAGTATTGAAATGTGAACGCATTGCAGTGATTCGGATTCCATCTCGAACTGTAGGTACACGTCTCATATAGCCTCGGTACTGAAGAGGTAGTACACATTAATGTTATTGAGATCCCATAATAACCTAAAGTTATCTTTATTTAAACAATCTTTCTTGTAAATGCAAATATATGTGTGCTGCGTGAATATTCCTAACTTGACAGCGTTCGCTGTTTAGTAATTTTCGTACTCAAAAAGACCAGCAGCCAACACTTCGTGTTGGAGTGTCGTCAATGCATGGATGTCATGATGTTCCAACAGTCACCCTTGACCAACAAAAGTACGTTTTCTTCTTTCTTTTCCTGTTCTCAATGGCTGGCACGCGATCTACTCTCACCTTGCAGACAACAACATATTAAGGGTTTTCTAATACTGATTATGACACACATACACATATATATATTTATATTCTTAACTTCCAGAACCATCACGAATAACTAGAGAAAAAAATTAACGTGTGTTCAGTTTACACGCAAACATAATCAAACAGGAGAAAACAAGAGAGGGAGGGGAATCCGACTACTACACAATATGAACAGTTAACCAGAAGGGTGGATCATATCTTGCTGACCACATGTTACATAAAAGAAGACAACATACCCCACCTCTTACTTGCAATCAACACTAAGATCGATGATCCATACTTGAAATGGTATGTCATTAAACTAAGAGTAAACACCTTAAACAGGGTGGGAAACAATTTAGCTATTATTTACATCTGTCATTGTTTTTAGCTCTTGTGTTTGAGGCTTTAGCGTTTTTTCAGCACTGAGAACACATAAGACATGAATATGGTATCAAAATCACGTGAGCTCCATCCAAAAATCGAACTCTGTTCGTGGGTGGAATAGCCATGAGACAGACTGCTACTTTCTTATATACAGAACTTAATATTAAAATATGATTCGAACCAGTAGTATACGCCGAATTTTTATCAAAGCCTAATCGTCAGACTAACGACGAAGGTTATCGATACTTTTGGGCTATGGTGTGTGTACATATAATTACTACGGATAAAAAGGATGTTGAAATTGGTGGACGGTAGGTAGTAAAGGTGACAGAAGTCGAAATTCCTACGTAAGGATAAAGATATTAAAGTATGCAAACTTCTCTATTCCGATAAGTGACCTCACCATGACGTCGGAGTACTTGTGATTATAACTATGTGAAGCATTTTTTTTCTGAACGTCTCACGATTATGCTCCAAGGAAAATTGTAATGGTGATAATGAACGAAAAGGCGAAGAAAAAGTAGGAGGAAAGAAGAGAATCCCGAGGAAAACTACCCATATGGTGTTTGCCCACCACAAAATCTATCTGGCACCATGGTATTGAATCAGGGATTCCACTCAGGAGTAAGGGCTCTACCACTGAGACACCGCGGCATTATATCAAGTTGTATTTAGAACTGTGCGATATTTCGATATCAATCGACTTATTAATACTATTTTCAAATATCGAAATGTCGTATCAAAATATTTGATTGGTATTTCGATATTTGATAATTCTATAGTTGATATGCATAAAGATGAGTAAGTACTAGTGAGTATAATCTCACCTCTTGAACGAGATTGATTTACAAGTGAGTTCTTACTCGTAATTCGTATGCATAAAAAGAACGAATAGCGAATGAGATTGTTCTCACTGTGACATAGTTCCGTCTCATGCGAACTTGGCTTTGATGACGTTTCATACAGAAATGACATAATGAAGGCGGGGATGTTTATTTTCTTTCCTTCTTTAAATCAGGACTTCACAGGTATGCAGCGAGTGAAAACATGTTATAAAATTAAAATCAGTACCGTGATTTATCCAGCACAAAAGCACGATTTTTGTTTACTGTTGAAGTAGAGATTAAACTACAGCTACTTTTGTTTGAATATTCCAGCAATATAAAACAGTTACAACAAACTTTTCAGCACTATACAGCCGTAACTCTGCTTCAAGTTTGAGGAGCCAATTAGTATTGGACTTGCGTCCGCTTCGCTGGGTTAAAATGACAAAAATTCGTAATATGTTCCGTTAATCGGTCACTGTTTACTATTACTGGAGCACTCTTTGATATCGGTTATTGCCGATTATTTTTATATATATCTCCCCCTCCCTCTCCCTCATGTTGCGGGGCTGAATTTGGATGTGAACGGTATCAGAAGTGCCACTGTTCAACTCTCAGCGAACCCGAAAACTATGGATTCGGCACCGGTACTGGTCATTTTCGATCATTCTTATACATTTCCTCCGTCTCTCTTCCCCAAGTTGCGAAGCTTAATTTGGATTTAAACGGGATCGGAAGTATCATTGTTCAACTTAGCGACCCCGAACTCTGGATTCGACACTAATATTGGTCATTTTTTAAAATCATTTTTATGTATCTACCTTTCCCCCAAGTTTCGGGGCTGAAGTTGGATATAAACGGGATCGGAAATATCACTGTTCAACTCAACGATCCCGGGAACTATAGATTCGATACTAATATCAGTCATTTTCGATCATTTTAAATAGCCCCCCCTCCCCTAAGTTGCACCGTCAAAGTAATATGATAAAAACATCCCAGATCTGAATCTCATCTATGTTGAAAATTTGATCGAGATTGGTCGGGTAGTTCAAGAGATTAAGAATACAAACCTAGTGACTTAATTATATATATATATATATATATATATATATATATATATATATATATATATATATATATATATATAAACATAAAAAGGGAACACTTTTGCATTTGTGATGTGAAAACAAAACAGAAATGACAACTCATGAAATGGTGTTAGGGGTTTCTGGGGATTGGCTATAGATAATTGGCTATCTCGGTTTCCCGAAAACATGTAGCTAGAAGAGGTTAAAGAACGGGAGTCAAAGTTTTAAAATAAACAGAAAAAATTTGGCGTAGCTCCAAATCTAAAATGTTGAAATTGGAAGTGGACGAGATACCGGTGACCCTAAGATGGTGTCCACTATGAATTGTTAAAGAACAAGAAGCAGTTCCTCCCTACATCATCATGTATTTATTTATTACATTTATTTTTAATATGTTTTATATTTATTTTATTTATTTATCGTTAAGAGTGCAACGTGATAGGTTTTGTCATTCTAGGCACTGTGCTGTTTTTCCAGCTATTCCAACTTCAATTATACTGCAACAAACGTTGTACAGTACTAACAAGGAAACTCATGAAGGTAACAAATGTCTCATACATAGATAAAATAAAATAAAATAACAAGAATAGAAAGACAAGTTACATTTCTGTTAATATATTCATGCTCAGCTGGTTTCTTGATAAGGATGTGTGTGTAGCACATTACCCCTATAGTGTTGGGAAACGTATATATATATATCGTGAAGCGCTGCAGCGGTTGTTGAGGAGAATTTTAGCCATTGTTCACCTTTTCATTTAATCTTTGCCACAACTTCCCCTTTAGTTCTTGATACTGTGGGCTGATGAATGCCAACATCTTTGCAACGCCAGTTTAAAAGCCAGGATCCCCAACATAACGCAAGAAAACTCTTCTCATTATTCAGACCTCCACCTCTGGTTTCCAATAAATCCCAAGCAAATGCTGTGCTATCCATTGTGTATTTGGGTTTTGAAATCTATGTAGACGTTTATAGTCATCAGAGTATCTCCGAACTTTCTTCTTCGTTCCACATTCATAAATTCAGTCATTTTGATCCACTCTCACATATTGTGAAACAAGTGAAATAAGTACTGAGATGGTTCAAAAAATTTGTAGATTAATCTCAGCTAGTTGAGATTATACTCAACTTTATGCATACGAAAAGTGAGAAATCACAGTTTGATTCGTAAGTTCCGAGTATTTACTCAGATGCCTGAGATTAAACTCAAATGACGTCACGTTGTCTCGCTTTCTATGAATATAACTTTGAGATTAATCTCAACATCTTGAGCAAAGAGTAAGATCTCACTTTTATGCATATCACCCAATATTTTTAGATGTTTTCATATTACACATTTTCTGATACTTTGAAAATTTTCGATGTTTTGTTAGTCAATACTTTTGATATTTAGTTATTTTTCTTATTTCAATAAAAGCGACCAAGTCACGATCATTTATCGCTGCTGACTCTTTGTATTCAAATTCAAGTATAGTACAACTTTAGTACCATCTTAATAGAGTATTCAAGCTACGATCATATATAGGATTAAATAAATAAGTTTGTGATAAAGATTTGAAGCAACAATTTAATGAAGCTGACATGATTTACTAAATAAAATTTTTACCTGTAAACAAGAGTGCGTCCTTTTTCATGAAAAGTTAGAATTTTAGTGCACGTGATCCTGAGTTCGATTCCTAGCTAGTTTTGTCCTATCCAGTAGTGAACACAGAATTTCATCAAGAGGCAATTAAAACACCCAGATTCATATCATTTCAGGTCTTGGTATGCATATTTTAATATGATAAATGTTTATTTTTTGCATATCTTACTAAAGAGGGAAGGTGTTAAAGCTCGGAACACTCATTGCGTTCGCTACGGATCCCAGCATCTGAAACTAAGATCCGAAATGTAATGTAATCTTTAGTTTAATGTCAGATACTTGTGTACGCGTGGATGAAAGGAAAGGAGAATAATTAATACTAATGGAAAATTTGATATAATTAGAATAAAAGAAATATTCTTAAAACATAGGATTTACAGATGCTGTCCAGTTGAGACTTGAGGTCCAATCAAGGATCCCTTACAGCACTATAAGCACTCTATCGTTACGCCATGCTTTCTCAGAAGCAATTGGAAATTTGCCAGTACTTAAATCAGAATTAGAGGGTAGGTACTCCAAAATTAAAACCATCTGTATCGCAGATAAAAGTCGACACCCTATATTCACAACATTTAATGAACAAACTATCCAAAAGTTTTATGGGCTATAGGATATGAACAAGAATGATTAGCTAGGTCTTGTTCGAAGAAACTTTTTTTTTTTTTTTTTTTTTTTTGCAATTTTAGGGTATTTATCTGATATAATAAATAACGAAATAAATTAGTATGTTTACTTGCATTTGAGTTAGTACGTATAAATAAATCATCAAATTCCTTTTATAATGCCAGTTTTTTCTTCTTTTACCACTAAAAGATACGAAGTTTAAACTGCAACTTCCTATCCTGACCACTGATCACACGCAATGGGGCGTAGAAAGCGAGAAGAGTGAAAGGGCGATGGGGAAGGAAGAAGATGACAAAACAACAGCAGATGGTAATCGCGATGATATGTATTGAACAAGAGTACTTCGCCACCAGCAATCGATAGAAGCTAACAAAAGACCCCGCTTTAATATTCCGCCTCCCATCCACTTCACTCTACAATTCTATTTTCCCCCCATTATCCGACAGCTCGACAAGGTTCCTTCCTTGGCTTATGGACCTCATTCGGTTAAATGTCAACTATTGAAATGCACACTACGCCGCGAAAAGCAAAGAGAGAGAGAGAGTCGTCACTGCCGCGACGCGAGATGTAGCCATGTGGTCAAAAAGACACTTCTCTTATCTGCCCATCATCAATTCTATGTAATTTCTTCAAAGAATGTTATTAGGCATTTCATTTTTATCTCTTACTACTTTTTCTCTTAGTATGGGCTAAATAATATGCAATCCGCAAAACATTATAGTAGTTTAGGTTTAGGTTCAGAGATGTTTAATAGTTTTTGAATTCCAATTTCCCCTCGAATCAAAAGTAAATAAAGAAAAAAAAACTTTCACGCAATTAGATCTGGTAACGGTTTATCTGTGTACAAAACTTGGGCTCTAAATGACTTCTTTGTATGTGAAAATCTGATGATATATATATATATATATATATATATATATATATATATATATATATATATATATATATAAAACATGTTACACACACCACACATGCATTCTTTCATATATAGTAAAGATGTATTTTTGTGTTCTCTCTCGTCTACCAGAGACGCCTGTATGCGCGATTATGACACGCGCTACGCCTATGAGATTTCTTTTTTTGGCGTGCGGGGCGAGGAGAAAGAAATTTTACATTGAAATTAGCAAAATCGAACCTTTAATTATACTATAATTATACTCTTAGGAAGGACAAATTGAATCAAACGGATCTTGGGCTCATTTCAGCGCAAGCCCTGTGAGCTCGAGTGAGAGTGAGTAAGTGCAAGCCTCATTGAAGATAACGAACCTTAGCCCAACGAGGTTAGTGAGCGAGAGCCTCATTAAGGACAAGAAACTCGAGATTGAGGACTGCAGGGCTGAGGTACAGTGAGCTCCATTCTGATTAGTGTGCGCGATCATAATTGTTAATAGTGAGTTTGAGCCTGTGAGAGCTTCATTGAGGATAACAAGCCCAAACGTAGCGATTGTGAGTATCATTCAAATTAGTTAGACTAATTCTCATTGAGAACATTGAGCCTGAATCGGCGCGAGTCTCATTGAGGATAGCGATCCAGCGTTCAAGCGGGTATGAGCATCATTCAAAGATTAGTAAGAACGACTCTCATTGAGAATATTGAATGTGAGCCCGTATGTATCTCATTGAGGATAGCGAGCCCGAGCTCGAGCAAGTGTGAGCCTCATTGAGATTAGTAAGAGCGAACCTCATTGAGCATAGTAAACCTGAGCCCATGCAAAACTTACTGAGGATAGCGAGTCCAAGCTACGGGTGTGAGCCTAAGCTGTCGTGAGCTTTAAAGATTAGTAAGAGCGAGCCTCATTCAGATTAGCAAGAGCGAGTTTCATTGCAGATAGTGAACCTTTGTCCGTGTGAGTCTCACTGAGCAGAGAGAGCCTGTGCGAACCTCATTGAGGATAGCAAGCAGGAGACCGAGCTCGCTGTCGTGAGTTTGATTCAGCTTAGTAAGAGTGAGTCTTATTAAGGATAGTGGTCCTGAGCCTGTGCGAGCCTTACGGCTGTAGGTCTCATCCAAATTAGGGAGAACGAGCTTTATTGAGTTAATGAGTCTGAGCCTGTGCGAACGTGATTGAGGATAGATAGAGCAAGTTCGAACGAGTAAGAGCCCAAGCTGTCGAGAATCTCACTCAGAAATTAGTAAAAGCAAGTCTCATTGATGATAGTGAGCCTGAGCCCGTGAGAGCCTCATTGAAGAAAGGGAGCCCGAACACTAGCGGGTGTGAGCCTAAGATGTCGCAAGCGTCCCTTACAGATTAGTAAAAACGAACCTCATTGATGAAAGCGAGTCCGAGGTCGAGCGACTGTAAACTTCAATCAGATTAATAAGAGCGAGCTTCATTCAGGATAGTGAACTTCATTCAGATTAGTAAGAGCTAGCTTCATTCAGGATAGTGAACTTCATTTCGATTAGTAAGAGCTAGCTTCATTCAGGATAGTGAACTTCATTTAGATTAGTAAGAGCTAGCTTCATTCAGGATAGTGAACTTCATTCAGATTAGTAAGAGCTAGCTTCATTCAGGATAGTGAACTTCATTTCGATTAGTAAGAGCTAGCTTCATTCAGGATAGTGAACTTCATTTAGATTAGTAAGAGCTAGCTTCATTCAGGATAGTGAACTTCATTCAGATTAGTAAGAGCTAGCTTCATTCAGGATAGTGAACTTCATTCAGATTAGTAAGAGCTAGCCTCATTCAGAATAGTTAACTTCATTCAGATTACTAAGAGCTAGCTTCATTTAGGATAGTGAACCTCATTCAGATTAGTAAGAGCTAGCCTCATTCAGGATAGTTAACTTCATTCAGATTAGTAAGAGCTAGCTTCATTCAGGATAGTGAACCTCATTCAGATTAGTAAGAGCTACCTCATTCAGGATAGTGAACTTCATTCAGATTAGTAAGGGCGAGCCTCAGTAAAGGAATTGAGTTTTGGCCTGTGTGAGCCTCTCTGAGGATAGCGAACCCGTACAAACCTCATTGAGGATAGCAATCCTGAGCTCGAGAGAATGTAAAACTCATTCAGAGATCAGTAAGAGCCAGTTTGATTGAGGATAGTGAGCTTGAGTCCGTGCGAGTCTCATTGAGGATGATCTGAGCCTAATCTGTTGGAGGGGCGGATCAAGAATTTCTTGGTTAGAGTGCAATTCCGGGAATAAAGACTAACTGAGATGACTATGAAATTTGCACAAAAGTAAAAGGATCTTAATTATAGATTAAAAAAAAAAAACATTCAAGAATGACATTTAAACAGTACTGATATTAATCTTTAGTCTTAAAGTTCTACCATTAGATTCTAGTTTCTCACCTGGTCTTTCTCGATGAAGCCGATGAAGGCCGTTCGTTCGATTTCGATTGGTTGTCCCGCTCTGTCGTAAAGAGCGATGACAAAATGGAAGAAGTTGGATTTGCGGAGGTTGCTCGGAGGCTGCTTTTCGAAGTGCGCCCGTCCGATGCCAACACTGAAATAAAAGAAAAAAACATTAAAAAATGATTAGTGCTTTAATCATTGGTGAGAAATGAGACAGAAAAAAGTTTACTTGAGTAGAATTAAGTCACGAATCAATCTACGTACAATAAAGAACAAAATTTTTCAGGACGACATATCTGATTAATTTGTAAACAAATCATTGGTAATGATTAGTGTTGTAATGTAGAATGGTATCTTAATCTGGAATTCCGGAAGTTCCTCTCCTTGGACGTTAAAAAAAAGGACAATTCTTAAACTTCTAAAAAAATACACGGTATGTATCATTAAAACCACCAATTTAATAATAATAATAATAATAATAATAATAATAATAATAATAATAATAATAATAATAATAATAATAATAATAATAATAATAATAAAAGTGCTTTTTAAGCTCGTGATGAACTTGTTCAGTTAAACTTTGAAGGATTTCAAGTACAAGCAGTTCGACCAATTAACTAAAAAATGTCAAAGTAAATACAAAACATGTGTTTAATGAAAATCGGAAAACTTTTATATTAAAGTTATCCTGATACTTATAACAAAAGAAGGCAGAAGGAATAATAAAGAAAGAAAATAGTTCAAGCGGTGCATGTCATTATCCTTTATAGTTTCCAGTCCCAAACAAAAGGGACGATTGGATATAAAAGAAAAATCGTATAGCTTTTAAAAATTTCTAATCTTGAAGAAAAAGGTTGGAATAGTTACTTCATCCACTTGTTACCTATCAGTTTCAACCTTAAGAAAAAGGGAAGCTCCCTCCTGGCTATGTGGTTACCGTACGTACGTTTGACATAGGAAACCTGGGTTCGATTCCTGGCGGTAGCTTATGTGGTTCAGATGATGATACTGTGAAAGTGAGATAGGTGGTAATGGAGAAAGTGGGAAAAATCCGAGAAAACCTATGCACACGGTGTTTATCCATTACAAAACTCCTATGGAAGGAGCTGATCGAACCAGAAACCCTACGCACTAGAAGTGAGCGCTTTACAATGACCCACCGCGACTTCCATAGTATATATATATATATATATATATATATATATATATATATATATATATATATATATATATATATATATATATATATATATATATATATATATATATATATATATATATATATAACATTATAATTTGCAAAATGGACATGTTCCACTCTGAAGTTCAGATAGAATCTTAAACAAATGAATTTCGTTTTACAGTGTTAAACTACGGTCGACTTCCAAACTATGTGAATTTAATATTTAAACTTGAAGTAATACATCTATAACTACTGGTTGAAATAAAATAATAAGGTCAAAGATAGAACCTGTTCCTCGAACGCCGAATCCATGTCAGAAAGCCATTACTCGCTATGCCTTACTAACTTATATAGAAGCCTATCAGCTTGTATTTTGTGATTTTTTTTCAACAAATTATCGTCAAGACCAACAAGCATAGTAGGTAAAAACAAAATTAAAAATCTTTTAAATATTACCACAAATATGCATTACCAGTTTTATACTATTTTTTATTCAATTAATTAATAAATATGGAGTAGAAGTATGAGACAATGTTGATAAGACCTCGCATTCGGGAACTTCCTTCATCACATATTCTCTACAATCACACACAATTCTATGAACACAATATAATGTTAAATCATTTCAAGAAGAAGAAATTTCTGCACCTACAACTCTAGCACAATAATTCAACTGCTGTGAGATAGCTGCTGCGAAAACACAATAATACAATCCCGCGCTTTTCTCTCCCATATGCCTTTGTCTAAAGACAAAAACACGAAACCACACGAAGAGAAGTCATATTAAATAGAGGAGAGGGGGTAGGAAGGTGCTAGTTTGCGCAAGTATTATGTAATATATATATACAGTTATAGTATAGTGGATTATGAGGCTAATCCCCTCACAAAAGAGCTTTATAGAGAAACAAAAGAAACTAAGGTTAAGAAAACGTTTTCAAGAGGAGAGGGGGCTTCTTTTTTAATTCCTGTGGGTGTTGGAGCAATTTTAATGAGATACGCCACCATGATTTTTCCCCTTTTCTCTCTCTCTCTTACTATACTCGCACACACATACATGCTTATATACAGTTGTATCTTTCTTTTCTTTTCTCTCGAAACCTTTCTCTTCTATCTGAAAGAAAGAAAGCGAAAGGAAAAGGCAGATACGAACGAGCAGCAACACTTTGGGAATTTTCGATCAGGTCCTATGGTAGTGGTGCCCACAGCTCTCCTAGTTTTTCCCGTGGGGCCTCTTCTCCTTCAGCAGCTACTTAAATTCCCATGGCAACTCATGGATTTCGAGATGAGATCTTATGAGGTTCTCCTGAGGACGCTTTTCTCTCTCTCTTTTCCTTTTGGAGAAGAGTATATCTACACGTTTTTCGCCCACCACCCTCGCCCGATGAGAACTGATGCAGGAAGGAATAAAGGATGTGTATTTTGTAAATGCGGGGTGCGGAGGGGTTGGTTGGGCAACGACACATCGCTTCAGTTTGATTTGGCTGAAGAATTGTAAGTTAATAAAGAGGTTACTATACCACGAGAAAATATAATAATTATTTCTATTACAGTTCTTTAATTGGTTCTTTTACATCAATTCTTATCATCAGCTGTGTATTTAGGATGTAGATTCTTCTCACTGTTTCCAATCATATGGAAGAAATAACAATTGAATGAATATTTGTCTAAATAGTGGAGCAACTTTTTTTTTAAGGCCTCCAACTTATGCTATGCATACGTATGGGAATTGTTATAGTCAGAACGGGTCTGTCCCAGGTGCGGCATTTAAGAGTCTTCATTCCGGCGAAATTAAAATGCCGCTAATTTTACAGCAATTATGTGATATCTTCAAATAGATAAAACATAATTGAAATATGGAACAACAGCGCCCTAGACAATAGTATTTTGCGTGAGGTACCGTTATTATAAGTCACCCAGTGGCTTTCCGTTTTCAGCTGTTTAGAAACGCGAAAATAAATGCCGATTTTCAAAATGGCTCGAAATCGAAAGCAGATAAGTGAGTCGTGATAACAGTTTCTCATGTAAAATAATATTGTCTAGGGCGCTCTTGTTCCACATTTCGATTATCTTTTATCTATTTGAAGATATCACATAATTACTGTAAAATTAGCGGCATTTTAATTTCGCCGGGTCTCCCCTCTTAGTATAAGACACAGGGTGGCCAAAAGACCGTGGTAAAGAAACTAGCAACATAACTTGAACATAAAATTGAACATTATTCTCATACTTTTCCTCTCTCTTTCTCTTACTCTCAGTTCTCCATGGCATGTTCCACCAATGCACTGTCCAAATCGAGACATGATTGGAGACAAAGAGCAATGTTGTAACAAGTAGCTTGACAGACTCGTACTGCTATCCTGTCGAACTATTCTGTGATAGCTTTCCGTAGTTCAGCGAAATTGCGTAGACTTATGTGATGTTGATTCACTTTGTCCTTTAAAACACATCATAAGAAAAAGGCAGATGGTTTCAAATCAGGACATCGAACTGGCCATTCCACAGTCCCGAATCGACCGATTCAGCGGTTCGGGAATGTTTCCTTCAGCCCCTTTCGAACTGGTATGACATAGTACCGTTATCTACACTATCAGGCTACACAGTGTTGCCATATCGAAACTTTTTGTTCAGAATTACAAATACTACAATCGGTCAAAACATAATTATGGGCCACCCTGTATATAAATATACATTTTAATCAATAATATAGTAAAACACTAATGATTAAAGTGAAACATTTTACATCGGTGGAGGGTTCTTTCCCTCACCGAATCAAAAGTTGAAATGACGCCACTGGCCTGTCCATTAATCTGTTAACAGGTATCAAAGCAACAGTCAAACATAGCGAGACATATACAGTGTAATATGTATATTTATCCGAAATCGTAGGCTACAAGAGGAAGTTCCAATTGATATGTTATTATTGTAACACTTCTTTTTGCACAGTACAACAGTAAAATCTTGCAAGAAAGTTGTGTCATTTTCTTTCCTGAGACGTTTGTGTATGCTGAAAATTGTTTATTAAAGTAAAGTTAAACTAATTGCAGAAACATTCATCGGCCCTTATCATCTCCTTGAATCTGAATTCACCGAATACTTTCAAGTGGTTTGATCTCTTATCTACGCAATATTTAAATTTGTGGTAGGTCACATCTGAAGTAAGCTATTTCTTCTATGTAACTGAGCTAATCTGAATGTCCGTTAGATCGCTTTGAAGTAGATAATATTTTCTATCGGTGTTCATTTAATGGCTAATGCAATAGCTTCTTTTGAGCATGGTCCCAGGTTCAATTTCTTTAGAGGTACTTATCTGAAATACAAACTCGAATAGTGGTTCAAATTGCAATTTAACCAATATACATTGCATCTAATAATACATTAATACTAGTATTGACTACGAGATTAGTTGAAAATGAGAATGAAATTTTTCAGTTTAACGTCCCATGATTATGCCCTTTAGGCTAAGGAAGACAGATGATTAAGGCAAGTGAATGATGATGGAAGAATTGGTGGAATGTGGAAAAAGAAATGTGTGAGGAAACTGGAGTAACGTGAGAAAACCCACGGATGAGATGTTGTCTACCACAAACTTATTTGGCCGGGGAACGGAACGACCCAGGGACCATGTTCCCCACAAGACAAGTTGAGAAATCAGGTTTTCTCGTCTCGTCTCGTCTGAAGTCTCAAATAATTCTTTCTCATCTCGTCTCGAATTCTCGGAAAATTTTTCTTCCTTGTGTTGTCAAAATTTTTCTCTCGTCTCCTTTTGTAAATGTATGTTCAATATTTATGCCTTGATTTACTACTTATTTCATCCCGTAGTTATCAGAATTCTTCCGCGTCATCAGTGGTCTACGGGATGTGTTATAACAACATTATAAACCATATTTATTACTAGAGCATATTACGCAATAAATTGCATAATATATTGTAAACGTTGATAAATGCTTTTCATTATGTTTGTACATTATACTAGGAATCATGTAACAGTGTTTGTCATCTATGGATTGGGTGTGCCAACGAGATTCGATAAATTTCCTGTATTGTCTCAAGCTTAAAAAAATTACTTCTTATCTCATTTCTGAGACGATACATTTCTCGTCATATTGGCAACATTACGAATCATGGTGTCATCAAACAATCCATCAATCAACTTTTCACTCAAAAATCTTTGGATTGAAAATAATTGTACTAGACATATTGGATTTTTTTAAAAGTCAGAATATGAAAAAGTCGGGAAGAAATAATACGAGGGTTGATCCAGAAATAAGGTTCCCAAAGAGCTCTAGCCGCACGGGAAGTGCCAGGCGAAATCCGGCTACACCGCTGTGCGCGGTTGTTCTCCCACTCTTGACTTCGCCCGGCCGCACTTCGCTGCGCCGCTTAGTCTTGGCAGTGTGGCCACCGCTAGTACTTTCGTATTAGATCTAGTACCTTTTATAGGCATAATATTTTAGTATTCTAGTACGTTCATCAGCAAAACTAGTACTTTTCTCCTCCTCTTCTTTTCTCACAAATATAAACATTTGAGAGAGAAAAAGGAATCTCATGAGAATTTGGAAATGTACGAAAATTTCACTGTTTCTAGTAAATTTTTCTGACCCCCCCCCCTCAACAGTTGTATTTACAATAGCGGATGTGGGACATAGGTGCCGTCCGGTCGCCTCCTCCAACGAGAAGGAACTCTGGCATCTTGTAGTTCATTCTATTGGAGAAAATAGGAAGTACAAAAGTGTCAAAGAACGAAGGGTTAAGACTAATACATGATCACAGTAAACAATATTACATATTTTGTGATCCATTTAAACAGTAGGCTATTAAGGAATTAGAACTCGATTTTCTCAATAAGCCCATTTTATGATATTCCTGGTTTTCTCCCGACATCCTCTATATTTGTCAAACTTGCGTTATTTTAGTGGATTACAGTGAGTTCTAATACGACAATTAAGCAGGGATTCCGCTAGGATTTGTAGTTTGGGGGCGTAAAGTCAAAATTGGAAGGTGCAATTGATTTGCAAGGTTTGTATCGAATTTTGACTGTAAGAAAATTAAAATTGGGGATTCTTTAAAGAATGTGGAAGGTCACTCCCATATCCACAGGGGAGGGAGAGCTGCCGGAAACCTAATAAGATATTAATATCGTAAAATGTCATAAATAGGGTGAAATGGGAGCAGGTAAAACTTTAGTACCGTACTTTTCCCCCAGATCTAGTTTTTTTTTTTTTTTCATCGGTTAGTACGAAATGTTTTTGCTGGGTGGTCACACTGAGTCTTGGCTTAACAGCCGTCCGAGATGGAGGTGCCCATCGTTGTTCCCGCCAAGTGCTAGATTCGTTTCGTAATTCGCTTTTTGCATGCCAAAGGGACTCCATCCGTGGATATTCATCGTCAGTTGACAGAGGTATATGATGACAAGTGTATGTCCATTCAACACGTCCGAAACTGGTGCAAGAAGTTAAGTGCCGGTCGGAAGGACATCCACGATGAAGAACGGAGTGGAACATCGTCAGTTTCGGAGGCGATTGTCGAGATGGTCCAACGCGAAGTGCCTAGCGATTATCACTTGTTCCCGAAGTTAAAGGAACAGTTGAGTGGCCAACGCTTCCGGAGCGACGATGAAACCAAAGACGAGGTGAAACGCTTTCTCAATGGATTGGCGGCGGAATCCTACTACATTGGGATACAGAAATTGGAGCACGTCTACAAAAATGCATAGATAAAGATGGCGATTATGTCGAAAAATTGAGCAAAGTGTCTTCTTTCCAACGATGTACATAGCTATGCAGTGGTAAATGTGCGCAGGAACGCGGGAGGACGTCGTCCACCCACCTCGAAAGATATGTGCGGCGTCCCCTCAGTTTTTTTTAAAAATACAATAGGCAAAGATAGGCAGGGGGAGCGATGGGGCGTCATGCCGCTACCTACCGCCCCCCTACCTTTTCAGATGCACTTTTACCCCTGTTGCTATGAGAATAAACAATATTGTCTATTTGTAAAATTGATGGGAACCTTATTTCTGGATCAATCCTCGTATATATATATATATACTTATTTTATTTTTGATTTTTGTATCATATTGTTCTGCTCTTTACTCTAAAGGGGACAATGAAAAGTGGCCAAAGAACATCACATAACTCACGTGAGCGGAGTTAGAACCACTAATCGTGATATTGGAAGTCCAGTGCCTGAGATAATTCAACCATATCTGACGACTATAGTAAATACATTTATATATACCCTTAGCAACAATGCTAATTTTTGAACGAATATTAAAAATACGAAAGAAAAAAATAAATTAACAAATTCGTTCCATATTTAAATAACTATGAACGGAATTCGTTAGTTTTGCAGAAGTTTGTGAATGGAAGGAGTTCTCTTTTAGTAAAAAATGTTGAAGGAATTATTAATGAAAACATTTGTTCTTTAAGAATTAAAGTACAAATGGGACATACTTCTTTCGAAGAAATAAATAAATAGAACTTAATTGGCTGTTCGGACTGTAATGTCACTTTCAGTATCGGTTACGAGACGTGGACCCCAGTTCATCGTGATGTTTAAACCACATGAGCTCCCACCAGGAATCGAATCCGGGTCTCCTACGCATACACTAAACTTAGGGATGGGCAAAACCGGTTTTTATAAAAACCGAACACCGGTTTCTATAAAAATCGAAACCCGAAAAACCGACATTTCGGTTTTCTCCAAAACCGGTTTCGGTTTTCTTCAAAACCGGTTCGGTTTTCTCCAATACCCGGTTCGGTTTTCACCGGAACCGGTTTCGGTTTTCTCCAAAACCGGTTCGGTTTCGGTGAAAACTTTTCGAAAACACATGAAACTATTTCTATGGAAATGGATTCGGTTTCCGGAGAACAACGAAACACCATTCTGGTCCAAAATAAAACAAATTTTGGAAAAAAAACGGAATCGGTTTTGAAGAAAACCGAAACCGGATCAGGTAAAAAACCGAACCGGTTTTGGAGAAAACCGAATCGGTTTCGAAGAAAACCGAAACCGGTTTTGAAGAAAACCGAAACCGTTTTTTTGAAAATTTTCGGATCCCGGTTTCGGTTTTTCTAAAAACCGAAAACCGAAAAACCGGGTTTTGTACCCACCACTACACTAAACCTATAGTCACCGTTGAGTTTTAAAATAAATAAGCGAGTTTCGTTTCACATTTATGAAGTTATGGTACACTTCCCAACTTTGCAAATGCAATACTGATATAGATCTGTAACTTGTGGCTGCAATAGAGAGATAGCGAGAGATGAAAGAGTTTACTAAATTTCTACTACTTCCGGTCTTAGTAGAGAAATACGGGAGAAGATGGAATCTTTTCTTAAAACTCTGAATCGACTGAAAAAAATGTTTGGCTATCTGTTGCCACCGTTTCTGTTCTAAGGCGATAAAGATTAAAACCGGAAATGGATTATTTCTGCCAGTTCCGGATTGAATAGAGGATTAATGGTTTTCTATTCTTCAGACACTGAATTGATTTAAAAAGAAACACTTCTTGATATCTCTTATCGTTCAATTTTAAAACCAAAAGTGCTGTAAATTTCAACGATTTCCTGTTTTGGTAGAGCGTTACGGTGATTTTGGTCTATGTTTTCTAGAAACGTTGAACTGATTCCAGAAAACTACATGTATTCCCCTAACTATTATTGTTCTTGTTCTATGACCACCAATGTTGAAACCGGAAGCGGTTAATTTTTATCACTTCCGATTTCAATAAAGGATTAACAGAGAAGATGGAACCTATTTCTGGAACTACTTCCAAAAAGAACACTTCCCGATATCTCTTACCATTTATGCTTTATATAGGTCAATATTGAAACCGGAAGTACCAGTAAATTTGAACAACTTCCGGTTCTGATAAAGTGATACGAGTAGAGATAATATCTTTTAAGATGCTGGATTTTTTTTTAAATGTTTTATCGCTACATGTTACCATTTTTATTCCATGGTGGTTAAGATTGAAACTGGAGACGTTTGATTTCTACGACTTCCGGTTTGAATAGAAAGTTAAATTGAGGAAGTAGAGCCTATTGTTGGGGCGCTGAATCGATTACAAATAGACCCTTCTCGATATCTATTGCTTTGATATCTGTCGACAAACAGAAAAAAAAACGGATGTAGTCGTTCTATAAAACATCTAATAAAACTCTATGGATTACGGAAAGTAATCCAAACCAAGCAAAATTCAATATATACGTACAGCAATGGAAATTGGGAGGGGAGAAGGAGGGATGGGAGCAAGATAGCTCCATGGTAAGCAAGGTGTTGTGTGGTCAGGCGGTCTAAAGCATTAGGCTGACGATAGTGAACTGAAACCCATCAGGATGTTTCTGTGTTCCTGCTCCAGTCGAGTTCAGTAGAAAGATATTCAACAGTGCCAGAAAGAGCTGAACATTAAAAAAAGTGGTAGAGCGCTTACCTTTGTTGTAAGGGATCCCTGGTTCGTTCCCAGGCCATGTGAGTTTGTGATAGGCAACACCGTGTTCGTGGGTCTTCTCGCGGTTTCTTCCACATTCTCATTCATAATGATTCACTTCTATTATTTACCAGTCTCCTTTAGCCTAAAGATTTAACCGTGAAACGTTAAATTAGGTAAAATATATATGCCATTTTGCTAAATGGAAACTAAGACATTTTAATTGAAAGACAATCATTACCCATCTTTCTTTTATACAAGATTTTTTTTTTTCACCCGAGGGGTATTAAATTCATGTATCCTGCTACTGTATTTGCGACAACATTTATGTATTATTTTGCTAATTGCCATTTAGGGAGCGTTTGAATAAAGTACCCTCCCTCAACCCCCTCCCCCGCCCATCCATACATGCACTTGCTATGACCACCTGCATTTTATAATAGGGTAACCTGATAAACCAACCGCACGTGTTATTTACCTCAATGTTCTGTCGGTCGACCCCCTACGCTTTATATATACGCGTACGCTAGCAGCCGAGTCAATAAGAGAGCATCACCCTCTTTCTCCATGCTTTACCTGTTTAACAGCGCAGATGAGTAATGAATGAGGTTTACAGCGGGGTTTACCTGCTGACGATATTATGGCCATCTATGGGGAAATTTTCGCACCATGAACAGCCATCGGAGTACACGAAAAGCCAGGCAGGTGATAGCGAAACGTAATTCAGGTAAATTGGAGTGCAAACCGACCAGGGTATTTGCTTTGAGCAAACATGCTGTTATCATATTCAGAGCTGTTGTTAATTGACTGAGAAACTAATAATGTAGCAAAAAAACAATTGAATGATAGTATACAAACTTAAAAAAAAAAGAAATGTTTTCTCTTTTCTGGTGTACGATCTGTTTTCAATACAAATTTGCTCTGTAAATTAAATTCAAATTTTATATCACTTCGTTGGGAAATAATTGTACTTTTATTCAAACGATATTATATAATTATTATTGAATTTTATTCTTGTTTGGTTTCTTGACTGGAGGTTAATGTCTTTTTTTCAGCACCGAGCTTAGATGAGACGACACCTAAAGTTTAATGGAGCCTCCTTGTGGCTAGACGGTTATCATTCTCGCTGATGTGTGGAAGACACGTGTTCGATTCCCGGTCAGAGCGCATGTGGTTCGAATTTTACGTTGAACTGTAGATTGAATTTTCATATAATCTCGGCAAAGAAGAAAATATTAAACTCCATACATATAAACATCGCTCTTTTAATCGAAAAGTGACACAACTTAAAATATTTTTTTTTCAGGAGAACAATTTGAAGATTGGCAACGCTGTAGGTGAACACTGGCAGACAAATGTCACATTTGCTTCTTGGGGAAAGACAGAATGTATACCCTTCACTTTGATGTGTTTACACAAAACCCTCCTACCATTTAGGACTATTTTCAACATTATATGTTAATAAGGATATTTTTAATTTGTTTCACTTTTCTATTAAAGGAAGATTCGATTCTCGGCGGGAACTCATGTGGTTCGGATCCCATTTTAAGTTGAAGATCCAAGTCTCACATAGTCTAGCTACTGAACAGGATGCTAAATTAATTCAATTAGAGTTGATTTGATTTTAATTTTAGTGTCGCTTTCAGCAGCGAGGCTGTATGAGACGTGGACCTACAGCTTAAAATGTGAAATCCGAATCACATTAGCTCCCGCCGTCAATTGAACTTGGGTCTCTTGCGCCAAAGGAGCGTACGCTATCCACATAGACACGAGGCAACTCAACTATAAATGGATAAAGTGATTTTTTTTACAAATAAAAGAATTTATCAATGTCTAAAGATATACAAGTCATTACACAATATACTCAAATAATAATAAATATGGTTTAAATGTTCGTTGACCTCTCGTGAAATAGATGGATTCTGATCATTTCTAGCCTAGAATAAATAAATAAAAAAAATCTGGCAGTAAATTTTGTACATAAAATTATACAAAAGGAGAAGGGAAAAGCTTTCTGAGAATTAAGGCAAGACTAGAAATAATTCTTCGAGAATCGATACGAGAAAACCTTATTTCTTATCTCCTGAGTAACACTAATTGCGAACGAGATCTTCATTATTAGCAAGATTCGCTATCCGTAAGTGGTGGAGCCCTATATTTTATAAGTATCTTATAAGTTAGGAAAACAGAAGCGGATAACTTTTTGTTTGGAAAGTATAAAAAGAATTGAAAGCAACGAACTTAAATGTCACCTATGATTAGAGGTCTTCACACGCTCGGGCTAAGCCCGCGGACCGGACTCGAGCCTACAAAGCGTACAGTATATCACTTCGGGCCCGGGCCATAAATTTGTAAATAGTCTATGCAACCATATTCCTCGGGCCTTTTCGGGGATAACTTTGTGAATATACTGTACAACGTTACATCACCTTTCTGGATCGTTTTTTCTAGAGAACTTTAAAACACAAATGTAAAATTAAACCGCTAAGTGCTATAAATAAAAATATAATTTTGCGTTAATTATTAAGTTACTGTAATTCGAGCTTATTTCGGGCTCATTTGATTATCACACGAGCTTGGGCCGGGTTCGAGCCTAAATGCTAAAACATATTTCGGACTCAGGTCGGGCCTCATTTTTTATTATAAAGTCACGAGCCGGGCCAGTCCCGGGCTAAAAATTCCGGCCCGTGCAGCCCTCTACCTATTATTACTTCTTCTTTATTTCTATTTACGTGGAGTTTTAATCAAATTAGATTGAAACATGACAACGAACTTGCTTATTCCGATGTGAATAATTATATAAAGACAATAGTTCATTCACGAAATGCACTTTTCTCTAACCAACAATGAATCCTCTCTTTTATCTCTTATTCTGTGGACTAAAAGAACAGATTATGAAAACCACTCATATTAATTTATTGATGAAATAATAGAGTGATAATTGCAGATTGATTATATTCTGTCATGAGACAAAATATAATGTCAGTATGAAAATTTTGAGTTTAAAAATCAAGTACGGTACAGTCATGATTTGACCTTGAACTGAACTAGTGATTCTATTTTTCAATTCTCATTCTTATTGTAATTTGATGTGAGAAACAAAATGTGGGATTATTTGTGTATATATAAAAGAAGTCCTGACTGACTGATTGATCCACCCCCAGGACAAACTACTTAAGCTAGAAATTTGGACAAGACATAGGATTTGTGATGTGAGGTCTCACTAACGAAGGATTTTTGCAAATTCGACGGGTAAAGGGGGGTGGGGGGGAGAAGAGAGGTGGCAATTATTTTCAGTGGCATCAAATTCGATATATGGATTTCTTAATTAAAATAGTTAGGCGCGTCTTTCATCCTTTCTTTTATATATGCATCTCGGATATATATGCATCTCGGAATCCGTAAAGGTTCGATCCCAACCCCCGCCAAGTGAACTTTGTGGTAGACAAACACCGTGTGCGTGGGTTTCCTCGGGGTTGTCCCGTTTCCTGCCACTTTGTTCATTCCACCATTTTCATTCATTTCTCATTATCACCATCTCTTTTAGCCTACCCGGCATAACCGTGGGACGTAAAACTCAGAGATTTCATTTCATTTTTCGGAATCCGTAAAGGTTAGAGACATGAAATTTGGTACATGGACTTTTCATTTAAAATAATTAGACACGTCTTTCAGTGCTTTTTGTTATTTGAGCTAGAAGAGAAGAAAACAGTGAGAAGCAAAAAGCTGAGGAATTACAAACATTGTAATATACAAATATCTAAAAAAAAAAAAAAATAAATAAAAAATAAAAAATAAAATAAAAATAAAATAAAAAATAAGGTTAGAAACATTAAATTTGGTATTTGAACTTCTGATTTAAAATAATTGAGGAGTTTGATGGAATAAGGGGGTAAGTTTGAAACATGCAGTTGGAGAAAAACGATGTTGAAAATTTAAGTAGTGTTTTTTCTTGCATAAAACAATGTAATATACAGCATTTTATTCCGATATTGAATTGAAATGTTACCAGGAGGCTAAACAAGCATGGCAAAAGCCACAAATGCGTTTGATGCCGAAAGGTCGTAAACTCGCTTACGCCCTTATTACATCAAACTCGTCAATTATGTATTAGAAACTT
The DNA here is from genome assembly GCF_964235325.1 of Thermobia domestica. Taxonomy (NCBI): domain Eukaryota; kingdom Metazoa; phylum Arthropoda; class Insecta; order Zygentoma; family Lepismatidae; genus Thermobia; species Thermobia domestica. Next base: position 171,887,736 of record NC_137454.1, on the reverse strand, counting down.
GTTTAACCGTTTCTTGATATTTGCCTTACAAGAAACTAAAAAACAGAGCTATAGGAAAAGAAAGAGAAAACAAATGTACTCATCTTGTTCATAATCAGATATTAACCTTAAATAATTCTGGAAATTTTTTGATTCTTTAATATAAGTTCCATAACATTGCATACGTGGACAGGATTAATGTTTAACAGTTGTTAAGAATATATGCTGAACCATTCATAATTGGATGTTTTCTTATTATACTGTTTCTATTTAAAAAAAAAAAAAGTTCATAGAGAATATAAGAAAAGATCACACCTACGATCCACTGATGGTCCGGATTGAAAATTTCGTTTTTTTTTTTTTTTTTTTTTTTTTTTTTTTTTTTTTTTTTTGTAGACACTAATATTGTGCACTTCCATTATGAAAACTGGATATAAGAAAGGTAAATGTCCCAATAGAATGAACATTGTTCTAAAAGATACTTTGTCTTTTTAAAAATCGTATACTTTTACACTTTTCCTTGTGCCGACAGTTTGTCATTCTGCACGTTAGGGAGTTTATATTGTGTATAATTGCTTCTTAAGATGAATTACATAATAATGGCGCTTATATTAATTATTTGATTTCTACCTTATCATTTAGAGATGTGACGCTTTTAGAAATAAGTTCGTTAGATATTATGAATTTTCTTGATTTTATTCGTAGTTTCCTAAACGCATTTTCATTTTCTAAATCTGTACCCTTTCTCACCAGCTTTATTAGTCGTTAAAACATTTTATAATTGTAAATAAATTTACAGCCGTTGTCTTTGTTTGTACTAGACTTTAAAATACACTATTCGCTTCACGCGTTTGTAAAGAAGAAAAAAAAAAACATGGCGAGCACCATGGTAACGGAAAGGAAATGACGACATCACTATTTCAGTTTATAAGGTGTCGAATAGAAAACCATTTTTAATCTTTAATATTTCTTATAAACTTATGTCTTAATAATTATTTCAGGAAAAAATCCAACTAACTGAAATGGATTCATAATGAATCGAATGGAATTGAATTCTACCTAACACTTCCACATGGTCACAAATGGTGCACCAATCTTAGGTATTTTTACAGATAACCATTAATGACACATTTGAACAGGAATTTCCTCCATGGCCAGAAATGACGTGGACACAAATGACGCTGAACTGGTCTCCATACTCCAAGATTTGAGTATCATAGAGAGCAGTGTCAATACAATGTTAGTTTATCTGTTTGATACATAATATACTGAAGTAAAGGATACCAGATAGTGCTGCACTGAGAAAAATCCGTTCTCCGGACAATGGTATATTGTACAAATATACGGAATCATCTTGATTGCTACAGAAATTGTAGTTATCTATATACTACATACGCACTGCCCTTAGATGTTACCTCATGCCGTTGCAGGATGTCTGACATCCAACGGTTTCCGTATATCACATGCACATACTTATGTTATATTCCTCAGCTATATGTTATATACGTCCATTTGTATGTGAGATCCAGAAAGCCTATATTGTTTCATACGGAAAGTACGTATAGATGGAACACATATGGAAAGCATTATAAAACATGCGTTTTCAGTTATACGTCTACTGTACGTTAAATCCAAAAACTACAGGAATTACGCTTGTATCCTACCTTTTAATGTACACCACCTACATTTTTTTTTTCTCAGTGCGTCTGTGACCAAGGGCAGTGTTACTAATACTACAACTAAAATTCTCAGTGGTACTCAAATCTAAGGGCGCGGGTGTTCTCGGACACCCTGTATAAGAATCAGTTTATATATATATATATATATATATATATATATAATTTGATCCGTAAGGGAAGGTAAAAATTATGTTCGCTGCTTGATTTATGTAGACATTAATGCTCCTTTCAGCGAGATGTTGCATATGATTTAACGTAGGGTCCAAAAGGCATAAGCTCCCACTGTGAATTGAATCAGGTCCTCCGAAACAAAGGCTCTTATACTAACTACATAGGAACGGAGGAACTCAAGGGAGAAAACTATATCACATTTATTTGTTTGAAATATTTCAAGGTGATTATAGCCATAAATATTCTGTTGTATTTTATGTTGTGATGTTGCTTGATTATAATTCAAATTTAAAATGCTCAAACTCCAGATTTGCAAATCACATGACACTATTCCTTTTGGTTTCTTTGTTTTGAAAAATAGCTCTATATGCTTTTATTTCCTTTATTTTTTTAAAAAAAATGTGTCCCTTTGCAGCACTGCAGTTATATAATAAGTTGACCAAGGTGAGATCAGAACCACCGTAATGCGTTTCACGTGGTCCAAAGGTTCATAGGCTATCCATTATACCAGCTGAGATTTAACGATAGGATTTGGATTTCGAATAGGCACTTTCAAATAAGAAACGCGGCACCAAAGTATACACTGAAGAACCTGTCTTGTTTCCTTGTATCTTTTATCTTTCATTACGAAAAAAAAAGCTGTCTTCTTGTTTTCTTCTTTTTCCTTGAAAAAAAAAAAAGACAAGAATTTTTTCTGGTGTTAACAAGAACGATTAATAGCATGTTGTCACCGTTGGATGCTGGAGGTCGATTTTTCATCATGCTTAGAAAGAGGGAGGGAGTGGGGAAGAAATGAGGTCTCGTCACATCATGTGACGTATCATTTGTGACGTCAAGCAAGCGTAAAAGATGGCGTATTTCAGCTTTTATAATTTATAATTTTCTTGCTTTTTTCCTTCTTCCGGGAGGAGTTGAAAAATATATTTATTTTGTTACAGTTCGAATGATTAATCTGAAATAATGTGTCTTATCATTGATGTAATTTCAATTTGCTTGTCATAGTTCATTTCAAAGCAGTCGAAGCATACGTATTTTTTCCCCCTGTTTCGTACTAAAATCTCAAACTTAGTTCGGAGGTAAACGGTAATGGAGCTAAGCATTCTTGCGCTCTCACATCAGGAACGTAGTCAGAACACTAACACAGAGATGGGTCGTCGAGATGGTGTAACTTGAGTTCACCTTACATTATTGACTTATTGATGGAATATATTATATATGTATAAACAAATTGAGATTTCAAGGAGGCATCAGCTCCTCTGGCCACCCCTAGCCAGTCTGCCTCACATACTTATCAAAATTTCCTCCCCAAGTTCTCTCCCATTACACTATACTTAACAAGCTTATTTGTATAGCTTAGACTGTGGGTCCTCCTGAATAATACAAAAACAATGTGTATGAATATCATAATAATTATTGTTCTATTTATAATGATAAAAGTTCAGAAAAAGTACGTCAAGAGACAAGTATAGTATGTACTAAGCAAATAATCTAAAATTACTCTGACATTAATCTCTGTGGTTCTCAAACTTTGGATACAGGTACTTCTAGGACACCCTGTACATTAGATGAGATAGAGATCTAATTATGTAAACTGACAGCAGAACTGTAGACTGAACAGTAATGAATCTCATAATCCTAATGACCAGGTAATCAAATACAATGTATGCAGCTTGGAGGTGTTTGGAGTACGCAAGGAGGGGTCCGGAATTACCCTCCCCTCCCCCCCTTGAGCAAGATATTATACAAAAATAAACAATTACTATTAAGATATGTATAGAAAGACTTGAAATAATATGAACTTGGGAGCATGAACCTTCCCCTCTTAACGAAATTCTGCGTACGTCATTGATGTGATAAGTTCGAAGTTTGTTTCTGGTGATCAACTTCGACATCATAAATGAAGGGACTAATCCTCAGAGTAGGTTAAACTTACCACATTGCCTTGATTTGAGCTTAACGTTCCTTTCAGGAGCGCGGCTATATGAAATGTGACCCTACAGCTCAACGTGGAATCCAAACTACATGAGCTCTCACTGAAAGCACATTCTTTTGAATTGAATGACATAAAGTGATTACACTATTTTCAATCAACTTTTTCCTTTCTAGATTGAAGTGTACTTCCATCCTGTTTAACTAACAGGGCCGCAACTAAGAGGGATCAAGTGGGGCACATGGTTTATGATGCGTCTAAATGGGCAATATGTATACATCGAGGGGGCTTCGAATTTCGTGTTTGCCTCAGGTGACAAAAACCTTAGTTGCTGGCCTACCAACAAGCTTCGTTGATTGATTGATTCAGTTTAGCTTATCAACAAGAATATTTGCCTCGTCACAAAGTAACTTCGTAATTTCTTCTCAATCCACGATAAATTCACCTGCAATCGAACTCAAGATCTTGCATAATCTAGCCAACTCATTTTGTAGTTATTTTTGATATTATGGAAGAAAGCACAATATCGTTAAGTAAATAACAATTTCCTTAATTTAAGGCAATATTGCACGGTTTAACAAACTTCGTTCTGGTACTCTTTTAAACTTAATAAACGACAATTGATTTCGAGATCTGGAGTCAATTTGACTACTTCAAACGCTTTTGAACTGTTTACTTGTTATGTAAAACGCAACACTCCAATAAATAAGAAAAATAGAAACGAAATACAAACGTAATATAAGCATTCTATTATATTTTTAGTACTTACAAAGGTTAGAAAGGAAAAATATGGAGTTGACATATGAATCAAACAGAAAAGTAAAGAGAAGGAGAAATGGAAGAGTATAGGCGATTCGTAATCGAGAAGAACTACCTGACATGACAGAAAATGTCCGTTTTGTGAAGTAAATGCTATATCCAATATTGTTAAGAGTTAAATGTGTTATTTCTACCCCCCGACCTTTTCCCCATCCTTTTTGCTTATACATATTATAGCTAGCCATCAACCGTCACCTTAAAACACAAACAGAGAAAAACTACATATAAAAATACAAAAAATTGCATCGTTAAGCGGCAAACATACGTTACTTCCACAGTCATGTAGTTAAGTGCTCCAAATGGTCTATTAAAAAAAGAAACGAAAAAAATGACTGACTATATGGTTTACTTTTACTGGAAATATGAAAGAATAACAGCCCGATACTGTAAAATGTTGATGTTTGTATGTGTACAATAATTCTAACCTTTCTTTGCTGCAGGATATATATATATCTATATCTATATACATATATATACTTGTCGGAGAGGGAGAGGGTAAAAGGGAATAAAGTTGAACCGCACCAACCATTCATTTTAATACAGAAAGAAGTTCATACGTACTGTAGTATAGTGTACATGGCGACATAAAACTTGACAATCCTTTTATGAGAAGCGATTACAAAATATAAAGCATTTTAATTGTTACTGTAATCGGTGCGTTAGTGACTCAAATAACTGGCAATCGGCGGTGATCATGGCTAGAACGCGTGTCGGCTGCACATATCGACTAGGTTCGAGTTAGCGTCAATACACATAGCCGTTAATTTATACAGCTGTAATCAACGGAGGGTGTTAATTGTAAACCCTGGGTTTCACGTTTTCCAATTGGTCCTGATAATGGGAGAGTTTGTGGCGGCAATAGACCATCTCGATTCGTTCTTGTTTGTTTAGTTGCTGTTACATATCCTCCTCTTCCCCTTCAGCCCTCACCTAACATCCGCTTTTGCTGGGCTTAGGATATTCTCTACTGCCCCCACCTTTCAACAAACACACACACACACACACACATCTGTCTCTCTATCTATATATCCACAAATAATAGTGAATAACGTGGATCTTTTTTTCATTTTATCTAACATTGATGGCCAAAGCATTTCTCGTCGTAAATAACATATCAAATTGGGCTTTTAATGTGGACTATTTGCCATGGGGCAACTTCACTACACATGTAGCAACTTGTGGATATAGAAACATAAAACTCGTATAACTATCCGCTATTTGATCATTGCATAGCTCGTCCAATGACTGTTTCTGTTATCAATAGATATACACTCTATCTACAAGATAGAACATGACAGTCTAGTTCATAGATTCTCTGCAATATATCAGTGTATTAAGCGTCTGTCCTCGTTAGTTTGTACTCAATCAGTGGTAATAAAGCGTTCGAATGATGAATATGAGAAGGTTTGAGTTCAATCCCCGTACTCTATAGAGAACACAAATTTCATTTCAGCGATACGGTTACTACTGGTCATTTCTGTAGACTTTACTTCTCGGATAATTTCTGTGTTTTGTAAGAATTATCCTCTGTTGGCGTCCTCAGTTGCAATCTTCTTCCTCTCCCTGTTCTCCTTCCATTGTATCCTCTACCAGACACTGTACTTTTATTTCTTCCATTGTATCTTCTACCAGACACCGTATATTCTATGCTCGTTTCCACTGTATATTTTACCAGATAGTGTATACTCCCTTTCATTGTATCTTCCACCAGGTATTGTATACTCTCTTCCACTGTATTTTCTATCAGATATCATGCATTCCTTTCCACTGTATTTTCTATTAGATCATATACTCCTGAGAATAATAACTATTTCTGCTGCGTTTAGTAAAATACAACACACAAAACATTTAACATGTCTTTCTTTTAATATTTTATTCAGAGAATCAGAGCATTTTGTTTTATTTTGTTTACTAAATGTTTCATTTCCCATTTCTAATCCTTGATTTTTGTTTCTCGTTCGCAGTTTATGGATAGGATACAATAATTTGTTTTAAATCATGGACTCATATAACTAACAAAGTAATACAGTAATATCTATACTTATGAAGGCTCAAAATTATAGTTTCAACAAAGATCCAACCACAGACACATCGTAAACTGTAAACGATTCACTAAGTAACATAATGAAGTATTTCTATTGAGCACATCATTTCTTGAAATTATTCAACAGATATATGGAGATTCCACATTCTACCATATAGTCAGTCAAAATAGAAATAAAAATAAAATATCTCTTTCGCGGTCTTACTATACTACCAAGGTTGCTCACTCCCAATAAAATCACTATCGAAGGTACAATGTAGTGTAACTGTGCGGAAAATTCCTCAACACTAATTAATATATAAGCTCATTATCAAAGGGAAGCTCACATGTATCAGTTATTTTTTTTTTAAATATAACTGCAATAACCTGGAACTTGTTCTCAAATTCCATAAAGGACCTCTCAGACCAATACTAACATATAGTTTCTCTGCTTGTATTTCCTCACCAGCCTCTTATTCATAAACTAGGATTTCTCGTGCGATATTCTTTCTATACAGCTTTCCGCAGTCTACCCCCAACCCTACATGACACTTATATTTTCTTATATTCTTCCAATACAGTCTTAAACCCCATCACCACCAAAAAAAAAAAAAAAAAAAAAAAAAAAATCACTAGCTTAAAAGTCCTTACTTCTTGATTTTAGTATTTCCTGTATCACTTAAGCCCTTTTGCTGTTTTCCACACATCTTAGGTGTGTCTCTACTTTATTCCTATGTTCCTTAGACACCTTAGTTTTAATATTCTTAAGAAGTATATTTTACATAACCACCTAGTACATATATTTCTATTATTTCCATCCACACAAAGATTTCATCTTTAATTAGGCAGGAACACCTCTGTTCATCAGTCTAAAACATCCTAAAATAAAAGGCTACTAACTCTTACGTTAGACCATCCACTCATCTCTTGCTTTGACGTATTTTTTTTTCTTAATATGTGATCCTTGAAAGATGTAAATAGCCTTCTTAGCCACGAAGGACATGCTATAAGATAATAATACTTACGTATTTTTAACTTTACACAATTTATTCCAAAACTATCGAGAGAGAAAAAACTCCTTCGTGGTTCAGTGTTTGGCGTACACGCCTTTGATGTGGGACACCAGGGATCGATTCCCGGCGGGAGTTCATGTGGTTCGGATTCTACATTAAACTGTAGGTTCACGTGTTATATAGTTTCGCCGCTGAGACAGACACTAAACTCATATTAAAAAAATCGAGAGAAACCGGGTCTTGACCCTCGAGATTGAGATCGAGCCAAGCATTTGTTCATCAAGACGGGACCGAAACCGAGACGACGGTTTTCGACTCGAGACGAAACCGAGATTGAGAACACTATTTGTTATCCGGGACGAGACCGGAACTGTATACAATCTCGTCTCGTCTCGTCTCGATTCTATCCATACTTTGGGTGTACATTCCCCGTTCGTGTCACTTGCGTCATCGTTGTTGCACCGGCAAATACATTTTTGGATGTTTGTGATGCTGTAGTGTCCTTAGATTAGTAACACTAAATAATAAATGTGGTATTGTAAGTCTCGTTTAACATGTAGGTATGGCATATGTAATAATATAATAGGACACAGTGCCATTTGACAAATTATATTAATCTACTGGTATTTGCAGAGTATGTCAAACAGTTTCGTCCGTCAATATTTGCGGCATACAAAATTTCAGCATTTTTTACCCATTAGTTTCAAATTTAGAAAGATGTTTCAGGATAAATTTCATCCCTGTGTAAACTTGTATTATTGGTACTACATGTATTATAGCAGCTAGCTTCATACTATACAAACAGGAAGGAGGAGGGGAGATATAAAGCTTAGATATGAACCGTGACTTTAAATCAAGAATTTTTGGGTATTTCATACACGTAGTTCACAAATCATAGCCCGTTTTCATTGCAGCCATGCGTAGGAGTTAAGAATATTGGACTCGATTCTCTAGCTGAAAATTCTGTTTTTTGTACATATTTCTACACTGAGATGTCATTGAAAAGGACGCCATTCACCAAAAACTAGAAAATCTAAACGTTTAGTCAGTACAGAAAGAAATATATTTGAGTGAGTGACTAGAGGTAACGTCCCTTTTCTCAGCAACCGAAACCACATGGGCTCCCATCAAAAATCGAACACGAATTTCCCGCATACGGAAAAATATAATTTGAAGAGAATATTTACATAGAATCTAAAGTAAAGGAATTTTATGTTCATATTATACAAAGAGGTCCTATCTTCGACTAAAGTAGGGGCCTAAGAAGTTAATCAACAAAATGTATAGCTACACTGAATCAATATAAACATGAAATTCATATGAACAGATAGTCTTATCACGATTAGATCTGTCAAATGCTTATGTTTGAACTTAAGTCAGCATATTAGATACACATTTTGATGCAATTTGAAGTGTTTTATTATAGACTTAATTTTCTTTCCTCTTTCATCTGGATACACCTCAATATGATTTAAAAATATGTTTATACTTCTGTGTAACTGAGGAAAACTTGAACATATATGCTTTATTAAATATTTAATTGATACTTTTTGTTCTGTATACAGTGTAATCTAGGCAAAACTCTACAGTATTATAGCTCAATTTATATAATATAAGTTACTACTTTGTGGCTATGTAAACCTGAATTTGATTCCTTTGTAGTCTACATATGTGGTTCCATCGAGAACCGAACCTGTAACTATGCATAGTCAGATACAAATACATTTACTATTCAACTACCCAAGGGCCACAACATAACATAAAAGTGATAATACCATACACTGATATACATGTATAGAAGCAAGAGCACCGTGTTGTGCATATCCACTCAGACCTATTATAGTTTCAAATGGGTTTCACTCGCAAAAGCTAACACAATTAATTAACCGACCGATTAACTTTACATTACACTACCTCCAACCAAACCAATTCATTTCCCTCCGCCTTCCTGTCTGGAAGCCGTTAAATAGTGTTCTTGTCTCATAAATTGGTCACCGAAGAAGAAGAAATTCGGTTATTCTTTAATTGAATAAGGATTCACAGAAGCATTCAAATTATACAATGGTAAGACAACGAAGAACTTAGCGCAGCGACAATTTTGTAATTTTCGCTAATTAGATAGGCGTAATTAACAAAATTGGATAATGTGATTATAACATAGGATTACATTCGAGCTAACCGACTTATTTCCAGTATTCATGTTTCTATCAGTAATTCCATAATACTTTTTCATCACTTTACTCTAGCTAATAGGAGGCGCGGAAATTCCTCAGTCTTTGATATTTTCTAATGAAAAAAAAAAAGATGCAAAAATGAGTTTCAGTTCCTTTGTTTCTTGCCTTTTTAGTGAAAAATCTTTTTTTAAAAAAAACTTTCCCAAATTTTGAACTTTATTACGATTACATAGTAGGATATACGATTTTACTGTTCTACTGGCATATTACTGCATACTATAACTCTTAAACAAGAGCATTTTTTTCTTATTTTTCGTTTTTGTAACAGGTATCTAAAGTGATTATCTCAGCCGAGTTCATTACTGGAGTCAATCCATTAACATCTTGATGGGTAATGGTGACTTTAATGGTGGCTATCCATAGCCTGTTTAAAATCTATAAACTTTCCTCTGGAGTCACTACATTAACATCTTGATGGGTAACGGTGACTTTAATGGTGGCTATCCATATCCAGTTTAAAATCTATAAACTTTCCTCTGGAGTCACTACATTAACATCTTGATGGGTAACGGTGACTTTAATGGTGACTATCCATATCGTGTTTAAAATCTATAAGCTTTCCTAGCTTCTATGCAACTCGCATAGTATTAAAGAAATGTTGCTTGCCTATAATAAAAGAATATTGACCGTTTACTGTCTTAGCAGTTTATTCCATTACTTACAAATGATTGCAAAGCATGCAGTAAAAGTAATTGATTTTAGACAGTTTTGGCCTTCTCGTCATGAAGTAATAACTATCTCATCATAGCGTAATAAATATGAGCTCCAAATCAAGACTAGTGTTGCCCAAAACACAAGAACCTTAACGTGTCGTCTCGATTCTTGTCTCGAAAATGAAACAAGAAGTGTATTTTCAAACTCGAGACGAGACGATAAATCTCTCCAATCTCGTGGGCAACACTAATTCACCCAAATGTTAGATCTCAAACACTGTTTTTGGTGTTATTTTAATGACAAATATGGCTTAAATGTTATTAGTCTATACCACAACCTTTGTGAACTTCTCATGACGCGAAAGGATTCTGATAACTTCTAGATGAAAATTAAGAAGAAAATCAAGGTATAAATTTAAAAAATGAGACGAGAAAAATTTCGAGACAAGACTAGAAAAGCTTTCTGAGAATCGGAACGAGACGAAAATTCGGTAAAAAAAATTACGAGACGAGATGAAAGGAGAAAACCTTATTTCTTGTCTCTTGGGGAACATGTTTACTATTCAACTAGCCAAAGGCACAACGTAACATAAAAGTGATAACAGTACAAACTGATATATATAATAATAGTAATAATAATAATAATAATAATAATAATAATAATTAGTCTTTGGCATTTTTACACTATATTTCAATATTTTTTCCAATAAATAAAATATTTTACTATTGAAACCTGAGGTAGTAGTTCTACTATTCTATTATCCCACTATTGAAACTCGTTGGCACACTTTGTGTTGCTATTTTGATTTAGAATAGCACAAGGCATCAAAAATCAGAATTGTTTCGATTAGAGTAGGGAAAGATATGTAGAACTAAATAACTGTCCTGAATTTTAGGAAGTGTTCTTTACAAGTATAGACATTAAGATAACCGAATGAATTGAACCCACATTATGTTCCATTGTTTGTTTATTTTAAAGAAGGTTTCTTGTGATCACTAGAACGAGTTTTTGTTATGCGTATCCAATAGTTCTCGAAGATTTGGTTGTAGAATTCTCTTACAGTTTTATTTTGTAATAAGTGCACCGTGCCATTTGAGAACGCAATCATATGAAATATTTTCCTATCAAGACCTTTCGTTCCTGAGTTCTGGCCATCAAAATTGAGGTTTGGACTCAATCAAAATTTCGACATTATTTGCAACAATTTAAATTATTTTACCCTCACTTTTTTTTTTTTTGCTTTCATCTGAATCTCCAGTATTGACTACACTATTATGGCCCTTGGATACAACACATACTTTAAAAAAGAAAAAAATATGATTTTGATATTGTACAGACAAACGACTCTCCCCAGGAACGTATGCAGAAATTTATTTTGACGGTCCAAAGTATTGCAGGGAGTTCAAATTCAATCTCAGGATAAATTATATTAAAATTTGTAAAATTGCCTCTAAAATTAGATTAAATTGCAGAAAAGTCGGATTTCGGGAGGATTCGGACTCCGATAACCCACCTCTATATGCGCCCCTGTTCTAACTTCGAACAACACATATATTATGTTTTATAAAAATAGAAGTATTTTTTTAAATGAAATTTTCACTAAAATATTTGATTTACTAAGAAAGTATGTAGTTCTCTCACTACTGACTCATTCACACTCCAAGCAGTAAAGAAAATTAGGAATCCTCAGATGAATTTACACCATACTCCACCATAATCGAATGACTATATTGCGAAAGCTATAGAGAAACTTCTTCATAGTGTATCTATTGTGTGAGAAAGGTGGGTGAATTGATTCATTTCTGACCGATATTAACTCGAAGCATTGGAGATTATGTGAGAGCCACAACAAACATACCATATGGTGTCAAAATTGAGTAGCTTTTATGTAAGTAATCGTTGAATAACGCCGAGAGAGGGAGACGTAGAGAAGAAAAAGTTCACACTCATTTTCGATTGATTTTAATTCGAAGTAGTGGTAGCGATTTTGAAACTTAAAAATGTACGAGTCATATTGCATCAAAATATAAGATGTATAAGTTATCTTACATCATTTTGCAAATCGACGAGGGAGATATTCACCTTACATTTAGGGGGATAAATTCATCTTTGTCCCTGACTCATTTTAATCCAAAGCACTTAGGATTGTGGGAAAGTCTCAAAGAAAATGTAAAAAGGGAACCTGTCAAACAGTAGGGTAATATTATACAATCTTTCTGAAAAATCCGGGTGCGGGAGAAAATCCATCTCTTTAGAGGATTTTAGTTATATTAAGAGGGGAAACCTCAAAAAATATATATACCGGTATATGCCATATTGTATCAAAATGAAATATTTTTTTAAATGCAAATTATCGTGAAATATATTTTTTTTAATTTGTTGAGGTGGAGTAATTCAACATTTGTTTCTTGACAAATTTTAACCTCAAGCTGAGGGAATAATCGGTATTCCCTTAAAAAAAATATATACAGTCGAAATTGAATAATATTTACTTAGCTTACCCTGAAAAATTGTTTTGTATACATGTTAAAATTTCCGACATGGGATGGCATTTACCCTTTCATTCCCTTCTGTTTCATGGATTGCAACTCTGAATAGGTTTATTTCGGAAGGTAGTATATAAAAATATTTACAAAATTTCATTAAAATCGGATAAGACTTTTAAGAGTTATCGTGGAACAGACAAACAAATGCCGATCGAGCCTAGCTCGCTACTCCTGCTTCAATAAAAATAAGGATATCGCTGTTCTTTTATAATTCCTCTATACACTTCCATAAATAGGATATTTTGATAATGTACCGCAAAATTAATGAGAACTCGAATACCTCGATTATCTTCTCTTTGAATCGAATTTATTAGTCGGAGAAAGATCAAAAATGTTTTGTCTCTTTTCAAAAAATATTCTATGTATTTTAAATGGTATGATGACTAAAATAATGACCAAGTGAGCGACTCTTCCTCTTTCCTGTCACCAACTTGAATCCCAAAGTACATGAGTAAGTTTCAAATCTCGAACAAAACATACATTATGCTTTATACAAATAGAAGTGATTTTACGAAATTTTCAAGGAAATATTTTATTTACTAAGGAAAGGTGTCGTTCCTTCATTATTGACATATTTAAACTCCAAGCAGTAAAGACAGTTGGAAATCCTCAGAAGAATTAACACCATACAGAAAGTATTTCACCAAACTCGAATGACTTTATTTTGAGAAAGCTATCATACAGTGTATGTGTATGCGAAAGGATTGGGTAAAATGACTCCTTATTTCTGGTCGATATTAACTTGGAGATCGTGTGAGAACCTCAAGAAACATAGTCATAACATTGCGTCGTTGAATAATTTTTATGTAGGTAATCGGTGGAACACATATATTTTACACTACGGGGGAGGGAAGAGGTCTGATGGAGAAGTTCACACGTTCTCGATGAAGTGAGGATGAATGTAAAACTTTAGAAAAAAAAATGCGTCTTATTGCATCAAAAATTTAACATATGAAAGTTAAACTGAATTTTAAAAAATCCAGGTGGGGGAGGGAATCCACCTCTTTATTCTTCACTGATTTCAGCTCCATTCAGAGATGATTCGAAAGCCTCAAAACCTATGTAGAAAATATATCATATTACATCAAAATGAAACATCTTTTAAACGCGAATTAGTATGGAGTATGTTTTTTTTTTTTAATGTGTGTGTAGGGAGGAGGCATATACCAAATTTCATTAAAATCGGATACAACTTACAAGAGCTATCGTAGAACAGACAGACATATACCGATCGAGTCGAACTTGCTACGTTCGCTTCAATAAAAATAAAGATAAGGTTGTTCTTTTATAATTCCTCTATGCACTATCATAAATAGGATATTTTGATACTGTACCGGAAAATTAATGAATACCTCGATTATCTTCTGTTTGTGAGTCGAATTTACTAGTCGGAAAAAGATTTAAAATGTTTTCTCTGTTTTCAATAAACATTCTACGTATTTTAAACGGTATGATGATTAAAATAATTTAGAAGTATCCTTTTTACTTAGTTTATTATTGTTCTTACTTTTTTTTTTTTTTTTTGGTGAGAACGATTCGGTTCGATTCTCAGACTAAACACCAGACTCATATCGTTTCGAATAGCCACATTACTTCTAACACACACCTAAAATAGTTTTAAAAGTAGAAGGCATAATCGGTAATATAGATACACTAAACTAATTAAGAGCCCATCTATGCCTCATACCAGATATCACGACCCAGCTCGGTCCGATTCCACTTTTGCTAATGTTATGAAAATGAAATCCACTGGATATTATAAAAGATGTTTGTAACTAGGTATTACATAATGCTAGCAATTTCTAGAAAGTCGAATCCTATGATTTGTATAATACACAGGCAAGGGCGTCGTTTGGGGAGGGTAGAGGGAACAATTCCCCCACCGTGAGCTTGAGAAACACATACTTTTTTAATAATGTGGAACAATCTTGTCCCCAACTCCTGGCAACATCTGATATGATGCTACTGTCCACATAAATAAGATGGTGATAAAGGGAGAGATTTGAACACGAGTAATATTTGGCTCCTGTACCCGAAACGCAAAGCCTATTGTTACTCTTGTTCTAAACAGTCAACTGAAACACCGCAAGAACATGAAAAAATATATATTTAGAATAACGTAACCATATGTAGGTCGTGCAGATTTTTCATTTATAAGGTGCTACAACATTAGTTTTTTCATTTGTTCGGAGTGTACGTGTTCATCGTTAGATATATCAGCAATATTGTAACTCTTGTTCGAGTCAGATGAGGTTATTCTGGAAAGCCAAAGAATTAGTTTTCTGGTGTTTATTGCCGTACATATCTTGTTGTTGAAGACAATTATGTGATTATAGATAATGTAAAGAATTACTCATTAAAATGTCTACTTTGAAATAAACAACAAATATAAAATTGTGAATTTTTTCTATTTTATACATATACATATTATTTTAACAATATATACATATTATTTTTAATCTCATATTCCAAATTTGTAATTTGTAAACAGTGGGATGTCTAATCAATATTTTGTTCCATTTGATTATTTAGGACAATAGAAAAAAAGTATGTTTAGAATTTCCCGCATTAATATTTAGTCACCCACATTAATAAGATAATGTTGTAAAGGTTATGGCTTGTAAATTTTGTTAGGTAAATTTGTTCATATTTGATGTAAATTAGTAAAATTTATTTCCGTGTGCAGAGGAATGATCTAATACAAATTAATTCAATTTCAAGTCACAGTTGAAATACATTGTAACACACCGAAAGCTATTAAATAATGTCTTACATGTTCAGAGCTACTCTATCATGCTTCAATAATTTTTTTGCTTTATTCGAAGTCCTTTTATCCAATCATCGTTCGACGCACGATGCTCGCATTTCCCATGCCAATGACGGGTCTTGCCGATTTTAGATGTCTCGATTTAATCATTAGTACTATATCTGGTGACGAGTGAATATTATGGAGTTCCTACGCATTGTGCTCGAGTTTCCCATATTAGTAACGTATCTTGTCCATTTTAGACGTCCCAATTTAATCATTTGCGATTATATTAGGTGACTAGTGAATATTATGAAGTTCCTACGCACTATGCTCGGAGTTTCCCACCTTAGTGAGATGTCTTGTGAATATTATGGAGTTATATGCACTATGCTCGAGTTTCTCATATTAGTGACGTGTCTTCCCCATTTTGAAGTCTTAATTTAATCTTCTGCACTATATCAAGTGACGAATGAATATTATTGAGTTCCTATGCACTATGCTCATGTTTCCTATATTAGTGACATGTCTTGTTTATTTTAGACGTCTTGATTTAACCATCCGCACTATATTAGGTGACGAGTGAATATTAGGATAGTTCCTACGCAGTATGTTCGAGTTTCCTACATTAGTGACATGTCTTGCCTACGCACTATGCTCAAGTTTCCCGTATTGATGACGTGTTTTGTCCGTCTCGATTTAATTATCTGGATTACATTCGGTGACAAGTAGATATGCAATATGCGTGTGTTTCTCATGCTAGTGACATGTCTTGTCCGCTTTCGATCTAATCATCCGCTTATGTTCTGGGTGGACTTCCTACGTATCATGCTCGCGTTTAAAATGACAATTACTTGTCTTGCTCATTTTGGACATCTTGATTTAATTATCTATTATATTAGGTGACAAATATCATGGATCTCGGCTTTTTTGTAGTTCCCTCATCTTTTATTTGCATCAAACGCTTTTTAAAAGGTTTTTGTTTTTGAACACCCTCAGCCAGTGTCCCTCCATGCGAGTTACTGCCTAATCTTCACATCTATATGATTCGTGTATTGTAACTCTTTAATTATATTGGACTAGAGTTCAGAGAAAAATTATACTTCTATCCTCTGGATGCCGAAAAAAAGTTAAACAATGGGATAATTCCATTATCTGTTCAAGTTTTTGAGTTTGCAAGGTACAACCGAACATTAATTGCATTATATTTACAAAAAATATGCACTATTATGAAAACATTAATTGGAAGAAATTTAAAATTAAAGTTTAAGAGTTAAGTATGTACTCTTCTCTTGCTAGTATCATAATGAAAGACTTATTGAAGAGTTATATTTTAGTATTAATTTCACCTTACTGTAGCGTGTTTATGAGTATATGTTTATTGACCACGAAAGACTTTTTGTTTCGTTTTAGCACTATGAAAATTAATTTTTGACGATTTCCTCGAAAAATACACATGAAGATTTATCCGCAAGCATATAATTTTGTTTAGCTTGATTTAACAGTTCCTATATGTTTCATCTTTGGGCAATGTTTTTCTCATTATACCCTGATGCTATTTTACAATCTATCCATGAAAACTTATTTACTTACTGTCTCATCTCGACGTCAGTAATATATATAGGGTTCCTATTGATCTGGAGAAATCTATTTCCCTGACTTGTCCTGATCTTTGGCTGGAAATTCCCTGACTTTTATGACAGGTGTCGATGACGTTGGCATATAAATAAGGAATAAATAACGGTGAATATTTACATATGAGAACGTTTATTCTATAGAGACAAATAGTAATAAATTGCTCATACGTACATTCTACTTACCTCTCATAAAAATCTGAGCAACGTCCCATACCGTGATCATTACGCTGAAATTGGTGTACAGTTAATGTTTGAAAAATATATTTTATAAAATTTCCCTGACTTTCAATCTTTTCCCCTGAGCTTCCCTGACCTCCCCAATTCTCCCTGACTTCCCTGACTAGTAGACCAGTAGGAACTCTGATATGTAATAAAGTCCCCATTCAAGTTGCTTTACTGATTTTCTTAATAAGATAAAACTGTATTGGCACCGAATCATTAAAATGGTCCTAACTTGGTACCAGGTCCGGCAGTAATAGGATTATTTTGAACACGGTTATGCTTTCATAGTCGATAAAAGTAAGGACATTTTTCTATAAATAGAGAGATAGCTGTTCGATATGATTCTATATCAATGTGTTTTTTGTTCAAATTTGTTATTTATTCATTAGACTTTAGTTTGAAATGAAGAAAAGAAACTAAAATTTAACTATACGATTCATAACCAACTGGCTTAAAGAACATGAAGATTCATAAGGTTTTATACAAACTAATTTTGCTCCCATAATAAGCACAGATATTTGAACAATTGTTATTGTTTTGTCCTTTTAATATTTTGTCGAAAAGTTCTTTGATTCGTCACTATTAATACAAGGAACTTGTAGTGCGACTAATCAGTATAACCAGCTTTCACCATATTTCTAATTAAAAAGACATTGCAGTTTAATTTTATTTTGATATACTTTTTTGGAAAACAACTTAGTAATAAGTGATACTATCAAAATTTGATAAGAAGCGGAGTAATACATACTTTACAAGATACTTACTATGAAAACAAAATAGTCAATACTTTGTCGTCCTTTTATAGTGAAAGATTTGTCAGCAAATCAATTAAGTATGATAATAGATATTTAAAAACTGTCAGGTATTCAACTGGATCTTAGTTATTCATGGCATATGCGGTATTAATCAGAACCTTCGCCAATATTTCTTTAAGTTCTCTGGTTGGAAATGTTATAAATGATTCTACCATACATGGAGCACTATTTTGTTTTCTATTGTATAAAATAAAGTAAATTACAAATAATACTGTGCGTATGTTGAATTTCTGCAATGACTAGCAAGTCATCTATACGACAATAAAATAGTAAAACTGACTCACTCGTTAGTTCCCAGGCCAAATTACTATATTGAAATTTGGACAGAAAATTCCTTTCTCACGAAAACGAGAGACAAGAAAGTGTTTTTTGAAATATGTATTCTAAGAAGGGCATCGGCAAAGATGCTCACTTTTTTGTTTTCAGGGTCAGATAATCTCACAAATCCCTGAATAGGGGTAAAACTTGACGAAAATTCCACTCCTAAAAGGTATAAAATAGCGACTCCTATAATATTCAAATTTTCTACTCTTTATTTAAAAAAAAAAAAAAATCTCCAACGTAAGAGTTCGCTTAAAAGTTGGGATTATGAAATTCGATGTACAACTCTTCACTAAAAATAATCAAAACATGTTGCAACCGTTTTCGAAAATTCCGCTTCTAAAGGGAGGAAAGCAGGGCTTTTTTACAGTATTCAAATTTCCAGTTTTATATTCATTAAACTTTGCTCTTTTCATGTAAGGAACGAACAATTCTACTAACTAGTCTACAAGTATATAAAATGCAAAACAATATCCATGAGTTCTGAGAATTATATTAAATTATATTATCAGAATTTATATATATATATATATATATATATATATATATATATATATATATATTTAAAAGGACTTGAGTGGAGGACGGATAAGAAAATTGCATTATTGCGTTATTTTATACAGTTATTGTTTTTATCCAATTACGATTGTTAAATTTAGAGGTGGGCTACAACATATTTATAAATACTATTTAATATCTCTGTTAAAAGAAGGTTACATTAGAATATCTACTTCCTGTAATGATATTCAAAGTTACAGAAAAACTGAGAACAATATCGAGAAAAGGCGAAGCATCTACTGCAATTTCCTCTTATCATTTCAGGCTTTTTCACCAAGCTTGTAAACATTAATTATTATTTGCTGTTTAGCTTAATGAATCTACAATTTTAATAGGTCGCTAGTTGAACAGTTGTCAAGAGAATAGCGAAATATATAGTTAAAGAACCAACTGCTGACATACGGAAGTACATATTTTTCTAGAGTGTAATTAGTGAAAATTAGTTGCAGTATATACATAGACTATGCACGTTCCAGCTGCAGGAGCCTATTATATTACTTCTGCTTATTCTCAAAGAATACTAAAAGTAAATTTACGCTTTTTTTAAAAAAAACTAAAGAACATTATGATCCCATCCTCCTCTTTGCACCACGCAACGAACAGTTTAATTATTGTAGCTATGTATAGGGTTATCACTGTCTCGAATTAGGCGGCACATCCCGAATTTTAAGTAAATAGTCAGCGTCCCGAATTACAATTAAGAGGGACGTATTATCTGTCGGGAAGCTCAATTATCCAAAACATATACAAAGTATACGGCAGAAATTCCTATCTACATTTGTAAATTTCGACCCACTAAGTTTACCTATGACTATGGAGATGTTGGTATGGTTCTACGGCTAAAAGTTTTGGTATTGGTTATCGCTAATGATGTTGTACCTTGTTTATACTGGTTCATATTTCTGTTCAATTTAACCCACCAAGAAGCCGACGCGACGAGCTTTCTGTTTCGTGTGATTTGGGTTTAAATTTCACTGCAATTTAAATTCGTAAACATATTTCTTTATTCCTATTATTCTTAATAAATTATTTCATGTGAAAATTTTGAATACAAAAGTATAAGTAACGGGCGATATGCATGTGTTCTGCAAAGTATGTCTCGCTTTAGACTAACCACAAGGTGACAAACCTAGCTAATTATTGAATCAGCTACTTTCAATAACTTTCGAACAATTTATAATTAGAAACAAATAATACATTTTTATCTTTGGAAATGGAAAAGCGAGTTTTAGTACAATCCTCAACTAAGATATACCCACGCAGAACAAAATTATCGTAGAACATTTAAGGAATATATTTACGTTGTTCGAGATTTGTTATAAGATTAAAAAAAAAGAAAGAAAGAAAAGAAAGAAAGAAAGAACCGAAGCATTGCGTTCTGTATAAATGATGTATATAGATACGAAGAATGAAAGGTAAACATCTTAATGTAGTGGGTCTCTCACCCCAAACCTTAACCTTAGACTTGTTTTCCTAACGTATGAGTCAAAGAAATTTTATGTATTTGTGTTTTCCTCTAGACTACATTGTAGTTTTCAGTCAAATTACAAAGAAACGCTAAATTATAAGTTAGCTTAAGACGTAAAAAATAAAATAAAATAAAATAAAATAAAATAAAATAAAATAAAATAAAATAAAATAAAAATAAAAAAATATAAAAAAAAATCTATATGTGTTATATGAAACTCTAACTCTTTGCTTTCTCCCACTCCCAGCAGCCGAAAATACCACACGATGTTCAATACTGTCAAATTGTAGATATGCCTGTAAAGTAAAGGAACAAGACAGTTTACATGAACTTAGCTATACACTGCTAATCTATGGATCAGGATCGGCCGATAGGCGGATTAGGACATTTTTGTGGTTTCGCAGCGGATGATCATTTTTCTTGCGGGGGGGGGGAGGATTGTGAATTAACATTAATAGGGTGAATAATTATTACAAGATGCATAAAAGACTTAGCAAGCTACTCTATATGGTGTCAAGCTTAATCACATAGACTGCATAATCGAAATTGAAATTATATTAACTTATGTTGAGAACAGAACAGTAATAGAGGATAAGTTTTATTTCATGCTTAAATAAATGGTAACAGTGGGATGGTGTCGAGATATTTCTCGTCTAGGGTGTCAAAATACCCTGCTATGGACTACATACTTTCCTGAAGAAATCAGTAGCAAATTCTAGTAATTCACGATCCAAAAGCGCACAGCACAAAGAAATGATTGCCAGACCCCAACTGAAATTAGAAGAATTGGCAACAAGAGGAAATCTTCCGAAGGAATTTGGTTTCATATCAGATTCAAGAAGCTTGATTGGGCCCAGTTGACAGGAGAAACCTAAGAAGGAAGAGTTAATCTACAAATAAGTAAATATGCTCTTTTAATGTAAATGGAAGTAGAAATTTAGAGTTATATTTCTAACTTTGATGTGTTTACTTCATCCTTTACTTTATCTAATTTAGTGGTTCTTATAATAAGGTTAAAATACGTGTAGCTATCCGAATGATGCCTGTGGTACGAGTAGTTGCGAATCCGATTCCCGGTAAAACTTTCAATAGCTCCTCCCCCCCAATGCTCCCAACAAATCCTCGAGAAAGATTTGATGTCAACCCAATATCTTGAAAACGTTGAAAAACTACTTGAATCAAAAGATAACGATTTTTGGTCTAGATACGAGTAGAATATTATAAACAATTGTAATGAGTTCTGGGCACATATTTAACTAACAATTTTACCTGGACAGTGTTTTGTGCTCTCGACACAAGATAACTTATGATAGGATAATAACTATTCTATAACTGCTGATGATGGCAATTGTAACTGGCGCGGTATCGAAGCAGTATTATCTTACTTCTCCAGTTCCGAACTCCAAGTAAGAGTATATAATTGTATATTTGCTAAAGAGGCTGCAGTGTGCTGAAATTCATAAAACTAACATGAGTCTGGTACAATGGAACTATGTTTTGTTCACCCGAATTGTAATTTACTTAATTTAAAAGGTCAAAAAGTTTAAATAACAAGTCACTTCTAAAAACTGAGAACGGTGTCTATAGTTTTTTCTTCTTGGGTTTTTCTAATCGATGCACACAAGTGAAATTTATTCTACGATTATTTTAGTACTTGATATTAAGATATTTGACCCGAAGGATAAATTATATTACTCTAAATACAATAAGATTATTGTGTAAAATCTACAGTTAAGTATATAGAAACGTCAAAATTATCGTTCTTACAGTTCGATAAAATTTAGAAATATTTCGCTAAATTTGCATGTTTATATTTTGGATATATATGGGATTTTGGACTCTAATTATTATGTATGCAAATATCATTTTTTTTAAAAATTGTATTTTTCCAAAGCTGCGCGATCGAGATTTCGTCTAAAGGTTCAGAACAACTACTGCATATTCCAACTCATATCTCAACATTAAATAGACCTATTATATACAATGTTGTTGGGGTATTAATATGAACAAATACTATACAACATTGCGAGCAAAACTTGCACTCTTACTTAGGATTATCAGACGTCCTTTCCTAACCGTATCTGTCCTTTTTAGCGAGTCCTAAAAATGGACCGTTAGGATTTTGAGATTTGTTTTGACACAGAAAACTTTAACATTCCTAATATTTATAAAAGAAAATGGTTAATTGTTAATATTAGTTGCAATATTCAATTCATTGAATATACAAAATCCAACTGTAAACTTAAAAGAAAACAAACTTAATATTTAGGTAGTTCGTATTGTAAAAGTTTAGTTGTATAAATTATGCTTTATCGCTCTGTCATTAAGAAATTTGTGGAGTTTTGTGTGTGTGTGGTGTGTGTGAAATCTAAAAATGTTTTCTTGTTTTAAAATTTGCCATATCACGATGACATTAATTTAATTATTCAATTGCTGTAAAAAATGAATTCATATTCCATCCATGTTTTATTTTATTAGAACTGGTGTTTCGAAGACCATGAGTGCTTTCATCATCAGGGTTGCACTAATTTAGGTAATCGTTTATAATTGTTGTTATAATTATGTTATATTGTTACAATTTTATAATTCAATATGTAATACTCAAATATTTTTAGAACTTTCATATTGTTTTTCGATAACAATGTGTATTATTTTCGTGCAAGAAAATAAGGTAAATGTTATTCAATTTTTGTCAGTGGGTATTATTTTCGTGCGAGAAAATAAGGTAAATGTTATTCAATTTTTGTCAGTGAATTTTGGCAATCTTCACTTATTTATTCAACTGTATTCGGTAACAATGTTCACTATCATTAGTCCATAAAGTAAGATAAATATTAGTCAATTACTATTACTATCGGAACTTCACTAGTTTTATAGTTTGGTAGAAATCAAAAGACTTTCAGAAGTCCTAATTATAATGGTACCAATCTAGAAAAACAGCTGTCGTAAAATATTTATACAGATATTGGTCTCCATATACTATGTTTACTTTTCTTTCTTTCTTTCTTTTCTTTCTTTTTTTAAAAAGAAATATTACGGTGTCTTTGTAAATAGACTGAATAGTTTTTTTACGTATCGATAAGAGATTTATGTTTAATCTGGCTCATTATTTTACTTAGAAAGTAACGAAATAATACACAGTATCTGTACTGTAAAATAATGGTAGATTTCAATAAATTAACAAATTTTAAAATGTGAGCATTTGCGTTATACATAAAAGAAAAACCAATCCTATTCAAATCTATAACTTTTCGATTTGTGGCATTTCTGGAAAATTAACAGGCATAATTGAAAAGTTGATATCAAAGAAATGGAAGGTCAGGTACAGAAAAACTTTCTATATTTTTGCTGAACTCGTTAATGTCAATAGGAGATAATATATTTTTATACAAACTGATTATCTTAATGGATGCGTACAAATAAGAAATGCACTAATCTGACTGTGAACCTCTGGACCTTTTCAGATTTTCGTTACTAATCAAAAACAATCGGATATATACTATCCTACGATCTTGTTTTGGGAGCCTATATTAAAACATAGCTCTTGGTCTTGTTTCCCGTAATGCATATTCATAATAGAAATGTTCACATAGAAGGCCTATTGAACACAACATAAATGTGTTTCTGTCTGTTTACTTGACACAAAGACACAATGTTAATAATGGAAACTGGTTGCAAATACCATCAGCAATGACTTTTAGTGAGCTGCAGTGTCAATCTGAGACTCATGAAACTATTATATAAAATAAATACAGTATTCTGTCATTGTAATGTTTAGATATGGACATAAACAATATTCTAGAAGTTATCACCTACATTCGACTGCATATTGCACAATTGATTCAATCCACACACACATATATAGACTTATTATCAAAATAATTCATAACATGATTGATTGATTGATATTTGTGTTCATCTCTATTCAAGGTTTCCGTATAACTAAACACTTATTGGTACAACAGCTGAACTAACTTCTGAGAAAATTCTATGTACATTTAGTGTGGTTTCAGTTATATCTACAGTAGATTATATATATATTTCATACTGACAGAAAAAAAAAACTTCTCCGTGCTTTTAATTAACAAACATAATTTTTGACTATAGATTAATCACCGGAAAGCGAGTCTGGGTACTAATGAAATTTTGATGAGAATAAGCTATAACTTGTACTAAATTTAAAAACTTTCTTTGTAAGTCAACTCTAAATATCTACAGTAGTAGCTAACCAAGAGAATATATTCCCTAGTTCAGAGAACAGCTTTATGTATATACTTTTGATGATAAATCAAGGAGAAACATTGATTCGTTCAAAACATCTGATCAATTAAGATGAACTAGTTATTCGTTCACAAATTAACTATAGAGTTCTGTACAGTGATTAATTAGAACAATTATCCATTTTCAGCATAACTAACTAATATAAACTATAGAGCGTGACTAAAACAAATAGTTATTCTTTGCAGATCTACAATATATTATTAGCGTTTAAAAAAGAAAGACAGGACAGGACATGTACACATGATCAATAAATGCATGATCAATAGATACATGATACGAGATAGTTCATGCGTAGTTTTCGAGAAAAACGGATGTTTATTTTTGTAAATCTAAAAATTGATACTGTATAACAACTACACATCTTATTAAGGTGAAACTTAAACTGAAGTATTACCCCATTAACCTCTTCATTAATGACACTAGCAAGACGGTAGTATGGGTTATGCTACTTTATAAGATCTTCTTACATGTAATGATGACCATTATCGTTCACGAATTAACGAGGCTTTTTACATATTGACTAATCAAGATGAACTAGGTATCCATTCACTGTTCTTTCTGAAATTCTACTCGTAAAAATCACAAAGAGCTCTAACATCACATGGTTAAAGTGTTAAACTATTTTATATAGGCTACACACAAACACACATTCCACTTCTTTACGTAACGGACAATATTATTATTGACAGGCGGACGGCAATCTTTCAACCTATCTTTCTAACCCACAAACAAATAAAACACATTAGAAACACAGAACACAGTTTAAGAAAGTATAGATAGAAACTGGAACATGTAAAACACCAAAGTTTTGTCTCATTTTGATGCTAGTTACTTACTCACTACTTGGTCTCTGAAAATTCTGTTGACAAACCAACTTTTAGGGAACCAAATAATACCCGTTTCTCTCAGTCTTGACTGGGGAATTTTCTTTCCTTTTTTATATAGACGATACTCTTGGGGAAGATCTTTACGCTGTTGCCTATGCCGACTTCGTATTCAATAATCTTGATGAAATGACTGCTACTACAGTATAATGTGAGAGTGTTTGAATCTAAGAGAGCGCGTACAGGCTGCAACTGTCGTAGTAGGCCCGAGTAAAAAGTGAGATCACAAGAAGTGTATATATATATATATCTATGAATGGATATCCACACACATACAAACGCACGTGGCTGTATATAGGTATATCGAAGGGAGTAGGGCGGGGCAACCTTTTCGCTTCGCCACTTTTCCATACAACAAGAGAAGCCTTCCTCAAATCCCCTAATGATCATGACGCAATTCCCAAAAGTCTTGAGGGAAATTCCCCGAAATCATCATCATTTCACCAGGGAATTTTATAAGATCTAACTAACGATTTTCTGCTCTCTCTCTCTCTTTCCACCTCTTGTAGATTTTTTTATTGCCTACCCCTTTCTTTTTTGCTTCTTCTTCATCCACGGTTTCTCTCTCTCTCTCTCTCTCTTTCAATCTCACTTGAATTTTCCCTCCCGCTTTCTCTCTCTCTTTCACCATTGAGTTGGTGAATGTTACTTAACAAATTGGTCCCCAATGTCCATTTTATACAAAGAAGAAAAACGTGAAACCTTCCCGGAAATATATATTCTTTCATTAAAAGCTACAATTTACTTTTTCAAATTACTCAGTCAGATCTTTCTATTTCTTTTTTTCTTTCCTTTTCCCACTATATCTTTCGCTGGTTGTGAGAAATACTATTGGTCATTATGTATAAGAGTTATACACAATAAATGAAACTAAGTTTTTAGTACGTCAATTAATGATTTCATAGAAATACGTTGAAAAAAAATGTACAGTTATTAACTAGCATATCTTTTGTTATCTGTCTGATAAACATTCTGCAGGTAGTTGTTCTTTGGGTACTGTAGATAACATTATTCGATAAAACACTAATAGTATATTTATATACTATTTAAAACACACACACACAGAATCATAACAGCGTGTTTTTTTTCTTTAAAGCTATTAGTAAATAAAAATAAGTCACAGTCAGTGTTTCTTCCAGACATACTTTTGGGGAAGCCCCCCCCCCCCCCCCCCCGCCGAGCTCTGAGTGCTCTCCCAGAGGAGACCAAAATAATACGTCTATAATATAATAACAAATAGAATAGTACCGTATGAAAATAGTATGTGCCCTTCCGAATACTGTGTGTTCCCCTGGAACATTGTTTCCTGAAAGCAACACTGGTTACAGTAATTTTGTTATACAGCATAAATATTTTTATATAATATAAGAAACTTAAAATTTTATTTTTCCATTCTTTTTTTCCCTCTAACTTATTGTTAATTTAATTACTGTCAGTCAATAAGAAAGTAACTATTATTTTTTTTCCGATAACATAAATAAGTAAATGCTACTTAATCGTTATTAGGCCTATACTATTTTTTTTTTTTATTGGAATAACATTTAGGTAATTGTTACTGAACTTACGGCAATAAAAACGTTTAATATTTGGGATGATAAAGTTAGATATATTTGTTTAATTAAATTTATTGTTAGTAACAATCTTGATCATTTTTACTTACAGTATTACATTTAGGTAACACTACTGATACTCTGTGGTTATTGAGACTTCTCTAATAATAATAATAATAATAATAATAATAATAATAATAATAATAATAATAATAATAATAATAATAATAATAATAATAATAATAATAATAATTCTCTTTTTCCTAACATACTTCTTGAGGTTTACAATAAATTATTAGAATAAACTTTGAAGTAGTTTTATTATTACTGTTATTATTTTGTAGAAGGGGGAGAGGGGAGATAGTCACAGCTTTGGAACTGAAATACGCAACTTTTCGTAACACCTGATTGGCACATTATACTTTACGTTGACCTCAAATTATAATCCTTGGCAATGCCAGTTTTTTTTTTTTTTTTTTTTTTTTTTTTTTAAGACTGAATAAATCTACATATAAACTCACAGCATTTTCGAGGTATATAGTAGCTATCTAAACACACTTTTACTTAGACATATTTACAATTCCAACTGATCTAATGTACATCTACCAAATAAAAGATTTAGATAAAAAAAAAGAAAAGAAAAAAAAGAAACTCACCTGCTCTGATCCACAACAGTCGGTTGCATCCATGTCCGAGCAGCTAGTTGCGTGGATGTGAGGGGTTCTTCTTTTAAGCTGGTAACGGGACCGCGGGGTTGGTGGATGCCGGCATCCTGCAGGCCGAACATGAGGCCCGCAGTGCCACCCCTTGCTCCGGCCTGATACAGCTTTCTTCCCCACGTCGCGCCAACAATGGGATCCAGTGCAAATCGTCGTTGGGGGCAGGGGTTAAAGTTAAGAATGTCGCGGGTCTATGAACCCGCGTTTCGCGAATTATGGAAGAAAAAACTCCCCAAGTTATAACAAACAATCACAGTTAAATCTATATTGGTCGTTCTCGTTAATAATAACAAGTTTATGAATTAATAAGTTTTATCTATGTAGAAAAATAGTTTCTTTTCTTTTTTCCTCCGTTGTTTCTTTATCAAACTCTAAAATATATTTTTCTTTTAGTTTTGACTAGAGCACAAGATGTCATTGGGGAAAATGTATTACAAGAAGTGTCGAGTCAGGAAACTTCTCGTGGGGTTTCTATGAAGAATGAGATAGGGGAGGGGGGAAAGAAGACTTGAAACACACCTCCCTCGTGTTCTTGTGAGTATGTCCGTGTATGTGTGTGTGTGTGTGAGTGTATGTATGTGTGAGTGTATATATATATATTAGTGAGAGGGGAGTATACGCGTGGGGTTTTAGCCGAAAACTTTTCGCAATTTTTTTTTTAGTTTTGGTGTCCTCTCGGCTGCTAAGTTTCTCAAGGCCGCTGTTCGTAACAACAACAACACTTCGGGTTATCCCAATTCACCAAGATCTATACCCACTAGAATATACCGGGGACTGGCTTCTTGTAATACTCGAGTAGCTGAAGTGACTGCTCTGGTGTGTGTATATTCGTCGAAACACTTGGCCACTGAAGAGAAGTTTAGTCACGTTGGACCACGGTTGCTGCAACACGAGTAGTCCTTATTTCTCCTCACTTCCATGAGTGTCCGTAATGTGTGTTTGACCCCCCTAACGCGCACAAACGGACTGTCTTCGTATTACAACCAACAGGGAGGCGAGAAGTAAGGGAAGAAAAAATATACATACATATAACCAACACGACGAAGTGTATGTATATATATTCGCCCACATATACACACACATACATACGTACAAGCTCATTCACATACGCTTATTACAAATCCACGCTCACGCACACACAATTTTTTTCTTTTTCCCGTTCGATGTTGCTTTCTTTCCCTCTCTCGTTTCTTAAAAAACTGGTCCTTCGTGTGAAAAGGGGGTGGTGTTTTCGGCACTCAGGAGTTTCTCTGCTGTCGAGAGTTCTTTCCGAATGTCCACAAGGCAAAACATACACCCGTTGCGGCCTTGGCTTTTCGTCCGTAGCGTCGTCGTCTCCAGCATTCACACGCGATAGACAACACGAAGCTAAAAGGCAGATAAACGCTAGGTGATAACCATCGAATGCCTGCCTACGACCAGACAATTTGATGTTTGAAGCTCAGGGGATGTAGATTTTGTTGCTCACAAATATTGTTCGTATTCAGCCAACCCTCCCTGGGGCCACACCCCCCCAAGAGACGTATAAAGCCGCTCGGTCCGCTATCGACATGTAAACCTCGCTACAGAAGACACCGCCCACGGGACTCAGTGACCAATCGTGGCAAAGGCGGGGAATGGACCGGCCAATCCGAATAAAATGACGTCACTTCTGCCAGCCCCCTCGGTGTCATAGCATTATCATCTGTTTTCGGCGGGACGCGGGGTGACGTAAAGGGAAGGGGATTGCAGTTCCTCGTATTCTGGGGTCGAGTCACTCGGTGCTGAGAGGGCAAGCCCTATGGGTCGACTGCTGCAGCCCCTTGCGGCAAGCTTTCCACACGCTGAATGTGTCTGACCCTCTTTTTTTATTTCTCATCTCACTTCCCCTCGCGCCGAGATTTCTACATTTGTTGTCACCTATATTCTCTTGCTACTTATCTGCCATCTTCCATTTCATCACATACGCATACATAATGGCCTCCGGTAAGCAATACTTCTAATACAATTATTTAATAGATTTCTCACTTGGGATTTTTTTTTATTTACTCATTTTAGAAACCTGTGTTATTAAGCACCACGTACTTCTTTCTTATTGTTTTCATTGTGTGTATGCGTGTGTTCGTTTGTGAATGCATTGAATACATTTATTGTGTGCGTTATAATTCACACTCATTCTGCTTCATGTAGGCTTTTAAAAAATAATGTAGTTCCTTGCACTTCATACAATTATACCGATGGCAGATAAGTCTTGTTTTTATTTCTATTAAGCAATGAACATGAAATAAATATAAATAGACAGGTTAAGTTACATGTCCCTTTATGATAATAACACTTTTTTTTCAAACTACTTTCGTAGAACTCAGCATAAAAGGAAAACAAAGTGAATATACGAATGAAAATACACTAATAACATGTCTGTGAGCCGCAGTGGCTCAGTGGTAAAGCGTTTGCCTCTAGTGCGTGGGGCCCCTGGTTCGATCCCAGCTCGTGCCAAATGGGGTTTGTGGTAGACACATGGTATACGTGATTTTCTTGAGGGTTCTTTTATTTCCTTCCACTTTTCTTCATTCCACCATCTCATTCCTTTTCATCATCACCCTTTGGTTTACAGGGCATAATCATGGGACGTTAAAGGTAAAACTGAAAGATTTCATTTTCAATAATATACCTATACAGAGCAAGAGATAGGTATACATCAGCAAGCCGGACCACGTTGAGTTCATATGGCATACATAGGCCTACATGACATTAATTTATAATAATATTTTAAAAAAATCATTGTAGTTCAACTGGCTGATTTTAAGACCTTTCTCTGTTTCTTTTAAGATTGTACGTACATAGTTAATTTCACTCTTTACTGGCTCTCCTTGGTTAATTATTCCTATTTCCACCACCACCACAATAATAATAATAATAATAATAATAATAATAATAATAATAATAATAATAATAATAATAATAATAATAATAATAATAATAGGCATAATCATAGAAACTCAAAAGGCTATGGGCAGCCAGAATGCTTTTAGCTACGTGTGTCGTATATCTACAAGCCGGCTTACAGTGCCAGTATTATGATACTGACTATATGCATAACTTACTGCCTCTTTATTGAAACATCTTGGCATGACAACCATTGATCAATGTCCAAGTGTCTGTCTATCTACCCATCATGTGTCGAGATCGGGACCACTAACACCAAAAGACATTGTATTACGACACTTGAAAACGCATAAACAATTTCACCAATACCTGACAGAGTACTGCATACTATAGGTATGCAATAGTTGCAAATTTGGAGCGAAGCGGTATACCTTTATTGATTATTCGTAGATTTTTTTTTTTTTGTGCATCAATTGTTTTCGTGAACGAACACGACATACAAATAGTCGAATTTTGGCATATCTACGAAAAGCACAATGGCTTTGAAAATTTGTGTTCACAGAACAGAACGAAAAGGGCTTCGTCTTATTTCTAATGCTGAAAATTCTATTTTTCATTGTTTAAAATGAGAATTCTCGCGCCAAATGCTTTTCCAAGGTTTTGTATTGGGATCTCGTTTTATGAGGCTATTCGATTATTTATTTGCCATCGTGACGCAAAACAACGGAAAATCGGACAGTCACCGAATTTTGCACTGAGTTTGTGAACGTGTTATATAGGATCGTATCAAAATAAAATCTGAGACATCTCATGTCCTTGAGAAGGAATAACGAAGAAAAAAATATTCAAGTTTCTGTTTCAGCTTACTAAGTCTTCTGTCAGCCAATTAGTCTTACTCGTGTACAATCTTTACGTAGGAATCGGGAATAGAAAAAAAAAGAAAAAGGACATCCTTCAAGGTTTGGTTAAAAGATCAACTGCCTTCACGTGTGTACTCCTAAACGAGCGTACTTGCAACAACTTGAGTCATTGTCAATACAAATTTATGCTGACACATGCACAATAGGTCTTATCTACAAAAGTTAATAATAATAATAATAATAATAATAATAATAATAATAATAATAATAATAATAATAATAATAATAATAATAATAATAATAATAATAATAATAATAATAATTATTATTATTATTATTATTATTATTATTATTATTATTATTATTATTATTATTATTATTATTATTATTTAAAAATCAGGCGTACCTTCGGAGAATTGAAACAGACGATTGCTAGTTTCTAATACAGAATTCAACAAGTTTTTTCCCTTAATTTTTCTAAAAATAATAATTAAAAAATCAATCACATGGACAATATATTATATGTCGTGTACGATCTACAGAACTTTCCCGATTTTAGCAAAACTTAACCACACCTTGAACTACTTAAATTACACATGTAAAATATGTTCTTGTGTAGTCCTTTGGTTCCTGAGTTTTGAGCCATGAAATTTGCAATTTGGACTTACTCAAATTTTAGAAAAAATGAGAAAAACACTTAATTGCTAGTGTTTACTTATAATTAATAAAACATACCAAAATATAAATTAAGAACGATTTTTTTACCGTATTCGGAAGTGAAACAAAACGGACAATTTTATACAAAAGTTCTTTTAAAGTCATATACACTGTATTTAGGCTTTTTGCTAAGCACATTTGAAATGAAATCTTTAAGTTTTACGTCCCATGGTTATGCCGGTTAGACTAAAGGAGACGGTGATGATGAGAGATGAGTGAAAATGGTGGAATGAAGAAAGTGGGAGGAAACGGGAGAACCCCGAGAAAACCCACGAGCTCGGTATTTGTCCACCACAAAGTTCACTTGGCGGGGACTGGGATCGAACCCGGGACCCCAAGCACCAGAGGTGAACGCTCTACCACTGAGCCACCGCGCCCCCAACTAAGCACATTTGACTATCTCTTTCCTGCTGTAAATATTCTCATGAAGTGTTTCCAATTACTAAAGTTTAGGAACAAATTTAACATTGGTTATTGACATATGATATCTACAAGAAAATCTTGCCTGTGAGAGAGAAATAGTTGGTGCATATTGTTTTCATCTTCGTTTGATTTTTCTATAATAATAATAATAATAATAATAATAATAATAATAATAATAATAATAATAATAATAATAATAATAATAATAATAATAATAATAATAATAATAAAGTAAACAAGGCAGTCTCTACAAAATACTATTAAATAAACAAATTGATTTGAAAACTCTTCTCATAAACTAAAAATTTGGGTGTTCAACTTATGACGTCATAATTTTTTGGATAGTCAGAAATTTCTTCATTATATGGAAAGTCTTGAAAATAAGCACTAGTTTCATCTTAGTAATTGGCGTGGTTACCGTACAAATGAAATAAAATGAAATCTTTAAGTTTTACGTCCCACTGTTATCCCGGCTAGGCTAAAGGAGACGGTGATGATGAGAAATGAATGAAATGGTGGAATGATGAAAATGGGAGGAAACGGGAGAACCCAGAGAATAACCCACGCACACGGTGTTTGTTCACCACAAAGCTCACTTTGCCCGAGCTATTATTGAACCAACGATCCCACGCACCAGAAATGAATGCTCTACCACTGAGCCACCACGGCCCTCCTGATTATTGTACAGCATGAAGTTTTAGGTTGACAGAAAATTCTTTTTTTCTCTCTCGATTTTCTCGAAAGTTATGCATGACGATTTATACTTATCACTTTATTCATATGAATGAGATCTTAGGATGGGTGTATCTTTTTTCTTTTTTTTATTTTATTTTTTTATTTTTTTTATTTTTTGGTAGGAGCGAGCATTCTTTTCGTTAAAGTGTAATAATATTGTGGGAGTTTCAAAATTTCAAAAAAAAAAAAAAAAGTTGTAAAATGTATAATTTCTACTTCAGTGTTCTCCTACATGTTTGTAATTAATAAACGTTAAAAGTACAGGATATTGGGTTTTACATATCTACAAGAAATCTTGTCCATGACGGAAAAATAGTTAGTACAAATTGTTTTCGACCTTATAACATTCATCTATAGAAGAATTTTAAAAGGATAATTGTATTGTTTGTTCAAAAAAAAAATTAAAAAATATTTTTGTTTTAATTTAGGAGTGATGAAAGAAAAAATGGAGTTAAGAAATTTTGCGCTTTATGAAAACTTGAAATAAGAGAACTTCCCAGAGAAATCTCAAGAAAACGATGTCCATAACTACTAGACATTTCCTGGGATCAAACCTGCATTTTGAGAAACTTGAAGTTTAAATAATAAACTTGAAATGAAAGAGCCTCGAGAAAACTCACAAACATAATGTTTTGGCCCACAAACTCGCATTGTCTGAGAACGAACATAAGCCGCATTGTCTGAGAACATAACCTCTTCGCACGAAAGATAATCATCATATTAGTCTATTAGCAATTGTACTTCCTCACAAAAGCACTTATCTGATGCTAGATTCTGTAATTTTCAGATTTTCGAAATACGTGGTCAAAACGTGGCAAATCATTTGCTTACTCACACACTAACTAACTCTATTGCATATGGAACCAGGAGGTTCAACGCCGCATTCACATTGACTTCTGCCCTTATAATTATAACCAATATTTATTATATTTACTGTAGTTATAAAGTTACGCAGTTTGTGCAAACAATTGTTGTTTTACATCTGAAGTATTATGTGAATCAAGGTCTGTTTATTCAGGATTTCATTTGTATGTCGGTCTTTTGGCCCATTGAAAAAATTCTGCATGCATTTCTTACCTTACTTTATTAATATACGTAAGCATATTATTTAAAACTTTACCTTTAATGTGCGTAAGTGTTAAGCCTTAATACTATAATTGTTTTTATCATAGTAACTGATTTTCACCTTTCACCAACAACATAAATGAAATGTAAATAAATAAAAAAAAACTAATAACGAGAAACAGGAACATCATTACAAAATGTAATTTTAAAATCACTGTTGCAAATAATTACCGCTTATTTTGATTTCTAATTCCTATAATGCACAAAAATTATAAAACTCTATTAAAAGAATATCTACTTCTTTTATATATAAAGGTTTTAACTTGTCTAGTTGCCTTGATAAGAGTTATAGTAAGCAATGTAATGCTGGTCACTTCTTTCTATTGATTAAAAAAAATCAGTTACAAGAAGAGTACCCGATCAACGAAATTTAACCGATTTCAACCAACCTTGAAATGCTCAGTACAAATATAAAACATTTTCTTGTGCAAACCTTTGGTTCCCAAGTAAGAGACGTTAAAGTTGGTCTTAAGATATATTGTATATAATCTACGAGCACAGAGCTCATCCAATATTTACGAAACATGGCATGGAGTTTTTTTTTTTTTTTTACTT
Source organism: Thermobia domestica (assembly GCF_964235325.1). Taxonomy (NCBI): domain Eukaryota; kingdom Metazoa; phylum Arthropoda; class Insecta; order Zygentoma; family Lepismatidae; genus Thermobia; species Thermobia domestica. Next base: position 171,852,207 of record NC_137454.1, on the reverse strand, counting down.
GTTTAGTAAGTACGTATGATATATTTTTGGTCCCCGAGTAAGGGACATTAAATTTGAGGTTTGGTCTTTAGCTATGTCGTACGTGATCTACGAGCAAAGAGCTTATCCAATCTTTATCAAACATGGCATGGAGGTAGACTTTAACTTGCTTACGTTAGTAAGTAACGTGTGATATATTTTTTTCTGCGCAGATCTTTTGGTTCCCGAGTCACTAAATCTGGGGTTTGAGCTTAAAATAATTCTGGTTCTAAAATATACATAAACAAATTGGGATGGGAATATACAGCCTCGCTGTTGACATTCCCATTAAACCATAGTCATTCATTTATTTAAATAAATAAGCAAATAAACAAACAAGATCATTCATTGCTATTTAGAACAAGAATCAGGAGAAAATAACATGAAACAGACTTGTTAGACGTTAATCTGAAGTTAAACGCTAACATGGTCAATGTTAAATAAATACAGTGTGTATTTATATAATTAGAATTATACCAGAATTATCAGGTAAGAGTTAATACTATCCTGTCTCGTCTCGGGAAAGTGTATCTGTTTCTATTGCAAGACTCTATCTCGTCAGGAAACTTTTGTCTCGTCACGTGAACACCCTACTTTTAATGAAGATTGGTTAAATTCAATGGACATTTTTTTTTCTTTTCCGGATCGGGAAACACATTACTGATTAATTTGCAACGGTGTACCTAAAAGGGTTTTGGGCGATTAATTCTCCTCGAGCAAAATATAATGAAAACACAAACATGTATTATATTGAGATATACGAAAATCACACTTGTCCTGAAAATATATGTGATTGAATACTTAAACCCTTCCTTGATGAAATTCTGCGTACGCCACTGGCTATTGAATTGACTGATTAAGCTTGAAGTAAATTTTGTGTGTTTCTATTTCTTGTCTTCTTTAACTAAATGCAATAATCTGCATAATTTAATGTTTCAATATAAAATTTAACACCACACACACACAAAAATCATAATAACGGTGGTCAAACAGTGAGAAACATATTCATGACATCGCTGTAGTCAGGCAAGAATATCCTTTTGCTCTTGAAGACAAGTCTCGGCTTCGATTTCGGGTGGGAGAGCATTGGGCATATTACTATGGTTCGGACTCTACCTTAAACTGTAGGCCTACGCCTTATTCTCAGTAAATTTACGAAAATGTCAATATGTTTTGATACTAAAGCTGCAGATAATACTACAAAACTGATAAAAATAGAATTATGAAATTTTATTAGCATCATCTTAGCAATATCATTGGTTTAATTCTAAAAAAATAACATGAGCCTATATACTTTTTCAAATATTTTTACGCAGCTTTGCACAAGAAAGTTTTCCTTCCAAACTTTTTAAGATGTATACCTATTTACATTATCCACACCTAATACCCAAGCAATTATTCAAATAAAACCTCCTAACCGTCTAACAACCACATCTTCCAACCGAAGAGTTGTAACCGTCTAAGCTGTTTATTCACTAAAATATATACTATTATTTAAATCTATGCAATTAAAGTGAATAGACTACTGCAACATTGCATATACTTGAGGATGCACTGTTCATGAGTAATCAAAATGTAAAAGTTTGCCAGGCATCATACGAGAAAATATGTGAAATATAGGTATACCCCCTATACTTCCTTATTTAAGTTTCCAGCCTACTGATTTAGTTTGATGTAAATAAAAGAAATAGATAGATAGATAAAAGAAGTGTAAACTGAATGTGAAAATACATTTCTCAACAAAATAAACGTTCTAGTCTACCAAATATTATAAAATTAAAGATTTGAGGTCTCTGGGGATACGGCTCAGAAAGGAATATGGTCTGGAAGATGATTCATGTAATGGGTGGTCAATACATTTACTTCCAACCTATATCTTTCTAAAGCAAAGCTCATTATCTCTGAATTCAGGTAGCTCCTTAATAGATGCGTCAAGCATTTGATTTGACCTTCAGGCGCCATTTGATTGGATCAATTTCAGTGAAATATGCTACATGAAGTTCTTAATAGCAATGTTTTGGTATTGTAAAGAAAAAGAAAATTGTGCTTTTGTTGAGCTTTTTAACATATGAAAATTTAAAATACATTAACCATTAAAAAATGCTTTTGTAAAACTCACTAAAATTAGGTAGTTTTGTTGGTGGGTTAATTCGTATTAATTCCTCTTAAAGTTTAAAAATTGCACTAACAAAAACATTTTTTTGTGGAGTAAAATAAAAAATGACTAAGATTATAAGTATTTTTTGCAAGTGAACTCTTTCCTAATAGCACACAACCGTAGAAAGAACTCCCAACGTTTTTAGTCTTAATTCTATTTCTTCATTATAACCCAATAAATATCTATATTGTCTTCTTTTTAGTTTATTTTATTAAAAGATTGTTTCTTTTCTCCTTTCAGTCTTTATTCGATATCTTAATTCCATTATTATAAGACGGCAATAGTTAATTTTCTTTCCTCTTATTACGAAAAGAAATAGGCTCAAACTTGTTGATTTGAAGTCAACAGAACGCCTAATACAATGCAACCAGCCAAACCTCCGAGTGACTGGGTTGTATAAGCAACAGGCGTACGATTACTATTTTCAAATAACCAACTAATTTTATTAATTTTACAATAAAATGATTGTTACAGTGATAATTGTATGAGATAATTTATCGTCATCAAGTTTACGTATCTGCACAAATTTTCAGAGCTCTAGTTAGTTTCAAAAATAAGTGCGTGAAATTTAAGTGTAAATTTTTCGCTCTGATAATCAAACAAAATAATAATAATAATAATAATAATAATAATAATAATAATAATAATAATAATAATAATAATAATAATAATAATAATAATAATAATAACTTAGTAAAAGCATTGTAAAAATAAATGGGTTAAAGATAGGACACGAGTTTACACAAAAATAAATATGAAGTATGCAGTGGCCTAAGCTTTGTTTAAGGAAAGTCATGTTATCTGGAACTCAAAAAGAAATTTTTTGGGATTTTGCACACTTGTAGCGTAGAATCGAATTGACAAAATTTCTTTAGGTAGGCTTTTTACAAAGAAAGGGCTATACCGAAAATTCTGTCTCCCCATCAGGAATCGAATATGGAACCACATGCACCAAACCACACACTTAACCACGCAACCATATGAAACCATCCTGTAAGGTACTATAACTAGGAACATTAGAAAAAAATGTATCCTAATTTACAGTTTTTGTAGTTTTTGACCAGTTGATGGATTCTGTTTATATTAAATCCAAATTAACGTGTTTTTCGAATTAGAAACGCGGGTGTTTCTTTTTTTTTAAGTATTTCAAAACATTATAAAAAACAAAGAATGTTTGTCTTACAATTTCTGTTCATACTTAAGTACAAACTTGATTATTTAGGACAACGAAATGTTTGTAGGGTTTTCAACTCTGGACGCGAATAAATAAAATAATAATACATTATTTTGTTGCAAATGACATAAGCTCACATTTCGATTCTGGTTTCACTCCATAGTAAGACATATATAATTTTCTCACTTGACTTCAGGCTGTCCACAATGTTTGTAGAATTGGAATAAATACTAGTTTGTTTCTCTATCGCGAAAAAAAAATCCGTTCTATATTTATTTTAACAAAACTTTCTTATTATAAATATGCGTTGCGTTTACAGCACAGCTGATTAATCGTTTCATTATTTACCTTGTTATGGCTTGAATTAGTGTTTAACAGGTCTGTTCTATAAACTTTTGTTCTAAACACAAATTATTATTATTATGGCGAAAATTTTCAATATCAATAGCCCATAATTCAAAAACTAAAGGTCTACACAGGAAAATATTTCACATACGTACTAGGACGATCAAGATGCAAAGTTTGATAAAGATCAGATGCATTCACTACGTAGGAATTTATTTTGGAGCGGGAAGTCGTCCAAAGCTTTTTGGGTGAATCCAAATTCAATATGAAAATTGTAAATTCAACCCCAACATTAGAGACTACCTTTACAGGAAAGTCGGGATTTCGGAAGGGAGAGTCTGGCCCCCAGAACCCAACCCCTGCATACATCTCTGATACGATATACAGTATATTGCCCTTTGAATATTGATTTAAAAAAATAAAAAAAAATCAAAAACAAAAAAAATATAGATATTTTGAGATAATATGTAGTCATCTACTGTTCATTTATAGAAGACTCGATTACAATATGACTAGTTAATACGTTACCTTTAATAAATTTAAAAATTGATCGCAGTTGGTGAATTTACATAGAGCACTGGTCAACGATGTCGTCATAGGACACTCAAACAATTTTATGTTAACAGATATTACGCGTTGCACTTATGATTTCAATTCTACAACTTCACAGTAAATTTACGTAAACGATATTATTAATTGCCTGGATACATGAACATTTAGCAATATTCAAACAATCAGAATTTGGAAATGTCAAGGTAAATAACAATTAACCAACAGTGCTCACATTATTATTACCATTAAGATTTGTAAAGCCTATTTATTTATTTATTTATTTATTTATTTATTTATTTAGAATTGCATGATAATTCGTGAACATATGATGTTTAAAAATTGAATATCCTATGTATGATTGCGTGTCGCCACATTTGGCCTAATCCTCGTTTCGTCTAACCAATTATCTGACACTTTTATGACAGATAAATGATAAGATTTATGTCCGCCATTTTAGGCGAAAAAGGATCCTCGTTACGCCTAAAATGGCGGACAATAAGAAAAAATCGTGGAAATTCAACTAGAGGGAAATTATAAGAGAAAATTCCCTAGTATATAAAGAATTAAGAAATGCAAAATATATAGATTAATATTATATTAACTATTTTCGAGGAGTTAGGATTACCAAAACTCCTTTATGTATTTACTAGGGCCATGGATATATACGAATATATATGAGTAAGTGAATAGCAAAACCCGTTAAATTTACATTTTAAAATTTGTGACAAATCGAGAAAAACTGTTTAAACACGTCATAATTGTAAAATAACATTAGAAACTAGAGAACATTAAAAAATTAAGAATAATGTGAGTGTTGGTCTGTCAAAAGCTGTGTAATCACACTAGTCTGTGAATTGCGTTGTTGAATAAAATAGTTTGGATTTAACAGGTTTTGCGTATGTAAATGGAAATAACAGCTTTTGCATCTGAACGAGCGGCTATTTTCGTTGAGGCTCAAGATACAAAACCTATCAAAAAGAAAGGGAGTCAGAGTCAGAAATCAGTATTATGCCTACTAAAATATTGGGGGAGGGGGAATGTATTATCAACTATACATTGCACAAGATTGGCACAAATGAATATGGATACATAAATGCTACATTAATTTTGTTCTAAATTGAAAGCAATGCATCCAAATGTGCAAAAAATTGAATTATGTAACCCCCTCTTCATCATCATCTACTAAATGGAAATCCTCTGGTGCATCACCATTTTCTCGGTTTTCTATTCCTCAAAAACCTCTTTGTAAAACGTGAGCTTTGAGCTGCTTTCAATCGTCAAACCCTTCGTAACTACAAGCGGAGTTAATTATACATATCCGTATACATTTCTAAACTGAATGACTATATTTTGGAAGAGTTTGTAACCTTTTATGGACTAACATAGGGTGAATATTAATTTGCCAATTATCCCAATATATGAATTTGAAATATAGCAAAACAAAATGTGCAAACGTTCAGTTTGAGCAAAACAGTTGCAGAAATCTTTGAGTTTTACGTCCCACGTTATGCCGATTAGGCTAAAGGAGACGGTGATGATGAGTAATGAATGAAATGGTGGAATGAAGAAAGTGGGAGGAAACGGGAGAACCCCGAGAAAACCCACGCACACGGTGTTTGTCCACCACAAGGTTCACTTGGCGAAGGCTGGGATCGAACCCGGGACCCCTAGCACCAGAAGTGAACGCTCTACCACTGAGCCACCGCGGCCTCAACAGTTGCAGAAAGAGAATCAGAAATGGTAAATAAGTGGCAAAATTTTTTAACATACCAGAAGTATGTTATAATTTTGAATGATAATTGACACGAGACATTTTAAGAAAGAGGTTCTGCTGAAGCTGAAGAGACTGTTTAAAGAAAAACCTAATTCAACAATGTTCTGTTCAAAGTAAAGAGTTACCCTGAAATACAAAACAAACTACTTTTAACCATAGATAGTCCACTCACCTTGTCTTTTTGGCTACATTTCGTTTCCAGTTTTTCATGTGTCTTGTATGTTTTCTAGACAATTTTGGTGTTGTCTGATAACAAAATTATGATAATCGCTGCTTAGAGTATCGTTTTCTTTCGATTTTGCGTGCATTTGTCTAGTAATTATTAAAGAAAAGCAAATAAGCACAGAAAAGTTTCACGAACAGTTAGGTTAAGACTATAGTGTCTCCATTTTTAGTCCAAGGTGCGCGGTGGCTCAGTAGTAGAGCGTTCACCTCCGGTGCTTGGGGACCCTGGTTCGATCCCAGCTCGCGCCATGTGGACTTTGTAGTGGACAAACACCGTGCTCGTGGATTTTCTCGGGGTTCTCCAGTTTCCTCCCACTTTCTTCATTCCACCATTTCATTCATTTCTCATCATCACCGTCTCCTTTAGCCTAACCGGCATAACCGTGGGACGTAAAACTAAAGATTTCATTTTTTATCAATTTTCAGTCCAAAAATAAAAAAAAGTAATGAAAGCACACACTTCAAATTCTGCCAAATAAAATTTCGAGTGATTTACGAAGAGTTGCAGTAAATGTTCAGATTACAAAACTAATCCTATACAGTACGAAACCTCAAATTTTTTGAAATATGGAATTAACCGGGCTTGATTCTGCTTTTCTCATTAGATTATTTGCAGGTTTGGGATTTAACAGTTTATGAAACTGAATATGGAAGAGGGATTTAACTGGTTTTGCATCTGCATTTCTCAGTTCTTCACATAGTAGGGAATATTTTTTTGTCGAAAAATTTCCCTCCAGTTTTATGTCCACGATTTTTTTATAGTCCAACATTTTAGGCAAAACGAGGATTAGGCCAAACGAGTATCCTTATTTCGCCTAAAATGGCGGACATAAAGCTTATCTTTTATTTGTCATAAAAGTGTCAGATAATTGATTCGGCGAAACGAGGATTAGGCCAAACGATGCAAGATCGTATGATTGATCGCATTAAATAAATGATGGTAATTTCAAAATATTTTTCATATGTATTTGTTCATGAATTCGGTAGAATATATTTTACAAGATCATTTATAAATATTTCAGTAGAAAAATATGTGAAATTATAGTGTGAACACATGATTAAAACGTAAAATAAATAACCAGCTAAGTCTACGAAGAATAAGGAATGTGCATAGTTTGTCACAATTTCTAGAGAAATTGATTTCATAGTTAAACACTTTGTTTACTTAATGTCAGAAGTGAATTAAAGGGAAACATCACTACAGCAGTTCACTTAAATAGTGTACTACAAAATTAAGCATAGAAATTACAAGAATGTTTGTTACTTGTTGAGAAACGAAGATAAAGCTGCGGATATATGACTACTGAACATTTTAAAATTTTGCTTTGAAGTTACAGTGCAAGTGATGTATGAGATTTGTACAAGTAATTTTATGCTTAGCGTTATTTGGAATTCATGAGCTAATATATTGCCAAATCAAACACATCTTTAGTGGAAAGCAGGCATCTCAAATAGTGATACCTACATAAGCTCTTCGCCAATTTTAATAAATAGTGCGGTGTAACACAGTAAAGCTTATTTAAGAAGGCCATCAAACATTTAAATAGAAATCAGACCCCCAAAATAATATTATTTCTATGGCGGGATCATTGATTCATCTGTGACTTTCCATTAAGGAAGTAACACTCAACTCAAGTTAAAGAAAAGAAAGAAAGAAAAAAGACGGTGAGGTGGGAGGTTGCTACAGAGTATTGAGATGAGTGATAACATTACATAAAGATATCATAATTTACATTATTTCTTTTCCATTACTTGTTTTAGTTTAACGTCTCACATTTATACACTGAGGCTAAGGGAGACGCCAATGAAGATAATGAATAAAATGATAGAATGAAGAAAATAGGAGGAAACAAAAGAACCCCGGGAAAACTCAAGCACATGATGTTTGGCCACAAGAAACACACTTGACTCGGATCGAACCAGGGGCTGCACGCACTAGAGGTGAGCACTTTACCACTGAGCTATTCAAGCCCTTCCTAGCTAGTTTCCATACTAAATTAAAACTAAACTCCCTGACATGAAGTCATGGCAATCTTATCCCGATCAGTCAGCAATTTGAAGTTGGAGTTTGTCTTCAGCACATCACTAGTTCAATCCCTCTTGTGCTAGTTTTCTTGAACTGAATCCTTTATTTCTCTCCTTCAGATAGTCTTCCAATTCTCATTACGATAATGGGTCTACGCCACACTGACAGTATCATCTCATTTTCTCCAGTGGTGGTTCATCTAAGTACTGTCCAGACCCATCACTGCTTCCAATGTTCTCATTGAGCGAAAGTAGGCTAGTGATTAGTGTTTTTGTTTCGCAATCTGTAGACCTCTAGTTCGAATCCAGTGGTTGGACACCCTAGCTGAGGTTCTTCCTCAGTTCCACCAGGAATGTCGAAATGGTACATTTAAATACAGCCCATCTTCTTCATCTAAGACAAGAAGCTAGTATAACTAGCAAAAGACCATAAACATACTTTTGACGTTTCACGATAAAGCAAAGAATAAAAATATGTGCGAAGACTTCTTCAGGATAGACACAGGAAGTTGTTTCCAGATTTTGGCTTATTGAAATCCACTAAAACAATATGGAGAGAAAACGAAAATTCTTCTTTGAGAAAAACATAGTTTCTCAGCAGGTGTTTTCGTTTCTAGAATTATGTCAATCCAGAGTAAGGTAGTTACACTGAATGTGTCAATCAGTTTTAGAGAATTCCTGGAATTCTGTGCTGTACGCTACACCGGTGGCGCACTTTTTATTTTGGCACAAAGGAACTTTTGGCTCAAGCGTAGAGTTGGTAATTGCCTTCAAAATCCCGCTTAGGGACATCAGAAGCTTCGTGTTTACATATTTCTTCTTCACGCTCAACAGGATACCAAATATTTTTATGATGTTACCAGAGTTTGTACCTGTCTGCTTCAACAGCTCAGGTCATCAGTATTATCTGGCTATATATATATATATATATATATTCTTATATACCTGACAAAACCAAGGCTATTTATTGTAAGCGGTAATCTGAAAGAGAGTAAAATAATGTCTTCTGCAAAAGTACGCTGGTCGCCGGTCGGGCGGAGGTGTGGTCACTATGGGATATGTTGCTTTGACGGGAATATAGTTCTGTTTCAGTTTTCGGAGTCGGTAATGATGAAAAGGAGATTTGTCTAGAAAGGCTTCACAATTCTTAATTTTCAATATTATGAGCTTTTATAGAAAAATAAATAAATAAGTAAAATGTCCAAATATGAGAGATATTCCTATACATTTCATTATACTGAACAAAATTATATGGATGAATGTGAACCCTCCAAAAATAAAATAAAAGAAAAATAAAAAATAAAACCTGATTTAAAAAGAAACAATTGAAAATTGCACAATAACAAGCCCTTATTATTATTATTATTATTATTATTATTATTATTATTATTATTATTATTATTATTATTATTATTATTATTATTATTATTATTATTATTATTATTATTATTTTTAAAGATGAAACTGATCCTGAAGTATACATTAATCAAGGTTTTTGATTGTAACATTAAAGACGACAGTTTACAGCAGTGATGGACGAACTGCTTTAAGAAGCGATAAAAAAAAAGGAAAGAACTTTAGGAAGGCCTATATAACTTATTAAAAGAACAATGATACATTTTACAAAATTCTTGTAATAAAATCCCTCTTAATGATTCAAGTTTCTCACAATCTGGTTCGAACTGGGATTCACTGATTTTCAAAAGCGAAGTTAAATACTCATAGTTTAATCTGTTTCTAACACAACTCTTTCGAAAGTAACTCTATTGTTATTTACGCTCGTCAGATTAGGAACCATGTCGTGGACCCGAATAGAACCTTTAAGAGTGCCACGTCTGAGCCGCGAGCCGCAAATTGCCCATCACTAGTACACAATATGGTTAATAAGATATTTGAAATGAAATACGTATTTGAGTTTAATGTCCCATGATTATGCGCTGTAGGTAAGGGAGGCAGATGATTAGGACAAGTGAATGATAATGGAAGAATTGGTGGAATGAGAGTGTGGGAGGAAGCGAGAGTACTTAGAGAAAACTCTCGGACATGATGTTGTCCACCACAAACTTACTTAGTCGGGGATCAAACCAGGGACTTCCACACAAGAGGTAAGCTCTCTACCTCTGAGCCATCGTGGTCTCCTAATGAAATAGTCTACAGCCTAAAATTATGATTAGCTCTTAAACTTTAATATTTGTTTAATTATAATACTGTGTACAAATGAGATATGTATATATCAGTCGGTAGATTATATTGAGCTATATAAAGTTATATGTTTCAGGATAAATTTTCATGCGTAGTTTTCGAGAAAAAAGGTTGAAAAATGAATTTTTATGACGTCAGAAAGTATGTAGTTGATAGTTAAATTTTTATTTTGCTAGAATAGATTTTGATTATTTATTTATTTATGTACTACACTATATGAGAAATGTAGACTATTAAGAAGCAGATTGTATCTATATTTGTTTAATTTTTCCTAACGGTAACACACACAGCCCTAACAATGATACGTAGTGCTAACAATGACATGCATATGTGGGTCGCAGCCCAGCAGTGACAAACATATGACTTGGAAATTCTTTGGAGTTTAATCAAATTTCATGCTTTTTTGAATATTGAATACTACAGAAAAAAATCCGGAATTCGGAACATTTCTAGAATTTGTAAAAGAACTCGGAATTTAGAAAATTCCGGAATTCAGAAAAATCTACCGGTACATTTCGGAAAAAATCCGGATTTTTTCGATATCCGGAATTTTCTAAATTCCGAAATTTTTCCGAAATCCAGAAAGTGAAATTTTTGATTTCGGAAAATAAATTTTCCGAAATCCGGATTCCAGAAAATTTTAGCCATCCCTACAATATTATAGGAAAAGTAGAATTTAAATCTAAGAGTTAATCTTAATTTTGGGCTATCTTAAGCCTAATTTCATGCTGTATACTGTCATCTTGCTGGTGTCATAACGAAATATTTGATAGGACCATACTTCAGTATCAATTTTCCCTATATAAATGGCATGGTTAACGCACATCATCAATTTTTTAGGTTTACAAAACATTCCTTTTTGTCGAGATTTTCTCAAAAACTAGGCCCCAGCGTGAGCTTATGTGATTTGGACCCCACTTTTAAGCTGTAGGTCCACATCTCGCATAACCACGCTACTGAAAGGTATGGTAAACTCAAAATCAATTAATTAATCAATCAAAAACTACACATGAGGATTTACACTTATCCATATACTTGTAACTTTCTTCGTCTCAATTACATCTATTATTTGATACTATTTCCTATTTATTTATTCGTTCATTTATTTTTGAACTCTAATGTAGAATTTATTACCTCAGTTTATTATTTATTAATAGAATTTATTATTTATATTTCAATAATTTAAATACATCAATGTCTTACCTTGTGAATCACCATATCGCTTTATTGTTCGATCTAAATTTAGGAGTAAAGATTATATACAGCCAAACACTATGAATGGACGAAACGAAGTTAGAGGTCTGTAGTGCTGCTTCAGCCAAAATCAATGTTTTATATGTATGCCTATATAGTGTATAAGAAGGATCAATAATTGTTTGAAAGTACACCTTATGGTAACAAAAATTATTGCACATCTGCGACCTCACATCTATGAAGAGAAAGATTCCTTCACATGTCCTTAGAAGTATTTAAATTTTTCCAATGTGTGACTAAAGCTTTTCAAGTTTATTATCATTTATACTCTATAGGAAAGATGAAGTATGTATCTTTGCAAATTATCTTCTTACACTTGAAAACGCTTTGAGAGGCAATTCTTCAGCGACTTTTTCAATGTATACATTTTTTCTAACCCTCAGTGACCTACCATTAAGCTCGTACTTAATGAGTTCATAGACACCTTCCGGTGCTTTACATCGCATTTAATAACAGTTTGGGTTTTCCTTCGTCTAGCTTGCTGTTTTGTTGGGTGTGAGCTTTGTCTATGATAGTTAAGCGTGGTATATTATATGTATTTTTCAACGGCCTTCCGCACACTTATTTTCCCTTTTGAGATCTTTTAAGTCGCATACATAATGCTTTTTAAAATACAGTGAAGGTAATTGTTTCCGAACATCACTTTAGACAAACCATATGATCTCTAGCTGAGATCAGTTTGTAATTGCTCTAAGGGGTAGGTCCTGCGGTCCGGACTCTTTTTCCTCCCAAAACCCGACATTTAAGTAAATCTAGTTTAATTTTAGAAGTGATTCTACAAATTTTAATATAATTTATCATACATTGAATTTGGATCCCACAAAAACTTAAGATCCCTCCCGAAATAAATTTCAGAGTGCGTGCCTATTAAAGAAAACAAAAGTACACTAGTTTTCATCTTGCAATCAAGAGTTACGTGATTTCTAACAACATCGCAAACAAACAATTCTCGGAATGACAAATGTTTGTGCTAATGTTTTAAAGTCGACAATGAATACATTGGGACTTATTTTGTATTTTGAATAGATTTAAATTAACGTGCAGCGTTCCTGTTTCATGGTAATTATCATCAAAATAAAATATCAGCCGACCAGTCACCTCATACGCTGGAGTCACTACAGTCTACGGAATTTTGAAAAAAAAAAAAAAAAAAAACATATGTATGAACTAAGTAAGTATTACTATTTTTGTAATCAATCCAGCAACAGAAGAACGTGTCTACTGTACTGATTTACTTTTTACAATTTTGGCAAGGTGTTCTTTTGTGTATTTTTGTTCATTTTACGCGAATGTTGTGTATGGTCTTTTTGCCTTTAATCCCTGTCCTTAGGGGTCATCGTCGTCAGAAAGCACGACAGAGAGGTTAGAATGACGAGAAGGGAGACAAAGACATCTATCTCTATATATTATTAGCAAAAGTGTAAATATTTTCCCAGGCTGAGGTAGTTTCCAACAACCCAAAATTAGCCGTTGAGAGCTCCTCCCTCGCGCGCATGGGATGGGACAACCGCATAGAATTTTTCGGAAGCTTCCTCATCAATTTTCTTCTCTGCCACAACCACTGCTTCAATGATTTTCCCAGGCCACTCCCATTCCACTTTCTATGATTCTTTTCATTTTTAGCTTTTTCATGTTTGCCGCTTGCTTTGCTTTTCTCCCTTCCAATAAGCGTTGCCTACTGTTTGTCACTGACGTAGGTAGATATATATATATATATATTCTATTTTGTCGCTAAATACGTAGTCCAATGCTAACCATCATTTGTTTACTAATGTAAGAAGAAAGATTTATGAACATTGGAAAATATGTTAAATTTTATTATACGCAGGTATTATGATAAATTTATGGCTTCTGGAAATTTTGTTAAAATAGTTAAACTATTGATACAACGCGATTGGAAACCATTTTGGTTTTAAATATACGTTAACCACGTTTAGAAAATTACTATACCTACTATAGGACGTAGTAGGTTCACCCTATGTGAAAGAAACGTAATGATTGTTATTTGTCAGTCACAATATCATATTACTTGACAACATATATGAGTAATGACTTTGGTTAAGATTTTAGATTTATCGAGACCTTATTAGGTTTTGAAGCCACTTGATTTGTGTAATGAAGTTTATTTTTCGTTTAAATTAGCATCTATATTTATAATCTCTTTGACATTTTTGATTCATGTTTATTTTAAATATCCTTTGCCTTTTGCATTGTTTTAATACTATACAGAAGAGAGAACAAATTTATGAATATAGAAAATTTAAACTGATTGAGGTTTGTTAATATTAATGCATTCTGACAAATATAGTAAAGATCTTAATATATAATTGCGGAAAGAAGTCTGGTTTCCCCGCACATTTTTTAGAAATGACTTCAACTTCTTAACAACCAATCAGCGTCACTTATTCTATAATATTGTTTTGTTGATTGTTTTCTCATTCAGCACAGAGACTATATGAGACGTGGTCCTAAGTGGATTCCAAACGACATGCACTTCCACCAGGAAAGGAACCCGGGCCTCCTGCAGCGAAGACGGGTACCCTAATCGTATAAGCATGGACGAGTTCTGCTATAATGTTTTGGATTCACAGATACAAGAAAAGCCTGTACTGCAAGCGTGAACGAATTCTTGTAGTGCGAATGACATAGGGTCCACTGAGTTCTTGTGGTTTTAGACCTCCAAACTATGCTGTGTATAGTATCAGAAATCTTATAAAACTACTATAAAGGTAACCAAGAAAGTTCTGTCACTTTGTGTGGAGGTCTGTGTTCTATTGGCCCTCACACCGTGAGTTCAATGCGAATGGAGATAAGGCGAAGGTCAGTTGTTGGTGTGTGTATATCCAACATACTACCTGGTTGTGGAAGTTCAAATACACCGTTGCGAAAGGACAGAGTGAACATGTTACCTCGACAGAGTGTCATAAGGTCGTGTATGCTGTACGAGTTCAAACTGGAGTCAAACGCCGCTGCAGCGGGGCGGAAGATATGCTAGTCCTTTGGTGAGGGTGTCGTGACTACGCAGACAGTGCAGCGGTGGCTCATCAAGTTTAAAGACGGTGACGAAACACTCGAAGACGTACCACGTGCCGGAAGACCAACACATGTCCAGTAATTTAGGCGAACAGTGGCTAGACATGTGAGAAACTTGGACTACAATTCAGTGTGAGTGGGGAAACCATGCGGCAGTACCTCCATCAACTTGGGAAGCACTACAAGTTGGGTCTATGGGTCTTCCATGATTTGACTCCGGGCCAGAAGGCAACGTGACCAGACACCTGTGTTTCTTTGCTGTACCGTCTGAGGAAGGAGCCATTTCTGGACAGGGTGTTGACATGTGATGAGAAATGGGCCCTGTACGAAGCTCCACGGCGCCGTCATCATTGGTTAGCATCCCATTAACCGATTTCGAAGCAGCCGAAATCAGCACTCCATCAGAAGAATGGAGTGTGTTTGGTGGACTACTCGCAGCATTGTGCATCAGGAACTGCTACCAGCTGGTCAGAGCATCAATGCAACTGTGTATTGTCATCAGTTGAGCCGTGTTCAAGAAAAACTTAAAACTCTTGGAGCCAGCACATCCGAATCGCAAAGAGGTCCTCCTGTTACAGGACAACGCTAAGCCCCACGTGGCTAGGATGACCCGGGACACCATTCTACACCTTGGATGGGAAACACTATTGCATCCGTCATACTCCCCGGACATTACACCGTCCGATTATTACTTGCTCCATTCCTTGGACAATCACCTTCGAGGACTCCAGTTCAAATCCCTAATAGAAGTGCGAAAAGCACTTGACATCTCCTTCGCTTCACGACCCACCAATTTCTCCGCGATGGAATAAATGGCCTTCCAGAAGGTCGTCGATATTGATGGGGACTATTTTTTTCTTCCAGGTATGTCTTAGGTGAAATATCGTTGTTCGATGGTGGTGGGTGGAAAAGCGACAGAACTTTCTTGGTTACCTTTATATCCGACCTTTCGTCTGTCTGTCGGTAGATACAGTCCGCAGCAAAAAACCTGCAACATGAGCATGTAAGTTTATTGTGAAACGACGAAGTCTTTTGCTCCAAAATAAGTGTGCAGGGTAGGACGCCGAGGTTTCTCCTGGCATGATTCGTGCCATTTAGACGTTATGTTGATTACATACGCTGTTAGGCGTAGTTTCACAATAAACTTACATGCTCATGTTGCATTTTTTTTTTTTTTTTTTTGCAGCAGACTGTACTAGGGGGGAAAAGAATAAGAAAAGCGAGAAAGTTTTTTTTTTTTGTATGGATTTAGGATCCTAAGAAAAGGTTCCATTGTATTCCTTAATCGACTATTCAGAGCGGAAGTAGAAATCTATCGTTTGTTTGTTTGTTTGTTTGTTTCCATACGAATCACTATAGCGCAAAACTGTAACATATTGCGAGAAGCGCTACTTTAGATATTAAAATACTATTAATGTGGTGTATTTTAATCTCTCCGTAATTTCTTTTCTATTTAATTACTTTATTCTGTATATTTCTTGTTTATTGTTACCCTTCCTTCTTATAATTAATGTATACCCATGTTTCATATTTTCTAAAAACACCATTGACAAATCATTTTTGTAATTCGCAAATGCCTCCAGAAGTTTCTGCTAATTTTTTTTCGTTGAGTCATTATATCCTTTGACGGACCTCTTTCTATAACCAAGTGCATTTATCATGATAAGTATAATGTAAAGGCTTCTTTCATGGCATGTATGGAGACACTCTTGCCATTTCGAACCAATTCATCTAATTTGGCCAAAAATTAGACCTGTTACCACTGATTGACGTTTTCTGCTTCTGAGTTGATTATGGATGGTTGTCTTGCCAGATTTGAAGCATCGAAGTCACCTAAAGACACTACTGAACGGACATCAGTAAAGCCATCATTTTATTTTATTTTATTTTTTTTAAGCTTCCTGTGAATTACCGCAAGGTTATCTTTTGTACTTTTCATACGGAATTCGTTCGTAGCACGCTGCTCATAATTCACATTCTGCCGACTAGTACCGATTAATGCACAAAATTCAAAAATAAACTTTAATGTTTATAGCTAAAGACCTATATTACATGGAGGTTTCATTTGATATACCAAAATATGTATCAGTTATGATTCAAGAGGTAGGACTTACTTGACTGGTTTTTGTGACTAAACAAATTTCTTACTATTTTGTATTACAGATATACTCTATGGGAATCAGTATTAACCCTGGAACACACAGACAAAAAAAGTTTACGTGAATACACAGGTGGGGTGCCAGCGCACCCCATATAATTAAACGCTACTAACATTATAATACACGAACTTAAATATATTTATTTTACTTTACCAGTTACAAGAATACACAATAGAAGATTGTATGTATTTGTGAACAGACACAGCTTTTCCTTACTGCACGAAATGCAGACTTTCTTTCTGTGCTCAGCACAAACAGACTCTTTGCATCTGAAACAAAAAAAGATTTAGTTTCTCTGTCCTTATTCCTAGGACACATTCAACATCGTGCTTGGGCTGGAAGACTAGATGTTGAATCAATTACAGGTGATAATTCTTTTTTAATTCCAAGGATATTTCTGATACCAATAGACAAATTAGTTGGAAGATTCTTCTTGAGGCTCCAGCATGTAGGGTCTAGCTAACTGCAACCCAAGTTTTTTTTTTTTTTTTTTTTTTTTTTTTTAGAAACTCCGAACGGATGGTTCAGAATTCCATTTATGACCATTTCTAACTAATATAGAGGCTCCCCTTATAGCTGGATCATTTTCGATGTTACCCTTAGTGTCACTCGTGTCACTTCCACTAATTTCATCATCGACTTCCGATTATACTTCAATATTGTCATCGGACTCACTGAAATTACATTCAGAATCATAATCTTCTTCTAATGTGTACAGTACAAAGTCTGTAAACTTGCTTGAACCTGCACACACTTTCGCCATCATGCAATTAAACAAATATGCACGCAAACTATCTAAAACGAATTTCGTAAAAAATTGAATTTCACATACGTAAATACACAGGTGGGGTGCTGGAGAACCCCACCCCTTGAATATATTCTCTTCTAAAACGAGACAATTTGCTTCACACCCACCACCGTGAATGTCATGCTCCAAAATGAGAATGCACGGAAGCACCAACCAATGTGCCTGAGAACAGAACCACAATGGCGATGAGTATAACGTCTGGGGTGCTCCAGCACCTCCCTGTAGGGCGTCTCGGTTGATAAATAACGGTCTCGGTCTCGTCTCGAGTAAAAAATCACAGTCTCGGTCTCGGTCTCGGTCTCGTCTCGGTTGACAGATGCTTGTCTCGATCTCGGTCTCGGTCTCGAGTACCAAATCTCGGTCTCGTCTCGAAAGTCTCGAAAGTCTCGAAATAAATAGTGTGAAATTAAAATAGTGAAAGTATTATTCTCGTACAGCCTGTCGTTTCCGCTTATTTTTTCCTTTCATTTTGACTTAGAATTATGGTATGGTGTACCTCTTCATAGCTAATTTGCTCGTGCTAATGCTTTTATTCCAGGTTCAATGATCAGTGTGTATATCACCCTAAAACCCTAATAGAACCCATATTTCACTTTCAGCAATAGACTTTGTCTCATATAGCCTCAGAACTGCCTATACAATTAAACTCTATTAAATTAACTCCAGTACTATACAGTAGTTTATTTCCTTCCTTTGAATCAGAATTGTTCAATACCTCCTAACGGATAACGCAACACATAGCAGCACGAATGTGTTTAATCGTACCGAAATTGAAACTTTAGAATTTCTCATTATTCAATACATTCTGCTTTGACTGTAATTTTAAAAACAGAATATAACGTTCATTATCTTAACAAATAGGGTAAATTATTACTACAATATACGTATTTTGTTTGAAATTGATGAAATGCTTTATTACCGTTTCACATCTCCGTGTTTAATTGACCCTTTATAACACGAACGTCCTGAACTTTGTGGTGGGAGCTACTACACTCATCTTTGCTATGTGAGGTCTCTCGAGTTGGATCACAAAACAAGTTAGATTCAAAGTCCGATGTTTCGCATAGTTTGCGTCTCATTTTAAGTGCATTCTGTCCTTATACTAGTTCATAAGGTCGTAATGCATTACGTAAGCACATATCCAGTGCCGTAACATAGATTAATCTTATTCTTGAGCTCTCAACGGTGCATGCAATCTTTGAGAAAACTAATCTTGCGTTTATTACGTTCAAATTTTATAATATATACATATTATATAAGTATATAGGTAATTCGAGTTATCTGTATCTATTTTTTCTCACTCGCCAAAACAAGTGATTCTTAACTTTCTAGTTTTCTTTTGTATTAATTTTCGTAGTTTTGCTGCAACATGATGGATTGAATAGTCAAAAATACTTTTTTCGCTCTATGATTTTCATTAAATTTTGGATCCACTTTTACCCTACCTTACCTAGTAAAAGTTATATATTTAGTCTTAGTTGAGGAACCAGTTTTTCGCTTCTGTAAAATTACGAAATTATGACTTGGTTTAGTTTACCTCCGAGGTCCAGATATAATAAAATATCACCATCATCATAATCAACCATTATCAATCCATTGCTGGATGAAGGTCTTTCCAAGTCTTCTCCACAACTATCTAATGGGCAATTCTTTTTCAGGTTACTCCCTCAGTGGCTCTTGATTTCGTCACACCTTCTTGTATGCGGAGGTTTCCTAGGCTGTTTTTGTCTCGTGGTATCCAGTCTAGAATTCTTGTCCTCCGTCGATTATAATTTCTTCTTGCAATACGTCCAGCACACTTTCCAGCTCATATTAAATTATTTCATTAGCACCATGAGTATTCATTTTTATATATTTGGGCTACAAATAGTTCGAATTCACTACTTTCGGAGTACAGACACAATGCTTTTTAATAATCGGATCTGACAACACTGACTGAATGATTTAAATCAACACAATGTAAGGACCCCCATTTGGTCTAGCGGCTAGAACTCTTGATTTCGGTTCGCGTGGTCCCGAGTTAGATTTCCGGTAGGGGTAAAGTTGAACGACCGAAGTGGTTCGGATTCCACTATAATCATTAGCTCCACGTCTCCTGTAGCCGCCCTAGTATAACTGTGGGACGTTAAACTAAAACAAAACAAAACAAAAGTGAACACTGTGTATTACTAACTGTAAGTTCTTGAATAATTGCATATAGCTATATGGTATGGATCGAGTTTGAGGTGGTCGGTGGTCAAACTAAAGCAAGTGAAATGTAATTAGGGTGCAATTAGAACTTTTAATTAAGCACGATCTTAATCTAAAGTGTACACCAGGCCTAAGGCTTAAGGGGAACAACTATTTTTTTTCTAGTGTTACTGAAAATGTATCAGTTACATTTAATCTCAGTTACAATTTGCATTTACATGTATTGCTGGAACGAAGATTTAAACATTAACATTATAAGTAGCCCAAATACTATGAAAAACATCTTCTCTTGAAAGCATTCTTGCACCATAAAACAAATTACGAGTAATTTTAAAATATGTTGCAGTTTATCTATACGTTATTTGCACATATTTAGAACAACATTTAGCTATCTATTTAAGTGGGCAACACTGCTTAAACTAATGTAACTGCGACTTGTTGTAATTAAAACCACCAAAAACTGTTGTAATGTTATAGAAGCAAAGGAAAGCAATAATCATTATAAAAATTTAATAAAAATGCGTCATTTTAAGCAGTATAACAATTAGTACTCTCAACGGGTCGGGTCGGGTCGGGTTGAAGACCGACCCGACCCGACCCGTGACCCAAATTGACTGACCCGACCCGAACCGTGTTCCGATCTGATTGACCTGACCCGGTTGACCCGAACCGTGTTCCGATCTGATTGACCTGACCCGGTTGACCCGACCCGACAACCCGACCCGAGCTGACCCGATTGACCCGACCCGACAACCCGACCCGAATAACCCGACTGACCCGACCCGACAACCCGACCCGAGTAGCCTGACCCGACTGACCCGACCCGACAACCCGACCCAAGTTGACCAGACCCGACCCGTTTGAGAGCACTATGGTCACGACACTGGGTGAACGCCAAAATGCACTCACATTGGGAAACTAGTTTTAAAAGCATAATTTTGGAAAATGAAGCATGAAGCATAACTTAAAATATATAGCACAATTCTTGGAAAATTCTCTAACTGAAAGTTTAACATACTGTGTTAAGGCCAACATACACTAGCGTATTTTCAGCGCGCATTTTCGGTCCGTAAAATGATGTCGTAAATTTCGGTCCGTAAGTTGGCCCATACACCTAGCGTAAAAATAGGCGCGTAAAAGAAGAAGAAAAAGAAGCGGTCATTTTTCGCTCTTCCTCTTGCCTGTTGTTTGAGCACATGTCCGTTTTCCAGTTTACTCAAGTTGCTTGAACAAGATGGATCTATCTGAGGCCATGGTTTTAAGTGCAGGTGCTATAAACATTGTGTTGTTAAGTAAAAAAATAAAAAGAAAGCATAGAAGAAACAGACTGGGAGCCACGCCGAAGAGGATTAAAAATTCACATTTATCTATATTACGTCCAAGCAGCTCAATCCACTTGGCCTAGTTTTGGTACAATCTTAGATCATTGTACTTAGTGGTCTGAGATCACTAAATATTTATATGAATCGTACTTCGAAGGAGGAGGACACAGGACAGGGAAAAAGTTATATTCAATTTTTTACGATGTAAATTGCAAACATTTAAATTTCTAAACAGACACAATGATGATTCAATACAATCTGAACGAGCTTGATGTGTGGTTTCCTCTTACCTTCCGAAATAAGCCTATTGTTTGGAACTGCAGTTTACAAAGAATAAGAGAGTAAAGGAGTGTTCCGATAGTTGAATAATTGATTGATTTTTTTGTTATACAATGTTTTAGACTGTTGACTTTGGTGGTTAAAAAGTGGGCTACTGAATGATAAATTCAATTTAAAGAAAATATGATTTATTAATGGTTGCAGCTTACGTTTTTTTTCTTACAAAATTAACGAAGAATATAGTAGTAACAAATAGAATAAATTATCCCCTCACGGGATACCAATTTTTATTATGTTATCCACAGCTCAAAATAGGCCAGAAAGGAAAAACAAGACTTATACAACTACCTCCAGCCCCAGGGGCGTCGTTAAGGGGTAAAGGGGGGAGCCTCCTCCTCAAAGTTACCAATTTCTTGACAAGTTGGCAAATTAAAATACCTAGTTGGCAACTTCAAGAATGCCGTTTTGTTCAATTGATTTATTTGGTTTAACATTTTCTTAGATACCCAGTTGCTGCAACTTATCAGTTCTTTTATAGATTTGGCATAAATTTTGTGTAGTTTCCTATCTTGAAATAAATTGATATATTCGTTTAAAGCTCCTTTACTTGTTGCATGTGATCACACTTCACTTTTGTTCATTTGATATTCCTAAACATTTTGAAGAATCCTCAATAAAAAAAATCGAGAAATTGTACCACTGACAAAAGCACAATAGAGGTGGCGTACAAAATTAAAACAAAGACAGATAGAAGAGGTTTTTCGGTGGCAGTTATATTGGAAACAAAAGCATTTGATACAAGAGCGTATACAAGACAACAGGCATATTGTGGAGATTAATGAAACTAATAAGAATTGATATTAATAAAACAAGAACAAGGCAGTGACTGGTTAGTATAAACTTTTTATTTCAGTTCTGTTTTGCAGTAAGACTTTCTATTCACAGGGCTTTTCGAGTAGGGAGAACTGAACAGAAGTGTGTTTTGGGAATGGTATAGGCAGTGCCTTGTATAAGGGGGAGAGCGGGGCGTCAGCCTCGGGCGCCGAAGTAAGGGGGCGAAAAATTGGGATAGAAAAAGAAGAGAACGAAAGAAAAAAGAAAGAAATGAACAATTAGATGAATATTACTAGTATGTACTTAAATCCTCTTTCTGCTTTAGGAGGTGGTCCTATAATGTTGCTCATGTTAGGAAAATATGTGTGCACATATATAAAACTAGCAGCGTTCACCCCGCTTCGCTGCGGTCACCCCGGAACGCAATAAACTTTGTTACTTAGATAATTTTTACTTTTTCGCTTTCAAGTGATATGATAAAAACCATAGAAGATTGCAGTAAATCTTAACATTATATCGCCTGTCATTTATGTTAACCCGCCCCGCTTCGCTGCGGTCATCCCGGTGCTGGCATATTGTAAAAGTGTCTGTAAAAATAAGCAAATCAATTAAAAAATTTTAAACAGAAGATTCAAGCTATTTTCCGCTGTATATCGCCTGTCATTTATGTTAACCCGCCGAGTGACACGGTCATGCGGGTTGCATATAAATACGTTTATTTTTACCTATGATGAACTAATAACAAAGGATTTGTACGTTATGGACACTTGAATGGTCAATTATCTCAAGACACTGGTAATTAAAAATTAAAGTGATATGATAAAAACCATCTAGGGTCCAAATCCTAATAACCCCCCAAAAATGAAAGAAATTGGTTCAGCCGTATTAGCGTGATGAGCGGACAAAGGATTTTGTACGTTCTCTTTTATATATATAGATAGATAGATGGAAGGGAAAAAGCAACAAAAATTGCTCAAAATCAAGGAAAATCAGGGTTTATTTCTGAAAATTTTCTTACGCTTCGTGTCAACCATGGTGGCGCTTCGCGGTTGGTATGTCGATCTCACTCATACGTACGGGGGCGCCATCGTGTACTCTCGCCCCGAGGAAAATATATGTGCACATGTATAAAATGGAAGGAAAAAGTAATAAAAAGTGCTCAAAATCAAGGAAAAGCAAGGTTTAGTTTTGAAAATTTTCTTACGCTTCGCGCAAACCATGATGGCGCTTCGCGGTTGCTATTTCGACCTCACTCATATTGTACGTGGGCGCAGTCGTATACTCTCACCCCAGGCGCTGATTTCCATGGCACGGCACTGGGGGGCCACAGTAGGTTTCTCAGGCGTTCGATGGGGGGAAGCTACAATGGATGAGTCGAGTCATTTTGTAAACCTAAGTGCATGATTCCAAAAGTCACATTCTGGAGGGCCAAACAATACGTCTGCTGGGTGAAAGCATAGACCGGCGTGTATTTCACTTCATTTTGATACAGATGAGTTGTCATTCCTACCTTATTTTTAATCCCGTAGTTGCTTCTTTCGGAAAGTTAAACAAAAATTGAAGTTCTTCCTTTCTTTATAGTACGTATTTATAAGTCAAAGCATTACGTAACCATTGCATGTTACGTAGTTCACAGGGCCGCAACTATGGGGAAGAAAGCAATTCACGTGCCCCGGGCGCGTGACTGGTGGGGCGCCTAAAAGGGAGGTTAAATATTAGTATTTTTCCTGCCGGTATTTAATACTTTTCATCAGAATGCGAAATCATGATATCGAAGTGGGAGGAGACTGGAGGACAGAAAAAAAAACTCTGCGCACTTCTCGTAAGGATTGGCTGGCGGGGATTACCTAAACTATGATAACCATGAGTTGTCAAATTAACAGTTATGCATCATGGGTGATGATAATGATCCTGAATTGAGCTGTGAAATTGGACTCGAAACCGGGGGGTTATTCGTATTCATATCTCAGATGGGGCATGAAATGGGACGAATATGAAAATAAGGTTGCTGTAAAGTTTTCCACAGGGTTGGTAAGTGTGACATTTTTTTTAAATCAAGACTTGGCAATTTCAAGTTTCATTTCTTCCCCCCCCCCAATCTTGTAACGCTCGCTACGCCGCTGTCCAGCCCCATTCTTTAGAAATAGTTTGATCCTTGTTACCTCGGCTTTTGTAAGTTGAAGGGATCCTCCCCGCTGCTTCCACCTACCTTTTTTTATTTCAAAGTTTATCTTGCCATTTAGTTTTTATCTAGTTGTTAAAAATCATTTAAATATTTATTTATTGAAAGGTTGGGTGTTAGCGGACTTGGGTAATTTCATCACCGAAATTTTCGTCACCGATAATTTTGTCACCAAAATATTAGCATGTAGGTTATTTCGTCACCGGAAATTTCGACATAGTAATTTCGTCACTTGTAATTTTGTCACCAAAATATTAGCATGCAGGAAATTTTGTCATGGTCATTTTTTCATCTTTGTTGAACTAAGTAGAGACAAAGTAAACGACCGAAACAGCTGACCTTATCTTAATCAAAGTTGGAAAACAATTCAGTTAGTGTTCGACTCTGGAACTAGAAGTTTCGGATACTCGAAGCAAGAACAAACAGCAGTAAAATAACATAATGTCAGTTTCAGCAAATGTTAAAAGCACAGGCAAAATGGGCCAGTAATGGATTTATATATCACTATTTACAAATATAAGTTTTGGCAATATTAAAATTTCAGAACAGAAAATTAGCAAACAAAATATAACTTGTATTAATGCAATAAATGGTTTACATGTTCATTCTACTATAGGAAACAACAAGCAATTTTTTTAAAAACATTTAGTTCCAGTGTTATACGTTAAGCACAAAGACTAGAGCCGTTTCTAAAAGATCTGAAACACTCTTCTAGTTTGCTGTTTGGGTGGTTGCCCCACAGCATCTTGATGAAGCACAGCTGAAACCGTTGCTTCAACTCGTTGAATTTCATGAATAAGCTTCCAAATAGTTGTGTGGGACATTCCTACTAGATGATGAAACTTCTAGTTCCACAATTCACAAATATTAATTATCCTAGAATTGCTGCTAAAGGTAGCCTGGTGAACGTTCCAATTGTCTGGGGGATATAGACGGGGCACATTACGCAAACAAATATTCCCAGCCCGAGCTTTAACAGGGCGATACGTGTTTGACACGTAAGTGCTATCAAAATAGTCCAGAAGTTCCAGCTCTTCCTCCAAAGTCACTTGTATTAATCGATGCACATCTGCTGTTGGAAGAAATGCAAATCTGTTTATTTTCTCGCAAAATAGACGAAAATTTTCATTGCTTTTGTACCGTTCTAAGAGTCCAAGCTCTTGGACCTTCCTCCATGTTGACTGAGTCAGGTGAAAAAAGTAACGCTATAAACGAGTTGAATCTCCAAAAGTTGCATTAACAGCCAGCATTTACGCTATATCAAAATCCATTACCATAGTTACAGGTCCGGATATTCACTAAATTCACTGCACTGATGCACCACCGCACGAAACAGTTCTTCATATGAATTTTGTGTCTTGGTCTACATTAGGGCGTATACCTAGTAAAGGAAGTCTCACCTCAAATAACATACACTTTTTTTTTTTTTGGTGCCATTGAAAAGTTGGCGTTCACCATCCATGTTTCACTTTTTAATAGCATCATAAGGCTATATTTAAAGGAAATATGCGGAAATATTTATACGTTTTTCTTCCTTTATAGAAATTTGGTCTCCACATATATCCAATAACAATTTGCCAATGTTTACTCAGAGTTGAAATATAATATAATTCTTTTAATAGCTCCTAAAAAAACGCCACTCTTTTCAAATGACTCTGTTAACTTGGAAGGTCCAAGAGTTTGGGCTCAGAGAACGGTACTAGAACGATGAAAATTTTCGTCTATTCTGCGGGAAAATTAACAGATTGGCGTATCTTCCCAGATTTGTTTATTATTTTCTGTTCTGAAATTTTGATATTCGCGAAATTTAATATTTGTAAATAGTGAATAATGAATCCATTAGTGCCCCATGTTGCCTGTGCTTTTAACATTTGCTCAAGCAGACATTATTTTCTTCTACTGGTGTTTGTTCTTGCTTCGAGTAACAGTAACTTCAATTTTGCAGAGTTCAACACCAACTGAATTGTTTTCTAAGTTTTATTAAAATAACGTAAGCTGTTTGATCGTTTGCTTTGTCTCTATTTAATTCAACAAAGGTGAAGAAATAACCGTGACAAAATTTCCTATATGACAATATTTCTGTGATAGAATTACTGGAAACTTTTATCTCTTGTCTCAAATACAATATCTAAAACATGTAACCCTTTATTTAATAATAATAATATATTTTGATTATGCTGCATAGTTTTGGCAGTTGAAGATTAAAAAAAAAAAAAAAAATTCAAAAACTTTTTCGAGTTCATTCATTGTACTTGTATTATGTTCTAAAAGACACTGGTGATGAAATTATCGTGACATTATTTTCGGTGACGAAATTACCTATATGGTAATATTTTGGTGACAAAATTACCGGTGACGAAATTACCGTGACGAATTTTCCGGTGACAAAATTACCGTCGCTCGGTGTTAGCATGCGGGGTCAGGTTAAATTCAGTTCTACTCTGGTTTTCGTTTATTGCCAGTTTATCACTGTTTATTTTCATGGTTTCTTTAAATGTAGTCTTTAGTAATTTACTGTATTGAAAAATGTTTTAAACTTAATGACTTTTTTCTTCGTTCTTGCTGTCGGGTATGTGACATGAGGGTAAAATCTACCCGAACTTGAGGGTTTCCACATATACATACAAATCAATTGAGTAGTAGTAAGGGCGAACTCAACATCGGATAATTTTCTTTAAATTCGAGTGATAAATTTCTAAACTTAATACCTTTATCAGATTTCCAAGGGAAGGTTTTCGAATTTTCTTCCTATCCCCCAAAATAAAGGAAGTTCACTGATAGATGAAAATAAAAAGACAAACGCGATTTTATCGAAAATAACTAACGATTCTTCTCGTACATCGATATTTCATTACCACTTTTACTATTTGGCATAAGTTATTTCTGTGGTAAAAATACAAAAAGGTTAGTTTACTCTTGTCTATGAGTTTTTTCGAGATATTTTCTCAAACACGAGTCAGTTAATTTTGTTCGTAATTGATAAATAAATGGTTTATTAATAACCGGACAATATGACGTAACTAATTTTCCCTGAAAAGATCCACAACGGGTAGTTTACTCTTGAGGGAGAATTTTTTTTCGAATTTCTGAAAAACGCCTTAGGTGATAGTTCATATTTCATAAATAAATGTTTAATTAATAGCCTGCAATATGGAAACATCCACACGAAGCAGTCTTGAAGATGAGTTTCTACTATGTTCAATATGTAATGTCTATGAAAAATATACACTAGCAGAATGCGTCAATTATGTCAATTCTCCTAATAATGATGCATATACTACTTACAAACATAGTAGAACGATTGAGTTGTTCGTGAAATAAATTATTTAAATGACTATTTAGTGTTACATAATATTTTATGGCAATATACCTTAAGTTGACATTTATCTAGGAAGGTTTGATAGTACTCCCAACACTGAGATTGAGAAATGCTTTAATAAGTTATATTTATGAGTGTATTTCCTGTAAATGGGTGTAATTTTCAATTCTGGTCTTAGTTATGATCTCTTTTGGGCTTACATCTATTGTACTTTTCAGGTAAGTGTTCGTAAACATATCCCCATCATGATGAGATATAATACAATGTTGAAAAATATTCAACATGGCCGGCACCTCGAATTGAACCAGAACTTTTACGGCTGGGAAGCAACCATACAGAAAAAAAAAAAAACTGTACAACGATTTGCTATTTGACTTAGTATATAAGCATTAATGATGAAATAGGATTATTATTAGATTTAAATATTTGCATAAACTGAGGTTTGGAACAATATACGAAGAAAGAAACATTATATATCGTGGTTTATTGAATTTTTTTTACGAGTAATATCAAGATCGCGTGAAAAAATAGTTACTTTCTGAACCTATTTCGCTATAAATTCGTGTAAAGTTGAGACAGTATTTAAAATAACAAGCAGCACATTGTCAAAATAGCAAGAATCGTCATCGAATTTCGATATTCAAACTCAATGATTTGCTCCGTGTTATCAGGGAAATATCGGATAGTATCTTGTTCAAGGTCAGGATTACTACTATTTAAACTTACAGATACAGCACTAGGCCATTTTACTCTGAAACATTTTAACAATTTGATAACAATTTAATAACAATTTGAGGTCAAGATGGTACAAGACAACAGCAACATTACAAAAATAGCTTATTTATAGATGATCTGAAATTATACTCACTTGAAAAAACGTCTACAGTTTCTGATAACTGATTATAGATACTGATCTAATTTTGTTTAGAAGAGACCTTTGGATAATATTAATTCACAGCTCGAGTGTAAAAGAGATCACTAGACCGTGTTGTTCTCGCGGGTACGCGAAAATTGATCTGACTTAACAACTGTTCATATGATATGTGGCCATTTATAATTTTTTGGAAAAATATTAGGTCAGAAATTTTGTTTCTCACTAGGGGAGGTTTGATATTGAGGGATTTTAAAATGTTATTTTTTGGAAGTGTTCGGAGGTGAGGTACTCGGTAGGATACAATGGCTAAAAAGAAATTAATTACGGAATTTAATTTTTTAAATGAGTAAGGCAGGCCATAGACCAGATAGGAGAACAATACTCAATAGTGGGAGCAACATATGATTTATAGATAATTTTCAATTCGGCAAGAATTGGCCAAATGCTATTGACAGTCATGCTTTTTTTAAAAAAAAAATATCACAACAGAGGGCCACAGCGGCTTAGTGCTAAAGCACTTATCTCTGGTGCGTGGGGTCCCTGGTTCAATCCACGTGCAAATAAGTTTGTGTGGGCAACATCATGTCCGTGGGTTTTTTCAGGGTACTCTCGTTTCCTCCCACATTTCATTCCACCAATTCTCTCATCATCATTCACTTGCCTTAATTATTGTATTCTTTAGTCTAAATGGCATAATCGTGGGAAGTTAAACTCAAAGATTTCATTTCAGTATCACAACGTGGGTAACTCTGAAGGTGTGACTTCACCTTTATATGCGCCTTTACCTGTGTGAAAAAAAAAAAAAAACTAATGTCCAAATATTAAATTAAATCTTAAATTCCTAGTCGAAAGGCATGAGGTTCGATAAGTTTAGCGAGCCTATATGAGAAGTAGAACCCGAACTGCATGAGCTCCCGCCTAGAATCGAACAGGGCGCCCCGCACAGAGGAGGGGTACGCTGACTATATAGCCACGGAGGAGCTCTCATAATTTGCGAATTCAGATTAGGAAGTATTGGATTTAAATACCTTTTTCTCTGTGCACTCAAAATGAATTATGAATTTTAATTAGGAAATAATGTCTCGTTTTGTGCAATAGGAAATATTAGTTTAGCCGAAATCGTATCTTGTATGGAAAGACTGAAACTAAATTGGAATGATGATTTCTGGTGAGTCTACCAGCAAACCTCAGCAACGATTCGCGAGGACAACACAAGAACAGGTTTTCTCTTCTGAAAACAACAAGACCAGACCAGGGAGAAGGCCGTGGAAAGGGCAAGAGACCACCTGCTGCTCGAAAACCCTTTCATCTGAGCCGTTTTTACGCGCCGTATTTACGCTCGAAGTTAAAAGCAGCCAGACTTTTCCAGCGTATAAAAATTCGGTACGTAAACGTACGCCAGGCCCCATACACTAACGTATTGACAGCTGCTAACAAGACTAGCGCAAGATATTTTATGGCTACGGCGGAAAAATACGTCAGTGTATGGCTCGTATTAATATTTTTTAAAGCCAATTTTTACAATGCAAAATCATTGAGAACATAACAATGCAACAATGAAAAGCTTATTTTCATTTCTGTAAACTTTTCGGTGTAATCCTTTGATGTGGAGAAAAGAAAGTAAAAGAAGAATTTTTTCTGCCAACAATGAATAGTATGCAAGAACTCCATACTATATTGTTATAGTGACGACGCCAGCTTTAAGTTCTTAGGGGGGCAAAGGAGGGGCAGATACATTTTCGGGGGGCGGCTATTTGCCATACCAAAAATGACATATTTATTACGTTTGACTTATTTTACATTACATTGTGTATTTCGTTGCTGTTTTTATGTTAGATCTATATGATTATAAATTAAACTTATTTCAAATAAAATTTGTAACTAACAAATAAGTAACGTCTGCACATGAAATATTTTTCAATGAAACTTTTGAAGCCTAAACATAAATTGAATTACTTTCGCGTATGCTACAAGTAACACATTCGTCTATATGCTACGTATCTCTCGCTCTCTCCCTCTCTCTCTCTCTCTCTCTCTCTCTCTCTCTCTCTCTCTCTCTATATATATATATATATATATATATATGTAGAGAGAGAGAGAGAGAGAGAGAGAGCCAGAGAGAGAATTTACGAGGAGCTGCTGAAAATGTCGTAGTCCAATCCAGAAGGAGTGTAGGTACTAGGTAGAAAAATGAAACCGTAGTTTAGAAAAACATATCTCTGTATGTACAAATATAAATTTTCATATTAATAATGAAATTCTTATTGTTTCTCAGGCCTCTGAAGTGATTATGTGTGCCCAAACAGATAATTTCACGAACATCCAGATCCTTACTGTTATAACATTTTTGTTCCACCAAGGAAAGTCACCGAAGTAAATTAATTAGGAAATCAGTGAAACACCACGGGACTCTCCTCCGTTATATATAGTGGTGAAGAAGTAAGTGGCTTAGTATAAACGTAGCAATTTCTCAACAAATTATGCTTTACATCCAGGATGATTAAAAGCAATGACTCTTCCTGGAATCATGGATGCAATTTGTGACATTATTCTTGAAAATTGCAGCATTTCAGCCAGTGGTGGATATAGCCCGGGGCCGGAGGGCCTAGGCCACCCCAGTTTTTGTGTGACAAAAATAATTTAAGCTATTTATATTTATTATAGTCTGAGGTCTGCACCCCGCTTTCTCAGTTTTTACCTTCTCAGCAAAACTTGTGTCAGGGATTCTGGGCATTTCTTTGGAACTCGTCGGTAGCATAATTCAGAATGGCTTGGGTATGCGCAAGTTCTCGGCATAATGGGTTCCCAAAATATATGTCAGGAGAATAAAATGGTAACGGCATTAAGAGAAGTATTCTTCCAATTTGACCGTAATGCTGATCAATTTCGCTGACGAATAGTAACCATAGATGAAATATGGTTGTACCACTATGATCCTGAATCGGAACAACAGTCAATGGAGTAGTAGCACTCATTTCTCCATCGCCCCAAGAAGTTCAAGACACAGAAGTAGGTTGAGAAACTGTTTGGAACATTCTTCTGGTATAAGTATGGAGTGGTAGACTACTTCCACAATGGTCAGATATTTAATCCAGAATCTCTACATTACTTACAAAACTGAAAGAAAAATTCAAAGTTCAACGCTGCGGAAAATGAAAAGAAAGGAATTCTGTTCCTTCAGGAGAATACACCTGTCCATCAAGCCCCTGCGAACATAACTGACATTGCATAATGCATGATCTAGGATTTCAATGTCTAGATCATCATTCTTATTCCGCAGATTTAGCTCCGTCTAACTATTACGTGTACTTATTTCCCAAACTTAAATAACACTTGAAAGACGCCATTTTAGATCTGATAGGGGTAGTGCTACGAACAGTGGTGCGAGGAAATCTAGATTTTTTTTTTTAACTTTTCTGCAAAAGCTGGAGCACTGTACAAGGTAGTATATTGACTCTCGGGGGAAGAGAAGAAGAAGTAAAACTTCACCAATCCACGTGCACTCCTTCTGGGTTGGGCTACGAATTTTTCAGCAGTTCCTAGTCAATATGGTAGACGTCACGTCAGTACTTTGAAACAAAATAAGTAAAGGAGCACTAGTATAAACCAATTACTAACTAAAGATCAGCACTCTGACAATACGTTTTATTGGGAATCAATTTCATTCCATAATTTTATTATTATCATTTGCAGGAAGGGAAAACACAACTCTTTTTATCTACTTCAAAAAATTAAGCCCTGGTAGTTGCAAACTAAGCTGTTATAAGCACATCCTCTGAATATTGGAAGCCGAGAATAATGTTTCAGAAAAAAGAAGTTTTAAATAAAACAAAATATGAAACTGAAAACTTCAAACCTGGACAAATACAAACAAGTTACGTAACTGGTTTTACCTTTCTTTTGTTTCCAATCGAAGTTGATCTAATGAGAAGAAAACAAGTCGACCAAATCTACTATTGTTCGCTAGGCACAATTATTAAAAATCATAAGAAAGAAGTATAACTAAAATTTACCTCAAAAGGGGCTAAATTAGAAAACAGAAATATGCGTGCATACCCAGAAAAGAAAGCTTGAGGATTAATCTGCCACATAGTAAATTCATGGAAAGTAGACTACAATTTGTCAATGAGATTGGTTATGATACTGATATATAATACTACATGAAGAATGTTTAAAGATTGAACGAGTCTGGGGGGGCAGTCTAGGTGGCAGTCAGGGGGGCAGAAGTAGCTACTAGGGGGCGCTCGCCCCCCTTGCCCCCCTCTGGCGTCATCACTGTATTGTTATGTTTACGTTTTGAACTTAAGCACTTTCTGTACTTTTTGGTGGCATCTTTTACTTTCCCTTTCTGTATATATGTACCTGTAAGGCGCACACAAATGATAGAAAAAATTTATTCGAGCAAAGCACATCTCTTTACAATGAATTAAGTAGAAAGTTCATTAAATATGAGAGAAACTAGTTGCAAAAAAATATCAATAAATAGATCAAGATATTTAGAATATTTGATGTATAATAAATATACATTATACACGATTAATGTAAAATAATCATTGAAATTAACAATAAAGCATAATTTAAAAAAAGCATAATTAAACAAGAAATAAAGCATAATGTGGGTTGCTCTAACAATTAAGTTGTATGAAGACGAGAAGAAAACGAAAGCTGATTCCTTAACGAATTTCGTTGATCTTCTTTGTGTCTACAAAAACGCATTCCTAGAAACCTACAAGCTAGGTATCATCTCTGTGATTATAACAGTTTCTATATGCTACATGTGAAAGGTCATTCTCTTCTTTGAAAAGATTAAAGACTTGTATACGGAAGTCAATGACTCATGATAGGTTGAAAAACTTAGTGTTACTTTATATTGAGAAGAAAATTGCTAAATCGTTAGATCTTTAACAAGTTGTGGATATGTTTGCTGCTGTCCACACGAATAGAAAGATCCTCTTCAAGTAGAGGCATGAACCTATAAGTTATTTTCTTTACCTGTAAAAGTGTATTTGCTTCCACTTAAGTCAACCAGCTACACATATTTTAAACGCCATGATTAAATAACTATTACTTATATTAGAAATCAATTGCATTAATGAATCCTAGTTGTTTGAGGTACTAAATTCTTATATTTTCACTGTTTTCCAAAGAGTAAAATCATGAAATAAAGATGGAAACATTCACCTTGAACACACATACACACACACACACACACACACACACACACACACACACACACATATATATATATATATATATATATATATATATATATATATTGGAGATATCCCCCTCAAAATCCTCTTGGGCCCTTCATTGCCCCCCCTCTCTGAAAAAAACTCTAGCTACGCTACTGGACACCATGCACCAGAGATGAATTCTCTATCACTGAGCCACCGCGGCCCTGCTTGGGCTTGGTCGTCCATATCCAATCTCTCTTTTGGCGTTGCTTAAACAACTTCTAGTTTTGTTCTAAATCCAGACTCCATATTGGCGTAGATATTAATATTACAGTCGATTGGTAAAATCAATCTTCCACATTTAAAAATTAAAGTACACACAAGTAGAAAAATAAGCATTTATCATAAAAACACTAGCTGCAAGCGTTCAAAATAGATTTATGGTTTCTATAAAATCAATTGAAAACTGCTATTTTTAATTAGGCAGCTATTGAAAAACAGCAGCTTTCGACTCCAGCCGAGTTTAAACTCAACCTAAACTCAGTTGACCAAAGTGAACTGACCCGATTGACCCGACCCGACAACCCGACTGACCCGACCCGACAACCCGACCCGATTGACCCGACCCGAATAACCCGACCCGACAACCCGACCCGAGCTGACCCGATTGACCCGACCCGACAACCCGAACCGAGTTGACCCGATTGACCCGACCCGACAACCCGACCCGATTAGCCTGACCCGACAACCCGACCAGAGCTGACCCGACTGACCCGACCCGATAACCCGACCCGAGTTGACCTGACCCGACCCGACCCGTTTGAGAGCACTTACAATCACTACCGATGTGTTAGGTATCTCTGAAACGATTTGAAATAACAATTGTTGTAAATGGCGTTATAAGCATTTAAGTCTTTTTAGTGGGATAGCTTAGCGAAAAAATATTTCACTTCCGGATACCAGTCTGTCCTTTTCAGCGCAGTAAGTATAGGTCATAAGAAATCGAAAAAGACCGGGACACAGGTTTTCCCTGGTCTAGGGTGGTCGTGGCTGCCATTTTCCAAAATGGCCGCCCTGTACCATAAAGTGTAGATGTAAGCCAGGTGCAAGTATCTCAAATGAGCAATATCGGAGTCTATTTATTTTTCTTTTGATGACGCTGAGTCGATTGGAATAGTTTCTTAACATGTAAAATACATAATGAATGGCAAAGCCGCCATTTTTAAAGATGGCGGACCTATAATGCTATTTATTGAAGTAAATCAGGGAGTAAAAGTCCTACAAGTGTAAATTTGGTGTCCATTTATAGGTTTTCGAGGTCGCTGAGTTGATTGGAACAGTTTTTGGAATGGTGAGATATATGCTTGATTGCCGGAAGCCGCAATTTTCAAAAATGGTCGACGTATAAGGCTCAAGCTGAGCACAAATCAGGAAGGAAAAGCGCTACATGTGTAAAATTCATGTCTATTTATAGGTTTCAGAGGTGACTCAGTTTATTAGAATATTTTTAAGTTTTTTAATACTGAAACAAATACATTTACATTTATTAAGTGCATTTACAATAGTTAATAAAGGAAAAAGTTGTGAACAGTTTGAACTTAATTTTACGAAAAATCAGCTGTAGAGCAGTGTCCTTCGCATGTGCACAGTTAGAGCATGGTAAACTCTTTTTCACACACTTGCATGTAGAGCAGCGCTTTTTGCAAGAACATGCAACGAGTTGCTTACAACTTTTGGATATGTCTGGAATTGTTGCCCAAATAGGTGTATACTGATCACTTCGTTTCCATTCATAGCTGTCTGGATCTGCTGTCATATATTCATGATTTGTACAATTGTGCCATAGTTTTGCTTGCAAAGCAGTACGCTTTATATGCTGAATAAGTGCATTCTTCGTAGGTGGTATGTTTTCTATTGCGCGATTTTTCTTCGTGTACAGTGTCCGTCTACACTCGTTTACATCATTCAAGTGAGACGTTCTATCATATAATAGGACGACATACCGCTCAATAACAGCAAGCACCTCTTCCTCTACCTCAAAACCCATTTCGTACATATGTTGAAATGCTGAATTCATTTCTCTGTACTGCATCCATGCTTTCCACGCCGTTCATTTGCCTATTCCACAGAATGCTGACACAGTGTCACACCCACTAAAAGCATGAAATGCAGGTAGATTTTTCTGGATCTGGGGACACAGGCGGGAGCGGATATCATGAACTGCGATATAGTGCCTGAACTTTCCACATCCATAATCAATCCATAGTTCATCAAGGTGCTGTATCTTGCTAAACACACCGATCGCAATTACTACATCTGTGTCTACTGTTCGAATACATACTTTTCTGTGACCATGCTCAGCTGCATGTTTGACGTGTACCATAAGTCGTCCATCTGCTTCCTCATGACATGATGGTGAAATACCACTCACATCTAGCACTAAGGATGAAGTCACAACATTCTCGCCAACAGTACACACAACTTTTTACCATCATATATTTCTTGGATGAGCAGCTCCGCTAGAAGCGTAAATAACTGTTCTTTGTTACTGCTTTCTTTCAGAAAGTCACTAAAATTTCTAAGAACTTAAGTAGATGGCCGAACACGTACGTAAACGCCTCTATTGCATTTTCTTCTCTGTCTGGTATCGCTCTTAAAGAGAAGTGGACTTGTACGTATCAAAGACGACATCTACTCGAGTTACGGTCTTCAACATATAATTTATATATGGTTTAAAAATATGGTGGAAGTAGTCTTGAAACGTCTTAGATTTACCGACCTTAAGAATGTGCACTATAGCCGCACCATCTAGAACAGTAGCACTGAAGTCAGGTGCGTCAAATCTCTCCTTCTCTTCGATGTTAATACACTCCAGTACGTCTTGTTTGTTAGCAGATTGACGTAGTCTTCCGTTGTCAGAGAGAGAGGGGGGACATGGTTGGTTCTCGTGAGCAAAGAAATGATAAATATCACTTTTACGTGATTGCGATGCGATGAACAATTTACAAAAGAGATTTGAGTCTCTTCGCAAATTCACTATCTTCTCGTTTGTGGCACATTTCTTCATCACGGGTGTGTTGAATATTGAAATATTGTTTTTCGGAATGACATCATGTATTGAGAGACATAATCGAGACGATTTTTTTACGTATTCCTCATACTGCTGAAGTACCTTCTCATGTAATTCTTTAATTCTCTGTCTCATTTCATCTTTTGGCATTATCTGCCGAGTGTCAATTGATACCAACACATCGCCTTCAAATGGATTTCCATGTTCATTTAGAGCAGCAATAAAATTTCTCACGTGTATCCGAAATATTTCATTATGAACATTAGTATCTTCGTGATGATCCAGTGGTCACGATGATGTTAATTGCGCTTGGAAAAATATATTCTCCTCGGATTTCGATAACATTGCAGAAAGTGTAGGACTTGCCAACATCCACTTCAATAAAGCGTCTTTGTTATAAAGAATTCCTATGGCACCTCCATTTCCTTTCACAAGCTTATTGTTTTGTTCGTGGTATTGGTCATCGGGGATAGATGAAAACAATGCTCCAGTTCTAGAACTAGTAAAATAGCCGTTGAACAATTCCGCGTAAATCTCTGGATGTCTGGTTGGTAACTCCTTCAGAGTGCGAACAAATACAGGCAACCACCGAGAAAAATGAACAGCATCCAGGGCAAATGTCCATGGGCATATAAGTTCTAATCTCTCCAAAAACATGTGGTAATTAGATGTTCGGGAGCTAAAAATGAAGCATAGAAGCAAACTTTCCAGCTGCATGACTTGATTCCAGAAATTTTAATACTGAGAAATGTCATTGTCATTGTATATATTTGGGAGGGAGCAATGTGCAGTTATAAAAATTTTCTTGAAAAACCCTGATAAATAATAAAGATACTCCAGGGAAATACGGTCATGCCACACGATATTGATTTCCTTGACATTTTACTACCAAAAATAGAAGTGAAACAATTTTATTAATGAGACTATATTGATAAATGACAGACTGTAAGGAATTTATCTAACCATTCCAAAAACTGTTCCAATCAACTCAGCGACCTCGAAAACCTATAAATGGACACCAAATTTATACTTGTAGGACTTTTACTCCCTGATTTACTTCCATAAATAGCATTATAGGTCCGCCATCTTTAAAAATGGCGGCTTTGCCATTCATTATGTATTTTACATGTTAAGAAACTATTCCAATCGACTCAGCGTCATCAAAAGAAAAATAAATAGACTCCGATATTGCTCTTTTGAGATACTTGCACCTGGCTTACGCCTACACTTTGTGGTACAGGGCGACAATTTTGGAAAATGGCAGCCACGACCACCCTAGACCAGGGGAAACCTGTGTCCCGGTCTTTTTCGATTTCTTATGACCTATACTTACTGCGCTGAAAAGGACAAACTGGTATCCGGAAGTGAAATATTTTCCCGACTTTGGAGGTTTAGCTATCCCACTATTTGGAAGCATCTGCATGATAAGACGTGATATGTCAGCGCGTTTTCGAAGTAAAATCTTAAGAAATTTAAATTTTACGTTTCTTGTAACTTTGTTCCTTCATTCATTCGAAATATATTATACCATGATCACAGTATTTGACGCTAAGGTACAGTTGAGTCACGCATTACACCGTCCATGCCATTTGAGTTATTAGAGATTTCCAAGCTACATAAATAATGTATGGGCTATTGTGGTTTTGTTAAATAACTAAATATGTAATACTTTACGTAGCGCAATTTGAGAAAATACAATTTTATTTTGCTTTAGCAACATTGCTTGTTTATCTAGTGATATTGCAGAGTATCAAGAAGAATTTCCCAACTTGGTACAAAATTTCAGTATTTTATATATATATATATATATATATATATATATATATATATATATATATATATATATATATATATATATATATATATATATATATATATATATATATATATATATATATATATATATATATATATATAGCAGATCCTAGGGGAGGGCTATAGGGACTATAGCCCCCCTTAACGCTCAGGTATGCACTGGATAAAATGGGCTTCAATCCTACTTTCTTTATACTGGGTAAAGCGGCAAACCATGGTTTAGGTTTGGTTTATACTGTGTCCGCGGCTATATATATATATATATACATGATGGCCCATTTTAATCTTTCCACGGGGATAAATCGAAAACGGTTGAACATAATGACCCGAACAAAAACTCAAATAGGAAATGCCATGGGGCACACCGAATGGTGTTGTCGCGGCGCCTCCCGGGGCCGCCTTTCATGGGATACCAGGGCCAAACTTTAAAATTTTAAATGGAAACATGGGCCGAGTAATACCTCGTTCCATAGATATTTAAAAAGTAAAACGTGTTGTAGCAAAAGATTTTTCACATCGGTCACCGTTTTCAAAATGGCCGCCAAGACATGGAGCCTGTATCAGATAAAACGTCCAGTACCACTAGACCCCTAATATGTAAATAGTTGGAGATAAATGAATAGAATAAAACTCGTATAGGAAAGCACAGAGGGTATTTATCATTCCACGGTTCGAATACAATGCAACGGAGGAAAAGATTTTTAAAGTATAATTGACATGATGCAGAAGAGGAAATGATAGAAAATGATCTTTCTGACCTCTGTCCGTAAGTAAGTGAAGCGGGAATGAATGGTAAAATATCAAATGAGAACCTCACTTTTTATTTGCAATAGATATGGTTTGTCTGGAACACTTGTGTATTCAAATGACTGGTATTATAATGAATAAAAATAAAGTGAAATAAGGTGAATAAAAATAAGGTGAAATTCAATTTAACAACATTTTACCCGCCCCTTCGCCTCTGATAATTTAACGCATTGCGTGCAAGATTTTTGGGACATATCTGCATCAGTATGTACAGTTTCGTTACTAAGGATCACAACTGAAATTACAGTTAAAAATTATTCGGAATGTAACTGTGGACATCTCAGTGAAACTCATATTCTATCACATGCAAGAAGACATAGAAGGAAAAGAAGCGAACCAATATCATGCAGACGACTGTTGAACAAAACCAACGTTTGTAAACATTGTTCTAAAATTGCATTGTTCGACAAATTGGTTTTGCATTTCAGTTGATTCATTTTTGCATCAAACTATTGCCTGCAATCAAAATGGAAGGTACCATTTAACAAGAATTTTACATACTTTATCACATTACAGAGACATTTATCTCTTATAAAAACACATTTCAAATAACTTTGTTTCGTAGATACAATTTGCAAAAACTAAGGCTCTCATTTGCAATTTCACTGATCCTTCGCGCTTCACTCACTTACGGAGCGAGGTTGGAGCGATTATTTTCTAGGAGTTAGATTTGTTTCTTTCCATTATGGCACTTTCACTCTAATCATCTTTTCGACTGTTGCAACATTCCCGAGCTATAGAATGATAAATACCATCTATGGTTTCCTATTCGAATATTTGTTCTGGTGTTTTCATATTAGTGATACTGGACGTTTTACCTGATGCAGGTACCATGTCTTGGTGGTCATTTTGAAAACGGTGACCCATATGAACAATCTTTTGCAACACCACTCTTTAGTTTTTAAAGATATGTCGAACGAGGTATCATTCACCACATGTTTCCATTTACAATTTTGAAGTTGCGCCCTAAGCCCCCATGAAGGGTGGCCCTGGGAGTCTCCGCGACAACATCAATCGATGTGCCACATGACATTTTCTGTTTGAGTTTCTGTTCGGTTCATTTATGTTCAATCGTTTTCATATTAGTGGTACTGCACGTTTTACTGTATCTGATAGAAGCAACATGTCTTGGCGGCCATTTTGAATACAGTGCCCGATATGAAAGATCTTTTGCCACAACGCTTTTTAGTGTTTCAAGATCTATCGAACGAGGTACCACTCACTCCTTGCTTCCATTTAAAATTAAAGTTGGGCCCCGGGAACCCATGCAGGGCGAACCTGGGTGGCACCGCGACCACACACACACACACACACACACACACACACACACACATATATATATATATATATATATATATATATATATATATATATATATATATATATATAGAGAGAGAGAGAGAGAGAGAGAGAGGGAGAGGGAAGGAAAGAGACAGAGAGAGAGAATTCTATTCGCATCAGCAGTGGATTTTGTTTCGGGAGAGGCTTGAGGAACGAGTGAGAAACATTTGCATTGTACGTGCAATGCAAAAAATTATCACAAATTTATTTCGGGAGGGGTTTGAGCCCGATAACCACCCCCTAAATACGCCACTGTACATCAGTCAACGGTTCTCATATTATCTAACACAGCAACGAAACAAATTTTGAGTGAATGAAATTTTAGTATTTATCTATATCAATATTCGAGACGAGACCGAGACTTTCAAGACTGACCTAAGTCTCGTCTCGAATTATAGAGGTCTGTCTCGGTCTCGTCTCGGTATATAAAAGTCCGTCTCGGTCTCGGTCTCGGTACCATCCCTACCCCCCTGTGTATTACAGGGTTAAAACCGAAAGTGGTAGAAGATGTGTACTATTGCCGAGTTCAGTAGAGGAATATAGATGGAGATGGAACTTATTCTTAGGATGCTAAATTCATATGAAAAACTCTTTCATGTTATCTATTAGCGTTCATCACATTCGCGGACCAGTAATAGGACGAGAAGTGGTAGTATTTTCCTACTACTTCCGGTTACATTAAAGTGATAAGGGTTGAGATTTTTGGGGGGACTCTGATAGAGATGGCGTGGATCAATGAAAGCTTGACTTATGACACACTGACGCACTACCCACAATGCCAAACTAAACCAATACTCATGATAAACCCCCCACAAAAAACTAATCGTCATCAACTTTGACTCATAATCCACGCCCTACTCTCCACTGACTAACGAGCTTACACTTGTAATAAAAAAAAGGCTGTGAAAATATCACTATATTGTTTCAGAGTTTCAATTTCTACGGTCAATTGCTGAAGCACCGCTCTGTTACAATATCGGCGAATCTGACCTTTACAATATAAAATGGTGTTTGTCATGGGCTAAATTACGATGAATTTCAATTTAATTATCATACATGGTTATTTCCTTGTTGAATTACAGATACTTTTCGGTGGAAACTAGGATGAAATTTGAGCAGAGTGAGTCGGTGAGTCAGAGTGGTTCATGGTGAGTCACGGTGGGTGATGGGTCATAGTGGGTCACGTTCTGCTGATACGCGACCCGCTGACCCAGTCAAAAATGTTGACTCACTTGACCCACTGACCCACTCCATCTTTGCATCCTGAATTCATGTTAAGAGTTCATTTTTTCCTATCTTACTGTTTTTGCCATATAATGATTAAGAGGCTATCAAAGCCGCAAATAGAATAATTCTGTCACTTCATGTTCCAAGCAGGGTTAAGGAGGTGAAGTTGAAACCTATTCTTAGAATGTTAAACCCGTATCAGGAAAACTGTTTCTCGCTATTTCTGATTGTTTTTGCAATGGTACCGAATATTATAAAAGAAGTTTTTTCAAGAAATATAATTTTTATATTATCACTTCTACTTTCAATAATAATTGAGAAAAATATTACATCATAGGAAAACAGACTTCTTTATGTCGGCGTACACGTGACACTGTTACTTATTTGTATTCAAGTTACTATTGGTTACATTTTTAAATAGGGTAAATTAATATTGTTACACTGAGAAAAATCCGTTCTCCTAGGTAGCGGTATATTGTACAAATATATACTACGGAATCCTCTTAATCACTACGGAAATCAGTACGGAACATACATTATCCGTATGCTACGTAGACACTGCCCTTACTAGTTAGATGTTACATCATGCCGTTGCAGGATGTCTGATATCTAACAGTCTTCCTTCTATTACATACATATATGTATGTTACTTTCGTCAGCTATATGTTATATCCATTTGTATGTGAGATCGTGACCGCCTATATTGTTTCATACGGAAATTACAGATGGAACACTTATACAGAAAGTATTATAAAACATACGTTTTTAATTATATGTTTGCTGTACGTTAAGTCCAAAAACTACAGGCTTTACAAATGCGACATACACGTACGCCACATACGATTTTTTTCTTAGTGCATTATCCCGATAAACGTCTCAGTGAAACTTATTTTGAATGTTTCTCATAATAATTAAAGAACATGTTAGCAATGGTTGACGCTTCTGTTGGCTTGGCAACTAAGTCCCCGCCGTTTTTAATAATGGTAGTTAAAAGGTTATTTTTCAATAAACATATACAAGTAGTTAATCAAGAATGTATTTTTCTTTGTTGTTTACAACGTTTTCCCAACGTTTAACAAGTTTTTCAATGCTTCGTTGGTATAAATCACCTGTTTGAGACTCGAAAAAGTCATCCAACCAAGCTCTCATTTCTGCATCAGTATTGAAAGAAACTCACCGCATAGCATTTGAAAGAGATCGAAATAGGTGAAAATCCGTTGGTACCAAATCGGGAGAGTATAGTGGGTGTGGCAGCACTTCCCAACCATGAGTTTGAATGTCTTCCTTGGTTATATTGGCGATATGAGGGCGGGCGTTGTCGAGCAGCAAAAGAACACCATGCTGCCGATTAGGTCTTTTCTCTTGAATAGCCGTGTTGAGTCGTTCCATTTGTTGCACATAGAGTGCAGCGTTGATCGTTGGGTTCCTTTCAAGCAATTCGAAATGGAGAATCCCTTCTCAGTCCCACCATACGCACAACATCGTTTTACGCGGATGAACGCCCTGTTTCGCGCGTGGGGTCGCTTGTTTACCGGGGCTAAGCCATTCCTTACGCTGCTTCACATTCATGTAGAGACACCATTTTTCATTGCCAGTAGGTAAAGATTCGGTGAGGAAATCGTTCCTTGTGTCCATCGGTTGCACGGTGACGATCAAGCAAACCAGCGGAGATTGTGGCTCGTTGATTTTTGTTGGTGACACTTAAAGTGTGAGGTACACATGCTCCACACTTCTGAACTTTGCCCATCGAGTGAAGATGCTTCTCTACAGTAGTGTGGGAGCAATCCATTGTCTTCGCCAGTTCTTTTGTTGTTTGACGCGGATTTTCATGCAAAAGGTGGTTAAATCGCTCTTCATCGAACTCAACTGGACGACTAAAACGAGGTGCATCTATGAGGTCAAAATTTCCTTTTTTGAACTTTGCATACCAATCACGAGCGGTTCTTTCAGCTATAGCACCCACTCCATACACAGCACAAATGTTGCGCGCAGCTTCTGTAGCCTTAGAACCTTGATTAAAGGCAAAAAGGTGGTGTCGAAAATGCTCATTCTTCTCAACTTGACATTCCATGTTAATGATCTGTAAATAACAAGAAAATGTATCTTAGTAACAACGAAACATATATTTAGGTAGAACAATATATTCTCTTTCGAATGGTGTACAACTTCGTGCCAAAAGTATTTAATGTCATACAGATTTTTTCAATTTGAGAAAACGGCGGGAACTTAGTTGACAGGTATAGTGTCTTCTGAAAACTAACCTTAGTGCATCATTTGAGCTAAAAATTGAAAAAGACTTGGTCTTATTTTCGGGGAACCATGGTAGTACATTCTAATGAAAACCATGAAACTGCGTTTATCGGAATCTTGATCCTTCTCTTTAAGGGAAACCTAAAATAATGTAAATACAAAAAAAAAAAAAAAAAAAAAAAAAAAGATGGTTGATGCAAGTGAATGATGTTGAAAGAATTATTGGAATGAGAATGTAGGAGGAAACGGAAGAACCGCGAAAGAACCCACGGACACGATATTTTTCATTACAAACTGACATAGTCTGGGATCGAACCATGAAACCTTTTACTATTGAATTATTGTGTTCGC
The DNA here is from genome assembly GCF_964235325.1 of Thermobia domestica. NCBI lineage: Eukaryota > Metazoa > Arthropoda > Insecta > Zygentoma > Lepismatidae > Thermobia > Thermobia domestica. Next base: position 171,807,442 of record NC_137454.1, on the reverse strand, counting down.
CTCCAATAAATCAAAATTGAATGGGAATATATGCATATTTCGTTCAGTCGTCATTTTATTTATTTATACATATTGCTAGGATTTAACGGCATTTATCCTGAATCCTTAATCTCCCTCAGCGAATACTGTATCAGGTGAAGAGGAAAGTAAGAAAGGAATGGGGAAGAAGGAATGAAACTGCCTGGAACCTGTATGTTAGTTACCATCCCGGCATTTGTTTGGTGTAAATTAGGAAAACCAAGGAAAAAACCTTACTCAGAGTGGCTAGCCTGATAAAACTGTTACAGCTCTTCGACTGATTGGTCCACCGTGATCGCTCGCGCCAAAGACGAGAGCGTTAGTAACTACGTTACACGGGACCAAAGGAGAGTAAGCCAAATTTGTGCTAACAATGTGATCCTATATGTTATAGAAATAGGATAAGATACTAATGATTATTTATTTGTTTTTGAAAATTTTCTTGTAGTTTTTGGAGACGTTTTCATAACTCTTCGTACAAAAATAAACCAATAAATGAATAAATTTTATTTGATAGGCAAAGAACCATATTAGGGCAATTGCTCGTTATTTGATAAAAAATACTGGTGTATTACTTTGGTACTGACAGCTACCACCACTTAAAAAATGCTGATGAGACTTCAGCTTTGTCCACGGTAAGGAACTTTTTGAGTAGTAGCGTCATTTCAGATTTTGCCAAGGCAGGTGCAAGATTGTTTATCGACATAAGAGTTTCACGATTTTTACTAGGATATTAATATATAATTTATTAGTCATGTGTGTCCTGAACTTAGGGAGGTAATTGACCCCTGCACTCGCCAAATGATATGTCTGTTTTTGAGTAGTATGACAATTATCTAACTGTTACAATACTTAGTGCAGCACGGTGGCTCAGTAGAAGAGCGCTTATCTCTGGTGAGTGGCACCCTGGTTCGATCCCCGGCCATGTAAGTTTGTGGTGAACAACATCGTGTCCGTGGGTTTTCTCGGGTATTCCCGTTTTCTCCCACATTCTCATTCCCCTAATCCTTCCATCATCATTCATTTTCCCTAATCATCGTCCCCCTTAGCCGAAAGTAGTGGTTCTCAAAGTGGGGCCCGCGGACCCCTGGTTTTTCCTTTGTGTAGGTTCCACAATTGAGGAAGACAAACCAAATGAATATACACTCATTAAAAATATCCTTTTACACCAACAATATTTTATTTTTTCGTAATAAGTTATCTACGTGGGGAAGTACTTACTATTTTATACTACTTTAAGTTATATTTGCCTCCATTGTATTGCCAGCATACACATAATCATAATAACTCTGAATCGCATGCATGTATTCGCATGAGCATTTCTCTTAAAGAGGAATTTGCTGAACTGAAGAACAGGACAAAGTTCTTTCCAAACATTTTGCGAACTATGTTTACCTACAAAAAAAAAAAAAATCATATTTTAGCCTTAATTTTTTAAAGATTAAATCTGATGAGGGTAGAGGAGTAAAGTAATGTAAAGTTACTTGCATAGCATATATGAATAGTTTTTAACAAACTTATCTGAAAAATTGAATATTTACTCTTCTTGGATACTTACCTGAGAATGCTTTTGAGGATACTTACCTGAGAGAACACTTGCTTTTTGGAGACAACTATACTTCAATATTCATTTTCTGGAAATCTAGAATGCTTACCTCAAGTTCCCTGGACCTAACTATATCTTCAGAAAACTAATCTAATATAAGAACATTGCTGCTTTTTAGAATTGTGATATATTAATACTTACCTGAGTTTAGCAAATCTAAATGTCGTATCCTTGATGATATTTGTATGTACCGACATTCATTTGTGGAAATATGAAAGTTCACCCGAAGGTTTAAATATTATTGTAGTAACATTTCTGAAAATAATTGTTCGTTTACATGTTTTAAAATATTGTGTAATATAACGTTTTATGGTAAAATTAATGTGTTACATGTCAATTCTATCAGTTCAAAATTAATGACTTTTATCAATATGCCATGTATCTTCTAAAATTTCCACATGGCAATGCAAATGTTATGTTTTTGTGTGGTCTTGTATGTCTTGTCACGAACCGACTTAAGTTTTCTATCTTGATTTCGGTAGTCGAGATGGAGGCGTCTGACTAAGCCCATAGGTTCAGTTTTTCGTTGTTTTCAGAGTATCTGAGAGACTAGGAAGTGCACCAAAGAACTTTAACGTCGTTGTATGGCTTTGATGTCACAAAATCTGGATGTACGAGGGTGGACTGATAAGTTCTCGGCCCAACTCAGAAGAACTTGAGCTGCAGGCATGAAAGTGTGAGGCTATTCAACATAGTCCCCTCGAAGGTCAACACACTTGGCACTTCGATGCCGCAACTTCTCCAACCCCTAAAAAAAAAAAAAAAAAAAAAAAAGATTTCTCAAGGTCTGCAAAAAACTGTTCCGCAGCTGTTATCACCTTTTCATCACTGTCAAATTTCTGTCCTTTCAGTGCTGTTTTGAGTTTTGGAAACAGATAATAATCAGAAGGGGCAAGATCTGGTGAGTAAGGTGGGTGGTCAAGCACTGAAACTCTAGGTCTCTCAGAAAATCCATTGTTCTGCCAGCCTTGTGGACGGGAGCATTGTCCTGCAAGAACAAGACACCTCGTGTCAACTTTCCCCGGTGCTTTTCTTTAATAGCATCTTTTACCTTAGCCAGCAAACTATAGTAATACTTTGTAGTTATGGTTTGGTCCTTTGGAAGGTAGTCTGAGAGCAAAACACCATCCTTACCCCAGAATATTGAGGCAAGCACCTTCTCTGCGGACTTTTGTGCTTTGATTTTTTGGGCCTTGGAGATCCTGAGTGGCGCCACTCGCATGACTCGGTTTCCGGATCAAAGTAATGCAACCACATTTCATCCTGGGTAACAAGCCGATTCAAAACATTGTCCTTGGAGTTCGCAAAATGCCGTAAAATCACCTGCGATGATCTCACACGTTCGCGTTTCTGATCCGCGTTCAAACATTTTGGAATCCATTTCGCAGAAAGCTTGCGCATGTCCAACTGATCATGGATTATTGACCTAACATGTTCTTTGGATATGTGCACTTTGTCAGCTATCTCCTGAAGCGAAATCCGTCTGTTGCTCAAAATCAGGTCATGAATCTGGTCCACTTTTTCCGGAGTTGACACTGACACTGGCCTGCCACACCTGTCACCATGTTCTGTTGAAAATTCACCAAGCTTGAAGTTCGCACACCATTTCTTCACAGTGGAGTATGAAGGGCATTGTCCACCCAATGTGTCTAGCATGCAACCATGGATTTCCTTGGGCGACTTCTGTTGCAGGAAGAAGAACTTCATTACACCTCGCAACTCATCTTTGGTGAATTTGACATCTGGCTCCGCCATGGTTCATTCAATTACCTGTAAAATAAAAACCGTTCATGGTAGAATCGTGAAATTTGGTACTTAAACATATAAAAGATCATCATTTCACATGTCATCAATTACATCAGGGTAGTACATTCGGAAGGGGGTTGGGCCGAGAACTTATCAGCTGACCCTCGTATTTGTTGTTTTATACAAGTATTTTATTGCATTAAAAATGGAAGAGACCACATTTAATATTTGGGTGGTGAAACAGAACTTTTTGGGAGAGAAAATCTCTCAACCTTAAATCCACTTAGATCCACGTCTTATTATAGAGGTATGTCTGCGCCCGGCATGTCTATATTTAAGATTGGATTGTATGATTAAGTTTACCTGAAGATCAGATGATTTTTTTTTTTAGCTAAATCTGAAGTTTTTATCTGCTAAGGTTTGGAAATAACATTTTTCTCTTTATAGATTAATTTTTCTTTTGTCAGAATTACATTTAGGAAACAATTTATATTGGTATACTTCTTTTAGTGAACTTTTCATTACAACAAATTTCTTGTAGATTACAATTTAGAAATTTCTTCTTTTCTGATGTTTAGAATTTCAAGGTGCATTTTACTGCCCATTATCACCTATCATATTTTTTACTACAAATTAAAACTGAAACAACTAATGTACCTAAATTAGTGATGAACAAATGCAAGACCAAGACCAAAACCCGGGTGGTCTTGGTCTTGGTCTTGGTCTTGCTTGCAAGAGTCTTGGGATATAGTATACGTAAGACCGTCTGAGTTCCAGAAGAAGCTGGACGCTCATACTTTTAGGGATAATTCATTGAGTATCTACGAACTTAGAAAGGGGGTAACAAACCCACTTTCATTTACTTATCCACTGATACGAAAATTTAAAAAACCGTACCTATTTGCCCTTGTACTTTATATGCTATAGCGCATTACATTATATGCAACAAGGATTTTGGTCTGCATCATGATATAAATTTAAAAATATTTAACATTTTTCGAATCGAAATCAACAAAATTTATTCTAGAAAGTAAAAATAGAATGTTAAGCACATATAATGAAGACAACGCAGTGATTTAATTTGGTAACGTATAAATATATAATATGAAGTATCCTGGCGCACGGAAGACAGGGGGTTCTCATGTATACTATTACCGAGTCTTGCAAGTCTTGCTTTTAAGAAATTTTGTTTTTCATAGGTAAAATTTACTCTGGATATAGGGGATAATAAATTCTACAATTTTCCAATAGTAACGGGAATACAATGTATATTTCTAAATATAATATAGTTTACCTTCGTGTAAGTGTGGTGATAGTGTACAGCAATGGTGATAACCTTTATTTTTTTAAATGGATGGCCTCTACTTATAAGATAAATCACAATGTTTCGTAATCTTTTTATATTTTTTAACAGATCCAATACTCCACTGGTTCCCAAACTGGGAAGGCTACCCCTGAGACCCATAAAAGAAAATCAAGACGGCACAGAATACTGAAATACCATGAATTGCAAAATTATTTTTACACTCTAAAGCGTCAGATTTTATCTTTTCTTTTCAACCACCATTAGCTAATCTTTGTATTGAACAAACTTCCAATTAAATATTGAGATTTTCTTTTACTGATTTCAATATGTAGTCTATGAGACAAAAACAAGGACATTACGCAAAAACGATTAAAGAAATTGGAGGCTTTCGAAACGTGAGCATAAAGAAAAAGGAAAGAATTAGCTGGTTTGAACGGAAAACGAATGAAAAGGTGTTAGAAATAGTAGCAGTAGGGGAGAAAAGAAGAATTTTAGATGTATTTAAGAGGAAGAAGAGGAACTGGTTGGGACATTGGCTGAGGAGGAACTGTATTATGAGGGAAGTCCTGGTGGAAGGAAAGAGAGTGAGAAGCGATGAAGACTGTAGTTGAAGGAAGGTATTAAAAAAGAAAATTACTACGTCAAGACGAAGAGACTAGTGGAGAACCACCGTACATCAGTTGCTGCCAATAATGGCATAATAGCTATTATGATGACGACGATGATGATATATTTAGCAATATTGGCCAACAAAGCGAGAGAAAAATAAAATAATAATTATTATAATCAAACCCCTTAATATTTTAGAATAATTTGAGTGAAAACTAAAAACGACTCAACTGTATGTCTTTTGCGTAAACTCAATTTATATAAATACTTTTGACCTATATTAGAAATACAAAATAACGGCATCAAACTCTAAGCTGTTTGAAGTAACTATACAAAATCACTCTCACTTGGGAATATGGATTATTTATTGTTGTATAATGATATATTGCTCAATCCTCGATGTGCCGTATACCTGAGGCTGAAAGTTATATTGATAAACAATTATTCAAATTACAAGCACCCGCCCATGAAATCAAACTTGCGGTCAATGTCGTGAAAATGTTATTTCGATATTAATTTTATAAGCACACATTAAAAATCCGTTTCCGGCGAATTTCCGGACAAAGTAGAAAGACATTGCAAGCAATGAAGCTCTTCACATATGCGCGGCGGTCGCCGGACATTTATACGGAAAGCAAAAACAGCCGGATCTCCCTGCTAGAATCCGGCGCGGCAGATCGCCATGTATAGCCAAGCTGGACATTACAAGCAATTAAGCTATTCACATATACGCGGCAAACTGCCGGATGGGTGTTGGGGAGGAAGCAAGTGTTGCCAGGAAAAAGTAGAGAGTGGCTGCGATAATATGGATACGTGTGTTTTACGTATATACAGTACATATATATGTGTGTGGAGTGTGTTTGTGTATGTGGTTATGTTCTAGCCCAGTACACCTGGAGTAATATTAACCAAACTTGTTACCTACAATATAAAAAGATGACATGTGAAAATAATCGAAAACGACCGATATTACCGGAGTGTCGAATCCACAGGTCGTTGATTAAAGAGCCCAAATCAATATAAATGATTTTTTTCTATGCAATAGAAGATTGGAAGAAGTAAATGTTCGGGTAGCACTGGACAAATGAGCTTGTAATTCTATAACTTTGTGGTGCCCCAAAATTGAAATATACACTATCAAATATTTCAGCAATATTATATATTTAGTAATAATACCTTTATGTACTTTCACAAAGCAAGAGAGAATTCATAATGTGATATTTGATAAATATACCGTACCTTATATATTTTATAATTATCTTTAACACTTGTATGGTTGTAATTTCTTGAATAGTCCTTTGAATACAGAGAGTAGAGCAGTGCTTTAAAGAGACTTGAGTCAATAGTCGGAACGCTTAAAATAAAAGAATAAACCCGAAATACTATACTACTACTACTACTAATACTACTACTACTATTTCTACTACTACTACTACTACTACTACTACTACTACTACTACTACTACTACTACTACTAATAATAATAATAATAATAATAATAATAATAATAATAATAAATAATGCATACAGATTAGCCTTGGGCTCAGTGGTTGCGTTGGCTTAGGATTCTAGCAGTGGCGGATCTAGCCCGAGGCCGGGGGGTCTAGGCCCCACCAGTTTTCAGGGTGACGAAAATAATTTAAGCTATTATTTATATATTTTTGATAGGGATGGGCAAAACCGGTTTTTATAAAAACCGAAAACCGTTTTTTATAAAAACCGAAACCCCGAAAAAACGACATTTCGGTTTTCTCCAAAACCGGTTCGGTTTTCACCGAAACTGGTTTCGGTGAAAACTTTTCGAAAACACAGAAAACTATTTCTGTGGAAATGGATTCGGTTTCCGGAGAACAACGAAACACCATTCTGGTCAGAAATAGAACAAATTTTGAAAAAAAAACGGAATCGGTTTTGAAGAAAACCGAAACCGGACCAGGTAAAAAACCGAACCGCTTTTGCAGAAAACCGATAACCGGTTTCGGTGAAAAGCCGAACCGGTTTTGGAGAAAACCGAAACCGGTTTTGAAGAAAACCGAAACCGGTTTTTTGAAAATTTTCAAAAACCGTTTCGGTTTTTCTAAAAACCGAAAACCGAAAAACCGGTTTTTGTGCCCACCACTAATTTTTGAAACTTTATAGTAAACTCATGATATACTTCTCATAGTCTGGGTTCTGGCAGCCTCCCAGTTTTTACCTTCTAGATCTCAACCACCGACTATCCTGAAAGGAATTTATCCTGGTTTTCCCAGTCTCAACAGGTGAATACCGGGATCGTATTTTAAATATCTAGAAGCTGGCCGCTATTTTGCTCAAGTCTATCGATTGTGGAAACAGTATAGAAAAATCTCCTTCAAGATAGCACTTCTCTAAAAAAGAGTGAACCCATTCGTGTCTCTGACTTTTTTTTCTGACTATCTTAACAAGGCGAGTAGAAGACACTTTTTGCATCTGTCAATTGCAACCACCACAATACGACAAGAGTCATAAGGTTTTGAGTTGAGTTGATTTTAGTTTAGCGTCCCTTTCAGCAGCGAGGCTATATGAGACGTGGACCTACTGATTAACGTGGAATCCGAACCACATGAGCTCCCGCCGGGAATCGAACCCGGGTCTCCCACGCCAAAGGCGCGTACGCTAACCGCTTAGCCACGGAGGAGCTCGTCACAAGGTTTTGTTTCTTCAGTTGCACAGCAATCCTGCTCTGATATTTTTCATCCACGGCAAAACGCCAGATAATATGAAAGGGTACACTTTTCATCCGGCAAATCGCCGGATAATGTGAAAGAAGCCTACGATTATGCACCGTGGCTAAAGGAGACGGTGATGATGAGAAATGACTGATATGATGGAATGAAAAAAGTAGGGGGAAACGGGGAAACCCCGAGGAAACCCCCACACACCGTGTTTACCCACCAAAATAGATCACATGGCCCAAGATGACATCTGTGTGGCTTGAAAACGAGTAGTAACTACAGAAAACGACATACTGTAGCTATATGTAGGGATGCGCACGAGACAAGATTTGAGGCTGTCTCGTTTCGAAAATATATTCTTCTCTATTGGAAGAGCTGTGTCTCGACTCGAATTTTGTCAGGAAAATTCTGTCTCGACTCGTCTCGTGCGCATCCCTAGCTATATGCTACAGGGGCAGATCGACTCACACAAATTGCATAAACTACTGGGAACACATTCACTCCAGCGGCATTTTTACTGAAGCCAAGAAATTCAAGTGAAAGATGTAATGATTTTCCCCCTTCTTTTCTACATTCTATAAAAAGATTCAAGTAGCACCGGTACTTGTGCAAGACTCTTGATCTTGGTCTTGGTCTTGCAGATATGGTGTTGGTTTTGGTCTTGGTCTTGCACTTCTTGGTATTGGTCTTGGTCTTGCATCGGGATTCCTGGTCTTGGTCCCGTATGCAAGACTCTTGCAAAAACTGCAAGACCAAGACTCTTGCGCTCATCACTAAAGGAAAAGTAAATTAGTAAATATTGAAAACAAATATTTTCATTATAATGTACTGTAGTGTCATCTCCTCAAATTAAGAATAGCAGCGTACATTATATTTTTTTGGTATTGTATTGAAATTCTGTGTTTAAAGAAGTCTAAATAAAAGGTACTTGCTCATACGAAGTTTTACTTTAAAATTAATTAATGAGTAATGAAACAGCAAAAGTAAATACATAAAGTATATAAATAAAATTATAAAATAAAAAATAATAAATTTAATGTACTGTATTTAAGTTTTCTATCTAACCAATAAACAAAACGTATTTTCTCTTGCTTGCTTCCTTACTTAATTAGTATTTAAGCACCTTTTCAGCAAATCTTTTTAACAAACTGTCTGTAGTCATTGTGATAACATTTTTTAAAAATTTTTTACAACTAACAAGACTCCTTAGCATTTTTTTCAAGTGAATTTAAATAAAATCAAGTTCTGTTAGTTATGGAAGTTTATGGTCCGTTTTCGGCACCGAGACCAATGAGTCGTGAACCAACAGCTTTATTTGATTCGAACCAAATGAACTTTCATCGGAAACCGAACCTTGGATTCCCGCACAGAAGGCCAGAACACTAATGATGTCATAAGGAAGACCAATATTATGTTCTGGAGAAGAAAGGTTGATAGGTATAGACAGGGGCGGATCCAGGGGGGGGGGCGATCGGGGCGATCGCCCCCCCCCCCTCCAGAAGAAGAAACTTTATTGTTTTTTTTATATATAAATAAAATCCATCACAGGGTTTGGAGCCTTTAAAAGTAGCATTATGACATCCCACCGCCCCCCCCAGAAGTCGGTCCTGGATCCGCCCCTGGGTATAGAACAGTCATCACCAACTGAATGCTCTGTGACTGTGATCTCACAATTTGTTGCTTAGATTCTTAGTAAACTACACACACACACACACACAGAGAGAGAGAGAGAGAGCAAGGAAAAGTCAGTAAACCTAGTACTGGAATTAAACAACAAGGCGTAGTCGATAGTTTCACACCTACTTGTGTATTAGTAAATATCATGCCAACACTTGTGTTATTCCACTCCACTCACCTCATTTTCTTATCTTCTTTGCTTAACATGTTCTCTTCATTTGGCTCTGATAGTAAGAGCTCACTCCACTCATGGGAAATGAAAATTATTATAATACAGAAACGATAAAAATGACTTGAACCGCCAGAAATATTGTATGGAGAAAAGAATAAATATTACTAGAAAAGGAATAAGTATTAGATACTAGGAAAGAAATAAATATTAGTAGAAAAGAGATTAATATTAGTTGGAAAAGGAATAAATATTACTTGAAAAGGAATAAATATTATTAACGTAAGAACGAAATAAATATTACTTTGAAAGAAACAAATATTACTGGGAACGGAATAAATATTACTTGGAAAGGGGGTAAATATTATTAAGAAATATGTAAATGCTGAGAATAGTACATGCATTAATCCAAATAGTAATAATGTCTATATTGAGAAATCACTAATAGCTATAGAGAAAACAACCGACACACTTTACGTAGGTCCTTATCTATCTAAGTTTCTTTCATACGTTTTTCAGCCGTTCTTCCTATAGTCAACAGCTATCTATCGGCGAATCTTTTCTTCTCCTTAAGCGGGTGTTCAGTGTGGAGCAATGTCTGCCATTACTTTAATGAATAACAGCCGCCAATTCATTAGATTGAGGATTCCTTCAAGGGGAGAAAAAGACCCATTTGATAGATTCGTAGACACGTGAATTTCTCAAGCGATACCAGAGCTAACATACATGTATATACGTACTTAGGAGTGAAAAAGGAGGCAATCATTGAGACCATACAGTAAGAACACTCTGGTTTAACAAATTAACGTTAATTCGATTTTTAAAATTATTTTCACATTCACAAGAATAATGATTTATAGAACAATTGCTTAAATGAATAGGCCAGAAAATTTACCTTTGGAAACAGATGAAAAGGACAAAATTTTGTATTTTGTGACAAAGATTTTTGTTTGTCTTCCCAAACTGCCAACTTGACTTTGATAAGGAAAATTTGCAGGTATTAGAAAATAATACATATAATAGATTAATACATCTAATCTTGTTCAACAGTAAGTTAGTACATTAAATATCAATAACCTCACGTAGGCAAATTAGGACCTTATCCTAATTTTAAAGGTTTCGGTTTAGTTCCTTTCAAAGACCAGGGAAAAATTTAGGATTTACTATCTTCTCATATTCCAACATGACTATGGAAGTCTATTAGAAAAGACAAAATTAGAGTTCAGCGTATCTTTTAGTGGCGAGGCTGTATTAAACATGAGCCTAAAATTTAACGTGAGATACGAATCATATGAGCACCCAGAGAGAATCCAATTCTCTCCAAGCCAAAGCCCCATACGCTATTCATTAAGACACGAGAAAGCTCTACCAGGTAAAATTATGATTGATTCCTTTGTAATTAAAAAGGAACTATTTATATTTTTTTCGATATTAAAAAAAAAAATCATATTTCAAGCAAAACTCTCTCGAGACTATACCGAAATAATACGTTCTTGCATTTAGTGTAGGAAACTTAGTTCGATTCTCGATTTGGATTCATTAAGTACATGGGATTAGGTTTCTACCTTAAGCTGTACTAAAAAAGGAACGTAAAGGTATCAACAAAATTCTATGAAGGTAATATAGTTGAATTTCTTCTTTAGAGGTAGGAAAGATGAAAGTACTAGATAGCGTACGCGCTTATCGCGTGGGAGACTTGGGAGGTCATATGATTCCCGGCGGGAGGTCGCACGATTCGGATCTCGGTCAACGTTTCATATAGCCTCGCTGTTCAAAGAGACGTTAAAATCAAATCAAAATAAAGGAGACTAAGATATATCGAAAATGTTTAAATACAAAGATGATTGTTTGAAATAGTTGTAAATAATCGTTATTCTGGTGACTAGCGTGTGCTTTTGGTATACGTGGTTCCTGCTTTGATTTTCGGTGGAAGTGCATTGGAATTTGAACTATTGCAGTGATTCAGATTCTACCTGTACGAGATAGATCCACGTCTCGTATAGTCTCTGTGCTGAAAAGAGACGCTTAATTTCAAGAAGCAAACTTACAAACTATACAATTCGCATAAACATATGAATTCTCAGAAGATTCAGAGACACACGAATTCAATTATGGTGCGTAGCAGACATTTGTAAGAATAAGGGCAAGAAGCTATTTTAAAATAGTTATAGTACCAGCAACTGAAAATACACATAAACAGCTTCTTAAATTATAATTATGTTTATAATGTATTTCTTACAGCAAATAAAATTGTTCTCTAACAAAGACTTGTATGAGACAAGTTGGTTTCATTTTATACTGTGAAATTACTTTATACGTCTTTTTTTTTTCTTTCTTCATGTTAGACTTCCAAACTGTGAGGAAACTAGAAGTGGTAGATTTATGAATTATGGTATCAATAAAGGTATAAGTTCGGTAATGGAACCTAGGACTTGGTTTGTTGAATCTATATTAAGAATCGTTTCTCACTTTTTAAGAATTCTTGTTTTGAAACGAATCAATATTGAAACCAGACGTAATAGTATATTTTTAAGCCTTCCGGCTCTAGTGGACAGATGAGAGTGATGCTCGAACCTAGTCTCGGAATTCTGAATCTGTTTTTAAAAAACATTTCCTGCTCTCTACCACTGTCCTCACTACATGAGGACTAATAGTGAAACTTCAAGTTGTAGTACTGGGTACGCTGGATCAGTAGTAGAGTCTTCATCTCTCGTACACGGGGAACTTGAGTCGATCCCAAGCCATGAGAGTTTCTTTTGGCTTTTATCTGAATTCTCCCGTTTCCTCCGATATTTTCATACCAGGATTTTTTTAATTGTTCACTTTCATAAATTATTGACCTCCTTTAGTCTAAAGGACATAATCGTGGGACATTTCAAGTTGAAGTAGATCTCTGTTATTTTCAGTTTAAGTTTAAAAAAATGGGAATGGGAAAGGAATATTTTTTGGGGGATGCTGAATCCATTTCTCACTGTCTGTTGTCGTTTCTGTTCTGATCTTATTGACAGACGGACAGATGGTTGGGAGGCATATGAGGTTGTTTAAGCTATTGTATCCAAATATTGAAACCTGAACATTTTTGTATGTTTTGGCCTACTTGGTTATTGTTATTTCCTGTCCTCGTATGTGAATAGAGACATGTACACAAGATGAAACACATGATCTTATTTTGTTGCCATACTGAGTATGGATCTAGGCTCTATTTCGGTGCGGTATGTACTTGTTTGGAATACAAACCCATCCATGGTAGTTTTATTCTTATTTCAAGCAGAAATTTGTCTTCTAAGTTTCGGTGCTGAGAAAGAACGCTAACTTCTGATCAATCAACAAGATAAATACAATCTTTTTTCCCTTACAGACATACACTAACTCCTTAAAACTCATGGAAACTAAAAAAAAAAAAAAAAAAAAAAAATCCAATTCAAGCTTACAAATAAAGATGTTGACCTATCATTTTCTTTTGTAAAAATTATGAATTTTATTTAATTTTATCTTGCATTATAACTGAACTAACTGAATGACCGTTCTTCGTACGGGAACAATAGGTTTATGGAAAATATTGGAAAGATGTATTTGATTCCTCTTACCTACCTTTCTCTCTTAGAATGCGTATTTGAATGGAAAAGAAATGTGAAGAACCCAGGCCAATCCAACTGCTAACTAAATTCGAATGGTCATTTCAAATTGTGCACCATTAATCTTTGCGTAACGTATACCCTTACACCACCCTTCCTTAAATTACAAATTTTAATCAAAGTGCAATCATAGAAATACAAGTCAACTCGATAGCGGCGTAGGCAGAAGTTTATCAAGGGGGGTCCAGCTCTCAAGCTTATATAATTTTAGAATGTTGTATACATATCTTAATATAGCACATAATTATTTTACATACTGCTTTCTCAAGAGAATGTTGAAACCACGAACGTTGTGTACGCCACTGCAACCCAAGTACTTACTCTATTCAAAAATTCATTTTGAACAGTTCAACCATTTCTTCATTTTGGCCATGAATAGAAATTGGAAAATTAAATACATTGTAGAAATTGTTTTCTTCGTTCAATAAACTAAAAAAAGTACTCACTTTTGCTCCTTTAAATATTATGAAGGTAATCAAGAAAGTTCTGTCGCTTTTTGTGAAACTCTGTTTTCAATTGGCCCTCACACCGTAAGATGAATGCGAATGAAGATAAGGCAAAGGTAAGTTGTTGGTGTGGGTATATCTAACATACAAGCTGGTTGTGGCAGCACAAATATACCGTGAACTTGCGTACGGACAGAGTGAACATGGACCTCCACAGAGCGTCATAAGATCGTGTATGCTGTTCGAGTTCAAACTGCGGTCAAACGCCGCTCCAGCGGGGCGAAAGATTTGCCAGGTCTTTGGTGAGGGTATCGTGACTACGCGGACATTGCAGAATGATTTAACAACTTTAAGAAAGATGACGAAAGACTTGAAGGCGCATCACGTACCAGAAGACCAACATATTTACAAAATGAAGATCTTCGAGTAGGAATTGAGGCAAACAGTAGCCAAACATGTGAGGAACTGGGACTATAATTCAGTGTGAGTGCAGAAACCATTCGACAGCATCTCCATTAACTTGGGAAGCACTACAAGTTGGTTCGATGGGTCCCACATGATTTGACTCCGAGCCAGAAGACAACGCGAGCAGATACCTGTGTTTCTTTGCTGTCTCGTCTGAGGAAGGAGCCATTTCTGGACAATATATTGACTTGTGATGAGAATTGGGTCCTGCACGAAGGTCAACGGTGTCGTCATCATTGGTTAACATCCCATGAACCGATTCCATAACAGCCGAAACCAGCACTTCATTAGATCTTCCTGTATGTTTGGTAGACTACTCGCGTCATCGTGCATCGGGAACTGCTACCAGCTGGTCAGAGCACCAATGCAACTGTGTACTGTCAGCAGTTGAGGCGTGTTCAAGAAAAACTCAAAACTCTGAAGCCAGCACTTCTGAATCGCAAAGGGGTCCTCCCGTTACAGGACAACACTAAGCCCACGTGGCTAGGATGATCCGGGACATCATTCTACGCCTTGGATTTGAAACACTATTGCATCCGCCATACTTCCAGAACATTTCACCGTCCGATTATCACCTGTTCCATTCCTTGGAAAATCATCTTAGAGGACGCCAGTTCAAATTCCTAGTATAGGTGCAAGATGTACTTCTTCGCTTCACTGCCCACCAAGTTCTACCGCGATGGAACCATGGCCTTCCAGACGTTAGCAGAAGATCGTCGATGCTGATAGGGACTATTTTTTATCTTCTAAGTACGCCTTAGGTGACATATTGATATTCGAAAGTGATGGGTGAAAAAGTAATAGAACTGTCTTGGTTAGTTTTATATTTTATTTAAGATTTTTTTGTAACGTTACCGAGCCAGGCAGCTGATTGTTGTAGACAACTGTTATTTTTCAGTTCCTTTTCAGATGTCAGACATGGCTACATAAGAATCGGACATCTGAAGTTTCCCTATTATTTGACATCTGTTTTCCGATTTTTACGACTAGGTCCACAATCCGTAGTTATGAACTTCAACAAAACGATGTACCTTCCCATAGTACGCAACAATAATTGTTGTTAATTAATGGTGGAGAGCAGGAGGCAACTCAAGAGCCACTGGTTGCCAGTCAAAGCCAATGCCTCGACAAGAAAATGTAGTAAACAACGCTGTCCAGATCTGTTGAGATGTTATGTTTTGTCAGTGGAAGAAGAAAGAGGAAGCTAGTACGAAGCGTACAAAATCTTCCTATGAAGTTTACAACTACTTTAGGTAGCTCAAGGTAAACATTTTTGAAGGTAAATATTTATGTAGGTTTAGATTCCCTTTTATTTTAGCATTAAGTAGGTTGACAGGTAAATATCTTAGATGTAATTCATTAGAAGGTAATTCATAGATAAGTAACGTTGGTTATGTTTTAGGTAGACTATTAACTTCAATAAATATACTCCTCTAGAATATACTGCAGGGGTGCCCACAAGGGGGGGGCTATGACGCAAACTGCGTCATTGAAATATTTGGGGGGGGGGTAAAAATCTATATAAATATGTTTGAGGGGGTGTAAAAATTAATCGAAAATATTTTTTTCATGGAAGAACACCTGCGGATAGACAATTGAGGGGGGTGCGTCATGGACATGAGGGGGGTGGGCACCACTGTATACTGTGTAAATAATTGAATACGTATCTGAAACCATCTTTAGTTACTGGACATAAGTTTGAAATTATTCATCAACTGCATTGACAGCACAACAGAATAGACAGCTTCTTACATTACGCATGAAAACTCATAATAATAACTTATTAGGTTCATGGCTTGTAAACCACTTTCAAATAACTCATTAAGTCAATCCTTCTTTATTTATAGAGTAACATTTATATATGTGGAGAAAATCTTACTACTAGGCTTACTAATATTTCTTCCATTTCGTTTAAATACCATTATTAATATATTTAATTCTTCTTTATTTATAAATTAGTCTAGAGCGGTGATGTTAATGTCAATTAGCATCTAAACGTACGTGGTACGTGCAGATTTCCAGAAGAAAGCGTAACAGAATTTCATAGTAAAATGGAAAAGACAATAACGCAGGACTCGAATTTCGGACACAGCGACAATTGGAATTTCGATGAGTGAACAATAGTTACACACTTACGTAAATTTGGCATCAAAAGATCAACAAAATTAACTTCGTAGGGTTTGACTAACTTGGAGTTGCATTGTACCGGTATAAACCATATTCATCATAATGACTATCAATCAAATCACTGAAGTTACGTTTATGGTTTACTTTAATTATAGGTTTTGAAGTTTCCAAAATCCAGGTGGGCAGTTTTTATTTCTTCCCCAACAAATATCTAACTGTTTAGACAGATAAGGAATATTAAAAGTCCAGAAAATAATTATGAATCGTAATTCTAAAATGAAATTACGATGTATTGATTTCTTTGGTAATAAACGTTCAGTTGTATTTTTATTTTAATCTGTTTGTTTATTTATATTAGTTATTTTATTCTTATTTTTGTTCTGAACGATAAATGGTGTAAAAACTGCAACATTTATCGTCAATTAGAAACAACAGAAATTACTTATATACATGAAGATAATGAACAAGAACATTAAATAAAGAATATTAATAAAATTGCGATAATGAAACAACAACAAAATTGTGGATTTCCGAGAATTCAAATTGAAAAAAAGTTCGATATAATCGCATAAAATGGATATCTGTAACGGTCGTGAAGCAATGCATTACATGTTGAGCCGAATTTTCATTGACATCTTTCAGCATTATCAAGACTAAGGTAAGGAAAATGGAAATTAAATGTTTCTACTCGAAAATAACAACATGTCGTTGCTTCTCAGAATACACATCTTTAATCTTTACCTCGTTAGTGATTGGTGACAGCTATAAAGGTGACAATGATATTGTTCCAACTTCTATCTAGAGTTCCCATATTCAAATTTAATTTTGGTGTCCTCGTTCAAATGAAAAAACCTCATATCCTGTCTGTCTATAGAAAATAAAAGTTTTTTAAACATTTTCACTATCTCGCTATTATTTTTTGTCTCTCTCAGGTGTTTTGAAAGACTCAATGTTGGGACATCGTTATATTTGGCATTATTTCTCTCAGAATTCTTTGGTATCACTGATGCTGTATTAAAAATTATGGTCCCAGAAAACTTTTCTTAATTTGTTTGTAATCGAATGAAATAAAAGTATGCTTATTAGTTTCTTGGCATCCTCATTTGTTGTAATAGTGTATTTTTTGTTAACGATATTGTGACTTGATGTAACCACTTTTTCAAAGTATCAATCCTGTAACCATTTGCTTGTACCTACTGTATCAATTGAAGAGATGAATTGAAGATTTATTTTTAAATTTCATGAAGTCTTTTCTGTGCATATGCATGAGAATAATTCCTGTCCGTTATGAAGAGGTTTCTAAAACATTGGCATAAAAGAAAATTGTGTTCGTATACGACAGTGTGCGTAAAAGGAAGAGTTCTATCCCTTAATAATACATAAAATTTTGGCCATGACAAAAAAGTTTGCCCTATATATATAAATTCATAGAGGGTTACCTAAATATAGTGAGACCTAGTGTTGTAAAATTTCCGGTAATTTTGAACCTGCTGGTAAAAAACCATTTTTTCCGGTTTCTTTCCGGAAAAATTGGAAAAATTGGGAAAATAACAAAAAATCTTTGTATTAGGTTAATTTTACTAGTAATGGAACCGTTTTTTTCGAACGTGTGAAATTTCAATATTGTGAATATTAAAAAAAAAGAAGTATTCGAAAATAAAACTGTTGTAATTGTTCATGGAAATTAATAGTCTGCACTCATTTCCTTTATGTGCCTTTTAGTCGTTTACTCCTGGTTGTGCATTAATTACAAAACTTTTACAATTGCATAGACATATACCATCATGAAGCGTTTCTGTTGCAACAAATAGGGCTCTTAAATTAAACTGAGTTCTTAATGTGCTCTTTGATCTGGTGAAATTTTGTTAATTTTAACCAAATTACTTCTTAAGAGAAAGTGCAGTAGGCAAATTTCACTAATACTCATGCACTAAGACATATAATTACTATTATTTAATATTCAAATACAGACGTTAATATAAACTTTATGTACAAAATTTTGTATGTAAGCAATACCTATTTTTTAGTGCGACAAATTATCTCTATATATAAAAATGAAAATGACTATACTTGTAACTTAACAACTCTTGAACTACTAGAATGATCTCGATAAAAATTTTCAACATAGAGAGGTTCGGACCTGGAGTGGATTTTGCCATTTCACTTTGAAGGTGTAACTTGGAGGAAGGAAGTGCGGATATATGTTGAGAATTACCCATCTTAGTGTCGAACGCATAGTTTTTGGGGCTGCTGAGATGAACAGTGACATTTTCGATGAAGCTTAAATTCAAATTCAGCACTGCAACTTGGAGGAAAGGGAGGGGAGATATATAAAATTATGGAAAATGACTGATATTAGTGTCAAATCCATAGTTTACGAGGTTACTGAGATGAACAGTAACACTTTCGATGCTGTAAAATAAAATTTCACGCCCGCAGCTTACGAGAGGGGGAAGGGAAAATATATAAAATGATCAAAACTGACAGATATTAGTATCAAATTCATAGTTTTCGAGATCGCTGAGGTGAACAGTGACACTTTCGATGCCGCTTAAATCCAAATTTATCCCCGTAAATTCAGGAGGGGGAAGATATATAAAAATGATGCAAAATGATTGATATTAATGTGAATCCATAGTTTTAAGGGACGCTGAGATGAACAATGACATTTCCGATGCAGTGTAAATCCAAATTCAACGCCGACTTTAGGGAAAGGGAAGGGGATGATATATTAAAAAATGATCGAAAATGGCTGATATTATTGTCGAATCCATAGTTTTCGGGTTACTGAGATGAGTAGTTACATTTCTAATGCCGTTTAAATCCAAATTTAGCGCCGTGACCGATATTCGTGTCTAATCCATAGTTTTCGGGGTCACTGAGATCATGAGTGATACTTCCGATGCCATTCAAATCCAAATTCACCCCTAAAGAGGAAGGGTGACATGTAAAAGTATTTGAAAATGACTGATACTAGTGTCGAGTTCATAGTTTTTGGGTTCCTAAATTCATTGGTGACAGTTTTGGTGCCCCTTATACAAAAAATGAAACGTATTCTCCCCATGTGAAGAAAGGGTATTCTGCTCGTCTTTAATAATAAGGAACGGAAGTTCCACATGTCAAATTCTTTAATATATTTGTCGCTGCTCAAATTTACGCACTTGTGCGGTGTATATGTGTATATGTAAATAAGATCATCTCTCTTTTTCGGTTGTTCGAAAAATATACAAATAATAAAGAGGGATTTTTAACAGATATCAGAAAACTAAAAAGTAAAATTAAAAGCTGTTGCTTTCAGTATCTTTCGTGCTAGCGAAATACGTTGTATACATTCTGCAGACACGTTACAGAAAGTAAGATTGGCATCAGGCAGGCGAAGAAATAGTTTTTAAATTATAATTTCCGGGCTTTACCAATATTTCCGAAGAAACGATTTTTTTAATGGGTTCAAAATTTCCGGAAATTTTACACAGCACAAGGAAGATACGTATTTCCACCTATATATATATATATATATATATATATATATATATATATATATATATATATATATATATTATTTTAACATACTGGTATTAACTAAAATGATTCTGGCCCTGTTTTTTTTTTAACACTTCCTTGCCATAAAACAGTAGCTTTGTAAGATTACTTAAGACAATTTAAATGCGTCTATGTTAATTAATCTAACTAGAATTATATTTTAGTATCTTTTGTATCCATAATTCCATTCTATCACGGTGCTAACTTTAAAGGAGTGGTGCAAATATATTTGTTGCCGCAAAATTTCCCCATTCTAGTACAAGAAACATAACTACTCAATGATCTTAACTGTAAACTAGTAACTATAAAATAGTTTTCATTTTAAAAGTATGATGTTGTAAAATATTCGAAAATTTCAATTTTTCCCAATTTTTCCGTTTTCTTCCCAGCTCGGGAAAAAACAGTAAAAAACGGTTTTTTAACCCAAAATTTCCGTTTTTTTCCAGGCCTTTACAACACTAGTGAGACCAATAAAAGAATTCTCTATTTGTGCCACTCTTTGGCATTGTGCGTCAGGAATCATCTAGTCGTGTGCTGTTTGCACATGGTGAAGCATGTTGACGAGCAGTGGAGTGGAGTTATTCAATCATAGCCAGCGAGCAGTTAGGTGGCAGTAGATCAGAAGTTTATTGTCACATGAAGAACAGGAATGCAAATGAGTATCTGTCACACAGTACAGTGTTCAGGTGGTGTTTGACTTCGGTAAGAAATATACAAATATGTGCTACACTGCTTCTTTTGAGAAGACCTTCACCTTTACACCATATAGTCCCGACCAGTCATTCTGAAATTTTCACGTTTTTCGGTTTGTCCCGTCACATCAGGGAACATTACATTACTCTCAAGGTATACTGGTATGCTACGAAGCTCAGATTCTTAGTGCATTTGAACTGGCTTGAAGCATGGACTTTTCGCTCAGGCAAGCACAATGTCAAAATTTTCTGAATTACTGGGATACGGAGTTACACCGATGTGCTGACTATGTGTAGCTAACTTTCTGCAAGCTTATACTATACTTCACACAATAAATGAATTATTATAGAAAGAAGTCATAAGTCTCACATTTGAGCAACCCTTATAAAACATATACGTATAATATGAATCATATGATTACAGTTAATTTAGTATGTAAGTTAATGAAGTTGTAGTGTGTAAGTAAGTTTTTACTCCAATATTTTCCATATAAAAATAACTAAAATTAAAACTAAGATTAAAGGACTCACACGCAAAACAAATTTAACATAGCTTCTTGAGATTATTATTATTTTATAAATTAGATAAAATTTCTAGAATACACAACTTTCACCTGTAATTGCTTATTCAATTTTTCATAATTAATATATTTCATGAAGGTGTTGGGCGAATTTTTAATTCTGTTTCTCTTCACTATTCAAATTCAAATACAATATTTCGTTGCTGAAGATTTTGGCCCATTTCTGCTGAAGACAGACATTTTTTAATTGTTTTCAAAAATAAATAATTTCCTTTTAGTTGTATTATACTTTTAATGAACCTAGAATGAAGATTTATAAACATATACATATTTTTTTTTATTGTTAATGTTTCTAAAAGTGCACCTTCAAGAGTCCCCACTTATTAGAGATGTTCTAGGACTATGTAAGCTCTTATTATGATTTTTAAAATGCAATACCATTTATTTGTAGCTAGTTTCAGGTATCACACACATACACACTATTATATATAAGCAAAATAGAATTCTTGGCACAATAAAATCGTTTAGAACTAAAATTTTAACTTAAATTTTAAATAAAATCCTTACTATAAGTTCAAGTATAATACTAGAGAAATAAAATAGTGTTTTGTTTTCTATTGTGAATATAGGTAAGGTTAATTTACGCTTAGAAGCAATTACACTTATAATCCATTAATTACATTTATGTAGAATGTGTTGCTTGGTTGTAGTAAATTTTCCCTGATCAAACCAAAACAAGAGAAAGATGACTAAAAGCCCAAAAAATGCAAATGAAAGTAAATTACCCATGACTTAAATGAGTTAGCTATTTTTCATCTGTTTCATCTTTTCCCCCTCCTCTGCTTCTATCTTATCCTCATTTATTCCATTTTCCTCATTCTAAGTTTCTTTTTAAACACCCTCCAGTTTGTTGTGTTGTTGAGGGTGAAACAGAGAAGAAAAGAAAAGTGACTTCTATCTCGCCTATTTGTACTGCAAAATTCTTGTTCCCCTTTTTCCTTACCCCTTCTTTTTTAGCTTTCCACTTAACTAATAAACCATGAAGAAGAACAACTACCACTATGTACTAGCTACCTTACCTAACCCTGATTCTTCCAAGCTACTTAATTTCTTTTATATATTACAAACCACCAACGCTAACCACCACGTCTATCTTTTGCAAACGTTCCGCGTTAAGCAAAGAGATAAATCCAAAGATATAGGTATCTATATAATTCACTTCTTTTACTTTTCCTAAAGTATAAATACTCTTTTTAAATTCTTATTTAACAGATTAAAATAGACTTTTAAAATTTTCTTACAAATGTTATTAAGGTCACTGTTAATTACTTTATTATAGCTTTCAAAACGATACAATGAAAGTCCTTAAGATTGATATGTAATAAGATTCTTTTCGGTTAATTTGTCCACAAAATGCAGTAGATTTGAGGACTAAAATAGGTAATTAAGCTAACTTTATTTTTTCGTTTTGCTCATTTGCTTTAATTGAGATATCTCCCTTTTTTTCTTCTTCACTTTGTGTCATTTTCAAGGCATGACTTCTTTTTCTTCCTTCTTTCTCTATGTAAAATATTCTATCGTTTTCTCCACTTTAAGTAAGGCGTAACAGGGTTGTTAAAGATCTTAAAAACTGGTATGCCTATAGGGAGAGAGAGAAAAAAACTCACATAAATAATGCGGAGCATTTAGGCAGAATGTAATTACTTAACTGTAGCGTTATCTAATCGGAAAAGATTATTTTGGGAAAAAAACATGAAATGTAATTTTTCTGCTTAATTACACACCACTTTAATTTGAAATGTTTGTATCTCAATAAAGAAATATCTAATGAAGGAATAAAAGAAATTACTATTATTGTTATTAATAGTGCATGAGCTCTCATTGAAGTTTGCTGTAAGAAGTATAATTATTATTCTTCCTATTCGAAGTTTTCTGTATGTTATATAGTTAATTGCAATGGATGGGTGATTTTTTAAAAGAACAAACATAATTCAAGTTCAGGAAACTTAAAAAGAAGTGTAGTAACATTTTCGTAAGTAAAAAATCTGAATCACAATAAGGGACTTCCTACAGTACCAGTCAAATGTTTAAGATCACCTCGGATTTGAGTGAACTTCTACTGTTTCCCTTTTATTTGGCGCATTAACTTCGCAACCGTGAATTGCAGATACTCTGTCCAAAGCATAAAGCTTACCTACAATTGGATTGCGGTCTGAGAGATACTGTATATTGTATGTTGAATTATATTTCTTAAACTGGACACCAAAAAGTATTTTGTAGATATTGCATAACGTAAACAAAGAACTGGAAAACGAAACAGTATTTTGGTTTTATTTTAAAGATATGCATAGAGGGGACAATTTAATTACAAAAATTTGAAAGAATAACGAGTTGTAAATGTTCTGTAGTTTTTTTAACTTGTTGATATTTTAACGCTTAAAATGTCAAAAGTAGCTATATTTTGAAAAGTGTTTACGACGAACTGTGTACCCTTGTGTGCAAATATTTTCACCGAATGGAAGGGTAATATTCGTTCTTGCCTATTCAACGAGCGACAATTGGTCATACGAAGCTTTCGAGATTCTGCAGAAGAGTATAATCTAAATTCAAAATGTTCCTAAACTTTTGGTCGGTACTGCATTTATTCCTTTCTTCCTTGGCTTATTATGTGATATTTTCATAGACTCTGTATTGTTGGGTTACTAAATTTAGATATTACCGCAAAACCAAAGATCCACCTTCAATTTCATAGACGAATACCTATGATTATCCACATATTTTCTATGTGATGTGTGAACCATGATTCAGGGGCGGACCCAGGACCGACTTCTGGGGGGGGGGCGGTGGGTTGTCATAATACTACTTTTAAGGGCTCCAAACTCTGGGATGGATTTATATATATATATATATATATATATATATATATATATATATATATATATATATATATAAAACAATAAAGTTTCATTTCTTATCCTGATAGAAAATAGTGTCATTTGTTTACCTTGGAGTATTTGAACACCTACAGTAGTATCACCTCCTCCACTCTGCCTGCGATTGCGAGATTACTTTTTAGTTATGTGACCCCGTTAAGTAAATCCTCACCAAGCACAATATTGTCCTTTTGTCTCAATTTATGAGATCTTCTCTTAACTTCTTAAATACTTTAGTATATAACTGATATATAATGCAAACTTTGTAATAATATGATAATAGTTTACAGTAATAGCAACTCATGATATCAACGGCGCCGACCTTCCAAAAATTTATGTGGGTGCATATCAATGGCGGGTCGTGTTATACATTTTCAGGAGTCTCGATATGTTTTGACTGATTTCCTTCCAGTTAAAATGTTTTATGAATACTGTCGTAAGGGACTGTGCTGTGATAAAATATATAACGGTACTATAAGGGTAAGCTGGTGCTGACTTATCCCAGTTGGTAACACTGCTGACTTAAACGCAAGAGAAACGTTTTTAAACCTGGGTCCAAGATTAAGGATAAGTTACTGTAATGAATATTTTCAACATATGTAATCGTAACATTAAATGTATAATTTGAACAATTTAAATGATGCACAATGATTGCAAGAGGCAATGATATTATCAACTCATTACTAAAAGAAAATACCACATTCAAACAATTAAAATAAAAATAAAAAATCTTCCTAAAAGTAAATGATTTTAATGGTATTGCAGAAAGAACTACTCAAGGATTTTGTTGTGAACATAAACTACAAAATGATTAACTTTAGTCTGTTTCTTCGTTGCCAATGCACAAACACATTTGAAACAAACAATTACGTTTTAGAGGTTAGAAATTTTAACTTCTATCTCAATGTTTCAATTATTATTTTATTGAAAATGGCAAGTGAGAAATATTTATTTTATTTTATTTTATTTCTATTAAATTAAAAATCTTGTGGGTGCAACGCACCCACAATATATTTGTGTGGGTGCTGGAGCCCCGGAGCACGCACGTAGTCGGTGCGCATGCATGATATTGTGAATAACTTTCAGTATAAAAATTATCTTTGATTATTTTTCCTGTTCATGCATTGTGTTGTGTGCTCATCAGAACAACGTGCATTTCTGAAAAGTATAATTTCTTAGAAAATAATTTCAACATTCAGTGGAACATGATCGAATCTATTGAAATGTCTTGCGTAGAGTTCGAGATGGCACTACAGTAGTGTAGGGTACGAAATGCAACGACTAACTGTTAAAATTTGATCGGATACAAAACAAGAAGGTACGAGATGTTACTGAATCAGTTTCTTAGTAGACCACATTTTATAATCTCTTTTAATCTTCAGTGACGTATTGACTTGGCCAGGAACTTGTAATAAATGAAAAGAACTCATTCTTCCTTTTAATAGGTGACAAAGAATCATTTACTTGAAGAATGTTTATTATGATATTAGAAGAAAAATATTAATTAGAGGCAATATTCGTATTTTAAGAGAGATTTCCCTAATCTAGGGAATTTCATGGGTAAAATTTAGGAAAAAGGAATTTTTTCGATAAAACTTGAAAATCCAGGGAAATTCTCGCACTGTCTGATTGATCAATATCAATGTTTCAAATTTTCTTTATTCTTCTGAAATAAACCAATACAATAGCAATAGTGTATGTGTGTATTTGTGTGTTTCTGTGTCTGTTTAAAGTAGCATAATTTACACCCATTGTTGGCTGGGTGTATTTGTTTATACTTTTCTATTTTAAAAAATAGAAGCAAAAACCAATGAATAAAACCAGTGTGGTTGGCACTTCCTTTAATATAGCTAAATTAATCTTATCACATAACTTCTGTCATAGGAATTGGACACTCAATAAACTAGGGAAAATTTGATAAGAAGAGGGAAAACTTTGTGTCAATCGAGGGAAATTTTCGTAAGGAAACCTACTAACACTGATTGGAGATGCTGCGGGACTAATGATGGAGCGGGTCATGAATCTCGTGATCTGTGATCCAGAAGACCCAGAAACACTCAGACTCATAATTCTCCAGATCCATACGGTATCTTGATTAAGAAATGTTGCACCGGAAATCAAGCAAATGCATGTTTGAGTCGACTAGTGAACATCATCAATCAAATTCTAATATTATGCAATAATGCTGCAGAGGTGAGTTTTCGGCTATATTCAGGTCACTGGGTATTTTCGGGTATGTCCAGTTAACCGAGTCTGCCCAGTCCGGGTCAGTATGATTCTCCGAGGCTGTCTGGTTCACCAGGTCAGTATGGTCTCCGGGGCTATCCGGTTCACCGGCTCAGTATGATTCTCCGGGGCTTTCTTGTTCATCGGGTCAGTATGGTCTCCGGGCTGTCTGGTTCACCGCGTCAATATGGTCTCCTGGGCTTTCCAGTTCACCGGGTCAGTATGATTCTCCGGGGCTGTCTGGTTCACCGACTCAGTATGAGTCTCCAGATCTGTCTGGATTACCGGGTCAGATTGTGTTTGAGAAGCCAGACCCAGATCCGGATGATCAGAACAAGAGTCGTGACTCACAACGTGACTCAAGTGACTCACAACTTGCTTCATCTCGGAAATGGACACCTGCTAACTTATCTATTTTCAACGATATTCCTCGGTTAAGTGAGCACCGCTAAGAAGTTTTGCTTTTTCATTGAAAACTGAAAGAGGTAATAATATAAATGGTCCCACTGAAGTTAGCACAAGATATGCAAGTACTATTTTCGAGAGTCTGAACGTGACAAGAGTTAGTGAGCAGAGGCGTAATAAAGGATGAATTCGAATCTCAAGATTACTTTTCAAATATTGTGGCTAATTTGTAGAAAATATTAAAAAAATAAGTTGGTTTCATAACTTTTTGTAAAATATTAAAAGAAAATTACATAATGGTAATAACCTGATATGTAATAATTTAAAATTAAATAAATAAAAATTAGAACAGAAGATATATTTAAAATTTTATAACGATAATGTTTACAATTTGTACACAGTTAAATTATTTTTGTTATACTAACAATTTATAAAATATAAAATATATGAACTATAAGATCATATAATTTAATGTAACTTTTGTTGAGTTAAACAAATATTATTATTATTATCACAATTTCAAACATATTATGTCAAAGTCATGAAAACATAAGAAATACAATGCAATAAGCAGAATTATATTTCTTTATAGACTTATTCTTTTATTTTTTCGACAGTATTATCGATGATAAAAGGTTTTGTGTGAAGTAGTAATATGCACTTCAAGGTATTAAACTAATTTTTGAATTTCTTTTTGCTGATTTTATCTTTACTTGTTATTAACAGTGCATAAGTATTTAAATATTATTATTGATTATATATAATACTGGGTTCTATTCTTGCTTTCTCCTTTATTAAAATCCAAAGTGGTAGGAATCTATTTAAAGTTACTCAGATATTGGATTTCGATAGAATAGTAGAAACAATAAGTGATATTGAATAGTTACTTGAAGCATACTCATAGTCTGAGGAGTACATTTCATCTCCACATTTATCACTAGAACGAAACCGGAAATTGTAGATATAATCACTTCCGGTTTTAGTTTTGAATCTCATTAGGAAAAAAAAAGCTATAATGGAGTCAGGAATGGTTTCCAAATTTGATTAAATATTACAAGAGGAGATTCCATCTCTATTTTTACAACATTCAGTTTCAATATTAGATCTCCATAGATAGCTGTGTGGCCAGCACATTGTTCTAAGGGCGTTTTATTTTTAAATAGTCTTCTTTCAAAATATGAAAGCATTAATAGCTCATCATACTTAAATACAGTACATATTGTACCACGTACATACATATACATAGACCCTACATACATTCTTCTTCTTCTTCTTCTTCTTCTTCTTCTTATTATTATTATTATTATTATTATTATTATTATTATTATTATTATTATTATTATTATTATTATTATTCAGTATGTTACCTTATTGAAACATGAGTCTTGATAATGTGCAATTAGAATGACAGGCTATAGGAAATACAGGCCTATTAATAAACTATTAATCACGAAACCAAAATTGATTATGGAGGTTCATTTTTTTTTTGCTTTGTGTTTACGATATATGGGTATAAATGGTGAAAAAACCAGAAATAACTCGAAGAAAAGATAAGATCTAACTTAGACACTATTATGCAATAGAATAGTAATAAATTCGAAACTGTGTACATAGTTAATCAAATTAGAGTAACAAAATGAATGATTTTAATTTTAGTTATAATTGTTGTAACGTGCTGACGTGGTTTTAAATTAATTTTTAAAAATAATAGTTTTCTTTTACGTTCTATTATAAACATTCTTCATTTATGTAAATAAGGAACAAATTTAACTACCATATAACAGACGAACCCCATTTAGGAGTCAAAAAATCATTTTGGGGGGCTCATTTGCCCCCATGGCTACACCCCGTCCATAGACCAGGTACGATAGAGATAGGTTTTTAAAGTTGATTCAAACGTTTCAAGAGTAGGTTCCATTTCTTCTCTTGGAACCTGAAATTGTGATAAGTATCTATGATTTCTGTTCTCAGCACTAGAAAAATATATGTTTTGATGTGATATGATATGCTATGCTATTTTACATATCAATTTTCTATCATAATTATGTTATACTACCTAAACACTATAATTGAGCAGTAACCAGCTATAGTTTCTTCTACCATCTATGCATCTATCTGTATAAATTAATATTGTGCAAAGTAATCAGATTATGAAAGAAAATAAAATACTATACTGTCTTATTTACCTACTGACCTCCATTACCTAGTCTAAACAGTCTCACTTACCATCAGAAACGTACTTAGTTTATATAGTATATAAACAGCAAGAAACCATACAATGATGAACATAAAAGCGTATAACTCAGTAAATGAGCATACATTACAATTGTATTTGCTTTGAAATATATATGTGTTTAGGTGTATCTAAGTGTGTGTGTGTGTGTATGCGTGTGAGCAACAAGGTATTGTAGCAGCTCTCATTTTACTAAGTCTAACAACAGTTAAGACGACCGTAAACGATTTTCCTCTGTTTCCTTTTTATTTGGGGCTGGGGTTAGTTGTGTTTTTCTCTTTCCTCTCTCACTCTTTTGGTCTTGTTTCCCTTTTTCGTTCGCTTTGACAAAATAAGGGACCTGTGTTCGTTGGAGAATAATCATTGCTGGAAAACCAAGTGCAGGTTCCTGTTGAGATTTCCAAAATCCCTGTTCTACTCGGCGATCCATCACCATACCATTCTCTGTGTTTTTCCCTTAAAAAAAAAAAAAAGAGTGTTAGTGAAGAGGATGTTACGGGGTTGGGGTTGGGGGGGTAGGTAGAAATGAGGCACGAGGAGGAGGAAAATGGGTGGGTGTCGTACAGGACAAAACTTTGCGGAGGGACAGGGGGAGAGAGTGAGGTGGTAGTACAGTGGGGGTATATTGAGAGAGAAAAGGGGGGATCTATGTTAAAGAGAATTGAGGTTGCTTCTTTAACAGGGGGTACAAAGGTAGTGTAGTAAGAGTCCTATATATATAAAATATAGCGTAACCATCACCTCTATGGCTTACTTATTCTTCTTATATATACCACCTTCTCCTTCTTTACACCTTCTTTCTTTCTTTTTGTTCATATTTCCTCGTTCTGAATCAATATTTATCTGCATCCCTTCTTCTTTTTCTTCTTTATCCTATAATCTTCGGTCTGCCGTTTTCATCTACTGCTCTTTCTCTCCCATCCCTCTCACTTCTCACTCAGCAACTACTGCGGTATTTTTGTGTAAAACGTGTAGGTATTTGACAGCGTCGATACGCCAATTCATACCAAGAAAATGCATTTTTGTAGTATAAGGGATGAAACGGAGGGTGGAAATAGTGTTGCAAACTTCTACATATAAGTTTTCATCATAGCATTATATCGTACTTTGTAATAATAATAATAATAATAATAATAATAATAATAATAATAATAATAATAATAATAATAATAATAATAATAATAATAATAATAATAATAATAATAATAATGCATTTATGAACTTAATACTTTTGCTAACATTGGGACATATGTGTCCAACCATAGTTTCTAGTACAACCAATGGTACGTTAATGATCTAATGTAACCAGTGGCAAAACTTGTTTCACACCGTATCACCTGTTGGAGAAATAATTTCAGTTCAAGAAATGCCTCATTTGCAAGACCATTTCTTTTTGAATATAATGATGAAGTGATTATCACTGGGTTAACAACTTGCCAAACTTCTGTAATTAAAGATCACAGGGGAAAAAGGAGGTAAGTTAAGAAATGATCGAAAATGAGTTAACAGCAGAATAATGTAACCTGAGAGGTGTAGTTTGCATGGACTAAACCCCACAGTATGAAGAAGGTTAGTCACGAAGAAATTTAATGCTAAAGATTTCGCCTACAAGGGAAGAAGCAGGTAAGTCAGTGGAAAACACGGCAATTGTGTAAAGTTATAAAAACTGATTTGCCTCCTTTTCCCCCTGTAGTCTTCAGTAATAATCATGTTGCGAATATTTTTATGCCAAGGATGTTCATTTATTTCATTACCACTGAGATATATATGCTCCACGCTAAAACACCTATGGAACACATGTCGTCGGTAAAGGCACGTAGGGGCGTAACTCGCAAAATTGTGAATACGAGTTATGAGAGCACCATGCATGCTTATTTAACCTACTCTATCAACTATAAAGCTTTCAGAGCTGAATTCTTTATATGATGGTGATATGAACTGTCTGTAAAAGGCCTATCTTGAAATTAAGCGTCTAAAAACATCTGCGATGAGGTTTAACTAACATATAGGTATTCGCCCGTTGATTAGTTTCTTTGTGATTTCTATTTGTGAATGAGTGAACTGGCATATCTCTTCCAAGAATGAAAAGAAAACAAAACAAAAGAAATGAAACGAAAAGAAGAAGAAGAAAAGAAAGCCGAACACACATCACATATTATATTATTAAAGCGATAAGATAATTTTCTCGTGGCCTTTCTTCAGTCGTGCTTTGCAACGTGTTGCTCAAGTCCAAGAATTTAGTGAGGCGTTGAGAATAATAACAGCAGATCATAACCAAAGTTCATTTTGAGAAAAAGATGGCATTATCTCTTACACTCAATAAGGTTCATTTACACTATGTGGAATAGGAGAGTGTTAGAGATTTTACTTTTCTATTCTTAAAAACCTATGATATGTCTGACGTGAAGTAAGTTCATGCTATGATCATTATTTCCTATAACATTTAATTTGGTGAATAAGAGTATGATGAATATAAAACAGTTTCTTGTTTTGCTGGATATTTAATAAAAATATGATTTTAATGTTCCAAAAAATAGGGACACCGTATTGCACTTCGTATTATTAGCAATTGGATGTGCAGGATTACTTTAAGTTGCATTAAAAACAAAATTTGTTTTCTGTAGGATTCTTATTTTGTTATACAGTATTCTTATTTTGTAACACTAATTGCTAAATTTATATATTCTCACTGAGTTCAAGATTACGAGTATAATAGTACAAAATTCTTTGTTTAAAATAGAACGTGCAAGAGGAAAACATTCTTACTGATAATTTAATTTGTTCTTTTCAAAAGAAACAGCACATCTACGCACACCAGGGTCATTACTACTTCTTGGCCACAATTATAAGCACATTGGAATGCCATCAGCAGTGATGTACGGCAGTGGTGATTACGAAAGTACCGGGGTGCATAACCGAGTGTATTCTTATTCTTGTTGTTGTTGTTCATACTACTACTACTACTACTACTACTACTACTACTACTACTACTACTACTACTACTACTACTACTACTACTACTACTACTACTACTAATAATAATAATAATAATAATAATAATAATATATTTATTTTAGTCAGAATAACCAGATAGCAAAAATACAGCACTTAGTCATAGAACTAAGGGTTATAACACACATCTTTCATTTCTTTTAATATTAACAATACATTTGTTTCGACGATAGGAGGTCATTGTCTATCTTATAATATATACATAATTTTATGACTTGTATCTTGTCTGGATAAACATAATTACTTCATTTATTCATTAAAATAGTTAGTCAATTTTCTTCAAATTGTCCTTAAAACAAGGATACCGTCAAACATACAGATATACTATATAAAATATACATACCTAATCCCGATAATATATTAAAAGAACTTGTCAGTTTTCTTAAGATTATAGAATTTTTATTTATGGGAACCATTTCCGATGCTTTTCTAAGATTATATGTTGGTACCCTTATACCTATATTATGTAGGCAGTATTCTCTACTATATCTATTATCTAAAATTTTCTGAATAAAGTTTTTCTCTATCATTTTTCTTCTTACATGTAATTCTTGCAACCCCCAGTATTCGTTCCAGTAATCATAACTATGAGAGTAGTAATCTTTTTTCTTATTTCTACGCAATAGCCTAATGAAACATTTTTGAACCGATTCAATTTTGCTACATAATGTTGTGGATATATTATTCCATATAATTGCACTAAATTCTAATCTGGGTCTTACAAGTACCTTAAATAGATAGACATATGTGTTTGCATTTTTAAACTCAGGCCACTGTCTAAATACAAACCCTATAGTCTTTCGTGTTTTATGTACTATGTCATTATTATGATAGTTGAATTTCATATTCATGTCAAATGTTATGCCTAAATCTTTAATCTTTTCAACTTTATGCAGGGATGTTCCATCTATGACATATTTGCTAACATAGTATTGCGTCTTATTGGTATATGAAATAAAGTTTTATTACAGTTTATTTTCAGTAGATTATTTTTACACCATATACTAATACTATCCAAGTCTTTTTGGAGTAAGTAGTTATCGTATTCGCTATTCACTATTCTAAATAACTTCAAATCATCAGCATATAACAATATATTTGAGAATTTAACCTTTTCCGTCAGGTCATTAATAAATAATGAAAAAAGAAGTGGTCCTAAAGGAGATCTCTGAAATATACCATTCTTTATACAGCCACTACTGGAAGTTACATGACCAATTTTCACTCTATATTCTCTGTTTGATAAGTAACTTTGGATCCATTGAATATACTGACAAGTAAACCTTACGTTTGGGTGAATCGAGTTGCTGACTGAGACACATATGAGAAAGTAGTACTAATTGTGGTCAGTATTTCAGTGAAGTTGTAGGTGCGAAGCTCCAGGGGTTTAGGAGATACAGCTACCAGAGCATCACATGGAAGTACAGAATAGTCTTCATACAGTTGGAAATAAAAACTCTGTAAGACCTCTTGTAACGACAAAAGGTGAATAAAAAATATATGGGTACATATTAGGACTAGGGGGAAGTCATATAGTAAGGGTATCATTGACGGCGGCCATCCTGAAATCCGCCATTTTGAATTAAGGTTAAGTTTTTAAAATAGGAATAGGGTCATGTGATACATGATTTAAGGCGCAAATTTAATCAGAAGAACAATGGTGACGTTAATTTTGATTTATGCGCAGTTGGTAAAAAGTTACAGGGAAATTAAATATTGTCGCAGCATATGTATTAGTCCTTTACCCCACCTTGTAAATTTTGTATTAATGATAATAATTAAATAAAAAGCAGGTGGATAAATATTAGGTCTGTTGTAAGAGTTACCTTGATGGCGGCCATGTTCAAATCCGCCATTTTGAATCAGACAAAAGTTTTAAACAAAACGCATAACATTGACACTTTATTAATAGCAAATTTTACCATAAATCCAACGGTATAACAATTTTTGCTTTATCATTATCCGGCATTTTATCGCATAAGCAAGTTGCTAATTTAAGGAAAAATGACCAAAGTGGAATTGAGTCATAATTGAACTTGGGTCTTTCTTCCAGAAAAATCCTCAATTAGTACAATCAATATGTAGTTCAGAAAAGAGTGCATGACTTGCACAAATGCTCTGCTCACAGTGAGCACACCTGACAAAGGCAATCGAGTTACACTTGACACATTTGTCGTTAAGAATTCCGTCAAAGCAGTAGTCGTAAGGAGCGATCCATTTAATTTTGTGCTGGTTAATGATAAAGCAAAAATGGTTATACCGTTGGAATTATGGTAAAATTTGCTATTAATACGGTGTCAATGTTATGCGTTTTGTTTAAAACTTTTGTCTGATTCAAAATGGCGGATTTGAACATGGCCGCCATCAAGGCAACTCTTACAACAGACCTAATATTTATCCACCTGCTTTTTATTTAATTATTATCATTAACACAAAATTTACAAGGTGGGGTAAAGATCTAATATATATGCTGCAACAATATTTAATTTCCCTGTAACTTTTTACCAATTGCGCGTAACTCAAAATTAACGTCACCATTGTTTTTCTGATTAAATTTGCTCCTTAAATCATGTATCACATGACCCTATTCCTATTTTAAAAACTTAACCTTAATTCAAAATGGCGGATTTCAAGATGGCCGCCGTCAATGATACCCTTACTATATGACTTCCCCCTAGTCCTAATATGTACCCATATATTTTTTATTCACCTTTTGTCGTTACAAGGCGTATTACAGAGCTTTTACCTTCAACTGTATGAAGACTATTCTGTACTTCTATGTGATGTTCTGGTAGCTGTATCTCCTAAACCCCTGGAGCTTCGCACTTATAACTTCACTGAAATACTGACCACATTTAGTACTACTTTGTCATATGTGTCTCAGTCAGCAACTCGATTCACCGAAACGTAAGGTTTACTTGTGAGAAGATAGACCAACATTGGATAATTTACGAACTAGAAGTCCATGTTCTATAGAGTCGAAAGCTTTTGACAAATCAATAATAATAATAATAATAATAATAATAATAATAATAATAATAATAATAATAATAATAATAATAATAATAATAATAATAATAATAATAATAATGGCCATACACACACACTGTTGCATTTTCATACTTCCTGAGTTCAAACCGCTGAACATGAAAACCCTAATTTTCTTGCAAAGAAATGTTCAGAATGGTACTCATTACCTGAAAATGTACTGGGTCGCTGCCCTGGCAGTAAGAAAAGTACTACGGCATCGCCTAAGCGCACCCCGGCTCGATTTCATTCCTGGTCATCAGTGTATTCTTGAACGCTTAACACTATTGCTGTATCTTATTTTTAATTTCTCAAGGACGTAACTTAAACTTTTTCTTTAGAAACAAAGCGGCGGAACGGCGTAAGTGATTGAGGCACATTTTCCCGTCAAACGTATAACGTGATTAAAATACTATATTCAGAAATACTAAGGTCAAAGCTTTCTTGGTACAAGCTTTCGCTACACTGTGTTGAAAATGAAATGAGTAGTAAGGTATAACGTTATACGAAGAGTTTTAAATCGCTTTCCTATAAAATTAAAAACATGCAGATACGCTTGTACGTGCCTTTACCGACGATATGTCCAACTCTACAAAAAATAAGTGCTGGATTTTCTTTTTTCGTATTTTACTTTTGATAAAATCCTTATTCTAAGCAACCACGTACTAATGTCGTGCGTTCTGAAAAAAATGTAGTGAAAGGGTTAAAGTGAAATATCCAACATACTTTTGTGGCATGATTGTTTTTTTTTCTGGGGGGGGGGGGGAGTGAGGGTTCAGTTTCAGAGTTCCTGTGCAAGCATAGGATATTTAATGGTTGAATATTTTAAGGGATACTGTTACGAAAGCTACTGGAAAAAAATCAGCAATCACTATGGGAAAAGACATATGAAATTCTGGAAATCACTATTTTATTTTCCAGAATATTCATCTTTAAGATCGATATACTTTTACATACGTTCAGACCAATTTTGAAAGCGTTTTTTCCACTCTGAGGCTGCTACCTCAGAAACAGCTGTTCGGAATGAGTTTAGGCGACACAAATCACTCACCACACATCTTGTTTTTCACGTGTGGGAACAAAAGGAAGTCATTAGGCGATAAATCAGGTGAGTAGGGACACTTGGTCATTAATTCGAAATTTTTACTGGGCAGAAAAATCAACAGTTTGGTATGCTGAGTGGGAACTGGAGTTGTT
Organism: Thermobia domestica; assembly: GCF_964235325.1. Classification (NCBI taxonomy): domain Eukaryota; kingdom Metazoa; phylum Arthropoda; class Insecta; order Zygentoma; family Lepismatidae; genus Thermobia; species Thermobia domestica. The sequence goes on along the minus strand of NC_137454.1, from coordinate 171,771,159 downwards.
GCTGTGAAGAATGATGCAACAATTTGGATTTGTCTTAAGTAATTCATTGACGACCTCTTGCAAACAAATTGTTTTACACCATTTAGTATTTCCACTCCTAGAACGAACAAATTTTGTTGGCTTCAGCTGACTTTAAAACATTCAAAGAATGGATCGCTGTTTAGTTTCGGGTTCACATGAATAGATTCATATTTCGTCCTCTGTAACGATGTACTATTCCAAACTCAACTATCTTGACTGATTTATTTTTAAAAAAGCATTTCTGTACACCAATTGACACGAGCCTGTTTTTGAGCTTCTGTCAAATTGTGTGGGATCCAACGGCTTGAAACGTATGTTCAGGTGATCATACAAAGTCATATATCAATATTTAAGGATGACTAAATCTCACGGTATGTCACTAAGAAATGTGCGACTACTACGCTAGAATTCGGAAAACCACTTGTACACACTCCTACTGGAAGGTACTTCATCATCGACTTCGCTCGATGCATTAAATTACATTTGAAATTATATAAAAAAAATCATTGTCCGAAAGTGTTCCGAATTTAACAAGAGCTGAACACGGGTGAGAGGAAGCAATCATTATCTCAATGTAGGGAAACAACATTAAATTGAGTTTTAAATAAACTTTTTTAATATTTAGTTTTTTTTTGGACACGTGTTAGTATTAGGATTCAGGATTTAGATTTCTGGGCCTTCGGCATCTAAGGCCATTTAGCCCGTCACATTTGAGGGATGACGTCCCTCGGCGAGCACACTATCCGGGGAAAGGAAAGGAAGAAAAGATTGGGGAAGGAAGGAAGCGGCCTGGGACCTATAAGTTAGGTACTACCCCGGCATTTGCCTCGTGTGCATGAGGAAAAACCAGGAAAATCTCATTCAAGGTGGCTGGCCTGAAAAAGCTTTTTACACTTTTCGACCGAGTACCCCCACCGTTAATCGAACCCCGAAGGCGAGAGGGTTAGCGACTACGCTACGCGGGGTCACTGTGTTAGTATTAGTTTTTGTTTGTAGTTTGTAAGGCTAGATAATAGCTCAAAACGTTCTTTTAATGTGAAAAACTCATTGACGACACAACTTGATGTTTTTCTATTTAGAGATTTTAAAACTAGACTTTAAATTCTTTCTTTCCTGGAAGTTATTTGTCACTAAAGCGTAATCGTTACAACTATCTTATATAATTAGTGCTTAACAATTAGCTGGAAATTGTGGTTACTTAAGATTATAACAGTTTGTAAGTGCTATAAAGATAAGTTGTGATGTTTTGATACTAGCAGAAGTGTCCATTGTTCATAGTAGGGAACCCAATATCAATTAATTTTCATTTATTGGTAAAGAGTCATTTGTTAGCAGTGAAGCTATATAGAACAGAACATAAAATTTAGTGTGATCTGAACCTTTGCGATGCGTTCTCTGCTCTTCCATCGGGAATCGAACTCGCGACTTCATGCACTAAGTCACGAGCAGTAGTCCATTAGACCAGAGGGAAAACCCATAAGATTAGTGGAAAATATTTGAATGATATGCATTATAATAGCTTTAATCTCATTAACGCGAGCTCTAATAACACCTTAATTCCTGAACTACGTAATAGACGTTCCTTTTTCCTTCCTTTTTGTGTCGAAGACCAGAAAGTTAAATCATATTCTTGAGTACGAAAACTGTAAGTTTACTCCATTTAATGAAAATTATCAGCCAAAGTAATTAGCCCTCAACCTCAATCTGTAATGAATTTTCAAAAGGCTTTGCTTAGGTGGCTTTCTCCAAGTCAAGAACTAATAAATTCTTATTTTGCACTATCAAAAGTACAGAGAAATGGGTAAATAGCATCGTTAGCCACCAATGCGAATGCTCACCAAGATAATTTTGCTTAAACTTACTACACAAATATAACATTTTATCGTTTACCAGAAACAAAAGTCAAATAGGGTTTGATTACTCAATGAATCAGATCTTACTAAATAGATTAAATTCAGTCAAAGATCTTGGAGTTATATTTGATACGAAACTAACACTTAATAACCATATAAAGAACATAGTTAATGAATCTCTCAAGATGTTAGGGTTCATAATTAGAACTGGAAAGGAATTTAACAATAGTACTACACTAACAAAAATGTATTATACCTATGTCCGATCAAAACTGGAATATGCTGCTGTGATCCAATCTAAATTTATCAAATACTTGACGTACAGTACAAGACAGCTGGAATCTATCCATATTATGAAAATTATCTAACATTAATAGACAACTTCTGTATCCCTACACTTGAACAAAGGCGAAATGTGATAGATATGATTTTTCTCCATAAAATAGCACAAAACGAATTTTAATTGTACGGACCTCATATCAACATTAAATTTTCATGTCCCGACACTTAAAACTCGTGCTAATAACTCTGGTCTGTTTTATTGCAAAAAAGCAAGGACTAACTTATTATTGAAATCACCAATTTGGAGAATGTGTTCTACTTATAAAAAATATGTATCAAACACAAAGAAATTGACATCTACAATATGAACTCTATGTTTAAGAAAACTATTGTAAATGTATTATGTAATGCACCAACACTATAATTGGGCTTATGCCTGTTGTGTTAATGGCAAATAAATAAATAAAACGGAAAATTCACGCAATTATTTACAATTGTTAGACCCAAAAAATAATTTCCAAATTAGGCCTTAAAATATTTTCCCTCAAGTAAAACCTATATAAATCGACTTCTCATTTGAAACTGATAAATTCATCCAAACCCATAGAAATCAGTACGCAAAATTGAAATCTTTCTCTTCAAAATGAGTGTTCCCAAATCACCCATTACATAATTTATTGAGATGGTGCTAAAAATAATTTTTCTGTTATTCGACAATAAATCTTTATTTCATTTCATAGAAAAGAATAGGCAAAATCGTTATTCCACTTGCTGAAATGGATTTTGCTATCAATAAATACCTTTTCCTATAGTCGAGACGAGTAGCTGAATGACTTATCCATTTGGAAACAGGTAAATTTATACTATTTTATTGATATTATTGAGTAAAGGAACTAATTTGTCTGTATTTTACTGCGATTTAAGTGTTTCCTTTAACTTCTACGAGAATATTGAATTTGTGCAAGTGAAGTGACAGATTTATTTCCTATAAAACAAAATTCCGATAGGCACCTCATGTTGGTCAGTTACTACTCCTAATTAACCCGTTTCTGCATGATTCTTTTCTTTTAGCGAAAAAAAAATCAGTATTGGAAATCCTCATATGGGAACTTGAAAAATGAATTAAAGTTTGAATTTTAGATTTTTCACTTAATTCCGACGAGAAATAAGTACGTGCCATATATGCACACTATGCAGTGAGGTAAACTTTCCTAGAAGTATGCAGGGAATGGATCTTGTCATATATATCACTTCATGCAGTAATATCTATACTATACTATAGGGCTACTATATCTATACTATACTCTCAGTTCTCTGGGAAAAGTGCGCACAATGTTTCGCCAAAAAATTATTTTCACTGACAAAAAAACACTGCTTCACTAAAACTACACGTCAACGTTTAACCGCCTAATACAACTCACAAAGATCATGCCAGATAACACCGAAATCTCTATTTCATACACGTCAATATCTCACACAGCAGACGAAACAGTCATTTGGCGCCTTTGATAAATCACACAAAAGCTAAAGTGAAAAAAGGGAATATGCCATATATGGCACGGCATGCGGTAAGGGGTTAAAAAACTAGTATTCTACCCTTAGCCAAGGGATCGAGTCCAGTTTCTACTTTGTATTCCTATTTCTGCGAGATCCATCTTAATAGTGTCCTCTCATTTACGCCCCGGTCTTCCTAATGTACATTTTCCGATTGGATTTCCAGTCAAAACTTTGAAAGCGTTCCTACTTTCTTCTACAGTGGCTACATGACCTGCCCATCTGAGCCTCCAAGACTTGATGCGTCTAAAAATGTTAAGAAAGAGGTATAAATTATGCAGTTCCTTGTTATTAAGTTCCCACCATTATTCACTCCCGTTCTTCTTGGGTCTAAATATTCGTCTCAGGATCTTGTTCTCAAATACTTTCAGTCTGCGTTCTTCCCGCAGAGTGAGCTACCATGTTTCACAACCAAACAGGACAAGAGGCATGATTATCGTTTTATATAAAGTGAAACTTGCTTTAGCGGAATCGAGCGGGACTTGCAAAAATTTCCGTTAAAGTGAGGTTTCCGCTTAATAAAGGCAGACCTTGCCTTAAAAAAAAAAAAAAAAAAAAAAAAAAACCGTTTAAAACCGACATACTGAGAAAATATATTGCTGCACGTACTTTGTTCAATTACAGTACTTATTTCTTCTACGAGTTAAACACACACACACACACACACACACACACACACACACACACACACACACACAAAGTAGGGGGCCGCGGTGGCTCAGTGGTAGAGCGTTCACCTCCGGCGCTAGGGGTCTCGGGTTCAAACCCTGCTCCCGCCAAGTGAGCTTTGTGGTGGACAAACACCGTGTGCGTGGGTTTTCTCTGGATTCTCCCGTTTCCTCCCACTTTCTTCATTCCACCATTTCATTCATTATTCGTCATCACCGTCTCCTTTAGCCTAACCGGCATAACCGCGGGACGTAGAACTCAAAAATTTCATTTCATTTTCTTTACACGCACAAAGTAAAATTAATACAATATGCTTTGCACATTTTTTTTTGTTTTTTTTTTTCAGTAGTCAAGCAAGGTTTTTTGCATACAATACTGCTTAATTGCTCGACTTTCCGCACAAAATTTAGCCGGAGAAACTACACTAAATAAATCAGAGTAATTTTTCCGTAAGGCAAATTGTTCCAGTTCCTTTAAACTTCTAGAGCATCATGATACGTCCTTATTCTACACTCTTTTTCGAACTCGGTACCGTATTCTTCTACCTCGTTTTCTTTCCGACTTTCCGTATGATTCTTGATTAAAGTAGGGGGATTAAGGACAAATTTTGGGGGGTGAATATGAGTAGTGGTTGGGAAAGGTCAACACTGTTCAAAAAGATTTAACAAATAACGAAGACTTTATCGCAGACAGTGTTATGTATCAAGATGCCAATAATACCCTCTCACAGAATGTCTAAAGATTTTCTAAACGCTGTAGTCTGGAACTCATAATTTTCCGTTAAAGGTTTATTTTGCTTTCTGTTGTCCGCATAACACAATTTCCGCTTAATGAAGGGACTTTTACACGTTTTGCACTCCAAAATTCATGAGTTCATGAAATATTTCCGTTTAAGACAGCTTTCCGTTTAATAAATGATCCGTTGAAGGTAAGTATTACTGTACCTATTTTAAGCTTCAAATGCCTCGACAAAATTTGCAACGACAAAAGATCTTAAACTGAATAATAACACGAACTCCCTGCTTTTAGTCAGCATTTCATTTATTAGTTAATATGAGTTTGCTCTGTTAATATTGATCCTACACATTTGAAAGTATCCACTTTGTTGAATATATTATTCGATATTTTAACGCATCCATAATTTGCAGTATCAGGATCCTGACGAACTTTCATGTATTTTAGTTTCCTCTGCACTTACTTCTAAAGCCACGTCCCTAAAAACGTTTAATAATACCTTCTTATTTCTTTCTATTGTTCTTGTATCATTCCCTATTACGCTACTGATGTAAATATAATAGGGGATGATTTCTTCTATTATATCACAGAAGTAGGAAATTAAAAAACTGTATTTGTTTTCGTAATTACTCATTTCCTTTATTTTCGAATGCTGCTCGTTCTAGCTTGGGAACTTGTACAACTTAAATAAGTAAAATCTGACCAAATCAAACATCCATTATTACTAATGTGTGTTACAGTTTCGATTAACTATCGTTGCCTTGAAGACACATTATCTCCTTTAGTTCACAGCTAGCAACACTAAGAAAGAAGAGAAGCCTGTTGCCACCCTACACATTTCTATTATCAGAAGCCCATATAGATAGTGAATGCTGTGTGACGGAGGAGTTGGGCAAGAGAGAGAAAAATCTTCATTCCAGAACGTTGAAACACATCATCCACACTTTAGTGATCGAATTATTTTACATTTTACGTTACCGTAACTTTATTTATAAAGGCTAGAAGAAGAAGATGAGAGGGAGAAAATATGTCAAAACAGGGTAGGAGAAGTGGAAGGATAAGAAGAAGAAATATGAGACACAAATGAACAAGGAAAGAGAAGAAGCTCGGAAGAAAAAGAAGATAAAAATAATAAGTAGAGAAAATCAGAAAAAAAGAGAAAAGAAACGTAAATGGAAGATATTTGCAAGTCCCATTATGAAGTTCTTCCTTTCTTATCCTATGTCTGTCTACCCTCCTTCAACAATATCCTCATATAGAGCAAACGACAACCAAAATTTCGGGGTTCGTCGTCGTAAGCAAGAAGCACAAAAAATTGAAGAAAAAGAAAGAAAATCAAGTGAATAATGGGAAAATATTACCCGCCGTGACTTCTCCTTTCGAAGTGGTTTTCAATGTCTCCAAGGAGTTCCTAACGATACTTCCCTCCAACCGTTCTCTCTTTTTTGCTTACCTCCACCTGCCGCCACTGATCTTGTTTTGTCCTCAATTTATTCTTCGTTCATTTCACCTCTTTCTGCTTTCTTTCTTTGTTTTTCAATAGAAAACTTAAAAGGAAGCCCAAACAATACGTTCTCATTGCTTTCTGTTTGTCTTCCTTTTTATTATCTATCTATGCAAACACACATAAAGACATGTTACAAGTTAAATTTTTCTCTTTGTTGTTTGTATGTTTATAGAAACACTACGAAAACTAGATAAAACAGTAGAGAGACTTATGTACAAAAGAAAATCCACATATTATAGCAGGTTATTTCATACGAAGTGAAACTTCGTTTATTTCTTTGGAGAGTTTCGCCACGCAATCTCTACTTTTTAAAAGTCTGTGTAGGCACTATAAGATAAAAGGTCTGAGCCACTGCACTAAAATTTCTCGAGCCAATCTCTTAAACTAAATCACTCTATGCTGCACTTATTTCTGTGTTACGTGCTACCACTTCGTAAACTTTATGCAGCGCATGCGAGGCTCATTTTAAGGTAAATTAGGTTTATAATTTTGAATATACAGAGTGACTGGTAATTCGATGCATCCCTTGCAAAAGGATATTCTACAAGTACTTTCGAACATTTTCACCTATATGAATCAGGCTTTGCAAATCAATAGTTCCTAAGTAATTTGCACAAGTATGATTTCTCTGAAATTTGCCGGCTAGCGAGAAGTGCGTGAGAAAGTTTCACTCTGACCCACTTCCGCATATCGTAGACCGATGAAATTTTACATGTGTAATTCTGTATATCTACATAGATATACATGTAGTTCATGTGGTATTTTGCAGCTTGTAACTCTGTACCGTTGCTGTGTTATAGGTCGGAACGCATAATAAGGTGTAGTGGTCCAAATCCATTACTGCACCTCAGAAAGCAGCGTAACAACATCGCAGAAGTACTTGCATCTAGGGAATGACTGCATAGTTGGGAAGAGGTGGTATGAAGATGGTGTGTTGTCAAGAGAAAAACGCGAACTATGACGTATTTCATACCGAGGGTCGTGCATATGTGTGACCAACATTCGAACAGTGAACAGGTGCGTTATTTTCCAGGAGGCGGATATCTTTTATCAGCATGCCACACTGGGATTTCACAGAATCTCGCAAATCACGCAGCAGTGAGACATCCTGGTAATCCTGGTAATTGTGGAAAGCAAGTAGTAATATTCCATGCTAATCCCAAATAAAATGATCATCACTTTGGTTGCTCAGAGTTGAACACAGACTTCCTTTGGTGATGGTACGTCGGCACACTGTCATTGGTTTGACTAGGTTTTCCTTGGTTTTCTTCACTTCCACTAGGCGAAAGTAGGAATGGTAGCTTCTAGAGGGACAGGGCCAGTTCCTTCCCAAATTCCAGACCCACCTAAAAGACCGATGTGACCCCGGAGTTGGAGGTTCGAACCACTCCTTGAGTCATTCTCTTGCATAAACACACAAATACATAAAGAAAGAAATAGCAATAGAATACCTGGCTTAAATCACTCGAAACAAAAGTACGACCATTGCCATACCAAAGCTTTCTAGAGGCTAAAAATGTTAACCATGGAAAGCCATAACAAAATAACACATTTAGCACTGTAGCACTGTAGCTTGTGAAAAATACAGAGAGTAGAATGCTGACAAAAGGTATCTGCCTCCTGGAAAATAATACATCCGTTGACTGTTCGAATGCTGGCCAGACAGATGCACAACCCTGGGTATAAAATACGTCATAGTTCGCGTTTTTCTCTTGACCGCACACCGTCTTCATTCTACCTCTTCCTAACCATACAGTCATTCTTTAGGGTCAAGTACTTCTGCGATGTTGTCACGCTGTTTTCTGAGGTACAGTAATGGATTTTATTCCACTACACTATACTTCAAGTTTTGACTTATAACACACCAATTGTGCAGAGTTACGAGCTGCACAGTACCACATGACCCACATAGGTATACGGAATTACACATATAAAATTTCATCCGTCTACGTTATGCGGAAGTGAGTCAGGGCGAAACTTTCTCGCGCACCTCTCGTTAGCCGGCAAATTTTAAAGAAATCACACATGTGCAAATTACTCAGAAAGTATTGGTTTGCGACCCCTGGTTCATATAGGTGAAAATGTTCGAAAGTACTTGTAGAATATCCCCTTGCAAGGAATGCATCGAATTTCCAGTTACCCTGCATGTTTATTGCGGCAGAGGTTATGGTTGCATGGTAATTTACGTTAAAGACTGGGAGAGAAACAATTCTGTGCTAATTCTCTTCGACTCCTGAAGTTGAAAATGTTTACTTTGTGCCATTGATAAATCAGCGTCATATCTAAATTTTATATAATGGCTTTTCTACAGATTACTTCATGTACTGCATTTTGGTTATTCAGAAACATTCTGAAATTGTCTTAATTAAACTATTTGCTTAATTATCAACTAACTTCATTAATACTAAATTATACAGGCAATATATCTGAGTAAAATTAATTGATAATATCTAGCTAAATTGTTCAATACATTTCATCATGGAATTACTATAGTATGTTATAATGTATACTACTATGCACGGGATATATTATTATGGTTACAAAAATTTATTCATCATTAAAATTATGAAAGATAAATTATTTACCGTTGGGTATCGTAATTTTAGCATCAACGGAGAAGTTCATGGTATTGCTTACATTCGTGTTCTGTAAATAATATATATTGTCATTAATGAATTGTTTTAAATAATTAAAAGAAAATTAAATTTTTGAATCTTACGAATAAAATGGAATATTATTAATTAATTGATTCAAAGGTATAATCACTACGATAATAAAAGGCTATGTAATATTCAGAATGTACAAAAATAAAAAAAACATGGAATTCATCGCATCTTCTGCAGCTACGTCAGAACACCCTGGAAATCTGAAACGAAAGAAAATATGATTAATAATTCTTAAAACTCTGTAACCAAAACTAATTTAATCTAATCTAACCTACGTATTTACCTCCTGCTAAAAGAACATAACCTACTCTTGAAACTAAACATATACCGTATATGCAGGACATCCACAAAGTCTTGCTACCGTTATAATGAAACGTAGCTCGTAAACTATATGAGATAGAAACTTTCTTTTTGCAATGTCTTCTACGTCTCTCAAACTTTTATTGCCAATTACAACTTCTACATGTACTTTCTCTGTAGTTGCCCCCAGGATGTCGAAACAATATTCAATCTCCATCCATACACGTTGCAGCATTGTAGCATCAATGTTTTTGAGAACTGCATATGTCCGTGTACGAAGTGTGGTAAGATCTGGAATAAGGATTTCACAGACACGATTCTTGATGCACCCCAAAGAAAATGAATCCAAGTAGTGATATCAGTGAAGCGCGGGGCCAGGCGATTGATCCATCACGGTCAATTCATCTCCCAGGGAAACGGCGATTCAAAAGGTTATTAATATCTAGAGTCCAATGAGAAGGTGCTCCATTGTATTGGAAGATTGTTTGGTTGTAGCTCCAACACCCGAGGGAATAGGTAAACACGAAGCGTATCATGACAAGCCACTCTGTAACTGTGTTCTCAGAAAAGAAAACTGAACCGAATACTATATCATGCATGGGCTGGCTTGAACATATTCATGAATGACGTGCTGGTGTTTAGAACCCCATATTTGAACATTAATATGTCCAGATACAAAGAACGTAGCTTCATCAAAGAACATCCTTCACTGCAGGTGCTGATTGTAATGTTCGATTGAGTCCAGCATTGAAGTAACACATGCAGCACGCTGAGAAAGGTCATTTGGCTCCAAAGCTTGCGTAAGTTGCACGTTGAATATGAAGGTGTTGTACGTGTGAAGATGTAACTGCTTATGGAGAATCTTATACATGGTTGATTTCGGTACATGCAATTCCGGTGTTGGCTGCGTTATAATACAACTTGCACGTTTCCACAACTCCTTACTATATACCTGGTACTGATGAGCAAATCCAGTCTTGGTCTTGGTCTTGCATTGGAACCCTTGGTCTTGGTCTTGGTCTTGGTCTTGGTCTTGCACACCCAGTCTTGGTCTTGCTCTTGGTCTTGCTTGCAAGAGTCTTGTAAGTCTTGCTTTTAACAACTCTTATGATTTTCATAGACAAATTAATATAAGAGATAATAAATTCTATAATGCGCCAATAGTAACAGAAATACAATGTATGTTTCTAAATGTATAGTTTACTTTCATGTAAGCAGGGGCGGACTGGCAATCATAGGGCCCACCCTGCTAAACTGAAATGAGGGCCCACTGTATAAAAATGTAAAAAATGTACTTGGCATTCTTCATATGTATTATATATAAAAGTCCATCTTCGAACTCATAAAACTAGTATTCCATATATTCACACAAAAGCAAAACATTAATTTAAAAAATCTGAAGTAGGAACACTTTAATAGTAACTCATACAGTGTGTAATTGGCATTATCACTTTTTATTGTAAACACACACAATACCGGAATTGGTGCTTTCAGTTATTTGTATAGTGCTATTGTTTTTTATGTAATGAATTTACACCATTTATTTAAACAAATGAGTGTCATGTTTTAGAAAACCAAAAATATATACATGTGCAATAAGTAAAAACTAATCTCAAGTCAACTTTGAAACACTAAATAATTAAAGCACTGACAGAAATAATGTAAGTTTCTTTCCTCATAAATCAGTTCTAATGTCAAATTGGATATATACATTTGGGAAACGTTAATTAATTTTGAGGCAATTTTTATTGCGTTTTCGTGTAAAATAACATCTGAAACTTTTTTTGAGTAATCAAACCTGCAACCACCCTACTTAAAGAAGATCCGTATTTTGTCATAGTTGATCTGGGGCTCCCCTCCCCCTTGATACGTAAAAAATACCACTTACTTCAGTCGGGAGTCTGCTCGCGAATGTGTCGCAATCTCTCTGTACCTGTCTTTTTGGCGAGAACCCACATACACAAACTCGTCTAAATATTGCTGTATAATCTCGAGGAAGTACGCCTTACTCTTAGCAGACAACTCTCTCTCCCCAAGCGTGTCAGGTGAGACAACAGACATGGCGTCAGTGTTGGAAACTTGAAAAAGCTGTAACTTTGTGGCCTCAATGCAACACAAAGAATGCGATTGGAGGTAAATTTGCGATAGATTTCGAAGCGCCTGATTTTCCTTGACATAAGTAAGTCATAATATCATATCTTCATATCGCAGAAAGATTAGATATCGTCTATCGTCTAGTGTAGTCCGCCCATTCCTCGGCTGGCCCCAACTTCTCTTTTCATATGAATACCTACTTTGCACATCACAAATAATTTTTACATTTTACTATACTTTTATTTTAAATTAACTTTAAATAACTAAAGGGAAGTAAACATTTACACGATATACACACTGATTTGACTGACAGCATAAGTGTTCAGCAACGCTTACTGAGCCCAGTGCCGGCAGCTAGTGCTCTCAAACGGGCCAGGTCAGGCTTCATCGGGTCAGGACTCGAGTCGAACCTCCTTGGGTCACAGGTCGGGTCAGGGCTGCTCTAGCCACGGGTCGGCTCGGGTCAACTTTCTTATGCGTTGTTTCGGCTAAAACCTATTCGGGTCATGAGTCGGGTCGGGTTGACGTTCAACTCGACCCGAGAAGGATTTAGCCGAACCTGCGCATAAGAAAGTTGACCCGAGCCGACCCGTGGCTAGAGCAGCCCTGACCCTAGAGTAGGTGACCTAACCCGACCCGTGTCTCAAGCAGGTTTGACTCGACCCCTGACCCATGAAAGCCTGATCTTACCCGTTTGAAAGCACTACGTGGCAGCAAACAGTTCAGTTAATTTCGTGTCCGCCTGTTAAAGTTGTGTAATTTCAAGTAAAAATAGCCATAAAAGATAAGCTACAATTGACTGAAATCATCCAAAGACGTGGTGTATACATTATAATTTATAAACACCTTAGACAGAAAAACAAAAAATACCTGGAAACTGTCCTGCAGTACTCGAATGAGTCACATCACGCTCATTTGTTTCTTGGGGCTTCACATATTCAAATAGCCTACGATGTTTTGAGTCAGATGCAGCTTTTTGTAAATCACATCTTCGTTTGTGTTCTCGCTTTTTAGCACCACTTTTATACATTTTCTTTACAGTTATCTTACAATCACTCCTACCATCCATACTGACACAACTACATCTGTCTTGCACGACAAACGACACGTAACTGGTGTTCCAATAAATGAATTGCTGCTATCGGATTTGCTCTTCGATGTAATATACAAATAAAACACGAGCAGAGGGCAGCAACTTCATAGTAATTGTTTGAGGTTTGTATAAAACAATCGTTGATAGTGGCGACTAATTTCTTTTCGCTTTACCGCAGTGAAAAAAAAAACAAAAAAAAAAAAAAAAAAAAAAAAAAACAATGAAGCCTGATCCGATTTCTTTCTTCGAAGCTTGGTCTGAGGACAATGCAGTTCAAAATCCTTCCGGCTCCACCTCCACTTTCCACAATAACAATATCTACGAAACTATTGTTTCTTGAAAACATAGCCACTCGCCGGCTTGTAAAAGGACCGGAGTAGGCAATGGTATTCAAATCCAATAACAGCCTGAAATCTACTGTGTTTCTTATATTTAAAAAAGTAGTAGTTAACGCAGTGGTGTCCCCCCCCCTTATGTCCATGACGCACCCCCCAATTGTCTATCCGTAGGTGTTCTTCCATGAAAAAAAAATCTTCTTTTCGATTAATTTTTACACCTCTTCAAACATATTTATATAGATTTAAACCCCCCTCAAATATTTCAATGACGCAGTTTGCGTCATAGCACCCCTGGTTAACGTGCTCGTTTTTAACAGCTGCTGTATCACAAACCCCGCAGTGTTTTAGGGGCCTGATTGTCTCATAGACGGAACCTTTTCAAGTCGATAAACGTGAAGAAGAATAAGGTCTGTTCATGAAAGTTTAACTTTACGTCTTTTTTATTCAAAACACAAGTTTGCGGGAGTTACCCTGATATATTTTTGATGCTGGTAGGTTTAATTGAGCACATCTTTTTAAAATTGGTGGAGGGGGCCCACCTGTTTGGGGGGCCCACCCTGCATTTGCAGGGTAGCAGGGTGGGCCAGTCCGCCCCTGCATGTAAGTATGATGATAGTGTACAACAAAAGCGACGACCTTTATTTTTCTTCAATGGGTACCCACACTTCATAACTTATAAGACAAATCACAACGTTTCGTAATCTTTTTATATTTTTTAAACAGATCCAATGCTCCACTGGTTCTCAAACTGAGGAGGCTATCCCTGAGACGTATGGAAGAAAATCAAGACAGCACAGATTGCTGAAATTCCATCAATTGCAAAATTAATTTTACCTCAAAAGGCGCCAGATTTTTTTCTTTTCAACCACGATTAGCTAATCTTTGTATTGAATAAACTTCCAAGTGCTTTGCTGATTCCAATATGTACGATGAAAAAATAGAGGCTTTCGAAACGTGGGTATGGAGAAAAAAAGGAGAGAATTGGCTGGGTTGAACGGAAAACGAATGAGGTGTTAGAAATAGTAAAAGAAGGGGAGAAAAGAAATTTTTTAGGTGCAATTAAGAAGAGGGAGAGGAACTAGTTGTGACATTGGCTGAGAAGGAACTGTATTATGATAGACATGCTAGAGGGTATGGTTTAAGGAAAAACAGGGAGGAGCGAAAGAGACTGTAGTTGAAGAAATGTATTAAAACAAAATTCCTACGTCAAGACGAAGAGACTAGTTGAGGATCACCGTACATCGAAGCTTCTCAGTTGCAGCAAGTGACCTATCAAGAATAACAAAATAGCTATGATGATGATGATGATATTTTTAGCAATATTGGCCAGAAAAGAGAGAGAAAAATTAAAATAATAATTGATAATAATTGATAATTTTCCGGGAAGTTACGCATGTGAATTTACACTCAGAAATATACTTTTGCTCAGCTGAATGAGATTTGTCAATTATGTCTATTTTCTATATTTGTTGTATTGTAATTATATGGTAATTATTATAGGGTCTATTGTAGAACTGATATGATGAGTGTTGGAAGGTTGATCATTATAGTTTTTTTTTTTTTTTTCACTAATCGCTTATATTTCGTTCCTCAAAGACATAAGCTTGTAATACAGATAAGATTAAATGTTACTTCTTGAGTACTAGGCTTTTATTTAGTCATGGTAGGTAGCGGTCTCAGGGGGTATTGTATGAAGAGGTAGGAAGGAGAGGAGAAGTGTGTGCGTAAGTAGGAAAAAAAGTGGCAAGAAGATTGGAACAGAAAGTATGGTCCCCGGACGCTGCGATCCACCGGTTGGAGCCCGCTTGGGTACAATCGTCCTCAAGTCTCCAGGCTGCTGTTGTATCCTGTGGCATCGTCTTCTCTGCAGGCTCAGGAGATAGAAAGAACTGTTGGCTTGGGAAAACATTTCTCTATTCAGGAAGTTGATACTGTGAAGAAGGAACTCCCTCTTCATTAAAGGATATTCAGCGGTAAGCTCTCTGTCCATTGTTAAACCATGAGTGCTTTTATATTTGTACTGCGTTCGTTTTTTCTTGAGGGCAAATACTTCTGGTATTGAGAACAGCATACGAAATATTATATGTATATATAGAATTTCAATTTCATTGTTTTATGAGTACGAAAATAGGACAGATTTTAACGTCATGTGTAACATATGTATGACACTTGCTGCACGTCGACTGCAGAAGAAATATTTTCTGTAAATGGTTTTAAGTAAAAATGAAATGAAATTTGTCAGTTTAACGTCCCACGGTTATGCCCTTTAGGCTAAGAGAGACGAATGAATAACGCAAGCAAATGATAATGGAAGAATTAGTGGAATGAAAATTTGGGACTAAACCGGAATACTCTGAGAAAACCCACGGACACGATGTTGTTCATCACAAACTTACTTGTCTGGAAATCTAACCAGGGACCCCACGCTCCACAGGTAAGCACTCTACCACCAAGACACCGTGGCTCCTGTTTTAAGTAGAATTGATTATTATACAAACTTCAAACTAACATTCAACAAAACTCTTTTTATGGCCAATTATATTTTCGGTGATCTTAACAGAGACTGGGTTAAAGTACACCGAAACAAAACTTTATTATTGCTAGTGAGACTTTCGGGTAATCTAATTAAAGTTTGACGTTAACTAGCATAAAAAGAATTTGTTTTGACTTCGGATAAATTGAACAGAGACTAAGATAACTTCTTGATAAATTGATAAAGATCATGGTAGTTTCGGTCAAATTGGGCTTATCCTGTAATTTTATCTGTCAGAGTGTAATTAGTTCTTTGTAGTGTAGGTGGTCAGATTCTAATGTATTAGTAACGTTGTATTCCTTTGCGATCAAGCGACTAATGCGCTTATTTACCGCGCACGTTGTTTCTAGGTTCTAGGTGGGATACTAAAGCTTCGGTAAAAACCCTAGTACTTGTTCCAATCTTACTTTAAGTAACAAGTTTCGTCTTAAATATTCTTAATTGCTGAAAATGGATGCTGGACTCCAATCAATACCTTAGTTGATATTATATATTATTAAAAGATTCTTCTAAAGTATATAGTAGGTTGATTCTTTCAAGGCTTTTCATTCTAAATCATGAGTTCGTCAGGCATACAATGTATCTTCGTAAATAAAAATGAATGTAACGATATTTCATAGCCAATTTCTCTCAGACTGCTGCACTTATTTTAATGAGTTCTGGTACATGAGTGGATCATGGTCCAACTTAGGATTTTATCACTTTATTTTTTGCAAGAGAATTGTCTAGAGGGACCAAGGACTTCAAAAAGTAACATGGTCTGGTGCAATGGGTTCAATTTCTTTTTATTACTACGATTAACGCTACTGATTATATACAACTGATTGCAATTAGGTTTCTCCTTCACGTACGCAACAACAATGCAATTAACTAAGGAAATGATAATGGTTGGAAGTTTGTGCAGGCAAGTTCGAACGAAAACGTTCAAAAAAAAAAAAAAAAAAAGTACCCTAGGGGAGGTAGAGTGGTTCAAAATTTGTGCCAAAAATAGTGTATCTTATGATTATTATCATTACACTCTTATTGAAATACATATCCTAAGGGGATCTCCTCCGCGACTAAGCGGTTAGCGTACGAGCCTTTGGCGTGAGACCTGGGTTCGACTCCCGGCGGGAGCTCATGTGGTTCGGATTCCACGTTAATCAGTAGGTCCACGTCTCAGCAGCGTCCCGCTGCTGAAACGGACGCTAAGCTAAATCAACTCAACTCAACTACATATCCTAAGGGGAGAAGGAGGTTCTTTCGTCAAACCCATTTTCCCCATGCGAAGCATAGGCATTTCATCTACTCATACCATGAAACATGCTTTTGTGCGAGAATGATAGTTAGAAACGACCTTTAATGCGTATGCTGCTTGTTTCATATACAGCATACATACATATCCACTTGTGTTATTAGCTTTTAAATATTGGGTGGGACATATTACATTTTGCATGCCGAAGAGTTTATTAAATGCACATTATGTATTGGTTTGGTTTAAATTGACAGAAGTTTAGTGATTTTTCGTAACTCACGTAATGCACAAAAAAAAAAAAAAAAGCAAAATGAAATGAAATGAAATCCCACGGTTATGCCGGTTAGGCTAAAGAGACGTGATGATGAGAAATGAATGAAATGGTGGAATGAAGAAAGTGGGAGGAAACGGGAGAACCTAGAAAACCCACGAGCACGGTGTTTGTCCACCACGAAGTCCACACGGCACGAACTGGGATCAAACTAGGGACCCCAAGCATCGGAGGTGAACGCTCTACCGCAGAGCCACCGCGCCCTCAAAATCATAAGCATACAAGTACACAGGGGAATTAGGAGAGGTAAGGAGATACATAATCTCTCCCCCGAAATACGAAAAACTCATTCAAATTATTGAATTATAATATGAAAAAAATCTCTAAGAAAAATGTTTTGCAAAAGTATCACTAGTGCGAAATATCTGGCCCTGCAATCTCCATATCTATTATCCACAAAAAAATTATATTTTTGGCTTTTTTTATCTAAAAGGAAAAATACGTTATTCATGTCAAGATAATATACAGGGTGTTAAAAATGATTTTTGCAACTTTGATCAAGTATAAGTATGAAATGGTGATAGATAGAAACTTGTGATTTGTGGCACAAGGTTCACAACACCTAAAGTTTTACTAGCCATTTAACAGAGTTCAGTTTGTGTGTAACTTGTAGCATGCAGGATATCTATGCGGTATTCTAGTTCCGCCCACGTAAGGCCTAGCATGTCCTCTGTAACGTGCTCAACTGCTGTGCCGATACGAGCTCGGAGTTCATGCAGGCCCTACAATGGGGTCTTGTAGACTACATTCTTCACAAAAACCCAAAGAAAAAGATATAGTGTGGCGACGTCCGGAGATTTTACGTGCCAGGCAATGGATCCTCCTCTTCCAACACTGAGAAAAATAAGTGGTAACCTAGTGGGGGTTAATGGACAATTTGGCTGCTAGAACCAGTTAATACTTTGTAACAACCCTTCTGAGACAAAAAAGGTTAATTTTACGAGGTCGCCGGTAATCAATCAAGAAAGGTTACTAGAAAATGTGTAGAAACAATCCAGTGTTTGGTTGCTATTAACCCATAAAATAGGTTAGAAGAAGGTAACCAATTCAAGAAGGTTAATTTAATTTAAAACACTGTGTTGTTATCAACCGATTTTCACACAAGGCAAATTTAACCCTCCGAAACTTGTTTACTGTAACACTGCATTACTAGAAGTACAAACAGCAAGGTCGCCATTTGCAATTTTAAGAACGAAAAGTTTTAAGAATTATGAATACATCCGAAGGAATAGGAAAACAGTTATTAAAATATGGATTCTACATAAATTAATAGAGAAATGTGAAGGAAAGTTTATTTACGGAGGTTTATGCATATTCTGAGATTTAAATGAATAAAATGTTATGTGACATGTTTCTAGTACAAATATCCACACTAGATGGTAGCACTACTAGTTATGTAATTGTCGTCAAATAATTCACACGCTCGTAACAATAATTTTGTAATGTGTTCAGGAAACATAATGCGTTTTACGTTGCTTTACGGTACAAATATCAAAATCTTTTTACGTCTTTGCTTATAGGGAAGAGTATCACCCAAACAAATTCTCACTGTTAGTTGTTAAATACATGTGATATTGGTGGCTTATAAGGGTAGGGCGTTACCCTTTAAATGGGATGACGACAAAGAAAAGTACATACTAGAAATGAAAAATTTAGGTAGTTCTTATCTATTTTAGTATTGTATTTTTTGATGTGCTCGTGGATGAGTGAATATCTGTTACTGTTATTTATTAAATAAGTTATACTAATCAAAATACACGGTTAGAAAGTTGTCGCACCCTGTTTCGTTAACCGAGCAGTCGGTTATTCCAACATACTAACAAGGTTACCGGTTACAGGCTATGATTGATAGTGGTAACTACGTGATCGGTTAGCGTACCCCTGTGAGTTATTACACTGTAACCTAGCAATGTTAACCTGTAACGCAAGGTTACGATCACCTTCTCTCGTTAATTTTTTTGGCTTGGCTGCTGGGACACACGACTCTGTTGTCTATATATTGACAAACTAAGTTGGTTACTGTCCACCTTTTTCTTGTTTACTAGTAACCTTTCTTTTTTTTGCGTGAACACATCGGCCTGCAGACGTGTCCTCCAAAGCTCTTCTAACGATCGTGGCCCAATGAGGAGGGGCACCGTCCTGCTGCAGCAGGATGTCGGGTTGCAGGTGTTCGTCCTGTGGAAATGCAAACTGTTCCAACATGTTCAAATAACAGTCGTGGTCATTGACGTCTCTGCAAAGAAAAACAGTCCCACCACGCGGTCATGAAGCAAACCACACTACACGTTTAACTTCGTACTGTCGTGTACAGTTTTCCGGCTTACGTGGGGTTCTCCGAGCTCCATATCTGCACATTGTGTCAGTTCACTACTCCGGATCACCTTTGTCAGAAAGTCTGGTCCTCATCGATGCGATTCAGAATCACAATCGCAAATGTTCTACGCTTTGTCCTGTCATCAGGTTAAAGCACATGCAGCAGGTGCAACATGTAGGCACGTAGATTCAGTTCCTTCTGTAGCAACATTTGCAGCGCCTTCTGTAGTGTCCCTTCTGTAGCCGTGGTCGATTGTAACTGCAACTGTCGAGACTCTTGAGGAACTGATTTGGTTGGGCTCCGGAGAAACGTCTGTTGCACCCGTGCCATGTCTGTTTCACTCGCGCTCGGACGTCCAGAACTCGTCCTTTCATGACACTTTCGGTTTCCTTGAACCTCATGTATCACTTCTGGATAGTCGCACTTGATGGGATGTGCTTCTGTTAAGCGTCTGTAAGTTCCGTTGGACCTGGGTGGCAGATTTGGACTCTATCCGCAATTTTACACACTGTGTCATCTTCTGGGGATGGCCATTTTCGACAATACCGCATCTGCAACGACAGAAACGCAAACAAAAGAAATTAGAAAAGAGAGATTTGTTAAAAGCGTTGCTATAGAACAAAATTTAAGATGTGTGTGAACATTATGATGCAAACCGTACCTTTCTATCTGTCCCCATCTCTGATTTATACGTGATTAACGATGGAGAGATTATTTTGATTTTGAAACACCCTGGCCATTCAGTAGGAAAGGATCAATTAACTTACCGAAAGACCAAATAACAATAATCTAAGATGAATAACTTTTGGTCTTAAATAATGATAGGTCTATTTCAAGTTTTAATATATACTGTAGTTTACCCAAACCACATTTAACATCGTAGAAGAAATGAAACATTGATATCAGACACAACTACAGTTGTGAAATCTGGAAAATGAAAGTGTCACGGTCTCCTTTAGCCTAACCGGCATAATCGTGGGACATAAAACTCGAAGATTACATTTCATTTTCTTGATCTACCAGAAGGTGTTTTCCTCAAGTTTCCCAACTAATATTACACCCTGCACGTATTTGCTGTGCAAACCATGTGCCCATTTCATCTTAGGCATCTCGAATTATTGTATACCATAAATGATAAGCACATAGCTTCAATCCTGCGTTGTATCATATGTACTATCTTCATTAACCTGCCTCCTCGGAAAGTTCTTACGCTGTAGAGGTAATCTGGGGATCTGCAATTTTTTCCATACACGCGTTCTTCTCTACATATTCACCTCATATTGTCGTACATCTATGAATCATTTCGTTAATATCATCTTCATAAAAGCTTGCAGAGTCAGGTTTCCACCGTATTAATGATCTTTTCATTATCCGCAAAATGCTTACCTCTGGATTCCGTTTCTTCATATTTGATAAGGGGAAGTAATCGGACGGTGCCACATCAGGTGTATATGAGGAGTAATGCAAAAATTCACAACTACTTTTCTCACAAAACTGAAGGGTTTCTGCTGCTCGGTGTGCCTATGCATTGTCCGCTAGCAGCAAACACGCCTTGCGCGAGATAACATCTGTCTCTCTGCTTTGATAACATCTCGTTACTTTTACAGCAGGTTCCTGTAATATGCTGCTGTGATTGTTGCCTTTTCTGTATGTAATCAGTCAAAATCACACCTTCCTGATAACAAAACACGGACAATATGACCTTGCTGGATGAATGCTGCACTTTAGCTTTTTTGGGGATGGAGACGAGGTATGATTACATGTTTTAGTAGTTTCTTTGGTCACCCACCATGCATCCATAATCACTAATCTGTTTACAAAAGCATCCTAGTGCCTGTGGTATAGGACCAAAAAGTATTGTGCATATTGCACATGTTGCTATTTTGGAAAGGTGTCAAAAATTGAGGAATACACCTTGCTATAACTTTGCTGGTATGCAGAATATCATGTAATATGATGTGAACGGAGCCCCTAATGATGTTCACCTCCCTAACTAAACAACTAATAGTCACTCATCTATCTTCAAACACTATCTGTTTATCTCTTGTCATCACATTTTGATCTGAGGCCGTTGAGATCCGATCTTCTCTTAAGTCATCCTGTAGACTTGTGTGATTATATTTAAATTCTCTCTTCCAGCGTTTCACTGTCATGAGAAAGTGTGTCAGGGATTCCTTGTCATACGCAGCTGCCATCTCTTCACGTATCGTTTGTGTCGATTTTGCTCAAAGATGGAGAAACCTAATCACACTTTTGTGTTCGATTTTATCCAATATGCTTCCGCCACGTAGTTTTCTGGTTATAACATCAATTCAATAGGATCTTTAAAGGCACAATTAGAACACGTATTAGATTAGGTAGATGCCAACTCATTAAACATTTTTTTTTATATTACTAGAACATCTATATCATGTTCAGGGTAAGAACTTTGGGGTCTCTCCTCGCACAATAGTCATGGTATACTGGGTCACTTTTGTAACGATTTTGGTCAGGTCGGCCACATCTGAGTCTCCCTTCCCATACCCGATTTAACTCGGTGATCCTCAAGCAGCCGAAATCAGAATCTTTACAGCATTATTACAAAATTTTAAAGTGGAATAATGACTTTCAAGCTGAAATATTTACGGGTTCGATTCCCGATGTAGTTATTTCTTAAGATACCATGTTAGGACTATTTCATGATTATTCGTCTTCTCACTCTGAAAAAATAATACAGTGTTATTAAAGATAAGACTTGCAATATTCTCGTAACTCAAACAGCAGGTTCGTGTATGCGCCATGATTGATCGTACAGTAAGTACAAGGTAAACTGGCCCAAGAGGTAGTATGGCAAGCAGACTATTTAACGAAGGGCGCTACTTCGTCAGTATCTTCAGTCAGTTTTAACAACAGTGATATTGAGTTTTCAACAACGTCTGATGCGTGAACTGTTACTCTATGTGTTCGAACTTAGGTATAATGTGCCAGCAACCCAAAATATTTGTCATGTGAAAGGGTAACAGTACAACAACTCATTATTTTCACAAATTTCGTGGAGGTTGTAGAAATGTCAAAGATCAGCCAAGATCCATTCGCGTCAGGGCAACAGTTCTGAGGTCATACGACATGCATTGAGGAAAATTTATCCATATTGTGAAATCAACTCGGTATCTTCCACTCCACTGTAATGCGTCACTTTCACGAACTCGAGAAAACCAATGTCACAACCGACTAAAAGTGGGCGTTTTTCCGAAATCCGAATGTGTAAAAACAGTGGCTAAGTAAGAGCCAACTTCTAGAACCGGTCTTCCAACGAGCCATTTCGAGTATAAAGTTATATTCTGCGTGTGGAGGAACTATGAGGGAGTAATTCACTCGAAGTTCATTCCTAATGGTCGTACAATCAATGCCGACCATTATTCCGAAAAATTGAAGCTGATGTATGCTGCACTAAAAAAGAAAAAAATCATGCATTGGTGAACCGAAAACTCCCCCTGTTGGAATAAGATAACGCAAAACCATACTCGGTTCGAAACACGCAACAAAAATCGGAACTTGATGCTTAAGGATTGATGGCACATTCGGCATGTAGTCCTGACCTTACCCCTTTGAATTACTATCTTATGTGGACCCAGGAAAAAGAGGGTGGACAAATTATATAGACATAAGTCGTTTAGTCATGTTTTAAATATCTATATTGGTTTTTCGCGCTTACCTTAAGTATTTTATGTAATATTTCACAGACATGTTGGCAATTATGAATAACAAAGTTCAATGACATTAACAAATTAACGAAACGTAAATGTATGAGTTAACCCCTTACCGCATGCCGTGCCACATATGGTACATACTCTTTTTTTACTTTAGCTCTTTTGTGATTTATCACAGGCATCAAATGACTGATTTTCTGCTGTGTGAGATATTGACCTGGTGTCAGGACTGTGACTTTTGGTGTCATCTGGCATGTTTTTTGTGAGTTGTAAGTGTGTCATATATGACACTTACTTATTTCTCGTCGGAATTAAGTGAAAAATCTAAAATTCAAGTTTTAATTCATTTTCCAAGTTCCCATATGAGGATTTTCAATACTGACTATTATTTTTTTTTCCGCTAAAAGAAACAAATCATGCAGAAAGGGGTTAAGTACTCGTGAAAGTTTTTAAGTCAATTGTGGTTTCATTGTATAAATGTCGTTATATGAACATTCTTTGTTTAGTTTCGCTAGCGATCGGCATTACTCGGCTGATCTCAAACCTAACGTTTCGTGACTGTTGTGCTCAAACCTGTTTGAAAGCATACACTACAAATCGTTTGCTCACAGTTTCGTATTTTTCAATTTCCGCCAAATCACATTGGTCAAATTTAAGTCATGAGACTTATATTTAGATGCCATCTGGATGATTGAGCTCTATATTATAAATTTTTGGTATTCAGTTATGCTACTAACGAGAAAGCGGTCCCAAGTGTAAACAACCGATTTGGCTGGGGTCCAGATATGTGTTACGGGGACCAAAGTACGAGACACGTATTTTGTCGTTTGGGCCCATACGCAGAAATTTCCGAAATACGGGGTCCCAAAGTGGCCCTACATGCTATAACTAGGAAGCGAATGACGTTACTTGTGCGCAAAAGATTTGGCTGGGGTCCGGATATGTGTTACGGGAGACTAAAGTAGAAGACACGTATTTTGGCGTTTGGGCCCATACGCAGAAATTTCAGAAATACGGGACCCCAAAGTAGCCCTACATGCTATAACTAGGAAGCGAATCACGTTACTTGTACACAACCGATTTGGCTGGGGTCTGAATATGTGTTACGGGAGACCAAAGTAGGGGACACGTATTTTGGCGTTTGGGCCCATACGCAGAAATTTCCGAAATATGGGGCCCCAAATTGGCCCTAGATGCTATAACTAATAAGCAAATGACGTTACTTGTAGACAACCGATTTGGCTGGGGTCCGGATATGTGTTACGGAAGACCAAAGTAGGAGACGTGTATTTTAGCGTTTGAGCCCATACGCAGAAATTTCAAAATTTACGGGGCCACAAAGTGGCCCTACATGTTATAACTAGGACGCGAATGACGTTACTTGTACACAACCGATTTGTCTGGGGTCCGGATATGTGTTATGGGAGACGAAAGTAGCAGACACGTATTTTGACGTTTGGGCTCATACGCAGAAATTTCCGAAATACTGGGCCCCAAAGTGTCTACATACTATAACTAGGAAGTGAATGGCGTTACTTGTACAAAACCGATTTGCCTGGGGTCCGCACATGTGTTACAGGAGACCAAAGTAGGAGACACGTATTTTGGCGTTTGGGCCCATACCCAAAAATTTCCGAAATATGGGGCCCCAAAATGACCCTACATGCTATAACTAGGAAGCGAATGACGTTACTTGTACACAACCGATTTGTCTGGGGTCCGGATATGTGTTACCGGAGACCAAAGTAGGAGACAGTATTTTGGCGTTTGGGCTCATACGCAGAAATTTCCGGATTACGGGGCCCCAAAGTGGCCCTACACGCTATTACTTGGAAGCGAATGACGTTACTTTTATCCAACCGATTTGCTGGGTTCCGGATTTGTGTTACAGGAGACCAAAGTAGGATACACGTATTTTGGCGTTTGGGCCCATACCCAGAAATTTCCGAAATACGGGGCCCCAAACAGGTGCAAAAACAAAACAAAAACTAGAATGTATGAAAGGAAATGACTCGTGCCATTTTGCAATGCTTATCGACAGTCGAGACTTGTCCAATGTCCAATTCTGTATCATTTAACACGAGCTTTCACATGATGTGCGTATTTACCCCCCCCCCTTCCTTGGCACTTGAAACTTTTGAGTTGGACCCCGTCTGGGATCCTGCAGTTGAAACTAGGATATTTCTTTTTCCTTTGATACATTCTAGTTTTTGTTTTGTTTTGTTTTGTTTTTGCACCTGTCTCACCGCTTCAGATTAATAGGAGTGGCAATAGACTTTTTCATCAAGAATCGAGACTTGTTTCATCTTCCTTCACTTAACATAAGCTTTCATACCATACTCAATTAAAACTCCCTTCCTATTTCAACATTTTGAGTTTGACCCCGTCTGGGACTCTGCGAGGGACCCTGGAACATTTTTTTAAACTTTGAATCATTCTACTTTGAAATAATGACATATCCGTGTTTTTGTTTCTACACCTATTCCATCGTTTCAGATTCATACGAGTGGCCATAGACTTTGCAATAAAGATTGTGTTGATATTTTGACCCACAGCTATTTTGCACAGGCTTATCGTAGAGTCGTGACTTGATTTATCTTCTTTTATTTAACACCAACTTTCATACGGTATGCAAGTTGACCCCCTTTCCATTTAAAAATTTTGAGTTGGACCCCATCTGGGACCCTGCGGGGGACCCTGGGAAAATTTATTTTAGTTTGATACGTTATACTTTTGAAATGATGAAAGACATGTTTTTCTGTTTTCATATTTGTCCCACAGTTTCAGATTTTTCGGGGTTGCAACGGTCTTTAAAACATGCGTAAAGGTGTTAATAAAAATGAGTAACGTGCTCCCTCAAGCGAATGCTTGAGATCTCCCCAATTTTGGTAACTGGTTTTGATCTTACCTTGACCCAAGCTTTCAGGAAATATATACATCACCTCCACTTTGTGGGTTCAGGTTCAAGTACATTCCGTGTAAGATGTAACATACTTCCATTTACGAAAGGTGACCAGAAGTATAGAACTATAAAAGTGAAAGTAATAAGAAAACTAGTTGTAAATGAAATAATATTTAAAAGTAAGAAAATGCAAATAAAAGGAATTGGAATCCGATGCTGAAAGTAATTATAAATCCTGTCGCGGATAGATTTGAGCGCTCATATATTTTTAGTAATGTTTTCAAAAATTTCATTTTTTGTTAGCTGCTGATAGTTACTTATTATCTAATTCCACAACCTTTTCAATAGGTTTTAAAACGAAAAAGTGTAAATTTGCCCTTTTTGTGAGAGATACAAAAAGAGAGAGAGAGAGAGAACGGAGAGGTTAAAAAAAATATTTAGGGGAGAAACCTATCCAGAAATAAAAAATGTCCCGTTTTTTCTAGTTGACGATTTGATCACCCTAGCCATGGTGGATCGTAGGTCAGAGTGGATCATGGTGGGTTGTGGGTCATGGTGGTTCGTGGGTGACGGTGGATAGTAGATCAGTGTGTCATGGGTCAAGTTTTCATCGACGAACATCATCTTTAGTATATACAATTAACACAGGATACAGGAGCTACCTGAACGCTAATATCGCTCTAAATCTTGCAGTTTCAACATTTGGCTGACGAATCGACAAAATTCTTTCAAATAAACCATTTAGCATTGAATCCAGAAAAATGACCTTTAATGACTTTTAGAGAAAATAGATTAAACAGCTGTGTAACTAAAATTTCGAACCGGAAAGTAAAATACAAATTGTGACGCTAAAATTTATAGTTCTTGAGTTATTAAAAGTTATAAAATAAAACAATGCTATAAATAGTAATAAACACTAGAGTTAAACACTTACATAAAGTGTTGTAATTTGAACTTTATTGGTACCTAAAGTAAGTCTACATTGCCAGTCCGCGAGTTTGAAAACGTTGAAAAGAACAACTTTTGTCTTTCTTCTCTTCACCATCTGTTAAAAAATGTTCCCGTGGAAAACCTGTTAATTGCAAAAATTTTTGTAAAACTGTCATTGTAGACCTCCCACGAAACAGTTTTGTTGTAGTAAGGGCGTCTGCTTTATTTACTGCGAAAATGTTCACATATACTAGATGTTAAAGTGAACAAATGAACTTAAATATAGTCAGAGGCACACCATCTTTTTTCCCTTCACAGTTTTGATTGACACATTTACGAGTTAGATATTACGGTACCATTCAGTTCCTATAGATTTTCATTTTCCTCAAAACGTAACACTAAATACCAGCATTTCAACCTCATAATTCACAAACAGAGTATTGACAAATTATTTCGTTTTGTATAAGTGTACGGTGAAAATGATTCTCATCATATTCTCACGCCACAAATTTACCGTTAGATTGGTTTAACAACTGAACAGTGAAGTATATAAACCTGTCTTGAACAACCTGCTACTTTTTCTTCAGTAAATAGTTATGACAAATGTAGGCACGCCCATTATTTGGAGGTATTGCGATTAGTATTATTACTATTTTAGTCTGACTAATAACTTCCCCATGCCTCATGAATAGAGGAATCACTCTTCGCATGAATAGTCGCAAGTTCAGACTTTGCAAGAGTACATTGCTTCGTATAAGCATATAAGCAGTAGTATGGATTAATGCTGTTGAAATTATCCGAATAATTATTCCAATATTTGGGTTTAGTATTAGAATATCCGAATATTTGTTTTCAGTATTCGAACAATTATTTAAATAATTGTTATTGAGAGATGTAGTGGAGAAACTTGATAATCCTCATTGCAATCATGGGTGAAATTTCTAAATAGGGCTTAATCTTTGGTAGAGATAAATTAATATAATACTTCTTTCTCAGTCATTCTTGAAGGAAACATAGGGGTAAAAGTGGAGCTGAAAAGGTAGGGGGACGCATGACGTCATGCTGTCCCTCATGCGTATCTTTGCCCATTGTAAGTTTCTATATTACAAAGTGGGGGACGCCATATATATTTTTCGAAGTGGGGTAACGGCGTTCCCCGCGTTCCCTCTCACTTTTACCCCTGAGGAAACAAATTTACTAGGTATATCATTTGAAAAAAAAAAAAAAAGCAACGAAAAGAAGCATATGTCATTGCACTTTTCATGACGTTAACTTTTAATATTTGTATAGATATGCTACAAATTTATGATAAATTCTATTTCAGTAAAATGTAAAAAATAATAACAATAAATAAAAATAAAATAAACAAATAAAAAATCTAGTAAAAAAAGTAAAAAATCTAGGCACATTCTTACACAAAATTATACATAACAAACTAGAAGTAAAATGTTGCGAGAAATTAATTTGCAAGTTGGTAATAAGAGCAAGTCTCCCATGAAATACAAACAAACTTATGAACTTAAAAAACAAGAAGAGGAAGTTTCATTTGAAGTACAAGCAAACTGGAAAACTAAAATGGTACTTGAAGTTTTAAGAACTTAGAAAAGTGGTCAAAAGAAGATACTTTGAACAGAAGAGAGGGTATAATACAAGCTTGGAAATTAGTTTAATAAATAGTACAGGCCTTTTCTAGTGTGATTTATAATATTTTTCTCAGAATATTCCAAATATATGTCGGATAGTTAATGATTTTATAGACGATACACACATGATAACAGAAGGTTATAAAGATATGTTTGAAAATTATTTTACAGAAATGAATCGTTATGCGAATAGGGGTATATAGGAAGAATAACTCAATATTTTCAAAATTTTATAGACATAGCGCATATAACAGACAGTGTTCTAATTAAAGGAACAGGAAAATTAAAACCTTGAAGCTATAATACTAATGACATACCTAATTACATAAGAAAGAAATGTCAGGAAGTTCTAGTATCAGTACTTATTAAGCTAGATGGGTATAATATTTCTCTAGAAAATAGTATTTCCGAATTATTTAAAAGAAGTATATTGTTTTCTTCAGTTTACAAAGATGATAAATAAGTAAGACCTAAAGAACTACAGGTGTAGGGTATATTACCTTAATAAATGCGTTTCGTACCCAACTTAACGTAAAATGTGGACTATATGAATCCCAACATGGGTTTATAAAAAATGTCTACAATCACTAATTTTCTTCAAATAATAAAGAAATTCAAAGGCTACGCAAGCAAGGTGTCAACTAAATAAGATATACACATAGATTTAGCTAAAGCTTTTGACTCTTTGAAGCATTCTATTTAACTCGACACGTTGTTTGCTGTAGAACTGCCACTAAAATTTCGAAACTCGTCCTAGTTTTTTTTTTTTTTTTTTTTTTTTTTTTTGACAGAACATTTAGAATAATAACAGGTACAAATTCTCCGATGCTAGAACAATTCCAGGAAGTATATCACAAGGATCTACCTTGGGGCCTTTTCTCTTACTGTTCTCAATTTTTAAGATTAAGATATCTAATTTATGACGTCGATGTTCTAATACAGGTTGACGATATTAACTTGCACAAGACTATTACGGATTATAACAGTGTAGCAAGTCTCCACTATTTTACAGATGTCACAATAAACTGGAGCAATGAAAATAGAACGTCTGTTAATGTACACAGGATTAAACACAAGGCATATGCAAGAAAAAAAAAGTGGTGACAAGATATTGTATAAACATAGGAAGTTAGAAATATGAGAGTGACGAAAATCTTTTGCTTAGTGAACACGTTAAAGCGATAACCCATGGGCGCTCGAAGGGGGCTCGGGCCCCCTGGCTCACGAAAACGTATATGTAATATAGCAAAACAGGTATATTAAATACGAGAAATACCAGACGCAATACAGCAACTATGGAGATGACCCCCCTAGAAAATTTTCTTCGGGCGCCCCTGCAGTAACTAAAGATGTCACGAAACTTTCAGATTTATATGTTAACACAACAGTTTTCATACTATTGTTGCCCCGTATATTTCATTACATATAATGTTTTACTCACACTAAAATTAGTATATGCATGCCCAATATGGATCTCTGAAGTTTATTCTGTAAAACTAGAGAGGATACGAATGAGATTCATCAAATACTTGTCTTAAAACGAGGTAAGATTTTACAGCTCTACCCGAGCGATGAACAATATTTTTAAATCTCAATATTTTGTTTTAAAATGGACGCGTTACATGATCAGATACTAGTACAAAACTTTGAAAGCAATAGATTGCCAAGCACTTATAAAATCAAGCAGTCGGACTTACAAGATTGTACTGTTAATAACGTGCGTACGTTACTCCACACTGTAACTCTTGAATAAAAACGAATTTTTGAATTATGTTATTTGAACAGAGAGCTAGAGCGATTATCTCGGTCTAATTCGCTAATTGGAACAATCTGTTAACATTTTTACGGGTAACGGTGACGTCAACAGTGGATACCCAAATTCCGTTTAAAATCCTTAACATTCCCAAGCTCCTATACAACCTGCATAGAATTAGTTACTAATAATGGATAAAAGAATATGTACTAACATGGAATCTCGTGATCCTCTTTACTGTCTGTAGCAGAGTTTATTTAGTTTATAGCTTTTAAAATTAGAACGAAACGAAGAATGACAGGTTAATAGGTATAGTAAGTCTGCTTTAAGTGGGATGCTAAAAAAACTACAACGGGGAAAATCTCAAGAAAATTAACGAGAAGCTAATATAAATAGGGGTCTATAATTTCATGTATTTAAATACAGAGATGTTAAAATTTCAGCTATCCTTCCGTATTCCTCCATATAATATAGAATACTCCACTAATCCTATTAATGCGACAATCTAGAATTCACAGTGCGTAATGTAAAAACGGAACTACCCAGAGAAAATTCACCTATACAGTACTAGTCCAGTACAAATGAGAATTCACATATCCGAAACAGTGCGTCAGGAACAAACATGCTCCCATTGTACAGAAGCCGCGACTCTTGAAGTCATGATCAGAAAAATCATGTTTACTTTGCACATGCAGAATTTATATTAATAGTCGAAGTTGTGGCATGATATAGATTCCTTCCGCTGATAATGTGTTCTTGTGCTGTCATACTTAATCGAAAAAAATATTTCAATTTGAGTAATTATTCGAAGAAGTGTATTTGTTTACTCTATGAAATTGTATAAACAATCACTGAGGTAATAATATTGAGGTCTCTAGCACTGAGCGACCACTGCTCTCGGAACTATTGGTTTACCGGGAGAAACCATATTATAGAATTTGATACACACGTAATAGAAAAGTTTATTATCTATAAGCCTATCGTTAAAAACGGCAATAGTAACTATTTTTCGTTACTTGATAGTCAGATGGTGGCAGCTCCATAAGTAATAGGTTTTTTAATGAAAACAAGTAGCAGTGTCACGTGTATACCACGTGAAGGAGTTTGGTTTGAATGACATGATATTTTCTGAATTGATATTGAAATCGAAAGTGGTAGTAGATTTCTACCACTTACTGCTTTAGTGAAGAAATTAGACCGAAGATGGGCTGCACTATTATTGTGATTTTTAATTGATTTGCAGAGAACCGCTTCTCGCTATTTATTAGTTTTTACTCTATAGTAATCAAATTAAAATCTGGAAATAATTGATTTCTACCACTTCCGGTTTGAATAGAGGGTTAAGAAAGAAGATGGTACCTATTTTTAGAACGCTGCTATCGATTTCTAGAGATCATTTCTCGCTAGATCAGTATGGAAACCAGAAGTTGTAATGAATTTCTATCATTTCAGGTTAAGTAGAAAGCTAAGGATGGAGATAAAATGTATTCTTACTGCATGAAACCACGTCTTGCTATCTATTATCGTTTTCGTTCTATAGTGATTAATGTTAAAACCGGTAATGGGAGACTTTTACCACTTTCGAAAGGTAGATCATCTCATCAACGAACTTTATTGCTAACCCTTTCCGCACGGGAGTAGAAATTCTTAGATTATTTTCATGAAACCGGTTTTTTCATACTACATGAAACATGTATAGAACATTTTTTATTAAAACTATGCGTGGGTCCATCGTAGATACTGAAAAAGTAGACCCACACAATTGTGCGTGTTTTGAAGCCGTAGTGAGTGTGAAAAATGAAAAATTCTCGCTTGTGTAATACAGAAAAGCTACCCGCACGATTATGCGGGTTCGGGCGGAAAGGACTAACTCCTGATCTTCTACATCCTAGCCAAAGTTAATGGTGATCCGTCAAGTAATTGTTGAAATTTTTGGATTTTGATAAATCAAATTTCTTAAAAATACAATTTAAGTTAACATTAACTATGAAAAGAAAAGTTAGTTGTTTTAGGCTTGTCTTATGATTTTAAGTATCACTAGCTGAACCTACGCTCTCTACACAGCGCATCATTCACATATGAGCATGAATCTCCTTGTCATTCCTCACAACATCTGTACAAGTCCCTTTACAGATACAAGTGAAAGTCGTCTTGATTAAAAAAAAAAAAAAAAAAAATCGGCAAGGGGTATCAAAAAGGGGAGATTTTTTCGATTTTTTTTCAATATCTCGCACCGTTTGCAAGGTTTGAGCCTACTTCCGGCTGGAGTTTCTAATTCATGTATGATAAATGTTTTCTTTCTTTTTGTATACAGTATGTAATATGTAATAAGCAAAAACGTTGCAAACACAATTAATTATAATGTCAGTGATATATGGTGTTCATTATGCAAAACACTCCAAACAATAAAGATTCATCTTAGACTGGAGAAATGGTTGTCCGTTTTTCATTATCATTTGGGCATGAAACAAACGCCTGAGAGATATACTAACCCCATATGCAAATGAATAGTATTGGAATGTATAATTCATAGGAAATGATGCTTTACATTTTAAAATGTCAATACTTCTAATGTACTCCTAAAAAATGTAATAAAGAAATAACATCCATTGCTTTTAAATATTCTACACAAAATTTGCAATCGATCTGTAAAAACGACATCTTTCTAGCACTTGTGGTTTCCGATATATCATTGTCAAAATAATTGGCCACAAACATATAAACGTCCACACACATACACACACACACACACACACACACCATATATATATATATATATATATATATATATATATATATATATATATATATATATATATATATATATATATATATATATATATAGTTGTTGTGTCAAAAACAGAGAGAAAGATTTTTCTTAAGAACGTGTCATACATGTAGTAATGTAATAATTTCATATAAAGTTTTATAAAAGACGAGACAATTACATAGCATGCTTAAGGATTGTTTTGTATGCCCGGTTGGTACTATTTAACTGCAAAATAATAATAATAATAATAATAATAATAATAATAATAATAATAATAATAATAATAATAATAATATAAAATTTATGTTCCCCATTCGATAAAGAAATTTAAAATCTAATTTTGTTCAAGCTACAATGATTAGAGAGAGAGAGAGAGAGAGATGGAACATCACGAAAAAAAGGAGACAAAATTAGTTGTCGTTCCTTTGTACTCCTCCTTCTCCACCTCCACTTTTTGCTTTTTTATTTTTCGTTCATTCTTTTGTCTTTCGTCGCTTTAACAAAACCTTTCATGATCTAACGATATCAGTTATATTACTCCGAACAAATAAGTGAATTATCTCTTCATGCTTTCGAGTTATTGCATCAGACAAGCTCATTAGATTTAATGAATTTACTACGCCTTGCCGCAGAGTGGCAGCACTGGAGTGTGACGTCAAGCACTACGCATTAAAAAGGAAAGAAAAAGACGTAATTGGGAATGGATGGAAACTTCGGAAGTCAGACACATATTTATGAATAAGGATTTTTTTTCTTTGTTAGTTCCAATGTTCTTAGTTCACTTTTATTGTGTAAAATGCATTATCAAGAACATTGTTATCAGTTGGATTATTTCAAAGTATGCATGGGGAAGGGTCAAGGTTCTCTACAGATATAAAAGTTTCACTTCTTTTATTAGTATACAATTGTTTAAAATATACCTATATGTATTACTCAATATCAGGGAGGGGTCAGTTTCCCTCCCCAAATGACGCCCCTCGTTGTTATTATATTTATCGAGTAAAAAATATACATTTTTTACTTTGTAAGTATAGATCTT
The DNA here is from genome assembly GCF_964235325.1 of Thermobia domestica. Taxonomy (NCBI): domain Eukaryota; kingdom Metazoa; phylum Arthropoda; class Insecta; order Zygentoma; family Lepismatidae; genus Thermobia; species Thermobia domestica. The sequence goes on along the minus strand of NC_137454.1, from coordinate 171,736,909 downwards.
AGAAACAGTAAAATTTAGTCAAATGCTTATTTCAGTTAAATTCGCGAAGAGATTGAAAAAGTCATTTAGTACAGTATTTCTTGACGAAATTTTTATTAGAAAACAGTGGTAGATCTAAAAGTAAAACTGGGGATTTAGGGACAGTCAGAACCAGGCCCGTATCCAAGAGGGTCTAGGGGGAACCGGGTCCCCTATATTTTACCGCCCCCCTAAAATTTTCTCGGTAGCCTTACACATGAACTATAATATTGTTGAATCGGGCCCCCCCTAACTTCTACCGGACCCTCTACTTTTTTGGGCTGGCTACTGGCCTGGTCAGAACCCAGATTACGATAGATATATCATGAATTTACTATAAACTTTCAAAAATATATAAATAATAGCTTCAATTATTTTTGTCACTGCAAAAAACTGGAATGCCTAGGTCTCCCGGCCCCGAGATAGATCCGCCACTGTCAGAAAAAAGTGCAGCAACTAAATAAGTTCGAGAATTGATGTTATTATTTGCTACTTAACTAAAATATAAAATATAGCTACACATGTTGGAATTGAAGCCTAAGGTGCTCATTTCAGAGACTGACGTATGTTTTGCCTACATATACCGATAATTAATTTTCTTTGTTTTCTTTTCTTTTTCTTTCTTTTTTCTTTCTTTCTTTCTTTCTTTCTTTCTTTATTTATTTTTCTTTTCTTTTCTTTTTTTTTAAGTAATAGTTCCTGAGTTTCTAAGAGATGTATATACGACAATTTCGTACTATCAAATTGTAAAAGATACTGACTGCATTTGTTAAATAAAATATATTAGAACAATATGATTCTTATTCTTACCCTTTGAAATATTTTGATTTCTCTGTAAAAATAATTATCAACTGAAAATTGTAGGAAATTAGGATTATTAATTCCTTTTAGATATTTACGCTTTCTTTTTTCTTTTCATGTGTGTTCGTTTTCTCTATGTATGATCTGTCAGGAAAGTAAATGTACACCTATTTTTCGAGTCTGGCATTCCTGCGCTCCATCCGTGGAGAGTATGAGAATTAAATCAATCAAATGTTTACTGAGGGGCAAAAAGAAAAGCTTAATCTGAATAAGACATTGCAGAGGGGCACAAGCTGTGAATACGAATAGTGCATTGTGTAAATAAAGGACGACACCGAAAGATAAAGCCAGAAACAGCTGTTAAACTTACAAAAAAAGAGTAAAAATTGTCGAAGAGGGAACATAAAACACAAATACAACAAATACGCCGACAACTAATCGATCACCATGCCATGATCTTGGTGTAGTGGTTAAGGTGCTGGCTTACAAATGCAAAAGACGCAAGTTCGAATCCTCGGCAGGGACATTTTTAAAAATTTTTGTTAATAATACATACAACTCATGAGAGATGGTAAAAGAGGTCGTATTTAGTTTTTCGTAGCAATTATTATTGGTAATGTTTAGTTCTGATAATACTTTTTGTCTTTGCGTATTGCTTTTGTTCTTGTCTTCATTTCGAAAGAGAAGAATATCCGAACAAATGCCACCAAAAATCCTCATATTTTGAATGTAAACCCCATTTGCAATTAGTAAAGAATAAAAATTGAACGTTCCGAAGTAGCTGCAAAAAGTAAAAGGAAAAACATGGAAGTCGACCATACTCTTGGTTACTAAAAATACAATTTCTACATGCCTTACACCTCCCGACCACGTTTCTACGTTAGCAAGTAAGAGGCTTGTGTTTAGGTTAGGCTCGTCAATACGTTTTGCAAAGGGGCCCGGTTTAGCTCTGACGCACCACAGGTGCGAGAAGGGAGAAAAACACTTTTTCTCTCTCCCTCTGTGTGTCTATTTATCTATCTATTTGTATATATATAACGCTATTTTTGAATGCCATAACCACCCTAATTTTCAGCGGATTGAGACGAAACTTGGCACAAACATTAATTGTTGAAATATCTTGATGAGTTCGTTAACCAGAATAATCAGATGAAAATGTTCAAAATGGTGGCCCTTCAAACTCTTAAAAAGTTCCAAGGGAACCAAATTTCGCCCATAAATAGGTATTCAGAAAGTTTGAATAAATTTTCCTCTTTTACTGAAATATTTGTATGCAGAAACTTATTGAAATATTGGACCCGATTAATCGCCTAAAGAAGGTTCACGCCCTTTCGCTACGGTCAGTTTTTTTTTTTTTTTTTTTTTTTTTAGGAGGGGGTTATCTTCCTATTGGAACAAGATGATTGTTACTGATGATATGAAATTACACATTGAAAGTGAAGTAACTTGTGTAACGTGTTATTTGAAAGAATAATATAATAAATGTGCATTCCTCTAACACAGAGAACTCATGTATTTCGAGTTCTGGAGCCTGAATGGCGAGGAGTGTTATTTGATTTGCTTTTTAGTAACACATTGCATTGCAAATAAAGGTAGGCACCATTAGTGGTAAGTAAAATAATAATAATAATAATAATAATAATAATAATAATAATAATAATAATAATAATAATAATAATAATAATAATAATAATAATAGGTGTTGTTTGTGGCAAGGCAATATCTTCCTCAGTTCTTCTTCAAACGTAATGATTGTAACGCCATATCTCCATTACAAACAAAATATTAGCAATTTATATCGAGAGAACGGGAAACTGTAGAGCGATGGGACCAACGTTGGACAGTATGAGTAGTAGTGGTCGACGTATATTGAGCCGAGTCAGCAAAAATTTTTGTGACGTCATAGGTCAAAGGTCAATGACCTTGGCCCGGGGTCAATGACCTAGGGGTACCTAGGACCACCCCCTCTAAATTTTGGCAGGGGTACCTTGGCCCACCCCCTAAATTTTGGCAGGGGTACATAGGACCACCCCGCTTAAATTTTGGAAATTGTCAAATCTAAAAATTTGGTATGGTAGCCTAGGACCATAGTATGTACCTCTATCAGTATTGGGTGTCTATGTCGTTCCCTTTCATGGGTAAAAAATTGCCAAAAATTCAAATTTCGGGGGTTTTTGACCTAATTTATCCCCTTTGATGAGGTGTTATTACCCTATATAGTTATATGGGCGTATACAGGGGTCCATTACCTTTCATAAGACATGGGTATATTAATTCACCCCTTGAAAAATTTGGGAGGGGTACCTTGGCCCACCCCTTCATTTTTAGAAATTGCCCAATTTAAACATTTGGTATTATAGTATAGGACGCTAATATGGATCACTATAAATTTGGGTGGTCCACCTCGTTCCCTTTTAGGGGTACAAAATTGCCAAAATATAAACGTAAGCAATACGTTGTACCACGTGTTTGGTTTTCGACCTAATTTATCTCCTTGGATGAGGTCCTATTACCTTATATGATTATATGGTTATGTATAGGGGTCCATTCCTTTTATAAGACATAGGTACATTAATACACCCCTTGAAAATTTTGGCAGGGGTACATAGGACCACCCCCCCACCCCCCTTTAATTTTGGAAATTGCCAAATCTAAAAATTTGGTATGGTAGCCTAGGACCTTAGTATGTACCTCTATCAGTATTGGGTGTCTATGTCGTTCCCTTTCATGGGTAAAAAATTGCCAAAAATTCAAATTTCGGGGTTTTTTGACCTAATTTATCCCCTTGGATGAGGTGTTATTACCTTATATAGTTATATGGGCGTATACAGGGGTCCATTACCTTTCATAAGATATGGGTATATTTGTGCACTCCTTTAAAAATTTGGGAGGGGTACCTTGGCCCACCCCTTAAATTTTGGAAATTGACCAATTTAAACATTGGGTATTATAGCACAGGACCCTAATATGTATCGTGATAAATTTGGGCGGTCCACCTCATTCCCTTCTAGGGGTACAAAATTGCCAAAATATAAACGTAAGCAATACGTTATACCACGTGTTTGGTTTTTGGTCGATTTTATCCCCTTTGATGAGGTGTTATTATCCTATATAGTTATATGGTCATGTATAGGGGTCCATTACCTTTCATAAGATATGGGTATATTTGTGCACTCCTTTAAAAATTTGGGAGGGGTACTTTGGCCCACCCCTTAAATTTTGGAAATTGACCAATTTAAACATTGGGTATTATAGCACAGGACCCTAATATGTATCTTGATAAATTTGGGCGGTCCACCTCATTCCCTTCTAGGGGTACAAAATTGCCAAAATATAAACGTAAGCAATACGTTATACCACGTGTTTGGTTTTTGGTCGATTTTATTCCCTTTGATGATGTGTTATTATCCTATATAGTTATATGGTCATGTATAGGGGGTCCATTACCTTTCATAAGATATGGGTATATTCGTGCACTCCTTTAAAAATTTGGGAGGGGTACTTTGGCCCACCCCTTAAATTTTGGAAATTGCCCAATTTAAACATTTGGTATTATAGTACCGGATCCTAACATGTATTATGATAAATTTGGATGGTCCACCTCGTTTCCTTCTAGGGGTACAAAATTGTCAAAATATAAACGTAAGCAATACGTTGTACCACGTGTTTGGTCTTTTGGCCCAATTTATCCTCTTGGATGAGGTTCTATTACCTTATATGGTTATATGGTTATGTATAGGGGTCTATTCCCTATCATAAGACATAGGTACATTTGTGCACTCCTTTAAAAATTTGGGAGGGGTACTTTGGCTCACCCCTTAAATTTTAGAAATTGCTCATTTTATATATTTGGTATTATAGTACTGGACCCTAACATGTATTATGATAAATTTGGGTGGTCCACCTCGTTCCCTTTTAGGGGTACAAATTGCCAAAATATAAACGTAAGCAATACGTTGTACCACGTGTTTGGTTTTACCTAAGTTATCCCCTTGGATGAGGTTCTATTACCTTATATGGTTATATGGTTATGTATAGGGGTCTATTCCCTATCATAAGACATAGGTACATTTGTGCACTCCTTTAAAAATTTGGGAGGGGTACTTTGGCCCACCCCTTTAATTTTGGAAATTGCCCCTTTTTACATGTTTGGTATTATAGTATAGAACCCTAATATATATTACTATAAATTTGGGTGGTTTACCACGTTTCCTTTGATGGGTACGAAATTGCCAAATTTTAGTACAACCACGTGTTTGGTTTTGGCTCAATTTATCCCCTTGGATGAGGTCCTATTACCTTATATGGTTATATGATCATGTATAGGGGTCCATTCCATATCCCTTAAATTTTGGAAATTTTCCAATTTAAGCATTCGGTATCATAGTACATGACCTCAACATGTATCATGATAAATTTGGGTGGTCCATCTTGTTCCCTTTCATGGGTAAAAATTACTAAAATATAAACATAAGCAATATGTTGTACCATGCGTTTGGTTTTTGGCCCAATTTCTTCCCTTTGATGGGGTTCTATTACCTTATATGGTTATATGGTCATGTATATGGGTTCATTTCCTATCATAAGACATGGGTACATTGACGCACCCCTTGAAAAATTTGGGAGGGGTATCTTGGCTCATCCACTCGGTTTTAGAAATTGTTTTAATATAAGCATTTGGTATCATAGTACAGGACTTCAATATGTACCACTATAAATTTGGATGGTCCACATCGTTCCCTTTCATGGGTAAAGAACTACCAAAAATCGAATTTCGGAGGTTATTGACACCTATTTAGCACGTTATATGGTTTATTACCTTTATATGTTTATGTTCCCTTTTAAATTTGGGAATTATCAAATAACAAAATTCGGTAAACGTTTTCTAGGACCCATTGGTGTTCCTCTTATGGCCAAATATTCAAAATTTAAATGTTATTGACCGGCTTTATTATTGAATAAGTACAGGATTTATTACTTTTTTATAAGACACAGGTGTATTTGTGTACCAATCTTTAATTTTGGGAGGGGTACATTTCTTATTGTCATATCAATAATTGGTAATTGTTCTTTGGGTAAATCATTATGATCACGTGATCAGTTATTGACCTATGATGGGATTAGGAGTCCAGGACATTGGTACATTGAAACTTTGTAGGATAATTTGAGAATGCGTCATTGGTATTGATTATTACAGCCAAATATAAACGTAAGCAATACGATGTACCACGTGATTGACCTTGATGAGGTAGTGTACAGGGATACATAGCTAACCTTATTGAATCTTATGACTCATAGTCTTAAGGGAATACATGCTACAACACTGGCAAAGTTATTGTTGATGCAATTTGATTGGTTGATCACTATCTTTCGTGCAATCTGATTGGCTGATCACTATCTTTCGTGCAATCTGATTGGTTGCTGATTTTCAAATCTTTGCTGCATTCAGTTTTGTTTAACATTTAAAAATCTTGGTTTCGTTCAACATTTTGGACTCACTGATAAATGATCAAAACCGTTTATTTGTTAATCGAATAGTTAAAAACCGGATAAAGTTTGACGGTTAACCGTGAAACGTAAAATTTTTTTAGTTTGAAATTTTTTGTTTTAATTTTTTTGTTTCAGAATTTTGTTTGAAATGTTTCAAAATTTTTTGTTTGAAAATTTTTTTTGTTTGAAATTTTTTGTTGCAAAATTTTGTTTGAAATTTTTTTGTTTAAAATTTTTTGTTCGAAATTTTTGTTTTGAAATTTTTCGTTTCAGAATTTTGTTTGAAAATTTTTTTTGTAAATTTTTTGTTTAAAATTTTTTTGTTTGAAATTTTTTTCGTTTCAAATTTTTGTTTAAAATTTTTGTTTGAAATTTTTCGTTTCCAAATTTTGTTTGAAATTTTTTATTTCAAAATTTTGTTTGAAATTTTTTTTGTTTCAAAATTTTGTTTGAATTTCTTTCGTTTGAAATTTTTTTTGTTTGAATGTTTTTCGTTTCAAAATTTTGTTTCAAAGATTTTTGTTTGAAATTTTTTGTTTCAAAGTTTGGTTTGACATTTTTAAAGTTTGTGCACTCATTAGTAAAGAACCGGAACTGTTTAGAACTAAAACCTCTGGCAACATTGTGGTGCAATAGTACACGTCAGAACATGATAATGAAACGTCATCAGTTTTGCATCATCGTTCGCGTTAGTATTCATGATAACATCATCATGGCTACTTGTCTGCAGTTTCTAAACACGCGTGATGTGATGAAATCATTTACCAAGATTACTGATTTACAACAGAATGTACCTTATAGAATCTTAGCTAGCCAAATGATCCCTACAGAGTTTGGATTAAGAATCGTAGTGAAGCTTGAAAACGATAAGAATATAATTTTACCAGCAAGATATTTACCCATGGAAGCATCAAAACAAGAAGAACTGCTGCGTTTCTTAAATACTGGATCTGTATCTTTATGCTATAAAAGACTCTTGGGTCGAAGTCATCAGTTTGAATTTAGTACACAGCCAGATTCGTCAGCAAATCATGAATTCAAACGTCAGCACATCAGACATAGTTGTATGAATGTGGTTGGTCAGCATGACGTCAGCAACTGTGATGAAACCATGAATTCAAACGTCAGCACATGACGTCAGCCGTAGTTCTATAAATCAACCAATACCGTGAAATCATTTGAGCAAGTGCTTTTCAGGAGGAAAGATGTGTACTTCTAACGATAAAGAATTCATCTTCGCAAGCTATTATCCAATAAACAAAACATGTGATGATTGGTATCAGTGCTAGAACATTTGAACCAGTGATTCGATTGGGCAAAGCAGAACAATTTGGTGTACAACTGACCTGTGAAGAATGGCACGAATCGACCAAATGAACGATTATTTTCATGATGAGCTAAATGTGACCATAGTCAAATCATTAGGCTCAAATCATGAAGTGGTCCTCGAAGAGAAGATGGTGCTGTTACGTAAAAAGAGTACATTTCATGTCCCTCGCAACATGGTGTATCTAACACAAACGGAATGGAACAAATTCATCAGCGTATTTCAGTGTGCGAAACATGCAGTGGAAGTGTGTAACAAAACAAGTATATTCCTGAAAAAGTACTATTTTGAAAAATGTGTTATGCATATTGTACAACATGTATCTAGATATTGTGATGGTTGTCAACATCGTTCGTGGGTGCATACCTGTATTGATAAACAGTTTATTTGTGATCAAATGAACATTGAGTTTCCACCAATTGATATCGCAATAGACCTTAAAAGACTTCAATTGGAATTAAAATTATACGCTAAAGACAAACTAGTGCAAGAAGTTCAAAATACATTGTATCGACAATATCCAGAACCACTATCTGGTATGGATGTATGTGGAGTGTAATAAAATGATCCATTTCAATGAATTGTGTTTTTTTCATTTCAAGTACAACCCCATATTCTGACGTGTACTATTGGACCACAATGTTGCCAGAGGTTTTAGTTCTAAACAGTTCCGGTTCTTTACTAATGAGTGCACAAACTTTTAAAAATGTCAAACCAAACTTTGAAACAAAAAATTTCAAACAAAAATCTTTGAAACAAAATTTTGAAACGAAAAACATTCAAACAAAAAAAATTTCAAACGAAAGAAATTCAAACAAAATTTTGAAACAAAAAAAAATTCAAACAAAATTTTGAAACAAAAAATTTCAAACAAAATTTGGAAACGAAAAATTTCAAACAAAAATTTTAAACAAAAATTTGAAACGAAAAAAATTTCAAACAAAAAAATTTTAAACAAAAAATTTACAAAAAAAATTTTCAAACAAAATTCTGAAACGAAAAATTTCAAAACAAAATGTTGAACGAAACCAAGATTTTTAAATGTTAAACAAAACTGAATGCAGCAAAGATTTGAAAATCAGCAACCAATCAGATTGCACGAAAGATAGTGATCAGCCAATCAGATTGCACGAAAGATAGTGATCAACCAATCAAATTGCATCAACAATAACTTTGCCAGTGTTGTAGCATGTATTCCCTTAAGCCTATGAGTCATAAGATTCAATAAGGTTAGCTATGTATCCCTGTACACTACCTCATCAAGGTCAATCACGTGGTACATCGTATTGCTTACGTTTATATTTGGCTGTAATAATCAATACCAATGACGCATTCTCAAATTATCCTACAAAGTTTCCATGTACCAATGTCCTGGACTCCTAATCCCATCATAGGTCAATAACTGATCACGTGATCATAATGATTTACCCAAAGAACAATTACCAATTATTGATATGACAATAAGAAATGTACCCCTCCCAAAATTAAAGATTGGTACACAAATACACCTGTGTCTTATAAAAAAGTAATAAATCCTGTACTTATTCAATAATAAAGCCGGTCAATAACATTTAAATTTTGAATATTTGGCCATAAGAGGAACACCAATGGGTCCTAGAAAACGTTTACCGAATTTTGTTATTTGATAATTCCCAAATTTAAAAGGGAACATAAACATATAAAGGTAATAAACCATATAACGTGCTAAATAGGTGTCAATAACCTCCGAAATTCGATTTTTGGTAGTTCTTTACCCATGAAAGGGAACGATGTGGACCATCCAAATTTATAGTGGTACATATTGAAGTCCTGTACTATGATACCAAATGCTTATATTAAAACAATTTCTAAAACCGAGTGGATGAGCCAAGATACCCCCCCCCAAATTTTTCAAGGGGTGCGTCAATGTACCCATGTCTTATGATAGGAAATGAACCCATATACATGACCATATAACCATATAAGGTAATAGAACCCCATCAAAGGGAAGAAATTGGGCCAAAAACCAAACGCATGGTACAACATATTGCTTATGTTTATATTTTAGTAATTTTTACCCATGAAAGGGAACAAGATGGACCACCCAAATTTATCATGATACATGTTGAGGTCATGTACTATGATACCGAATGCTTAAATTGGAAAATTTCCAAAATTTAAGGGATATGGAATGGACCCCTATACATGATCATATAACCATATAAGGTAATAGGACCTCATCCAAGGGGATAAATTGAGCCAAAACCAAACACGTGGTTGTACTAAAATTTGGCAATTTCGTACCCATCAAAGGAAACGTGGTAAACCACCCAAATTTATAGTAATATATATTAGGGTTCTATACTATAATACCAAACATGTAAAAAGGGGCAATTTCCAAAATTAAAGGGGTGGGCCAAAGTACCCCTCCCAAATTTTTAAAGGAGTGCACAAATGTACCTATGTCTTATGATAGGGAATAGACCCCTATACATAACCATATAACCATATAAGGTAATAGAACCTCATCCAAGGGATAACTTAGGTAAAACCAAACACGTGGTACAACGTATTGCTTACGTTTATATTTTGGCAATTTGTACCCCTAAAAGGGAACGAGGTGGACCACCCAAATTTATCATAATACATGTTAGGGTCCAGTACTATAATACCAAATATATAAAATGAGCAATTTCTAAAATTTAAGGGGTGGGCCAAAGTACCCCTCCCAAATTTTTAAAGGAGTGCACAAATGTACCTATGTCTTATGATAGGGAATAGACCCCTATACATAACCATATAACCATATAAGGTAATAGAACCTCATCCAAGAGGATAAATTGGGCCAAAAGACCAAACACGTGGTACAACGTATTGCTTACGTTTATATTTTGACAATTTTGTACCCCTAGAAGGAAACGAGGTGGACCATCCAAATTTATCATAATACATGTTAGGATCCGGTACTATAATACCAAATGTTTAAATTGGTCAATTTCCAAAATTTAAGGGGTGGGCCAAAGTACCCCTCCCAAATTTTTAAAGGAGTGCACAAATATACCCATATCTTATGAAAGGTAATGGACCCCTATACATGACCATATAACTATATAGGATAATAACACCTCATCAAAGGGGATAAAATCGACCAAAAACCAAACACGTGGTATAACGTATTGCTTACGTTTATATTTTGGCAATTTTGTACCCCTAGAAGGGAATGAGGTGGACCGCCCAAATTTATCACGATACATATTAGGGTCCTGTGCTATAATACCCAATGTTTAAATTGGTCAATTTCCAAAATTTAAGGGTGGGCCAAGGTACCCCTCCCAAATTTTTAAAGGAGTGCACAAATATACCCATATCTTATGAAAGGTAATGGACCCCTGTATACGCCCATATAACTATATAAGGTAATAACACCTCATCCAAGGGGATAAATTAGGTCAAAAAACCCCGAAATTTGAATTTTTGGCAATTTTTTACCCATGAAAGGGAACGACATAGACACCCAATACTGATAGAGGTACATACTAAGGTCCTAGGCTACCATACCAAATTTTTAGATTTGGCAATTTCCAAAATTTAAGGGGGGGGGTGGTCCTATGTACCCCTGCCAAAATTTTCAAGGGGTGCATTAATGTACCTATGTCTTATAAAAGGAATGGACCCCTATACATAACCATATAATCATATAAGGTAATAGGACCTCATCCAAGGAGATAAATTAGGTCGAAAACCAAACACGTGGTACAACGTATTGCTTACGTTTATATTTTGGCAATTTTGTACCCCTAAAAGGGAACGAGGTGGACCACCCAAATTTATAGTGATCCATATTAGCGTCCTATACTATAATACCAAATGTTTAAATTGGGCAATTTCTAAAAATGAAGGGGTGGGCCAAGGTACCCCTCCCAAATTTTTCAAGGGGTGCATTAATATACCCATGTCTTATGAAAGGTAATGGACCCCTGTATACGCCCATATAACTATATAGGGTAATAACACCTCATCAAAGGGGATAAATTAGGTCAAAAACCCCCGAAATTTGAATTTTTGGCAATTTTTTACCCATGAAAGGGAACGACATAGACACCCAATACTGATAGAGGTACATACTATGGTCCTAGGCTACCATACCAAATTTTTAGATTTGACAATTTCCAAAATTTAAGCGGGGTGGTCCTATGTACCCCTGCCAAAATTTAGGGGGTGGGCCAAGGTACCCCTGCCAAAATTTAGAGGGGGTGGTCCTAGGTACCCCTAGGTCATTGACCCCGGGCCAAGGTCATTGACCTTTGACCTATGACGTCACAAAAATTTTTGCTGACTCGGCTCAATATACGTCGACCACTACTACTGTATGCACTCATAGTACTCAGAAAAGTAAGCGATTTCAATGCAAAATGAACGAAGAGTCATTGTCATGGGTACTCATGGGGCCACGGCAGAGCCCTCTTTAGGCAAAATGTAGATAGCTTATATCTAGAAAACAGGAGGTGATACTGGGATGGGACCAACGTTGGACACCGTGGACCCATAAGGCGCATCGAAAAAATTAGGGAGGCGGGCGCCAGCCAGCCTTACTTATTTCCACATAATAATATAAATTTATATTGTCGAAATACACACACGAGTTAGCTACTAATATTTCATATTATTATTATTATTATTATTATTATTATTATTATTATTATTATTATTATTATTATTATTATTATTATTATTATTATTATCATCATCATCTACAGCGTCTTTTCATTACGTGAGCATGTTTGACATGAAACCAAAGAGAAAATCCATCCTGTAGCGAATAGAAACAATACTTTCTCTCAAATGGATAAAATATCAAGCCGAGATAGATTCGAACTTGCATGGACGGCGCGAAAAGCCAGTGCTTTGTCCACTTTTTTTTTTAACTGACTCACCGAACGCGTTTCAGTAACTTACTTATTGCTAATTTTACTTGCTTCACTCGTTTAACTTGCTTTTTCTAATAACTTATAACGACAGGGACACGAACACAGAAACATCGAGAACAGTTAAAAATGATAGATGCTCTCCCGCGGAGAATCGAACCCGAGACTCCATACACCCAAGGCTCACGTGCTAGCCTCTAGACCAGCGGCGATGGCAACGCTCACTTCCTGTGTCGTTAGGGATTACGACCACTGTATTGCCAGCTATCACTTCTGTGGGTTGTATACTATGATCACATGTTTCTTCTTTGCTGGAAGAGTAAAACCTACATTATATGTAATACATGAGGTATTTAGACCTACATGCTCTTCATATAATGTAATAAAAGGGTCATGGTGTCGGATTTTAATACATGACGTATTGCAGTATACAACATGCTTTGCATTACTTGTTTGTTTGTAGACAGCTACTAGCTTAGTGTTCTGAAAGGTTGTGTATAAACTAGGGATAGCCCGTTCCGGAATTATTAGTTTTCGGACTCCCGAAAGTAAAGCCGGACAAATTCCGGAATTCGGAAAATTCCAATTTTGTAATAATTTCGGAATTCGGAAAAATCCGGAATTTAGAAATTTCTGATTTCGTTAACATTCCGGAATTCGGAAAATCCGGATTTTTTCGAAAGTCGGAGTTTTTCTCAATTCCGGAATTTTCTAAATTCCGGATTCTTTCCGAGTTCCGAAATTCTTCTGAATTCCGGAGTATAACTGAATTCCATAATTTTGCGAAATCCGGAAAGTGAAAGTTCCGCTTCCGAAAAATGAATTTATTTTGGTTAATATGAATCGTGGCGGAAATAAGTCTTTGACCAGGTAATGGCGACTGCTTTGAAAGAAATGGGGAGTATGAGAATTCAATCTGTCATATTTGTAGTTTTGTGTGGAGAAAGAACGAATTTGTGAACCAGTGGTTTAAGAAAAACTCAAGTTATTAATATAAACTTTGCCGACTTCATAAAAGAAATACGAAAGACATTTTGAATCGAAAAATATAACATACAAGTTTGCAAGCGGAGACAAAGAAACCTAACGTAACCAGACTAAAGACGGATCGTTTACCGCGTAGCGATCGCGGTTCAGTGGTCAAGGTGCTTCTGCGAATGCACGTTGCAATTTTTTTTTCTTACTTTAGAATTTTTGATGGCGATTGATCAGCGATAACATACGTTTTATTATATTCAGATATTTGAATACTCGGATGTTTCAATACTTGAACTATCAAATCTTCAGGAATAATAATAGTAATAATAATTATTATTATTATCTCGTAGAAGATTAAAAGCTAGAAGCTAAATTATCGCTCAGGTCATACCATTACAAGGAGAAACGTGACATTTGGAAAGAATATTTCGGTTTGGTTTAATGTTGCTCACGAGAAGAGGAGTTTCTCATCTCGTTTCTAAAACAAATAAAATAACATGAGAATTAACATTTTACATTCGAGACGGGTCAGGGCTAAATCAAAATTTTCGTCTCTCTTTGGAGATGAGAATCGAGACGAGACGAAAAGTATCGTAAACATTTCCCGTCTTGTCTCGATTCTCGAAATAGTGTATGTCCATTCTTTAAGTAACAATTGCTCTGTAGACTGAATCTCATAGGCTATTTCGTTACATTGTATTTCAGAGCTCATTGAATTATGCTCTGTGTAGGTATTTTTGTAGCAAAGCTTTTATATTTACCTCTGCATATTCTAAAAATTAGTTTATTATATGCCTTACTGTCGCGTGATATTCAGTTATATTTATTACAGTTATTTTCCTCAAAACATACTTTCTACATGAAACTTCAATAAAAGGTTCTAGTTTAAAATGTTGGTAGTTGCAGAGGTGTGTCTTGAAGGTACGGAACCCTTTCCCTGAAATCTCTACTTTTAAGTAAGTTTTGCCAAATTTCAGGGCAAGTTTAAAACTATTATTATTATTATTATTATTATTATTATTATTATTATTATTATTATTATTATTATTATTATTATTATTATTATTATTATTATATCAACTCCATGTATAATCTTTAAAAGATATACGGTTTGTATCTGAATAGTAAAAGCTAATTGACTGTCGATCTCGGTCGTCTGGAAGTCTTCAGGAGGCAAGGACATCGGTCACGTTCTGGGTTTGAGTTCCGAAGGGGCAAGTATTCGGGCTCGAGCAAAAAATTGTTAAAAGTTATAGGCTTCATCCAAACATATTCAAAACAGCTGGGACCGGGTTTGGGCTTCTCAACGGCTCGAGCGGCTCGGCTTACAGCTCATTCAATATCGAACCGAATCGAGAAGTGAGCCGAGCCAACAGCTCACCACACCGCGACCGAGCCGATTTGAGCCATCGGCTTAGTTGAGCTGAGTCGAAACGTGCTGATGAACTAGTTTCAACTTAGCTGGCTCGAACCGGTTCGCATGAGCCGAGTAGGTGACCCATCCCAACCGAGAAAGCTCGAGCCATCGGCTCAATTGAGCTGAGTCGATGGCTTGTTCCAACTAAGCCGGCTCGGGTCATCGGCTCATCCCAACCGAGCCGACTCGAGCTGTTTGCTCAGTTGATACGAGCCGAGCCGGTTGATATCACTACCCGAGTTGGTCTTCTGCTTGGGCTCAAGAATTCGACCGTGCAGATCTCAGCCTTGATTTTAAGAACTACAGTATATACTTATATTGGTTATTACGACATTTGAGGCTGTCTCGTAATAATAATAATAATAATAATAAACTCTTGTCTTCTCGTTATCTAGACGAGACGAGATAAACTAAAATTGCCCCACGAGATGCACTAAAATTACGAGATGAGACGCACCTCTGTCGTGAGCAACACTAAAAGTATTCCACATTACTGCTTACATTTCTCATGGCTTTTGCTTTCCAGTCTGATCAGGCCAATATTTCAAAACGAGTTAAAACGAGATGAACGAGCGAGAGAGCCATTATCAAACTCAACTCAACTCGAAACTAGACCTCGAAAACAGCGACTTGGCTCGGAACTCAATTCAAGAAAATTACCTTTGACTCGACTCAAATTGTACTCGAGTTGAATTGAATTTTGGCTCGACTTGTGCTCATCCCTATTCGTGTTTGTATTTTATGTTTCCACTTCAACAATGTCCACTCTTTTTTCTCCTTTTACCTGCTGTTTCTGGATTTCTCTTTCGGTGTCGTCCTTTATTTACACCGTGCACTATTCTTATTCCCAGCTTGTGACCCGCTTCAATGTCTTATTCAGTTTAGGCTTTTCTTCTTACATTGACTTCACATGTGATTGATTTAATTCTCACTTTCATCATTTCTTGTGATGAAAATGTTTTATTATTATTATTATTATTATTATTATTATTATTATTATTATTATTATTATTATTATTATTATTATTATTATTATTATTATTATTATTATTATACTATTGAACTTGCACGGCGAAATTACTGTATAATACGATATCATTTCTGTAATTTTACTCCATTGTATGTTATTTAGTTTATTAATGGGCACTAAATTGTCTCCAAATCAACGAATAAATTAACTACGGCATGCACTTTGGTGAAAATATCATTGCAATAAGATTATTGGTTCGTTCCAAACATGTTCATGTAATGATATTTCCACCAAAGTACATGCCGTAGTTAACTTATTCGTTGATCTGGAGACAATTTAGTGCCCATTAATAAATTAAATAACATACAATGGAATAAAATTACTGAAATGATATCGTATTATACAGTAATTTCGCCGTGCAAGTTCAATAGAATAATAATAATAATAATAATAATAATAATAATAATAATAATAATAATAATAATAATAATAATAATAATAAAACATTTTCATCGGTCGTGCGCGGAAAGTGAGAATTAAATCAATCACATGTCAAGTCAATGTAAGGAGAAAAGCCTAAACTGAATAAGACATTGAAGCGGGTCACGAGCTGGGAATAAGAATAGTGCATGGTGTTAATAAAGGACGACACCGACAGAGAAATCCAGAAACAATAGGTAAACGAAGAAAAAAAGAGTAGAAATTGTTGAAGTGGAAACAAAATACAAATACGAATAGGGATGAGCAGGAGTCGAGCCAAAATTCGACTCGACTCAAGTTCAATCCGAGTCGAGTCAAAGGTATTTTTCTTGTAGTACTTAAAACTATACTGTAGTTCTTAAAATTAAGGCTGAGACCTGCACGGTCGAATTCTTGAGCCCAAGCAGAAGACCAACTCGAGTAGTGATATCAACCGGCTCGGCTAGTATCAACTGAGCGAAGTTGTTGTATTACTATACATCTGCTTCCGCCCCTGTCAAATCTGGTCGATCTCGTTGACGCGACATATTTGCTTTTTTATACCCCTTTCTTCGTTTACTGAACAAAACAGTAACTATTCTGAAATATACTACTGCGCATGGCTCGTAGATAAATATTTCTGATGCCAATAGTTTCCGTTTTGTCCAAGGAATGTTCTTTTTCTTATTCCCAGCATGACCCTTTTATTACATTATATGAAGAGCATGTAGGTCTAAATACCTCATGTATTACATATAATGTAGGTTTTACTCTTGCAGCAGAGAAGAAACATGTGATCATAGTATACAACCCACAGAAGTGATAGCTGGCAAGACAGTGGTCCTAATCCCTAACGACACAGGGAGAGAGCGGTGCCCTTCCCGCTGGTCTAGTCGCTAGCACGTGCGCCTTTGGTGTATGGAGTTCCGGGTTCGATTCCCGGCGGGAGAGCATCTATGATCTTTAACTGTTCTCGATGTTTCTGTGTTCGTGTCTCTGTCGTTATAAGTTATTAGAAAAAGCAAGTTAAACGAGTGAAGCAAGTAAAATTAGCAATAAGTAAGTTACTGAAACACGTTCAGTGAGTCAGTTAAAAAAAAAAAAGTGGACAAAGCACTGGCTTTACGCGCCGTCCATGCGAGTTCGAATTAATCTCGGCTTGATTTTTTATCCATTTGAGAGAAAATATTGCTTCTTTACGCCTTCAGGTAGTCCACTCTTTTCGTATTTTTCGCTGTCGTTCACAGTTAAAGTAACTGACTATTATTCTTTCTACGAATGATGGATCTTCTCTTTGGCTTCATGTCAAACACGCACACGTAATGAAAAGACGCTGTCGATAATAATAATAATAATAATAATAATATGAAATATTAGTAGCTAACTCGTGTGTGTATTTCGACAACATAATTTTATATTATTATGTGGAAATAAGTAAGGCTGGCTGGCGCCCCCCCTATTTTTTTCGATGCGCTTTATGGGTCCACGGTGTCCAAAGTTGGTCCCATCCCAGTATCACCTCTCGATATAAGTTATTGACACTTTGCCTAAAGAGGGCTCTGCCGTGGCCCCATGAGTACCCATGACAATGACTCTTCGTTCATTTTGCATTGAAATCGCTTACTTTTCTGAGTACTATGAGTGCATACTGTCCAACGTTGCTCCCATCGCTCTACAGTTTCTCAGTCTCTCGATATAAATTGCTAATATTTTGTTTGTAAGGGAGATATGGCGTTACAATCATTACGTTTGAAAAAGAATTGATTAAGATATTACCTTGCCACAAACAACCTACCTTTATTTGCAATGCAATGTGTTACTAAAAAGCAAATCAAATAACACTCCTCGCCATTCAGGCTCCCGAACTCGAAATACATGAGTTCTCTGTGTTAGAGGAATGCACATTTATTATATTATTCTTTCAAATAACACGTTACACAAGTTACTTCACTTTCAATGTGTAATTTCATATCATCAGTAACAATAATCTTGTTCCAATAGGAAGATAACCCCCTCCTGCAAAAAAAAAAAAAAAAAAAAAAAAACTGACCGTAGCGAAAGGGCGTGAACCTTCTTTAGGCGATTAATCGGGTCCAAACTTTCTGAATACCTATTTATGGGCGAAATTTGGTTCCCTTGGAACTTTTTAAGAGTTTGAAGGGCCACCATTTTGAACATTTTCATCTGATTATTCTGGTTAACGAACTCATCAAGATATTTCAACAATTAATATTTGTGCCAAGTTTCGTCTCAATCCGCTGAAAATTAGGGTGGTTATGGCATTCAAAAATAGCGTTATATATATACAAATAGATAGATAAGTAGACACACAGAGGGAGAGAGAAAAAGTGTTTTTCTCCCTTCTCGCACCTGTGGTGCGTCAGAGCTAAACCGGGCTTCTTTGCATAACGTATTGACCAACCTAACCTAAACACAAACCTCTTACTTGCTAACGTAGAAACGTGATCGGGAGGTGTAAGGCATGTAGAAATTGTATTTTTAATAACCATGAGTATGGTCCACTTCCATGTTTTTCTTTTTACTTTTTGCAGCTACTTCGGAACGTTCAATTTTTATTCTTCACTAATTGCAAATGGCGCTTACATTCAAAATATGAGGAATTTTGGTGGCATTTGTTCGGATATTCTTCTCTTTGGAAATGAAGACAAGAATAAAATCAATACGCGAAGACAAAAAGTATTATCAGTACTAAACATTACCAATAATAATTGCTACGAAAAACTAAATACGACCTCTTTTACCATCTCTCATGAGTATGTATTATTAACAAAAATTTTTAAAAATGTTCTCGTTTAAGATTCGAACTTGCGTCCTTTGCATTTGTAAGCCAGCACCTTAACCACTACACCAAGATCATGGCATGGTGATCGATTAGTTGTTGGCGTATTTGTTGTATTTGTGTTTTATGTTCCCACTTCGACAATTTTCACTCTTTTTTTGTAAGTTTAACAGCTGTTTCTGGCTTTCTCTTTCGGTGTCGTCCTTTATTTACACAATGCACTATTCGTATTCACAGCTTGTGCCCCTCTGCAATGTCTTATTCAGATTAAGCTTTTCTTTTTGCCCCTCAGTAAACATTTGATTGATTTAATTCTCATACTCTCCACGGATGGAGCGCAGGAATGCCAGACTCGAAAAATAGGTGTACATTTACTTTCCTGACAGATCATACGTAACTTCTTTATTTTACTCGTGCTTGAATTATGTTATACTCGCTAGTGTTGACAACGAGACGAGATGTACAATAAGGTTTTCTCGTCTCGTCACTTAATTTTGTAGAAGTATCGTCTCACCTTGATTCTCACAAAGGAAATTCTCATTCGTTTCGCTTTATATTCGAAATTTATGTCCTGATTTTGTCTTAATTTCACCTGGAATTTATCAGAATATTCTTCTGCGAGGTACATTCATGTCCAAAATGATTGTCGCATATCTATAACTGTTTTCTTGTAAGAATATAATTTGATAGTAATTTTGCAAAGTACTTTTAACACTGATACTATGTGTATAATCGAGAAATGTATATTTGTGGTAAATTACATAGGTAAAGAATTATAAATACGAAAATTAGAATGTGTAAAATAAAATGTTGTTAAATGGACAAGAAAGTTTTATTGTTCTTATTTACTGCTCTTTTGACATGAAATTTGCCACATACATGTCTTTGCCGATTTTACACATACTAACATTATAAGAAATACCGGGCGAATTCGTTATCAAATTATATTCCTACAACAACATATTTATAGACATGCGACAATAATTTTGGACATGAGGGTACATGAGGAATATGATATGACAACATTTTAACAATATTTATTATTCGATTATATTCTGTAGAGACTAGAGTATCTTTAAACGTTGATGATCGTATTGAAGAGTAAATGAACATTTGGAAGCAATAGTGATTCATGAGAAGAAGTTTAACAATGTTACTTAATTTAGGGGACAAGCTATCTTAGTAACATTTTGAACGAGGCGTCAATCCTTAGGGCTATTCCTTGTCCTTTCATGGTTTAGTACACCCACTATTATTGCTAAATGACTGGAATGTGATAGGTCCAACTAGTGGTTCTCAAACTTTTTCCGTTTACGGTAAACTTAGCATGACATGTTTTGTGCATTGTACTCCAAAGACAGAACATAGATACCTAAACTCTTAAAATTTGAACTTCGAATGCTATTTTATTACCTCTTCTTTAGTCAGGCATGACCATCCAATGATTATATATATGACAGCGGTATAGCGGTATAGTAAATGAGGTCAAGGAAATTAAGGGGGGAGAAATATATATATATATATATATATATATATATATATATATATATATATATATATATACAGTAAGTTTAAGATAAAATGAATGATTAATTGCTTTGATATTTTTATGTTCAGAATCTACCAATCCGTGAATATCACCTAAACTGAACTTGGAAATACTTAAATTTGTCTTAATTATCCTGTTCAATCCATCGATAGTTTCCTATTTCCACATATTCTACAGTATACAGTAGACATGAATGGATGAGTCTATAGTTTTATATGGAATCTACATTACCTCACATATTGTCTTTGTCTTCTTCCTTTTCCAAGATTCTGTAAAAAACTCTACTTAATATTTCATTGAATTTATACCATGAAATCTATCTTGGATGATTGGATTGGGTTTGGTGTCCCTTTCAGCAATGAGGCTATATGAGACATGGACCTACAATTTAATATAGGATCCGAACCACAGGAGCTCACACTGGGAATTGAAATCGGGTCTTTCGCACCGAAGACGTGTAAGCTAACCACATACCCACGAGGAAGTTCTATAAAATCTGCCTTGAAACGGAATCGCGCAGATACCTTTTACTGCTGTATGTAGCTTCAATTCATTTCATTCTAAACTGTAATATATTAAAAGTACTGAACAATGAATAACATATGTTTTTGCTGAATACGTCGTACATTCAACACGTATTTTGGTTCGTGTAAGATAGTACCTGTAGGGAAATATTGTCAATCCAACTCCTCTGAAATTCTTAAGACTTAAATCGAATAAAAACCGCACCTTAACTTAGCTGAAGTTTTTTTTTTTTTTTAAAAAAAAAAGAGTTATTATTAAAAATAATGAAATCGGTGCTCGAACCTATTCTTGAGGTAATAAATCCATAAAGAAACCTGTTTTCAGTATCTATTATCGTTTTAGACTACTGTGATCAGTGTCGAAATCGAAAATGATAGATCTATTACTTCCGGTTTGAATATAGAGACAAAAGTGATTTTTGAGACTTTACATTTATATCCAATAGCCATTACGGAAACTAATACTGGAAAAGAAAATGCGAGATTCCGGTTGCAACTATGAAAAATAGTTTTTCTTGCGATTCTGAATACATCTGTATATAGTTTCTCGCTATCTGTTACAGTTTTTGTTGTATGACAATCAACGATGGAACCGAAAATGGTTGCTTTCTATCATTTCCGATTACCACTTTTGCTCTGATACCTCGACGGACGGACGGACGGAAATTTCCCATAATCATACATAGCGTACTTTGGAAGTCTAAAAAAAAGACAATAACCTTTTCATAGATTTTTTTTGTACTCCAATTTCAATGCGATCATAAAAGTAAATTGATTTCCCATGGCTCATTAAGCAAGCACAGTAATCGTGAGGCAATCTATGAATAAACAAATTACCAATACTTAAACGTATGTGAAGTTTTATAGTCTTATATCGTTACTATAAGCGATGAAACCATTCGTTTTTTTTTCTTTTACTTGTATGAGTATGAATTTCTCTATATTTGCTTTAAAAGAGAGAGAGAGAGAGAAGAGAGAAAGTAGGGAGATATTCTTCGAGACTTAGTCTCGGAAGTGATGACCGTTGGTCAGGTTGCAGACAGTGTAGCCCCTTCCGGTAAATACAAGTTAATGGTCCAAGATCCAGTTGTACGAGCACCATGGGGACACTTTGGTGGTCCCGCTCGACCGCTGGACCATTTTGTCTTACAAAAAGCCCAAGCAAAGGCAAGAGAAACGGAGTCTACAGAGAGTCAGGGAAAAGCTGTAGCAACATCTTCGCGGGATCAACACGTTTCTCTCCTCTCTCTCTCTCTCTCTCTCTCTCTATTTTCCCCCCAATGAGCTCCACCCACGAAACTCCACACTCTAACAGCCTAACAACCCAAGGAACAAACACATTACAACTACAACCACACGAGGCTACTACAATATAAGCATTGTTGGTCAATTTGAAGCTGTAAAACAACCCAGCTCGTCGCATCGTCTTTCCTCATTCTGCTTTAACCGTTTCCCCGCTCCAGAAAATAAATGAACAGTTAAATACGTTTTGATGGCTTGTAGCAAAGTAGTGAAGACAGAAACACATATATACAAACAAGCGCACATATAATCATGAGCTTAGCATTTTCCCCCTTAGGTTTAGGAGTTTCTTCTCTCGTTGTTGCAATAAGAACAACAAAGTGTTGCTATTCAATGGAATCATTTTTTAAAAAGTTCATTTTTATTAATACTCACAGTACAAAGCGAGATGAAATTTAAAGCAATATACGATGTAGTTTCCTGATATACGCTATTCAATCATGGTATAATCCCAACAGTTTATGTTACCAAATTCACAGTAGAGCGCTATTTGTGCAGCATCCGATATGACTTGTCTTTGAGCGTTGCCTTTAAGTCCACTAATCCACGCACAGCGATGTTGCCAATGCTGTGATGTGGGAGTTCGACTCGGCTGACACAATGTGTATATTCTTGGTGAAACTGGATGCTTATCAATATGTCGCATTCTACACACTGAAAGCAAATAGAATAATCGACTATGTTTTGACGTTAGTGATACAAGAGGAATAGGAAATATATGAAAGCAAGGATAGGAATGGCAAGAGAAGTGTTTAGGAAGAAGAAAAGCATATTGTGGGTCGTCAAATAAGGAGTATTTAAGAACATTCATACAATATTTCGTATGAAATATTATGCTGTACGAGTCAGAAACTGAGATATTACGAAAGAGGAAAACGTTCAAATATGGTTGTGAAGAAGTATGAAGAAGAACTAGCTGGATACAATATAAATCAATGAGAAAATGTTAGTGTTAACAAAAGTTGATGAAAGAAAGCAACATTGGAAATCGTTATAAATAGTACTGGTGGAACATTATTTAGAAAGAGATAGTCTGATTAGGGATATGATAGAAGGTAAATGACGAAGAATACAATTGATAGACGATATTGCAGATGGTAATTCCTACCTTAAAATAGGGAACCATATTACATGATAGCTCCTTCTCACTTGCGGAAGTAACTTGCGAATGAGGCAGAGTATACGATTTATGCAATTAAGGCCATGATAACTTAGTGATAAGGCTCTCACCTCTGGCACGTGGGGTACTTGGTTCGATCCCAGCTCCTGCCAACTGAGCTTTGTGCTAAACAAACACTGCGATCGTGTGCAAAAGTTTTCTCAATATTCTCCCATTTCTTCTCACTTTTGTCATTTCACTATTATCCTACATAAATTCATCACCGTCTCATTAGCAGAGTGCATAAAGTGGGACGTTAAACTTAAGAAAGGAAAAAGAAACACAACCGATTCTGATATGTAAATACTGTCTTATTACCTTATTATCTTAATACGAGGCGCATGTCAAGAAAAAGGGCCGAAAAGTTTTTAACTCAAGGTTGGCAACACTGATAAAGCTGAGCATGCGCAGAAGCATGTCCTAGTATTCTGTTTTGCAACAGAGGTAGAATCACCCGAGTGGAGTTGCATGCGTGCAAGTAGCAGTAAGGTGAAATGACTGCCATAACACAAAATCTCGCCAAATATGACGTGAGATCTGTCATACGATTTCTGATTGCCAAGGGACAGAATGCAGCTGACATCCATCGTGACTTGTACGGCATTCACGGACCGACAGCAATGGATGAGGGGAATCTCAGGCATTGATGCACAGTTTCGGGAAGGGCATTCAAATGTTCATGAAAATGGGCGTAGTGAAAGGCCTAGTGTTCAGACGGACGATCTGCTGGAACGCCTTCGAGAAAGTGCGATCAAATCGCTGGTTCACAATTTCTGAATTCGTCTAAGAATTTCTAGAAATATATGCGAAAAGAGTGTATTGGATTGTACTAGTACTTCGTGCGAGTTTTTGAACGAAGTGCAATTTACATAGTTATCTCCAAATACCAACAACGCGTTCTCTAGCTGCTCTAGAGACAGGAACAAGGAGCATAATATACACAATAGATCAAAAGGGAGCCAAAAGTAGAGGGAGAAGCGCTGAAAAGGGCATAGTATCTACTTTTTGTCTTGGCCTTTGAAATCGTATGTAGGCTTTTTTTTTTTTTTACTGTAAGTTTTATGTGTATTAATTCGTAGCATAAATAAATAATATAATTGAATACGTTAGGCCTATATACAACATTTTATTTTATCTCACTATGTCCATTATATGTATGTACCTTATTTATTTTTCTAAGCATAGAGCTATCTTGGTTGACTTTGAAACCTTTAACGGAAATATTTGCGAGTCCTGTTCAATTTCGCTAGGCAGGTTTTATTATGTGCTTATGCCAGAAATGTTTATTTACTTCTCTGAGTATATTTATTCTTTACTCACAGATACTTGGGGCATTATTTGTAAAACAATGGCGAATCCAGAATATGATCAAGGGAGGAGCTAAACCATAGTTTGCAGCTTTATCTATTGTAATGCAGGATTGAAATACATTTTATCCAGTTTATACCTGAGCGCCTGCATATATCGTTTATCAATACTAATTTCAGATCATAAAGAGATTAGAAGAGCGATGATTAAAACTTTGCAGTGCATTTGAGCTGTTTGATTCAATAACGAAGCAGACGCTCCCAAGACCAATCGGACAAGCATTTCTTTGAAACGAACAATAGATGCAAAAAATTCTGGCATAAAATTCTTGTCTAATGTGAATAAAGTGTTCCAGGGAACAACGACGCACGAATTTCAGACTTAACAGCAAGTAACATTGCTTCTTTGAAATACTGTCCCTTAACGACCCGTGACACGGAAGGAACATTTTCAATGTACAGTAATGTTTTAACTGATAAATGCAAGTTTTCGCCGCAAAACACCGAAAACTACCTAGTCGTATATTGTAGCTTGAATGCATCATAGTTATACACAAATATATGCAGTTCAAGTAATACACCTTTTTTCTTTAAAGATATAATTCCTCATTTAACTTTCGCTTTTGATTGCTGCATATTTACAATTTTTAGTGCATATTTGCATATTTTCAGGGCATATTTTTGTGATTTTTAGCGCATATTTGCATGCATATTTTGCCGTTTTTTAGTGCATATCGATCCGAAGTCTAATAATGACTTTGTAGTTGGCTTCTGAGACACAGTCTGAGAGTTTTTACAGGAGCTAACTACTGGAAAAAATATTTTTGAATTACCTGTCATATATGAATTATTATATAAAAAATGTATGTAACTATGTATGCGTGATCATCACGGATAAATTTCAAAGTCAAATGAAATAACTTTTGTTATATAGTAGATAGGCTTTAATACAAGCTGGGATGTTATCATATCGCTTTCATTATAATACATATCCTAAGGGGCTGGGGATCCGAATTTTTGCGAGAAATTGAGTATCTCATAAGCCGTTCACCTTAGAGAGCCGAAATTCAGTATATTAACTCTTTATTAAAAATAAACAGAACATATCCTAGCATTTTAAAAATTCTCTTTTACGGTGAGAGGGCATTTTTCTATATATTGGAAATTGGTAGTGGGTTGATTTGTAAAAGTAGTCGAAAACGATCGATATTGATTAAGAAACAAATTGAGAAACAAAAACTACAATGCTTCGTGTTTTATATCTACTGCTTTCTATTATAATAATTGCTGAAGCTTGTGGAGCGTTCAGAGCATAAGGCAATCAAGCCATAAAATTGTGAGGAAAATGAACATAACATTTATACTGTAAGGTTAATTACATGGGAATTTTACATTTGTACGGGATGCTTAATTATATCGAAAATTTTAGTTTTTTTTTTCTTTCTTTACGTTGGTCTACTTTAAAACTTTGATTTGAGACTTTCAAATTTCATCCTTTTTTCCACTGAAAAGTATCTGTAAGTCAACAAGTAAGTAATTATGTATGATTAAATTTAAATTCATCACAATTTGGCCCATAACGAACACTTTACCATTGTAGATCCACCGATGTTGTAACAGAGCGGTGCTTGAGCTATTGCCTCTAGAAATTCAAACTCCGATTAGTGATAATTTCACAGCCTTGTTTCATTACAAGTATGAACTCTTTAGTCAGTGGAGAGGAGGGTGTGGATCATGGATCAGAGTTGAAGACGATGGCTTTTGGTGGGTCGAAGTTGATCACAATTAGTCAGAGTGGTTCATGGTGGGTGGCGACTCAGAGTAGGTCACGGTGGGTGGTGGGTCATAGTGGGTCAAGCTAGGTTGTGGGTCACAATGAGTGGTGAGTCAGTGGGCCGTGGGTCGAGTCTTCAATGACCACGCCATCTCTGGTGGACGCATATTCAGAAAATCCAGTTTCACATAAAATAGGTACTTTCAAAAGGAAGTTGCACCTCAATAGCTTTCTTCGATAACCCTGAGTATTCTTTTCTCAACCGGCACCAGAAATCTATGAGCGGCAGCTTCTTGAACTGAAGTTGAAGGGATGAATCGGACGTCGAGTCATTCTCGTATTCGTCAACGGTGAGGCGAGGATGCTTTCCTTGGATGTCATATAGATTTTTTACCCACTGATGTTGATGATGGTTACTTTCTTTTTCTGGAAAATACTGATTTACAGTGCTCTGCAAATTCTCCAAATATTCAATAAATTCTTTATTAAGGGTTTTCACTACAGCGAAATTAAACTACCGCTAATTTTAGAGTTTTTTCTGTAATTTCTTCAAAACAAAATATTCGAAGAGCAGAAAAGTAGTGAACTGACAACACGATTTTGCATGTGATACCTTTACCACAATTCACCTATCTGCTTTTGGTATGCCGCATTTAACAGAACCCGCACAAAGTGCTAAATCTATCTACAGTTGCAAATCGAAAGCAGATATATATGAGTTGTGATAACGGTATTACATGCAAAATCGTATCGTCTAGGTCACTACGTTTCTGCTTTTAGAATATTTTTATTTTTTTTGAAGATATAACAGAAATACTCTAAAATTAGCGATAGTTCAATTTCACTGTAGTGAAGACCCTTAATATAGTCGAATTCTCCGGGATTCCCTTCGTTCTTCGCAATCTTTAAATGCAGGAAAACAAGTCATATTCAGCTGAGTGATACTTCTGCTCCAGAACTGTAAGCCGTGATTTTGTCCTCTGCTGTAAATACATTTACGTTCTTTCCTTGAAGGGATAGATTGACCTCATTCATTGATGAAGGCTTCCTATATCAGCGGAAAGAATTTTGAAGAGCTTTGGATTTAGTTCTTTTGACTTGCTAAAGTTTATGATTGTGACTGCTTCATTA
The DNA here is from genome assembly GCF_964235325.1 of Thermobia domestica. Classification (NCBI taxonomy): domain Eukaryota; kingdom Metazoa; phylum Arthropoda; class Insecta; order Zygentoma; family Lepismatidae; genus Thermobia; species Thermobia domestica. The sequence goes on along the minus strand of NC_137454.1, from coordinate 171,708,999 downwards.
AGGATATTTTTGAGGGACTGTGGAATTTTCTTTATGGCCAGTGTTTGACGTTCCAATATAAAATAACTACTTTTGCTATATTTCTCCACTTCCTTTATGCATGTAACAGCTCCAGGTGTTTTTCCCACCATTGCCTTCGTACTATCAGTGCAAACATTAACGAAGTTGTCCCATGGTATCTGATTTTCTTCTAAATATTCATTAATAATTCTAAAAATTTCTAACCCACATGCATTAGATGGGAGAAGTTTACATAATAGCATATCTTCTTCCACAGTTTCTTCATAATGGTAACGTACAAGCACAAACACAACAGTCACACCTACTACATCGGTTGATTCATCTATTTGTAGTGCACGGGGAGGCGACTTGAGCCGACGGTTCAACTCCCTTTATCTAACCTTCCATATCTTCAATATGAAGAGCGACTATGTCATTTGAAAGTGGTACTAAAGAGATTTGTTTACCCGATTTTTCATTTATCATGTAGTTAACCATGTCAATCGCGCAAGGTTTTGTCAGTTTCTCGGGTAAAGTGTGGGCTTTAACATTCTATAACTTAGAATGAAAGATGCTTCTGATGCTTTTTCATTCATACTAAAAGATGCCTGAGCTAAGCTCTTTCGTGAATTTAGTAACTCACTACATTTTTTCTCAAAGAACTCAACATTTTTTGTTTCGAACTCAGGATGATTGGTTTCAAAATGACATCGTAATTTTGCAGGGGCCATGGAACTGTTAGGTAAAAACTCTACCACATTTTATACATTGAGGGCAGCTTTGAATATCCAAAGTCCATCGCTAAATAATTCTAAAATTTACGTTTTATACTTACATGTATTGTTTTGGATGCTGGACTCTTCACATCTTGGAATGATGAATAATACTGTTGTACATCAGGGTCTTGAGTACTCATTTCCTCTTCATCGAGCACATTTTTTTTCAGCCACATTAGAAGACCTTGAAAGTTTGTTACAATTAACTGAAACCTTTAATGACCCTGTTTTGAACCACCCATCCGTCTTGAGTGAGATTAAGCTCAGAAATGAATACAATGAAATTTAATCTTAATTGAAAGAACAGTTAATACTGAACATTACAAATCTGCAGATATTTGTTCCACTCAAGATGAAATTTTCGTACATTGTTACCAAGTTTACAACAACATAGAATTAAATTAGTCATTGTTAGTGCTCACATGTATAAGAAAAAAAAAATACTATATTCTTAAATTGTTATCCTGCTTGTACAGAACATAATTAAAGCATCTCTTTCTACAGTGGGTTTTTGATAGTTTTGGAACTGACTTCAGGGCGCATGTATAATCACGGACGATTGTCAAATGATTTGAAAAACGAAAGTATGGAAACACGATAATTGCAATCAGGTATTATAACCTTTGGTGCTGAACACCATTGTTGATGGAATGAGGGGATATTCTTCTGTAAAAATATTTTCTGAGGTTTGGAATCTTATTGTGAATCTGAATCAAAAATAATTACTTCCTACTTAGGTTGGAATCTAGATCTTTTGATGATAATACTAACAAGTAAGTGAGTCGTCTAAATTCTAACCACTCCTAGATGAGATAGATTCACTACCTTGATATTGGTTTGTACAACGAAAAAAAGTCCAAAAAGCTGAAATTTTTGCACTAGAAAAAGAAGGGAAAGCCCCCCCGAATTTTTTTCCGGTTTTCGAAACATTTTTCGATACGGTTGAAGGAAGTGTGGAAAAGCGGCTTTTTTCAAAAATTCATGTGTATATTTTAATTATTCCGGTTCAAACTTCCGAAAGCATGCATATATATATATATATATATATATATATATATATATATATATATATATATATATATATATATATATATATATATATATATATATATATATATATTCTTGTTTTTTTTTACTCATGTTGCACCAATTTTCACAATTCATTTCTTTGTTTCTTTTCTATCTTATTATAGGCCTATACAGTGTATAAATATTTGCTTAAACACTTCATTTTCAAAACTCTTGTGTTTGATTCTTACATAGCCTAAGCGAAATGAGTGCAAGAAGCTTCGAACTATTAGTCAGCTCTAATATAAACTCCTTTAAGAAAGATATTGTTTTCTTGTAAACTAAAGAACGATAGGTAATTAACATTTTAATATTGGAGTTCCTTCAAAGCTAAAGCATTTTATCCTATCCAAGTTGCTTTTTCCTTAAATCAATTTACTCATGAACCTTAAATGACAGGAATAATACCAATTTGGAGTAAGACTGACAAGGTTGGAAATTCTGGCTCGTAGTAGCCAACGTTATGGGACCTGTGGGGTTTTAAGGTTTAAACATAAGAAGCAAAGCGTGCAACTGGCCAGTTTGAGCCACATTTGTTGCTGTTGCTACTAACATTGGTGTTGGTATTGGAGTCTCTCTCTTTCTCTATGAGTGTGTTAGAAGATGGGAGGCTTTGCTAAAGGAGGATAGCGGTAGGAAGAAGGGAACACAATGTCCCCTGGAGAGCAGTTCCCTGACCAAACGAATACGATTGCCTTTTTTGGACAAGAAGAATATCGTCCCTCCATCCACCCGTGTTTCTCCAACACACCTCTCTTCCTTCTTAAGGGAGGCTAGACTCCTACCCGAGAGCCACCACAATATACCCACTGATTGCTCTGTGTCCTTTTAGTGTTTAGAGAGCCCAAGAGTTAACGAGGGATGTTTAGGAGGTTGAGGTTACGCCAGCTTACATGATAGGTTGTTTGCTGATGTTTCGGGTGCTTAAAAGTGTACAACAGAAGGAAGAAGGGTCATTACTTTTCGTTTCTGACTGGTCACCCGGGTACTGTAGCAATGAAAAAGAAAAGTCCAGTCGTTCGTTTTACGGTCTGTTTGTTTGTTTATCTTTTCTTTTCTTTCAACTCCTTCTCTTTCTATTCACTTTTCTCCCTTCTTTTGTCTTCTTTTCATTGAGACTCTAACAGGCGACCGAAGAAGATGTAAGATAACTTTTCTCATGAGGTAACATTAACAAAATCGTTTGGTAACATCCTCTGCTATTCTCCAAAAGACGATTTTCACCTTTTCTTTTTTTTTTTCACACACACGTCTACAATATAGTATAAAAAGCCTATGTTATTTATTTAACTGTAAAGGACACTAAAGATACTCGTGCGACAGAAACGAGACCGAAGAGGACACTTATCATTCATTTTTATGACAGAAGAAGCGGTCTCTTTGGAAAGATATTTGATCATAGGGAATTTCTATAAGCTTTGAGTATTTAAATCTACAAAGGAGATTCAGATATCATGGGTGTATCTAAGATTATATGGCTTGTGTTTGGTAACAATAATTACTGTATATATGAAAGGTTATTTCTTTATTTCGAGAATTTAGGGCCCCAAGATGAAAATATGTACTAGTATTTCTTTTTCATCTACATCATCCGTGTGAAACATAGACTTACAATTTTACGTAAAATCTGAACCACCGTAATGCGATCAAATTTTAATGCTCTCCCACTGGGAATTCAACTCATTATCACGTACACCAAAGCACACAGAGAAAAAATTGAGCGTATTTAGAAGGAGAATTTGTAGATTCCTTTTACTTGCGACTTTGCTGACGCTGCTTCTACCAGGGGAACTGCAATGCTATAAAATCCTTGTTATGGTGCAGATCTTTTTGTGCTATGTAGTTACGTTCACAACCAGATAATGTTGATCATAGTGCAAAACCATGATTTTTCTGTATTCTGCACATAGTGAGGAAGGAAACATCTGGTTTCCGTTCTATTTGTGGCTGTAAAGATTGGTCATGGCTAAGCAACAAACCTACACGACACATAGTACAGAAAATTTTGTGCGTGATGTAGGATTCTACTAAATTTAGCCTCTTTCTAGACTAAAAATCAGTATTTTTTTCTCTCTCTCAGTGTTCACGCACAAACCACTAGACCAGCGCACAGGACCAAATCGGAGATGTCTTACTCTCACGGGCTTGGCTCTTAGGGTCAGTAGCCTCGAGTTCAATAATTAAGTAAGAACACGAGAGATGGAGTGTGCCAAGATTTGTAAGTGGGTAAGTGGGTCGTGAGTCAATAGGACGTGATCCACCATGACCCACCACCCATCGTGATTCACTCTGACTCACTGACCCATTATAACTCACTACAAGCCATCGACCCACTCTGCTTTGTGCATTATACTGTAAGCAGCATCTTCTGAACACTTGTGAATTGGTGTACGTTTTACTTACAAGACCTCCATTTTTAATTTGTTTCTATTTACTTACCTGAGATGCCTCTATCTAACTGAAAAGAGAATTTCAGGCACTTGTGGATATTGATATTTGTAATTATAATAATAGCAATACGACTTACTAGTTACCTTTCGAGACATTTTTTCCCCTTACGTTGGCCTCTTTCAAATTTCATCTTCTCCACTGAAAAATATCTGTAATTCAACAAGGAAATAATTATTACGATAATTAAATTGAAATTCATCGTTTGGCTCATGACAAGTAAAGGTCAGATCCACTGGTACTGTAACAGAGCGGTGCTTGAGTGATTGACCGTAGAAATTCAACTCCTTGCCTTATTATAAATGTAAACTCTTTAGTCAATGGAGAGGACGGTGTTGATCATAGATCAGAGTTGATGACGACTTGTTTTGGTGGATGGCTGGTCAGAGTATGTCAAGGTGGGTGGTGGGTCATGGTGGGTCGTGGGTTACGGTAGGTGATGGATTAGTGGGACATTGGTCAAGTTTTCATTGACTCACGTCATCTCTGACTACACGTTTAAACACAAGTGCTATAAGTGGATAACGACCCGAAATCTGAGTCCCAGAGAGCGTCAGCCACAATGAGGATAGTGAGCCCAAACTCAGAGCGTGGTAAAGCGACGCGAGATAGCTAGCGCGAACTAATCGTGGATACAAAGTTCAAGTCTAGCGAAATAAGGTTTTTTTTTTGTTGTCTCGTATCGTTTTGTGCTTTTGTAGAAATCTCATACCATTTCGATTCTCGAAGAATTCTTTACTGGACTTCTCTGGATTCTCGGAAAGCTTCACTTGCCTCGTCTCGAAACTTTTCTCATCTCGTTTTGTAAAATTAGGCAGTGGCGAATCTAGGCAAGGTTGGGGACCTAGGCTCCTCCCAGTTTTTAAGTGACAAAAATAATTTAAGCTATTATTTATATACCTTTGAAAGTTTATTTTAAACTCATGATATACCTATTACAGTCTGGGTTTTAGCTGCACCCTTCTATTTTTTAACTTCTAGATCCACCACTGAACTTAGGTACAAAATTTATGTCTGATTTTTTTTTTCTTAATTTCATCCTGAAGTTATCAGAGTTCTTTTGCTTTACGAGAGGTCTATGAAAGCTGTGATATAAATCATTTAAATTCTATTTATTATTGAAGTATATTGTGAAATGATTTGCATATCTTTAAATGTTGATAAATGCTCTTCATTGTGTTCGTATAAACATTTTATCAATCAATAGTCTTTATACTATGAGCCATTAGCACTAAAGCTATATTTCAGATCTAAGACTTAAGTGAACTAGTGTTCTCCAAGAAATTCGTGAAATCTCTCGTCTCGTGGACAACATCAAGTGCAAATTTGAACTACCGTAGGCCTCACTGAGAAGAATGGTGAGCGAGGGGCCTTTCGAGAATAATGATCCGGAATGAACAGTAGTTTTAGAATGTCCATCTCTATCTCACACACAGTTTCTCAAGGCAAGTAATCACTTTAGGAAATACCAATTCAACAAAATTACTATTGCGCAACAAAATTAGTTTGTTAAACGGGACACTAAAGTTTTGATAAAAATTTTAGGTAGTACGTTATATTAGAAATCGAATTTGAAACCTTTTGCACTGTTTTTAAGGAGTATGATTTTTTTTTAAAAAAAAAACAAATAAATGTTGTTATATTTACTCTGCTTTTTGAACAAAATTTTAAGATGAATCACCATTAACTGTGGGGAAGATGTAGGAGTCAAAAGTTAGGACCAGTATTTCTTCCAGACCTCTTTCTTTTGGAGGGGGCACTGCCCCCGGAGCTCTGAGAGTTCCTCCCTGTGTAGACCAAAATAATAATAAATAGAATAGTATCGGTAGTGCCGCCCGGAATACTATGTCCCCCCCCCCCCAGGAACAGTTTCTGAAAGGAACACTGGTTAGGACTCAAGTTCCTTGATGAAAGTGATCCATCCAGTTGATCCCAGTGTATCGACAATCAAAAATTAATTCCTTTTATTTATTTATTTATTTATTTATTTATTTATTTATTTATTTATTGCTCCTTTATAATATGCAACCCAACTGTACCTAATCATGACGGCCTTTTGTTGTAATTTGTGCAGCATTTTTCATGGGATGTGAGTTAAGCTTCGTATATACATAAAACCAGTTATAAGAAATCTGTGTATTGCTTTGGATACAACCAACAATTTTCATTTTACTTCTTTTGGAAGATCTCTTGTCCTAGTAGAAGACCTTAAGTAAAAGATCGAGAGATACATATAAAATATGTTCTTTAGAAAATTTTACTTTTTACCACAAGGAAAAGTGACTCATTAGGAAATGATTGATTGCACGCCATAATTGGGATAATCTGAGTTTTGCTGCAAAACTGTGAATCAAATGACATCTGCTACTATAAAATAACTCCTATTTTACATAATTCTAAATGATTTACAGTGCAGGAAGGATATGGCCGGCTAAAAGGTTTCAGTTTTGGTGAAGTGTAATCAACATATTGGTTTTGAAGGCCGTTATTTATATTTTTCAAGACTAAATAACTATCTATTATTTCGAATTATCTTGTAATTGAGAATTCTTTGCCCTGATTGGAAAGTAAGTAAAAGAGGTTAAATGCGATGGAAGCACGCAAATTGACAGTGGAGCCGAATGGAATTACAAGATACTGGGACTACGTAACGTAATAAGTCACGAAAATAATTTTTGTCTAATTGATTTAAGACGAATTAACCCTTTATATCCCAGTGGTTACGCTATGAAACCAACTTTATGAATGTTACTACCCTGTTTTCCGTGTCTGCTGCTGGTTTCACAGTAAAACCACGTTGCATGACTAATTACTGCTGCCATCTGCTGTACAGAAATGTAAATAAGTCTTACCTAAACCAGTAACCAGTAAGACAAATCACGTACAAAAGCAATAGTAAAAATAATAAATATTATTTTCTATGTAGTATCTAACTATCATCTTATACTGTAAAACATTTTTCCTCACACTAATATGGTTCTCAAAGGGTTAAAAACACCTCATATACAAGAAAAAAACTTTTAATAAGCTTGAGCTAATATAACGACCAATATTTTTGTAGGAAATCGAAAGAACGAGGCAATAATTGAAAATATAAGAAAAATGAACTGTAGGCTTGAATTGTCACAGTATTCTACCAGAAATTTTGCTCATTTCTCGTAATATTCATGTCATTTTTTCTTTCTTCTGTACTATCTGAATTTTCTTTCTCATGTAGAATATGCACACAAAAATCAAAATTTTCTTATACTGAAGTTCCAACAGCCTTCAACGTCAGTTTACTTCTCTATTGCAAGCCAAGCTCTTGCGATTATCTATTCAGGAAAATACATATATTTTTTAAAAAACATTCTTCTACATTTTCTTTCGTTTCTTTTCTTTTTACTTTAGAGCTACAATAGGAGAGAAGAAAGAATAGTAATATTGAAAAAAGAAAAACCGAATTCGAGATTCCAGCAGATTTACATGTTACAAAACCCCTACATATCGTAAAAGTGATTATCGGATGTCCATTTATCCCAACCTATAGGTCAGCGTTTCCCAACCTTTTTCAACTTGCGGCACACTACACGTGTAACTTGAATTCTCGCGGCACACCCATATATATATATATACAGCGGCGTAATTACGATTTTGTTTCGGGAGGGGCTTTGCTAACTTTCGGGGGGGCTTTGCCTGAAAATGTGAAAATTGTGCAAGATATTTCATATACTTTACTATAGTAAGTAAGATTTCGGGGGGGGGGGCTTAAGCCCGGAAGCCCCCCTAAATACGCCACTGTATATATATATATATATATATATATATATATATATATATATATATATATATTATTACTATTATTATTTGTAAATATAAAATACCGTAGTACTTTAATGTGATTACTGATATCCTTCTTACAAAGAAGAAAGCTCGATCACTGATTTTTCCCGTGGTAAATCATTATGATTATTTTTCATTCTAATTTTAAAATAGAAAACAATTGCAATGAAATATAGAACTCGGATTTTAAAAAATTCACTTTCTCTTTCGAAAACTGTATCTAACCTTTAACTAAAAGGGATAACTAAATAACGAACAAATAAATAAATATACTTTTAAAAAACACAAATGTAGGTAATTTGTATGCATGTTTACTTTGTTGAATTTATTGAATAATATGTTAAAATTTCAAGCTACCAAATAGTCTGAAACAATAAAGAAGCAATAATGGTCATGACAATGATAAATACGTTTTTCAACATTAAAAATGTACAGAAAAGTAACACAGTATGAAACTTAAAATTGTATAGAGGTTCATAGTAATGTGAAATACAAATATACATTTTCCCCTATGTCTTGCAATTTGGTTCCTATAAAATTAATAATTTGTTTCGATTTCCTCGCGGCACACCAGCGGCCCATTCGCGGCACATCAGTGTGCCGCGGCACACCGGTTGGGAAACGCTGCTATAGGTCATACTGTTCCACGAATTTGGGCCAAATTTTAAATGTAAGTTTTTTTTATAAGATTCTCCAGGTTTTAATCTTCTTATTTTCAAAATAAAAGTAGTTTACTTTTAAATAATGCCATTTGTTCAAAAATAGCTCTAACGATTTAATTATTTTCCGTAAATCCATATTTCGTTAACATAACTAATTTCCCTAGGAAATATCCAGAAGAGGTAGTTTACTCTTCGAGGTGAATTCTTGTGGATACTTTTTTTTTTTCTAAAACTCAGACAATTTTGTTCATTGCTTTTATTTTAAAAAATGGTTCCATTAACATCTCTACAGAATGAAATATATCTTATGAAAAAATCCACAATTAGTTTACTCTTGGGGTAACTTCTTTTTGGAGCCTCAAAAAGATTCATTCAATTTTATTCGTATTTCTTAAATAAATGTTTCGTTACTAACTTTAAAATATGATATAAATAATTTTGCATGATAAAATCCATAAGGGTTGGTTTACTCTCAGGGACATTTATATCTTTTTTAATATTCTCATATAGGACTCAGGCGATTTTATTCATAGTTCCGAAATAAATATTTCACTAACAACTCATACACATCTTTCAATTGTCGTCTTGTATAATGTATTATTCTACCTAAGCATACACATTTCATATATAACTAAGTTACATAATCATCACGATATCTCAATGCAACATTATCGTGCTTCTAAAGTTCCATTTAATTACAAAATAATATAACGGGATGCTCACAAATCCTATAATTACCCTCACAATCAAACAACTTCATCATCATCTGATAACAATAATAATAATAATAATAATAATAATAATAATAATAATAATAATAATAATAATAATAATAATAATAATAATAATAATAATAATAATAATAATAATAAATCTAGTTTTAAAATACAAGTTATTAGTTACCAACCATAACTAAACTAAGTATTAAAACACTCCAACAACATTCCTCTCTTTTTCTTTTTTCTTTACCCAAACTTCTCTTTTCAAGACGACTGCACTCGCTTATATTTGACTTTTATATGACACCATATCTATTTCCCAACTCGACGCAAATTCCAACTCTTGATATGAACCAACGCAATGTCAATACCAAACAATATTGCAATTTGTGGTGACGGATGCATCTGAGAGGTCTGCTTGCATCTTCTTCAGCTAGAGCGCAATGAATAACACTTACAAGGAAATGGTCCCAACCTGACAAGTCAGAATTGGACAAAATTTCATATAAATACTAATTGAAGGTCGGTGAAGAATGTGGGAATAGTCATTCGATTCGCTTTTGCGTACTTTATGAGATGTACAGGGTGATGCAAAATAGAATGCAACATAAGACAACTATGAAATCCCAGTTCGAATTGGACGAAATTTCGTATAGGCATTATATGAGATCGGTGAATAACGTGAGAATAGTCATTCGAGTGATGCAAAAGTAAAATAGCATAGAAGCATTCTGTAATACACCGGTATAGAACGATGAAAGCCCATACGTGGATAACAAAATGAATATGCGGAATCTCATGGCGATAATGAGGAATCGCAGGAAAATATCCCGCTGAGTAAAGCGGGTTCCACGTGAAAATGAAAGGAGAATCAGTGTGCGACGTTGAGATTCTGGAAAGAAGTACGAGTCTTCGAGGACACATGTCCCTGAAATCGCACCGTTTACCAAATGCAGTAGCACCTTGGAAGGTCAATATTAAAACGGAAACTGGGTTTCATTAGGGACATGATTTTACATATGTTTTCAAGAACCGAAATTAGAGTTCGGACCTAAAATTAAACAAACTCTAGACAGACACCTTCCATTTAACTTTGTCGTTGATGCTAGCAAGTCAGGAAAACTCACGAAACTACACGTGAAAAGATGGCTGATGAGCATGTTCATTTCTGATGTTACGGATGACACGTTATTGCTATTAGATGCCTGCAGTGGATAGACTGATCATGATATTTTTAACGATTCCTGAAGACAATAGATGTCAAACAAGAAGACGCTTCAAACACAAATTATTCCTCCCAAGACTACGAGACTTGTGCAGCTACTTGACGTTTACTTTTTCCGGCGGTACAAACTTGTTATTCGGAGAATTGAAGAATACTTTCGACACAATATTATATTTGAAAATAGTACAGAAAAGTTGCATGATAGAGTTTTTATAATGAAATTACATTCCGTGGTCTATCATCAATTCTGTTCCCCTGCACTGCAAGACATGTTACTATATGTGTGGCGCAAGACTGGATATGTAACAAAAGAACTGAACAGTGGTTTCCGAAATATTCTTCAATCTCTATTTCAAGTTGACGATGATATATTTGCAACAGAAGATTGTGAAGCAGCAGCATTTCTTATTTGCACGTACTGTTCCATGGTTCTTTGTCCAACTCACTTCGCTTGCAATCTACATTACCATCGATAGGGTTTTGTATCGTTTTAACTTCCATTCAATATATTACAACTGTAATTTCTTTTCTTTGTGTGCTATTATAACATGCTTTAGGGTAAAGCTTAGATCTTCAGCACTATGTTGAATTTTGTTTTATGTCATTCTATACATATCGTAAAGTACGCAAAAGCGAATCGAACCACTATTTCCATGTTATTCACCGACCTCAAATTAGTAGGCTATCAATATGAAATCTAGTCCAACTCGGACTCGGATTACATAGTTGTCTTATGTTTCATTCTGTTCTGCATCACCCTGTCCCACATTCTTCACCGACCTCAAATTAGTATCAATACGAAATTTCGTCCAATTCGGACTTGTCGGGTTGGGACCATTTCCTTTTAGAATTAAAACTATGAAATCATTCCATGTTTTATATAACTTATATTGCAGAATTTCTTCTTCTTCTTAATGTGTTCTTCATTATTTATTCATTTCGACATTGACCTCTGTTCTTTTTCGTATTACTGAAAAGCTTGTCTACTCTCTAGACTGTTTGGCTTTTTTCGTTGTTCATGTTTATGCCATAATTCATCTATCCGTAGAGTTCTTGAAATTAATTAGTATATCTCTCTCCCTAGACTGCGCATGATAGCCATTCTGTTTCGCTGTATCTTTCAGACTATCAATTTTGTGGTATTGATACCTGTTCGAGTAGACTCAGATATTTTCGCCAGTATATTCCAAAAACGACGAGAAGTCTGGATTGTTGAATATACACAAGCAAAATGAAAGGGCAATCGATATTTGAAACATATTTTATTTCTACAGGATATACATTTTCATCGTCAGGAAGCAAGCAAAATCTGCAACGAATTGCCTAGATATACTTATGTTTTTTTTATAACATTCATATCATTGAACATTTATAACATTCATATCAAGGGCTGGAAACATTCATATCATTGAACTTCCCTCTGAAATATAATCTTTTTCAAATAACAAACATCTGTAACTAGATAACGAATCAGTAGATCTCTCTCTCTCGGACATCCACCAATTTGCGCAGTTAATTTGCGCTCTTGATTTCGTATATAAACTTCTAGCTCAGCTGTGAGTTCGAATTGTAATTCATTTCGAGATACATTTTTTTTCGTAACTTTAAATTCGTCGTCGCCAGCTGAAAATAGCAAAAGTAACGTAGGAGTACATCTTAAGTTGGAGAAGTGACTGAGACAAATAGACAGAGGAAAGAACCGGAGAGTAGAAGATAAAGGAATAGAATAAACAAGGGCTGCCAATTTACAACTAGTCGTGAGTCCACGAGCAGCGTACCTATAGAACCATCAACTATTCCTGTTACGACTCCTGTTAATACTGCGCCTTTGGTGTGGGAGACCCGGGTTCGATTCTCGGGAGCTGAGGTGGTTCGGATTGCACGTTAATCAGTTAATCCACGTCTCACATGGCCTTGCTGCTGAACGGGACGTTAAACTCAACTCAACAACAACAAAAATCCTGTTAATACTGGTTTTATCTTCGGATTTTTTGTTTGCTGCATGTTCTCTCGATGTGATTTACTGAGACATCACAGAGCATTTAGTTGGAAATGACTGCATTCTAACACTCATTTAACCCTTTCACTTCAACATAATCTAACCTTGTGCTTACATAATTGAACAGACCTTGTATTTATTCATTTTTACGTATCTGGAATTTATTAAACCTTTGGTTCATTAGATTCTTGTTATATCAATAGAACTCACACAACCGAGCTCCATGGTTCTTCAACTCAATGGATCTAACATTCACTCAACCTTCTTATTTCTCAAGCTGAATGGATCTCGTGTACACTCAATTTTTATGCTTCTCGAACTCAATGAATTTCGTATTCGCTCAACTTCGTGTTCGATTGATCTTATGTTCGCCTAACTTTCATGTTTCGCAGATTCATGGAATTTTGCACTCACTCAACCTTCGTGCCCCTCGAACTCAATGGATCTCCTGTTCATACGGCCTTCGTGCTTCTCGAACTCAATGGATCTCGTATTCGCTCAGCCTTCGTGCCCCTCAAACTCAATGGATCTCGTGTTCATACGGCCTTCGTGCTTCTCGAACTCAATGGATCTCGTATTAGCTCAGTCTTCGTGCCCCTCGAACTCAATGGATCTCGTATTCGCTCAGCCTTCGTGCCCCTCGAACTCAATGGATCTCGTGTTCATACGAGCTTCGTACTTCTCGATCTTAATAAACCTAGGGCTCAATAAAACTACTTTTCCTTCCTTTCATTTTTTTTTTACGGAGGATGAGGAATGGCCAAGATTTCTAGCTCTAGAATCTAAGGAAGTCCATTCAACTGCCATTGGAGAAATAGCATCTCAATCATATGCGTCATTCTTAGATAATAATAATAATAATAATAATAATAATAATAATAATAATAATAATAATAATAATAATAATAATAATAATAATAATAATAATAATAATAATACGTCAGCACTAGCAGCGGAAAGTTTCAGGCCAGAAAACAGAAATGAGCTCATATCTATCACTTAGAACCACAAAGTGACTAATACCTTCTCTAAAAAGGATGCATCTTATTTACGCTACACACAGTATTCATACGGAGTAATACACATTTTTTCCACGCTTTTAGTGAAACGCATGTTTTACTAAGAATGTTGATTTCAAACATGGTTATTAAGGTCCTTTGAATCAGCAAATAAAACCTCTTTAAAATATGCTATCCATAATCATATTTGTTCCTCAAATGCTGAGTAGCAAATTCTACATGATTTCATGAGTCTTTGCTCCTATATACCAAGGACAGGTTCTTCAGTGCAGATGCATTCTTCTGACTGGAGAGAAGTAGGGGATAGGTAAAAGAGCTAAGGGTAGTGTTTCACGTTGGAGTGAGGAAAGTTGCATAGGGCTGTGTGGAGTGGGCAGCCCAGCATGTGAAATGGTGTTGGAAGGAGGGAAGCACCAGTATCTGAATAGCTCATGTTTTATGTATCTGCTTTGATGGGAGCCGGATTAATGTTTTGATGCTTCGTACCGTAACAGATGCAAGACTGAGTAGATATATCAGTAGGGGGCGAGGGGGATAGGGATGTTTTGTGTGACGGGGTGGTTGAGTATGAGGAAGCTTTCTATAATGGGGTGGGGGTTAGTATTTTCAAAATTGTAAAGACAAAAATGGTAGGGGGGAACTAAAGAAAAACAATGTAGAAAGATTTTTTTTTTGAAGGAGAAAAATCTAATGATGTATGTTATGAAATAGTCCAACTTTGATTTTGTTTTGCAGCATTGGAGTCTTTCCTTGCTTGAAAAGAAAATTTTAAAAAAATCCTAGTACAACTTCTCTTGCCTACCTGTAGTACTTATTTTCGAATATTGTATGTGGCAGCTCGCTGTTAATGGTGGCTTTCTAGACCGAAATTTGCTTCTTCTTTCTTTCAGGAGGTAACTCCCCAATTTTCCTCACGATGCTGGGTAGACGCCGCCATGTCACCACTGTCTGGGGAGCACGAACCGTCATTCACCTTTCCTCTGAACAGGCGCGGCAATCCTTGACTTCAGTGTGTTGTATAATTTTTACAAGAAAAAGGGAAAATATTACTTTCTTAAATAATATTTACATGAAATTTAATCGTGGTGAGAAGTTAATAAAAGAAAATAAACCTGCAAAGGCAATTTCGCTTTATTTAGAAAAAAAGATACGTTTAAAACTGAAGTACGGCCAAGTAAATTTTCAGTGGACAATATCATGTCTGTGGGTTTTCTCGGGGTACATTTTTATTTTCTTCCGCATTCCCTGTCTACCGATTCTTTTATCATCATCCCCTTGCCTTAATTACCATATCTGTCTTCCTTAGTCTAAAGGACACAATCGTGGGACGTTACATTGTAAGATTTCATTTCATTTTCTAAAACAAAAGCAGTTTTCAGAAACGGAAGTTTGTCTCCACAAGAGACCAACAAACAAAGATTGTATATTGAATACGTGCATACGTGAAGTTTCACACGTAGCCAAATGACCGACTAATGAGATACAGTTCCAGAGCTACGGAAGCGTAACAATCTTTTTTATCATTAAAATGGTCATTTGTGAGCATCCAGTCTCACTGTATCAAAAACAAAAGCCTCGTCAGCTCTATCAATGATCTCGATTTCCAACTCTCTATATTGGTGAACAATCAAGTAGTTCTTGATAAGTTTTTTCCCGGATGGATGGACGGACACACAGATAGATATGTTAAACATATAAAGGAGTTTAGGGAAACCAAATTTCTTATAAACTGAAAAAAAAATTAAGAATTAAAATTAAAGTGAAAATAGAGTATGATTTAAGATAACTACACTTGTCAGTAGAGATACATTTGCGACTAACTAATAACGAACCCACAATTTGGTATTTTTGGAACTTAAAGAGGTCTCCCGTTTTGCATATTCACTGTCTGCCCGCTTCAATAAATGTCTTCACATCGATCTCGAGGCTCAAAGGTTGGAATATATTACACAAAGAAACAATGATACGCGTGTATCGTAGTCGCGATAGTGATTTCAAAGAATATTTTTTGACAGAGAATGGTATCGTGTTCTGTAATAATGTTAGTGCAGTTATGGAGACTCTTCGACATGAACACCAGCCACATGAATGGCGATTGTTCATAGACTCCTCGAAAATTAGTTTCAAGTCGGTGCTTCTGCATAATGGAAATGAATTACCATCAATACCTGTGGCCCATGCAGTTGACGTGAAAGAGACATATCAGCATAAGAAATTGTTGCTAGATAAACTGCAGTACACAAAACATAACTGGAATATCTGTGATGATTTAAAGGTCATAGCTTTACTTTTTGGCTTGCAACTGGGATACACAAAATTTTGCTGTTTCTTATGTGAATGGGACAGCAGAGATAGGAAGTCGCACTATATTAAGAAGCAATGTCCTAAACATGATACCCTTACTCCTGGGAGCAAAAATGTGTCTCACACCCCATTGGTGAATCCCAAACGAGTGTAATTACCACCGCTGCATATCAAATTGGGCCTTATGAAGAAAATCCTCCTGCATTCAAGTATTTGCAATCTAAATTTCCCAAAGTCAGCGACGCAAAACTGAAAAAAGGAATATTTGTTGGGCCGCAAATCACATCATTACTGGATGACGACAAGTTTGCAGATCTGTTGAATCCCCTAGAAGACAGAGAGTGGAAAGCCTTCGTAGGTATCTGTTGTGGTTTCCTTGCAAAACATAAAGCAGAAAACTATCGTGAAATAATGAATGATCTTGTGAATTCGTACCAAGCTATGGGACGCAATATGTCTAAAGATTCACTTCTTAGACTCTCTTTTAAATTTTTTTCCCGCAAAATCTTGCTTCAGTAAGTGATGAACATGGTGAGCGATTCCACCAGCAAATTTCTACAATGGAGAAGAGGTATCAGGTCAAATGGACTCCCAGAATACTAGCCGATTACTGCTGGACATTGAAGAGTGACATCCCGGAAACAAATTCAGCCGAAAATCATCATTCAGGCCTACAACTTCTTAGGTAAGGGGCAATCCAAATGAAATCGTCAATGATGGTTGCTGACAGAATTTAATCTTTTATTATTTTTTTTTACCTAAGTTTGTACCACATTCAGGGAGTTGAAAGCGGGTATTCATTTATTTTTTAGTAGCTCAGGTTTTATCGTAGCGGCCATTTTGTATAGGCACCTGAGCGTATTTTGAACTTTTCAGAGGATTTCGTTAAACGCTGTAACTTTTTAGATTTTAAAGATAATGAGTTCAAACCAAAACCATATGAAAGATAATGGAATGAACAACATTCTGTGTTCTGTGTACATTGAGACGCACTTCAGAATGTTGAAAGAAAAAAGCTCTGAACATTGCGGTTGGAAACCTAGAAATGGCCATTTTGGAATGTTCATTTTGAAACAAAATAAATGAGACTTACCTTCAATTTTTTGTATACATAGAGACTAGATAGCAGACAATGTCCCAAACAAGTTTCAGCTCTGAGAACCATATACTTAATTTTTTGGGAACTTTTAAACATTGCAAATATTCGAAAATTGTATATTTTCACCACCAAATATCTCAGGAAGAACACAAGTGAAAAATCTCAAATTTGCACTAAATAGATGATAGTTATTCAGTAACAAGTCGGTAAAATTGCATCACTGGGACTTGAGTGGTTTCTAAGTTATAAGTTTCTTCTTCACTGGGACTTAATATCATGAAGCGCCATGAGGAGTGGATATAAAACTTTGTAGCAAAAGTCAAAATAACACGACAGTAATGTTTAATGGGTAGAGTATGCATAATTTATGAATCATATCTTGTACAAAAAACAAAACGCCTCTGTTCTTTCTTTTCTGCCTATAGCGCTGCTGTTAAGGCGTCAGTGAGGTAAACAGTTGACTAATTTGTGTACAGAGTTCAGCACTGATATTGAGAATACAACCTGTAAGATTTGTGAACTCTGTGGGTGTGAATTTCCGGAGAACCTGGCACCCACACTTTGTCATTCGTAGATAGTTTTAAAACGGTTCTTGGGCAATGGGTATGGAAAAAGTTGATAAAAAGATCGTTATTTTCCTGACTGATGTCTTTAATTCATCCAATCCACCATTTCTCGCCTTAAGTACAGGCTATGGTATCATTAGGAGCAAATGACAACATGCTATGTTCTTCATAACATCTGATTTGTGTTTGCGTCAGAGGTATAAATCTATGATATGATTTGGCAATGATAATTCTTTTACAAGTAGCAAATCACGAATTTCTTGCTGTTTGACAGCACTTCTTCTGATGAAACATAGATAAATTGTATATCTGAGATACTATCAACACAAAACCTGTATATCTGTTGATCTGTTAAAATCGCGAATTTCACATCATTGCAACAACTTATAGCTCAGAAACCACTCAAGTCTCAGTGATGCAATTTTACTCACTTCTTACTACTCAACTATCGTCTATTTTGTGCAAATTTGACATTTTTCACTTGTGTTCTTCCTGAGATATTTGATGGGGAAAATACACGATTTTCGAAAATTCGCAATGTTTAAAAAATTCCAGAAAATCAAGTATATGGTTCTCAAATCTGAAACTTATTTGGAACGTTGTTTACTATCTAGTCTCTATGTAGACAAAAAACGGAAGGTGAGTATCATTTATTTTGTTTCAGAATGAACATTCCAAAATTGTCATTTCTAGGTTTCCAACCGCAATGTTCAGAGCTTTTTCTTTCAACGTTCCGAAGTACGTCTCAATGTGCACAGAACACAGAATATTGTCCATTACATTATCTTTCATATTGTTTTGGTTTGAACTCATTACCTTTAAAATCTAAAATGTTACAGCGTTTAACGAAATCCTTTGAAAAGTGCAAAATACGCACATGCGCCTATACAGAATGGCCGCTACAAATAAACCTGCGCGGCTAAAAATAAATGAATACCCGCTTTCAACTCCCTGAATGTGGTACAATCTTAGGTTAAAAATTAAAAATAAATAAATAAATAAATAAATTTTGTCAGCAATTTTTGACCTGGAAATTAGTCGATTTCATTTGAATTGTCCCGTAAGTAGAAGTGATATTTATACTGTAGTTGTATTTGTGGTTTCTTTAATATACAAGGACGAAAACGGCAAAATAAGATGTTCGCTTTACTATGCCAATCAATTGTTAAAATGAGGAATGGGAATGTACAATTTCTATATTGTACACAATTTAATGACACCCTCCCTCCTTCGTATGGAATCGATGACACCAAACTCCATATATGATATGACCTTTGTCCTACCACTGACATCAACATTGTAAGCTTATGTTTATAAACAGCTGAGCTATGCCGCTACAAACACAAGGATATTTTAAGAAAATATGGTCCATTTCGCGTGCAAACGTGAAAATGCAAATGACTGTCACAAGAAAACCGTGCCTGATGGGGAAATTCTGATTTCATTTTTAAATTTAACAGGACAAGTACATTTAGATTTAGTAACACTTGTTCTTGTGAAAGAAAAAAATATTTTTTTGTAGACCAATGTTATCATTAAAAAAAACTATCTTTGTTAGGAAACAACATATTTGTGCCTTAGTACGTAGTGATGGGCACAAATAGTTTTCTGTTTTCGTTTTGAAAGTTTAAAAAAAAAAAAACTTTAAAGTTTTCGTTTTGAAAGAGTTTTTTTTTAAAAAAACTTCAAAAAATATTTTTTCTTAAAAACTGGTTCGGTTTTCAAAATTCCTGTTTCTTCCTTAACTTCTTTGGAAGTGACTACTATAAAAACAAGAACAGATACCGACTTGACCGAAAATCACGCGGGTTCAGTTTGGAGAGAAAGATTGGAGAAAGTCGAAACCGGTTCCGGTGAAAAATCGTACCAGTTTTTGGAGTAAATCAAAATAGGCGGATTTTTCGGTTTTTTCTGGAAAGATGTTTCCAGTATTTCTACAACCCGGTTTCGACCATCCTTTATGGCATAGTATGCACCTGTTCACCAAAAATATTTTGATCTTTTAAGGCAATTGCTGCATGCGTCATTTCCATACCTATGGAAAAATGCAAAAACACATGTTCAGTTACTTTTAATGGGAAGCTCATATGTTAAGTTTTATTTTCCTAATGTGAGACAGTGCAATCCTAAAAGGAATTAAGAAAAAAACTATTTAAACCTCCTTCACCTCCTTTAGGATAGGATTTAAAAAAAAATCCTTTCTTATCATTTGTTTTTCCGGCAACGGAGTTTCCTGTACAAATTTTATATCTCTAGCTTAGTAGTATGTTGATGAATATTACTTTTACTAGTATAGATAAGACTATTAAAAGAAAAAATCTAAGCTGAGTCAACATATAATAATTACGAATTTCCCAAATGCGATAATTAGTTCAATACCGATCAGTGGCGTAGACAGAAATATATCATGACGAGTGCTAATAATTGCCATGACGAAGAAATTCGCTTACACACATATATACACATACACATAACATTATGTAGCGTCACTAGTTGAAATGTGGACCATATGGTCTGCCCGAGTACTTTATGGACTTTTATGACCTAAAGTTTAATATTTTATTTAGTATACAGAGATGATGTGAATTATAGCTAAGACAGGTAAGAAAGAAATTACATTCTTTACAGTTTTCTTTATTTACACAGTACTAAAATATTGAGGAAATTTGCTAAGAAATACTACATTAAACTTTCCGACGCTACAAGCATGAAAGACTAGGGACAGCCAGATGGCACTGGGTGGTGAGTGGTCAGCGCATCGATACCTAAACACCATTATTTCTGGCCTTTCGGGATCGGAGTTTGCAACCTCTTGATTCAGGTAGTTCCCGAATTGTCTTATGCTGCTGGGTCAATACCAGAAAATTCTATTGCTCCCAGCGAGAATAGAACCAGGAACCATGCACACCGAGATCGCACACGCTAACAATGCGACTAAACCGGAGCTAAATAATAATACTAAAATTTAAACATCCACTTTATTTTAAGTGCTTTCTTTTCGCACCCGTAGATGGTAAATTTTGATGCCTATAGTAACGAAAAAGAGTTGAAAAATATTAAAACAGTATATACTAATCTACTGAAATCTTGTGTATGGTTATGGATAGAGCTTATAGGAAGTAAGTTTTTCTTTAAATATATCTGTGTAAAGCTTGTTTCTCGTGACAAATTATGTATATAAAGAAGTCATAACATATTCAAATGGGATACTACATGAAAGCAGAATCTTTTTCACTATCGCTGTAAAGGGGGATCGGCTTGAGCCGAGTCAGAGCGCTGAGTACGCCATTGATACTGATTAACCATTAACTTTGTTATTCTCATTTACCTATTGGGTCCATACATTTGCTATTTTAATAGCTTACTATACTATTGCATAACCGTCTGAGAATGATCTTATTTTCTCTTCAATTTTTCTCTATTTTTCCATTGTTTCATTCGAGCGATGATAAAAGAAAGTATGTTAATCATTAAAAAAAAAGTATTCCAGATCTCATCAAATTTAAAACAATCAGGACTTGTTCCACTTAATTGTCTCTTAATTCATCTTAATTCAAAATTCTACATGATCCAATTCAACAAGGAGACGAGCAGGACTCTGACCCCAAGCTGATTTGCTTTACTATCGTTAACTTGACATCTCAGACCGCTCAACTACACCACACTGGCTCACTGAGTCATCGCCAAACTAAATTGGTGCTTTCAGTTCGAGAGGAAGTATGATATAGGGACTGAGATTGTTTCCTTTTACGAAGTACGGGAACTCTTCAATTTATTTATTTATTTATTTACAGTTTTAATATACAGGGTGTTTCAAAGTGATTTTCGCGATTTTAATGACTTTTTTGCTTTTAATTAGACGTATGAAAACACAGATTACACACATTGATTAATCAACTAGAAAAGTTTTTTTTCTATAACATATTACAAATGTTCAATATGCGATCCACCAATTATACGACACACGTCTAGTCTATAATGAAGTACCTACCAAATTCTTCCTAGCATGTCAGGTCGAAAAATCAAATCTTTCAGTTGACCCTTCCATGATTATGCCCGTTAGGCTAAGAAAGATGATGATTAAGCAAGTGAAAGATGACAAAAGATTTGGTGGAATGGAAAAGTGGGAGGAAACGAGAGTATCCTGAGAAACCCACGGACACGATGTTGTCCACCACAAATTTACTTGGATGGAGATCGAATCAGGAACCCCACGCACCAGAGATAAGGGTTCTACCACAGAACCACGGTGCCCTCATATATGTCAGGGCCGATATCAGCCACAGCTGAGTGATGCGCTCACGCAATTCAACCACAGTTATAGCAAGTGGCAGCACAAATACCCTAAGTTTCCCATAGAAATGCAGTTGAACTTGCACAACGGACTTAGTTGCTTGAAAATCAAGTGCATAGAACGCTATATGGAATGTAGAAGCCGTATTACTGACTTCGACTAAACTGGCTCCTAGTGGACGTCTACGTAACCACGTCTCTGCAATAGAAAGAGAGAGAAAAATCTTACTGAGATTATTATTCCAGAAAAACCGTCATTTGAACCGTCATCGTCAAGCAGTCTAAGCATTGCCTCTTCATCACACACCTCTTTCTTCTTTGTACTTGTGGACGCCATTCTTACTTTATAGAATTATGAAACAACGATGTATGTTTCACACAGACAACAACAGCACACAAGAATTTAAAAAAAAGTTACAAAGACGTCCCCACCTCACCCAAGACGTTTGTTTTTCTTTTGAAACGCGGTTTCTGCTTCTTTTATTACAGAAGCAGCAATGTCCTTCTTACGAGCAAGAATGTGCCATCTGATATTTCAAAAGCTAATGTCTTTTGCACATTATGGGCATTCACAGACATCTATTCATTTGTTTCCCATTTAAATGTAGGAAGAAAAGTTTTCAAGAAAGATCGTCATTGCCACTGAACATTAGTGACTTTTTAGTCAAGACATAGTACTACGTCGTACCCGTTTTCACTGCATATATGCCATGACGTAATACTACGTCATAACCAGTTGAAGGGTTAATACGCTCGTCCCTCCGTTACTCCACACACTAACGCTTGAACTAAAGCGAATTTTTGAATTCTGTTATTTTAAACAGATAAACCTAGCGAGAGCTATTATGTTCACTTAATTCGTTAATAGAATTAATCCGTTAATATCTTTAGGGGTAACTGTTAACAGTAACAGTAGCTAAAATGTGTCTGTAAAATCTATAACATTGCCTAGCTTTTATCCAACCTGCGCATAAGAAAAGTCATGATGATTACCTATAATAAAGGGATATGGAATCACATCAACCTCTTTACTGTCTCCAGCAGATTTGATCTTTGTTATTTGTCGTTTGGCGAACTTTATCTCGATTTAAATTGTTAAGATTTGAGTGGTCACTATATAATCGTGTCAAAAATATAATTCGCATCAAACTCGCAGGTTTAGAATTTAAAATTCTGATAATCGTAAGTGGACTTTATGATGGTTCAGCACTATGTGCGTAGAAATATCTCTTAGAATTCCACTGATTTTTTCACTTCTCAATTCTGAGAGATTTTAATTTTCATTGATAACTTATTGACATTAGGGGCATAGTAACAAAGATTGCTTCATGTGCCCTTCATATTCTATCATATTTAATCTATTTGTCTGTATGGAAAGTAATTTCAACTACATATCACGTATGGCAAGATAGCCACCCGACTATAGAAAATTGAAATAATGACTAGGTCATTCGTTTGTACTACGTTTGTACCTTTTGTACCGAAAATGTTTTCGTTTATACCATTTTCCTTATAGGGTTACTTGTGAGGTCAACTGGGGGGACTATCTTGGCGCCAAGATACTCCCCGTATCACAGCACAAAAAATTGAAATACACCATTCGAAAGCAAATCGTTTGTACCGTTTGTACCAAAAAAGTTTTGTTTGTACCCTGATAGTTTTCGAGAAAGAGGGGATGACATTTGGGGTGGCTATCTTGGCGCCAAGATATCCCCCCCTCCGTATCACAGCAAAAAAATAATTGAAGTGCACCATTCGAAAGCAAATCGTTTGTACCGTTTGTACCGAAAAAAAAGTTTTGTTTGTACCCTGATAGTTTTCGAGAAGGAGCGGATGAAATTTGGTGGGCTATCTTGTACGCAAAATAGGCCCCGTAATGTGTATTTTTTCCATGCCCATTAATAAGTATTATGTGTTTATTTATATGAATTTATGTGTATTTCAAGGTGACCAGACGTCCCGTTTTAGCCGGGACAGTCCCTTATTTTCAACCGTTGTCCCGTTTTCTTCTGATCGTCAAACGGGACGCTTAAATGTCCCATTTTTAAGCAAACATGACCCAGGTGTCCTGTAATTATTATTCAAAATATAAATGGTCAATGTTAATTCTACACTCTTCCGTACTAACACTCATTGGGATGGTTCAGCCGTGCCTAGAACTTCTGAATATTCAAATGAGAATTGAGTATTCTGTGGTTCAAGTGGGAATCGAGTGGTAATTCTGAGTGTTGAAGTAGCTAAAGTATTTTTGGGTAGTATTTAAGTTAGAAACGCTGTGTTATCATTCTTACTTGTGTATTTTGTAAATTGAAAACACTGCTGAGTCCCAAAATGCAATTTGGAAGTCACCCACCCACCCACTCCCCCGTCGCCGATTCGTATGCGTCCCGTTTTTAAAAGTAAAAGTTCTGATCACCTTGATGTATTTAGAATTCTGGTTGTGCATATTAAAAAAAAAAAAAATTAAAAGAACTTTTTGGAAATAACTCAACGTTAAAATTGAATCGGCGTGTGGGAAAACATTGTGAGTCCAAAATAAGCGATTTTGAGGTAAAGGCAAAAATAACTTTAAAGATGTAGAACTACAAGTTGTAATGTAGAGCAGTACAATTTGGAAGACTTCGCACCTTATAGCAGAATGCTGTAATGTCGACTGTACATTTGTGTCACTAACAAACGAAAATTCTTTCTTAATATCTCAAAATGCGTTTCGTGGACTAGTAGTGTTTTCCACTCACCGATTCAATTAAATTTTCTCTATTTCTTCTCTTTTCCGTAAGTAAATACTGTATTATTCAAAAATGGCCTACTTGCTTTCGGCTTTTGTCTATGAAAGCGGCGAGCTTCTTGAGCTGCTAATGTGACAGATATAAACAGTTGATTTCTTCAATTGGTGTAAAGCTGGAAGGACGCAGTTTAGGTGAGCAAACATTTCATCTTTTATTTTTCTCTTTATCGATGATTTTTTCTGTCAGTCCAGTTTCTTTCTGAATTTGTACACACTTTGTTATTCTTTTTACGGTATTTATTTACGAAAAAGGGCAGAAATAGAGAAAATTTAATTGAATCAGTGAGTGGAGGAACACTACTAGTCCACAAAACGCAGTTTGAGATATTTGAAGAAATAACTTTCGTTTGTTAATGCCACAAATGTACAGTCGACATTATAGCATTCAATTTTAATGTTGAGTTATTCCCAAAAGTCTTTTTTTTTTCTTTTATTTGAATTTGCACAAGCAGAGTTCTAAATACACATAAATTCTCATGAATAAACACGTAATACTTGTATAAATTGTTGTCAGGGAGAAATTACTGGCATTTCCCCCTCCTGTTAATTCATTCACTAGATTTATGAAATATACTTCGGCTTGTACTTGTCAGAACCACTCCCCAGATACACATATTTGAGTTAGTAAATGTGGTTAGTGTCAAACGATTTCCTTATAGAATTTTACATTTTTGTGTAGGAATAAGCAGTCATGGACCAATACGACACGACTAGGACACAAAACCACGGCAGAAAATCTTGGTCTTTCAGATTGAGGAAGAATGACAGGTTGTCAGGTTAATTTCAAATCAAATAAGGATTTAAAAAAAAAAAAAAAAAGAGTATGAGAGAAAAGAAAAGACTAGGGTGTATCTCAGAAGTAACGCACGGAAGTGAGAAGTGAGCAAGGGCGATTCCTTAACAATGGACGGAAGAGGCTAAAAAAGTGATTCCAGAAACAGCAGAAGATCTAAATAGGAACGCGGAATGTCGGAACCTTGACATGTAATAGTTACGAGTTATCAGAAATGCTGGGATGAAGAAGAGTAACCATAACATGCATCCAGAAGATTAAATGGAATGATTCAAGGTCAAAGGAAGTAGGAAATTGATACAAAATTTTATATATATAGGGAACAACAACAGGAAGAATGGCGTTGGGATTATCTTGGATAAGACTATGAAGAAGGAATTGGCCTACGTGAAAAGAGTAAGCTATAGGATTATGATTTAAAGTTCGTAAATATAGTCAGCGCCTATGCCCCACAAGTTGGATGTAATGAGGAGACAAAGCAAGATTTTTGGATGGAAGTAGATGGTACTCTGCAAAACTGTTTATTACATGAGAAGCTTATTTCAGCAGAAGATCTAAATGAGTACGTAGACGATCAAGATCAAGATATGAAAGAATACATGGAGGATATGAATTGGAAGACAGAAATGAGGAAGGTGAGAATATACTACAAGTGGTGAAAACATACGAGTTTGCATTCCTGAATACATTCTATAAGAACAAAGAAGAACATCTTATTACATTGGGGCAACTAGATGGAACATGCGCTGAAAAGATTTGAAAGAAAATTATCACATCAAAAGAACTGCAAATGAAGGAAGGAAAGATGTATGTGGAATAGGAGTGGACCAAAGTGTCAAAAGTACTCAGGCAAACAGGAAGAATACTTATGGGAGAAACTAAAGAAGAGATTTTGTTTATAAAGAAATATGATGGTGAAATAAAGAAGTTCAGGTAGCTGTGAAGAGGATAAAGGAAATATACAAGAGATGAAAGTACTCTGACAATCAACAAGACCTGAAGGATTACAAGGAAGCAAAGAAGAATGCCTGGGAAGCACTTAGGATAGCACGAACATAATGAAGTTTTGACTAGTGAGGAGAAGATAAAGAAGTAATGACAGGACTATTTTCAGAAACTTCTCAATGAAGAAAACTTGAGGGAAAATTACTAAAATCTACTAATTAGGAAAGACTTGTTCGGCCTGTGGCTATTGTAGACGTGGAAAATTCCATTAAAAAGTGAAAAGCGATAAAGCTCCAGAACCAGATAACATCTCTATTGAGGCCTAGAAACTTTAAAGAAATAGTTCACTGGTTTACTAAGCTTTTTAATAATATATTGGAAACAAGAAATATGCCAAGAGGATGAAGAAACAGTTACGTCGTAGAGATTTTTGGAAACAAATGAGACTTGCAAAAATGTGGCAACCACAGGGGAATAAAACTTATGAGGCTTGCAATGAAGCTTTAGGAGAGTGTAATAGAAGAAGATTAAAGGAAGGGAGTCGAAATAATAAAGAACCAATTTGGTTTTATTTCAGAACGACCGACAGTAAATGCAATATTTGCACTTGAGGTACCATTTAAGCCCACTGTTCCCAGATTGGAACAATTTATTTTTTATACCTTTTTGTTGCGGATTATTTATTGTGGATTTATTTCGTCTTTTACAATATGAACCTGCTACCAGTCCATTCCGCTACCACTAAAATCCTTAAAATATATTAAATGAGGTCAGAATAAATAAGTTTAGAAAGAACTACGAAATTTTGAAACAAAAAACAAGTTGGGCTTAAATGAGTTAAAAATACCAGAAGGATCTCCATATGGTTTTTATCGACCTAGAGAAGGCGTATGATAGAGTTTACGGGATCTTATTTGATGGGCACTGAAGAAAAAAATGTGTCCCGATCATTTAATCGGTATAATTATATATATATATATATATATATATATATATATATATATATATATATATATATATAGAGAGAGAGAGAGAGAGAGAGAGAGAGACTATAATATGTTTATAGAACTACAGTTATAGCGTAGGAGGGGGTGGAATCAACATTTGACTGAATTATACGATCTATAACTTACCATCTCTTAGGTAAGGGGAGTCTGAGTTCCGTGTCTACGTCGTTGTTATTACTCTGAGTACAATATTTTACGCGTGTACTCTCTTCGACATTATTCGTGGATGTTAACCCCATATTAAGAATAACTTATCTAAAGTAAGCTATTCTTCTTTTTTTGTTTCAAATTTTATCTCCAAAACCGGCCTAATAATGTTAATGACATAAGGGGAGTTGAGTCTACTAAATTTGGGTACGAAAAGGCCGATTTTGCTATACATCGACTGCTGGAAAATTCATTTTGAAAGGTCCCATTTAGGTGTGACAAGGATTTTCGTGAAACAATGTGAACTTGTTATGTTCGAGTGAATGCTGTACAGCTAAATTTGGAATCATCCCCGATCAAAGTTCTGTTTCTCAGTTATTAACAGAGCATTTGGATTCATTATACCGGTTTAACACTTTAGTTTCATTTTAATGTATGTTAATAAAAATGTGGTAATATTATTCCTTTTTACGGCAGCATATGTAATTAAAGTTTGCGAGTAGTTAAATATCAGTTAATGTTTTTTTACAAAGTCAATAATACTGTAAAAGCTGCCAATTTTTAAAATTAAATAACAATAATAACCAAATAGGCAAACATTGGTGAAAATGGGTTTTATATATTTTTTGTGATATCAAAATATGTGCGTATTATAGAATGACTTGTTTATAAATCCCAGTGCTTTTGGATTATCATTTACTGTTTTATATTTTTCTCCAGTTTGTTTTAAAAGGGGATTTTCATCTGGATATGTAGAGATAAAGTAAACATGATAATGACCATATATTGTGTATGATGACATTATAACTGAGAGGAATACGTTTTTGTAAACAAACAAAATAGATCTTTTACAATGTTTGTTATATGTATTGAATTTAAAAATGGAAGATTACACCTTATATAAACACCTACTTGCATCTCTTATGCTAAATAAATAACTGTTTTTTTTTTAAAAAAAACAAATGCTGGAGTTGAATGTACACAGGTAATATAGACACATTTGAATGTAATTCCTAAGTGACCTGATTTTTTTCAAAAAAATCGAAAAATAAAAAAGAGCAGTAATTCCAAATGTAATGATAATAAAAAATACAATAATTTTTCCTGATGGTGTTATCGTTACGTTGAAAATTAGGATTATATTAGTTGGAAATTGTTCGTATAAACTGTATATAATGAATCTTTTCTTCCGTTCTCTACTGGGACACAGTTTATCGCAAGGGAATTTAGTTTTGTGACGTACATGCGTGCATATTCAGTATTTTAGGATAGATATATATATTTTTAAAGCTTCTATCATTAAAAAAGAAAACAATCTGGTGTTTTAATTTAAACTGTAATACGTGTATGCTATTTTTTTTTATTATAATGGTCATTATTGGTGTGTGATGAGAATTTTTCACGAGCAACAGATGGTTGATTTTCCCCTTCCTTGTTCCTTCATTATCTAACAGAGAGTGTTTGACAGTATTTACTCATGTGATCTATTGGTCATCAAACAGATTGATGCCTGTTTCTGGAAATCTATTTGATCTCTCTCTCTCTCTCTCTTTCTCTATTTGTTTGCGCAAGATTGAAATCGATGTGTGTGTGTGTGTGTGATGTCATTGTGTGAATGAAACAATGATGTGGATCTCAGTGCATCGACTTGGTAATCGAGATATCTTTTTCGAACCTCGGAGCAAGTCTTCTTGATCGGCTTCTTTTCTAGTTCTACTGTGTGAATGCTAAAACAATCTCATAAAAGAGGGAGGATACTTATTTCTTTATATGTAGTCACTGGCATATGTAAAGGAGGTATTTCTAGGTTTTAATCCTTGAACAATATACTATGTAAAAAAAAAAAACACCATATTAAGATACGTAGAGTCATTGGAGGCGAAGAGAGTATATTTCAAATTCAAAGTATGTTATTTTGCAGGTACTATTTACAAGAACTTCGTTTTTTCACAAGGTATTATATTCATTCAAATTTTTCCGAAAGAAATTGTACTAATATTTCCAAGAATTAACATACAGTGTGAGATTTAAATTAGGTAAGTGAACTACCTGCTTTATACACTGCTGGTTGGGAAGTAGATAGGCCTATGTGACAAAGTGGGTGTATTATAACAACATTAATACAAAGTTTTCTTACTGCTGCATGTATACCTGGTAACTACATGCACTATTGAGTCCGGAAGGAGATACTGAGTATCTCAACATGTTCGTGATACCTTAACAAGTAAAAGAGAGGAAGTCCCGTATTGCTTGGATCAGCCTACCAGTGGAACTATATGTGGCAAATGGCCATGTCTTGAAAGATAGACAGTCTACATCAGACATTGGCTCAAATAATGTACGGTGTACCTCTATCATAATTACAGGAAGTCCCTCATTGCAATCCTACCATGTAACGTTAATTATTTCGTCAACTACGTTACATTCCCTGATTCTAAATGTTTATACAGTTCACAAGATTATCTAGAATAACAGAACACTTTCAAATATATACTAGGAATGCAATGGATGTACCCGATTGCAATGAAATGAGCTGAGCGAGCTTAAACTACGTACACTGAGAAAAAAAAATGTAGGTGACATACTTAAAAACGTAGGTTACATTCGTAATTCCTGTAGTTTCCGGACTTAACGTACAACCGTATATAACATCCTGCAGCAAACGTATAGCTGAAAAAGTATGTATTATACGTACTGTCTGCATAAGTGCAATGACGTCATTCGTGTGACGTCATCTGCAGTAACAAGTATATACGGAGGTAATATCTAGCTTTGTGACGTCAGGATTGTATGTAGCATGTGGGTTAATAATGACGACACTCACTGACTATCAGAACGGAGCATAATTTCAAGAAGTATGCAATATACGTTCTGTACGTGTGTTTCTTGCGTTCAACCCCGAGACAGCATCTATATTGTACTTGTGCCCCGTACGTACGACTAGATACAGTGTACGTATTGTACCTATGTATTATACAGATTTTCCTTATGTCGCACACAGCTTGTCCCGATACAGCATACAGAATATCCGTATGCACCATACAGAGTGCACATATGCAGCTTACAGACTGGCTGCATGCGGCATATAGATTACACGTATGTCGCGTACAGGCTGGCCATATGTAATGTATGGACTGGATGTATGTAGCTTGTAGATTGTCCATATGAAATATACGGATTTTACCTGTATCGCATACGTATTGCCTTGTTGTAATATATGAATTGGACATATTCAGGATCTAGATTGTACGTATAGTGCACCATTATTGAAGTGCTGCAACATACTGAGAAATGCATGATACATTCTTACTGTAATGTTGCCACATATTGTTTTTCTCTGTATGGAAACAAAAGTAGCTTAAAATATGGTTGATCTCCTTTGTGCCAATAATAATAAAATTAAAAATACTACACTTTTCAAATTTTAGTTTGGAGCAGTGAAACTGTCCAGAGAAATGTATTTATCTGCAGGGTGTAAGTTTGGACTTCCTGCTAATTCTTTGGAAAGCTACTGCAAAGCCAAGTGTTGAAAAGTGGCACAAGAGTTAATTTTAAAATTATTGGCACAAAGGAGGGTAACCATATGTTAAACTATTTTAGTTTTCATACAGAGTAAATCAATATGTGACAATATTACTGTAAGAATTTATCATACCTTTTGCAATAACTTAGTTGCAGCACTTCAATAATAATGCAAAATTCACAGCCATGTACAATCCTATGTTCAAACTCAAAAAAGACTTACGTACAGTCATTTATTAAGCCGTTATCATCCATTGCTTGTACAGTCACGAAAGAAAATATTCTTCAGTTGACAAAATTTGTTTTCCTAAAAACTCAATAATAAATTAACCTATCAGAGTACCGACTTTGGCAGGTTGTCAAGTTATAACTATTCGAAGAATAACAACAAAAAGATCCAAATTAATTAATTTGTTGCCGAGCTATTGGCAAAAGAAAATTTGTCAACTGTCAAATACTTTCTTTTCCGTGTGTACTATATACAGACGACTTTACCTCATTCTTTTCCTTAATAATATCCTCTTCCAAAATGCAGAAGTTGTTACCACAAGAGGCGTGAATAGGATTTTCCAGAAATAACTTCTCTGAACATTTTAATTAACAGATAAGTTATTTTTTAAATGAAGCTATAATTAAAAACATGGTGTCAGCTGAAAACGTTTTCCCTCACAAGATGATTCCTAAACAGTACTCCCCATTAAAAATGGAACTTCAAGGAGACAGGGTAGCTACGCCAAAGTTCCCAAGTCGATATCTAATAGTAAGTGTCGAATATGCTTAACCCTTAACATACCAAGCGGGGTACTCTAGGGACCCCAGAGAGTGATATTTGGTGATACTGCCGCAATTATAAGAATCAATTTATTCTCGATTTTTATATGTATCCTGCAACCCTTTGAGATATCAATTACATGATTAGATCAACGATGCGTTTCTTTAAAAAATACAAAAAATAAAAACACACTTCAAAATGTAAAAACTTCATTGTTAAACCTGTGTTTCAGATTTACGAACACACAAGTATGAAATTGTATGAAGAACTGAATAGTGTTCAAATATACATAATATTTGACGTCAACAATGTTCATTTAACTTATGCTTCTAGACATCCAAAAAATAATAGTTGGAGTAACCCTCTGCAATACTATGTTGAGAAATTAAAATAATACTTGGGGTCCCCAGAAGACTCCAGCTTGGTAAACAACTTTGACGACTTAGGCTTGCTACGTTAAGGGTTAAACTTACCGCTGTATTCGCTGTGTGACAACGTGGTGATAGCAGAGCAGAACTGACCCAACATTGACAACCAGAACGACTGTAACACAGCGAGACATCGAGAGGATGTTCTCTTCTGGTATGGTAAGCCATGCGTCTTACGATCCAATGCCACAGCTCATCAACTGTAGCTGGCGGAGTTCACAGGTATGAGAAGCTGTGCAGCCATCGACCAAACATATTTATCCTTCCCTGCTCTACACATTCTGCAAATTTGGACTTTCCTGGATGTATCCTTCTTAGTTCAACATTTTAAGTAACGAGCAGTGTAATAGTCTCATACATTATTTAAAGAAAGAGCGATGATTCTCAGAATTACTCGGAAGTTTCTAGTTTACAATTATATACATACATACATACATACATACATACATACATACATACATATATATATATATATATATATATATATATATATATATATATATATATATATATATAAATAGATAGATAGATAGATAGATAGATAGATATAGATATAGCTATATAGATAGATAGATGTACAATAATTTAAAACGGTTATATCAAAGTTTGCATTCAGAGCACAAAAAGAAGTATAGCTCTCGGAACATTGATTTTAGCCAGATAATACCACTAGTAAACTCAACCACACTCAGTACCGTTAGTTGCTTGGTATTGTCTATGAGGCAGAGATCATCGTATCTCATTGCGTGTAGATTTTTGTATTTGTTTAACACTAAAAATTGTTTGTCGCTAACCGAACCCAGTAACATATATATACCGACAGGACGTACGTTAGTCACAAGGTTACATGAGTGAAACACTAAATTATTCGATTGACACTTGCAGCCTTGTCAACACTAGAGAAAGGTACAAAGTGATTAAATAAATACGAAACATAGTACATACAAAATATAGCGATGTATGAAGTCTCCTTTTCATACGATTTGGAGAAAGGATACATCTGTAGAGAGCAACATAAATGATTTCTCTGGATAATTTGGATTAGTCCAGAATTCGAACAAAAATAATTTTGAAATTCGTTAAGTCCAACATTTTTTCTTTCTTTCTTCGGATTCTCAATAAAGTTGACTACTGAAAAGCTGAGTTACAGATTTTATGTTAAAACATATTCACTATACCATTGCCTTATTCACAGAACAATACATTAGTTATTAATGTATGACTGAAATAATAGTGCTTCTTGCAGATTTACTTTATCCAATCGGAATTGCACAATGATAAAAAAAATGTTGCAAGGTATAATGTTCTTATTTACAGAGAAAAAGAGTTGAAAAGACCTTTAACTAACAAACATTTTCTTTAAACAGACATACATTTATTCTAATTTATGGAAGAAAGAAATAATTTGCGGAGCAGTATATTTATTAAGGTTACATATTTGTACAAAAGAATGTAAATACAATCGGGTCTGTCTTCAGAAAGGACGTGCTTTTAGCCACAAATTACACTGCTTCTTTTCGCTGTCTGTCATGCAGAATCCTGGTTTTGTTTTGATACATGAAATACCTGAAACAAAAATCCAAAAATATTTAAAATGTTACATTTTAAAATATTTAACATTTTTTAGATTAAATGGACAAAATCTGTTCGGTCAGGTATGGACTTTTGGGTTTCTGGTAGAAAAATGATGAATTAAAAAAAAAGTGTTTGTTGATGCTGAACAACTCGAAATGTATTACTATGCAAAAGTAAGTGGGTACCCACTGGCGTTCGAGGTACCATGGGGTACCTAATATGTCTGCATTTTTAGATATGTGGAAATATATGTCTCTAAAATGTAAAGAACTGATATCTGTTTAGTACAGAAAACCGCAACTCGGTAAGCCTTATGGATACCGAGGTATGGGAAAATAAAGGACAACACCATAGAAGTGTGAGTTTTGCGTAATAGATTGTGCAGTTTCGAAAACGTAATTACTGAGGGCTATCAACAACCTCAAAAGTAGTTTCAATTCAATACACTACACACACGTCCTTATGGGGGTTTTCGGGTACTATGGCATTCGCAGACCTCCCATTTCTAAACATTCTAAAATATATCTTAATAAACTTATAAAGAACGTTACAGGTGTGTGTTTACCGAAACCGCAAGTCGGTATGTTTAACAGTTACCGAAATATGGTGAAATAAATAGGAACACCATAGGTATGTAGGGCTTCCATACTTGACAGTAGTTTAGAAAATTAATGAAAATATGACTAATGGCTATCAAGATATTGTCAAATAAAGGGAGGACCCACACAGTTATGGGGTTTTCGTGTTAGGTGGTGAAATTTCCGAAATCGATCATGAAATCTGAATAAGCACCAGTAGCAATTTCATCCTAAAGTAACTGGGTATTTCCATGGGGTTTTAGAACATCATGGGTCTAAAAAGATTAAGTTTTAAAAGCTTTGGAAAATATAATTTGACATT
The DNA here is from genome assembly GCF_964235325.1 of Thermobia domestica. NCBI lineage: Eukaryota > Metazoa > Arthropoda > Insecta > Zygentoma > Lepismatidae > Thermobia > Thermobia domestica. The sequence continues at coordinate 171,674,122 of NC_137454.1, read as the reverse complement.
TGTAAAGAGTATTAGAAAAGAGAATAGAGTTACCCAAAACTTCCAGCCAGTACATCTTACAGCTAGAGAGACACCGTGAAATAAAAGAGTATTAGATCTTGAAATTTCATAAAACAACTTTTGATCTTAATAAAAGTTAAATAAGATGGTACTTATATGGGTTAAGTGAGTACCTCACACTCGTCAGGGCAATTCCGATCGAAAGATTAATTCAGCTCGAAGTTTTCTTCGGGTAAATCCAAGCGTGATAATTCCTAGCGTACAAAAAGAATGAAAATTCTTTGTCAATATCTAATATAGCAACCGAGATATAAGTAATTATGTATTTTACGAGGTCGTAAAAATGGAGACCCACATGGATTTGTACTGTTGAGTCTTTGCTGTAAGAAGAAGAAATTTCAGAAAACTACCGTATACACCTTAATAGACAATTAAATGGGTGGAGGCACGGTGGCTTAGTGGTAGAGTGCGTACCTTTGGTGTATTGGGTCCCTGGTTTGATCCGTGTCCAAGTCAGTTTGTAGTCGACATTGTATTCGTGGGTATTCTCGGTGTACTCCTTTCCTCCCACCTTTACACTCCATCAATTCTATCATCAACATTCACTTGCCTTAATTTCATTTTAAAATTAAATGGGCAGTTAAGTGTGATCGTATCTCTGTGGATTAAGAGAATACTCCAGTGTAGTTTCTGCAAAACATACTAGGTACACACCCCACAACTAAGTTACTGTGTCCTCACTGATTTAATTGCATATTAAGGTATATACAGTAGGTTTTTGAATTTCTTTCTTATAGCAAAGACCCAGAAGTACAAATCCTTAAAGATCTCTATTTTTACGTCATAAAATAAATGACTCGTTATATTTTGGTTACTATATTAGATATTCACAGGGAATTTTCACTCTTTTACACAGCTCGATGAACCTTTGGAACTGCCTGAAGAAAACCTAGAACTAATCTTTCCATCGAAATTGTACTGAGGTACTTACTTAACCCATAGAAATACCATCTTATTTAATTTTGTTGGGACCAATAATTTTTCCGAAGTTTCAACATCTCATACCCTTTTATTTCACGGTGTTTCTCTATATGTTAGATGTACTAGCTGCAAGTTTTAGGTAAATACATATTTCTAATACTCTTTACAAATGTCAAGTTATATTTTCAAAAGCTTTTAAAATTTAATCTTGGTAGACTGTAAGATGTTCTAACACCCCATGGAAATATCTAATTACTTGAAGATGGAATTGCTACTGGTGTTTATTAACTTTCCATGACCGGTTTCGGAAATTTTATCATCTAATACGAAAATCCCATACCTGTATTGGTCCTCTCTTTATTTGACAATATCTTGATAGCCGTTAGTCATATTTGAATTCATTTTCCAAATTGTACCTTCAAGTATGCAAGACCCACATACATATCGTGTCGCTCTTTATTTTCCCATGTCTCGGTATCCGTAAGGCTTACCGAGTTGCAGTTTTCGGTAAACAAATATCAGTTCTTTACATTTTAGACACATGTATTTCCATATATCTAAAATGCAGAAATTAGGTACCGCATAGTACCCCTCTACCCCATTGGGGTACCCACTTACTTTTGCATACCAGGGTAAAAACACCAGTGGTCGTTACTTTAAGGTTGAAAACATACTCTTTTGTCTCTTCTGTGAGCACCGTGAATCGGTCGGAGCTGTACCATAGTTGGAAAGAGACACTGATCCTTCCTATATATGACCATGTAGTCAGAATTCAAAATCGAATAGCCGTTGAAGGAAAAACAATATTTTAAAATCCCTTGTATTGCACCGGTAGTAGTCATCTCAAAATCGAAATGTTCCAGTGGTAGTTAGGGTTTTGTACCAGTGTTCGTCACTCAAATAACTTGACATATTTTATTCAGAAACGCACTGTTTATCAGTTTAAAATTAAGAATAGAGTATAAAGTACTAATCTTAATAACTGTGCATCACTTTTGGCACTCAAGAAAGAAAATAAAAAAGTTTTTACATACTTCTTAAAGCAATTTCAGTAAGAAAAATGTTAACTGAATTCAAAAGTTAACTGTATATTATTTTAACGTTAAGAGTACAATATTAATTACTATGTTTAATAACTATAGTGACTTTAAGCACTCAAGAATGAAAATAAACATGTTTGTACATACATTTTTAGTACAATTTGAGAAACAAAATAAGTTAACCGAATTCAAAACTTAATTATATATCACCTTAAGATTAAGAATGGACAATAAAATACTGAGGTTAATAATAATGCATTAGTGAAGAATGAAAACAAAAATGTTTTTAACTACCTATATTGTATTTACATGTTGTTATTTCTCATTAACATGCTTTTTGATAACGCACGATATGGGCTAGGGGTACGCACGAGAAATGATTTGAGACTGTCACCTCTCGCAAAGGTGTCGCGAAAGTTGTCTCGTCTCGAAAACTGTATCTGTTTCTATTGGAAGAGCTATGTCTCGTCTCGAATTTCGTAACAAAAATTCGTTACACATGCTGTTTTGTGTAAAAAGTGAAATGTATAAATACAGGAGAGAAAACATTGCAGACAAACATTATGTTAGTATGTTGAACATACTTTTTTGTATGTGGTGCAAAATATCTTCATCTATGGGGTTACTTTGCACCAAAGTTTATATGAAATGAAATCTTTGAGTTTTACGTTCCACGATTTTGCCGGGTATGCTAAAGGAGACTATAATCATGAGAATGAATGAAATAGTAGAATGAAAACTGTGAGAGAAAACGGGAAAACCCCGAGAAAACCACACACAGTGTTTGTCCAACACAAAGCCCATTTGGCACGTGCTGGGATCGATCCAGGAACTCCACGCAGGAGAGGTGAACGCTCCATCACTGAGCTACCACGTCCCCAAAAACACAACCTCAGAATATACTTCATATAGAGTAGAAATGAAATGAAATCTTTGAGTTTTACGTCCCACGATTATGCCGGTTAGGCTAAAGGAGACGGTGATGATGAGTAATGAATGAAATGGTGGAATGAAGAAAGTGGGAGGAAACGGGACAACCCCGAGAAAACCCACGCACACGGTGTTTGTCCACCACAAAGTTCACTTGGCGGGGATTGGGATCGAACCCAGGACCCCAAGCACCAGAGGTGAACGCTCCACCACTGAGCCACCGCGACCCCTCATATAGAGTAGAAGTAACAAGATGTAAAAAAAAAAAAAAAAATGGCCCGTCTGGAGGACATGTAAGCTAAACACCAATACAATTGTTACAGATTTATTTACTTGCACTGTTTAGGCTGAACATCGCAACACCAATATCATTATGTCACATCCTTTCAAAAGTATGCTAACTGCAACGTAGACCTGCTTTGCTTCGTAATGTCCAAATAGTTGATTACTGTGCTCGAAAGCAGGCAAGTAGCATACAAATTTATGATGTTGAAGGCGTTATTTTTCACAGCTATGGAGAAAAGACATGAAAACGAAAAATAAAAATAAATCTTTGTTTTACTTCCTACGGTTATGCTATGTATGCTGACAGTCACAAATGAGTATTGAAAATTGATGATCTTGGAATACGATTTGGTGGAATAATGAGGGGGGGGGGAAATAGACATTGATTAAATATAAAATTGAAAAGAAATAAGGGCCTGACGCTCAAATATTTATCTATCTGGCAGCCATCTTGATCCCTCTAAAATATCATGAAGTACTTGATTGATTCTAAACCCAATAATAGTAATAGTAATTATAACAATAAACACAGAATATACCTAGATATAATTTACGCACCTTGAAGTGTAGAAATTAATGATTGCAATCCTCAGCATTCCAATAGTTCTTTGGTTTCTCCAAATGAAGATTCGGACATCGGTTTTCTTCTCAAGCAATAATGGGGTACAATAATCAGTTGCAGTCCAAAGCCAAGTCACTAAGTTAAGCATGAATATAAAAGATTTTGTGTTAAATATTTCAATGTAAATTTCATGAAATAGAATTCATTAGTTAGTTACATACAAACTCTTACGCATGTAAGTCAGAATCTACTTGTAATAACTTGTAAATTTAAACAAACTAAATTATACTACAGTTATAGGGACATCAAACATATATTCCATAAGATATATAGGGTGTCTCAAAAGTCCCCTGACATTAAGTAACTCGATTATTATCAGAGTTACAACAAAATGTAATTGGGAAACCGTCTCCAAATATGATGTTTCCAATGTAAGTTGAAGGAATTTTCAAAATCGGATGAGCCGTTTGGCTGTACACTCTTTATGCGTCCAATGTTAAATGAAAATGCAACGTTGCCATTTACCTGGACCCACAACATAAGTGAATGAAGTTACTGATTTTTACGCTAACATGTCGATGGCTAGCCCCCATTTCAAACAGTAACTTCATTCACATATGTTGTGGGTCCAGGTAAATGGTAACATTGCATTTTCATTCCACATTGGGCGCATAAAGAGTACAGCCCAAACGGCTCCTCCGATTTAAAAAGTGTTCACTTTAGAATGAAAACAACATATTTAGAAATGGTTTTTCCTCTTACGTTTTGTTGTAACGTCAGAGGACTTTCGAAACACCCTGTATACATCATACGAAGTTCCTTTCTAAATTCTACACGGGTGTAGTTTAATTGAATGTGAGATGGGTGATACACATTAGGCCGTTTGGAAATACTCTCACAGACGGCCGCCATTTTGGATTAAATTTGTTTGTTATAAACTGGTGGGTAATGTGATATATATATGGCCACAGGCTAGAATTTTCTCAGTATGTCAAATATGCAATCAGATTCCATGGAGCTTAATTTGGTGAAAAGTTATTGCCAATTGAACGTTGTATTTACCTCTTTCTTCTAGATGTAGAACCATACCGTTAGCACGTGAGGAATGCATCGAAATATTCAAACTGTGGAGCGGGAGGAGTGCCTGTACAGTGGTTACCGATTGCAAACAGAATCATCCACAATGTGACTGTGTTACATGTTGCAGTGTCACAGTAATTAACTAAATTTGAGGAGACGGGCACATTCGTGGACATACGTCGTAGCGGACGATCGTAGAGAGCTACAGATGAAGCAACGCCTACGGCAGTGCTGACTTCTTTCTCGATGTGGCCCCAGAGGAGCACACGTCATTTATTAATGCAATGTGGGTTGAGTCATAGGGTCTGCGCGTGTATAAGTGCATCCGTACAAGGTGCAAATGAAGCAACATCTCCACGAGAACGATGTTGATCGCCAAGTGCAGTGAGTAATTATGGTTAACATTTTTATGCAAATACTCTTTTCAGATGAAGCTGACCTCTACGTAAATGGGAAGGTTAATAGGCAGAACATGCACAATTGGTCACCTGACAACCCCGCGTGCAAGACCCCTCCAACATGACCAGCGCAAAGAAAATTAATTATGTTGTTGGCAGACAAATGAGTAATACGTCTAATCAGTCACTTTTTCATTCCATAAAATTAACTGCGGAATAATACCTCACGCTCGTACAGGGATAGATATTGCGAGCTGCGATGCCCGAGGATGGTACATTCTCGCAGTTTTTTCAACACCATGGCGCTTTCTTCATTATGGATTCGTATTGCGTCACTACTTGAACAATTTTCTAGAACATGGGTTGATCGACGAGAGGCAGTTGAATGGCTGCTCGATCACCGGACCTAACGCTGTTCAATTTCTAGCTAAGTGGAAAAGTTAAGGCTATGGTTTGTGCAGTAAATATTCATAATTTTTATCATCTAGAACAAAGTATCGCCATCGTCTGTGCACAAATTTGACCCTATATCCTACTTTGTGTCCACAGCAATTGGAAGAAGCTTCTGCAAATGTTTATTGCTCAGTAGGAACATGTAGAACATATACTATAACCAGGGGTAAAAGTGGACCTGAAAAGGTGGGGGGACGGTAGGTAGCGGCATCACTCCACGCCGTTCCTCCTGCCTATCTCTGCCCATTGTACCATTTTAGGATCTGGGGGACGTCCTACATATTTTTCGAGGTGGGGAACTGCGTCCCCCGCGTTCCCCCTCGCTTTTACCGCTGACTATAACAGGGAAATGTGTTCGAAGTGGGAAAAATCAGAGGCGGTGTGTTTTATTACGATTTTGACTCGACACATCGGCTATCTAAATGTTCAAATGCAGTGAGGTGTGAAGCCTACAAGATTGCATTTCTATTTACATAATGTCTGAAAACCACTGGAAAGCTTCTTTTAGTTACGGAGAAAAAACGGAGAGACTGATCCATCCATCGTGAACAACTTTCTGGAAAAAAATAAATAAAAATAGCCCTTACCTTGTATCAGAGAATTATACACGAAAGTGCTCAAAAACCGACTTTCAATATTAACAATTTAGAGCGGGAAAACTCCTGGACCACACACTCGAATGAGGGGTATTTCAAACTCCCGTAAGATCTGCCCCCACAGCAATCCCTTAAATCCGCCCATGCTCAAAATACGACGCTTATAAGAATTCAGACAAGACGACACATACATACATACGAAAGAAACAATTCAATACGGCACATCAAAATATAAACTAGATGAACTTCTTTGAAAACACCTCATTTTACAAACAAAAGGTAGAAAAAGGTAAAAATGTCAGTATTGTCAACTTAGAATCTACATAAGAAATAAAATCTTTTTATGTGCAAAGCTATTCGTCAATACGTATAAAAAAGGGATTTATTAATGGTATTTAGCATTTATTCTTCCGTGAAGGTTTATCTTGATCACTAAAAAACCAGAAACGGTATGTCTCTATCACTGAAAAAAAAAAAAAGAAGGGTATGACATACCACTACATATAGTCTCACTTGGTTCACTGCCAATAACATTTCACCAGAATAAGTTACATGATATCTGATTGCATATTTGACATCCTCAGAACATTTTAGTGCATGGCCATGTATCACACTACCCACTTATCGTCCGTATTACAATTTCGAATCTAAGATGGCGACCGTCCGCGTGATGTAATCCGAAAGTATCCCTCTGGGCCTAATGTGTATCTCTTATCTCGCAATCAATGTAACTACATCCCTGTAGTTTTCAGAAAGGATGACAAGGGACTTCTGATGCATCCTGTATATAATAGTTGTATCAATAATGACGGGTATACCGGCTAGGCTAAAGGAGACGCTGATGATGATATAATGAATGAAATGGTGGAATGAAGAAAGAGGGAGGAAACGGGAGAACCCCGAGAAAACCCACTCACACGGTGTTTGTCCACCACAAAGTTTACTTGGCGCGAGCTGGGATCAAACCAAAGACCCCAAACACCAGAGGTGAACGCTCTACCACTGAGCCATCGAGGCCCGACAGGAATATTTGTTGAAGTCTACTGTCTTCTTCAGTACCAAGGTTACACAAAAATGAGCCTATGGTTTTGATGGAATTCGAACCAACATTATATGTATACTCTCTCAGCGAGAATCAAAGCTGGCACCAAGTTTACATATGCGCGCGCATTGTATTTTACTTATATAGCTCACAGAGCTATGGGCGAGCAAGCAAGGCACGTGCCCCGGGCGTGTGGTTGGAGGGGCTACTAAAAGAGAGGTTATATATTAGTACTTTTCCATTTTGGTGTTTAATACTTTTCATCAGAGTGCGAAATCATGAAATCAAAGTGGGGGAGACTGAAGGACTGAAGAGAGCGAGAGAGAGGGGAAAAAAAAGCTGCGCAGTCTTACACTTCAAAGAATTGTAGTGAAATGAGGTCAGAATTCAAGATGACATTCGGATGCTTGGCACGAAGAAAAACATTGCAAGCAATTTTGAAAAAAAAAAAAGAAAGAAAAAAACTTAAATAATGTGATATATTTTGTAGGCTTTGGATATGTATGTTTTAGTTGGCATCAACAATTATTGGTGTGTTTTGTCACAATTGACAGTTTAGCGAGAGACTAGGCTAACTGACAATTTTAACTTTCTGAAAGAAAAGGAAACAAATGAAAACAGCACGTTTCAAAGGATACGACTGATATTCATAGTTTGGTTTAGTATACAACAGGGTGGGTTGTAATGCCACTACTTACAAGATAGAGCTACTTTTAAGAGATTCAACTCTGGGTGGGTTTTATTTTATATTAAAATACACAAAGTTTCCTCTTCTTGGGGGAGATAGACCCTCCCTGGATCCGCTCCTGTCTCAGGACAAGCCACACAGACAAGTGGTTGAGGCAAAGGTCAATTAATGACATTAGTATGCTGTTCCGTCAAAATCTCAATCTTGACCTGGATGTAAGTTAGCCTGGTCTCTCACTGAACCCCTCAATTGAATGTTTAATATGTAAATTAGGCACTTCTACATCACAAACAGTAAATATAACCTACCTTATTCTACGTTTTTAAATGCATTTCTACAACTGATTGTAACTTTAAAGGTTCTCGTGAAGATTAGCTGGCGGAGGTTACCTAACATAGCCATGAGTTATCAAATTAACAGTTGTGCTTCGTGGGTGATGATAATGATCCTGAGGTTAGATGTTAAATTGGACTCGAGAGCGGAACAAGGGCTGATCTTATTCGTGTCTCAGACGGGGGGCATGGAATGGAACGAATATGAAAATAAGGTTGCTGTAATAGTTTTTCATAGGGTTTGTAAGATTTTCGAAACACTTGGCATTTTTTTTATCAAGACTTGACATTTTTTTAAGATAAAAATCAAGACTTGGCAATTTCAAGTTTCATCCCCCTCCCAATCTTGTAATGCTCGCTACGCCGCTGTAAGCAATGCATATTTTCGACAATATTCGTTGTTCATCTGTTTCCGCTGGGTTCCAACGTGGTGAGCTGCATATGGGACTTTTAATAGTGTTATAATAATGAGAAAGAATTGTAAATTATGTTGATGTTCCTAAAAGAGGGAAATTGAAAGAGAAATTAAATTAAAAATAAATAAGGGAGAGAAAAGTAATTACTTGAAAATAAAAATAAAGTCTGAGTTTAATGTCCCACTATTATGCTGTTAGGCTAAGGGAGTCGGTGATTAAAGCAAGTTAATGATTATGGAATATTTGGTGAAATGAGAAAGTGGGAGGAAACCAAGTCCCCGAGAAAACCTACGAGCACGTATATGAAAATGAAGTAAAACATACACTGGACTATGCTTTCTTTGTCTAGCAGAGTCATAGTTTGGAATCGAAAATGTGTTTTGAATCCTTGTATTTAGAGATTAAGAGTGTAAGTAACGAAATCACTTAATACATCCATTAAGATTTCGGAAAGCGAAATCTAAATTTAGGTAAGCTAACTCCATGTACTAACTGCTTGCATCCGCTTCGTACATTGTTCGAAGGGTCACGAAGCAAATCACCTCATTTAGTCTACACATACCTAGTACTAGCGTTAATTACCTGCTTCGTTGGGTGAAAATAAGAAAACCAGTAATACATGTATGTTACGTTAGTCAGTCACTTTTTTTACTATTACGAAACGCTCTCTCATATCGGTTATTTTCGATCATTTGTAAGATCCGTCTCCCCTCTTTCCCTCCCCAAGTTGCTTGGCTGAATTTTGATTTAAATAGTATCGGAAGTGTCACTGTCCATTTCTGCGCCCCCGAAAACAATGGATTTAGATTAGGATCAGTTCACTTAACTTAGTAAGCCTACACAGCTTTGGCGCGGCTCGACTTGTTGGAAAGCAATCCAAAATCTAAACAAATATATCGATGTCATTGGGGTTTACTAAAGTGTGTCGTAAGTCAAGAAGATTGAGAATCACTGCCTCGATTATTCACTTCAATTAATCATCAAACTCCTTTAACCTGAAGTATATAATCGTGGAATGTTCAATTAAAATTATAATTTTATGGCATCTAGAAAATGCACATATCGTACATTACGTTACATTACCATTCAATCGCAATAGGTTATTACAGACATGTGGTTGGCTTGAAGCTTAGCGTCCTATTCAGCGCCAAGACTGTGTACTACCTACACCTACAGCATAATATGGAATCCTACTCGCATGATCTTCGATCAAGATTTGAATCAACGGGAGGATGAAGATTTTCCCTCTCGTCAAGTAATTTCCCCAACTCGCCAAAGAATTTCTCCCTTGCCGGGAAAATATGTTCCCTCATTTCATATTTTACATATTATATACTATATATTATATCTTGCATCACTGAGAAATAAAAGGCTTGGATTGTATATCTGAAAAGTCGCCCCCTCCCCGCAGGCACGTAGCCACGATTTCGCAATACGGGAGGTCTGTGACGAAATACTGTGGTTATCACACCAGGGGTTCGATCAATCTAAACTATTTTACTGACAACATATCCATATTGATTTGTTAGGACAATAAAATGAGGATATGTTAGTAAGTATTTTAATTAAAGAATTATGAAGAAATCTTGCGTAAAAGAATAGAAAAAAGTATTGACAAAGACATAGTCTTCCAAGGTCATTCGAACTCGGTTCTTCTCGTCTTCTTTCTATTTCTCTTATCTTAGTTCAATGCCGTCAAGGATAGCAACGAGATCTCTTTCTGGAGTAAAGACATCCTATAAAATGGATTAGTGTTGCCGCGAAATTCAAAATGGTTCATATTATTGGTAATTCTGGGCATTGCTTAAGTTCTGACAGGCTATCTGAAAGAACCGGTTTATCGATCGTCATTTGTAGTCCATAGGGTTACTGGCGCAAGTCCCGGGGGGATGAGGACATGTCCCCTCCAATCTTAGAACTGGGGGGGGGGACTTTCCCCTCAATAATCCGATTTGAAATGCGTTTTTTGGAGAGAAATGTGATGATTTGTGTCCGATTGCCACAAAGGAAAGTAAGATGAAATTGATGTCCCCACCCCATAATAAGCCTTAAATCTGCCCACCTCACAATTTTGAAGACAACTCTGCTCCCCTGATCCTCCGCAGCATTGTTTTTCAACTTCATAATTTGAACATTCTTAAAAAAATTATGAGAACTGTCTTACCCGTCCCTCCCAATGTTGAAGACAGATTTGCGCCGCTGCATACGGTTAACATGGAGCTAGATGGAATTCGGAATGTTCCGTTATAATAATATCCAATTTCAACTTGATCCGCCCCCCCCCCTCCCGTTTCCTCCACACAAAGCTCCTCGTAAGAAAGAGTAACCAAAACGCTTATTGTAGCTTTATATTTTTGAGGCTGATTCATCTGTTTCTTTCTGTTTCATCTTTCCTTAATATTTTTCATTTCTGGATCCGAAGGGGGGGGGGGGTCTGGACCCACCCCTTGGCTACGTGCCTGCTTCCCGTAAAAAGCTTCATTCGAACCCTGAATCAAACAACTCCATCTGTAAAGCAGTGCTGAGTTGATTTTAATATCCTTTTCTGCAACGAGGCTGTATGAGACGTGGACTTACTGATTAACATGGACTCCGAACCACTCCCGCCGGGAATCGAACGCGGGTTTCCCACACCAAAGGCGCGTACGCTAACCGCTTAGCCATGAAGGAGCTCATATCTATAGCAGTGTAAGCAACAACAAAAAGAAACACACATACATACTAGAACAACAACAACAACAAAAAGAAACACACATACATATTAGAAGTTTGCGCAATTGGGGATCAAAACATTCTCAATGAAGTATGAGAAATACTAAACGTCAATCAAAGTGGGCTTCTGCTTATTCTTTACTTCGTTAATACTTAATTCCTTCTAGAAATAGTGAAACAATACTATGAAGACACAGTACTTAAACATAATCGAAAGAATAAGACAAGGAAACAGAGTAATTTCCGCCTAATTAAACTAGTCATATATACTATACCTAACTGTTACATTGTATTTCTTACCATATTACGAAAGCGATATAACTTTTTTACCAGCCATAGAAGCTGGACGCAATCCAATACTGCAATTTAGACGCTGTAACGAAAGCTGCAAGTCAAACGCCTGACACTCAACTGTGTAATAGCTGTTTCAAGCGGCCTACAACTTATGACCTTGAAACTATGTCCTAGTAACCAAATTAATGCCAAGGTACGATACAAACACCCCAACTTGCCACAATGACGTCAACACAAGGAAAAAAAGAAAAACATCTAATTTTTGGTTCGAAAATTATGAAACAATAATAATAATAATGTAATTCTCAGGAACTCAAACATTAGTTAACTAGAGAACATAACAAGCAAAACAAAACAAAACAAAACAAAACAAAAAGAATCTTAAACGTGAGCTCTCCCTGACTGCTGTTTTTAAATTTCAGTGAGGCTGTAAAATATGTTTTGTTTTATTGTTAAAAAACAAAAAGAAAAAGAAAAATAAAGAAAGAAAGGAAATAAATTTTGTTGCAAATATCCTAGTAAAAATAGGTTTCCTAGACACAAGTGGCTCCGCGTAGCGTAGTTGCTAACGCTCTCGCCTTCGGTACGAGCGGACCCAGGTTCTATTCCGGTAGGGGCACTCGGTCGAAAAAGTATCAAAAGCTTTTAAGTCCAGACATCCTGAATGAGGCTTTCTTGGGTTTTCCTCATTTCATACCAGGCAAATGCCGGGTAGTACCCAACATATAGGTCCCAGGCCGTTTGCTTCCTTCCCTTTCCCCGGATAGTGTGCTCACCGAGGGACGTCATAACTCACATGTGACGATCTAACAAGGTCATTGATGCCGAAAGCCCAGAAATCTAAATCCTAAATCTTCACTACACAAGAAAATGTTCGCGCTGAAAACGGTTTCTTAGCAATTATGTTAAGCAGTCCTGTAGTAAATCTCCATCAAGTAATAAACCGTCACATATAAAAAGGAAAGAATAAACACATAACATTCATTTTGCGTACCTTGAAATGTAAAAAGTTACAAAACATTAATATTCAAAGATTTCTCAAAATTCAGATTAACCCATTCCTTTCTCCTCAACCATTAACGAGTTACAATAGTAAGAATTGTAGTCATAAATCACATTACTTTTTTAGTACTATATTAAAGCAAGTTATACTAAAGGAATATATAATTAATGGAATATTTAACTAAAGTGATAGTTTACTATTGCACTTACCCAGGCTTCTGTTTCTTTCCGCTCTTCTTTTCCGTTTGTAAACAACCTCGTTTATAAACCAACTCGCAAGCAAACGACTGTTCTTTCATGACGTCATCTATGGTGCAAGAAAGAGGTGTCTATAGGCGGTCAGGACCTCACACACAGATGGACGTATATAACATATAGCTGAAGTATTTAACATACGTATACGTATGTAAAATACAGAAGATTGTTAGATATCAGACATCCTGCAGCGACATGATGTAATATCTAAGCGGGTAAAAGGCAATACCTGTGTAGCATATGGATAAAGTACGCTCCGTACAGATTTCCTTAGTAAACATAACGAATCCTTGTATTTGTACAATATACCGCTGTCCGGATAATGGATTTTTCTCAGTGTAATCATTCCTGGCCATTATGCAATTTTTCGGTCATTATTCCTCGATGGTACATCGGATTTTTGATTTCGACCTATGTTGTCACTCAGCACGACATACTCTATCAGCGTGCTAAGTTTGGTTGAGATCAGCCAAACGGTCTAGGAGGAGTTCGCGGACAACCAAACGGCTAACCCGAGTATAAGAGCTTCGCTTCGCTCAGCTCAATTATTATCTTTCAACATATACCTCTTTTGTCACATTAAAATATTATACATTCAGTGTACACAAGATGGTTCTTCGTTACCTCTTTCTTTTTCAGTTACCATAACATCGACATTAAACAAATTAACAAGTCGTCATAGCAACCAAATTAAGAAAATCTCTCGATAGAGTACAAATATTTAAATTATTTCTTTCTATTTTTCTTCTTAAGTGCTTGTGCCTTTAAAATAGCACTTTTGCCCGAAAATATAAACAATACTTAGAAATTATTTGCAAAGATAGATTGGCTTCCGAACTATAGGACTCCTTTAAATTGATCACAATTAAAGGAGGAATCCTGGACCGTTAGACATTTCATATACAACAGTTGTTTACTTTTTGAATAGCCTTCGTATATACAAAATTACAATTCATAAAATAATATATTATTTTCTTTTTATCTCATTATCATTTTTATATTTATTTAGTAATCAATTTTTATTTTAATTCTATAAAATTACCGACGAGAAGGACATATTCAAAATTTGACAAATTTGTTGGTTATTTTTAGGTCCTAAATAGACTCCTTAACTCAATGCCATTTATACTCGTTAACAATAAAGTTGGTGTGAATTAAAATACAACTTAACCTATTTCACTTATTCGGGCATAGTTAGCATATCCTTGGTAGATAATGTTGTATCGATGCATGGATGTAATTGCATAAAATGTAAACAAAGTAAAAATTACAATGAAATCAGAACAATATTTAAAGTGAAACAAAACAAAAACCAATTAATATCACAAAAAGAATAATCGCACAATAAAGAATTGATTACATTAATGATTAATCTGAAACTTCGATATTATCGATATTAATCTTAGATAAGACTTCCAAAGGAACTAGCTTTTCAACTAATTGCATCCATTTATTTTTGGTATGCTTTGACGAACCCCATTCGATTAAGTGACATTGAATAGCACAATCTTGAGTACAGTCCGGTATTTTATTTACTTCACCAGATCTTCAGTTTCTATTTTGAAAATTTCTGCCACCTATGTAATTATTACGAAATCTGGCAGTTCGTGAGAAATTATTTACATTATTCCTGAAAACGGTACGATTATTATTTTAGTTTCTTCTGAAATTAGGTTCTGTCGTATTGTCGTTACGAGTAAATCTAACATTACCTCTCGTACTATGGTTACAATCCTCTCTAACATGGATATTACGAACAGGAATATAGTTAGCTTGATTTCTATTACTTTGCAATCTAATCTGACTTTCATAATTTTGAACAATCATTATTAAATGATTGAAATTTATTTATTGCGACGAAATCAATACTTGTTGAAGCTTAAACGGTAACAATATTCTTATTGATGCGATAATATGTGATTCCTGCTGGTAAGGATTGATTTGTTTCAAGTCATTATATGCTGAAATTACAAAATCGGTAAGGCTTTTATCAACTTTTGGATCAAATCATCGATTCCTTATTTGGGCATCTCTGTCTGCTAACATAAAGTCGTTCTAGAAATTAGCTAACAATGCATTTTTAAAATCCGAATAGTTACGCAAACTACCACTAATTGCTTTGTACCATACAGAACAACGTGGTAACAAAATATACAGTAAGATTTTAAGGAAATTGGCCTTATATATGCCAATTAACTCGCATTCTTCCTTAAATTTCTCTAGAAATGTGCTCGCTGGAATGTCTTCTGATCTGCCGCTGAATTTAGTTAATAACCTTATTTCACTGAATTTCACGCGATTATTGTTATTACCTAAATACCTTAGATGTCGTTTTACGTGCGTGTGATTCCTGTGACGTGATCTTCTTTCTTCGTTCTCAGTATTTGAGATGGTGTCCTCCCTGTCAGAATAGACTTCGGATGAGTTGTCTTCTTCGCAGTGCCTTGACTCAGGTCTCCTATGTTCAACATACACAACATTGAGCGCAGGATCAGGATTGCAGTTGGCCGTACTGATTTTCTTTTTAATAGTGAATTATTTCTTGCAATCTTCGAATTTGATTATTATGTTCGTTGACTTGTGTTTCGACTACGTCAACAGTACTTCTCTCTCACCAATGCAAATCTGTGAATGATTTGTTCCATCCTAGTGTCAGTTATTTCCAATTTGGTATTTATCTGTTCCAATCTGGAATCCAACTGCTGTCGTATGTGTTGTGTCACTTGTTCCAATCTGGTGTCAAATTTGGAATCCATTTGTTGTCCTATTTGAGGAGCCACTTATTCCAATCTGGTATCAAAGTTTTGTGTTACTCGTTCCAATTTGGTATCCATCTGTTGTGTTACTTGTTCCAATTCGGAATCCAAATTTTGTGATACTTGATTGAATCTAGAGTCCATCTGTTGGGTTACTTGTTCCAGTCTAGAATCCAAATTTTGTGTCATGGAATTCATTTGCTGTCCTAGCTGTCGTAAAAGATCAATCACGTCCTATGAATTCTCAGTTGTTGGAATATTAATGTCTTCAACTCCGATACTGGTATTCATTTTATCTCTTCGATATATTTTTCTTTTATTACGTAGTAAAATGTACTCCGTGTTGCTGAGATCGTTTACTAAACTTGTGACTAATCTCAAGGTTCCACGGTTTCGGCACCATAAAAATATGTAACGATAATTCTTTCGTGAACTACGTTACATTCCCTGATTCTAAATGTTTATACAGTTCACAAGATTATCTAGAATAACACAACACAGTTTTTCACTTTCAAATATATATTATTATCTTTCAACATACAGATGGTGATCAGAAAAATGGAAACACCTGAACGAAATTGCAACTTACCAGATTAGTAAGGTGTCGGGACACCTTTCGCTTTCAGAACAGCCTTGATGCGACGTGGGATGGAGGCATAGAGGTCGTGAATGGTAGCAAGTGGAATTTTACACCATTTCTCGTGCAGGTCATCGTCCAGATCTGTGATGGAGGTGGAAATCGTCGCCGGAGTCGTGTTTCCAAGTCGAACCACAGATGTTCAATTATGTTGAGATCTGGGGATTGGGCGGGCCAGGGGAGGTGTTGAACTTCATCTCGATGTTCCTCAAACCACGTTGCAACAACGCCAGCTGTGTGAATGGGTGCATTATCATCCTGGAAGATGGCGTCATTGTCCGGGAACAACATCCTGACCATAAGATGCAAGTGATCTCCTAAAATTGCGACATAATCGTTGGCAGTGATTCGTCCGCTAAGTGTGACCACAGGACCCAATGAAAACCATGATATAGCGGCCCACAGCATCACCGAGCCACCGCCATGTTTCACAGTTGGGCGGAGACACTGCAGATCATAAGCTTCTTTGGGCGTTCTCCACACATAAACACGGCCCGTGGTTGGGAATAGGGTGAAGGATGACTCATCCGACCATATCACACGTTTCCAATCCTCAACGGTCCAAGTTGCATGGTCGCGGCACCATTTGCGGCGTGCGAAAGCGTTATGGTCCCTGATGAGCGGTTTGGCCGGTGCAACACGACCCCTTATGTTCATGTCATGTAATTCGCGGCGAACTGTGATTGTCGAAACAGGGTGGGGGAGGTGCTGATTGAGTTCCTCCGTCACTTGCTCCGCAGTGGCACGACGGTTCTGCGTGACAATGCGCTTTAATACCCAGCGTGACCTGTCACTCATGATTTTCTTCCGCCCACTGTTCCGCTTCCCCGATGTGGTTTTCCCGTGTGTTGTGTAGGCCGTCATCACCTTCGACACTGTCCCACGCGACACACCTAACACAGTAGCCACTGCCGTCACACTAACTCCACATAACCGCGCACCAACAATTTGCCCTCTTTTAAATCTGAGAGGTCTTCTATTTTACACTACTCCGTCTGCTGCAGCCACTAGACACTGCTGTTCCACTGCGCCTGACGTAGTATGGAAACCGACCTAACACACCACCACCAGCGGTCTGGCGCTGCGGGCGCCACAACACCACTGTCAACCCATACATCTGACGTGTTGCCAACTACAGGTGTTTCCATTTTTCTGATCACCATCTGTATATCTCGTTTGTCACATTAAAATATTATACATTCAGTGTACACAAGATGGTTCTTCGTTACCTCGCTCTTTTTCAGTTACCATAACAACGACATTAAACAGATAAACAAGTCGTCATACCAATCAAATTAAGAAAATCTCTCGATAGGATACAAATATTTAAATTATTCCTTTCTATTTTTCTTCTTCTTCTTAAGTGCTTGTGCCTTTAAAATAGCACTTTTGCCCCGAAAATATAAACAATACTTAGAAAGTATTTGCAAAGATAGATAATATTGTTGTAACCGAGAGGGGAATGCCAGTTACTGCCTGAAGGGAGACCGAACGGTGACTGGGGAAATGTGCTATTCCAGGTATGTGGACAAAGGCTTCCGATTACCGGAGAAGGGAGGAAACTCTATTGGATAAGGGGTTCACATCAAGCTCAGATGGTGCTTTAACACGTATTGGATGAAATATGGATGTACCTCGACGTACACGCGGTCTTCTGTGCGGCAAGCAGTGACATTTGAACGATAGAGGTAGGCAGAGCTAGAGAATAATAAGTCTCATTGGGGTTGCCTGGGCTCCCGAAATTTGGTTTGACTCTGCCAGGCAGTGGTCAAACCGTGGGGTTCAGTTTTCTATGTGAGCTTAGATCCGGAATGTGGCAAAGGCGAGCATGAATGGGAGATGAACTCGCCTTGTAACGCTCGAGCACCATGCCTGAAGAGTATAGGAGAACTTGTCTCGCCAGCAAAACCGCCTCTACCAGTAAGTAACTGCTAAGCACTCATGACTCCGGTCTGGCTGCGCAGTGGGAGTATCTGACTCCCTTAGAGAATAAGGGTTACATCGCAATTGCGAATCAAGGTTAAGGCACACACCTTGACGGTGCAGTACATGCACCAGGACAAATCGCCCGTCATTGAGGAATTCCAGGCCGGATGTATTCTAGCGACGCCTGTCTAAAAGAGAGGCCCAACGGCCGTAATTTGTCACAAATAGCATTTGCAATGTGGCAGTCGACCTGTGAATTCTCGAAACAAATTTTCAGTTGTAAAGTAAAGAAGCATCTTAATATCATTTTGTGAAAATTTGGGATATTTAGTAGCAATTCAATCTATGTACTTTGCCCGATAGCATAAAGAAAAGACCAAGATATGGTCAATTATCACCATACACATTTTCATAGATAGCAGAGTACATGTCTTGTAATAGAATGAAGTGAGATAAAAAAAGAAGAAGGCTTGTTTGAAAAATATGATAGTTAAGAGTAGTTCACAAAGTACAACATTGTAACAATCCGTAGTTCGAATGAATAGTACATTATGCTACCGTAGATTTTAATACAAGGTAGCAACTAAATTTTCTGCTGTTGGAGGTTTGGTTTTGAAATCCGATGTTTATGTTGATTACGATCCAAGAACTGTCTTGACCTTCTACAATATGCCGTAGCAGATCCATTTACCAGAAGCGACCATAAAAAAAGGAAACCTTTCCAGTACACTCAGAGAATTCACATCTTCGGAAAGTGGCTTGTGTCAATTCAAGTAGCAACCATGAAGTATACTTTTCCAACTTACCTCTTGCACAAATCCTTCGAACGATTGTCGTGGTGTTTACCTATTTCGTCTTCGATAGCACTGGTATACAAATTTTGATCAAGGTTGTGCTTATGTTGGTCTTTCGTCGGTTTCTTAATGATTTGCACCCGCTGAACACGAGTATGGCAGTTATTTTCCCGTAATGTCAAAATTTGTGATAATATAAGCATATCAGATTTTATTAAAACAGTAACATATTATACAATTGTATATTACGAGAACATTGAACTACAAGCATAACACAAACATTGTAGTAGTGCTTCTGTTGATTTTTCATTGGTTTCTTAATGATTTGCACCCGCTGAACACGAGTATGACAGTTACTTTCCCGTAATGTCAAAATATGTAGTGCTATAAGCATATTAGATTTTACTCAAACAGTAATATATTATACAATTGTGTCTTATAGGAACATGGAATTACAAACATAACACATTTTGGACATCAACTTTCTGGGTAACAAAAATCTACATAACAATACATAAATACTAAAATATATGAATATTACATTTCTTATAAAAATTATATACAAAAGTACTGAGATTGGAGGAAAGTGTTCATCAAGTACTGGAATTCCGTAGTCAAAAGTGAAAGTTAGTGATTCTTTTTCTTTTGTGGGAAACGTTTACTTCGTCATGGACTAACCCCCAAATATAATCACCCATCATTGCACAGTCCCACCTTTCTTGGTATCTGCTTTCCATTACCTCAATGCCCTTATGGAAACGTTCCCCTGCTCTTCGCTAACATCTCCTTAATTCTCCCTAAAGAAATCCAAGTACGAATGTAGCATATGTAATTTTAAAGACATTCTACATCCCAATGCTCGATATTGATCAATGAGTGTCTTAACTTGGTGTTCAAACGCTTCACTTCGGTTCTGCACAAGAAATCCCGTCACCAATTTATGAAAGGACCCCCCCTGTAGAAGGCCAATGTCCTTCTCCATCATCTCCATATCAAAATGCAGATGAGGGGCACATTTACATATCAATATGTAAATAGCTTAATTTGTGATCAAATTAATTGCTTATTAATTAGTATGCATAGTGAATATTATTCAGTTATTATGATTAAAGATGTTTAAACACCGAGCGTAGTACGGAAATATTAATACAATATTGTATTATATTGTATTTATTCATATATGTTTATTTCCTTTATAGGCTAATTATATTGTATGTTACTGCCTACATCTAATTACTGGGTTACTGTATTATATACAGCATACATGGGGACGAAGGAAGAATGATATTAAAATCCTCTACGATGGATTAATTATTGAAGAAATAGGCATATTCTGTGGGAATCATGCATTGATTTTAGAATCGTGGAAGACGGAGCTAACGCTGACAGAGAATTGTTTTTTCTTCTCGTTCTCTCCCGACTCACCGTCGCCTAGCATACTAGATAGGAGGTCCCTCCCAACTCACTGTTTCAAGAAATCACTAGATGAGGGACAGAATAAGACTTATTATACGCAGGAAGGATCCTACTCACTTTCTTAGAGAATCAACACTGATTTGGAAATAGTGGTTACAGACGCTCAACTTCTATTGTATAAAAAGTTGTAAAAATTTTGTCAACATGTGAGTTTTTGGATTTCTATAGGTGTGATTTTGGATAGCAGCAAGCTCAAGCGTCACTTCCACCCCCCTTTCACCCATAGCCGTTACCGTCAGTGAGCGGACCTATACAATTTTTACCCAAGATGCAACACCAGTTTAAAAAGTTTACATTATTTTGACTCAATTTTCTATGTAAAATATTAATATTAACGTATTACGCTCAAATCGTTCTTGGAAATACCGTACAAAATTCTGATTTAATTTATCAACGTGTATCCCGTTCGTACAAGACATTTGGATCTTGTAATTGGTAAAATTGATAATAACCAAAGATGTTTCCTTTTTCTCTCTCCTTAAAAACATGGATGCCTTTTAGTAGCAGACAGTTTTGAAGGCAGCCGCAGGAAATTGGGCTTATTTCCAGTTCCGAGAGAGATGACAGTTTATGTCAATTATAACTATGTAATCTATGTGTATTTTACTTTAATTTTGTGTATGATAACCCGTACTGTTATTATTCATAATACTGTTTATATGTGAAAACAATTATGTGTTTGAAAACTTCATAGACTTCTGGGGGTAGCAGAAGCTATCAAAAGTGACCACAGGTGAAGCAATGGCAGCACCTGTCAAAGAACTGCGGGAAGTATGTGCAGACAGATGCAGGTTTTCGTATGATTTTTGCTAAAGACCACCCAGAAGATTTGCTTGGGGCAACAAACCTTTTGTTGCAAGACCCAAGAAGCAGCGAGTCCTTCTTTTTCTGAAGTTTTGTGAAGTAAATATACTTGTTCGGGAGTGAACAAGGGGTAGTTGTTTCATATCGCTGGAAGAGAATACATGTTAAATCGACAGAAGGAAGTCCTCTATACTTCCTTAGTTATTCGGTTAGTTATAACCCAGGAGGTATGTGGACATTCGGTCCCCGTGGAGATTCCTGTTGAGAAATACATGACCTACATGTATCAGAAACTCGTGTGTTTTGTGAACTTTAAGTCTGCATATTACCTCGATTGTGACTTACAATAATTTGCTGAACAGTGCACATATCGGAAGCAGTGAAAAACTAAGTCGTACCTATTAGCAACAATTGGAAATCGAAAGTTACTTTTAGAAATCATTTATTGTTTTTTTTTTTAAATTTTACGACAGAGTGCTACGCATACTCGTATGAGAAGAACTAAGTATACCTCTTGTCAAAACCCCAACTTTAGTATGGGGAAGCATTTACACTTCCAGTTTGACAGTGGAAAAGTAAACCTTCAATATTTTTATATAGTTGAGATATTTTAATAAGGCCTGTTACATCACGAACTCAGTGCCTTCCTTGGACGTTTGAACAAGGTTCCAAGCAATTGGTATTTGCTTGTTTTCACGGACATACAACATGTCCGCATCAAAGATAATTCGCCATCCAGCGTATTAAACATTGTGAGGAACATTTCAACCCATGCAGTGGAATGGGAATGTGAAAGGAAATGGAAACTTCGAGTGAGAACTGTGTGTAAGTGACCTATCAGCTACCAGAACAGTGCAGCGAACCTATTAAGATACTTGATCATTTTATATTTTGTTTCTTTTAAGATTTTCTTCTTCGGTAACGTGTTGTTTTCAATACAAAATGTGTGTGATAGAAATGTCTCCTCTCTGAGACTGTCAGAGACTGTGAACTCACAAAATGAGGAGTTAAAGAAATTTGTATATAAATTTTCCTCTCATTTTTTTTCTGAGGTCAACCAGACCTCAAATATCAAGTTTCGTCCTCCCCTCTAAAAATTTATCTTATATAGTGAAAAGAAAGAAGTGTTGTATATCTAATTATCTATAAATAAGTGTAGGTGTTTAGTAGTGCACTACAGAAGGAAGTTTGTGTGTCAAAGTGTATTGGAGTGTTGACAAACATCAGCGCTCATCTTGATGTTCAATTCTTATCATGGAAATAAACCACCATCTCTAATCAGAATTTGTCTTCATCTCAATTTGCTGCAGGGTGAGTACCTACTACTAATTAAAATGTTCTGTTTCAGGAGTGTGAGACAAGGAAGCATTTTCCCTTGTTGTGTGTATGTCTGACCAGCTCTCTGAATGGGGCCCGGAGAGTATACTGCCCAGAGAACCATTGCTCACAGTCATGAGTATAGTGAGTTTTAAAACAGGCTGCTACCTGTTAATTTAAAGTATAGATTTTTTTTTAACCTTTTGATATTTTCCATAAACTCACTATAGTAGCGTCTAGACCATGACTGTTGTACAGATAAACCTGAGATCTGTTGTTCTTATTAACTGAAATTTTCATGCTCTACCGAATTTACCTGTGGCAGTGGCGGCTCTTACAGGAGATTACCTTCATCTCCAAGAAGGGAAGTAACTATACGGTTACCTGTAATTTGCATTTTTATGTTAATTTTACTTTAGATTTGAATATTCCCAGCCACTTCACATTATTTATTTACCTTTATTTTTGTGTTGGTGTTCTTTGGTAACCTTAGTTTCGGCTCTGGCTACCTGCACCTCACAATTATCTTGGCGCCCAGCGTGGGGCAGAAGAGTATCCTTTAAATACTCATTGGTCAGAATACAATTTTAAGTAATATTTTCGGTTTATGTTTTGTTTATTTCCCCAGAAATTTCCAAGAACGACGGTGTCTTGTGTACTTGAATTTTATGTCTGTGTTTGAATGTTTCACTGTATAACATTGTATTAGAGAGAATTCAGGCTTTGAAGTTAGGGGGGAAGTAACTTTTGTAACCTTATTTTCTATTTTTGGTAAATGGTCGTAACAAGAGCACAGGCTCGAAAAGTAGTAAAAATGGACCAGCAGTTTGTAAGTGACGATTTTGCTCAGAGAGCGGACGAGCTCTCAGAAGAAAGTAGTGTGGTAGCGCAGGGCGCTAACGAGCGCACGGACAGCATTGTGGGAGACGCCGACGTGGTGGAAACGGTTCCGCTAGTCACCGGTAGGGAACCGGAAGTGCCGTTGCGGGAGGAAAGGGATGAAACTACTGAAACTCCGGAACATATTGTTAGCCCAGCAGAAAACGAAGGTAGCATGTTGGAAAATATAAGTAACTTAAATATAGCATCCATTCTCAGTGAGATATTGCAGGGCCAAAAGAAACTTGAGAAGAAATTGGGAGAAAAAATAGAAAGAAGTATAGAACAAGTCCGTAACGAAACGAGACAGAATAGTGAGAGGTTAGAAGAAAGTAATAAGAGCCTAGAGGAAAAATTAGAATTAAAACTTGTGGAAAATGCAGCAAATTTAGAGAATAGATTAGTAGAAAGCTCACGCAGCTTAGAAGGCAAACTGGAAAGGAAATTTGAGGAAAGTTCTCATAGCCTGGAGCAAGTACATAAAGAGACGAAAGTTATGTATAAACGTCTGGAACAGGCTATCGAGTCCAGTAATGCTCATCTTGAACTCCAGTTGGAGACTGTGAGTTCAAGACTCGAGCACAGTGAACGGGAGTTGACTCGACTAGAGATCACCACAGTAGAGCTTAGGGGGGAGATTGAAGGCGCTCGTGAAGACCTCAACTAACGCGTCACAGAAACCACGAAGAAACTTGAAGAAAATTATACAGATCTTTCAGAAAGTATACAGCAGGTCTCGTCTCGTGTCGAACAGACCACCATTCAGCTTAATAATCAGGTCAGGAGAGTGGAAGTGAGTTTCGCTTCCCAACTAGCCAGGCTCAGGGGGGAAATCGAGCAGGAAACGCCGCTCGAGGAAATTAGATCAGAATGCAACGGTAGCATCCAGCAGATGCAAGATACCGTTCAGGATGTGTGCACCCAACTAGAAAAGAAGATGGAGGAATGGAAAAACTCCATACAGAAGGAGACGAGTGAGGTGATAGAGTCGCGACTCGCGACCATCTCCGTCTCCGCCATACAAGAACGGCCTCCATCGCCAAACAACACCTCGAGTCGCGACTTGCCCGGTTCTCAACCTGGGAACCTCGCTAACACCCACGAGACAGACCCTGCTCCATCAACGTCTCGCTCATGTACTCATGAGACGAGACAAAATCTCGCCACAGCGTTAGGTCTCATACACAGAGATGTCACTTTGCCTGTGTATATGGGAAACGAGACGGAAACCGAGACCTATAATTTTCTGCAAGATCTCGACCGGTACTTCGAGGTCACTGGGGTACCGGATGAGATAAGATTAAGCTTCATCCCCCGAGCTGTCCGGAACACCTGTTACCAATGGTTCCAGGTAAACAGAAGCAAAATTAGATCATATGAAGATTTTGTGAGTGAATTTAGGCATTGCTACCTAAGTGAAGAGCGGTTGGCTAATTTAAGGGCTAACATTCTAACTTCTCACTTCGACAGTAGGGTGCACAAATCTCCAGCAGAATATCTGCTAGATTTGCTGCACAAGAACAGTATTCTAGAGCCGCGCATGTCATATGCGACACTACTAAAAGTACTCCCACGGCACTTTCCAAATTGGCTATTTCGGGCAATAGTCTCGTCTCGCCCGAAAACAATAGCAGAACTTCTAAATTTGGTCCAAGAACTGCAGTCGTCGATGACGAATCGAGACCAGTTCTACCAAAATAACCCAAGGAAAGGGGTCAACATGCTCCAGGTGAGCATTGAAAGCGAGGACAATAACCCCTCAGGCCTTAGCGGTAAGCACCTGGCTCGGAAGAAAAACAGAGTACGAGATAACCAGCGTCCTTACCAGAGACGTAGACAAAACACGAACCAAAACAGCCACCAGCACTCACCGCCTCGAAACCAAAGCAGCGGAAGCGGGTCAGCTGGCTGCCCACGTGGGGGGAACTCCCACACCCACCACAACAACAACAACGGTCGTGTAGCCCGCGGTAGGAGGGGCGGAATGCGCAGTGCGGATGGACAGCGAGGGAATTCCTTCCGTCAAGAAGAGGAGGAAATACAACTT
The DNA here is from genome assembly GCF_964235325.1 of Thermobia domestica. Classification (NCBI taxonomy): domain Eukaryota; kingdom Metazoa; phylum Arthropoda; class Insecta; order Zygentoma; family Lepismatidae; genus Thermobia; species Thermobia domestica. The sequence continues at coordinate 171,648,420 of NC_137454.1, read as the reverse complement.
CTCGAACGCTATGACCGTGCGCCCCCTCCTCTCACTCAGAACATAAACAGTACCAGGAATAACCAATCCTCATCTCCTTCTTCAAGGAATGAGGATTGTCCGCATATACTTGCGACGGTGGTAGGATGGGCACGGTGAGAACTTGTTCACCCGAGTTGTCTAAATTATATCCCAAGTATGTGCGAGAATCAGAAAATAACTTAGAAAATGAAAATGATGATAACTCTTGCGAAACTGCAGTGAAGGAAATTTTTGTAGTAGAAGAAGAAAAAGAAGATGAAAATTGTAATTTATGTTTACAAATAAAATCAAAGAAGCATTTTAATGAAGGCATGTTTGAAAATAAATTGGTATTGCTTAGTAGGAACGGAGAACATATTGACCTAGATAGGGAAATTTACGAAGAAGCGAATGGCATATTTAAGAACCTTTTTGACTCATGTAATGATGCCTTACCTGCAAATAACGTCATCTCACTACCAGAGATACAAGTGTGTTTATTTGGAAAAGAGGTAAATGGTTTATTGGACACTGGGGCGACTTGCTCTGCAATCTCCAAAGAAATTTGGGACTCCGTCGCAAATATCCAACCCCCTCCCGCATTTTTGAGTGCGAAGAACATACGGGTAACGTCCGCTTTTGGTAGTAAATCAGCGACGATCATTGGCCAAACTCTGTTAGTCATTGAGATACAAGGGAAGGAATATCATACTCTAGGTATTATAATTTCAGGCCTGAACAGGTCGTTGATATTAGGGTCCAACTTTTTTACCGAATCTCCTGCCGTGTTAGACTATGACACCGGCCTTCTACATCTCAAACATCCTTATGATGTAGAAGTGGCGTTTAGATCAGTAGATTGCGAGACTGAGGATCTAGTAGTTCGTTGCTTAGAATTGAATGGAGAGTGCCAAAAACCATTTAGTATAATGGATGAAGTAGATAATTTTGAGTGTAATTTTTCCCCGTCAGACGAAAGACGGAAGGCCATACGGGTTAGTGCACAGAATAAGTCTAAGACCTACAGAGAAAAGGCAGCTCGTGCCCCGAACTTGGATGATGGAAGATTCCCAAGTGCCCAAGAAATGGCAGTTCACGTATTCCCACCAGAAGAGTGGATGAAAGTGAAAACTCGTGCCTCCCATTCAGAAATAGAAGAGTTTGTATTGAACTACTCAGATCTCTCAGACTCCCAAAGAGAAAGTTTGCAAGCTGTGCTACTCAAGCATCAAGCCCTTTTTGATGTCAAGCCAGGTTGCATAGCTAACTACGAGCATGAGATTGGAGTAACGGACGAACGTCCAATCAAGACAAAACTCTATCCTTACCCAAAGAGATTTAGAAACTTAGTATCCAATGAAATTTCGAGATGGCTAGCGTGGGGGGTGATTAAGAAACAGCCTACGGCGTATATTAATCCTCTGGTAGTGACACCGAAGAGTGATGGACGTATTCGAGTCTGTATCGATGGCCGAGCTCTGGCCAAAATATCTGGTGATCTTTCTGACAGACCAATGCCACCCCTATCTGTTCTCCAGGACATATGTGATAATTCTTATTTCAGCTGCGTAGATGCAACCGAAATGTTCTTGCAGATCAAAGTTAAGGAAAGCGATCAAAAATACTTAGGATTCTTGCATGAAGGCATCTCTTATGTCTTTCAGAAACTTCCGTTTGGGACTAAACAAAGCCTTGCTTCTTGTGTCAGAGCTTTAGATATGCTGATAGGAACTGAAGCGCGAGAGTACTGCGGCGCTTATGTTGATGACCTGATTTTGGCCGACAGGAGCTTCAGTGATCATATTGTACACCTCGACAAAGTGTTGGGTTTACTCACTGCGGGTGGCCTAACTCTCAGGCTGAAAAAGTGCAATTTCGCAAGGAAAAGTTTAAACATACTTAGTTTCCAACTTTCTCAATCCGGTATCGGTAAGATCCGGAGAAAGTGAAGTCGGTGTTGGATTTTAGAACACCCCGGAACGTAAAGGAACTGCGTTCCGTCATTGGCGACTGTCAATCCTAAAGATGCTCCAGCATGAAAACTCAGAAGTTCTCCATCCGTTGTTCCACCTACCGAAAAAGACAAAGAAAATAGAGGCGCAATAGTATCACACATTGATGCATCGAACCCCGGATTTGACACAAGTGTACATAGTGTTAGTGTTATAGTGTTATTTAGTGAACTTGTGTATTAGTGTATTTGTGTATGTATGGGAATGTATGTGATTCAGGTTTATGTAAGGTTAGGACTCCTGAATTCTCTATATTTAGCTTTTGTTTATTGGTATTTTTGTCATTATGTTTACTATGTGATTTACTTTGTTTTTTTTAACCTATATAGTATGTGATTAAATTTCAGAAATAAAAATGTGCCCTCTTTATGATCTACGTCCTGTACTAGCAAGTACAGCAACTAGAATCATAGGGGGGAAAATACTGTAGAAGGCCAATGTCCTTCTCCATCATCTGCATATCAAAATGCAGATGAGGGGCACATTTACATATCAATATGTAAATAGCTTAATTTGTGATCAAATTAATTGCTTATTAATTAGTATGCATAGTGAATATTATTCAGTTATTATGATTAAAGATGTTTAAACACCGAGCGTAGTACGGAAATATTAATACAATATTGTATTATATTGTATTTATTCATATATGTTTATTTCCTTTATAGGCTAATTATATTGTATGTTACTGCTTGCATCTAATTACTGGTTTACTGTATTATATACAGCATACATGGGGACGAAGGAAGAATGATATTAAAATCCTCTACGATGGATTAATTATTGAAGAAATAGGCATATTCTGTGGGAATCATGCATTGATTTTAGAATCGTGGAAGACGGAGCTAGCGCTGACAGAGAATTGTTTTTTCTTCTCGTTCTCTCCCGACTCACCGTCGCCTAGCATACTAGATAGGAGGTCCCTCCCAACTCACTGTTTCAAGAAATCACTAGATGAGGGACAGAATAAGACTTATTATACGCAGGAAGGATCCTACTCACTTTCTTAGAGAATCAACACTGATTTGGAAATAGTGGTTACAGACGCTCAACTTCTATTGTATAAAAAGTTGTAAAAATTTTGTCAACATGTGAGTTTTTGGATTTCTATAGGTGTGATTTTGGATAGCAGCAAGCTCAAGCGTCACTTCCACCCCCCTTTCACCCATAGCCGTTACCGTCAGTGAGCGGACCTATACAATTTTTACCCAAGATGCAACACCAGTTTAAAAAGTTTACATTATTTTGACTCAATTTTCTATGTAAAATATTAATATTAACGTATTACGCTCAAATCGTTCTTGGAAATACCGTACAAAATTCTGATTTAATTTATCAACGTGTATCCCGTTCGTACAAGACATTTGGATCTTGTAATTGGTAAAATTGATAATAACCAAAGATGTTTCCTTTTTCTCTCTCCTTAAAAACATGGATGCCTTTTAGTAGCAGACAGTTTTGAAGGCAGCCGCAGGAAATTGGGCTTATTTCCAGTTCCGAGAGAGATGACAGTTTATGTCAATTATAACTATGTAATCTATGTGTATTTTACTTTAATTTTGTGTATGATAACCCGTACTGTTATTATTCATAATACTGTTTATATGTGAAAACAATTATGTGTTTGAAAACTTCATAGACTTCTGGGGGTAGCAGAAGCTATCAAAAGTGACCACAGGTGAAGCAATGGCAGCACCTGTCAAAGAACTGCGGGAAGTATGTGCAGACAGATGCAGGTTTTCGTATGATTTTTGCTAAAGACCACCCAGAAGATTTGCTTGGGGCAACAAACCTTTTGTTGCAAGACCCAAGAAGCAGCGAGTCCTTCTTTTTCTGAAGTTTTGTGAAGTAAATATACTTGTTCGGGAGTGAACAAGGGGTAGTTGTTTCATATCGCTGGAAGAGAATACATGTTAAATCGACAGAAGGAAGTCCTCTATACTTCCTTAGTTATTCGGTTAGTTATAACCCAGGAGGTATGTGGACATTCGGTCCCCGTGGAGATTCCTGTTGAGAAATACATGACCTACATGTATCAGAAACTCGTGTGTTTTGTGAACTTTAAGTCTGCATATTACCTCGATTGTGACTTACAATAATTTGCTGAACAGTGCACATATCGGAAGCAGTGAAAAACTAAGTCGTACCTATTAGCAACAATTGGAAATGGAAAGTTACTTTTAGAAATCATTTATTGTTTTTTTTTTTAATTTTACGACAGAGTGCTACGCATACTCGTATGAGAAGAACTAAGTATACCTCTTGTCAAAACCCCAACTTTAGTATGGGGAAGCATTTACACTTCCAGTTTGACAGTGGAAAAGTAAACCTTCAATATCTCTAGTTGAGATATTTTAATAAGGCCTGTTACATCACGAACTCAGTGCCTTCCTTGGACGTTTGAACAAGGTTCCAAGCAATTGGTATTTGCTTGTTTTCACGGACATACAACATGTCCGCATCAAAGATAATTCGCCATCCAGCGTATTAAACATTGTGAGGAACATTTCAACCCATGCAGTGGAATGGGAATGTGAAAGGAAATGGAAACTTCGAGTGAGAACTGTGTGTAAGTGACCTATCAGCTACCAGAACAGTGCAGCGAACCTATTAAGATACTTGATCATTTTATATTTTGTTTCTTTTAAGATTTTTTCTTCGGTAACGTGTTGTTTTCAATACAAAATGTGTGTGATAGAAATGTCTCCTCTCTTAGACTGTCAGAGACTGTGAACTCACAAAATGAGGAGTTAAAGAAATTTGTATATAAATTTTCCTCTCATTTTTTTTCTGAGGTCAACCAGACCTCAAATATCAAGTTTCGTCCTCCCCTCTAAAAATTTATCTTATATAGTGAAAAGAAAGAAGTGTTGTATATCTAATTATCTATAAATAAGTGTAGGTGTTTAGTAGTGCACTACAGAAGGAAGTTTGTGTGTCAAAGTGTATTGGAGTGTTGACAAACATCAGCGCTCATCTTGATGTTCAATTCTTATCATGGAAATAAACCACCATCTCTAATCAGAATTTGTCTTCATCTCAATTTGCTGCAGGGTGAGTACCTACTACTAATTAAAATGTTCTGTTTCAGGAGTGTGAGACAAGGAAGCATTTTCCCTTGTTGTGTGTATGTCTGACCAGCTCTCTGAATGGGGCCCGGAGAGTATACTGCCCAGAGAACCATTGCTCACAGTCATGAGTATAGTGAGTTTTAAAACAGGCTGCTACCTGTTAATTTAAAGTATAGATTTTTTTTTAACCTTTTGATATTTTCCATAAACTCACTATAGTAGCGTCTAGACCATGACTGTTGTACAGATAAACCTGAGATCTGTTGTTCTTATTAACTGAAATTTTCATGCTCTACCGAATTTACCTGTGGCAGTGGCGGCTCTTACAGGAGATTACCTTCATCTCCAAGAAGGGAAGTAACTATACGGTTACCTGTAATTTGCATTTTTATGTTAATTTTACTTTAGATTTGAATATTCCCAGCCACTTCACATTATTTATTTACCTTTATTTTTGTGTTGGTGTTCTTTGGTAACCTTAGTTTCGGCTCTGGCTACCTGCACCTCACACCCCCCCAAGCGTTTCTTTCCAAATCCGTCATTTTTTTGTTTAAGTGGACCACTATTAAGCATGACATGAATCTGAGGCCCTGTGAAAATGCCAGCTAGAACTTTTGCCTCTGATAAAGCTGGAAACATTTGTTTGATACATTGTAGGGCAGGTGAATTGCGACCCAGAGCTTTCATGTAATATTGGCATGAGAATCTTCTCCCTGGACACTAATGCTTCATTTATCACATTATGTGTTCCTGGAATAAGCTCCGTTCTTTCAGGCCACGTGGTTTGATCAAAATGCTGGTTAGTTGTCCGACTATCCCACAGACATAGAAAGCAGGAATATTTAGTATAACCACTTTGCAACCCAAGAAGAAAACCAATAATTTTGAAATCCCCACACACGTCCCATTGATGTTCCTTATATTTTGTTTTCTCCAAAATCAGCTTCACACTTGAATAACTCTATTTAATCAATTTACAATTCTGCTATGTATCTTTAGAATCTATATTCTCTGTTTTGTACTCCGAACAATTATCTTTAATAACAAATGCGATACCACCTAGCGAGTATCGAAGTAAAAGGACGCAAATTACTCGAATTAAAAGGACGCATAAATCAGTATAGGAGAAAAAATGCTGATATGATGCAGTATAGGAGAATCATGCTTATATCATTGAAAATATTGACACTACATAAAAATAAGTGCCAGATTCGTGTTCAGGGGGTCAAAATACATAAAAATTCATCAAGAAATAATAATAAGCAAACTTTTGTATACCAGTGTAGTACAAATCTTTTTCGAAGGCAGCAAGGAGGCAGGAAAGAGGCCAGAGTGCATTGATTGTGTGTCCCAGTCTCAATATTGAGAAAGCTTTTAGTCCAGTAGGTGCTCAGCAAACCTACCATCATGAAGTTGGTGGATGGCCATCGACCAAAGTTTTCAAGATGTCACGAGCACGAAAGATTACATAGCAAAGGCGTATGGTGTGTTCATTCAGTACTCCTGACCCGAATCAACTCTTGAGGTTCTCGCGGCTAGATATGCAGAATGTCTCAGATTGAAGTCCTAAAGAAAACTCACTTGCAATTGTGTAGTTTCCATGGTGCTCTCTTATTTGATCCTAAACCAGTGTTCCACAAGCAGAGTGCCCTATCGAGATTTAAAAAGTGCGACGCGAAGTTGTACCTATTTTAACAAATTAATTGTGCTGCGTTTCTTATTATTTATTTTTAACAAATTTTTCAGCAATAACTGCAGCATAACATTAAGCCGTTAGAGTTTAACAAATTGGAAAGAGAAAGTTTAGTGCGATGGTTGTATCTTTTATTTTTGTTTTATAGTAAAAGGAAATGAGTTATTACCTTGAAAAATGCAATTAAAGGTATCGGATAAATTCCAAAAAAAATAAAATAAAATAAAATAAAATAAAATAAAATAAAATAAAAATATAGTAATCCTAAAAAATAAAAAAAAAAACAATTCTTTTATAAAACATTGAAAAGAAGATATTTGTGTTGGGTAAATCGATGTTATTGACTTAAGAAAAATTTAATAATATATACAGGGTTTTCAAAATGAGGTTTCCTCGTTGCTGCATTAGATTTGGTTGATAGACACATTCAATGGAAACGCATGTAAGTACAGTACAAACGATTTTTGTTTGTCATTTATCATTTATTTTGAAAATGTATATCTTCAGATTCTGTCGCTACGCGTCAGTTTTGCAATATGATTGACATAACGAAAAAGCTTTTTATATATACTTGAATATCTCACGAGGCCGTTAGAGTTGTGCAACGACATTTTCGTAAGTGTTATGCCAAGATGTACTATCTGACAATTTTACTTCAAGATAAAAAGATCAAAAGCAATAATGTGGTGGGACAGTGTCTGAAGATGTAGAGCGAGTTCGTGCAACCTACTTACCGAGTCAGAAGAAATCGATTCCTCTTGGATCCAGTGAACTTGAAATTCCTTTCACAACGTTATTGCTTATTGTATTTAAATCGTCTATCCATGAAACCACATTAAAAGCACTCTCACTGAGGTGATAACATCAGACGACCGTGGCCTAAGGGAAAACATCTGCACTGATATGAAAGTACTCATGTTTGAGGATGACAACTTTTCTGAGAACCTGTTTTTTTTTTTTTGTTTGTTTGTTTTACATTCCACGTAAGTGAAAAGTAAATACATACGATGTGTGTATTTGAAGAACGAAAAATTCACTGTAGTTTATTTAGTTTGTTCGTTACTCCCACGAAGTGAATATGTTTTGCACTATGTTAAGATAAAAGATTTAATGTTACTTCTTTTTCATGAAGAAAACGGTTTATGGGATTCATTTCTCTTGATATGTTAACTGAGAGTTTATTTCCTTAACTGGACGAAGATGGTCTACTCATGCAATTGGATGGAACCCCACCACCTTCTCACAGCGAGGTGACATTATTCTTGAAACAAAACTACCACATCGTTGGCTTGGGCGCGTAACTGAAGATGAATTCAAATTTCTGTGGCGGCCTCCACATTCTTCAGATCTTTCCTCGTGAGATTTTTCCATCTGGGGCTACGTCAAAGATGCGATTTACTACTCTTCATTACCGAGTACAATTGACAAACTAAAGGCGGGCATACCCAATGCCATCTACAAAATTACACGTGATATACAAGGCTATATACAAGTGATACACGTGACAAATGAACTATCGCCTTGAAATCTGCAGGGTTACCGAGGAGAGCATTGAATTTTTGCAGAGTGTGGTAGAAAATGTTGATAACTCACAAGAACCAAATTTTTGGATAGACGGGAAGGTTGCAATGAGGGCTAACAAGTTTTTCCACCACACTCCTCATTTGTAATAGTTCACACTAAACTTGGTGAGTCTTCTGACGTTTTGCATGTATTTGTATGTATGTATCTTCATTATATAATACACAGTAAAAGAAAGAAATACAACTAAGATTAAAGCCATTGGACGCGAGAGAATCACTCCCTAATATTGTTAAATCTTTAGTAATCAATCTTTCGAAGAATAGCGTGCGTTTTCAGTCTTAATGCATTTGTTCATTTTAGACCGCATAAAAATAATTTTGTCCGTTTTAATGCATTTTTTCTAAACTTATAAGACAATGACACTAAACTGCTATACCCAAAAAATAAATATATAAAAATAAATCCTTTTTAGTACATCATACCTGTCGTACTGTATGGTTGCGAAACATGGTCGCTTACTCTAAGGGAAGAACATAAACTGAAAGTATTTGAGAACAAGATCCTGAGACGGATATTCGGACCCAAGAGGGAAGAGAATGGGGAATGGCAGAAACTTCATAACGAGGAGGGTCATCAAGTCGAGGAAGCTCAGGTGGGCAGGTCATGTAGCCAGGATGGAAGAAAGTAGGAATGCTTTCAAAGTTTTAACTGGAAGACCAATCGGAAAACGACCATTAGAGAGACCTAGGCCCAGATGGGTGGACAATATTAAGATGGATCTCGCAGAACTAGGAATACAAAGTAGAAACTGGATCCAATTGGCTAAGGATAGAAGCCAGTGGAAAGCTTTTGTGAACGCAACATTGAACCTCCGAGTTCTGTAGGCCATAGAGTTAGTTAGTTAGTACATTATACAAAAGCATGGTTTATAGAATTTCTTTTACGATAATTGTTTCTCTATGGTTATAGTCAGAACGCACTAGTCGAACTATAAACTAAGGCACCATAAGGAGCTTATTTATGCACTGCAATTGTCACGCTATTCAACGAACATTGTAATAAATGGTGCTATTTATACAGTGTGACACCATTCCCCGAGTCAAGAGCAAATCATCCCAACTTACACATGGAAAAATGATAATCAATGTGAAGAACAATGGGAATATATGGGGTTCATTTGTTCACATGTGGTTTGTAGCACGCGTTTGCCAATATAGCTACTGTCATATTGTTCTTTGATTTTGTATTAAATAAGAAGAATTAGATTGTGCGGTCTTGTCACTCGTAACTTGAACATATAGTTCCTTCCAATATCTTTAGTTGCATGTTTCTGACAGTTTGAGGCGCTACTGTCTAAAAGGAAGCTCTTTCGTGAGGTACCCTGCGTCTGGACTGTTTACAACATAAATAGAATTTGTGAATAATGTTTGATAACCTGATGTTTATTAGCATTTTTTTTTGTTAGTTTCATCCTAAATCGAGCGAGTACAAACGGAGTTGAAACAAAGAAATAAATGTTTGTGTGGTTTGTGTCGCGCGTCTGCCTCACGCGGCAATCGTGATGAATAAATAAATCCTATCATCATCTGAAGAATCATTATTTTTACTAGAGTTTGAAAACGATGGTGGGTGGCAAAATTACTCATACTGCGTCTTATTATTTTTGATTTCCTCTTTCGACAATATCGTTTATTACATCTTTTACAATAAAATATATTCCCACATCATATAATTTCATATTATATTTATTTTTCTTTTTAATTATTCTCAGTACTACTATTTTGTAAACATTTTTCCCCAATACTTTCTAATTTATTTTGTTTTTCATCATGTAACCAATTCCGTTATTTTGATAATTAATGTGAAGCGTTTTATTTAAACTACTTGTTTTATACAAATTGAATTCATTACCGAATGTGGAGAGTTTTTTTTTTAAAAAAAACAAAGTATTTTTCAAGTAAATTACAATAGGTCATTAATATTGTTATGCTTTTTCTGTTTTAATTGACATACTCGTGTGTTGGTCATACGGTTCCATATTTCACATGACACGTAATAATAATAATAATAATAATAATAATAATAATAATAATAATAATAATAATAATAAAAGAAAGAGGATTACTCCTTAGAACCTTCCTCTTGTATATGGCAACTGAAGAGAGCTCTCTCGTGGCTAAGCGGTTAGCGTACAAGCCTTTGGCGTGGGAGATCCGGGTTCGATTCCTGGCGGGAACTCATGTGGTTCGGATCCCACGCTAAACTGTTGGTCCACGTCTCATATAGCCTCGCTGCTGAACGGGACGCTAAACGATCAAATCAATCAATTAATGGCAACTGAGGTCAGGCTATCATACTAACAAGTGGATATAAGCTACTAGTCATGATGGAAAAGCTAGACTTTCTACCATGTTACTAGCTAGTGCTATTGCCTCGCCATCAGGAGGTCCAAAGAAGTTTTCTTCAGCATCACCAGGCGAATATTGTGACTGTAGCTTCAACCTTCAAATATTACCACTGGTCGAATTAAGCTTCTTTTTTCATTGATGTTCTTATGATTGGCTGGGTCTTGATTTCAGTGTAATTTGGTTTTGCAGGATGTATCCTGAAATGTGTGAAATAAGTAAATAAATATATAAAACTGGAGTGTATATAATGATTTCAAAGAAAGTATTACGAAGAACTGAAATTACAGTTTCAGACATAAAGAAATGAGTAATGAAATAATCACCTATCTCTTCTCAGGTCTATCTTAAAGGCGATAATTACATTCTAGCATTCAGCAATGCAAAAATATAGTATTATTAACTTAATGTTAATTTAATGTTTTCTTCTTGTCTATATTGATCGAGTAAATGTTGACAGGAATATTTCATTAACGCGAATATTCAATTATTGAAATAGTTGATAATGCAAATGAGAAACTAACCCCTCGCCCCGAGCTCACCCGTCTCCCAACTTCCTCCTGTATATATTTACAGTGTATAAAAGATGTATGTATACACACTCCATTACAAATGCTTCTGAGTGAGAGGTAGGGGGTGAGAATAATAATTACTTTGTAAACAATGTTGCAATTACGTAACTGAAAGATAACGATAACTCGACCTTTTACGAAGATAAACGGAGTAGATATGGGGAGGAAATAAATAATAGTAATAATAAAAGAATGTAGGGGATGTGCTATGTCAGATCACAATATGTAATTAGAATACAACGTGTCACGTGTCTTTCTTCGCGGCGAATCACGCAATATAAACAAACAGTATTGAAGAGAGTTGCATCTTTCTTTTAAGGTTAGAAGCAGAACTGTTCACATAATTTTCTGTCTAAATATTCATAATTTTCTATCCAAATTATCATGTTGATATTCATAATTTGTATTCAAGTATCTCTGTATTTTAGAAACAAAATACCTAGAAAATATTTTAATATATTCATGTTGATATTTCAATAGTGTAACATAAAATGATGCCGATCAAACAACTTAATTTTAACACTGGCCAGTGGTCTCAGCACGACTGCCACTTTAGCGAGTAATTTCATCACTAAGAATCCGGTGTTGCGGTTAACATAGACCTGTGTTACCAATTTTACTCACAGAAACATTTGAGCAGTTTGAGAATAACATCTGCTTGTGTTACCGAACTACATGAATGAACTCAGGAGTAGAAACAGCGTCAAGGCGATCTTTATATATATATATATATATATATATATATATATATATATATATATATACACCATGTGTTGCTGCTACTACTGTAGCTATCACGGTGAATGCTATTGCGGCCACTAAGGTACTGATATTTATAATTGTATTATTCATCAGGGAATCCTTTCATTTGCAAAGAACTATCATTTGAAAAGGTTATCACCGCCACCTCAAAACCCTGAGAATCGTATAGATACGCCTATACTTTAATTTTAAGCGTACACATTGCTTTCCAAGGATATCATAAATATCTAGTAACTGACATTGGGATTTTGTATTAGTTTTTATTTTTTTTAATATGACCAAAGCTTCACGCGGTATATTTGGTATTTATATTAAGTAACGAACAACGTATTATATTTGCTTCTGTAGACGGCCAAGTGCCTTCTCCTTCATCTGCATATCAAAATGCAGATGAGTGCACATTTCCCTATCATTATGTAAAAATATGATAATTTGTGATCAAATTAATTGCTTATTCATTAGCATTCATTTTAATGATTATGTAACTTTTATGAATATTATTGGGTAAACACCGAGCGTAATACGAGAGTATTAATACACTTTTGATGTATATTGTATTTCATGTATGTATTTTATTCCTTTACAGGCTATGAACATCATTTAAATTTTGCGTGCATCTCATTAATGGGAATTAAAGTGTATATATTATATGCGTTAATGGATTTACATATCCAGCGTACATACTCTACATATGATGAATAAAGAAGAAATAATATCATATGCATTTACTTCATGTATAGAAGTTTGAACTTCGTGGCTACAGAGATAGCTTGAACAGAGATTTTTTCTTGGCGACATCAGTCTGAGCTGTAGAAGTTGTGTGAGGTCCATGACTCCTAGTGGGTGGAGAAATCCCTAAATGAACAAGGAAGGATGAAACCTTGAGTATAGGAAGTATACTGGTAACTTCCTCTTGTATAGCAATGACTAGGTGGAAACATTGCTTACAGACACTCTCCAGGCTTTGTTTCAAAAGCCATAAAATTTTTAGCGTCAATATGATAGATTTGCTATTTCTAAAGGTGTTGTTTTCACACCTTTGAAAAGAATCTCGCAAGTCCCAAGCTCTTAGCTTGGCTTCACCCCAAGTTCGTTACCGTCAGCTATCTGGCCTATGATTTTCTCCCATGATGCACTGCACTTTTGAAAACTTGTATTTTATTTTGACTTATTTTATGTGTAAATTATTAATATTAACGTATTACGCTCACCAGTTCTTGGAAAGACCGTTTAAAATTCATGACTATAATTGTCATCGTGTTTCCCAACGTTCAAGACATTTAGATCTTGTATTATTGTCAAAATTAATCATAACACAAATGTTTCTATCTCTCTCTCTCTTGGAATAATAGCGTCTGGATGGCAGCAGACAGTTTTGAGGGAAGCCAGTGGAAAAGAGACTTCCTACACATACTCGGAGAGATGACAACTGTATATAGTGATACTATTGCATTCTGTATATATTTTTCTAAGTTTATGTGTGTTTCATCAAGTGTAACTATTCTTTGTAATATTTATTTCAGTGAAAATAGTAATTGTTTATTTATGTGTTGTTATGGACTTCTGTTTCGGCAGAAGCTTTTGAAACTGCCGCTCTCAACAGTGGTGGCAGCACCTATCACACAGAGTATGTTTGTATGCAAGCGCAAGCTGGTTTTCGAAGTGCTGCTTGGTGAAGAGACCACACACAGGCATTGCCTCAGGCATCAAAACCTTTTGTCAGCGATTCTTGAAAGAGCGAGTCCCTGCTTTTCCAGGAAATGTGAAGTTCAATAACCCCGTTCGTGGTCATTGTGGGGAGTTGTTAGTTATTGCTGAAACGCGAAGGAGTGAGTTCCTAAACTCCAGAGTCTGAATTTACTTCAAACTTTTTGATATTCGAAAGGTTACAACCCGGGACAGTGTGAAGATCGTCTTCCCGTGGAGTCCCGTGAAATTATATACATGTACAATCATGTATCGTGCCACGATTGTGTTAGTGGACAGTGTGCATAAATATTAAATTTTTATGGTAGTAATTACTAAAAAGTGCTCCAGAACAGTGAAACTTGATAAAAGTGTTAAACACGTCATGTTCGAATTTTCGACTCAATCAATCTTCGACCACTAATTCCTGAACAGTGGCTAATTTTGCCATGACTGTTTCAGCATTGTTAAGTAACAGTTCTTATGTGGACACAAGTATTTAGAGTGCAGTGGCACTAGTATCCATTCCTGTTATGGAATAGTAAATATTGTTTACCACCAATCTCAAGTGAGATTGCAAGGCCTGCTACGCTATACGGCAGTGCCCTCCTGAACTTTTAAACAAGGAGAATAGCAAGACATGAAGCATTTCTAACCTTAATCTGATATACTTCGGGTCAGATGTAACACCGTTAAAAACATCACTATTTTTCACCTTCAAGGAACAATTTGATTTCCAGCGGAATGAAAATGTGCGCAAGTACCAATTGGCGTGTGAATTCAGGGTAGAGATTTCTCCAGTCCCTCCTTTAGCATAGACTACCTGTGAAGTGGACATTAGGGCAACACCGAATCATAATGCAACTACATCAAATATTTTTATTTTGAATTTACCAATATACAAATTTGTTTTTTTTAGTCCTCCTCTCTGTACACGAACAGTCAGAGACAATGAACTCATTAACATGAGGAGTCTGGTTTTTGTTGTTTATCTGCTTGGCAGTTCACTTTAAGAGGTCAGACAGATCTCTAGTGTAAAATATATATATCTACTGTATCTGTGTTGTGCATAATGTTTATTTGTATCAATTAGTGTGAGTGGTGCACCATTGAAAGAAAATCTCTAACAAGTGTTTTGTGATATGAGAGTGGTGAGTGTTAACTTCCGTCACCTATTTATTCATGTGGAGAAATAAATATTCATCTTCCAACAGTATAGTGAGGGTGTCTACTTTCCTGATTGGTGAGTACCCGAATGCTAATCCATATGTTTTTATTTCAGGAGTGAGAGTCAAGGAACATTTCTCCTTACTCTAGTACTTCTGACCACCTTCCCGAATGGGGCCCGGGAAGGAATACGCCCAGAGAACAAATAAGACACAGTTATGAGTGTAAAGAGTAAATAAACATTCTGCTACCTGTTGGTTTTGAAATCATTTTTTTAACCTTAATACATTCTTGAAACTCTTTACAAGTAGCTGCAGAGACCGTAGCTGTTGTCAGAAAACCCTGAGATTTTGTTTTGTTTAGTTTTTTTTATGCTCTACCGACTATCAATTGTGGCAGTGGCGGCTCCAAAAGGAGATCACCCTTATCACTCCAAAAGGGATTTACATATGCAAAAGCAGTTTATTTACATTTTTGGTAATTTACATAGTATTTGAATATCCCTCGCCACTCCACCATATTTATGTATAATTATGTGGGTGTTTTCATTCGTATGCATAGATTACATCTATACCTACTTGCACTACACACTTCCTGTAATATTTCACAAAAGTAGTTTTATGAGCGTATGAACATTTTGACATTTATATGAATAAAGTGCTGCTATATGTTATTCCTATGTACACTATGTTCCTCTTCATCGCTGACTGTAGTTCGTTCCTCGTAGTCATGCCACATTTTATTATCCATCATAATAATTATGCCAATTTAATAAGAAAGAAAATGTTTTTGTCAAAGTAGTTGTTTGGCAAATGTATCTAAAACAACAACACCAATGGTGTATTACTAAGTGGTGGACAGAATAATGGCAGGAAAGATGATTGATCCACCCTACAAAAGGTGTGAGGGTTCTCAAACAGATGGTATCACTATGACGTCGCACCGAGGCAACAGCTGCAAGTGTACCCAGTCTGAAATCGTGGGTTGTGTCAGTGAGCAGTCGTGAGGCCGTGTGCGACCAATTAATCTGCAACATGATGGAGCACCGATTCACTGTACCAGAAAAGTATTCCAGTATCTGAATAACACATTTCCTAAACGATGGATTGGCCGTGGCGGACCCATTAACTGGTCTCCAGATCACCCGACCTAACCCCACTAGACCTCTGCTTATGGGGCTTTTTAAAGGTGGACACACACTACAAAGGTGGACATACACATGAAGAACTTGTCGCTCGCATCACCGACGCTGTTGCCCGCATTAAAACGCCCCGAGATGATGTTCGATGTGCAACACAACACACTCTCCAACGCATTGACATGTGCATTCAGATGGGTAGGATACTTTTTAAACTTGTAGAATGGATCAGTCATCTATACCGCCATTATTCTGTCCCCCACAGCGCCTACACAGCATTTCAGTAAGTAATATTCACATTTGTCTTCGTAATAATTCATGAATGTGTGTAATCTTCAACCCGGTTCAGTTCCGTAACGATCGAAAAACGGACACATGTTCATAGAACTTTTTCGGTTTATTTTTACATGTGGAATCACCTCACAGATTATGTAATATTCCTCCTGAGTCACCCTGTAGTTTTGGGATGCTTAACAGAAAATAGTTTCACGCTATCTATTACAGTTTTTATTCTAAGGTGAACAACATTAAAACCGGAAGTGGTTGTAGGACGTTAAATCGATTTTATTAAGAAAAAACTGCTTCTCGTTATCTGTCACCATTTTGCTCTACATAATCAGTATTAAAACCGGAAGTTGTAGTGGATTTTTTTTAATATTTTCCGGTATTAGTAGAGACTTAAGGATGGAATCGAAATGTATTGTTGAGACGCTTAATCAATTGCAGGAAACCATTTCTCTCTATCTATTACCATTTCTATAAAAGATCAATGTTAACACAGGAAGTAGTTGATTTTCTGTCACTCCTGGTCTTAATAGAGAGGTGATGGAATTTATTCTTCGAGTCATCAATCGACTGCGTGAAAGCACTTTTCGCTATCTGTTACCGTTTTCATTCTATAGCAAACAACGATAAAACCGGGAGCGACTGATTTGTCCCACTTCAGATTTTAGTAGAGAGATTAGAGTAGAAATGGAATATATTTTTAGGACACTTTTTTATTTTGATGACAGAAAACCACATCTATCTATCTATTACCGGTTTTGCTTTCCAGTGATCAATGTTAAACCGAAAATGGTTGACTTCTACAACTTCTGGTTTGAGTATCGGCGTCAAAAGGATCTCGGTTTCTAACTTCTGACCCTCTACATTTTTACTAAATTTGGTCATGATTGGACAAGTAATTCTTCAGATTATTTTGTCTCCCGAACGGACAAACAGAGTAAATATATATAAAAAGAGTTTTGATAAATTAAACTGCTAAGTAAAAACGAATTTGTAATCTATGCGGACTTACTGTTATTTAAATCATGTTATTTACTGTAATAAATATTGAAATTATATACTACAGACCATAAATTTCTCAATGTTTTGATATTAAAACATTATCAAAACATTATAAAGTCAATGATCATATCAAAACAGAGGTGGGTGTAGAGGTAAGTCACAACAGTAAAAAAAAAATGTCGCTTCAAGCTAACGGAAGAAGAGTTATCGGTTATCTAACGTATTAACAGTTGTATGCAACACTAATTACATTAAGAACTTTTCTCTTTTAATCTGAAACAAAAAATAAAATTATAATAGAATGACTCCTTTTGAGCCGCCTCTGTATGAAGAAAAAATAATATATACTTCCCAGACGTGCACCCAGAAATTTTTGTTAAGTGGGTTCCAAGCTTTAGGAGATAGGTGTCTAATACTACAGGCTATTTCATCTATATAGTATTCAATGGATTTTATTCTATACCCGAAAAGACTACAAGTAATTGTAAAATACTTCCACCTAATTTTCAGAAAAGAAAATGATAAAATTAGTTTTTTTTTTTTTTTTTTGGTAAGAGAGAGATTATAGATAAAGTATAAGATGAAATTTTCATGCTACATCAATCATTTTCCTATTAAACAAGTATGGTTTTATTGAAACAGTGTAAAACTGTATGTTCAGTTAGGAGTTTTTTTTGGAGGGGTTCGGACCCAGTGGAACTCCCATGGGTGCATTTCTGATACTTCCTAATATAAATCACTAGGACTAAAAAATCATGATGACGCAGGTACTGAATTGCCTAAATTAAAGAGATCCAGAGACTAACCTGCTCTTTCGATCAAGGGAACTTCGTTGGTTTGAAGTTTCATATTCCTTTCAACACCGAAACTCTATGAACGTAGACTTAAAGCCTAATGTGCGATCCGAACCACATCTGATAGCAGCAGAAATCGAACCTTGTTTCCGGATCTAACAATGTAGCCACAAAGGAGTTCTGTAAGATAAATGGGAAGTTTAAAAATGATTATCACAGTAGTAGTAAATATAACTCATATGAAAATACCATTTCCTTATCAAGCAGAAATCCCTTTTCTGATTTTGTCGTCATCAAGTACTTTACCAAGCATGTTGTAAATTATGGATATTGAAAAAGTAATGCACCAAGACTTTGCTAATGACATTACCCAAGATACATAGGCAATTGTACATTTCACAATATCATTGCTTAGTACATAAAGTTGCGATTATTTTGACAAAAATTCCCCCTCTTGGATGGCAACACTTCTTTCTTAATCACATACTGGTTTCCCCCTAACAGCTGAATACACTGATTAAACTTCCCCGGAGCTAAAAAGGATATATTGATGACGTCAAAGAGCACCAATGATCTACAGAAATATTATAGGATAAATTGAAAGGCATCTAAACTTTCTAATACACTCACATCATATAATAGGAAAATTGAAATATTTTAAATAATGGTTCATATATTGGTGTCCTGAAGATGGGATACTTAAAGAACTTAATCAGTTTGACTAGGCGGTATTTTCTAAGCTTTAGAATTTTATTGAAAAATGCATAACCTGTTGCCCAGACATGTTTTTAAAAAATCAGAGGTATTACTTTCAAGTACAGGCTCTACACTGAGATCGAACCTCAGACTTTTACATCAAAAGTAAGAGTATTACCACAGCAATTATATCCTCAGTTGTTTTCTTTTCGTCAGTCCATCGAAATAGTAATGATTATTATTTTTATTTCAAGACTTTGTAGTCACTGTGTGCGGATTTTCTCGGGGTTCTCTTGTTTCCTCCTACTTTCTTCGTTCCATCATTTTCTTCATTTCTCATCATCACCGTCTCTTCGAGCCTAGCCGGCGTAAGGGTGCGACGTAAAACTTTGAAAATTTCATTTTATTTTTTATTTCAAGACCCTTTGCAACATGTAGTATATCATAATTCACTTCGGTACAAGTTTTATAAAATGAAAGGAATTAGGAAAGATCATATGGATAATTGTGTGAAAATGGCTTCAACACAAGACTTCCAAGACTTATTTCGGTTGTTTGAAATCAATACATCTAAAATGATTAAAAAAAAAACAATTGACGAAGAAAATATTAAATGTTTCCACAGAATTTGAACGAAGAAGCTCCTGCAATAGAAGAAAAGAACAGATACACAGATCACACGTAGTGTCACCTTACGGAAGTTGGCAGAAACTCCTCTGGCTTGTGAACGTAGTGAGATTGGAATGCTCACCGCAGCGTGGCGCAACGATCAAACAGATTTCATCGTTCAAAAGATCTCAAAATAACTTCGCAGAAAATTCGTTTTACGAGACAGTTTGTTTCACGATAATTCAAGATTGAAAATATTTATTCAATTTCTTTTTTTTTTTTCTCTAATTGACTGCAATTTACTTCATTATTTGAAACAATGTTCACGTCAAGAACCATGTTATAAAGTAGGCTTCGTAGTCTATCTTTATAAGATATAAGCTGCCGCTGAGCGTGTTTACTACTATTATACTGTATAACTCTTTTCATATTTTGTTCACAGCTATCGCCTACCATCGTCACCATACTTTTCTGGAAATATATTGTTTAAACACCAACAACTTCATGGAGGCTCAGTGATAGAGCATTTACCTCCGGCGCGTGGGGTCTCTGATATGTAACTGGCCAAATGAATTTGTGTTGGATAACATCGTGTCCATGGGCTTTCTCGGGGTACTCCCATTTCCTCCCACTTTTTCATTCAACCAATTCTTACATCATCATTCACTTGAATTAATCATCTGTCTTCCTTAACCTAAAGGGCATAGTCGTGGAAAGTTAAACTGAAATATTTCATTTCATTTCATCTCTAGTTATATTCAGTATTCTGCCTTCCTTTTATATGATTTCCAATGCTTCCTAATTAAATTTTACCCGCATTAATCTAATTTATACTTTCGAGGAATAATAAGAAGGAAGAAAGTATTATGATAATGGAAAAGAAAATACGATTCGAGATTTAAACGGATTTAGATATTTCATGACTTCTGCATCTCATTTTTTTTATTCCTTCCATCCATTTGTGGGGATGCCTAGATACTACAAGATTAACTACTCGCAAAAAAGGGCAATTTTCTGTTTCAGGATGCAATATTACTTGCTAATTTTATACTCGTACATTGGGAACATAACAAAGATACATTGAATATACGAATAAGGATCTTAGTTTCCGATTTTAATACAAAGCAATAGTTTTACTGAGCACTATCTATGTATACATTATGATATGCAAGTAGGTAGTAGTAGTAGTAGGTCATTGTAATCCGAAGAGAAAACCTGAAACAATTATGCTAGTTTATCTCTTTATGTACTATGTATGTGAAACAATTTACTGTTGAGTAGCAAATTGCATAAACGAGAGTTATTACATAAATTCTAAGCCTAACCAAGAAATATTTGAACTAGACAAATATTAGAAATATCAGGTCATATTCATTGAATTTTCCTATGGTACCATACCAAATTTGGTATTAATATCTACTTTTATTCTGTTGTTACAGGCCCAGGAAGAGTCAGTAAAGTGTGACCAAATGGAAAAATTGAAGGCAAGAGTTGTTATTTAATATCTCCACAAAAAAAGACGAAAGCCGCAAGAGATCCACGCCGATATGGTTAACACTTTAGGTGACAGTGCTTACTACTTTACTACTACTACTTTAGGACTTGCAATACTACTTAGGACAAATCCAGATGCCTTTCGCACTCGATTCATCACAAAAGATGAGACCTGGGCCCAACATTGCCAATCAGTGTCCAAATAAAGTTTCAAGCAGTGGAAATACCCCTAATCCCCCCTCCGAAGTAGTCCAAGTCAGTGCTCTTACCTGGAAAACTGATTACTATAGTTTTCTCTAAGATTTGGAAGGGATAGTGATGGCGGATTATCTTCCAAAGGAGCGAACAGTGACTTGAGAATGCTATACATATCTTTTACCACAGCTATTTGATAATATTCGAGAGAAGCTTCATGGAAAACTGGCAGCAGGTGTACTTCTTCATCAAGACAATGCCCTAGCCACAAGTCAGTCATCGCAATGGCAGCAATTCACGATTCAGGCCACGGAATGGACCCCCACTCAACTTCTTCGCCTGATTTGGCTCCTTCCGATTGTCATCTCCTTCTAAAACTCAAAAAAAAGTTGAAAGGTAGTTATTTTGACACCGTAGATAACATTTTACACGCCTTCGACAAATAATTATTTAGCAGTGGCATTAATGCACTTGAACATAGATGGGCATAAAGTTTTGACTTGTCAGAGGACTATGTTGCAAAGTAACACCATCCATAAACTCTCTGCTGTACTTCGCTCATAGGTACGCTTAAAACTTTTGTAACAACCTTCGTACTGTTGTTTCTATTCCTCTAACGGTGTCACACGTACTTCTAACAGTTATGTATAGGCCTAAATTACAAGTAAATGTTTTTACCAATTCAACAAGAAAACAATACATTCTCACAATTTCAGAAAGGATATCACTTTACTTTGGGGTTACTTTTACTTGTATGTTTCCAGAAATACGACTCAGGCGAGTTTTCATATTTCATTTATTAAGCGTTAAGTCAGCATTTCTCGAACTGTGGTCCTCAAGGTCTGACCTTTCCTGTGGTACTTTTAGTTTGAACATTAATCGAAAAAAAAAAAAAAAAAACAGAAAAATTAAGATTCAAATGAAATGCGTATCACACACAATAGTTGATCATTTCAAACAAGTATAGATTATTATAGAAATAATAGGTTATATAATTTAATAAGCTAAATGATGTACGCATTCTAATAGTTTATATAGATGTTTTGTAAAATATATTCCATAGGTTTCAATTATTTACAAAATACTAATATAAGGATTTAAATTAATACTGTTTTTATAAAATAAGTATACTGATATTGAGTATATGTTCCAAACATATAATTAGAGCAATAGTAATAAAGAAACAATATTAGCAAACTTCAAATCAACAAAATTGGTCCAACTATGTCGCTTTCACATTGCACCCGATGCAATGTTTTATGGTCTAGCACCAAAAACTATACCAGTGCCTGAATAGGAAATTGAACGCTTTATAAATGAATTATCACCAAAACCAACATCTGGTATAGTGTTGAAGTGTATTGAAACATACGAAATTAAATATATTAAAACCTTTGCAGTATATCTTTAACCTAAAAAAACAGGTGTGTTTCCTGATGACTTTAAGACTGCTGTAATAAAACTTATATATAAAAAAGGTTCAAATGCTAATCCTAATAACTATAGACCTATATCAATCCTCAGTAGCAATGCTAAACTGTTAGAAAAATGTATAAAGAGAAGATTAGTTAATTTTCTTGAACAAAATAAATTATTTTCTTCAAATCAATATGGATTTCAAAAAGGTAAAAGTACATCAGCTGCGGTATACAATTTAACAGAGATTGTTTGTAAAAATGTTGATAAAGCTGAAAAAATAATTGCAGTTTTCCTAGACCTAGCTAAAGCATTCGAAATAACATCAAACAAAATTCTCTTAAATAAACTAGAAAGATGTGGAATAAGGAGTATATCGCTATCTTGGTTTAACAGTTATTTGAAAGACAGAAAACAGGCCGTCGAAATAGGTAATTTTCAAAGCAATTATTCATATGTAAAACAAGGAGTCCCACAAGGAACTGTATTAGGCCCAATACTATTTTTAATTTATAGTCTATAAATGATTTGTGTAATTTAAAAATGGACGGGCATATACAATCATTTGCTGATAATACCTCTCATATATTTAATGGCAAACATGGACAGATGTATTCAAGAAAACTGAAGCAGAAATGAAGAAAGTAAAACAATGGCTTTATAATCATCAGTTAGTATTAAATGCTGAAAAAACCAGGTATATAACGTTTTCCCCAACTTTAACAGAACAGCCGGAAAACATGTCACTAAAATTAAATTATTGTCAAAATACTGAAAAATGTAACTGTAGTCCTTTTATTACTGAAAATAAAGAAAAATACTTATGCATATTTATTGATAAGCATCTAAAAATGGTCTTCTCACGTTACACATATCGCCACAATACTAGCAAATTATTATATAAATTTGTTCAATTACAAAACATTGTAAACATAAAAATATCACTAAAATATCACGTACTGTATATTATGCTTTTGTAAATAGTATACTTACATATGGTATATTAATTTGGGGTGCTGCTTACCCTACTCATTTAAAACCTTTGATTGTTCAGCAAAATATTATTGTAAGAATACTTCTAAAAAAAGGGACTTGAAAGTGGACTAGATAGATTATAACCAATTTTGAGTGCTTACATTTTCAAAATTATATTTGCATATGTTAAAAAGAATAGAAACAAATGGGAGGTAATAAAACATATGTATATAACCAGAAATGTAACAAACAAAAATTTAGAAATTAAAACAACGAGTAAATCTATAACTCAATATCAAACATATTACAGAGCTCCAAAGATCTATAATGAACTTCCACTCCGAATAAAAGAGGAAAGTAATTTCAAAGTATATAAAAGGTTAATTTTACAGTGGTTAGAAGAATCAAAAAAGTATTTAAAAAACTATTGTTAGCTAAAAGTAAGAATTATAAACCTCATATGTTACGGTAACAAAATAAATAAATAAAACATGAGAATCAGGCTCACACACAAGCATTTGCTTCTGTGAGCCATTTTCTATCTTTTATTTATTCTTTGCATAAGAAATACAAAAATTTTGCAATATAGAAATAAGTGCATTAAATTAATCTACCCGACACCGGAAGATAGACATGACTTCTGGAAGTCCGAAGTCCTGTCATCTCTGAATACCGGGTACGTTAAAGCTGTGTCCAACACTTGGAATGTGATGGGATTTCCCTATATAATAACATGGCATATTTCTTTCCAAAATATTATGAAAACTATTTTATACAGTTCAAAATTCGTCCAAATGTTTGTTAGTATTAATATTACATGTTCACTTTTACTTTTTCTTCCTAGGGTAATATTAAAGCGCGCTAATTAAAAATTAATTTTCTTCCATTTAAAAGCTGTTTAATTTATGGTCTTTATGTTGCAACAACGCAGAACAGCAGATAGTAGGCTAAGCAGGTAGTTTCTTTCATTCTCTGCCCCCCGTTAGGTCACGTGCATGAACTTTGGGTTGTCCCCGCAGACGAAGATACCAATGGAATGCAGATTGATAGCAGATAAGGGCAAAGTCAGTTTTCTCTCTCTTCATAGATCATAAAGATTTCATTCATTCTGCGTAAACATCTTGGCGAATCGTTACCTGTAAAGGCATATTGGAACTAACGACGTACGAAAGTTTCAGAAAAGCTCTCTCTGTTGCTTTCAAGTGAGGAAAGTGTTCATCTTATAAAAATAGTTTTGAACTGTATAGTGAACTGAATAGCAAATTCGCTTATTTGTCGCATCAACTGACAAAAGTTTACATAGAAATCAAAGAGGATTTACTCGTCTCGTCTACTAAATTTAATAAGTCTTGTCTTGTCTTGATCCTCGAAGGATTCTTTCGCTCTTGTCTCGAAATTTTATTCTTCCGTTTTGTTAATTTATGTAAAAAAAAAAAAAAAAAAAAAAAAAAATCGCCCTAATTGTTCTTCTTAATTTAAACTGGAAGTTATTACAACCGTTCTGCGTCACGATTGGTCCACGAATTGTGTGATATAACTACATTTGAACCATACTTATTATTGGAGTAAATTGTGTAATGACTTTTATATTTTAAACGTAGATAAATGCTCTTCATTGTTTTCGTGCCATCATTTTATCAATTTGTATTTTTTTTTATATATATATGAATCATGTGACACTAAAATAGTGTTTGAGATCCAAGACTTGGGTGAATTAGTGTTGCCCACAGGACTCGAGGAATTTCTCGTCTCGAGAACGAGACGATAATTGTTGTGTTTCTTGCCTAGTCTCGAATTTTAAAAGGTAAAAAGATACAATATCCAGTTTTTGTTTTCTTGCGCCACACTGAAATATTTTTCAGTATAAACTGCCAATGCACTTGTAGAGATGTTAGTTTCAAATGTAAATTAACAAGTATCTATGACATTTTCATTCAAGAGATCAACACTTTGAAACTTCGTTCGACAATACGACTATAGTTATTAAGATTTTACCTGTTCTTATTTCTGTGATAATTCAGGTTTGAACTTCCTATATAGTATTACTGCTTATAATACCGATTCAAATATTATCAAAACCGGTGGCAAATTTAGGATCTTGTTTCGGGGGAGGGGGGCTTGAGAATCTATAAGATGCATTTGTGTTGTGCGTATAATGCGAAAAATAATAATGAAATTATTTCGGGGGCTTTGAGTTCGATAGCCGCCCTAAATATGCCACTGATCAGAATATATTTGTTATAATTATTAGTGCATAAATGTAAATTAACCTTCATAATATTACTAAATACTTATGTTCATTACATTTCTCACATAGAACAATATCATGGTGATGGGGCAAACTTTTTAGCGTTGTATCTCAGTTACATGAGTTACACATTATTCGCCTACATAAATAAATTCTTCGTTTCTGGATTAACAGATTTTACACGTAAATTTTCAAAAAAAAAAAAAAAAAAAAAAAAAGGAGCACTCCATTCTTGTTATGCACTTTTATCTACTTAAATTGTATGATGAGCGAACTGTGAAGATCTCTCTTAGACGCAAGTGTTATATTGATAGGCCGGGAACTAACTGCTTAAATATATTTCCTTTCCTCTTTCAAAAATTAATAAAATCACTTATTATGTTCTGCCTTGTCATTTATTTATTATAAGTATTATTATTTTCCAAGTGTAAAGTGAATATTTTATGGGCTAACTGGGAAAGGATATGACAAAGTTTGTCCTCTAAATGTTGCATGACATTTAATGTCCCTTTGAACGATTCCAACAGTTATACTACTTTCCGTTTGAAATTTTGAAGTTGTCCCCCCGTTGGAGGTCTTCACTAGACGCCACTGGTCTCTCTACTATTTTTATTGCATTCCACACATACGATTTGGTAATGCAATTTTTTGTTTGAAGGCTCTACCTGCAGTATTGGCTGCGATATAGGCCTGGTACGTTCTTATTGAATAACCCTTATATATATATAATTGAAGAGTTTGAGAGAAAACAATGATAACACTCATGTGAGCTTAAGTGTCGAAAAGAGTTCAAGTTTGAAACAACAACATATTACGTATGCTTTTTTTTTTTTTTTTTTTTTTAAATCTTGAATTGTTTCCTCAATTCAGCTCTCATGAATGTTATTATTGTTTTCTGTAAACCTGTAACCAACTCACGCGGTTTTAAAATTAGAGTTATCGTTGTTTTCCCCCGAACTTTTCAATCAATTCTGTACATTCGGTTTTCAGTCAAAATCAAGTGAAAAACTATATCACTTGCTTATCCTTGGAATGCCAATGTCGGGTCCAAATGATCTAGATCCTCAGAAGTTTTGTAATATTTATTTATTTATTTTGTATATTACTGTTGTCACACGCCTGAAATTCCATGATTTGTTCTCTCATCTTCCCATTTTTTTTTAAAAGTTATAAGTTTTATTTTTTAAAGTTACATTTTGGAAAGCAAAATATTGATAATAATGCTTTTAGTTTTGCGTTTCCTCTGTTGTGTCTCATCTTTTTCATTGCGAAAAAATCAAGACTTAGGCTTAAAAATGGTCGAAAAATGAAAATAGAGAAAGTGCATCCTTTTTGACAAGGCTTGTTATAAAATACAAGTAAAAAGATGTGTAGGCAGATAAGGTTGTCTCATTTCTGACAGCAGCCAGTCTTGCCTTCCGCAACCCTTTCTTCTTCCGAAACATATGATCAGATTGTCAACTAACATAACTTCGAACATATACACTCTCCACATTATTAGATGGACAATATTTTCTCATTTCATAACTTGTTATCCTCCCCTACCAACTTTTTGAAGGTCAGTGAGGAACAATGGTGTGAATGAATCAGTAGAGATTGTATCTGCAACTTCACAAGCAGGAAAAAAAAAAAAAAAACCCTGGTGATTCTCCAATACCAGAATTTGTGTTTATTTTTATATTATTTCCAGCGTTGTCAGATTTATTTTTAAAATGTAATATTAATGAAATATAAGAGCTAGATTAAAAATAAAAAAGTGAACATGTAGTATTGGGGTAGGTTAACAGCTGGAAAAAGTTTGAACTGCATAAGACAAATAGTTTTCATAATATTTTGGAAAGAAGTTCACCATGTTATTGTATAGGGATTCATGATTAATAAAAAGAATCTATGAAATCCGATTTCCTTTGAAGAACTAATAGCACTTACAAGTAGGAAGTTTACTTGTTAATTTCTGTAGCAGTTAATTTCTCCTTATTCTTTTATTTTACTCCATTAATATTTTGTGTATTGTTATTTTTATAATTTAGTATGCTTATGTATTTTTATGTACAGTAGAAACTCGATTAACCGTCACTCTCTGTTCTCCGTCACTGCTCCAGACAGTATTGTACTTCAAATGTGCCGTAATTGACGCCGTGCGTCGTGGAGAGCACGGAATAAAGTGTAAGCGAAATGGACTGAAATAGTTATGCGTCTGTTCCCGTCATGCTAGTTTCCACAAAAAAAAAAAAAAAAAAAAAAAAAAAAAAAAAAAAAAAAACTTGGTACAGTACTGAAACCCTTATGGAGAAAAGCATGGACTTGAAACACTCAAGATGCCAGAAATTAAATTCCAAACTGTTATGAATTATTTTCACGACGAATCTATATTAGTGTAACATGGAAGGAATACGGTTTACTCTGGCCCTGTTCAATCTTCAATCATTATTAGTTGTGATGGATATATATAAAAATCCATTTAAAAAAAAGGAGATGTTGCTTGATTTCCGCTTTTTCCAACGCCGGTCCGGCTTACGGCAGCATTGCACCAAAATGCATTACTCTGGTGCATTACTATCTGGAGTGGGATTGTCCTTGGAACAAGCGGGGAGCGAGACATCATCTCCAATAGGATTAGCTAGTACAGGTATACAATGGAATAAGAGATATAAAAGTTAGTAAACTGGAGGTTTGTGTTTAAGATTTTCTTAAGAGAATTGCTGATTAGATACGCTTCCATAAATATCTAGTAAAATTGAAAATTCTTTGTTTAAATTAAAGTTTCATTTTCTCTGACGTCATGACTATTTTTTAGTCCGTTGTTATTGATTGCGACTGTCCATTGTTATTGAACGCGGAAAATCCCCACCCCCACCCTCTCGTAGGCCCCGCCTCACTCCCACTGTTTTGGTAACTCAATCAGTTATTGTCAGTTTCACTGAACACCTTGAGTTGGCACGTAGATTTAGTGTGTACAGTACGAGTACTGTTACAAAACGTACAGAGTGTACATACTCCTTATCAACTTACAGTTGATTGTTATGCTTGGAAGATGGCTGAAAAGCGAAAACGAGTCGTGTTAGGACCAAAAACTCGAAATTATTAAACGTTTGGGGAAGGGCGAAACTGCAACAAGTATCGCGCTGATTTATGGTGTTGGTAGAACGACCGTCAATGACATAAAACGGGATGCCGAAAAGATTGAGCAGCATGTATCAAAAAATGCAGAGTACCGATGGAGATGTAAAAACTCGTAAAACTATGAAACCTGCTAGATATGAAGAACTCGACAATGCTGTGTATCAGTGGTTTATTCAAGCTCAAGTCAAGGAATTCCAATTTCAGGGCCAATTATAATGACAAAAACAATCGAACTTAATAAAAAGTTAGATAGGGATCCTAACTTTAAAGCTAGCATGGGTTGGCTTGATAAATTTAGGTTTCGTCACGGCATTCGAAAACTGGACATAAGTGGCGAGAAACTTAGTTCAAACAGCGCAGTCATAGAAGACTTCAGAGAAGAGTTTCAGGCAAAAATTACTGCTCTTAAACTTGTGAGAGAACAAGTGTACAACTGTGACGAAACCGGGCTCCACTGGAAAGCTTTGCCGCAAAAGACACTGGCATCTGCAATGGTCTGTGCGAATGCAACTGACAAACATAGGTTACCCTTAGCAGTGATTGGTAAATAAAAAAAATAAATAAATAAGTAAAAAATTTAAGAAAAACACGCGCATTTAAAAACTTAAATTTGAATGCTCTTCCTGTGAACTATTATTCACACACACACACACACACACACACACACACACACACAAAAAAAAAAAAAAAAAGCTTGGATGGACCAAACCATTTTTGCGGAATGGTTTCACAAAATGTTTGTACCACAAGTTAGAGCTTATCTCGCCAAGTTGAAGTTGCCGCAGGAAGCACTTCTCATTATGGACAACGCTCTATCACATCCCTTTGATGAACTTAAAAGTGACGATGGTAAAATAACGTGTCTCTTCCTTCCAGCCAACACAACTCCCCTCATTCAACCTATGGACCAGAGGATCATTGAAAACATGAAACGTCGGTACAGAAGAAGTTTCATTGAAAGTTTGCTGTCATCTGACGATGCAACGACAGTTAAGGAATTTTGGAAAACCTACAACATTAAAGATGCTATATTTAATCTTGCCAGTGCGTGGGCGGATCTTAAAGATTCAAGTCTGAAAAATGGGTGGAATAAGCTTTGGCCTGAACCTGAACCTGAACTTCCTACTGATGATACGGGGGCCGTGCTGGGATACTAATGAGGGCGGTGGACAAGTCTACTAAAAGGGCGCCCATACAAACGGAATATATATATATATATATATATATATATATATATATATATATATATATATATATATATAGAGAGAGAGAGAGAGAGAGAGAGAGAGACTTTGAAAGAAAGTATGGGTGCTATTTTATATCAAAATCACCAAGCCTCGAATCAAAATCCTCTTTACTACAGAAAAAATTTTATTTCCTGTAATAACATTTCTGTCAAATAAAAAGAAGTTAAATGTATCAACAACTTAATATAGCACGCCTATGGACGCAGGAGGCTCATTGCCGCGTTTACAGAAGCTCTCCATTGATTTCTGTCCTTAGAAAACTGAACCCAGTTTCTATTTTATATTTCAATCTCTGCGAGAACCATTTTAATATTGTCCTCCCATCTGCGCCTCGGTCTTCCTAACGGTTATTTTCCTATTTGGATTTCCTTTCTCCACGTGCATTAGTTTTTGGCTATGTGTTAAGCAAATCGTCAAAGAAATTTGTCCATCTATTTAAGATGCTATCTGTATCAGTGAGAACTGTTCCTTTAGGTTTCTTTAATATATAAGCACGAAGTTGATAGCCTTTCTTAAGTTCTTTGATGCATTTATACATGTCCCGAATGTCTTTGTTTTCACTATTATCTTCAAGTTAATTAATTTTAACTTTCTCTGTTCTAAAAGTCGCGTTCTCTGTTCTAAAAGTTTTAGAAGTTTTCTGCCAGGTGACAATGAAATTTTATGTAGTTATTTCGTTTGGATTTTGTAGCCAACAAAGATGTTGGCTAACAAACCATGGTTTGTTTCTACGTATTTCTGCGTGCTCCAATATTTCTTTTGCTGAAATTTTAATGTTATCTCTAATTTCAACCAAGTATCTTGAACACTAGTGCACTCCGAACCTTCTAAAACCGAGAATCTATTAGACACTTCAATCTGGCTCCCCTCTCACCTGACTCTTCTCTATTGAAAAAAAAAATAAAATAAACGGCTCCGTTTTCAGATATTAAATATTTCCTTTATTCAACGATATTCTCTCTCTTACTATCACAATGAACTCCTCTGAACGATCGAACATCCGTTGTGCTAGACTGTTCTTTTCTGTCTACTAAAACATGATCAGTTTGAATATGTGTTTTTCCATCTGATGAAGTCCAAGTATATTTATGAATGTCGCGATGTTGTAATTTTGTAATCTTCACGATAAGGTTTCTAAATATTGCACAGTTCACGAGTCTAACGCCGTTGTCACAACCTTCCTTATGCAAACATTTGTACCCTCTGGTCCTACATTCGCATTGAAACCGCCTAACAGAATTTTCATATGGTATTGCAGGAGATGATCAAATACCCGTTCTAGTCTTTCATAAATATTGTATTTTTTTAATCGCCATCCTTATTTTCTGTTGGGGCATGTGCATTTAAAACAATAATATTACACAACCGACCCTTAAGAGAAGTAAAAGAAAATCTATCATTAACAAATTCAACCTATGTAATTGCTGATATTACGTATTTGTTTGTGAACGGAAAGCCCTGTTTCTAGTTGGTAATTTTTATTTTGTTCCCCGTAAAAGAACTTCCTTCTCATCTAATTTCCTGATATCCCACTAGGTCCAACCTCTATTTCTAAACTCATATTTTACAAATTTTAACGCGCCTGCCCTATAGAGACTTCTTATATTTCATGTTCCAAATCTCAGGTCGATTTTACTTTGCGGAGATTGTGCCAAGTTATCAGTTCTGATCCGAGGATTCTGCGAACTTATCTGAACATTTTTTTTTTTTTTTTTTTTTTTTTTTACAGGATGAGGTTGCTAGCCTCCCAACAAATTCTCAAGCTGGATTATCACCCCTTGTCTGTCCGCGACTTCTTACTCAGTATATTCGCAGCTAACCTCTATATCCCAGAGGTCTTCTTCTCGATCCACAACCTGAGGACGCGCCATGCCGTGGTGGCAGGAAGACCACATTTTATGGAAATTAATACAGCTATATTTCACAAATACAACAGGTACTGATTATCCGAACATTGCTTTAAAACACACACAAACAATGAATATTCTCGGATATATGTATGCATATTAAGACTGTGAAAGCTTCGATGCCGTAAAAATCGTAAATTACAGACTAGTGTCAGTGTATTATTACATAAATGCATCATACCTTTGACTATCCGAACTATTCTTGATGTAATACATTGTTTCGTTTTATAGCTACATACCTTTATAATATTTTTGTAAGTGCTTATACTGTTTACCTGTTCTCTGCCAATAACAATTGTATGAATTTATAATACAAAACTGAAATACAGAAGAATGAAATAAAAAAAAAAAGTTATATTTCGCAGGGCATCTTATGTAAAGGGCGCTTTGTATTCTTCAGAGGTTCTGTACTATCAGTCAGTATTTGAATTTATTAAACAAAGCTGGTATAAAGGATAACTAAAACCACTTATCTATAAAGTGATGTTTCGTAGGGCGCCTTATGTAAAGGGCGCACTGTACCTTTCACGGGCTCTTCGCCAACAGTAACTGTGTGTATTTATTGTACAGAATTGTGCTATACAGAAGAGTAAATAAAATCGTTCATCTTTGATGTGGTCTCGGAAGGGCGCCTAATGTAAAGGGCGCACTGCACCTTTCATGGGTTCTTTACCAATAAAACTGTAAGAATTTATTACTAAAAACTTATACTTTTATTTATACTATGATATTTCGGAGGGCGCACCGGGACACGTCCCGGTGTCCCGGTGGGCCAGCACGGGCCTGGATACGGTTAGTGTTGAGGAAATTGTGCAACTTTGCAATAACGGATTTTACACTGAAACTTTAACGACAGAAGAAATAACAACCTGGTTAGAATGCGATAAAATGGATGGAGCTTTTCAACTTTTGAGTAACGACGAAATTATATCTAATGTTCTGCAGGTCAATGACGAAGCTGACGACGGGGATGGAGAACCTGAAACTGAGAACGAACCAGCCACTAGCCACTCCGAAGCCGAAAAAATGTTAACCCAGTGTATCGACTGGTTTGAGAGACAAGAGGAAGCGAATGCCACGCAGATACTTCTTCTTAGAAAAATACGCAACATTGCCGCACAGAAAGCTCGGCGTTCGAAGAAGCAGAAGAAGATGACAGATTATTTTTAAATGTGTGGTTATTTCACTACCAGTTCAGTGTTACTCTTGTATATAAGTATAGTACAGTAATTTAAATACAGTATAAACATGTATTATTCACTTGTATAATGTTATTTATTTCTTCCAGAACCTTTTAAATCTACTTATTGTAGAGGTTTATAACGATATTTCTGTTATCCGTGTATTCGCTTAATCGTCATGGTCCCGGTCCCTAGGGTGACACTGTATATACTTTAATATATTGGATACACCCAATGTATTATATTTTCTTCTTTCTTTAAATAAAAAAAAAAAATAAAAAATCTCAGTTAAATCTATATGAGAAAACTGGGTAAATATACTCTTTCAAATAAAAGTAGAATCATTGACATCGACGCACCTATGTTGAAGTTATGAGTGAAGAAACCAACAATATATATATATGTATACAGTGGCGGATCCAGGATATGATCAAGGGAGGGACTAATCCATAGTTTGCCGTTTTATCCAATGCAAAGCAAGATTGAAGCCCATTTTATCCAGCGTATACTTGAGCATCAAGGGGGGGGTGCTATAGCCCCTATACATATATATGAGTCGAATTGAAAACCTCCTTCTCATCATTCTCCTCCTTTTCTTTGAAGCCAGTTAAAAAGAATAAATTTACACTAGAAGAGATCGAGAGTAAGTGGTCATTGGAACATTTTGACTAACAAAACTGTCTTCATTTGAAAAAAGAAATGGAGTTTAAGAAATACTGGTATAAGTCATTTTGTTTCTCTTGAAAAGGAAAAAAAAAAAAACATCAAAACTCATAGTTCACTGTTAGAATGATTTGTTTCTTTTGAAAATGAAAAAAAAAAAACATCAAAACTCATAGTTCACTGTTAGAATGATTTGTTTCTCCAATTTTCTCAAATAAGTATTTTTTTCAACAAATATTTCTTGCAAGTCAACAATATATAGTATAATTACTTTTTTCATGAAATCACATAAATATGTTTTACTAGTGGGTATGTTTTGTTCGGACCATTTCTCGAACATGATTTCCTACTTTCATATTACTAAATAAATATTGCGTTAACAATGTTAAAATTGACATAATTAATTTTTCAAGAAGTTGTATAGACAGGGTAGTTTACTGAAGGCTAAATTCTGTTTGGTCGATATTCTTTGCGAAATGACTAGTATATTCAAGTCATTTATATATAAAAAAAAGTTCAGACAAACTAATTTATTTTTTTTATTTTTTTTTTTTATTTTTTACCGAGAGCTACTACAACTTTGTCCATATTTCACTAATATACTAGTACTACTTACATATTTCATTACGATTTAACTCACACTAGTACTCATTTTGCACTCAATGCCATCGAGACGATTAAAAAGAATTGGGTTGAGTTTAGTTTAGCGTCCCGTTCAGCAGCAAGGCTATATGTGACGTGGACCTAAGGCTTGATATAGTCAATGTATTATATAATTTGCACACTGAAAACTTTGAGCACGATTATATAACGATGTCAAGTCACTCTGAAAGTTTATCAAAATCAAATCTATACATTTATAATCAAATTTGATAGTATTAAATGTGATTACTAATAACATCATAATAGCTAATTCTTTCAGTCTGTTGCACTCCCTCAGCGCTAACCGGTTAGCATACGCGCCTTTGATGTGAGAGACCCGGGTTCAATTCCCGGCATGAGTTCATGTGGTTCGGATCCCACGTTAAGCTCTAGGTCCACGCCTCTTATAGCCCCACTCCTGTAGGGGACGCTAAACTGAGAATCAAATCAAATTAAAAATCTTTCAGTCTGTTAACAGATTACCTGGTGTTCAAAACATCTACGTCAATAGAAAGTAAAACGCTGGAATAGCTATATTTCTTCTACATAGCTTCCTTCTACGTAAAATTGAAAAAAAAAAAGTTATTGTAAAATTAAAGTTTAAAATAAGCAATATGTCCCGACGGTATTCTGCCATATTTATCCTCAAGCATATAGCCTTAAATGTCCTCTACATTTCTCAACATCTCACTTAACACATGTCCATTTCCTGATAAACCGCAAGAAACTTCAGTTTGTCCAATCTTAAAATCAGGAAGCAAACATGACCTCCGGAATTATATAGACTCATTGCTATTTTCTCAGCTTTTAAAGCTAAAATTTACAAACAAATAATACGTAGGTATACACACGTTTCTAATATTTCAATAAAAATTGAATTTACATTGAATAAATGCGACATAGGAAATCAAGTAGATGTTATTTATACATTTTTAAAAAGAAAATTACTGATGCTGTTGATTGTAATATTTTAATTCCCAAAGTAAAATAATTTCATTTTTCAACACCTGCTGTCTAGTCTTCTATGAGTCAGCCATAAATAATTGCAAACAATCAGCTGTATACAAGGAATATATTTGCAACAGATAAGTCACTATGACCTCTGGAATCCCTCAAGGATCCGATTTTGGGTCTCTATTGTTTACTCTGTCTCATCAATGATCTCCCAAGCGTAATTAACTCTCACAAAGTTAATTTATGCAGATGATCTCAAGCTTTATGAAGAGGTAACTTCACTGACATACTGTAATCTACTGCAGAAAGAATTTAATAATGTTTGAGACTAGTGTGATATAAACAAACTGCTCTTCATTAAATTGATTAACTTCACCAGATACAAAATCCAAGATAAATTATATTTATTCTATAAATTGAAAATATATACCTGTACTTAGATCGGAAACAGTACAAGATGATGGTGTTGGTTTTGAGTGTCAACTATACTTCAGTTTCCGTTTCGGTCAAGTAGCAAAACGAGGCAAAAATGTCCTAAGATTTATTGGTAAAGAATTATAGTAAAGAATTATAAAACAATTCTACAACATTGTACATGTGTAAGTACGAAATTAGGATATTCATCAATGACATAGAATCCCCACACTTATAGACACACTCTGCATCTTGAATGTGTCAAATATATTTTTTTCATATTTCTTACGTATCACACATATATCCAAAATTTAAATCCTATTTCAATATATTGACTAACTATAAAATGACATGGGTTTGAAAACCCAGAGTCGTTAACAATGTTCTATTTATTCACAAATTCTTATTCAGCATGCTTGATAGTCTTTAACTCCTTAATGTAATTAGTCTCGTACTCGAAGACAATAAATAAATAAATAAATAAAAAATAAATAAATAAATAAATAAATAAATAATAATAATAATAATAATAATACTGTTGGCTTTCCTCCCAGAGCCGATTTAGAATAATTTAGGGTTAGTTATCTTTCATGACTTGAGTCATGCACCAATACATATAATATACTATTATACACATATTATAAATAATATTGTAGTAAATCAATATTAAATGCTGCCACTTAAACTAAATTTGTCATTCATTCACGCACACACACATACATACAGGACAATGTATTGTTATAGGTAAAGCAGTTTAAAGAAACCATTATCTAACTACAGTTGGTAAACATTTATTATATCTGTTGAGAAATTTAAACACAAAAGGTTATGAACATGCAAATAAGTATACCCATAAATGTATCATCCCACATACAATATCGGACTACATCCATAAATATACATATATATTTGATATTAGTAGGCAGATGAAACGAAAATATTAATTATTTTTTTTATAAAATAGAATGCGCATTTGAAAAAACCTAGTTACCTTTTATAATATTTCATACGAAAGAAAAAAAATAAAATTGATGGTTAGAAATTGAGTCTGTATTTCATAAGAAATTTTAAAAGGAAGAACAATTCAACGAATCCTTTCTCGTACCTTCCGACGATTTGTTATGTTACACGTATTAGCAAAGCACCCCTTTGGTGTCCATGTACTTAACTTCACTTTATTTAAATGTACACACACGAGATCATATTTAAAAATTGTAAACAACACATATTCAGTCTGTAGATGTATTTATCTATACATTTTTTCCATTTCTTAGATTAAGAGAACAAAGCTTTGTCACTAATATCACTGTGACTACGTCACTTATCGGGTAATTTCAGTTATTATATCGTTCATTGACTAGCTTTAAATCACTATCTCCTTATATCACAAGGTACACACATTTATAGTTATATTCGTACAACGTATTGAAAAACGAGAATTTTCTAGGTCCAAAGGGATTTCTTTTTGTATCAAGAGCACGATTCCGAAGATGGAACACTGTTCAGGTTTGCGGATTCGTATATAATGGATAAAATTGAAATGTAATAGTACAGAATGATTTTAAGTTTATGAACTTGAGGGTAGATGTTTATTTGTGCAGTATACATTTCTCCGGATTCAACTGTAACTATATATGAATTGTTTTTTGAATTTATTGAGAGTAATGTTCCAATAGGAAGCATCCTTCTTTGCATAGGGGACTTTAATATAAGCCAAATAACGTGTTCTAATTTTGACCTCCTACTTTCAACAAATAAATGTAAAGACTGAAATAACTTCATGTCCCTGTATGACTTAGTACTCTCAAATCTTAATGACGTTTCCGTAATAAAAGAGTGTTCTCTTGTTCTAATGAAGACAGGCATCACCCAGCTTTACTTATCTCTTTCCCATTTAAACACCTGCAGAATCATAAGAGAGAAGTTAAGGAACCCGGTTTTAATTTTAGAAAAGCAGATTTCCAAAACATGTACACTCATGTCCAAAATGATTGTCGCTTATCTATAACAGTCTTCTTGTAAGGATATTATTTGATAATAATTTTGCAGGGTACTTTTAATACTGATACTATGTGTATAACCAGGAAATGTATATTTGTGGTAAATTTCATAAGAAAATAATTATAAATATGAAAATTAGAATGGGTAAAACAAAATGTTGCTAAATGGACAAGAAAGTTTTATTTTTGTTTTATTGTTCTTATTTACTGCTCTTTTGACATGAAATTTGCCACATCCATGTCTTTTCCGATTATACATCTACTAACATTGTAAGAAATACCGGGCGAATTCGTTATCAAATTATATTCCTACAACATATTTATAGACATGCGACAATAATTTTGGACATGGGTGTACATAGAACTCTCTAAAGTAAGCTGGGATTGCCTTTCGCAATCCGACGATGTAAATCTAGCATTAACAAACTTTCATCAAATGATTAACAACATACTTTCTGCATATGTTCCACCCAAAAAACATATCATCGGAAGATATCCATGTTGGTTTACTTATAATTAGACTTCGGATCGATATGCACTAAAAAACGGCAAAATATGCATGCAAATATGCGCTAAAAATCACGAAAATATGCACTGAAAATATGCAAATATGCACTACAAATTGTAAATATGCACCAATCAAAAGTTAAAGTTAAATTAGTAATTTTATTATCTTTAGAGAAAAAAAAGTTGTATTACTTGAACATTACCTTCTATCATTAATGTGTTTTTGACATACACTAGGTATCATTTCAGTTTAACTAAAATTGTAAATCAATGTTGAATTTTATAAATGAGAGAATTAAAATTGAATCTGCGAATGAAGTATAAATGTTATTTCACAAAAAGCTGTACTTGGTGCATAACTGATGCATTCATGCTACAATACGCATCTATGTAGTTTTCTGTGTTTTCTGACAAAACCTGCATTTATCAGTCAAAACATTACTGTGCATGAAAATGTTGCTTTCATGTCACGGGTCGTTAAGGGACAGTATTTCAAAGAAGCAATGTTATTTCCCGACAAATCTGAAATTCGAGTTCACAGAAATACTTTATTTACATTAGACAAGAATTTCATGCCATGATTTTTCGCGTCTATTGACTGTGCGTTTTGAAGAAATGCTTGTCCGATTGGTCTTGGTGGTGTCTGTTTCGTTATTGAATGAAACAGCTCAAATGCACTACAAAATCCTAGTCATCGCTCTTCCAATCTCGTTATCTTTGAAATTGAACTGAAATGAGTATTAATAAAGGCAAGGTTGCTTTTAATGTTTTCAGCTCCGCAAGCGTCCAAGGCTTCTTGAATACATTTGTCTTTTTCAGGTTTAATATTATATACAGTATATATATATATATATATATATATATATATATATATATATATATATATATATATATATATATATATATATATATAAATAAAGAATGCTCCAAGTATATTTGAATAAATATTCTCAGAGAAGTGAATAAACATTTCTGGCATATAATAAAACCTGCCTAGCCAAATTGAACAGGACTCGCAAAAATTTCCGTTAAAGATTTTAAAGTTAACGAAGATTGATTTATGCTTAACAAATAAATAAGGTATATACATATAATAAACATAGAGAGATAAAATAAAATGTACATAGGCCTGCTATATATATATATATATATATATATATATATAATGGTTTCAAAGGCCAAGACAAAAAGTATACGCTATGCCCTTTTCAGCGTTCTTCTCTCTATTTTGGTTTCCTTTTGATCTATCGTGTATATTATGCACCTTGTTCCATGTCTCTAGACCAGCTAGAAGACAAGTTAATTGTATTTGGAAATAGCCATGTAAAGCGCACTTCGATCAAAAACTCGCAGGGTATTTAGGGCCTTATATGACGGTGGACTAAAGGTTAAATGTGTAGGGTAACAACTAACGAAGACTTTTACGGATAACGTAGTTTATAAACCTAACCTTTTACAGAATGTCTAAAATTTTTCTAAAAGCTGGATTTCGGAACTTGAAACTTTCCGTTAAAAAGTATATTTTAACATCTGTTGTTAGCAACATAGGTTCTGCCTAATCAAGAGAATTTAACACTTTTTTTTTTTTTTTACCCTTAAATTCATGGGATCATGAAATACTTCCGTTTAAAATAAATTTCCATTTAATAAAGGGCCTTTTGAATGCAGTTTTTACTGTATTAAAAGTCTGTATTCAAAAACCTTTGTTTTTTAAAAAGAAAATAAATCCACTTGAAATTACTTTTTGTATCCAATTATGTGTAAATCCTAGAATATTGTCTTCTAGCGTAACATTGTCCGTTTCAAACAGCAATAATTTACAATGTATAATATTGACACTTTAAATGGAATAAAATGATTTTAGCGAGACTTGGAGCATGAATGGGAAGAAGGTAAAGTTATCAAAAACATAACAGAAGACTTAGGAAAGTTACGTTTTGAGAGACCAAGGTGTGTATCAAAGCAACACAAGCTTATATTTAAGGAAAACCTGGGAACTTATCTTCTTATCTCAGAAAGTAACAGCTGTGACAAGTTTTAGATTTTGTACAGGAAATATTTTAATTAATTGTAGAGCTCATTTCCAAAAGGGTTGTTCATTTCTTCCCTAAATACATTTTTCGACGGTTTCTTTCAGACGAAATCTGTCGAATATATATTAAGCCACATATGGGTTGTTTCATAGTTGTACCTATGTATAAACTCCTTACTAGACTTGAAACTGCTATGAAAATATAAGGCGGCCAAAAATAGAGAGCTACTGAAGGTGAGCTTTCGTTGTCGAACAGACTAGAAACGTCCTCTTCTGAAAACAAGCTTACTTACTTTACTTGTTTAGCATACGCTTTGCAAAATATATTTTCTTCTTGAATTGTTAAGGTCTCTCAAATTCAATCCATTGTTTCAGAAGATAACTTCTAGAAGAATGGGTCCATTTATTCGTAGTGGGACATCTTTGTCCAATTTTTGTCCATTTTTGTCTACCCAAGAACAATTTTTGTACCTTCGGGCACTTCGATCACCTGTAGTGCGACATCTTCAAATTCGAATTTTAACTAGCTCAGAATTTTGTCCAATTTTTTATCCATTTTTGTCCAATCAAGTAAAACTTTTATACTATTCAAATAAACGAGGGACAGCGATTTGAAAATTTGACCACATCGGTCACCTGTAACGCGACATCTATAACTTCAAATTTTAACAAGTTTAAAATTTTGTTCAATTTTTATCACCAACAAGACATTTTGCACCATTAAAATAAACGAGGGAGGGTCATTTCAGAAATTGGCCACTTCGATTAATTGCGACATCTTCAAAGTAGAATTTTAGTTAGCTCAGAATTTCCGTACATTTTTGTACCATCAAAAAAAAAAATGTACCACTTAATTTAACAAAGGAGGGCCATTTCAAAATTTTGGCCACTTCTATCACCAATAGTGTGACATCTTTACATTTTAATTCTAAATAGCTTAGAATTTTCCCTACTTTTTGTAGATTTTTGTACCACAAAGATAACGAAGATTAGAATATGAAAATGTCTCACTACAGGTGATTCAATTGCCAAATTTTTAAATGACCGTCCCTGTTTATTTCAATGATACAGAATTTATTCTTGGTGGTAAAAAAAATGTTCAAAAATTCGTCACAATTCTGAGTTAGTTAAAATTCGAATTTGAAGATGTGATTGAAGGTGATTGAAGTGACCCTACCTCGTTTATTTAAATGGTATCACTTTTTTTTTGGGGGGGGGACAAAATTCTGAGAAAGTTAAAATTCAAGTTTGCAGATGTCGCACTACAGGTGATCGAAGTGGACAAATGTTGAAAATTTACTCCCTCGTTTATTTGAATGGTACAACAATTTTTCTTGGGTGGACAAAATTCTAAAATTCAAATTTGAAGATGTCGCACTACAACTAAATGGACCCAGATTTTTCTTTAGGTATTCTTATACTGCCAATTTCAAATCCACAGACGTAACAGTAGCAACTTTAACTTCCGAGATGGGTGACGTGGAAATTGTTGTAGGTGGTTTGACACCGTTTTTATCTTCTTCCTAAAAGGTGAGAGTCATGCATAATTGCCGGGTGGATGAATCACTGATCCTTTTCTTATTCACCCTTCAGATGGCCTTCGAAACTATTCTAAACCGACAACAATGAACCATTTAAAGATCTTGAGTCTATTTATATTAGAAACTTGAAATTCCATTTATGAGGAAAGTTGTTAAAAATTATCAATTTGATCATTCCTTTAAATATGCATTTATATGCAGTAACGACACAAACATGCACTAACCTCCGAAATATGCAAATATATGCACTATAAAACTCTGTTATTTTACCCCAAAACAGCTGAAACGAATTTCTATTGAAAGAGCATATCAATATCACATCAGGAAAAAAACATGCAAATATGCAAAAATCCGAAGTCTACAAGACATACCACCATAAATGGAAAAAGGGATCACCAAATATACTTTATCATTGCGATCAATTTGAGAGACTGCGTAAAGAAATAAAATCTCACATAAAATTATCCTACAAAACTTTTATTTAAAACTCAGAATGCTCTATCGAAAAAGACCCGAGCCAGATCTGGAGCTTTATTAAACGCAAAACACAGCATTTGTCATCAAAGTCCCTTACATACAATTGTCATGATATCCAACATGTCAATGAAGTAGCACAGGCATTTGCACATTATTTCCATTCAGTTTACAACAATGTACCTGCCACATACACCGCATCGTTGACTCTTTGCTTGCTAATTGAACCGAATGTAATATATTAGACAACTTTCAATTAGATGAAATAAAACTCGAAGAAATAGAAAATGCTATACGAGCATTGAAACCAAAAGCATCTTGTGGTCCTGATAACATTCCTTCTTATGTTGTGAAAGGTTGCAGTGATATATTTAAATACCCACTTCGCACTTTATTAAATATTTCTATTAGAACAAATATTTTCCCAGATAAGTGGAAAGAAAGTTTAGCCTGTCCATTACCAAAATCTGGAAACATGAGAGAAATAGAAATTTCAGGCCAATTGCTATTCTGTCGCCCTTTGCAAAAATTCTTGGAAGTACATTATATGCGCGAATTTTAAATCATGTAAAACCTGTCCTTTCAGGTCTACTTCGACAAACTTATCAATTTTAACAAATTTTATAGTAACAGAATTAAATAAAGGCTGTCAAGTAGATGTCGTTTATACTGATTTTTAGCAAGACATGTGACGTCATTGATCATGATGTCTTACTACTAAAAGCAGCTTCTCTGAATTTTTCGAAACAAGCAATGGAGTATCTCGTATCATACTTGCATAACCGAAAACAATATGTATCATATAAAGTATTTGTTACTGAAAAATTTAGTACTTTATCAGGAGTCCCTCAAGGATCTAATCTAGGTCCCTCGTTGTTTCTGCTTGTCATTAACGATATGCCTCTGTGTAGTAAAACTTCACAAGTTCTTCTTTTTGCCGACGATCTCAAATTATACTCCAAAGTAAGTTCAATTGATGACTGCATGAAACTTCAACAGGATCTAGAGAGAGATTAAATGTGGTCTGATAAGAATAAATTAGTCCTGAATGTATCCAAATGTAAATCTGTATCTTTCACGAGGAAAGGAAATCCAATTACCTTTACGTATACAATAAGTGGCACTTCCTTGTCTACCCTAAATACTATCAAAAATCTAGGACTTATAT
This sequence comes from Thermobia domestica, assembly GCF_964235325.1. Lineage (NCBI taxonomy): Eukaryota > Metazoa > Arthropoda > Insecta > Zygentoma > Lepismatidae > Thermobia > Thermobia domestica. The sequence goes on along the minus strand of NC_137454.1, from coordinate 171,604,823 downwards.
TTGACAGCAAATTAACTTTTGCTCAACACATTGACGCAATAACTAATAGTGCATATAGGAACCTAGGTTTAATTTATATAGGACAGGATTTCTACAAAGAATCAAAATTTATAAGGTTATATTTTTCGTATGTGAGGTCAAAATTAGAATACTGCTGTACTGTTTGGACACCAAATATCACTAAATACACTGATGCAATAGAAAATATACAATTTAAATTCTTAAAAATGCTTGCATACAAGAAAACCGGTTTCTACCCAAAGTAAATTGATTTGTTGTTCTTACATAAATTATTAAACGATAAAATTGATTGTCCAGAATTATTCTCAGAAGTGTTGTGACGTGTCCCAGGGACATTCTACTGTAGGAAATCAAGAACTAACATATTACACAAGTCTCCTGTGTGGAGAATGTGTGCTCCATATAACGAAATGATTAGAGTTCATGTAGTAGATGTGTTTAGTATGTCAAAAAACAAGTTCAAAAGAATTGTCAGGCAATAACTTTGTATAATTAGATGACGTATATTTGTGTATGTATATAATGTATGTATAATAGTGTGTGTTAATAATTATTTATACGACACTATAATCGGGCATTAAGCCTGTTGTGTTATCCTTATGAAATAAATAAATAAATAAATAATTTACTGAAAAATTAGGGTTATGAAGACCTGCCTAAGTTTCATGTCTTATGCAGTTGGTATAATTACAGACGATATTAGTAGTTACATAAGTTAATAACATTACAAAGATTAAAGAGAATATCTACCATGCGGCGGTATTTTAAAATTCACAATTTATATTCGTCGGATATTTCAAACCTATGGCAACCAACGACCGTTCGGGGCAGGTACCAAGACCCTTTACACATATTTATCTTACTCAATTAAACATTATATGTACATTTCACTTTAATATCATATCTATATTCAATTCGTATTTATATCTCAACATACATATACTCAATGATCATTTAATCCTTCAAATTAATAACCCTGAAAAATGAATTTTCAAGTTGCAACACTTCATAAAGAACAATCAGACTATATTACTAATTCAACTCATTAACCGCGCATAATGATAAAATTCATATTCTCAAACATTCTGTTTGAAAAGTGGACATTTAATGTCCAAGACAGGCACGTAAACACAGAAAATATAGATATAAGTGAATCAAAATGTTAGCAATACTTTTGGACCCAAACATTTACGACAATATTTACTCTATGGCAATCAAAGGAACCAAAAGTAGAAAAATGATGGATAACACAATGGAAAATGTATTTAAGATGGGTAATCATGAAAGAAACGAAAGCAAAAATTTAATTGTATACTGAACTATCACTTGCAATCGCGGTGGGTCAAATTGTTGTGGAAAACGATCCCTTCATATTCAACATCAACAAATACCTCCATGAATCGTGTCTCCTGACATCTCAGTCAGAAATTCAAATTGAAATGATATATGTTAAATGGTAAAATATTTGTCAAGATATATCTTGGGGGAAAGGTTGAAAAATAAAAGAAAATCTTGAAGAAGAGAATAGAGAGGTAGCCAAAAAAGAAAGAATAGATGCGCGCCAAAGGAAGATATATTAGTATACTAAATACTACATTATAAGTGGTCCAATTTAGACATACAACAATTCACAGCCAAATATATTTTAATATGCCGGAAACAGGAGGCCTACTAAATGTGTGACCTAAAAATATATCTCCAAGCCCACGAGCTAGTCTGTGTCCTGAGCGAGATTTCCACAGACAGTGGCTTTATGGAAATCTCACTTCGCGCCGTGTCCGGCCGAGACCCTGGAGACTCCATCCTTACCGGAAGGTCAGTGTGATCTCTAATTTAGAATTTCTTAATAAAAAATATCCGACCCTTCAAAAACTAAGAGGAGTTAGGAGTAAAGTATGAAAAACTAGAATAAAATCAATAAAATAGAAGAAATCCTAACAGGGATTTGCTAAAATTTAAAAAAATAAATAAAACAAATTTTGTACCAGCAAGTTGTCTGAGAAATCTTACTAGTTGCTCCCAGTCCGCAAGATTCGCTACATCTTGAGGTGTCGATTAATTTTGATTACTACGTAGGTCAGAACTGAAGAAAATAAACACATGTGGGAGAGGGGAAACATCGACAGCTTGGTACAGAAATACGAGATTCTACTAATAAATTTACTAGGTTATTCGATCCTATCCACTCCGTCACCTCTGCGAACATTAATGAACTTGGCTTAATCAGGTGACGTCGGAGAGAAAAAATTCAGAGTTGCAGAGCAGTATCGCAAATGTAAGATGAAAGCATATATTTAAACTGTACCAATACTGCAAACAGCTATTCTGTTATGTGATTACTTGAAACTATCCGGAATCATTTGCTACATGGCCACTATTTGCATCGTCAGACCAGATGAGCAGTTAGTATGTACGCTTGCTATTATAGGTCGATTATATATATATATATATATATATATATATGTACGAGGGTCATGCGGAAAGTAAAGAATGTTTTGCGCTAGCGCGTGCGCGTGTTCCCCCACTCCCGCTGCTGCTGGGTTATTGACCTGGGCATGCTTTAGTCTCAGTCTGGCACCAGCTGCGATCCGCTACGGTCCGTCATTGCTTCGCTGTGCGACTGTAAAATGTGCGATACAATTACTGATCCCGCCAAATGTGAGGTTCGTAGTGTGATAAGATTTTTGAATGCAAGAAAAGTGCGTCCGATAGAAATTTATAGACAAATCACTGAGGTGTATGGAAATGTAATGAATGAAGCATCAGTTCGTAAGTGGTGCATTATGTTTAATGACGGACGGACGAATGTGCACGATGAGGAACGCTCGGGCCGGCCTTCTGTTGTGACTGACGAACTCAAATGAAGAATTGAGCGGAAAATTCAAGAGGATAGGCGATTCACTATTGATGGGCTGCACGAATTCTTTCCTGAAATTTCAAGAACTGTGTTGTACGAAATTGTCTGTGGTGAACTTGGTTACAATAGAATTAGTGCAAGGTGGGTGCCTCGACTGTTATCGGAGGAACACAAAACCAAGCGACTGGGAGCAGCATTGACTTTTCTCAGCCGTTACCATAAGGATGGCAATGAACTTTTAAATCGTATTGTTACTGGAGATGAGACGTGAATTTCGCACATCACTGCAGAAACAAAGCGCCAATCCATGGAATGGCACCATTCAAATTCTCCGACAAAGCCGAAAAAAGCCAAACAAATTTTAAACACTAGAAAGGTTATGGCTACGGTCTTTTGGGATTGTAAGGGTGTTTTGCTCGTTGACTACATGCAGAGAGGTGAGACCATAAATGCAGCTGCCTACTGTCAGACGTTACGTCGACTTCGCCGCGCGATTCAAAACAAAAGGCGCGGATTGCTGACCAGCGGCGTCATCCTCCTCCACGACAATGCCCGTCCTCACTCCGCGGCATTGACGAGGGACTTGCTTCAACAGTTTAAGTGGGAAGTTTGGAAACATCCACCCTATAGTCCAGACTTAGCCCCAGTGACTTCCACCTATTCCCAAAGTTGAAAGACTTTTTGGGTGGAAGCCACTACGGCAGTGATGATGAACTGAAGGAAGCTGTTAGTGATTGGTTCAACAATTTGGCGGCAACTGTGTATACCGAAGGCATAGAAAAACTTGTACCACGGTATGACAAGTGTTTAAATTTACACGGCGACTATGTCGAAAAGTAACTTAAGTATCACATAGTATGTAACACAAATTTCGCCTTTGTATGTCAGTTATTAAAGTGTTTATACAAAAACATTCTTTACTTTCCGAATGACCCGCGTATGATCAATACCTTGTGGTAAAATTCAAAACTTAGCACATATATGCGTTGGTGTCCTAATATTTATTCACATTCATTACAATATATATATTATCACTATCTTTATTTTTTATATTTATTCTCATTTATAACACAAACTTCTTTATATACACCCTATTCCATCATTCTGCCCTAGACTGTTTAAAGCAGTCTCATTAATTATATATATATATATATATATATATATATATATATATATATATATATATATATATATATTAAAATCAACAAGTCACTACAGTACACTGATCAATAAGAGAGAATTTGTATGAACTGATACTAAATTCTTTCAGTACAAATTACAGTATATTTCACTTCACGACTTCATATTATTTTTTATATGCAATGAGGATTCAATATCACTAGCTACCCTCTTAACTAACTGCATTATATTTTGAAAGCGACAACAATGCGATCGTTCACAGAAAGCAACGAAGAGTGAGAATTTGAAACTGCAGCCTGACAACAAAATAATGCCATATAGACAAATTTCAGTTTAGGAACAAAAGCAAAGTTTAATTGTGTTAGTAATTCTATTACCAGAGTATATAAAGTATTGTGCTTTTTACAGAAAAACTAAAGTATAATGTAATTTGTCTACATATTTATTCATATGGACCAGAACTAATATTTATGCGTCAATAGTTACAAAAGAAGGGTAATTTTCGGGTTGACTAGATCCTTAAGTCTCGGAGTGACAAAACACTAACGGCGAGTAGTTCTTTGCCTGACATTAGATGGCATTGGTATTATGAAAACAAACTTTGTACTACTAAACACGCTTTGTACTCTGTTATCGGTTAACTATAATCAGTATACTATGTAATGACGGTACGGAATTACTATGAATTGGTTTGCTGACCAAAAGAGATGAATAATTACACAACAATACACTGTCTGTAAATAAATAAATCATACTTTCACTCTCACATTACTCCTACTATCTACGTACTAAGTTACACACATACATGCTACATCCTACATAAGCCAAGAAAGCAAATACTAATACATATCACTACATATATTAATTCATATTATCACACAACTCAACTATACGTAAATCAAACAAATCACTAAATTTCACCATATCCACAATCGGCTCTGTAAATTGGAAGAAGGAACGGAGTAATCAGAACTAAAAGGCCCTTCTATTAACTAAATCATATTTCCAGTTTGAAAATTATTGCCAATGCCCCAGGAGGGACATATTGAAAGTATTAACGGGAAAAGGTCCCTTTCCTGAAGGGAAAAGAAACACTTTTTGATTTTTTATTTAGCCCATGATGCGTTTGAAGCTGTGATCAACTCAGGTATAAGTGATAGTCCCTGTGCTAACTCACACTGACATTATGAAATTTAACACAACTATACACAAGCATATGAATACCGCCATGTTAATAATAATACAAAATCACATATACTACATACAATATATATATATATATATATATATATATATATATATAGATGGACAGGCTACCGTAACCCTAATCTGAAGGGTTAAGGAAATTTGAAAGGGAAGCACTAATCTTCAAAACTTAGTTCGGAGAGATTACAAGCTGCGATGAATCCTGTCCATAATTAGCAATGTTTGCCAACATGGCGTCTGCTGAGCTGAAGTTCATATTTAACAGATTTTCTGACTGTTTTAGCTGAAATTTCACTTAATTAAGAGTTTCACGAGCTTCTTCACTATTTATTCATTATTTGAAACTAATTTTACCTGATTTCTACTGCTTTCTGGTTGAAAAATGCAAAATGTTTTCGGAGCAAAACTAGCGTGTTGTTACTCGAAGCCTTTCCCAAGCAGAACAACAGAAAGACGCGCCATAATACTAAGGTGTCAGAAATAGTTCCAATCAGAGCAAATTATTTTCTCGGCGGAAAATATAAAATGAATAGAAAATAGTAAAAACAGGATAGAACCGGATTTTGGGAGGATATGGGCATCTCAGAGGGACGAAGGGGGTCTAAATTATTCTGACAAATATCAGATTGGTGGACAATTTCGGAAATTTCTCTCCAATTGCTGATCTATGTTTTTGTATCGCATTGAGATGTATAATTTTAATTACCATCCATTTGAAGTGTCCACATACAGAGTTTACAATGAAATAATACACAAATAAAGAAATTATTCCAAAAAAATATAACTTCCTGGATTATACCGAAGCTCCCACATTAGTTTTAGTTTGATTAATTAAGAAAAGAATTTAATACATAGGTCGAAAATTATGTATTGAAAAATTTACAGCACACGGTACGTTCGCAAAGTATGGGTTCCTCCAAACAAACATTTTTATTACCTTGACTGTAATGGCACATTGCATGGCTTTTTAGTGATATTTAATAGAACTTTTATTGCTATAATTTTGAATAAAAAGGCAGCTGCTAGGCACACGGAAGATCGAAGTTCCTGCTCTATCATTCCAGTAACTAGTTTCCTCATTGTTTTCTACTGCAGATGGTCAAGTGCAAAGCAAGAATTTAAATTTTAATTGGTTTTGTGAGTATTTTCTTATAACGACATCAAGAAAGTTTGAAATAAATAATGTCTCAAATAAACATCCTAAAATGAGATAACTTAGTGCAAATCTCTGCCAGTTGAACTCTAAGAATTTTGTTTCTCATACATTTGAATTTTTACAAGAAATTTGTTAAGTTCTATTAATCAATTACAATAAGAACTTAAGGATATAATCGATTTTTGAATTCTAAACTATACGGTATTTTCGTAATTTTTATTCTTCAATAGAAGCAAGTAAGTAAATACAACTGTAGAAGTTACCAAATTATATTTTAATATCGAAATTTGATTCTAGTTTAATATCAAAATTTTTCTTTGAAGACAAGATACGATATGGGTGGTTGCGTATTATAAAATATTCACTTTACATGAAACGAAGCAGTGATATTAGTCATTTTCGATTACTAGCAGGGAATTAAAATTATTTTTAACCGTAATCTATTCGAGGATTCCAAAAGAGCATAAGTCATTTTTTGTCAATTTTGAGATATTGGTTCTATTAAGTTCCATTTCAGCAACCCCGTACATTAAACTGGATTTCATGCCAAAACTCCATAAATAAAATTAATTGTAGGCAAAAGAAAACAGTGTTGTTTTCCAAAATGTCCTTAGTCAACAGTATTTTCTGAAGTTATTTTCTGACTCATGCCTAGAAACGCTTATATATCTCTTGCTATAGATGATAATTTCACCGTTATCTTGCGAAAAGTAATCAATTACAATTTTCTTTTATGTAGATTATTTTTCTTTCACAGAAATTGAATGATGGAAACACACACAAAAAATCGTCTCCTGAAAAACTGACTTTTATGACTTAGGCTCTTTTGGAATTGAGCTCTTCAATTATTGCTAATTAGTACTTAAAATTGTATTCGTGTACTCCTAATTCCCGTACACAATTAGTTGCGCGCTGATGGTACCGGAGAATTGTGAAACATAGATATTTAGGGCGCATACAAACTCCTGTGTAATTCTCTGAACTTCTTATTCGTAGGTCCCATAATTTTCCAATCTACGGTGTTTTTGCCACATTTTTGGCGTTTTATAACTGTTTCTTTTGATACAAACTATCAACTCCCGGAGTTAGGAGTTAGATGATATTATTTCAATATATATAGGGTGTTAATGAACTATACTGACAAACTGTAAGAGGTGATTCCTTACATCAAAATAAGAGAAAAAGTTCATATGGACCTGTGGGGAAAAGTGCATGATTTCAGAGCTAGGGCTGTCCAAAATCGCGAAAAAGCCAAATTTCAACAGGCTCTATTTCAAATTCCAAAAACTGTGGATGGTGGTCCTTATCAGCGTAAAAGAAATCACGCGCAGCGTATACTTCTTGAAAATTGACGAAATATGCACTTTTGGTTTGGGTATGCGTGGCTTCCTTTACACTGATAAGGACCACCATCCAAAGTTTCTGGAATTCGAAATAGGGCGTGTTGAAATTTGATTTTTTCCCGATTTTGGACAGCCCTAGCTCTGAAACTATGCACTTTTCGCCATAGGTCCTTATGAACTTTTTCTCTTATTTTGATGTGAAAAATCACCTCTTACAGTTTGTCAGTATAGTTCATTAACACCCTACATATATTGAAATAATATCATCTAACTCCTAACTCCGGGAGTTGATAGTTTGTATCAAAAGAAACAGTTATAAAACGCCAAAAATGTGGCAAAAACACCGTAGATTGGAAAATTATGGGACCTACGAATAAGAAGTTCAGAGAATTACACAGGAGTTTGTATGCGCCCTAAATATCTATGTTTCACAATTCTCCGGTACCATCAGCGCGCAACTAATTGTGTACGGGAATTAGGAGTACACGAATACAATTTTAAGTACTAATTAGCAATAATTGAAGAGCTCAATTCCAAAAGAGCCTAAGTCATAAAAGTCAGTTTTTCAGGAGACGATTTTTTGTGTGTGTTTCCATCATTCAATTTCTGTGAAAGAAAAATAATCTACATAAAAGAAAATTGTAATTGATTACTTTTCGCAAGATAACGGTGAAATTATCATCTATAGCAAGAGATATATAAGCGTTTCTAGGCATGAGTCAGAAAATAACTTCAGAAAATACTGTTGACTAAGGACATTTTGGAAAACAACACTGTTTTCTTTTGCCTACAATTAATTTTATTTATGGAGTTTTGGCATGAAATCCAGTTTAATGTACGGGGTTGCTGAAATGGAACTTAATAGAACCAATATCTCAAAATTGACAAAAAATGACTTATGCTCTTTTGGAATCCTCGAATAGATTACGGTTAAAAATAATTTTAATTCCCTGCTAGTAATCGAAAATGACTAATATCACTGCTTCGTTTCATGTAAAGTGAATATTTTATAATACGCAACCACCCATATCGTATCTTGTCTTCAAAGAAAAATTTTGATAATAAACTAGAATCAAATTTCGATATTAAAATATAATTTGGTAACTTCTACAGTTGTATTTACTTACTTGCTTCTATTGAAGAATAAAAATTACGAAAATACCGTATAGTTTAGAATTCAAAAATCGATTATATCCTTAAGTTCTTATTGTAATTGATTAATAGAACTTAACAAATTTCTTGTAAAAATTCAAATGTATGAGAAACAAAATTCTTAGAGTTCAACTGGCAGAGATTTGCACTAAGTTATCTCATTTTAGGATGTTTATTTGAGACATTATTTATTTCAAACTTTCTTGATGTCGTTATAAGAAAATACTCACAAAACCAATTAAAATTTAAATTCTTGCTTTGCACTTGACCATCTGCAGTAGAAAACAATGAGGAAACTAGTTACTGGAATGATAGAGCAGGAACTTCGATCTTCCGTGTGCCTAGCAGCTGCCTTTTTATTCAAAATTATAGCAATAAAAGTTCTATTAAATATCACTAAAAAGCCATGCAATGTGCCATTACAGTCAAGGTAATAAAAATGTTTGTTTGGAGGAACCCATACTTTGCGAACGTACCGTGTGCTGTAAATTTTTCAATACATAATTTTCGACCTATGTATTAAATTCTTTTCTTAATTAATCAAACTAAAACTAATGTGGGAGCTTCGGTATAATCCAGGAAGTTATATTTTTTTGGAATAATTTCTTTATTTGTGTATTATTTCATTGTAAACTCTGTATGTGGACACTTCAAATGGATGGTAATTAAAATTATACATCTCAATGCGATACAAAAACATAGATCAGCAATTGGAGAGAAATTTCCGAAATTGTCCACCAATCTGATATTTGTCAGAATAATTTAGACCCCCTTCGTTCCTCTGAGATGCCCATATCCTCCCAAAATCCGGTTCTATCCTGTTTTTACTATTTTCTATTCATTTTATATTTTCCGCCGCCAAAATTATTTGCTCTGATTGGAACTATTTCTGACACCTTAGTATTACGTGCACTACGTCAACTCGTAATCATTATTTGAAATTCAAACATATGTAGGCATAAAAACCAAATTATATGTTATAGGCCTATATAATGCTAGGAAAACATACGTATAAACAAGAAGCACACTATATATATCGGGTGTTCTAAAAATGGCGCCCACGAACCACAGAACACTATTCTACAGGTCAAAAGAAAGCGAAAATGTTATATGATGGTTTGCCCTCCGGGGCCTGCTTCACTCGCTATGGAGAATCAAAATCTCACAATGTGGCAACGTCGCAGATTAACTTAGAGCCATTAGCGTTGCTGTACGAATACAACAACCTGTTAAAACGATTGCTACACTAATAAATGATGCTAGTTTCAATCAATATCGACTTTAGCTGCCATCTGGAAAGAATCCATATAACTATTTAATAGATTGGTAGATCTAATCTATGGTACTTTAGTTGCGACGTTGCCACATAGTGCAATTTGTGTCTCCAGACGATGACACGAAAGCTACAGACACAGACACACACACACACACACACACACACACATACATATATATATATTGCTTTATTTTGACTTGTAGAATAATGCTCTGTGGTCCGTGGGTGCCATTTTTAGAACGCCCGATATATATAGTGTGCTTCTTGTTTATACGTATGTTTTCCTAGCATTATATAGGCCTATAACATATAATTTGGTTTTTATGCCTACATATGTTTGAATTTCAAATAATGATTACGAGTTGACGTAGTGCACGTACAGGAAAGAATCCAAGAGTTGAGTTGATTTTAGTTTAGCGTCCCTTTCAGCAGCGAGGCTATATGAGACGTGGACCTACTGATTAACGTGGAATCCGAACCACATGAGCTCCCGCCGGGAATCGAACCCGGGTCTCCCACGCCAAAGGCGAAAGAATCCAAGACCTACCCCGTGGTGTTATTGCTCCGAATTTAGATGAAATTTGAAACATATTTTGATGAACTGTATAGATAGACAATATTTAAAATTTAGTTTTTAATCGTGTTTATACGTATTTCTAATAATCTTACATTGTTAGTTAGGCATCGTGGCAATATGGCCTAGAGAACCTAGTTCGCTGAGCCTCTGTCTTTGAAAAATGGTCTCCCTGGGTTATGAAATAGACATACATGCACTTTAGCCGAAAGAGCAAATCCGTGAGACAATAAATTAAATATTTATTTTTCTGAATTAAATACGCAGTAGGGAAGGAAAAGAACAGTTCTTGAGCACTTTAGTAAAAATGGTAAGTAGAGATGCAAGGGCTAAAAAAAAAAAACGGCTTTATTTGGAAAAACTCGGTTTTTTCTGCTTCGCTTTTTTGCTTGGGAAATTTTGTGCTTTTTTCAAAATTCTGCTTTAAATTGATAAAGAAGACTTTTTTTCGCTTCTCTATAACACAAAAAGTCATTTAATTAGTGGGTGATGCCGATAATAATATAAAACCTCGAAAATAAACCATAATTTCGGAAAGATATTTCAAACAATTTTTCTTCAACATTTTTATGTTATGAATTCCAAAGGATTAACCAATGTATATAGTAAGAATTTTTTAACCTCCTATATACAAAAGTAAGCAGGGTTGGCAAGAACTATGGTTGTTTTTGAAAATGTCAAAAACCCGTTTTTTGGGGGTAATTTAAACTAGGTTTTTTTGGTTTAAACCAGGATTTTTGATTTAGATATTTTGCTTTATGTATTTATATTACATATTGACAGAAATAAGTTTGTTCCGCCTTTGTGTTATTATACAACAGCGGGATTACGCTGGAAGAGGTCCCATAAGCTTAAAGAAGTCCGGTCAGTACATTTCTTAAATTGAGAAACTCCCGTCATTACTTTAAATGTAAAACAATAACGGGAAAATCCTGTAATTGCTTTGCATGTAAAATTTAAAGGTCAACGTATCATAATCTGTACGCTAAACCTGAGGTATTAAATTACAAATTTAGTATGTAGATGTCATTGATAGTCCAATCCAAGCTAATGTTGGAAGCTACGTAGGCAATCTATAAATTTTGCCAATTTCTATCAATATATTTAAGCAACCTTGGCTTCTTTATAAAACAGCAGGCATTCAGGCATGCAGAAATATACAATTTGGTTTCGTTTCATATGTTTAGGCTTAACATCCTTACGTAAAACCGAGGTTATCAAGAAGACTTTCGCTGAAAGTGACATCCGAACCACTACTTGGTTGTTTACGCATGAAAGAAGGGTTGTGGTTCGACCGAGAATTGAACATGGAACACCTTGATTAAAAGGTGAAAAGGAAATAAAACTAATGCAGATGGTTTGATATCTGGAAACGTCACCATGAAGTTCACACGAATCGCATTTTTCGTTTTTTTTTTGTTTGTTTGTTTAAACCAGTTATTTAAAAAAAGCTGGTGTAAACCAGCCAACCCTAAAAGTAAACACTTCTTTTAAAAAATACACAAAAAACTAGCAAAATTGTAAAAACTTATGTAGTATTTGTACTTCAAAATATTCCATACCCTCTTTTTGAAACAAAATAAAATTAAAATAAAACATAAGAGAAATACTTAGATTTATATGATACACTTAAAGACTGCACATCTAAAGCTTTTGGTTCTGTATATTCTTGAAATTCTACAGTTAACTTTTATATAACCACCATCACGGCTTACCCAATCCTCAAGTTTTCTGAATTTTTAACAAGAGGGATTCAACATACCATTACGGAACACCCCTCCCTACCAAAAAAAAAAAAAAAAAAGACTACGGAATTTATTTAAGCTAAATACAACTGCGCAATAAACATGACTGAGTGGTTAGCTTTTGCGCTTCTATCGGAAAGTCCTGGATAAAACCCAGCATTCGACCATTCTGACAAAGCTTTCCTTCATTCTATCTGTGAATGTAGAAATAGTGCATGTACTGTGAGTTGGCTCACTTCCTTTCTTATTGTTTTTAAATCGTTATTATTACAAATTACCAGCAGTAACCGTTTTGCGAAGATTAGGGGGGCGATCTTTCGGACTGAAGCCTGTTAACCAAAGTTACGGAATGTCTAAAACAAACGAAATATCTATTAGTTATGCCTTTACTCATAAACTTTAAGCTCCCGTCAAATAAAAATTACGAATGTTTTCAAAAACTAAACATTAGTAAGAAAAACCCCTCCCAAAATACTTTTCTAAATCCGCCACTGATTCTCAGTATAAAATGATGTTCAAGGTTGTATCCGGAAGATTATTGCTAAATATATAAAGGAAAACGAAATATTAGTTATGCGTGTACTCATAAACTTCAAGCACCTCCCAAATAAAATTAGGACTTTTTAGGAAACGAAACAATCAGAAAAAAAGCTCCTAGAGTACTTTTCTAAATCCGCTACTGAGTATTTGTATAAATTGGTATTCAAGGTTGTATCCGGAAAATTACTGCTAAATCAATGCACAGCTATATAGAAAAACGTCAGTTTAACTTTTGCGCTAGAAGCTGGAGTACTAAGCTCTTAGAAATAAAACACAAATGACAAACTAAAATGATCTAGAGAAGAAAAAAATGTCGATAACTCAAAAGTTAAAATAAAGTTAAATAGCCTCTAAAATTGCCCTCAAATACTACATTCTTCATGTTTAATTCGTAAAACATGTGCTCCATCCATCTTGATGGTGAATTTCAGAGTGAAATATGGCATTTAGGTCGTGGAATTCTTATCTAACTATAGTGTATACTATAGGAAAGCTATTTAGATAGAAAAATCATGAAAATGAAAAAAAAAGCCAAAATTTCCAAAATTCTCGTTTTTTTTCCAAAAAAGCCGGCTTTTTATGTGAAAAAACCATCGATTCAAAAAAGCCGGCTTTTTTGCATCTCTAATGGTAAGTGATGATTCATTTTGTTACCAAGGTCTCAGCATTTACAAACATTTAATAAACATGCTTTGTCGGCTTGTATCGATCACGAAATGTGTAAAGCAACTTATTCGACTTCGTCGACATCACATACTTCTACTTTACGCCTATCCGTGTCTCTTCTTAGTAGAATCAATTGAACTGAAGAAACAAGTTAAATTTAAGAAACAACTTGTGAAGTATAATGTTAATACTTTGATTCTTATTTTAAAATTTGTCAATAATTTTTAAAATTATTGAATATATATCTGTTTTCATTCTTAAAAATCATACTAACATCCAAATATACCAAATGCAACAATAAAATGAGCATACACATTAATAAATTAAATAAAAGGTAAAAAAAAAGTGAAAAACAAGTTTGTATGTCCTTCACTTACTGCAGAGTAAACAAACTTAACATGCATTTAATTTGAAACAATAAAATTAAACTGTTTGATGGTGGAACTAATCATGCTTCATTGATCTTTGGCCTCATCTTTTGGTGTTACTCAACACACAACAAACCTGTCAACAATCAAACAAACTCATGTGCATGTTTATATGCATGGGTTAGCTTATGTTATATATGTTTGTGTCAATGTGTGTATGTGTACATATTACAGCTTGCTCTGTACCCAAGTATACTTTTTAACAGCAATATCTATGTTATACTGAGTACGTGTAACTATATATATATATATATATATATATATATATATATATATATATATATATATATAATATTAGGTGAGCAAAATGCAAGCAAGAGAGAAAGTGTGACGATAAGGGGGGTGAATGTGAATTGGGAGGTGGAGGGGGTTTGAACAGGCAAACAGTGCACAACAAGCGAAGCATGCAGTATAATTTGTCACATGGGAATTCGAAAACATTCTGTTCAAACACCAACAGTATTCGAACCAATTTGCACAGAACACACACACACACGTACATACTCATAATAAAGAGGCTATACACCCTCACTCTCACCCTTTCTCATATGTAGTCTCATTCTAGCTCTTACCCATACATATACTACAGAATATGTACTGAATACAAATATATACATATACACATTCATAGTACGTACATATCAGTTTATTATGCCCAATGCTAACTAACACATTACGCTTGAACGCAAATTATGTAAATGTGTTTCTGAAAAAAAAAAGTTCGTTCTTGAGTACGCTATAATAATATATTGATTAACTAGTTGGTTAAGGTTGATGGCATGTTCACATAAGTACTGGCTTGAACATTTTGAAGTTATAGACCAGTTGTAGATTTCTTACATATATTAACTTATTTTGATTTTGAAGTTAGGTAAAGTTGTATTAAGTTGTTAACAAGAACAAAAATAATACCTAATTTATTATTTATGTTTTTACAATTCCCTCCTGAGAATATAATATAGTATTTTCCATAAACGTAAACTTAAACTTGACAATCAAGCGGTTCCAGAAGCAATGCTGATTGTATGAAAGTAGGTTGTAAGAAAATTGGCTCATATTGTGTGAAAGTAAGACTTGTCTTTACAGTACTCGTAGTGAAAAATGCGCTAACAAGTTCCCGGAATATATTTTCTTAAGAAAATACTGTGCTATAAGAAGGTAGATATCAGGATTGAAAAAAAGTTTTTTTTTTTAAAAAAAGAAAAATAACAAAACATGTGTTCAAAACAGAAAAAAGGTGTTCAAAATGATTTAAAACACATACAAGAGAAACATGTTTTAAACATTTTGAACAGTTTAAAACATATTTCAAAATTCTGTAATAACGTATTTGTAAAGACATTTTTGCTCTTGCAACCGACCTTTTCATCATTTTATCCTCGTTGAAACTACAGAATATTGGGTACAGAATATTTCAGTATAGATTAGTAATTCTCAACTTATTTTATATCACGACCCTCTTTTATAACACCTTCTTGCCAGCGACTCTAATAAGTACTTTCTTGGTTGTAATAAGCTTTATAGGTAGATTTTAAAATCTATCTACTATAGAGATTTCACACAATCTATCAATGTACATGGCGAAACAAAAGTCCTCGCCATCCTTGTGTATTGAGAACGGGTTCAGGGAGAATGATGAAACTTGGAAGTGATCTGGCACATTAGATGGTGCTATCAAGCATCATGGCGGACATTTTTGCTCGGTATTCGAAATTTCAAATGCAAAGAGAGTCATGTTACATGTTTTAAGGCTAGAATTTTACTAGAAATACGGTTGTGCGGTCATTTTAGCAGTAAAAAAGTCATTTCGGAGTTACCACTTCTTTAAGTTATCTCGTTATGCCTTGAGGGACCAAGCTAGCGTTTCGTGGAGGCGGGTGAGATTTTAGTTGCAAAATTTGATTACTATTTCAGAACACTGATACTAATAAAATTATTTTTAAATAATAAATTTTCGAAAAGTATTCTTTGAACCACACTGTATGTTATGCTAACTTTAGAATATTTTGTGGGAGTCTATGTAATTGTTTTTTTAAGTTAATAATTTATTGAAGAAAAGCAATATTTGGGGAGTTCAGAGCACAATGTATTCAAATCCATTTTCAATAAAATTCAGTTTTGCTCAGCAAATGAATTCTATTTCGAAACGTAATATCTTCGCAATCAAGAATCCAAAACAAATGTAACTAGAACTATGCGAAAGGGCGTGGGGTAGTTTCATATCACAGCCGCTAGTCAAGGTCGTCAGTGGCACAGGATGTCAACCACCCCGATTCAGAATTTCAGATTTTGTTGGCAGAAAGACAGTTTTGGAAATATATTGATAAGCAAAATCCAACAGAACAAGCCTGAGGTCTTTACACCGAATAAATACAGAGAAATACAGATGATCAAAACTGGAAAGTTGCTTAGGCCCAATTTCCAGAATTTTAAGCAGGCCCGAAACTCGAAAGCAGAGCCAACTTTGGAATTCTTGGGTCAAAAAATATACAAGAGAGCAATATAGGCCTATAGCTCTTTACGGCCAATGGAAATGGATTATAACTGATCAAAATTCGTATTTATTCGATGTAGGTACTTCAATTTTTTTCTGCTGGACTTTGTTCGGGAAAAGGTTTCTAAATCTGCATTACCGCTCCCAAAATCTGAAATTCAGGGTAGGGGGCGGATGACCTCTAAACGGACACCAATTTCTAGTGGCAATTATATAAAATTCTAGATTACATCTTGTCATGTAGTTTTTGTTTCTTTCATCTCGGATTCATGGTTGCAAAAATATGACGTTTCCGTCGGTGTATTCTTTTGGACACACCCTGTATTTATTTATCGTAATTATACGTCATTGACTATGGTATTCGGAGCTTGACTTCATAATCATTTCCTACGCTGCAGCGTACACAATATAATGTTAATATCTTAAATTTATGAGCAAGGAGGGGGAAGTTAGCCCACCTGTTCCCCCGTTCCAGAAACACCCTGGTCTAGCGGTTGTCCTATGAAACTCTAGCCCACACCCTTTCACGTGACGTGATTTTGTTTCATTTATTTCGGACTATTGGTTACGAAGATACTACGTTTGTTGAGCAAAAGTTAACCTTTCTGAAAATGGACTTGAATCCTTTGTGCTCTGAACGCCCCATATCTAAAAATATTTTATAAAACTGAGTATGAGCCAAATTTATCCTGCAACCCAAGTTTATTCGATTAATTATAAAATTAGTTTGTTTAGTTTGATTGATTACAGTTTTGCATCAGTAGCAAGGCTATATGAAACAGAATTTATTGTTTAAGGTGGGATCTGAACCGCTGATTTTGAAATTTTACGTCGGATCACAGTCAAAATCTTTACAGCAAATTGCGACGTTGGTGCCTCTATCCTCAAAATTTAATGTTAAAAGACTGAAAATTGCGCCCTGTAGTGTGGTGCATACACATAGACACGCGAACGAATTGAGATCAAGTCGTCCCAGACACTGACGTTCGGCACTGATGTTATAATAAGTATCAGGCTTTAGTGGTTAGTTACGCGGGCCACTGCCATATCTTGAGCTTTCTCGCCTGGTCCCTTCATACAAACTATGCCAAGGTGGGGAATAGGGGCGAAATAAAATATCCATAATATATTGAAAAAGATATTGTTGATACAAAATTAATTCTTACCTGAAGTTCCCAGTAGCATCTAAACCACATCACTGACGCTAGAATCATCAGAAGCAGTTTTCGGATCAATACTTTTACCATTTGTTTGAATTTCCAGATTTTTCACAGCATTGCATTTTTCATAATGATTCTTCATTCTTTGAACTATACTGATCATTTCTTTCTTACACGTTTTGGAACAAGCTCGTATGGTCGTTTTCTTATCTGATAGAGTTTGAGTTACTTTAATAAATTTGCTCCAAATGATTTCCTTTTTTCTTCCCTTCTCATGTTAAACGATTCCAAGTTGTACGGAGACTGAGAATCAATATGCTATATTAATGAATGCCTGCGATACTATAATTTCAGAACCGCAATTTCGTGAAGGACCCTTTGTTTGTTTTCTGAACACAACACAAAAATTTATTGCCATGATAATTCTTTTATTATTTAATATCAGTTCTACAAGTAGTCCAACCTTCGACTACGACATTTTCCCTCAAGCTAACTGATAAGCATTTAGACAATGCAATAAACGCTAAAAACAAGGGGGAAAAAGGAGATAAACTAAATTGTAGATCATCATATTGACATGCTGAAGCCACGAGAAATCAAAACATTCACTTGCGAAGAAAATAGTCTTCTGAATGGGAAGCACTTTTTGACAATTTTGACAAGCTTTAATCATTTGTTCTAACATTTTGTTTTAAACAAAACAACCCTGGTAGATAATGTGAAAGATTTAAGTTTTAAAGCTTTAGATTATCCTGGTACTTCTGTATCTCTTATCATTATCTGTAAAGTATAGTGCATTCATTTCAAAGTTTAAATTAATATTTGAATCTTCATTCCCTAACAATTATTTTTTAAAAAAAGAAACAAGACTCTAAAAAGACGTGGATTACCATTGGTATTATCATAAGTAGTAGAACCAGGGACTTATTTGTAGCCAGGGAAGCCTGGGAATTTCCCCCCTTCTAAGTTTTGACTTCCCTGTCTCTGGGTTTAATTCAGTCTTCCCAGCCTAGGAAGATATATTCCCCCTTTCTCAAGCTATGATCTGTTTTGAAGTACAATGATTCAACTTCATGTTTTAGTAGCGATTCTTTATTTTTTCAGTATGTTTTGTCGCGAGCTATGTTGGTCTTGTTTATAGCTTTGCTTCCCGAAGAATTGTTCGTAGAATTGCTTCCAGTTCCTTCTGCAGTGTGTAAGAGAGGCTTTTCCAGCTTGGACTTACAGCATACTGACGCTAGAAAACGTTTATCTATAAAAACCCTCAAATCTCTTCTTTCCATATACGTTAATGGACTAGACTTTACTTCTTTCACTGCAGAAAAGTATGCCTTCAGCTGGATAAAAAGTGGACATTATGCTGCTACCGATAAACCAACGGAAAAAAGACGATATCCAATGTAAATCAATCTCCTATTGCTTCACTATTTAAAGTGAGGTACGCTGTGAAAGTATTGTTAATTTCTAAAGACAGTGTTAGATAACACTCCATAAGTCATACCTCAGCTTAACTCAGGGTGAAATCGGCAGTCAATCCTTTCTTGTGATTTTGTTGTAAAAACTGTAAATATTGTAGGCTGCAATGGCTGTTTCAATTTCGAAAGTAAAAGTGAAAGGAAAGGTAAAGTATTTTTTTTTCCCTAGGTAGCATCATATTGGTAATTATTTAACCCCTTACCGCATGCCGTGCCATATATGGCACATACCCTTTTTTCACTTTAGCTTTTTTGTGATTTATCAAAGGCATCAAATGACTGTTTTGTTTGCTGTGTGAGATATTGACTTGTATGAATAAGAGATGTTGGTGTCCTCTGGCATGTTCTTTGTGAGTTGTAAGTGTGTTATATATGGCACTTACTTATTTCTCGTCGGAATTAAGTGAAAAATCTAAAATTCAAGTTTTAATTCATTTTTCAAGTTCCCATATGAGGATTTCCAATACTGTTATTTTTTTTAGCTAAAAGAAAAAAATCATGCAGAAAGGGGTTAATATATGCTCATGATTCTTCGGAGACCAGATTACAGTCTTTGTTGAATTCTGGATTCATTTTAATACCAGTATGTTTTGTCGACCAGAAGTTTACTTTCAGCAGAACAGTGCTAGGGTCACACACCCCTGAATCTAATTTTATTAAGTACAAGAGGCAAGTGCCAAAACTCATTTATGATATAAGGAATGACGCCTAGTACCGTCTTTGAACTTCTATTTAATAAAATCAGGTTCAAGTGTATGTTTACCTCGTATGACTGTTCTGCTCAAAGTAAACTCTTACTTTTTATCGTATTTATTGTTCGGGCGAGGAATTTGGTATTCAAAGACCAGATCAGAACGGACTAAAGAACTATTTGTCATAACAAAACTGTTTTAGGTAGGAGTGTGACACTTGTTACAAGTTGTGCAGATTGCAATACAACTATATGGCTTTTACTGGATGCTGCACACTTGCCCTCAGAGTAGGACGAAAAGTAACAAGGCAAATAACGCATGTAATCTAATCTACCTAACCAAATCTTATCTAACGTACCTACGCGTATTTATTATAAAATTGTTTTTAAAAAGGTTAAAAAAAAACTATGAACTTGGGGACCGCCTATCAAACTACTAGCATAATTAAGGTTAAGCAAGTAGGTAGGTTTAAAAATAACGTTGCCCCAACCCGACTTTGAAGTTGTTCTGTTATACGGAACACAATCTTGCATAGACATTCCCCCCTTCTACAAAATCCACAAATAAATCACTGAGTAGAACCCTAAAGGAACTAGATGTCAAGTGTAAAAAGACAAATGATGACTGTATTACAGATCTTTACAAAAGATATAAGACAATTTACAGAAGTTGAATACGCCAAAGCAAATAAAAATAAAGCCACATGGAAAATAATAAATCAGGAGAGCAACAAACATAAACAAAATCAGGAAAACATAAATTTACACATAGACAATTCAAACGAAATTTTAAATAATCCAATTATGATTGAGGATCATGTCAATGTATATTTCAGTTCAGTTGTGAAAATGCTCACTAATCAGACATCTCTTCCAAAACAAGCCCACAATTAACATCTATACCTATGACCATAAATTCAATGTTCCTAACACCAGTTACTTTAAACAAAGTTGAATCTGTTGTTTCAAAGTTAAACAATAAAATTTCCACTGGCATTGACTAAATTCTTGTATTAAAAAAGGCAGCGAAAATAGTAGCTTTCCCACTTGCCTGTATCATCAATGCATCTTATAAATTAATATTTGAATCTTCATTCCCTAAGAAAATTCCCTTCATTCCGTAACAAGTACATTTCCTAAAAATTAAAATCATCAATCATAAAACCATTACATAAGAAGGAAAGCAAGGATAAAGTGAAAACTACAAACCAATTTCTCTTACGTCAGTCTTCTCTGAGATATTTGAAAAAGTTTTCCTCTCTAGGTTACACCAACATTTAAAATTTAATAATATTATTTGCTCATCTCAAAATGTTTTTTTAAATGAGAAATCAACTCAAACTGATATCTACGATTTCGTTATGTACGTCATACTCACCATGGATACAAAATGCTATCCTTTCGGTGTCTTCTCTGACTTGACGAAAGCATTTGACAGCATAGACTATAAGATTTTATTAAATAAGTTATATTGATACAGTATCAGGTGTATTACATTATCGTGCACATAATCCCATCTTTCTCGAACAGAATACAAATTGTAGAGCATCCCACTTAAACCAAGACTCGAAATATGTGAGTAAGTACAAGTCAAAACCTGAATACACCAACGTAGGTGTTCCACAAGGATCAATTTTAGGACCTATACTGTTTCTTCTGTACATACATGACATACCAGACCACTTCAGAGAGACTAAACTTATTTTATGTGTAGACGATACAAATGTTATTATAAAATCAGAACCACCCAAAATCCAAAAGAAAATTGATAACAGTATGTCACAGATAGTTTTCTGGTTTGCAGACAACAAACTATTTCTAAATTCCGACAAAAGATCCTGCTTATACTTTCATTCTAACTACACTAAATTGACATCATATCCAGTACTTCGAATAGAGGATTAAATAACGGAGCCAGCCGAAACAGTTAAGTTTCTTGGTCTTCTGATAGACAGTCATTTTTGCTGGTCTCAACGTATTGCAAAATTTTCTTATGAATTATCCTCTGTAATTTTCCTAATGAGCATTTTAAGCAAAAGGTAGTACTAACAACTTACTATGCACTGTTCCACAGGAAATCAGATGTGGTATAGCCTTTTGGGGTTCATTCACTGAATTTAGGAAAGTTTTTATATTCCAAAAGAAAGTGATAAGAATAACCACTAATACTTCATATCATGCTTCTTGCAGAACGCTATTCGAAGACCTAAATATTCTTCCACTTCCTTTGTATATATACAAAACATTACTTTTGTCCACAAGAAACAAGAACTGTGCAAAAAGAACTCAGATAAACATGGATATAATATGAGAACGAAGTCACATCTCCAAATTCCTCTTCATAATACCACCTTGTTTTTGAAACCAATTGCATTCAAAGCTGTACAACTTTCTAACACATTACCTAATCAAACTAAGCCTCTTACCAAACATGAAGGTTTCAAAAAATCAGTACATAGTCTGTTGCTAAATCACTTCTTTTACAGTGTGGAGGAATACTTGCAAATTGATTTAGGTTCTGTTAAATCGTAAATATAGTTTTTGTGCATATTATATTTTTCAGTTTTGTAAAAAAATAAATAAATAAATAAATAAATAAATAAAATAAAAAAATCTGCATCTTCTGTATAAGGTAACCACAATATTTTATCACGTTTTCCTATCTAGGAAATTTTGTAAAAGTAGTTATGATTTTTTAATTATAATATGAATATATATTTGTATAATCACATCATTGATATGTTTATACCATATGGCAATCAGCCAATGTAAATGGTCATTGTATGCAATGAAATTCAACTTAATTGAATTCAATTAGTGCATTCTTTTGAATTGAATTCTTCTAGTTTCAAACGATTTGTTTATTAGCTTGCAACAAACTTTGTAGGAAAGAATTGGTTTTAAATTATTACAAAATTTACGCATTGTTGAGGAGCTGTGTTCCAAAACGGTATACATGTCCATCTGAAACAGTTTTTGGGAATACGAATAAAAAAAAACTTCTACAACCATGACAGGATTATATGGAAACTACAATTTTTCAGATGGTAAAATATAGTGGCAAATACTTTTCCGGTTCGAACTGTGTATGTTATTTGACAGAGATGAATATGTTTAGAAAAGCGGGCTCAGTTTCTAGGAACCGTAAAATATAATTGAAACGTTGTTTTGACAGCGTTTTAAAATTTATCAGTACAATCGTTGAGAAAATTTTGTATTTAAAACCGTTTTCCTGTTTTCGAACTTCTGTTTTCACTCTTCGGTGTTATTACTTTGATAGCTTACGTATTCTTAGGTATAGTTTACAAGTGATACGTGCGTCAGTGTTAGAAGTATGTGTATTAGTGTTTGAAATATACGTGCCACTGTTAAGAGTATGTTTGGCACTATTAGGGCAATGTGTGTCACTATTAGGAGTACGTGTGTCATTATTAGCATGTGTATCACTACTAGGAGTATGAATATCATTGTTAGAAGTATGTAGGCTACTGTTAGGAGTATGTGTCATTGTTTTGAGTATGTGTGCAACTGTAAGCAGTATGTGTGTCATTGTTAGGGGTCTGTGTGTCATTGTTAGGGGTATGTATGTCACTGTTAGGACATTATGTGTCACTATTAGGAGTTAGTGTGTTACTGTTAGAAGTATTTGTGTCACTGTTAGAAGTGTATTTGCCACTACTAGGGCAATGTGTGTTTGCCACTGTTAGGACAATGTGTGCCACTTTTAGGAGAATTTGTGCCACCGTTAGGAGTATGTGTTTCACTGTTAGAAGTATTTGTGTCACTGTTGGGATAACGTGTGTCAATTTTAGGAGTATTATTTTCACTGTTAGGAGTATGTGTATCACTATTAAGAGTGTATGTGTCACTGTTAGAAGTATATATGTCAGTGTTAGGAATCTAGATGTCACTACTAGAAGTATGTATACCAGTGTTAGAGCAATGTGTGTCACTGTTAAAGGTGTGTGTATCACAGTTAGGACAATATATCATTATTAAAAGTATGTGTCACTGTTAGGACAGTATGTGTCACTATTAAGAGTGAATGTGTTACTGTTAGAAGTACTTGTGTCACTGTTAGAAGCGTGTTTGCCACTGTTAGGGCAATGTGTATTTGCCACTGTTAGGGCAATGTGTATTTGCCACTGTTAGGGCAATGTGTGTCACTTTTAGGAGAATTTGTGCCACCGTTAGGAGTATGTATTTCACTGTTAGAAGTATTTGTGTCACTGTTAGGATAGCGTGTGTCAATTTTAGGAGTATTTGTATCACTGTTAGGAGTATGTGTATCACTATTAAGAATGTATGTGTCACAGTTAGAAGTATATGTGTCAGTGTTAGGAATCTAGGTGTCACTACTAGAAGTATGTATACAAGTATTAGAGCAATGTGTGTCACTGTTAGAAGTATGTGTATCACGGTTAGAACAATATGCCATTATTAAAAGTATATGTGTCACTGTTAGGACAGTAGGTGTCATTATTAGGAGTAAGTGTGTTACTGTTAGAAGTATTTGTGTCACTGTTAGAAGTGCGTTTGCCACTGTTAGGACAATGCGAGTCACTTTTAGGATAATTTTTGCCACTGTTAGGAGTATGTATATCACTATTAGGACACTTTTAGGAGAAACCAAACAGTATTAATAGATTAAGTCTGCTACTTAATAGTATACTTTTTTATGTATAGTACGTAAATAAATAAATAAATAATCAATTTCAGCAGAATAAAAAACTATCAACAGCATCAGATTGGCGACAAATTACATACTTTTTAACGCCATAGAATACTCATGAGTCTTTACCTCTTTGAATAATATTATAGTTAAACAAAAATCATGTTTATAACTTAATCATAATTTGAGTCTACATTTGAGTTAATCATAATGTATACTGTCGTCTTGCCAGTTTAATAATATTAAAATCTTGATTGATGTATACTTCAGGATCAGTTTCATCTTTGGATATTTTTTTTCATTGAACACTAACAACACTGTAGAAAGCTTAGTAATTAATTCTTTCTTAAATCAATAACATACTTTCTCAGCTTATATCTATTAATGATAGAAGACGTTACCTAAATATTGAATTAAAAGAATTTTTCGTTAACTACTTTTTCTTCTATAAAGTCTTCTACTGTATTAACATGTATATTAAACATTCAAAGAACAAGTAGCGTATCTTAGGAAAACTAGACAAAGTTTATCTAATGTGCATGGTAAGAGATCACTAAAAATAAAAAGACAACCGTGAAAAACTAAAGAAGAGTTAATAACCATAGTCCGGAAGTAGAAGAAGAGGGTAGTTTTCTACAAAGGAAGGGGAAGAAAGAGTCTGTTATTACAGCATTGCCTTCTTCAGTGAACTTGGTTCCTCCTTTACGTAGTTCATTCCTCGTGGGAGGAATTGTCCAAGAGTTGGCAACTTCTTTCTCACTGAGTCCTTTGGGAAGATGCTATACTTGCTGCAAAAGTGTTGAGCATCTCTCTCGTACAGAAGAAGACATATCTCCAGAGAATAATCTTACCTTCTAGGTTCAGTAAACACAAGATCGTTCGCTTTCTCTGTGGGTGATAGAAGCTGTACTTGAAGCTCCTATAACTACCTCCTTAAAACTCCTCCCGAAGAATCTTCAAGAGAAAATGGTGAGGGAAGGAGGTCGTGGTATACAACATAACAAAGGAACATTTTTGTGTTTACTTTTTCTTTTCTTTGTTAGTTCTTTTTGTCTTTTCCCTTTGTCTCATGTGGTTTTTGATCATTTTACCAGTAATTATACTATGATTATACCAGGAACCTTATTGGTTAACCATTCAACATTATATGCATTTGAATACAGTAGTATATTCTTATGTTTTCAATATTCAACATTGCTTTTGATTTTTATTTTGTTTCATACATCTGTGTAACTGGTGCCATTTTTTTAAAAAAAAAATACAGAGAGGCATATTATGGGGAATAATTTCAGCACCAGATGAAAACAAGACCATTTATTAAATCAGTTATTTGTCAGATGGTGTTACGACTTTTTAGTTATGAAATGACCAAACGAGATTGCCATCACTTTAATACTAGCTAATGTACAAGATAGTGGATCAATGACTGAAAATATCTCTTACATTTTTCGAAAAAGATGATAAAAACAGACACTACTCTTTAATATATAGAGAGGCCGCGGTGGCTCAGTGGGAGAAAGTTTACCTCCTGTACATGGGGTCATAGTTCGATCCCAGCTCCCGCCAAGTGGACTTCGTGGTGGACCAACACCGTATGCATGGGTTTTCTCGCGAGTCTCTCGTTTCTTTCCACTTTATTCATTCCACTATTGCATTCATTTCTCATAATCGTTTCCTTTAGCCTAGCCGGCATAACCATGGGACAAATTTTTAATAAACTAGAGTCGATGTAGTTCGTGTTCAATGTTTCTCTTCAGCACGGCTGCCATAGATAAGTGCTGGAAGTCTTTTATAGAGTAGCTTTGCTCATCCATCTGTCTTTCGACAGGTGTCAAAACAAAAACGGTAAGATATATTAAGATGCGCTTTCTTGTAATCGATTCAGAGTCAAAAGAATAGGTTCCGTCTTATAACGACTCACCAAGGGTAGTCGTCAACCTGGTTCGATCGATGATATATGAATCTCGAGTGGTAGTAATAGTTTGCATGTAAAAATATCTTTAATAATTATACATATTATTATTCTCACCTTTTCTATCAAAATTATAAAGTCGATGAACGGTATCAAATGATTTATTAGTTGATACACTTTTATGTATTCTTATTCAAAACGTCATGCACACATACAAGATGATTAGGTATCCATAAACAACAACTACATAGCAACCAACTACATAACACTATCAATATCTCTTACCGATATTAAAAACATTCTTCTTTTGTTAATATTAAATTAACATTCTATTAAGTATATTGCTTATGTATGAGCACTTTCTGCCCAAGGTGCAGGTAATTATTAACCTATCCAAAGTATTTCGTTATATAAAATGTCGCCCGACAATTGGACTGAATATAAAAGTCATAAGCGAGCTTGGCTTTTATCTTCAAGAACCATTAGTCCGTTTACAATAATGGTCTTACATTACTTATGTCCATCACCTTTTGATTGCACCTCGTATGTATCTTCATTACATATCATAGATATAGATACATTTATAACAAATCTTTTATTTCATTAATACTTATCTTTTATTACATTAATTATATTTATTTCATTATCATTCATTACATTATTATTATATTTTATTATTAAAACGTCGTCGCCTATTTATTTAATCCTTGAAGGGTGCGAAGTCAAAATCGTAAGAGGCAATTACAGTTAAAACATGAGTTACCATTATCTAGGGCGCATTATATAATAATTATATTAGGTGATATTTTAAAATAAACATTGGATCAATAAGGCATCAAAATATAGAAGAATTTCATTCAAGATAGTCGTTGAATAATTAACTTAATAGGATGAATCTTATACTTAACATAATCTTTGGCAGTTAAGTTTTCAACACAAGTCAATCTAATATAAATAATCTTTGCTTTTAATCAATTATGAATCGAATTATGATTCTTCACATTAACAAGAAAAAAAATAAAAATCATTTGAAAATTAACTTTCCAGTCTATCTAAAACTATATTTAAGCACTTCAAGTATTCATAAGAGTCGTTTTCATTATCAACATTAACTCATAAAATTGAAAATAAAAGTTCACAAGAATCTATAACTGATATGGGTTTAACCTAATGTCATTAACGGTAATCTGCTTACATTCGTACTTGCATATGATTCTAATAAAGTACATTGTACTGCACAATCATGATTAGGTTCCACAATATGTTGTACATGTATTTCATCGTGATTCTGATTTTGATACAAAGTGCCATCTCTTGACCTCCAATTACGTCTATCCATGTAGCTTGTTGTAT
The DNA here is from genome assembly GCF_964235325.1 of Thermobia domestica. Lineage (NCBI taxonomy): Eukaryota > Metazoa > Arthropoda > Insecta > Zygentoma > Lepismatidae > Thermobia > Thermobia domestica. The sequence continues at coordinate 171,576,962 of NC_137454.1, read as the reverse complement.
TCTTGTAATTTCGCCCTATATTCCAATTGTTTTTATGTCTACTTCTGTTGGGTGATTTGACATCAGGATTATCACGATTAATTAGGTTAGGCTGATTCCCTACATAACTTTGCCTATTTCGTTCGTTTTGATTGCTAGAATTTACTCGGCTTAGGTTATGTTCCGTATCGTTCACACTTCTGATATTCAGATTCCGAACAGGTACAAAATGATCTGAATTATTTTTACTTTTACCTACTCCTGCTTGTTGATTCAAAGCATGGTATTGAGTTTCATAGCATTGGACAAGCATTAATAAATGATTGAAACTCATACATTGTGTAGAAAACAAGATCTGTTGTAACTTAAATGGGAGCAAATTTCGAATCGATGCTATTATTCTAGATTCCGATTGCAATGGATTAACGACTTTTAATTCGTTGTATGTATTTACAACAAACTCAACAACAGATTTGTGCAAACGAGGATTGAAATGATTTCTAATGGTGGCATCTCGATTTGCAAGCAAAAAGTCATTTTCATAATTCGCGATCAGTGCTGCCTTAAATTCCTCATATGTATTGATGTGATCACGTACTGCTTTAAACCATAAAGAACATGGTGGGAGTAATACATGAGGGATTAATTTCATATATTGTGATCTATCTATACACATTATATTGCATTCGTCCTGAAATTTTTCCAGGAAAGAAGTAGCGTTCTCATTACATTTACCACTGAATTTACTCATAGCCCGTATTTCACTCATCTTAACACTTAATTTTACCTTCCTTTTATCATTCCGTGTACTTCTTGGGTGACAATTCCTATCCATGACGTGATGTGTCGTTGCACCATCCCTTTCACGCCCATCTGTCCTCTTCGGATGAATTTCTTCCAAAATAATATCCTCATCAGACACAGGTGAAGGCGAAGTCATCTCTGGTGAGTGGGGAAAATTCAAGCGATCACTACCCATATTATCGTGGTATGTGTTGTCCTTAACCTGTAGCGTTCTAATTTCTTCCTGTAGAGTAGCTATCAATTGCGTATTTGCACGTATGTTGTTAGAATTATTGATGACCTGAATCTTTTGCTGTTGAACAGAAGATTCTATTACTTCTAAATCCTTTTTTACACCACTGATTTCTTGGATTTGGTGGTTGTGCTTATCCTGACAATCCTCGGATATTCTTTTTAACTTTTCCTCGAACTGCGAGGTGATGTCATTCATCGCCTGGACAATTGACTGTTTCGTTTCATCTGACTTCTGTTCCATTCGTCTACTTAATTCCTCATATTGCTTGTTAGATTCTTCGGACTTATGCTCTATCGTCTGCTTTAACTCCTCGTATTGCTTGTTAGATTCTTTTGACTTATGCTCTATCGTCTGCTTTAACTCCTCGTATTGCTTGTTAGATTCTTCTGACTTCTGTTCTATCTTCTGTTCTATCGTCTGCTTCAATTTGACCAAATTTTGTTTCATGGCTTCAAAATCGTCCTTTCGACATTGTTCTTGCCGCTGTAAGGTTAGCAAGATTCGTTCTTCGAATGTCATTCCTGGTGCTACACTATGTTCACCGTTATCACCATCATTGGATTCATTTTCTATTGCCTCACCGTTCATTTTTCTTATAATTATTTTACCACTTCTCAGTCTTGTGAAATTTGTATTCATTAATTTTATTACAAAAGTAAATTCACCCTTACTTTGCTTCGGGATATGAATTTACAGCAAATCCCGGGTGAGGTAAACCAAAATTTCTATAACGACTCACCAAGGGTAGTCGTCAACCTGGTTCGATCGATGATATATGAATCTCGAGTGGTAGTAATAGTTTGCATGTAAAAATATCTTTAATAATTATACATATTATTATTCTCACCTTTTCTATCAAAATTATAAAGTCGATGAACGGTATCAAATGATTTATTAGTTGATACACTTTTATGTATTCTTATTCAAAACGTCATGCACACATACAAGATGATTAGGTATCCATAAACAACAACTACATAGCAACCAACTACATAACACTATCAATATCTCTTACCGATATTAAAAACATTCTTCTTTTGTTAATATTAAATTAACATTCTATTAAGTATATTGCTTATGTATGAGCACTTTCTGCCCAAGGTGCAGGTAATTATTAACCTATCCAAAGTATTTCGTTATAGTCTCCTATCCCCGTTAACCTTCTATTCAAACCGGAAGTGATTCAAATTAACTTCCGGTTTAAACACATATCGCCATAGAACAAAAATGGTATTACAAGCGGTTTTCTTCAAACGATTCAGGGTCTCAAAAAAATATATGATCACAACTCACAACACTACCAAAACCAGAAGTGGTTAAAACTTAATATGGCCATTTGGGGCAATACTGACAACCTAAGGACATTAACGCTACTACAAGATTGTAATGCATCATTAAAGAAACGAATTATAGCCCATGATTAAATATATTATTTCAGCTAGTTGACAGATACAATACGTGTTACACAAAGCAATGTGTGGCTGTGGAGGCACAACTGAAGTGAATGATGAAGAAGTGTCGGTCTTCTCCATAGAGTTGAGGAAGGTTGTTGGGATAATATCGACATCAACATTAAAACCTTACATACTATGTTAGTGTCACTAATAATTCCACAACGCACATTACTGTTCGTAAACTAGCTCATGGACTTTAAACAAACACGGGAATCTATAAGTTTAGGAATGTAGAATATCTTTATTGACAGCTCCGGAAAATATTAAAAAATGTCACTGAGTTACAAATGAGGGGAAGAATAATCACAAAAGTTGTTACAAGAAACACATGAAATAAGAATTTCTTTTTAAAAAATAATGTACTAAATGTGAGCTAGTGCAGAGAGCAGAAAAATTCTGTACTTCATGATGAAGTTGTTGAGTTGAGTTGATTTTAGTTTAGCGTCCCTTTCAGCAGCGAGGCTATATGAGACGTGGACCTACTGATTAACGTGGAATCCGAACCACATGAGCTCCCGCCGGGAATCGAACCCGGGTCTCTTCATGATGAAGTATTTGTTAATTTATGTTAATCATATGTTACCAAAAGTGTAGTTATAGATTAAAATATTAGTTTTAGCCAGGGTTAAAAATAAACATGATTTTTAAAAAAAATCAAAAAGAACGTTTTTTATGTTTAAAACATGTTTTTTTTGTTTAAAACGTTTTTAACGTTTAGAACAAAGTACTTTGTTTTAAACAAAAAAAAACATGTTTAAAATGTTTATTTTGTTTAAAACAATAATCTAAATAGGCATATATAGTACATTTTTACACTCTTAGGTATTGTTTGTCATCTATATTCAACCGCTAGATTAAATCTCGGGAACTTCCCTAATCTCGATCCGCCCAAATGTTCAATTACGGAGAAAGAAATCGGGATGTTCCCGATCTCCGTTCACAGGATATGTAGTTTAGTTTCTTTGTGTTACGTTCTATCAAGACTTTAAACCTCAATGGCTCAGTTTTAAACCTCAAATTAAGATGGAAGATGGTTTTGGTACCAATTTATTCCTGAAAGATGCCACTTTGCTGATGTGCATTTTATGTATGTGGGAGGAGGGTAAATATCGTGTTTTGTTTGTTTGTTTGTTTTGTTTTGTTTTTCAAATTTTTTTGGGGCCATTCCCCCTCTTGGGGGATAGATTCATAAAAATTGTTACCGGTACGTGAAGTAATGAAATAGGCCACTACATGGTAATATCGTGTATTTGTACTTCTTGCTTATATGGGGTAGCAGGAAAGGGGCAAAGTTAGCCAATGTTTGGAGTTTTTTTGACGTAAATTACATTTATTTTTACAACAAACATCAATAGCTCAGTCCTTAACTAAGCTAGAACGATGATTTGGTACCAAAGTATTTTTCAGGGATGAAGCTTTCCGTCAGTTGCATCTTATGTATATAAGGGGTACGTATGTAAGGCAGAGAGAGAGAGGATGAAGTTTTTTTTTTTAAATTTTTCATCAGGTTTTGGAGGGTATTTCTCCCCCCTTTGTGGTACATCCCTAAAAATTGGTATGTGAAGCAATGAAGTAGTCCCCTACATGATAGTAACCTGTATGTGTACTTGTTGTTTATAGAGGAAGAGGGGGTCAAATTTGGTTAATTTACATTTATTTTCGGGACGGTCCCATATAACACAAGATATATATTTCACTGAAGTCGTCTAGAAGCATAATTCTTGTTCGTATACATGATGTGTGCAGCAAAAATGATTTGCATATGGACGTGATACTATAATGGGGGAGAGAAGAGAATGTCTAATTCAATGAATGTTTTTCTGCGTATATTTTTTTTTAAATATTTCCTACATAAAACGAATTCATTACGCAATGACAGCAATGGCTACCATTTCTTATATTATTGTCACAAGTATGTGGCCTAAACATTAGCATCATTTTGTCAGCGTAGGGAGACTTCAAGGGTTGCTAGGGCCCCGCAAAGTCAATATTTTCATATTTTTAATGATTTTTTTATGTCTGTTCTTTTTCTACGAATACGGCGGGAATTTCACGAATGTTACCTCGTTGGAATTTGTGGTCTATAAGCTTTCCAATGGTGTATAACTCATGACTCTGTGATAATTAGGGGGGTCACCAGAGCCCCGAACATGAGAGTCTACCGTTTTGTTAAAATCCCCGGCGGGTGTCTAGAGTTAATTGTGTTGTTATGCCGTAGACACTAATTATTATTAGCTACCCATGTTGCAGATAAAGATGTATCTTGAAAACTGTTTAGTTAAAATGTCATTTTCTCCTTGTAGGCTAGTCACTGCTCTTTTCTATGAGTTGTATTGTATTTGTCAGAGTATTTCTTTTAACTTATGATGTGAGAACTGTTCATTATTATGGAAATGATAGTGATCAAAAAATACCCAAATTTTGAATTTGTGAATTTGGATCTTAGAATAGTGTATAGTGTGTTTAACCTCCATTATTCTTGGAAATTAAGAAATGTTCAAATACTTCACTTGAATTTCTGTTGGTTTAGTTATACGCGCATTGCTGTGCAGAATTTCGTTCAGTAATTGCTGTTATAATAAGAATATAACTCTGCTTGTAATTTACTCCATGCACAAATCCTGCGGAGGATGGGTTGTTTGTTAGAAAATTAAATTAGCTTCTTCAATTTGATATTTTAGTTGTTTTAAACATGTCCAACCAGCATCGAAAAAAAAACACGTTTAAAACAATTTGTTTAAAACGTTTAAAACAAACTGAATAAAACAACAGCCCTCGTTTTAAACATGTTTTAAACACTTGTTTTAAACATTTTGTTTTAAACATATCAACCCTGGTTTTAGCTTCATATACAGAAAAGAGCAAACATTGTTCTCATATTTGCCTGATATTTCACATTGTTGACACACAAAGAAGAGATCGTCTGGATGAAGAACACAGTCCTCGTTAAACCGATGAAAATATTGTGTACATTGAACTCAATCAGCTTAATTGTTTTTGCCGTAAACTAAACTCGGCAGATAGCACAAATTTTTCTTTTTGAGTTTTCTCATTTTTGTTACTGTGTTTTGCCACATTTTTATGTTTATACATTCTTTTATGTGTCACTACCTTTTGATTTTTCTATCTTACTATTTTTCTGTGCAGATGTTAAAAGTTTGGCACTACTGTCTTTCGCTTTACAGTACCACATCTCATTTTCTTGGATGAACCTATACCCTTCTAATATAATTAAGTTTTCTTCTATTGCGTGTTCATCTTCCTCAGTAAATGTTGTATGTTCACCAAAATGTTTCTTGCAGTTAACTTTCAATAACCTGTCACGTAATGTATCCGAGGGACTTGAAAAGCTCTTGAAGCAGTAGCAAGTAGCATTGCATTCTTTACGGCCTCTATGGCTACTGACATTTTGTTCAAATTCCAGGAACATCTCATGCAATGGAGTAAGGATGCTGCAGATATTTTATTTTCTATATGTTAATACTAATGTAGTATTTTTGATATATAGTTATTAAAAATCACAACGAAAGGGGGGAAAAGCATCTGTCGAAAGTGCTCTAAATGTGAGTGTCAGAAGTACCCCGAATGTATATGTTGCACTTAACTATATTTTTTGCAAGTTAGAAACACTGCACACTGATGAACCAACTACCTCTGATTGCACAATTTTCAGTTGTATGTTGTTCACCATGAGTACTGAACAATACAACTTTTACTTCGAAAGAAGAGCTTAACAAAACATACTCAAATTTTACAGTGATCCTTCACTTCTCACATATTTCTCACACCTTACCTCATAAAGTTGACCTTTCTCGTCAAATTATTCTACTCATTTTAAAACTTTTACAGATATACATTCCATACACCCCACAGTTTCACTTAGTACTAATTACGCCAACTTCTTCACTTCCAGGTAGAATTGACAGCGCTTTAAGCTTAGAAGTGTCAGTATTTCCCAACTGTCGGTCATCCCCTGAATGTCTATGCTATTTTCGGTTTCAATACCGATTTCCAGAACAAAAATGGTAAGAGATATCAAGACTCAGTTTTGACAATCGATTCAACTTCCTAAGAGTAGGCATTTCGCTATATAATTCATTTTATACTTTCACGAGTCCTCCTTATTACAGAAAGTTATTTACTATTTTATTTATTGTAACTCAATCTGAGAGCTGTAAGAAATTTTATTTCATGTTCATTCTCGGCCCTCTCCTTTTCTGTTTGTACATTAACGACCTTCCTTCTGTCTTACAATACTGTAAGTATCGCCTATACGCAGATTATTTTCAAATATATATCTCAGGTCAACCCGAAAACTTGGACAATTCAATTCAAAAATTGAATGACGATTTGCCCCGCATTTACTTATGGTCAATTGAAAATGGGTTAACCATAAATCCACTTAAATCGAAGTGCATTTGTGTCTCCTCTAAACGACTTATACAAATGCACCGTTCGAATATATGAACAGTAGAGATAAATGGAACAATTATTCCATTTTCCGAAACCGTTACAAATCTTGGTGTAATAATAGATCAATTCCTTGAGTGGAAACCTCATATTAACGCTGTATGTAAGAAAGCGTTCTGGTCTTTGCATTCACTCACGAGACTAAAGAAAATTCTACCCACTGAAACAAAGCTACTACTTGTAAAATCTCTAATATTCCCTCACCTTGAATATTGTGATGTAGCTCTATCAGATTTAAATGAAGTATTAGCGTACCGTTTACAACGTATCCAAAATGCCTGTATACAGTTTGCCTATAATCTCAAACGATCAAATCATTTAACTCCATATTACAGAAAGCTGGGCCTTTGATATATAGTTATTAAAAATCACAACGAAAGGGGGGAAAAGCATCTGTCGAAAGTGCTCTAAATGTGAGTGTCAGAAGTACCCCGAATGTATATGTTGCACTTAACTATATTTTTTGCAAGTTAGAAACACTGCACACTGATGAACCAACTACCTCTGATTGCATAATTTTCAGTTGTATGTTGTTCACCATGAGTACTGAACAATACAACTTTTACTTCGAAAGAAGAGCTTAACAAAACATACTCAAATTTTACAGTGATCCTTCACTTCTCACATATTTCTCACACCTTACCTCATAAAGTTGACCTTTCTCGTCAAATTATTCTACTCATTTTAAAACTTTTACAGATATACATTCCATACACCCCACAGTTTCACTTAGTACTAATTACGCCAACTTCATTTCCAGGTAGAATTGACAGCGCTTTAAGCTTAGAAGTGTCAGTATTTCCCAACTGTCGGTCATCCCCTGAATGTCTATGCTATTTTCGGTTTCAATACCGATTTCCAGAACAAAAATGGTAAGAGATATCAAGACTCAGTTTTGACAATCGATTCAACTTCCTAAGAGTAGCTTTCATCTTCTCCCTTAACCTCCTATTTAAACTGAATTAACGATTTCGAATTAACGATTCAAATTAACGATTTCGAATTTGAAGCTTTATAGAAAAGAGAAAGGCATAGAGATTTTTCTTTTTCTTTTCTTTTTCTTTCTTTCTTTCTTTCTTTCTTTCTTTCTTTTCTTTTTTTTTGTCATTCATTCAGCGTTTGAGGACCAAGTTTTATCTTTGGTGTCTTAGTAATGTATTACAACCAGTAATAGATGTACTACTTCAAGTTTTAATATCGATTTCCTGTAGTTTAAAAGTCTACCGTAGTTCCACACCTTGAAATGAAACTCAATTTTATTACACTAAACTCATGATTTAATTAAACTTGCATCATCGGACTTCTGATTTTACAGATATCTTTCATCCAAATTAGTCCGTTAAATGTAGAATTTGCTCTATTATTATTATTATTATTATTATTATTATTATTATTATTATTATTATTATTATTATTATTATTATTATTATTATTATTATTATTATTTATATTTATACATTAGTATAATATCAAAGTAGAATGATTTGATCAAAACTACATGAATACATTAGTAAATGTTCTTTCAATTTATACTTGCCAAATTAAACAGATTGGATGAATTAAATTCATGGCATAATTGAATATTCGTGTTAAGTGAACATTATTTGAATTCATTAACTAATCATTCTCTACCTTTACTTATCTATTTATGCATTTCATTCGATCAATTAAACAACACACACATATATTAAGCTACATTCTTAAATCTTGCCAATATTTCTTTTCGTACCTCACTTTCAATTAGTTGAATACTGGTTCAATTAATTATTAATATTGGTTAGTTTTGTTTTATGAGTAACTTTTTAAGGAACGGTGTATATGCTTTCATTAAGCTGATTAATCTACTTTCATTACATTAATTAACTTATTGAGTTTAGGGATTAATACAGTATTTTGTGTTTCAGTTAATAGCACATTAACTTGTATTTTCGTTGTTGTGTGAAAATAACTTTTTCGTTTCTCTACCAACAAAGTAGCGACAATTCTTTGTATTGTAATGGCTACATTTTAATGTGACATTAAAAAAAATAATTGTCAGATTATCCAATAATATTTTTGTGAAAAAATGACGTTTTTCCTACATTATATTCCCCTTGCTTATTTCCATCCTCACATGTTTATTGAAATCAAATACACGTAGTAAGAGAGTATATTCCACATGATTGCTGGTCAAATAGTAAATGTCACTCCATGTTACAGAGGATCAGAAAATAGTTACAGGATGTTAATTGCGCTGCAATATTCATATTTTCTCTCTCCCTATTATTTCCCCTGCACACGAATTTACACGTGTATGTGATGTAATGATACAAAAAATAGTAAAATGTTAATTTTTACTTTACATTGATACTGTTTAGTTAATTTATTACATTAGCTTATAAACCGAAATTGTTTAGTTACATTTACCGAATTTGCTGATTTACTTACATTTCATACCATTAATCTGTTATATATTGTGTTTACTCATTTTCACGTGTGTTTACTATTCTACATTTGCTTGATTTGAAACTTAACACTCATCCTCGCATGAATATTACATTAAACGTAGACTTGACAGTTTAACGACAGATCCATACAACTTGTTCTTCTATTGGAAATCTAACTTGACATTCCACTAAATAGGGTAGTAGTATTGATAGGCTTTGGCGAGATTTTAACCCATGGGCCCTTGGCTCGAGACCCAGGGTCTCTGGCTCAGAGTGAAAGACCTACAGATACATAGGACTACACCTTCTAAATTTTGTCAGGGGTATCTGGTCAACGCATTAAATTTTGGGAGAGGTATGTATGGTAACCCCTTTAAATTTTGAAAATGACTAAAAGTAAAAAAAATTGATATGGTAGTATAGGACCGGAATATTTACCTCTGGGTGATTCACCTCATTCTTTTACATGAGTTACAAATTGCCAAAAATGTAAATTTCGGAGATTTGGCCCATTTTATTCTCTTCGATGAGGTTTTATTACCTTATATGGTTATATGGATGAGTAAAATGTAAAATGTATTTTTTAAACTTTAGATTGGTACTGTTTAGTACTGTTTAATGTAGTTCATTACTTATCATAAGACATGGGTATATTGATTTATTCTACTTAAATTGTGGGAGGGTTACATTAGGATACTCCTTAAGTTTAGAATTTGTCGAAAAACAAAATTTGCTAAATATTCTCCAGGACCCGTAACTCTCTACATTCGGATTCTCCTGCTTATCCCGATTTGTGAGTAAAACATTACAAATATTAGCATTGCCACATGTTCGCTACGTTGTAGTTTATAGACCAAATTTACCTTTGATGAGCCATTAACCTTTCACGGTATTTGATCTATTTTATTCTTTCTGATGAGGCTTTATCACCTTATATGATTATATGGTTGAAGACAGGAATCCATTGTATTTCTGAGATTGATATATTGATATTTCCTTCCCAAAATTTGGGAGGGGTACATAGAAATACTAACTTTAAATTTTGGAAATTGCGAAATTTAAAAATTTGATATGGAAATAGAGAATACGTATATATATAAGATTGGATGACATCCTGTTCCTCCCATTCATGGGTATAAAATTGCCAGAAAATAAATTTCGAAGGTTTTTGACCTATTTTGTCTTATTTGTTTAGGATTTATCACCTTACATAATTGTATGGATGAATACAAGAGTCCATTCCCTTTCATAAATCATAAGTACTTTGATGTACTTTCCCAAACTTTGGAAGGAGTACATAGGACAAAGCTTTTGCCAAAAAGAAACAAAATTTGTTAAACTTTCTCCAGGAATCAAATATATAATTGTGTAAATTTGGATATATTCTGCGTATCCTTTTCTATGGGTACAAAATTGTTAAAAACTATATTGTCAAAACTAACACTTTATATTTAGCGGGACTTTCAAATTTTGGCGGGAAAATTGAAATAGGATGAGATGGAAATTTTAAACGTTGTGCTTAACATTCACTAAGATAGATTGTAACATATGATCATATGGATGGAAACATGGTCCCATTGTCTTTCATTAAACATGAGTAACTTAAAACTCACTTCTTAGATTTCGGGAGGTGTTAATTTGGCCTACCATTTAATTTTGAAATTGTCTTAAAATAAAATGTCGTAATTGTTCTCTAGGACTCGGGTAAATTTCTATGATTAACTTATGTCCTTTTTAAGGTAAAAAAGTATCAAATTACAAATTTGAGTATGTTTTCCTAATATGTTAACTTAACACTGAAATTTAGGATAACGCACAGTCTAAGGTCACTAATGTAAAAATTTAGGGCTGGGAACCTGATAGGTAATCATCAGACAGATTGATATGAAACAATAACAATTCACACATTCAACTTTACTTTCAACTCATAGTCTAAGGTTATTGGTGGAAAGGTATTCTTGAGGTAACCTGATTGGCTAGTCAGCTTCAAACCATTGTTGATTTTTTTCAAAAGTTTTCGAAGTGTTTCTTGAAATTTATCGTGTGAAAAATTTTCAATCACTGTTAAACTTTTTTAAAATTTTGGCTTCAAAATTTTTGAACTCTAGTTTTGTAGTTACTACTCATAGTCTAAAGTCATTGGTGGAACGTTATTTCTGTACAATTTGATTGTCTTATAACTTTTAAATCTCTGTTCAAAGTTTTGAAAGTGTTTGTATAAAATTTTTGATTTTTTAAAAGAAACTTAGTATGTAGGCTGGTAGTCTATTGACCATTTGTTTAATGTTATTCTTGATGCAATCTGATTGGTTGATAACTTTCAAATCTTTGTTTAAAATTTTGAAAAAACGTTTCATTTTTTGTTTAAAATTGGTCGATCACTATTTTAAAGTTTTAGCTAGAAAATTTTAGAACTTTAGAATTATTTTAGAATAAAAAAATACACTTTAGGTAGAAGTATGCTAAAATTTTGATTTAACAAGTCTCAAGACAAATTACGTTACAAACAAAATCACTCACAAGTAAACAGTGATAGTGACTTGTGCGTGAAATAAGCAAAACGTCATATTTTTAACTCCGCCCCTAAAGAGTTCTGCTACCCGAAATCATTCTAAGTGAATTGGGTTGCTCGTTGATAAGGCGAAGTTCAGCTTAAATGTGGCTGACAGTTATTTATGTTTATTACTATGAATACTTACCTTGCTATAAGATATTTGAGTCCACGTCTGTGAAGTTGTCCCGTCCACCTAACGAATTTTTCTATTTCTCATTCACATCGTTAGTTTACGTTAGTTTTGAAAAAAAAATAAAATTTTTATTCATAAATTAAATGGGCGGCCAACTTCACGGTTCCCCACCCACAAACGAATTTCAAAAGTTTTTCATATCACATCGTTAGTTTATCGTTTGTTTACGTTAGTTTTGCTAAAACTATCGTTAGTTTTGCAAAAATAACGATTTTATTCGAGAAATAAAGTTCCTGCCAAATGTAAAGTTAGCCCGCTCCTAAAGCATCTTCATAAACTTCCACCTCATATTGTTAGTATATTTTTAGTTTACGTTAGTTTCGCCAAAACTATCTTTAGTTTAGCAAAATTAACGATGTTATTCAAAAACTAAATGTTTACGGTTCACCACCCACAAACAAATTTCAAAATTCTTTCACATCGCATAATTAGTTTATCATTAGTTTACGATTGTTTTGCTGGAAATATCGTTAGTTTCGCAAAAATAAAGATTAAATTTGACAAACAATGTTTTTGACAGTGGCGTAGCCAGGATTTCGTTTCTGGGAATCCTTGTTCCTTCCCAGAAACTTTTTGCCAATTTGTAAAGTGGGAACGCAATTTTAAGCTATATTTTAAGGACTCTTACAAATTTGGGGCATCCTGGTGTCCTACCGCGGAAAACTTTTGGCAATATATAGACTGGAAATGCAATTTTTGGTTTTATTTTTACAACTTTAAAAATTTCTGGGGAGTCCAGACCCCCCAAATTTATTTCACACCACATCGTTAGTTTATCGTTAGTTTACGTTAGTTTTGCTAAAACTATCGTTAGTTTCGCAAAAAATACTATTTTATTCGAGAAATAAAGTTTTCTTGCTAAGTGTTGAATTAGTCTACCCATAAACAATTTAAATAAACTTCCATCTCATATCATTAGTTTTACTAAAACTATCGTTAATTTCGCAAAGAGAACAATTTCCAGAAATGAAGTCTCCCGCCAACTGTAAGTTAGCCTTCTCATAAAGAATTTACATAAATTTCCACATCACATCTTTAGTTTATCGTTATTTACACTTGTTTTGCTAAACCTATAGCTAGTTTCGCAAAAATAAGAATTTTATTCGAGAAATAATGATTCCCGTCATATCTGAAGTTAACCCGCAATTTCATTTTCAGAGAAGTGCGCTACAAAGAGACAGATTTGTCTAGTCTTAGAAAATTACGTATTTCTATTCACACTACTAATTTCAATTACACAGATATATATTTAGTAGAGGCAAAATATATTTAGTAGAGGCCCGCAAGTGGCCCGCGGGCCCTATGTTGTGAAGGCCTGGTGTAAAGATACTACTTTTCTATGTAACGAAGCGTTGTAGATAAGGTAATCAAAGAATAATTTTAGAAGAATTTGCTTTCTACCAAGCCTGTCAGAAGCTATATTGACCTTTATAATTTTCATAATAAGTGTAATTTGACAGTTGAATTGTCCTAAGCGTTTCTCACACAATTTTAGTTTAAAAAGACAAATTTGGCTATTAATTAGTTTATAAACAAGTGAAATTATATAAATTATCTAAGTTGGAATGAGAAATAAATGCCAGAAGTCTTTTTCTTTGTTGTTGTTGCGAGGGGTGATCAGAAAGTAAGGTTACAAAGCCTGCTGTGAAACGTGTAGATATTATTTCATACAGCCAATACAACCAGCAGATAGTATATACATTAGGTTACTTTTTGACATAGTCCCCATATTGATTGAGGCACTTGTCGCATCGTGTGATGAGTTTGAAGCTTTCCTCCTGGTAAAAGTCCTGTCCTTGCGTGTTAGCCACTAAGTGTTTCACCTTCTCGTCTGAAGAGAAGCGTCAGCCTCCTAGGTTCTTCTTCAAGTGGGGGAACAGGGGAAAGTCGCTTGGAGTGAGATCCGGGCTGTAGGGAGGATGGTCGATGGTGTGAAATCTGTTGATGCCGTGCTGGGTCGGCCACTGCGCTTAGAGTAGCCGTGGTTACATGTCTCGCCCATAAAAATCGAATAACTGAGCGCACTTCGCAACACTGTTTTCGAAACGAGTCGACATTTGTGTTTCCCTACAACTAGTGCTGTAGGTGATGGGTGGCTGAAACTCTGCACAGTTGCAAACTCCATACATTAAAATTACCGCATACTTCTCATTTCTCTATAACAGACGAATCTTCAGAAATATTAGCCTTGTAACCTTAGTTTCTTATTCTCCCTCGTACATCCATTTCGCTATATAATTCATTTTATACTTTCACGAGTCCTCCTTATTACAGAAAGTTATTTACTATTTTATTTATTGTAACTCAATCTGAGAGCTGTAAGAAATTTTATTTCATGTTCATTCTCGGCCCTCTCCTTTTCTGTTTGTACATTAACGACCTTCCTTCTGTCTTACAATACTGTAAGTATCGCCTATACGCAGATTATTTTCAAATATATATCTCAGGTCAACCCGAAAACTTGGACAATTCAATTCAAAAATTGAATGACGATTTGCCCCGCATTTACTTATGGTCAATTGAAAATGGGTTAACCATAAATCCACTTAAATCGAAGTGCATTTGTGTCTCCTCTAAACGACTTACACAAATTCACCGTTCGAATATATGAACAGTAGAGATAAATGGAACAATTATTCCATTTTCCGAAACCGTTACAAATCTTGGTGTAATAATAGATCAATTCCTTGAGTGGAAACCTCATATTAACGCTGTATGTAAGAAAGCGTTCTGGTCTTTGCATTCACTCACGAGACTAAAGAAAATTCTACCCACTGAAACAAAGCTACTACTTGTAAAATCTCTAATATTTCCTCACCTTGAATATTGTGAGTAGCTCTATCAGACTTAAATGAAGTATTAGCGTACCGTTTGCAACGTATCCAAAATGTCTGTATACAGTTTGCCTATAATCTCAAACGATCAAATCATTTAACTCCATATTACAGAAAGCTGGGCCTTTTGAAACTTGCCGATAGACGTGATTTGCATCGACTCACACTTCTCTTTAAGACTTTGCGCTTTCAACAACCTTCCTACTTATTTCAACGTTTGCAACCACTAAATGCTTACCACGACCACAATACAAGATCAGGTGTAAATAAACTGCTTTCTCTTCCCCCACATTCGTCAAAATTCTACTCGAATGCGTTCTTTGCATCCACTATCCGTGCGTGGAATGACCTTCCATCCAACACAAGACAATCGCAGTCAATCAACCTATTTAAGAAGTAGGTTGTGCAGATCCTCCATAAGTCTACTAAGCAGAGGCTTACTAATATCTGATAAAAAAAATGCTGATTTTTATAGTTTCTACCTTTTATTTCTTTTGTTCGCTAAATGTATGTGATTATATTATGTAGTTATTTGAAGTAATCTAAGTAATCTATGTGTGCATGTGATGTGATGCGCGCGCGCGTGTTTGTGTGTGTGTACGTTTGATTGGAGTGTTTTATATATTTTATTATTTTTATTGTATTACTAATTATGATACTATTGTATTGCATGGTCAAGTGGGAGACAAGGCAGGAGCCTTAACTTCGCCATGTAAAATAAGACTAAATAAATAAATAAATAAATATCTTAATTATTTAATTTATTATAGCATCTTTTGATGTGTATTTATTGAGAAAAATATACTCTGATTTCTTTTGACGTTGCTCGATGGATGTTAGAGGCTTTGAAAACTAGTTGCTAATGTCAAGGTGGTAGCAAATTCTAAAAGTTGTATAGATACCAGAAATGTGTACTCCATGTATTATTGTCATAGACAGTCGAAGATGCTTTACTATCTCTGATAACTTGCACGTTTATTTTTGACTAAAAACTACATTTAAAAGAAACCAATGATAATTTTAGTAAACCCGAAATAAATTTATGATATGGGGTGAAAATTTAGGTGGTTTCTTAATTATGGGTTAACTTCAGATATGACGGGAATCATTACTTCTCGAATAAAATTCTTGCTTTTGCGAAACTAGCTATAGGTTTAGCAAAACAAGTGTAAATTAACGATAAACTAACGATGTGATGTGGAAATTTATGGAAAATCTTTATGAGAAGACTAACTTCACATTGGCGGGAAACTTCATTTCTGGAAATTGTTCTTTTTGCAAAATTAACGATAGTTTTAGTAAAACTAATTATATGAGATAGAAGTTTAGGTAAATTGTTTATGGGTGGGCTAATTTAATACTTAGTAAAAACACTTTATTTCTCGAATAAAATAGTATTTTTGCGAAAATAAGGACAGTTTTATCAAAACTATCTTGAACTAACGATATGAGGTGGAAACTTAAGACAATTCTTTCCGGACGGGCTAACTTTACATTTGGCGGGGATATTATTTCTCGAATAAAATAGTAATTTTTGCGAAACTAACTATAGTTTTAGCAAAGATAACAAACTAACGATAAACTAACGATGTGATGTGAAATAAATTTGGAGGGTCTGGACCCCCCAGAAATTCTTAAAAGTTGTAAAAATAACACCAAAAATTGCATTTCGAATCTACATACTGAGAAACATTTTCCGCGATAGGGCCCCTGGATCTTCCAGATTTGAAAGGGTTCTTAAAATATAGCTTAAAGTTGCGTTCAAACTTTACAAATTGGCAAAAAATTTCTGGGAAGGGCCTCGGATTCCCGAAACGAAATCCTGGCTACGCCACTGTCGAAAACATTGTTTGTAGAATAAAATCGTTATTTTTGCGAAACTAACGATAGTTTTAGCATAAATAACGTAAACTAACGATGTGAGTTGGAATTTTATGAGAAGTCAATATGGGCGGGCTAATTCACAGTTGGCGGGAAACTTTATTTCTAGAATAAAATCGTTATTTTTGCGAAACTAACGATAGTTTTAGCAAAACTAACGTAAACTCACGATAAACTAACGATGTGGGTAAGAAAAAGAAAAATTCGTTAGGTGGGCGGGACAACTTCACAGACGTTTTGGGTCCTCAACGGTGATCACAATTCGCATTACACCTAAATAATGAAAGATCTATAAAAAAGCGTAAAATTTATTAACCCATTACTTTTCACTGCTCCAAAAATGGGGCGATGAATATATATATATATATATATATATATATATATATATATATATATATATATATATATATACATTGGCGGATCCAAGGGGGGGCTATAGGGGTTATAGCCCCGCCTTGACGCTCAGGTATACACTGGATAAAATGGGCTTCAATACTGCTTTACACTGGATAAAACGGCAAAATATGGTATAGTCTCTCCCTTGATCATATCCTGCATCCGTTCCTGTATATATATATAAATTTTTTTCTCGAAATTGCTTTCTCCGTTTAAATTCGTTTCTTTGCGAAAAGCATGTGGATGTATCTGGCAACATATGAAGAGCGTTTTCTATCGGCAATTATTTTCGTTTTGACTCAATCACCGAGTGAATTTGGCGTTTTGTGATACGTGTCAGGAAAATAAAGGTAAGTGAAGTTTTAACTTATTTAAAATGTTGGTATTTATGGGTAGTATATTTTAAGTGGTCATTAGTCCTTCTATTGTTAGGTTATTCTTTCAGTTTAGTAAACCTAGGTAGTAGTGATGAGCAAATGCAAGACCAAGACCAAGACCGGGATGGTCTTGGTCTTGCACATCCAGTCTTGATCTTGGTCTTGCACTGGAACTCTTGGTCTTGGTCTTGGTCTTGGTCTTGCACACCCAGTCTTGGTCTTGGTTTTGGTCTTGCATGCAAGAGTCTTAATAATAAACTCTACAGTTATAATAAAGGGATAATAAACTCTACAATGGGCCAATAGTAACGGAAATACAATGCATGTTTCTAAATGCAATATAGTTCAACTTTATGTAAGTATCATGATAGTGTACAACATAGGTGATGACCTTTCCTTTTTTAATGGGTGCCCACGCTTCACTACTTGTAAGATATACCTAAATTACAACGTTTCGTAATCTGTTTATATTTTTTAACAGATCCAACATTCTACTGGTTCCCAAACTGGGGAGGCTACCCCTGAGACGCATGAAAGAAAATCAATACGGCACAGATTATTGAAATACCATGAATTGCAAAATTATTATTACACTCTAAAGGTGTCAGATTTTTCTTTTCAACCACGATTAGCTAATCCTTGTATTAATCAAACTTCCAATTAAATATTGAGATTTTGTTTTACAGATTCCAATATGTACTCTAAGGGGCAGAAATATTGACATTATGCAAAAGTGATGAAAAAATTGCAGGCTTTCGATACATGGGCATGGAGAAAAAAGGAGAGAATTAGCTGTGTTGAACGGACAACGAGTGAGGTGTTAAAAAATTAGCAGTAGGGAAAAAGGAATTTTAGATATTGTTAAGAGGAGGAAGAGGAACTGGTTAGAATATTAGCTGAGGAGGAACTGTATTATGAGGGACATGCTGGAGGGTATTGTGGAAGGAAAGAGGGAGAGGGAACGAAGGAGACTAGTTGAAGGAGGTATTAAAACAGAAAATTGCTACGTCAAGACGAAGAGACTAGCTGAGGACCACCCAACGTCGAAGCTTCTCAGTTGCAGCAAGTAACCTGCCAATAATGGCAGAATAGCTATTATGAAGATGATGATATATTTAGCAATATTGACTAAAAAAAGAGAGAGAAAATTAAAATAATAATAATTATAATCAAACCTCTTAATATTTTAGAATAATTTGAGTGAAAACTGAAAACGATTCAACTCTCTGTCTTTTGTGAAAATTCAATCTATATAAATACTTTTGACCTGTATTGGAAATACAAAATAACGGCATCAAACTCTAAGTTATTTGAAGTCTCACTTGTGAATATGGATTACTAGCTTCAATTACGCACTTTGTTGGGTTAAACTTAAAATAATAATAATAACAATATATTTGGTCAGTCAGTCAGTTTTTACTATTAGTAAAGCGCTCTCTGATATTGGTCATTTTCGATTATTTTTATATTTCTCTCTCCTCCTCCTCCTCCCCAAGTTGCGGGGCTGAATTTGAACTCAAACGGCATCAGAAGTGTCACTATTTGTCTCAGAGACCCCAAAAACTAAGTATTCTGCACTAATATCGGCCATTTTCAATAAACTTATATATATCTCCTTTACCCACATGTTGCGAGGTACGGCATCGGCAGTGTCATTGTTCATCTCAATGACCTCGAAAACCATGAGTTCGACATTGATAATAGTAATTTTTGATAATTTTATATATATATCTTGTTTCTCCCCCAAGTTGCGGTGCCGAATTTGCAATTAAACGGGATCGGAAGTATCACTGTTCACCTTAGCGATGCCAGAAACTATGGATTCGACACTAATATTTGGTCATTTTTTATCATTATTATGTATCTCCCTTTCCCCAAGTTACGAGGTTAAATTTACAACACTACATTTATTGGATTTTTTTTTTTTTTTTGATACTCCACGTCACCTTCTTGCCTTTACAAAGTATTACGTTGTTCTAATATAGTGGATTTTAAGATGGCAGCCACGGCCTAGAAGTACTTTGCCTTTACCACTGGTTTAGTGGCTAGCGCGCGCGCCTTTGGTTCAGAGATTTCGGGCTGGATTCCCGGTGATACATTCTTGGAAATTTAAACGCATTACGATGGATAGGATTCTATCTTAAACTGTATACCCACTTCTCATATAGTTTCAGGGCTGAAAGGACATTAACTGTAATATAATCAACCAGTAAAACTTTTAAAAATAGGATTTCTCTCTTTATGTAGGTGAAGTCAGATCTCCCGTAAATTAAAGTATGTCTTCAAATTTGATATTTAAATCACCTTGTATATATATATATCTTAAATTTAATTTTCGGCTTCATTAAAGACGTTTATTGAAATTATTGAAGTAGTTATATCATTCCTATTTCAATTTCTATCTTTTAATGAAGAAAGTGCTAATTCTGAAGGAAGCTGTCCAACTTTTCTGTAAAATTTTATTTCTCTCTCTCTCTCTCTCTCTCTTTTTTTTTTTTTGTGACTGATCATTTGGAAGAGAATTTCTTGATAGAAACAAAGTTACATCACCCTCAACATTAGAATATAATATTAATCAGCATAACAAGTTCATACTAAAAATCTGCTAGTGTACTGGTGTGCAAAACTTGGAGACGAGTTAGATAAAGTAACATATAATATTGTGTAATTGGTAGAAATGAACGAAAGTCCGTCAGCATGTTGCAATATGTCTCCTACACTTACGCATGGATCAAGATGTTGAATGGTGTGAAATCAGTGTGACTATAGCGCCGAATGGGTCTATGCACAAACACGAAACAGGTGAATGAAACGGACGAGATAGTGTGTGTCAATCAGGGCTGTTAAGGTACATTATGATGGTGTTACAACAACATGGACCGGATAATATATTCGGATAACTTCACACAAGGAGAATCATCGGGAAACTGCAAAAAGGACGAAGTGTGACAAGTGTCGCCCAGGAGTTTGATATTGCACACAACATTGTTTCATGTGCATGGGGAGCGTTCCGAACCACAAGTAATGCTGTGCGAAGGAGAGATCGTTGCCAACCATGACCAACTACATAAGCGAACGATCGCAACACAATGCAACAAAGAAGATTGGACCGACTTCAAATAATGGTTACAATTTCAAACATATCTAAGAGGACTGCAAATCTCCACAGTGGCATATCGAGTGCATGGGGATGGTCTCTTTGCCTGACTGGCATTACGTAGTATTCCGCTGACTTCTGCATATCCGCACCGTTTGTGATGATACCTAGAACATCAGGACTGTACCCAGGAGGGCTGGGTCGCGTTCTCTTCTCATACGAGAGCAAATTCAATCTAAGTAGTGATTCTGGACTGACAGTCATCTGACGAAGTGTGGGAATACGCAATAAATCCAGAAACAATATCAAACATGATCGTGTAGGTAGTCCAGGTGTTCTTGTGTGGTGAAGCATAACGTTGTATTGGCTTATGCAGTATACTCATCGATCAACGTTATTGTGACACTGTAGTCCTTCTCCACGTAGTCTTTTCAGGAGTGTAGTCGGTCAGACTTCATTTTTATGATGATACTGCGCGACTGTACAGAACAACGTAGGTGGCGGAACTGTTGGAATAAGAGGAAATTTGGCAAATGTACTGGCCTGTCCATTTCTTTGACTTGAACAAAATGGAGTACGTGTGGAATGCTACAGTGAAACGTCTTGCAACACGTCCAGATGCATCAAGATCAAGGACCATACACCAGTTGTCAACCGCTGGTGGAGAAGTGGAACTCCATACCACCACGACTTATTATCAATCTTGTGAGCAGCATACATCGCTGTCCACGGTGATCATGGACCCTTCTCAAGACTATTTCACTCTGTCTGTAATGTCATGGAGGGACCATCATGAGTAGAAGTAACTTCATTGTATTGTTTCTGTTTAAAAATGTCTTTTTTATGTTCTTTACTGTATAATACTTAGTATTACTTTCTACGTATGGTTCAAGTTTCATGCATCTATCTCACTTGGAAGTGGCAGAGCATGCGAAATTTACTTTCAATCTTAAGTTTCGCACACCAGTGTATTTGTAAACAATTGATTATAAACCCTCAGTATGAACTACTATTAAGAGTGAAAATAACAATTAGATAATTTAAACCCTTTTACAGAAGGAAGAAGACCACCTCTCACAGATGACCATTTTACAATTGAGGGTGGGAGGCACTCTGGCTTGTGGGGCTCATTCTCATTATTCTCAATAGAGCTTACGTCCACTAGTTTCAATGAAGCTCACGATAGTTGAGATTAGTAATGGCTATCGGCACAAATCTATCTTCAAGATTTGGGGGGGGGAGGGTAAGATAATTCCCATAATATTGTTTTTAAGCGATGTTCAAAATATTTATGAAGTTGAAAAACAATGCTGTGGAGGATCGGGTGAAAGAGTTGTATTCGATATTAGAAGGCAGGTAGATTCTTGGGGGAGATGAGACTCATATTACATTTCCCCCAAAAAAACACATTTCACATCGGATTTTGGAGAGACAGTCCTCCAGTTCCAAGATTGGGTGACATGTCCCCTATATCCCTCCGGGATTTGCACCAGTGGTGCTGGATCGAGCTCGGGCTCGCCAAGGGTTCGGAGTCACTACACTCAACGAGACTTGTGTACTCGCGCTCGCTTGGACAGGAGATATGGCTCGCTATCCTCTTTTAGGGTTCGTGGTCACAAGGAATCGCGCTCAGTTGTTGAGACAGAAGGCAAGATTGAACCCGAAAGTCGGTTTCTGCAGTTTAGACATCTCTGTTGTTCAGTACTATATTCCAAATGAAGTGTAATATTACTTATAAAATTAAAACAATAAAATCAATTTGTGGAATTCAACAATGTATATCTAAGTACATTTGAGAATTTATTCCGTATATAAACCTAGTCTAAAATTCTTACTCTACTTTGCGGATACCTTTAAGAATTCATGATACTTAAAAATTTCAAGTTTTTGTGCATTATGTACAACATCACTCAAAGTGAACAGCACTTAATCGGGCTGAAGTGTAATCAGAAATGTTACCTGTTGAAATTAGAGTAACAAGTTGCCAATTATTTCCACTCACTATTTCCTGCCACTTCGTATTGCCTGTGGAGTGCCACGTGGCAGTGACAATAAATGTACACGTGACGATCAGGGGGCGTTTACACTGATGTGAGGTGATCGAGTGTGAAAGGGAAGAAGGGTTTTATAACAGCACGATAACTAAGGGAAAAGAAAATCTGAGAGAGAGAGAGAGAGAGAGAGAGAGACTGTTGCATGATGTTTCTTGTCCCTCCGCAGCCTTTACTTCCTGTGAGTCACGTGACTTTTTTTCACCGACATCAAATCGTCTCTACTCTTTGCTCGCACTCTAATTTCAAGCGCATTCACACGTCTTTCTATTGCTCATTTATTCTTTTTAAGATTCCGTTACAATGATTAATTTTAGTCTCTTGTTTTTACTGTCGAGGGATAAAAAAAGAGAAAAAATATGATGATTGTGTGAAAAAGAATAGGATTTGAGATTTCAACAGATTTACACTTTTCTTGCCTAAAAAGTGCTCTTCTTCATATTTGTTCATCTGTTCGTTCCGATGCATGTAAACTCGTCAAAAGTGTAGCTGGACCAAATTTTAAACTTAAAATTTTTATAAGACTCTCCAGTTATCTTATCTTTTTTTTTTTAAAAAAAAACTTTTGCTCTTGCCTCCAGAAATAACGATAGCTTACTCGATGATGAAAATAAATAAATAACAAAATGCATCTTTCACGAAAATTTCTCTAGGAGCTGCGGTGGCTCGCTGGTACCTCACCTCTGGTGGTTCTTGGTTCGAGCCTAGCTCGCGCCAAGTGAGCTTTGTGGTGGACAGACACCGTGTGTAGGGTTTTCTCTGGGTTCTCCCGTTTTCTCCCACTTTCTTCATTCAACCATTTCATTAATTTCTCATCATCACCATCTCCTTTAGCCAAACCGGCATAACCATGGAGCGTAATACTGAAAGATTTAATTTCATTTGTTGGAAAATGACTCTAATAATTTTCTATTATTTTATAAATCAATATGTTATTAACAGTCTTGTAACATGGTATTATTATTTTTTTCTGAGAAAATTTCTAAATTGTAGTTTACCCTTGGGCTAATTTCTTTTACGATGATTTAGCTATTTAAAAACACATTCAGGCGATTTTATACATACTTCATAAATAAATATTTCCTTAAGAACACTAAAACATTGCATAATCATTTTTCGTAAAGAAACAAGTAAATCTACAAGGAGTAGTTTGCTCTTCAAGGTGAAGTTCCTTTGGATGAAATTTTCCAGTAAACATCAACTGTAATTTTATTTATATTTCATAGATAAATGTTTCAGTAAATACTAAAGGATATCGTGATTTC
This sequence comes from Thermobia domestica, assembly GCF_964235325.1. NCBI lineage: Eukaryota > Metazoa > Arthropoda > Insecta > Zygentoma > Lepismatidae > Thermobia > Thermobia domestica. The sequence continues at coordinate 171,552,946 of NC_137454.1, read as the reverse complement.
GATGCACATATGCCGGTAGAGAGTAAGCCTGTAATGTATGAACCTAATGAGAAGATTCATAAATAGCACATTTCTTATGTAACTCCTCCCATGTTGACTCTGGAATTATTATTTAAATAATTAATATTTTAATTACCAGAGTATGCACTTATTTATTAAAATGGAATTAATTCGTAATAGTTTCCATAATGTAATGTTATCTTCCTCAGACGTGAATTGCCATATTCATGTTCATATTAATGTAGGTAATAGAGACATCATAATATTCAATTATTTATCTTGTACATCTCTAATGATATTTTAATTGTTGCTTTTTTATATAATTTTAAATTTATAATATAAATAATAGGAGATAATCGAGCAAAAAGTTTCCTGATTCAACGCATAAGCATAGCCATTCAACGTGGGAACGTGTCGGCTATAATGGGAACGTTACCCACTAGTAAAGAGCTAGAAGAAGTCTTTCTTCTGTAATTGCGGAGAAGGGAGGTTAGGAGAAAAAACAAACATCATTGGTGCATCAATTTATGTAGCAACCGAGCAAGGAGTATGAAGAAACAGCTCACAGTCCATAAGTTTATATATATATATAAAAACAGCATGAATGCTGTACCGTACGTCAAGACAGTGACATAACATGACAGGTTGGAGCCTTTGAAAGCAGAAGATTTAGTAGTACCTGCCGAACATCATGGGAACAAAGTACCGAAGAATAGATATAAAACAATAAGCTATTGTTATAATTTGCGGTTTCATTTGAAAATTTTATATTATATATAATTGAAAATTATATATATAAATACAGTATATTCACTTTTATTATAATCTTTCTCTTTCTTTTCTTCTTCTTATTCCTAAATATAACTTAAATTTGACGATACCTCTCCATTCTATGTTCCATAATATAATTTTTCTTATCCTTGAATTTTTAATCTTCAATTTTTTCTAACAAGTTATCCCATAATTCATGAATTTGAAGTCCATTTGTTGAATTCATTAAATTTTCTCTTTTTCTTTCTTAATCTTTCTTGCTTCTTTTTATTTTCTTATTAATGTTCTATTCTCTTTTTCTAGAATAGAAAATCTTGTACCCCTTCCCAATCTATATCATGTCGTGTTTCTTGACATGACATGCCAATAGAAAGAAAGGAAGGAAAATTGAATACAATATGTATAATAAAAAAAGGTGCGGTAGGGTTTTACTGCCACAAAAGAAGTGACATAGATAATAGCACGAAAAAGAACTTCATAAGAAATATAGAGAGGAGAATAGAAGAAATAGATAGTAAAGAAGAGGAAAAGAAAGAAGACCTAGAAAAGTTTCACAATCTTCTAGAGTAAAAAGGTAATAACATAAAGAATATAAAGAAAAGTAGAATTAAAGAGGATAGAAAGAAAGGACAGAGAAAAGAGACAAAGGAAGAGAAGAAGAGAAAATGGCATGGGACAGAGAGCATTTAAGAAAAGACAAATATACTAAAGAACTAATTAAGAAAGGGAAGTGTAAAGACATATAGAAAAGGAGGAAGTAGAAATTTAGAAGTGATGAAGAAAATGATGAATGAGAAGGACAAAAAAGAAGAAGATGAAGGAGTAGTGTATGAAGTGAAATGTAAGAAATGTAGTATGATATGTATTGGAGAAACAGGAAACAAGCTTAAAGAAAGAGTAAAACAACATAAGATGACGTGAGACTTAAAAGAGAGAATAATGCGATATATAAATATATAAAAGAAACAGGACATGACATAGATTTGAGAAGTGGTACAACATTTAGAAGAAAAGAATGGAATATTAATAAGAAAATGGAAAGAAGCAAGAAGGATTAAGAGAGAAAAAAGAGAAAGATTAATGAATTGGGCAAATGGACTTCAAATTCATGAATTATGGGAGAGGTTGTTAGAAAATATTAAAAATTAAAAATTCACAGATAAGAAAAATTATATTATGGAACATAGAATGGAGGCAAAACGTCAAATGTATTAATATAAATTAATAAAACCAGTCATAATATAAAATTTTCAAATGAAACTGTAAATTATAATAGCTTATTGTTATATATTAAAAATTTAAAATTATATAAAAAGCAACAATAAAAATGTCATTGTATATGTATATAAATAATTGAATATTATGATGTCTCTATAACCTACATTAATATGAACATACATATGGCAATTAACGTCTGAGGAAGATAACGTTACGTTATGGAAACTGTTACAAAGTATTTTAGTTTTTGATAAAGAAGTACATATTCTGGTGAGAAAAATATTAATTATTTAAGCACATTTCTTAATGGGAATCCCGTTTCATTTTTCCATTGCCGTTATCAACAGATTGCATGATACTTTTACTATTTTCTTTGGTATCTCTTCAACATACACAGTGAAATACCTTGTAGATAGTCTTTTAAAGATGATCGCTTTGTATCACAACCAGTTTTTACTAAAATGTATTTATATTTCTATACGAGCAATGCATTTGAATCTATTTTATGCCAAATCCCATGCTTCCAATCGTAGTTCATAAATTTTTGTGACAAAATATTATATTCTTTATCAGACGACTATTTCACCATAAACGTGAGATTCCCTAACTTAAATATTTATGTTATTAACAAATGGTAAACGGTAAACAATTAAGGTTTTACCGTATAAGAATCTCGGATTTATTCTTTATATTAAGCACTGCAGCGTTCATTGTATAATTCTTCTTTAAATATCAATTATTATCAAACAGCTTCTCATTTAAAGCAAAAGTTCTTTTTTAACTCCATACATTTTGTGTTTTCGTTCTTCCTTGTTTTCCTGCACTAACTAATTTGGTTCCTTTTTGTTTCATTTGCTCCATTTCTTTACTATTAAATTTCAATATACCAAGAACGCAATCTATCTTTCTTCTCGCAGACATTACTCAGATTCAACATTTTTGTTCCAGCTTTCAGCAATTTCCATTTCATAAAATCAAAGTTGTGTAGAAGTGTGCTCATATAAACTGATGTGAGTTACCTGATTTTTTGCAAAGGCATTCGCGCTAGTCATTTTGTAACAGGGAAGAAGTTTCAGTTGCAACTACAATCAGTAAATACGCATGCTCATTTAAATACAATATGACGTTATAATATTGATTGGTCGGTAGAAGTTTAGCGTTCCTCTTTTATGCCGAGAGTATATGAGATTTGGACCTACATTTAGGATGGAATCCGAATCAAGGTAATGAATTCAAATATCTCCCACGAGGAACCGAACCAGGGTCTCCGTGCATGGAAGGCGCACACACTAACCCTAGACCAACGGTGAAGGCTAATACGATAGTGAGTAATATATCTTTGATATTAGTAAATGAAATAAATTTAGGAGAAGTAGTATACTCCCCAACTTAGCCAACAATAGAAATTAGACAACAATCTGGGGACATAAAGAAATAAAGTATATTTTTTAATATTTGTCTTCTTTCTACCATCTTACTGTGTGGTTTTTAAATAAACTTATCGCAATTTTATGTATAAAACCAAATTTTATTACGCAAGTATGTACTTATTTTTTCTTCTTTTTAAAATACCAATTATTATCAAGCAGCTTCTCACTTGAAGCGAAAGTGTTTTTAACTTCCTATATTTTTCGTTTTCATTCCTCCCTATTCTCCTGTATTACCTAATTTCCGTTGGTTCCTTTTTTATTTGCTTCTTTTTACTTCTTTTTTTTAATCTCAAAACACCAACACCACAATCTATCTTTCTTTTTTTCTTTTATTTTGTTTAACTATCCTGTGTGTGTGTGCAACGAATCCCTCCCTCTCTTCTGTGAAGGACTTATCATATTTTCCCCATCCCTTTTTGTCTTCTAACTGATTTCAATAGCATCTCTACCAGTCCGAATCAAATTTTCGCCTTCATATCCGAGCGTCCAACATCTTCCGTCCTTTGTGTGATTGCTGATAATTGGCCGAGCTTTATTCTTCGGATAACAGGAAGGATGGTGTGCCTACACGAAAGTGTATTCTATGAGAGGGATTCAAGGGTGGAGGGAGGGAGAAGAATGCTATGATGGAGGACCAGTAGGGGTAGATGGATGGATGGAGGATAGTGTGTGTGTGAGAGAAAGAAGCACAAGAACTAACTTTCATCCAATGTTGCCATATTTCATTCTTGTTAATGTTCTAAACGAACGAACTACAAATATTCTAATATTCTAGTATTTTTGCTTATACTCTAAATATAGAACATTGTTAAGTTTCTAATATCCCCTGAAGATGCTAATTGCAAAGTTAGTCATAAATTATTAAACATTATTAATAAAATATAGTAAAAATACGCACCGTTAAAAGTCTACAATATACCCTTTCTCGTAGTTACTGGAATATCTTTGGCAACGGAAACCCGTGTGTAGCAGAAGTTCATGTAGTTCATTTTTTTTTTTTTTTTTTTTTTTTTGCTAAGGTTATAGTCCACTTCTTATATAACCTCATTGATGAAAAAGAACGTTAGGTAATCCTCAATCTCTTAGAAGGTGAATAGTTATCAAGCACAGCCGATTTTTGCACAATGTTTAGTAAAATAAAATGTCCGTTTTCCGAAGACATACCACAACTGACTGTGGACTCCCTTCCTTTCTCCAAGAAAAAGAGAGATGCCAAAACCAATCACACCTGTAAAATTGCTTTATCTTGATGAGTGTGACATATTTTGATATATTTCTATTAGATTTTTTGTTTGAAATTTAATACTCCTTTCAGTACTAGGAGTACATAAGATATGGGCTAAGTATAAAGTCAATCCTTTTAGCATCTTTTTGCTTGTGCAGTTCCATGTAAGGTTGCCTACTAGATGAGAATTGAGGGTATGTCGTATATCTGTTTCTATCGGAAGAGTTCCACCTCGTTCTGTTTCATGGCAAACCCTAGTAAAAGTTCAGTAAAATTAAATTAGCTTGTGACTTCTTGCCTATTACATAAATTTGAAACACGACTCAGTAGAAATATATATATTTTTTTTTAATTTGCCTTATTTTACTTAGAGTTTTGGAATTATTTATGGACAGTTCACTCAAACATCACTTACTACTACATAGTAATAGCAGCTGAAAGATTGACGTAATAAAAACTTAACATCCTCTAATGTTAATAGAGATAAATTAGAGTTCACTGAAGTGCTTAGACCAGGAAGATGAATGCCAACTAGGCTTAAGCATGATAACAACACTAAGAAGTAAGATACCAAATAGACCTGGTGTGAACTATTAAGCAGTTGCATCAACATACATAAATCCTACCTAGAAATTGTCAAAGTACTAGATCCAAAAGACTGCATCCCAACTATTAATAAAACTAGTCTTGCGTGCATGTCATAAAAACTGTGCCAGATTAAGTACTATTCTTCATCATATGGTTACACTGTTTCCAACAACAGTAAAACCAGCCAAAAGAGGTGGTTTGAGGACGGAGTGCCACTGGAGCGGATGAAGAAGAGCAAATAGGTTAGCTAGTGGCGTCTAAGTTGTTGTAGGACAGCACATACGTACGTAACTAGAGACGGAAAGAGAGGGTGGCTGTGTTTTTAGCGCGATTGTTGGGGTTGGCGGGTGTATAAGGGATAGTTTTGAGGGAAGAAGGAAGGTTTGGATAAGCACCAGATTGATATTTGAAAAGCAGGAGAAAACTAATGGAGAGGGGAAAGGTTGAATCATAGAAGGATGGAAAAGACTGGACCAGTTGGTCGGATACGCTCTGATGCCTGCACTTTTGCACTATCGACACACAAAATGATGTATATGCACGACGACGATTATTTCCATGGTTACAACGGGTCTCTTCGGTTCCTCTATCATTGTCTCATCCATTAATGTTCATGTAGTAACATCTCGTATCTTCTCCCTGTAATAATAATAATATATATATATATATATATATATATATATATATATATATATATATATATATATATATAATGTGTGTGTGTACTTAGTGCACGCGTCTATGACATAGGAGACCCAGGTTCAATGCTCATGTGGTTTGGGTCCCACGTTAGGCTGTAAGTTCACGTCTGACATAGACTCGGTGCTGAAAATGACACTAAACTCCAAATCAATTATCCAACTCTAATAATAATAATAATAATAATAATAATAATAATAATAATAATAATAATAATAATAATAATAATAATAAAGTACGAGTACATGAGTTTTGATCTTTTTGTTTTGCATTCTCATTCAACACCTGAAGTTATGAAGGACGTTCCTAATATTAATGTAGACTGTTGAACACGGTTCTGTTGTCATGTTTACAGATTATCATGCAAGATAAACTTTCACAGCACCGGCCCTTCCCCACCACACTACAGGCCGGTAGCCAGACCAAAAATGTAGGGGGGGGCGGCTGAAGTTAGAGAGGGCCCGATCCAATCATATTATAGTTCATCACCATATTATAGTTTATTTGCTAGCCTACCGCGAAAATTTTAGGAGGGGCCCGCAAAAATTATGGGGGGTGCGGCCTCCTAGACTCCCCTGGATACGAGCCTGCCACACTATCATGACTCCAAGAGAGCTGGATTACAGAACCACGTCGTCATTGGTGTCGGGAACACATGAAACGAAAAGAAATTTTTATTTTCAGGTTCCCCTATTATACACTTCCGTCTAAACAAGATAGAGGATAATTGAAAATGAGACACACATAATTTCATAATGGTTGAGAAAATTGAGAAGAACTAATATGTTGGTAAACCTAAAAAGATATGTTATAAACAAGAGAATCATGCCATTTATTGATGTGAATGGAGAGCAAGGTGGTTCAGTGATAGATCACTTACTTCTGGTTACTGGAATCCCTGTTTCGATTCCCGACCAATTAAGTTTGTGGTGGACGACATCGTGTTCGTAGGTTTTCTTAGAGTACTCCTGTTTCCTTTCACATTTTCATTCCATCAATTCTTTCATTATCATTCACTTGTCTTAATCATCCGTCTCCCTTAACCTAAATGGTATAAACGTGGGACGTTAAACAGAAAGATTCCATTTTCATTTTTATTGAAACGAAACTGATGTTGAAATACATTTATATTAAACTCATCATTATGACATAAAGAAGAAAATACATCATATGGGTTAATGAGATATAGCCTGAAGTTATCACTGATTCTTATATTTAAATTTTTGTTAAGAAAAATGTGCTCTGAAACGTAACTCGTTGCCAATAAAAATTATAGTTACTATTTTTTTTTAAAGAACACTGCTAACTAGCAGACTATGTATACATATAGTTGTTTACTTTTTTTAAAAAATGATACTGGAGGAATACGGTGGCTTACTGATAGAGCGTTCACTTTTATTGCCTGGGAGTCTTTGATTCGATTCCAGCTTGCGCCAAGTAGGTTTTGTGGTGGACAATCACCGTGTGCGTATATTTTCTCGGGTTCCTCCCGTTTCCTCCCATTTTATTTGTCCCGCCATTTCATTTAATCTCATTATCACTGCCTTCTTTAGCCTACACGGCATAACTATGGGACGTACATTGAAATATTTCATTTCATTTCATTTTTGGATCAAAAGATCCAATATATTTCAGGAAAAAAAATTCTTGTAGGCCTTATATCTGGAGAACTACACATAGTGTAGCCAAACCGTAATTGTCATTTAACAAAGCATGATGTGCTTATTCCATAGAAAATACCAAAACTCTATTTATGGGCCGTTCTAAAATTTGTGGCCTGATGAAAAACTAATTATTGGACAACATCACAATTTTTTGATGCATTTTTTGGATCATTCCAAAAATTCTTGGGCAAAATCGCAATCTTTTGATCCATTTTCTTGCATCAATCCTAAAATTTTTGTTCTGTAATGTTGATACACACATATCGCTCATTGTTAAACAGAAAAATCAACTGATTTTCACTTTATATTCTTAATCTACGTAAGATTTCCAATTTATAGATTTATTTGTTGTGAGTTGCTATAGGCTCATAATGGGATAAAGGTGGAATCTTGTCTTAGGATTGAAACTGTTTTTTTTTAATCTCTCCGTCTCATACCGTTTTTGCTCTATGAAAATCGAAACTACAAAATTAAGATAGGAATCAACAGATTTCTACAACTTGCACGATAATGGATCCATTTTGATAACAATTTGTATGAAATAATTCGTTCCTCGCTATTAACATATTTGACTTAGAGGGTTCAATTTTGAAAGCGGAATTTGCAGTAAATTTCTACCATTTCTGAGGGTTAAAAATGGAAATAATACCTGCTTTTGGAATTCTGAATCCATATATATATCTATATTTCTATACTTCTCTCTCTCTCTCTCTCTCTCTCTCTCTCTCTCTCTCTATATATATATATATATATATATATATATATATATATATATATATATATATATATATATATAAATGAAATCTTTGAGTTTTACGTCCTACGATTATGCCGGTTAGGCTAAAGGAGACGGTGATGATGAGTAATGAATGAAATGGTGAAATGAAGAGAGTGGGAGGAAACGCGAGAACCCGAGAAAACCCACGCACACGGTGTTCTCTCTCTCTCTCTCTCTCTCTCTCTCTCTCTCTCTATATATATATATATATATATATATATATATATATATATATATATATATATATATATATATATATATATATATAACATTCATCGTTATCTTTGTTATTCTTTATACCCATAAGAATTTAATCTTTTGGAAATCTGCCCTAGAGAGGTTGGAGCTCAGATTGAAGCTTTTTTTGACATTAAACTCTTATAAAGAGAAATCGTTTTTAGCTGTTTATAACCACTTTTGCACTTTGACGATCAATATTGAAACCGGAAGTCGAAATGGATGGCAACAAAAATGGTTCTGGTTTCAGTAGAGTGATATGGTCAGTGGGGATGAGGTATATTTTTTAATATTGAATCCAAAACCATAGAAACAGATTCTCGCTATCTTTCATCACTTTCGTTCTGATACCTATCGACAAACGGATGCAGCTGTTTTTAACTTTTCCTATGTTTACCGATAGCAAAGTTTGGAAATCTAAAAATGACTCTAGTTTGGTTGTTCAAATGTTTCGAACTTAAATATATCCTACGACAAATAACTCTATTAACTTAGAGGACAGGAATGATATTATCAAATACTGCATATCTTGTAGACTGAACGGTTTTCAAATAACGAAATAAATAAATGTGGAAATCCTTTGGAAACACTGTTTTGTCACAAGCGTGCTGCCAAACACATATATACGCAACTCACACGTAAACAAACGAAACACACACAGAGGCTTCCTTTTCTCTTTGGCCGCTGCAATCCGATTGTGAGTTAACAAACCGTGACCACTGACAGAGCAGTTGGTCAAGAGTAGACATTCTCTATCTCAGTTGTTTCTGTGTTTTGTTTCGGTATCAGTACCACCACCACTATTGCTACTACTAGTAGATAGAGTGTTGCGTATTTTTTTGTGTTGTTGGATGGACCAAGCAATCGTTTTGTGTTAAGAAGTTTTGGAGATGTTGTTGCATGGCAAATGCGCAACTGTTTCATCTGTCGACCACTGTACACTGTAGGTAGGTAGGGGGCATCGGACTGAAGGATGGATGTCTTTCCCCTTATGTAAACTTCTGTGGGGAGTTTAACTCTCCATTGATAACAACAAAAGCAACTTAGTCTGTCTCTGAAGCCAGGAGGGAAAAGTAATGCAAGGGGATGGGAGTTGTAGGGAGAAGAGGACACCTGCTTTGTAACAAAAGGTCTTCCTTCTCCCTCTTCAGTGGTATCCTTGTCTCTGTGTCTCTATCTATGTGTGTGTGTGTGTGTCCACATTGCTAGGGTTGTCACAAACGAGCAGGTTGCTATCAAACAGGAGCAAGGGACTAGTTCATTGTAAACAATTCCGCAATCCGCTTAAAAGTTATAGACCATTTAGTTAGCATTAGGAGGTGAAGTTCCTCTCCTGGTATCACAGATTATTTCACAATAAATGCTTAATCTGCTAATAAACAAATTTACGAATATTTGCAAAAGTTTGAAATAGTTATTATTATTATTATTATTATTATTATTATTATTATTATTATTATAATTATTATTATTATTATTATTATTATTATTATTATTATTATTATTATTATTATTATTATTATTATTATTATTATTATTATTATGTCCAATTTGTAACATGAAATGAAAGTACTATTTAAAAAAATGATAATAGGAAAACAAAGAATAGAATGGGAATACAAAGCATTAAGTTGGTGCATCAGGTGGATCATTTCCAAACGCAAAAGTAAACAGAAACCTACAATACCACGTTAATTAAAATAGTCACCGCCAGCAACCACAAACTTTTTGGATTTTGTGGCAAAGAAGTCTGAAGATTGTAATGTGAAGAAGTCTGGTTGAGGAAGAGTTTCATACTGCAACTCATGGATACCCTACACATCCTTTGAGTGACAGCATTGTCGTTCAACATGAGAACACCATATCTTTTGATCGGTGTCTTCCCGTTCTGCCTAATTTCCGTTTTGCCTAAAGGACCTCCAGTACTTTGTAGAAAATATTTTCAATTATCTTGTCATTAGGCAGAAAGGAAATTTCCGTTCTACTTAATTATCCATTCTGTCTAATCTTTGGAAATGGGGAATTCTATACAGGGAAGGATTTCTTTTAGGAAATTTTTCTTTAGTAATTGTAGGAGATTCTATAAGAAGAATAACTATTTCTTCAAGTTTCATAATAAATTTAGATGTTATTCAACTTATTCTTCTCGGAAAAATGACTACATACAGTTCTGTTATTAGCCGTGTTATTCACATCTACTTTAGTAAAAACAAATGCGATTTTTTAAAATACCTGCAGAGAAATGGAAAATTGATTCACTCAGTTGCAAGAATGCCCTTGAATAAAATTTTGATGTGAAATGACTTGATATTAGACCGAATTAAGTTTGTTTAATGTTTGCTTCAGTTACAATGTCAAACGGCTTTCTTGCAACTGAGTCAATCAATTTTTCATTTCCCTGCAGGTATTTTTTTAAATCACATTCATCTTTACTAAATTAGAAGTGAAAAACACTGCTAATAACAGAACTTTATCCTAGTCACTTTTCCGTGAAGAACAAGAAGAATAACATCTAAAATTTATGATGAAACTTGAAGAAATAGTTATTCTTTTTACAGACTTTGTTAGAATTACTAAACAGATTAGTATGAATGTAGGACAAAATCCAAGGAAAATTTTGACTAAACTTATTAAAATCAAGGAACAGAATCATAGACGCAGTATAACAAGAGGATGATTATTTTTTCTTCAGCGCTGTCATGCATCTAAAATGTTATCTATAATTCTTCACTTTATTGAAATAACATTTTAAAAATACTGAAAACCCAATAAAACACTTAATACTATCCTAGTATATATATATATATATATATATATATATATATATATATATATATATATATATATATATATATATATATATATATATATATATATATATATATCACATTTTGATCTTTGCTATATAAAAAATCTTGATCAGCATTTCAGAATTAAAATAAATAAATGTTTATACAACTCTTCAAATAAAATACTGCTATATGTTACCTCATAAGGATGAATATTTTTTAAAAAATCAAATAACATCACAGTACTTTTCGTACTTAAAATGAATGGTCTTACAATAATATGCTGAACGTATTTCAAATGTATTAAAGGTATAATAAATAGGAATACCCAGAACTTTTCATGTGGGTATGTGTGAAAGTAATTTAAGCTAATTTGCCCTTTTATTATAATAGTTTTATGTTTTATTGAGTTTTCAGTATTTTAAAAGAAAGAAAAAGTTATTTCAGTAAACTAAAAAAAAATACAGACAACATTTTAGAATATATGACAATTGAAGGAAAAAATAATCATATGGGTGTACGCTGGTATATCAAATATATACTGCTATCATATTGTCCCTTGGATTTTGTCCGCTTCGTCAGAATTTTCCTTGGATTTTGTCCGGTTGGATTTTGTCCTTGCCCTCGTTATTACAGCCATTATATATCTACATGAGTTCCTGTCTTCATAAAAACATGCTAGAGATCAAGCATTTCGGTGCTGCATTTCCCTTAAAAAATTTCTCTCCGCATAAATTCTCTGTCTCCGAAGATTAGGCAGCACGGGAATTTCCGTTCTGCCTAAAGATAAAATCATTGAAAATATTTTTTACAAAAGTTCTGGAGATTCTTTAGGCAGAACAGAAATGAATCTTTTTGACCATTGCAGGATACTTGCGGATTAGTTTGCGGTTGCGGTACATTTCATAGAGTTCAGCACTGTAACGATCTGCATTGACGGTTTCACTTCGTCTGACAAAGACAGAATGAATCACTCCCATCATAGACCACCATACCAACAAGAACACCTTCTTGTGGGTGGAAAAGGGATTTAATAAACCGTTATGAATGTTGATCATGGTCCAACCTTTTTCCGGATCGTATACAATTGTCATAGTAGATTCATAAAAAAAATATTAAAAAAAATTACAATTAAATGAATGGAACTTTTCCGGTTATTCCTTAAACTCATGTCAGGAAATTTCACACCTCCAGACGGTTCTTCTTGGCCGGATCAACTTAGGTGGCACTGATCTGACCAAGCCTAGTTGTATTTCATAATAGTGGTATATCTAATACACTATTATATAATAGCGGTATTGCAATGAAAGGAACATTTTTCCAAGGGCCTGTTTCCAAACTATAATATTAAATACAAATAAACTTACCATTCTTGCAGATTTAGACATAGATAAGACTAATGAGCCACGAAAAAAATCAAGTTTGTGACGAAACGGTGACTGTTCTTTGAATTATTCATCTGGACAGGATAAACTACTGAACCAATTGTCGATTTATATTTCTTTATATTATGAATAGTTATAACTAATACAATAAAAGCTGGATGAAATTGGGTGGAATTTGTAATTACTAAAATAATAATAGAATAATAGAATTAGTCAATAATAATAATAATAATAATAATAATAATAATAATAATAATAATAATAATAATAATAATAATAAGCTTACAGTCTAAACTATTGCTCCTCGGACAATGAGTACCGAACATCTTTTAGATTAATAAATTTTCATGATACAGTACGGTATACAATTTAATTTAAATTAATGTGAATGTTTGTGATTCAAAATCTCCGAAACAAAGATAAAATTACAGCTTAGGTATAAGCTATCATTACTTTTCTACTGTGGGTTGTAAGTAGAAAACGTTTCTTCCTTTAAAAAGAAAATGAAAATGTGGATTCCCATTTAAAATATTATACAGAGCGTTCAAAAAGTCTCTATACACTTGAATCGTGTCCAAGCATGTTTGGAGGCTCATGGGGGACAGTTCCAACATTTGCTGTGAAAATGTGTGTTAAAATGAGTGTGTATATGCTACACCCTGTACATAGTGCTTTTATGCCATAAAATATAATAAATTTTGAGTAAAATAATTTTCTCGTTGTTTTGAATATGTGATAATTCAGGTGTATAGAGACCTTTTGAACGCTCTGTATCTCCCAAAAGATCCCATACGTTTTTCTAAAAGAAATGAAATGAAATCTTTATTTAATTTTTCCACATTCTGTACATTGAAGGAGAAGAACGATGAATGCGTGTGAGTGATCATGAAATAATTTCGGGAATTTAGCGAAATTAAAGGAAAGAACAACGATAACAATCACAGATTTTGTCAGATAGTACAGCACAAGCTAGCATAATCAGTCTGATATTCAGAGACCAAACCATTGACCCTTCTTACTAAAGGTTAAGCTTGAGAGGAAAATAATGATTTTCGAAAGGTAATCAGCCACTTTAAATGTATTTGTTTTCTTCAAGTTACTTCAACCGCTCGTTATTGGATGGGGATACTCTCCCCATAATATTTTAATCACTTTAACAAATTTAGAAACATTAATTGTAGACACTGCAACAGGCAAAGGTCTCTGGTTGAGTGATGTGGGTCAGTATATCAGCCCATGCACCTTTATTGTTTTCTTCTTTTCTAGAGTGCAATCGGGTACACGTTAATGCAAGTTTAGGAATTTTTAAAATTTCTTCACGATATCGATCAACACTGAAAATTTTGTGCCCTACTAGGAATGGAACCCAGAATTACACGCACTGAAATTACCGAGCTAATCATTTGCACAATTCAAATACTAGAAAATATTTCCCTACAACCAACACTGACATTTTAATGAGGCCGGTGTTCTGTGCTGAGGCAATCCAGCGATTTGTTATATAAATTTATTCTTTTTGAATTCAAAAATCGTTTCATGTAAATATTTTGCATCCTCGCTCAGAATGTCATTTCGTCAGACCATAATAAATGATAATGAGGAGTTGCTTAATTGCATAAATTTTCGGAACTGCTAATTCATTCGCTCAATTTCATTAGTGAGCATGAAGGAAAATATATGTTCCAGATTCTGAGCTCCAAAACTGATCATGGGTGTTCAATAATATTGAGGTCTGGGGATTGGGTAGGCCAGAAGATGCTCCCTGATGTGACATCCGATGTTCAAGAACCCACACCTTAACAGTTCCAATACTGTGAATTGGCGGTTTATAATCTTGGAAAATTGTATCATTGCACGGAAGCACATTTTGAATCATAAGATGCACTTACTCACCTAAAATGTTCACCTAATTACTAACAACAATGTGTCCTGTAAGTGGAATCCCAAGATTCACGGAATACCGGGAAATTTCGGCCAACATCATCATAGAGCCGCCGCTATGTTTCACAGCACGGAGGTGAAAGTTCGGAATGCTAGCTTGTTTGAGCATCCATATTTTAAACACAGCCTGTTCTTGGAAATAAGATGGAACAGGACATCCTCACAATGACAACAAGCAGCAGGTAGATCAGGTCGATTTTCACTTGGTTCCTATTCAAGTGGCTCTACGGCTTCCATTCAAACAGCCTGCTCTGTCTACTGATGGCAACAGCTCTCGTTTTGCACGTTTCCAATCATCGGAGGTCCACTTTGAATGTTCTCAACAGCAGCTTTTCTCGTGTTAAAGTGTTGTTTGCAAATGATCTGTGGTTTGGACATAGCAACCCGACCACGGATATTCAGGTTATGCAATTCGCTTTAGACCGTAGGTGTTGTAAGAGACTGTTCCAAGTACTCATTGAGTTCCGCACTTAATTTATCGTATTTTGATTGGTGGCAATCTTCTTCAATGTTCAGCGATTTCTGTCACTGTGACTTCTCTTCTGCCCACTACTACTCTTCGCTGATGTTATGTTGTCATGATTTCTGTTCACTTTAGAGGTTGTTCCTCACGAGAGTGTAATACACTATCCACCGTGGATAAAGTTGCGCAATCACAAATTGACCTATTTGATGCTTAGAGAGGTTTCCAATTTCCCATCACCACTGTCAGCCTGCTTCAACATACGCCACCGTCTACACCGCCTGGTATATTATAGACAATCACCTAACGCACCACTAACAATGGCTACTAACCACTAAATGGCAATACCCTCACTGTTACCACCTTATCATACATGTTTCAACCTTTAAATGTTTCCATCTCCATAACATTCGTAACTATTACACTACGTTTTTAATTTACGAGGGTCAACCAGAAAATAAAGACCGTTTAGTTATACAAAATAAAACGCACATTATTTATTTAAAAAAAAACAATTCTGTTACATACTTGAAGCTTCCCTCACTTCTCTACGTAATCACCACCTTCATTTAAATATTTGTCGTATCTTTTACGAGATTTAGAATTCCCATTATAGTTTTCTGCCAGTAGTTTTTAACGGACTTTAAAGAAAGGAGTAGGCTTTTTTTGCTATATCATAATGCTTTTGTACTGTGGCGATCAATGTTGAAACCTAAAATGGTTCATTGCTACCAGTTCGCTTTGATTAAAGAGTTAAAGAGTAGGTGGAACCAAGGGTGTCCAACTGACCTAACTCATGAGGTCGGCGCTCACGAGTTCGGAACTCACGCTCATTCGACCTCAACCTCACGAAGTGAGCGTGAGGTCAGACTGGTGAGGTAAGCGTGAGGTTGAGTGAGCGTGAGGTCAGACCGGTGAGGTGAACGTGAGGTCAAGTGAGCGTGAGGTCGAAATGAGTTTGCGAGCGTGAGGTTGAAATGAGTTTTTGAGCGTGAGGTTGAGTGAGGTTAGGTCTGACTTATGATGTAAGCATGAAGTCGAGTGAGTTGAGGTCGAAATGAGTTTGTGAGCATGAGGTTGAGCGAGCTTGGATCAAAGTAGTCACCTGGTTCTTCCAATAGCAGGGAGAATATTGTAATTCGAAAACCCTGTATATTTTTTGTTCTCTACACAAAAGCTTCTTTTTCTCTATATGAAGATAACACGTGCTGTGAAACCACCATAGGTATGCAGGGAGTATCTTTGGTCCTCTACCTTTTTTTTCATTGGCCAAATTGGGATAGAAGTTTTAGCGTCTTTGTGATCAGGTATTTCTTAGAAGCAACTAGAAAATAATCATGGAATGTCTTGATGTTTTATCAGGCACACTGGAGTATTTGCCCTCTAAATCCGGTCAAAAATATTCATAATTTAGTATCATAAAATAACCGATTAAATTAAATTGTTTTGTATTTACCTACATTTTTAAAGATACATTATCGCCAAAACTGGTTTGAGTATTTTCCTTTGTCCCTTTAACTATAGGTTTCTCTTGTGATTTTGCTTGCCATTGTTTAATATTGATTTTGTAAGGTAAGCCAGTGTTTTATTTACGAATTTTCTAGGGGGGAGGGGAATCTTGAATCTTGGGCTAGCAGTTAACCACATAAGAATTGCAGCCCTCCCCCTCCCTCGGGCGAGGCGAGCCCATCTCTCCAACTACTTGGGCGCAATTTCCCCCCGAATATACTATTCGCCGCCAAAACACAGTGCTTAAATTCTTGGCGAGATTCCCCCTCCCCAATGAGTTTCCACACTGGTTTGCATGTCGAATACATTGCAGGCTACATCACTTAGTAGTCCTTGTCCATTCTTTCTAAACAGGATCAGACTATACAGTATTTTCTTCCATCTTCCGTCATAATTTTATCCTTTCAAGCCAAGCCACAGAGAATGCATTCATTCATCTTCACAGTTGCCGTTCTTAAAAGGAAAATTATAGTATAATTAAAAGTGCGATTCTGTCATTGTGAAAGAAAATATGCCCCCCCCCCGAAAAAAGTCTACGGGTGCAACCAATGCCCTGAAACCAGCCTGTGGGCACCCCTGCGTGCTCCAAATAGAAAATAGAATTTACATATTTTCTGGGTGAGTATTTGAGAGACGTTATTACAACTTGATAAGTATATGGAATTTCATATACACCGACTATTTACTTGGAAATAAAATTCATATAGGTAGCAAATAATTGTTTTGTATAAATATAATTACGCAGAACAGCCATAAATAAATGTTTTGTATTACTAGGGTAAATGCGCCAGTCCTCGACCCCTTAACTCATTTTCGTTTAATCCTTTAATCGTTGTTCAGAGAGCGGAACAACGATTATATATATATATTATATATATATATATATATATATATATATATATATATATATATATATATATATATATATATATATATATATATATAGATAGATAGATAGATAGATAGATGGAAAGATATAGATATATATATATATATGAAGAAAACTGTATAATTAATTTACCCACTCATATGTTTTTTCTTTCCATTTTTTAAAAATTCATTTCAGGTTGAATTGACAAATGTTTGATAAACAGTCTTGGTTTTGCAAGTTTCAAATACGAGTATTTGTTATGAGATAAAGGAAAGAAAAAATAAAGAAAAGCACAGTTAAGAAGAAATCAACATTTAATATAGAATATTTGCCTAAAACATTCGGACGAGAACACCGCAATCACGTGTTTGTTGATTGGATTGACGTTCAGTGTCCCTTACAACACCGATGCTATATGAGAAACATATCTACAGTTTAACGTGGGTTTCCGAACCACATGAGATTCCACCAGGAATCGAACATGGGTCTTACCCACTAAAAGTGCATACACCCGTCATATAGCCATGGGGAGCTCCTAATGTTAAATACATGAAGTCAGTGATGATTTCAGACGGTTTTCCCGAGGGAAATTTCGATACACGTACTGCAAAAATAGTAGCGAGCTAAACTAGTACTGCAAAAATAAAATAAATAAAATAAAAATAAAAATAAAAATAAAAATAAAAATAAAAATAAAAATAAAAATAAAAATAAAAATAAAAATAAAAATAAAAAATTGCGGTGTTAGTAAGCACGACCACAGATTTGCTCTGGTGGAAAGGGGAGAGTTTCACAGTTGCAGGGGGGAAATTTGCCCAATGGATCACCTCCTTAAATTCACACTGCATGAAGCGGAAGATAACAACAATGATGATAATGATAAATCCATATGATAAATCTAAGATAAAAATGATAATGATGAACCTATTGAGAAATGAAAAGTAGAAAGATCAGATAGGTCTACATAAACCACTGGAGACTGGCAAACTTATATGAGGTGAACTCTCATGAATCTTAATCTTTATATGGTCACTTTCTTTTAAATAGGAATAACAGACATAGAAAGAAAATCGACACTTTAAGAACCGATGCAGAAACAATAAGTTAAAAAATTGCACTTCAGTTGCTAGCATAAAAAATTGGAAAGAAACTATACGTATGTCACAACCCATCTATTTCTGTATCCATTATTTTTTCTCTTCGTGCACTTGCGACGCCTCTTGGCTGTCATACATGATGTAATTCTCACATATGGAAGGAACATTTTTGATAGTAGGCAAGTGAAGGGCGACTCATCTTTTCCCTATTGTTGCTACTATTGTTGAATCTGGGTGAGCAATGCAAAGGGAGAAGGATGCAGTAATAGAGAGGCTTGTTTGTAAGTAACTGTGTATGTGTATGTGTGTGTGTGTGGCTACCGGCGGCCACCAAGCCTTGAAATTCGACCCTTATCCTATTCTCTTCTGTAAGAGCTTATTCTGTATGTAAGGGGGATGGGGAGACATGCGACGTTGTTACCATATGTCGCCTCGAATCTTCCTGTTGCACTTGCTCATATAACATGCCAGTCACCCATGGATAAAGTAGTGTTGGCAGTAGTTTTAAGAGAAGAAATCGCAATGGAAATCAAGAAAATTCAAAAATAATATTAGCGCTTGCCCAATTATATTTTTTAAACATATGTAATTAACCGGTAATCTTTGCGTCTTTCTTTCAAATTTGGACATATAATATGAGACGTTCTGGGTAGTAAGACCGGTTTCCTAAAAGTGCACTCTGAATGATTAAAATAATCGTCCATTTATTTTAAAACTGTATTTTCTATGGCAAAAGAGAAACAACTTCCACAAAAGATTTGGCTGACACACAGCAGTTTCATATTATTACTCGAAGACATGTAAGGTAATTTCCCCGTATCCAGATAGCACGTAACGTTAGTTGAGTTTGCCATTACTACCAAGAACGCCTCATATAATGGTATATACTGTAATTCAGTTACACTGAGAAAAATCCGTTCTCTGGACAGCGGCATATTGTACAAATATACGGAATCCTCTTGCTCACTACAGAAATCAGTATGAGGCATACGTTATCCATATGCTACATACGCACTGCCCCTAGATGTTACATCATGCCGTTGCAGGATGTCTGACATCTAACAATTTTCCATATATCACATGCATATACTTATGTTACATTCCTCAGCTATATGTTATATACGTCCATTTGTATGTGAGATCCTGACCGCCTATATTGTTTCATACGAAAAGTACGTATAGATGGAGCACTTACAGGGAAAGTATTATAAAACATGCGTTTTCAGTTATACGTCTGCTATACGTTAAGTCCAAAAACTACAGGAATTACGCATGTAACCTACCTTTTTAAGTACGCCACCTATATTTTTTTTCTGTGTATGCTCAATTCATAACATACCGCGAGCTAGGATACAAAAGAATTATACTTGAGGGCCATTATCTATTTTCCTTCTCGGAGTGAGAAGAGTCACTTAGTAGTCCTTAGTCACACATTCTCTCAATCTTTGCCCTATTCTGTGTATCTTGCTTCTTGCATTATGTATGCAAACCAATTAAGGCCTCATCAAAAGATTCAATATATTTCAATTTTTAAAAAATCTTGTAGATCTTATATCTGGAGAACTACATATAATGTAGCCAAACCCAAACTATCACTTAACTCAATATGATGTGCTTATTCCGTAAAGAGTAATAAAGCTCGATTTAGGGGCCGTTCAAAACTTTTGTTGCTCGTAATCCAAAAACTAATTCTTGGCCAAGTTGACAATCTCGTGATATATTTTTTTCGACCATTCCTAAAATTATTATTTAAAATATCGAACTAAGGTCTCATTTTGCAGAACGAGGTTAACAACAAGAAAGTTAAAGAAAATATTTTTCCAGTTAAAATTCAAATCATGATTTAGGTATATTATAATGGCCAACTATACTCTTCCTGTTAAGCATAGCGTTAAAAAAAAAAAAAAAAAAAAAAAAAAAAAAAACAGAAATAAATCAAACTTTTTTTCTTTATTTCTTTTTCGGACTAATCGTGCGGTCCTATTTGGCTATTACTGTTATTAACATACTTGAAAATTACTTCACCTTTGTAGAATGATGAGAAATACTGCCCAGTTTTATGAGTACTTATATTAGATGTATGTAGTATCAATGCCTAGATAGGTACACACATAGTGAAGAGTTGAGCTTTACATTATTGAATTAAATCATACATCAACCTCCTAATAAATGACTTCTAATCATTGGAAATAAATTTAAGTACCACAGAGGAAAACATGGTAAATATCTTTAAATTTGCTGTTCTGGAAATTGTTCTCCAAGTGAACATTTGTAGACCTTCGCAAAGTATTTGGTCGTCCCATTTTTGACAGTTCTGTTTATAGAATCTGAAATATGGGAAATACATGAGTAATTCATTTTCTCATAAAACTTTATTGAAAATCTCATTTTAAACTAACAATTTGTCCTTGGGATAAAACTCTTGTTAGCTAGTTTTATTATATTATCGTTGCTCTACGGATAACCAGTATTGCCCGCGATTAAGTATATCCTATAATCAGTTCCAAAGTCATTATTGTAGTTTTTTACCCTCCAAAACAAAGTAATAATTTTTACTTCGTAGGATTTTAAACCTCTTTTATTACTTAAATCATAAAACAATTTGAACATTATAAATAAATATGTAAATACCCAATCACTATAAATTAGAATTTTAAATGTTTTATTGTTTTTCATTATTTTTAATATTATATTTTTAAATTTATATTATATATATGATTTATGTACACAGATTATATAACATATTAGACATGTAAATTTCTATTAATACCGACAAATTATTAAACAAGAAAATTACAAATTGATACCGACAATCATTTTATTTCGTGTTTGTTGAAGACAAAACACCAATAAAGTTATTTTTCATTCTCTACGACTCTATAAGTAACAACAATTCATTTATTGACGCATTACTCGTAGATAGAACTTCCCACAAAATTGTATTTGAAATAGAATTCTTTCCGTAATCGATTGATCATGTTCGTCTATACCTTCGTTTATACGGAGACATCTAAAAAAAATTGTGTGATTTTTTTTATTCCATTCCCAAATATAAATGTTGATAAAATATGCATGAAGGTGTGGCATTTTTTAATTGACTGCTCATCAAGAGACCATCAACGATAGCTAACAGTGCATAATTGATGCGTGTAGAGGTCACAGAGGAAAAAAATCAGGAAAGCAAACAATACAGACAAAAGCAAATAAATAAGCCAACAGGTCTAAATACTATATATATATATATATATATATATATATATATATATAATGTTGATGTTTTATTAACACCATAATCCCAGGTTTCCGATAGCAAAGTTTGTTCAGGTAATGATCAATAAAGACGTGTCACCACCTAATTTGGTATTTTATATATATGTAGTGTGTGTGTGTATATATTTCCGATTATATCGAGAGTGAAGATCTTCGTTCAGTCATTAGAACTTCAGTCAAGTTAACCTGACCAAAAATTTCAGATTTTTTTCAAAGATATCACAAAACTTAAGGCGATATTAAATTTTTCAGTTTAGTTTGCGTCTAGTGTTTTCTAAGACAGGAGAAATTCCTCATTCTTCGAAACGAGATAAGATTTGGGACTACAAGCATTAAAATTAGACAAGAACCGAAACGAGACCAGAAATTTCATGAGTCATTTAGTTTTATATGATTCATAATAGAAAAACTATAAGTTAATAAAGTGATTGTACGTTACATATAATATAGCCTAGTATATGTCAATAGTGAATACTCGTGTCCTTAATGTGCATGGTTTCAGATCAGATTCCCGGTGAGATTCAGTATTTTTGTGTATCGATCCAACATAGTGGGGCACCGGTAAGCCACCTGAATTAAGAGGTAGCAAAATACCATCTAGAAAACTGTAAATAAAGACAGTCGGACACAATTTGCTAACTAAGTTACCCTACTTCAATAATAATCATTCCGCCTTGAAACACAATTCGCTAACTTATACGCAAGAATAAGTAAGATCCTTATCTCATGCTTAAGAGAGGTTTCTTCGAATACTTAAGAAGAAAGAATCCAAGAAAAATATGACTCCTGGCAACCTTTGCATTTAAAAGCCTAAATTCGCTATATTTTGCCCATCGAAAACTAGCTTCCACTTCTAATCCAAACCACCACCATCCGCCACCTACTTCTTCCTCCTCAGCCATTGAAATAAATCCACACAATACATATCCAAACCCCTCTCTTTGCTGCTCCCATTTCTTCCTTACTGTATCTTAAAAAAAGAACAAGAAAAAAAAGCTTAGCAACTACCCTTTCTACTTGTAGTTGCACTTTTTGACTGAAGCGCCACCCAGCGGGAACTGGCTTAAAAGATGCAACCACAGAAACAGATTTATCAAATGGGAAGGACAAAAGTGCGATCTTGGCAGGACAGATGGGTGTGCTTTGACCTCCCCTTTTAAAGGTTTGTCGATTCCCTATTCTCTTAGATATTTTTTGTCTGTTGTTATTATAACCATTGTTATGACGTAATAGATGCAGGCCAGTTGGAAGGGACTGACTATTGATAAACCAACTCCTCATATACTCAGAAAAAAAAAAAAAAAGATGGGGATCAAAAATTACGACGTATTTATTTCTATACGTACCGTACTATACTTTTCCTTATTTTGTGCAACCAAATGTCACAAACTGATCGATTCATCCGCTTTGACTGAACGTTTCGCACCATACGTATATAAAGATACTATTGTTAAGATTACAAATATTTATTATATGTGAATTAAGAGAAGAAGCTAATAAAATAGCGCTTGTTTCCGCTAGTTTATATTTCAACATTTTTTCCATGTCCAATCTTCCTCATTCGTACAATAGATTTATGTATTTTTCCAGAAAAATGCCAAAAATTCTTTGTGTGTTAATAAAGCGATTTCAGTATAGTACCAGATGCTTCATCAAAGAATTCATGTTTTTTTATTGTTTTTATGTATTTCCCTTTCTGTATATTGTACTGGCATAGAGTTGACCAGGACAGAAGGGAAATACGATTTTGGAGGTGGAATTGAAAGAGAAGGTGGAATAATTTAATTTGTAATAACAATAAAATATAGAACGAAATAAATGAAGACATAAAACTCACTAGGTCTAATATTGTTGTATTGAAACTGTTCTATTCATATTGGTGTTTTCGTTCTTTGTTAGTAATATATACGAAAACTTAATATCTTGTTCTTTTAACCAGTGGACGGAGCAGTGCAGGTGCTTGCACTCTGTTGCGATTTCATATTTTTCCTTTCCAAAATCGGTCCGCAAACTTAGACCTCTTTGAAGGTCAAGTGTACCAGATATCTGTAAAATATAGAAGAATATTTTTCTTTCCTTAGTTTAGATAGTGTAGTGACCCAGGCCCATATCCACGGGGGGTCTAGGGGACCGCTCCCCTAAATTTTTGCTGACCTCCTAAACTTTTCACGGTAGGCTTGCAAATGAACTATAATATGGTTGGATCGGCCCCCCTAATTTCTATCGGCCCCGCTACTAGCTACGGGCCTATACTAACTTCTGGTACGAAGAGTCCTTGGTTCGAGTCTTGGCCATCTGAGCTTGTGATGGACATCGCGATGTCTGCGAGTTTTCTCGAGGTAATCCAGTTTCCTTTCACATCTCATTCCTAATCGTTCACTTTCATGATTCAACCATCTCCTTTAGACAACGTATATATGCGTGGGCCGTAAAACTGAAATACTCTTTTCTTCCTCTTTTTCATTTCTTTCTTTCTTCTTTTTTCTTTTCTTTCTTTTTTTTGTCTGCAAGTTTTGTCAGGTCAGTGATGTCTGTTAAGTTTGTCCCACACATTTAATGCGTTTTTCTTTCTTCTATCTAATTCGTTAGTATATCATTAGGTTTACAATAGTTTTATTAAAACTATCGTTAGTTAATCAAAAATAAGCATGGACAGGACAACTTCACGCTTCCACACTTTCAAACAAATTCCAACATTCTTTCACATCATATCGTTAGTTTATTTTTATTTTGCGTTAGTTTTGTTAAAACTATGTAGTTCATTTTGCAACGTTGACCACTTCACTCGAAGTATAAGTAAACTTGTCGCCCAAGTGTATAGTCAGCCCACTCATAAACAATGTTTACAAATTTTCTTCCTTATATCGTTAGTTTAAGTTCGTAGAACATAGATGGAGTGGGTCAAGATTTTTGAGTGGATCAGTGGGTCGTAGGTCAACAGAACGTGACCCACTCTAGCCCACTAATCCACCGACCTACTATAATCCACTCTGATCCACCGACCCACTCTGCTCAGTCCATTATAGACAGCATCTTCTGAACATTGGTGAATTTATCTACGTTTTACTTTCAAGGCCTCCTCTTTCCTTTCTTTTCCATTTGTTTCTATTTACTTACCTGAGATAAACATATCTAAGTGAAAAAGGAACTTGGGACACTATTGGATATTGGTATTTCTAATTGAAATAATAGCAATTTAACTAACTACTTGGCTTTCCATATACAGCCTGTGCATTTATAGAGGAGCTGATTACTGAAAAAAAATGAATCACCTCTATTATACGAACTATTATATAAAAAATGAATATAACTATGTGTGCGTGATCATCATGGCCAAACGGCGAAGTCAAATGAAATGGCTTTTGGTATATGGCTAGGCCTCAATCCCAACAGGGATGTTATAATGTCGCTTTCATTATAATGCATATCCTAAGAGGAAAATGGGAGGAAAATTGAGTATCTCACGAGCTGAAACTCAGTATATTTTACAACCTTGTTTTATTACAAGTGTAAACTCTTTAGTCAGTGGAAAGGAGGAGAACAAGGATCATGGGTCAGAGTTGACAACGATGAGTTTTGGTGGATGGTGAGCCAGAGTGGGTGAGTCACAGTGGGTAATGGTGGGTTGTGGGTCAGAGTCGGTCACGGTGGGTCGTGGATCACAGTGGATGGTGGGTCATGCTTGGGTCAGTAGGCCATCTCTGTCGTAGAACTATCATTAGTTTTGCAATACTAAGCACTTTGTTCGAAATATGAATGTGTACATCAAGTGTGAACTTACTCTCGTCCATAAATCATTTTTACAAATTTTCATTTCGTTAGTTTACGTTAATTCTAGTTAAATTATCGTTATTTATTACTATTTTGGTCTATTATTATTTATCTCTCTATCTATTTGATGTGTTGGTTTACTAAAATGATTTATTCATTGAACGTGTTCGCTAAAATAACATGGCGCATTAAATACCTGTGATAATTGAGATTGTAATACAAAATGTCATTATTATATTTTTCTTATAAGAGGACGTTCAGTTTTGTAGCCTATGCGAATGCTACATTGGATGGCTCATGTAATAAGTACCAATATTCAAATATTTGTAAGGTTGTATTATTTACATCACTATTGCAGTTTATTTTAAAGTAAAATTGGCTGTCGTGAACGTTAGCAGACACGAAGTCCTACAGCCCATCTGCTCTCAGAAAGATACGCACAGAATAGTCTGCTGTTAATAAATGGAAATTGAATTCAGATGTGTTGGAAGACGTGTAGCAAATAGAGAATAAGTGTAGTAATTAAAAGTTGTTGTAAATGAATATGTTAAAAACAGCCGGAGAGGAAATGTTACATTTCAAACATTGTTATGTTTTTAAGAAGATAATAAATAACTTGTAGGGTACTTGATAGTTTGTGCTTCTGTGAAACTACAGTAGACAGCATCACTGCTTGGAATCCACTTTATAATTGTATGATTCTTCCTCATAGTGAAGTTACTGAATGTGATGTGGAATTAAATAAATGAACAAATGACAAGGTCATCTGAACATCGAAGGACTCTCTTTCCGTAGGAACTAGAACCTGAGGCTTTACTCATAATTATTTGTACATATAATAATTAATTTAAATAAATTATTCTGTATATCAAGAGTTGAATTTTGATCTTGTAATTACATCCAGAGTTTGATTAACCTTAAGCAATCTCAGACAAAGTTTAAACAAATATATATTCTGCTTAACATTTGTAAAATACATGTTAAATCAGCTTACCGTGAAATCTCTGTAACGTAGACTTAATAAGATACTGTAGTCTTAGTAGTCTTACCATTGAAACCAAATTAATTAGCATCAATCGCGGGAAAGATGTTTGTGTCTGGTGAGATCACCAAAATCTTAGTAGAAATCTCTCGCTCTCTTCCTTCCTTCTCTGTCTTTTTGTTTCTCCCTCTTCCTCTCTTTCTGTGTATATATGTGTGTGTTAATCTAAGCAGCAAATTGGTAATCACCTCTTTGACTATGTTTCCATTAGAAGGAGGTAGAAAGCGGGAGGGATTAGTATTGAACAAAACTGTCTTGGTTGGGACAGGAGCCACCAACTAAACCACCACTTCTTCCAAAGAACGTAGAAGTGTATAGCTTTAAGAAGATGATTAGGAAATTGGGTTTTGGGAGCTGAGTGCTTACCACAAAGTCGTTCTTGTATTTGACTCAGGGAGAAGAGCTACCTAATACGTTTAGAACTAGAAACTCCATGAAGACTAATTGGGAGAGTCACTGATATTGGTCTTAATACTGCAGAGGGAATCAAGAAAACAAATAGATTGTGTATTTTTTTCTCATTCAAAATCTTGTTACTTGGTTTTAACCAGCACAAAATTGTATTTTTTTAAAATTTCAATTGTTTTCTTTGTGGAAGTCTCATTATGTACTATGAACTGCATTAAAAACAGCGAGAAGTCTTATTAACGTTCATACACTAGGGTTGCAGTAAAAATTGTTTTTCTTCCAGCTAATTGAGAACGCAAACACAAATGCAAATTCGACTTCGAAATTGTGGTTTCACAAACACAGCACCATTTTCTCACGTTTAAATCTTATATAATTTTAAGATATGAACCAGTGAGCGCACGAAGTTTGTATCACCCGTTTTTTTTTCTTAGAGACGTTAAACTTCTTGCATACGGAAATAAATAACAACTATTGGTTCCGACATTTTAATTTTGTAATATATAATTAAACATGAATTTTGATTGAAATGCGCAAATAGGAAATTAGTTTTCTTAAATATCTGTAATGTAATCAAGGTATCAAACAAACAAGGGATTAGGAATTATTCTCTCTGAATTGTTTCTCCTCATTTTTAGAAAATGAAGCCTGAACTGATTACTACTGGAATATAAAAATTTTCTTTGCAAATGAACTGTGTCACAGGAAGGTTTTCTGTATTGCAGAGAAGGTGGGATACAAACAAGTGAGACAAGAATGATTAATCTAAGGATAATAAGCGCTTCGCCCTCCCCCCACCATTTTGTAAAGAACTTCATCATTATTTTTCTCTAGACACTTTTACCTCTCCTGATCTTTTTGCTATTATTTCCTGAGCTTCCACGTGGCTATATGGTTACAGCACGCGCCTTTTGAGCAGGAAACCCAGGTTCAATTCCAAGTTGGAGTTTATGTGATTCAGTTAAAATCTAGACCAATGTCTCATATAGCATCGGCACTGAAAAGGGATGTTGATCTCCAATCAAGTAACTAACAATATTGCTATCTTCTGAATACCTACAAGTTTGTTGTTGGTCAACTGAAGGTCAGTGCTACTGTTTCCTTGGTATTCTTGAGGCTGTCAGCATGCGTGTTATGGGTAGCTAGGAGTAATGATTTATTCGTAGGTATATTTATAACAATGAGAGTGAGTATTATTTTTCTAATATATAATACTCTTGTTGGATTAATCATAATAAATACGTAGATAGTAATGAAATCCAAATTCAAAATACATCAGTGTATTAGAATGTTAAGAAAACATTACAGCTACACACTTTTATTATACTTTTGCTGAAATAATAATAAGAATATTCCCTCATCATGAAAGAATTAGAGGATGAAAGTGTCATGTTACATTTTTTGAAAAAATGAGTTTTGGTATTTTATGACAGTGTTATATGTTATGCTTCATTTAAATGATTCCTGGTCCGAATGAAGAGTTAGAAATTTATAATATGTATAATGATCCACTAATAAATGCAACCATAGTAACTTTGACAGCAATTTCCTCGAAATATACAATATGTTACAGACCAATTCCATCTTCCAAGCCCTTCATTTAAGAATTGTCTAGGCTAACGACAAAATGACTGTACTGAACCTACTTGTGTAATGATTTCTGACTTGCTACAGTGATTTTATCATTTAGCCTAGATTGATGAATGAATATTGCTTTTTTGTTATTTTAGTAAAAGTATAATAAAAATATATAGCTTTAATGTTTTCTTACTATTTTAATACAATACATGTAATTCCATACTTTTTCTGCAATATAAAATCGTATCGAATTACACTCATATATACAATAATATTGTGCATATAATACACAATATTTTTTATTCATATTAACTAAAAGGTTCAGAGTTTGTCATTAGGACAATGACTAATTGTGCAATAGTAATTATTTATTTATTATCGGATTTAAA
This sequence comes from Thermobia domestica, assembly GCF_964235325.1. NCBI lineage: Eukaryota > Metazoa > Arthropoda > Insecta > Zygentoma > Lepismatidae > Thermobia > Thermobia domestica. Next base: position 171,523,823 of record NC_137454.1, on the reverse strand, counting down.
AATACAATATATGTATTAAGAGAATCCAGACTCTGAATAGTTTCCAAAGACACTTAAATTTAGACTTTACAGGTGGGTTATTGAAAAGTCATCAGCAAAATTGGTCCTTCATAAAAACATCTTTTTTTCTTGAACGTTTTGAAATGTAACAATGTTTTTGAGTGTAGAATACTGAAACATATAGATTAGATAGATAGATAGATAGATAGATAGATAGATAGATAGATAGATAGATAGATATAGATATATATATACCGTGTTTCATTTGCACATAAAGTACTGCAAAATCAAAAAGGAAATTATATATTTCCAATTTCCGATGGTGGTAATTCATTTAAAGGGATTTCATTGAAAATAAGAAATTGTAAGGTAAAATATTGCAGTATACAAAAATCACAACTTCGGAATTACTATTGTGAAGGTTCATATTTTGTATTTTGTAAATTCATCTAAATATTTTAAAACTGGGTTGAATACGAAAACACGAACTGTCTTAATTGAACGGATTACGTTGGGGTTGTTTCCAAAATCTAATTTTGATTGATGAAAGAAGTCCATTAGCTTCACTTCGATGCCAGAAGATTTCAGTCTTGGTAACTATTTGTTTTTTCAGTATCGCAAATCTTGGTTTCTTCTCTTCTGCAAAAAAAAAAAAAAAAAAAAAAATTGAAACTACAATGTGTTTTTTCCATATTAACTTTTCTGATCGTTTTGAGTTCTATCTATCGTATTTAAGCACAACATTTATAACCACTATGTGGAGACTAGTTAACTGCATTAAAATTTCTTTAATATTTAACAATTGCATCTACCTTTTCCTTATTACATTTTCTGTGAGTAACTAGTGTGAAATATTAGAGAAATTGAATGCTGACAATTAGAAATTCGATTCTCTGTTGATGCACTCATGTCTTGTCATGTTCACAGTGTTATAATATAAGTTTTCCGATTGTTGGTTAAGAAATCCGTCTCCGCTATATATCTAGCGTAAGTACTTTCGACGCAGGAGAGCCGAGTTCTACTCCCGGTGGGAGCTCATGAGATTCTTATCCCACGTTAAGCTGTAATTCTATGTCTCATACAGTCCTGGTGCTGAACGGGTCTATATATTCCAAATCAAGCAAGCAACCAACCAATCGACTTTCTAGGATTAGAGACAGAATGACGGTTCAGGTTATCTCTTTGACCTTTTATCCGGTCATTGTTCTTGGACAAAGTGCTTTAGACTTAAACTCTTTAAGTGTTTGGAATATACGCCCTCAGCAATTCACTGTTGATATCTGGATGTCATATGTATACTCTTTGAGTTTGGTCTACTAGATCCTAAGGAGAAGGCTATTTTGTCTTTTTTTCTTGTTTCTTTTTTAAAATTATATTTCTGTTATCAGGCAGATTTTAAAATAGACTTTACGTAGAAAATTAATTTTGACAAGCGAGTTCTTCATCCTTAAAGGAGATATTAGTCTAATACACACATAAAAAGCACATGTATTATTTACATTTGTTAACAAATGTACGAATATACGTATAATACTTTATAAATAATTCCTTTACCAATAAAGTCCCCAATCTCAGTAACTTCACTTAAGAAATATAATAAGAAGATTCTTCTCTTAAGGCAAGACATCTAAAGGTAACTTGGTTATGGTCTGCGCTTTCAAAAGTGAAAATCAAGCTCTTACTATATATATTTGCATAACTTACACATAAAATTAACCAAAAATGAATTAGAGAATGACCACTTGTCCAATGTAATGTAAAAGCCAGATTCCGCAATGCGCAATATTTGATTACGTCACAGAAGTCTTGAAATAACAAAATATACATATACTAATTTTGTAAACTGAAGAGACTCCTTCGAGAACCAGAACATGCTTCTTCGTTTTTTACTCATTAAGACAATAAGAGACACCGGAGTCTTGACCTGGAAGTCTCTCATCAAACAAACATAATAATGTGCTTTGTCGTTCGGAGAGAAGAGAAGGGGACTATACAGAACACTGTAGCCATCCAGCATTTGACCGTCTCGCTTTCTCCTTGTGGGTCTTCTCAGCAACGTTTCTCCATAATGTGTTTAATGGCATTTGCAGTTCATAAATGAGCCAGAAGACCCATTCTGGAATGCGGATGAGAAAAGTTTGAGTTGGTGCGGTTGGAATTTCAGGTTGTGTATGTGGGCTGGGTTGAAAAGGATAGTAGCAACGGTGGAGAAACTTTGTCAGTAGCATCTCTCTCTCTCTCTCTCACTCTCCTTTTATATCCAGGAAACACGGAAGCAGAAAACTCTCTCTCTCTCTCTCTCTTAGTATATGAAAACAGAAAAATATCTAAATATACCGCAAGGGCCACCACCACCACGTTGTCGACTAACGTCTAAAAGTTAGGCGTTGATTAGCTGAGGATCTACCCTTTCTCCTCCCAGACAGTGTAGTTGTTAGGTAATAGAGGCCGTACCGTTTCTCTCACACTCCAAACCTCTTCCTCCAAAAAACCCCTCAACACACTGCTTTGGGGAAATGTGAGAAAATGGGAGAACCTTGTTCGACTACTTGACGCAGTGACAAATCGCCACCTAGTGACCCCTGTTAGACCACCAGAGGTCAGGTCCAAGGGAACTCAGTGCGCTTCGAGATTAATAATAGTGGTTCTAGTACCTTACAAGCGACGAAACGTTTCCCTTTTGTGTGTGTATATATATACACATTTCTCTCTCATATACATACATAGTGTATCTTTCTCTCTCTCTCTCTTTCTGTCGGATTCTCCCTTTTTGTTCCTCTCGTAACGGTCCAGTGAGAACATTAGGAGGTCAGCTCAAGGAAAAGAAAAGCTTTAAAAAAGAGAAGCGTAAGGCAAGAGAATAGGGTAAACATCTCAGGCGTACACTGTGAGATGCTAATCTCAAACAGACTCGCAGTAAGCTATACGGAAACTGTCACATTCTCCAACTTTAATGTATCCATTACTGTATCATAATCTTCATAATCTTCTTCTTCTTCTTCATGCTATTATTCGACGTCCTCTTTTGTCCACATTTCCTCCACCCTTTCTTCCTCTCCTTGAGATCTCCTCACCTTTTACCACTTACACCTTGTCCCCACCTTCTCCCACCCCACCACCTAGCAGAACTTTTGGGCAAGCTTTCTTATGATGATATTCCTCCTCGCAACCACTGTGAAAAGTCACACTACCAGCCCACAATGCAGAGAACAAAAGGGAGACAAAGCTGAAATGGAATGGCCACACTTTAATGCATATATGCACAAGTCTTGCAGATATTAAGTTAACACTCTAGCATACGCTTTTTGTCCCATTATGGTTGGTCTTTGGATGGAGAATGCGACAATCACATGTGGTAAAGTTTTCACTTAGTTCTAATAAATAGGAGGAAAGTGGCATTAGCGAAACACATATACACGTGAAATGTGGCATTAATTTATATAAAATGAACCACATATTGCATGTAATAGACGTTCTTACTCTTACAATGAAAAAGAATTATGAATAATATTATATCTTATACTACCAGAATACATGTTCTTCACATAGAAAGAATAGTTTCAACTAAAATACGTATTTGAAAAAATACGTATATTTCTTTCTGGTTTCAAAATTCTGTTAAAGCAGGTTCAATTTCAGTGTATAGTTTGTTTCTTCAATCGGAGTGCAGTTTGTAAAGAATGCCCAATGCCGAATTCTACTTATGGTGACTCGTGTCATAAATAAGTCATCATCCGAGGGATCTTCCCTAAAACACCCCCGATAACTAAATGACAAACCAGAACCTCCTCTTACAAAGTTCCGTCTTATACAGCTTTCAATACTGAAAAGAAAAATCAGACTTAATTCAATCAATCAATCAATCACAATTTATACTATGATATTTATGCACAAAAGAACTGTCATTGCAGTTAAGAATATTTATATCATTAAATAAAAGTGAATGTTACTATGTTTAACGGACAACTCCTCCTACACCGTCACATCGATTTGATTACTTTTGGTACATGAGTGTAGAATGGCTTAACTTAAGATTTTATCGCATTAGTTTTCCCAAGAGGGTTCGCTAGAGACCCTAAGAACGACATTCCAATGCTAACATAAAGGGTGAAGTTTAACAATACAATAGCAGCCCATACACGTAAACACATGCCTGAAGAAACAGCCCGACTTGTATGAAAAATGATAAAACCACAGGCAAGTTAATCGTGTATGGCCTCGTTCATTCATGTTAAAAGTTTTCAAAATCTTCTGAAAACATGTTTGATGTTTTTGCCGTTCTGCGTGCATGTTTACCGTGTATGGGGCTCGTTCATGCAAGGTGGCTGTTTTATATTTAGGTCCGCCAATCACGACAGCGGAAGAAATCACGTGAGTCTCTCCTCCGTCGCATGCCAAGGTCGTGCAGTTGCAGAAAGAAAAAGCACGCGTTTCCTCGTCCTCCACATTTCTCCAACTACTTTCAGTATGTTGGACAGCACGTTGGTACGTGTGTGGGCAAAAAATTCTTTCAAGATGCTTGATGAAAGAAACCTTTCATACATGTTGGTAATGCAAGTGCGTGCGTCTATGGCGCGCTAATGGGACCTTTTCCCAAAACTTCCTAAGACAACACACTTCGTATATTTTGTTAATAAAACTATACTTGTGTAGCATAGAAATGATTGATGTATAGCAAGAACATTTGATTTTACATTTCATATGTACTACCTCAGTTCTTATAAAAACAACCTAGTTCCTTCATTTTTTCTCCTGAAAATATAGGTGGAAGTAGTTTACGATTACTTATTGTCTTTTCAGGTGCAGAATAATACCCGTCAAATACTACATAGATGTAGTATTGGACCCCCGAAACCTTGGAACCCTTCCAACCAATAAAAATCTAGGTGCGCGCCTGACAACAGGACAACTGGATCAGTATCACTGCACTTTCATTGAAATGCATATTCTAGAGGGTAGAAGGAGAGGATTCAAATACTTTCCAAAAACTTATTCTCGTGCTAAGAACGCGCATTTCAGCAAGTCTAAAGCACAGGAAATGGGTTAAGGAAACAGACTTACAAAACTATGGGAATTTAATATTGAAACTGAAGTAATTGGTCTATTACTACCTGCTGCAATAGAGGAATGAAATCGGAGATAGACCTTCATCCTCAGACGTGAATACTAATGGAAAAATAACTTCTCGCTCTAAGGAAATCGAAATTGAAAGTAGATATTGTAGCAATTTCTACAACTTCTAGCTTTTTCTAGTAAGTTAAGGAATCAGATAGAACCTATTTTTACAACACTGAATTCACATAAAATAACTGCTTCCCGATATCTATTACCACAGAGAGAAGAACCTGTTCCTATCTCTTTGCATAAGCAAGAGAAGTCTTATAGAATGACGTCTGCCTGTCTGTCCGTCCATTTACCTCTTGACGGTATCAGTATGAAAACGTCAGTTTATACACTCAGGTCAGAAAAGTATTAATTATTTAAATTGTAGATCCAGAGTCAAGATGGATGAAATTAACAGTACTGCAAGTATAGGTTCGATTTCTGACTCCACTCTTCTATTGTGACCAAAAATGGTAGAAATCTATTATTTTTGCCTCTAGTATTCATTCGCATAGAGCGAAATTGGTAATAGAATGGATTCAGCATGCGAAGTACTGAATCTTATCTTAATTTTATCTTAATTTTATTCTTGTACTGAAACCGAAAGTATAACTTTCGGTTTCAATATTGATGAGGTGGGGAAAAATAGTTTTGATACTGGTTCAGCATCCAAAGAACTGATTCTATGTCACCCTTTCGCTCTATTAAGTTCTGGGGCCCTGGAGGTGCTGATTTCCTCCGAAATCCCGACTTTTCTATAAAGATAATCTAATTTTAGGGATGATTTTACAAATGTTAATATGATATATCTTCATACTGAATTTGGATCTCTCCCGAAATAAATTCCTGCGTACATGCCTGCTCTATTGTAAATAAAATTATAAATTTATTGCCACTGGTTTCACTATTGAATAGGCATAGTTTGGAAATCTACCATATTTTTACAAATGTGAAACGAAACTCACTTGTTTCTTTATGAAGATAGATAATGCAAACAGACACAATGTATTTCTACCACTTCCTGTATGAATACAGGGACACAGGTAGAGATAAAATCTATATTGCGATGTGGGACTCATATCAATAAGCGGAATCTCGCTATTTCTTATCCTGTTTTTGATCTATGGGGATCAACATTGAAATGAGAAATGGGAATAATTTCTAACACTTTCAATTTTAGTAAAGGAATAAGCGTTGGCAGGAATAATTTCTAACAGTATGTCATTTCATATTCTGCAGGGTGATGGGAGAAAGGAGGGCGAAAAATTGATTACCGACATAAGAGTTTGGCGATTTTTTTACCATTATATTTAGTATACAGTTTTTTTTTTAAAAAAAAGCTTGTGTTTCCCAAAATCAAGGAGGAAACTGCCTTCCCTTGACCTTCCCAAATGACGTCCCTTATTCTCACCTACCACTTCTCGCTACCTATATAACGTCTTTATTATATGATGAGCAACATTTGAAACCGGGAATGATCGATTTCTATCACGTCAGGTTAAGAAAGAACATGGAATCTCTTCTTGGAACACTGAATTAATATCAGAAAACAATTTCTCGTTATATACATTATTGCTTTTACTGACAAGGTACATTCGCATAGTGTCCCCTCGGAATTCGTGTAAAATTGATTTAAATGCAAATTTCTCCGCGGCCTAATATGTATTGTACTAATTTTAGAGGCCCATACCGGTAATTTGCATATTTATGGGCCTTCATATTTCCGGAATTCAATCATACACTACTATAACGATCGGACAGAAAATTGCTCTTAGTTTCTTTAGATTTAAATTGACATGAATGTGGGCATATGTAAAACAAATTGGATCAAGTGCTGCTTCTGTGACATATGTTATCCACCCGGTCGCCATCTTGGATCCGACGTATTGGATTCAACTTTCGGTTTTTCAAGTGGGAATAGGTGCAAGTGATACATCAAATTCATGTACCATTTTCTCGGACATTCACTGGCGTAGTGAATTTTACTGTAGGTTGTACTGTTTGAAAGGTGATTGCATGTTAAATCCCTCCAGGCACTTCGCGAATAGACATTGCAGAGTAATACCAGCTACGCTTATGTTTTTGATGTTGACAAATTAAAACAATCTCTAACTGGAAAAATACTGTAGGTATAAACAAAATCTACAACATTGACGTCATAATATTATTACATTTCTGTGAGTAATTGCTGTTACTTTCATGTTATACTTTAAAAAGGAGGTATTGTATTACGGTCAAAATGCCTAATGTAAATCCAGATACGACCAGATTTGGGTGAAGACCTACCATTTCCGTATTGACGTCTGCGTGTTTCCATGTATGTACGTTCAGAGAATATTTCGTCAACGATAAATCACATAAAAATATTACATATACTCAAGAGCCCTGCGCAACTTCCTATTTGATTCAATATTCGTGAAATGCCTGACATTCAACGTGCAAAACCTTACAAACGGTACAAGTTACAGTACAACTCACTACATGAATGGACTTCCGAGAAAATTGTACATTAATTACTTGCACCTATTCCCATTTGAAAAACCAAAAATTGAATCCAACATGGCGGACCCAAGATGCCGACAGCGGTGGATAACATATGTCAGAGAAACAGCACTCGATCCAATTTGTTTTGCATATGGCCATATTCATGTCAAGTTACATCTAAAGAAACTGAAAGCAATTTTGTGTTCGAGAGTGTAATTTTTGCATATGCAGTACCTAAAGAAATCTGTTCCACAAAATAAGTAAATAAATAAAAATTGATTATTACTGACAGTGATCGACACACTTTTCTACTACCGTAAAGATTCGTTTTTCCTAGATTTTCGTTGTCGACTAGCGTGATACGGAGGGGATCCATCGGGTCCTAAGTTCAAAAAAAAAATTACTAACAAAACATATATTTTGTATCTTATTTCAATAAAGGGAAGTTGTTTAAAAGGAAATTTATCGATTCAGTATAAAAATGTGATCTTACACTTCATCTGTATTCTTTCTCTTATAAAAACAGTCTAGTTCTATAATTTTTTTCTGAAAATATAGGGGGAAATATTACTTATAATCTTTTCGGGTGCAGAATAATATCCATTCAATACTACGTAGACGTAATGATTTGTAGTATTATCCCCCTCTCCTCAAAAAACCTTGGACCCTTTGCAACTAAAATTTCAGGGTACTCGGTTGATCATGAAGGATGTTATTTTGATCAATTCCGATGTAATCTATCGATTGATATGTACTAACTAACACAATAGTACAGTTAAAACAAAGATTAACATTTTACAATTAATCACAATTGCTGTTACTTATTAATCCCGTCGTTTTGCTAATGTCATAATGAAAAGATTGATGACTGCATACTTCGGTGTCCGTTTCATCTTTGTAGAGGTCCCTCGTGGCTGAACGGTCAGCGTATGTGCTTTTGTGGTGGGAGACCTGGATTTGATTTTGGGCGAGAACTTATGGGGTCAGGTCACACATTAAGCTGTAGGTCTACTTTCTCATACAGTCTCTCTGCAGAAAGGAACGCTACACTCAGAAAAACAAATCATGTTTATAACTGGCATGATTATCACCATCGTACGCCATTAATACTTACATTAAAACAAAAAAGTTGATTTTGTTGGAAGTTACACATAAAAATTTACAATTAACCATAAATGTAATTCAACTCGATGAGTTTTATCTATTTATGTGTCTCATCTTTGCACTTTATATGCTATAGTTCTGACAGTGCTTTATAGCAATGACATTTTCTCTTCACTCTGAGAAGTTCATATCGCCTTGCATTAGAGTAAGCCCAATTATTGTATTGGAAATGTTATCAACCTTTGGGCTAAGGCAAGGATCTCCAACCTTTTGGTATTTAGGGGCAGCGTTAAAATATTTGTAACAAACTTGGCGGGTTGCAGCTTTTTGTTTAATTTGTGATTTTTAGATATTGTACAATCATTTATGTAAAATACATATATTAGAATGTGCAGTCATGCTCTTGAAACAAATGATACTTCATGTTTTTTTTCATCATGAAAGAGGAGTTTAATCCAATTCAGAGCTGTTTAATTGTGATATATAGAATTAGCCCTTCCTTTCCTTTCCTGCAGTCTCTGAAATGTTAAATATCAGATTATCTAGGGCCCTGCATGGTTAATAGTAGGGCAACACAGTACCGGCCATGGTTAGTACTTGGCCTTCATTCTGCAGAGTCAATACTCCTGGCCTGGACTAATGTAAATTTACGAATTTTTAAAACGTATACAATTTACTTTAAGTTATTATGCATTTATTATTGAAATTTACGTCTTTATTATTGAAATTTATGTCAGTGATTTATGCAATATATATGTAGTTGTTAGGAAATTAATAAGAAATAATTAAATATGCCGGTAAAATACAATCATGTCTACATGTGAAAAAAGTCATGGAATACGGAAAAATGCAATTGTGAAACTGAATTCAGCACGTAATTAAAATTTTGTCGCAATACAAAAATTCAATTCTTCTGGCCTGTGTTAAATGTCATTTGCACAGATATATTTATATTCAACATTTGAGAATAAGAACCGCTTCATATTCCATATTTTTTTTCTTTTTAATATCAATTTACTTAGTACATTGCACTACAGTGACCACTTGTCATAAATTCAGAGCTAACTTCTGAACAGGGCATTTCTATGTTCTATGTGACTTGTTCACTCCAGTTACCCCCTGTAGTGTGTGCAAGAGAAGTAACATACAATATCCATACATTAACACAATGTCCATAATTCTTTCGTAACATTAACAAGCGCAACATTGTTAATTTGGATTGAACAGAAAATGAAGGAATAGAGAAATAGAAATACATATACAAGAGTGACAAAGAGGTGGAGGGAGTGAAAGAAGCAGAAGAGAAAAGATGATAAAAAGGATCATCAGAGGGGAAAAAATCAAACTAATTTGAAAGCGTACAACCATCTGTGACGCCATATTGAACAGATGGAGTATTAATAATTGATTGTATCTGAATCACCCCCTTCTACCAGTAGAATATTATAGAGGTGGTTAGTGTCTATGAACAAGAAGGGGGAGAAGGAGAGGAGAGGAAACAAAACTGTGAATTGCAAAGAATGTAATGCAAGATCAACGGGGTTCGGAGGAGGAGGAGGAGGGCAAGAGAAACAGTTGATTATTATTTTCCTCTCATGCCCCCTTACGTCACGCACTATACGCAGTCATATAACGCTACCAATCGAATCATAATGTCTCCCTGTCTTTTACCCCCCCCCGAACAAAAAACTCGTTTCACGCAATACAGACAGAAAATGGTAAAGCATTTTTTGAGACTATTGATTGAGAAGGTTAATTATGCAGCTATCGATAGTAACCGGATACTTTGGCTTCTTCTATGCCAGATGTCTAGGGAAAAAGAAAACGAATTTTTGATATTTATTCAATTTTCAATTCCTAAGCGTCTTTATCCTAAGGATTGAATTTAATACGGCTAAGAGGTATGATATTCCTTAATTATCAAGGCCCGGAAAAAAGTTACAGAGAAGGAACTACAAGATGAATCGTTTGTTCCCATATTTTGAACTTCACATAGGACGTGGTTCGGAATCTCGCGAGCACTCTATCTTGTTTATGATTTTTCAGAGTTTTTCTTAGTCCCAATAGATATACTGTAAGTGTGTGAGTTAGTGTATATGTGCGTGTGTATAATTAATTTAATGGAAACACCTATCTTTGGAAACATGCCAGATATCTGTGTTGGCTACTGTCAGGCGGCGACCACAGTGCTGTGCTGTTAGTGGTGGGAAATTAGGGTAAACTCCGTACTACGTAATTAACAGTCGAACGACAACATGGCAACTTTGTTGGGTACGTCGATAGCGGTAGTGTCCAAGGTGATGACGGTCTAGAAAACTCACGGTATAACCACATCAGAACAGTGGTTGAAAGAAAACTCTCAGTGACAAGTATCGTCTCCAATTGAAGAGGGTTGTCACTCATAACTGTCATGCGAATACAGTGCAAGTGACAGAGGAACTTAAGCACCACCTGTCACAGCTTGTGTCGACGAAAATAGTTTCGCTGCGAATTACGTGACGTGCACATACGACACCGGGTTGCACAAGTAAAAAGTGTAAATTGGATAGCACACAAATAAGTTGATAAAGGATTATAATGCTATACCACGATGCCAATGATGCCGTGAAAAGGTAATATGGATCTCTGATAACTGAAAACGTGTTATATGGTCGGATGAGTAATAATTCACTTTATTTCGAAACATAAATCGTGTTTATGTGTGGCTCAGGCCCAATAAAACCTTGAAAAATGATGATTGCTCTGTGATGCTGCGAACCACAATATACTGGTTTTCATTGATCTGTGTTTTGACACTTATCAGTCACCGTACGTGGTTATGTTGAAATTTTAAAGGATGTACTTCCTATGGTCTGGACATTGTTTGCAGGCAATGACTCCACATTTCAGGATGATAATAAGCTCATCACACAGATGAAGCAGTTTTGGCGTAGTTTTGAGGTACAACGGGATCAGTCGAACAACTCTTCTAGCCCGCTCAACCAGCAGATCTGAAAATACTATCTGTTGTTCCTTTTGGAAACACAAATACGATGCAAATTTCTGTCTCCGTCTTATCTCACGGAACTGAGTGATACGCTTCACGTGGAATAGTATAACATTCTATTTGGTACATTCACGACCTCTATGACCTCATTCCAAGTTATGCCAGAGCTCCTCTGAGAGTGAAAGGTGTCTAACGCCTTAATTATCTAGTGAGTTGCACTTCTCAGATGTTCCAGATGATTTCAGAAATTGATAAGTATATAACGTATCCTAGAAATTATCTCAGATTTTACTCTAGAAATGAAGAGGCGATACACTGAAACAAAACTAACTAACTAACTAACTAACTCTATGGCCTATGGAACCCGGAGGTTCAGTGCCGCGTTCACAAAAGCTCTCCACTGACTTCTATCCTTAGCTAATTGGATCCAGTTTCTACTTTGTATTCCTATCTCTGCGAGATCCATCTTAATATTATCCTCCCATCTGCGCCTAGGTCTTCCTAATGGTCGTTTTCCTATGGGTCTACCAGTCAAGACTTTGAAAGCGTTTCTACTTTCTTCCATTCTAGCTACATGACCTGCCCACCTAAGCCTCCTAGACTTGACGACCCTAACAATGTTGGGTAAACCGTATAAACTATGTAGTTCCTCGTTATGAAGCTTCCGCCATTCCCCATTCTCGTTTCTCTTGGGTCCGAATATTCTTCTCAGGATCCTGTTCTCAAATACTTTCAGTCTATGTTCTTCCCTCAGAGTAAGCTACCATGTTTCGCAACCATACAGAACAACAGGCATGATTATCGTTTTATATATTTTAAGCTTCAAATTCCTCGACAGAATTCGCGACGACAAGAGATTTTGAACCGAATAGTAACACGAATTCCCTGCTTTTAGTCGACATTTAATTTCTTCGTGAATATGATTTTCGTCTGTTAATATTGATCCTAAATATTTGAAAGTATCCACTTTATCAAAAGTATTATTTAATATTTTAACGCCTCCACAATTTGCCGTATTACGGTCCCGACGCACTTCAATGTATTTAGTTTTCTCTGCATTTACTTCTAAACCCATGTCCCTGCAAGCGTTTAATAATATCTCTGCATTTATTTCTACTGTTCTCCTATCATCCCCTATTAAATTTACATCATCAGCATATGTCATAACCTGGTGAATGCCGTTCAACTCTAGGCCCTGGTTGCTATCTTTGATTTTCCTTATGGCGTATTCCAGCACAACAAAATTACCCATAAATCACAACTATTGTCTATTAGCAACAATACTGTTCTGTTGTTTATTTTTGCATCTATTTTACCATCGTCCCTGGGCTCCTAAGTACTTGAAGTGTATCATTTATTGTAACAAGGCAGGGTATCCCGGTGAAACACACCGATTGTGATAATATTGTATAGATATAGAGAACATCGAAAAAGTAGCGACACATAATTTTTTATATCGGCCAACAAGCGTATTAAAAGGGTCAAATAGGAGCATAAAAATGGGTTCAAAATGAAATTATGTGGAATAAATAGCGAGAACGAGAAGAGATATTGGAAAAGGTTATATGTACGAAATACTAACCATAGTCGACGCAAGGCAATGAAGTAGAACACACCCATGCGAAGAAAGTAGAAATCCAGAAATGGACCAATCACATGTACAACATTGTCGCAATGTGTTACGGAAATGAGCGAAAAGGGTGGTAAGGAGCAGGAAGAAAGAAGAAATGAAAACATAAAATACGTATTTTTGCTTTGGGTGCATACGTCGCCCGTATCCAAAAGAGACGCAGACGCAAACGCAGATCTGAATGCACGAAGGTGCGAGAACTCGTAGCAAGGATGCAGACGCCGTTCCTATAGGCAGCCAGCGAGACAGTACTGCGCAGTGGATTGCATATATCGTACAATGAGAACAAAAAATCATAGTACACTAGAATGTAATAGAAGCTGGTCCACATACATAAGATAAGCAGCAACAGTAATATCAATATCACGCATGAGTATCAACATTACATCACTACGAAAATACGCGTACCACATTACAGTAATAGTAACTGTTTTGTTTTTGTGCTACTGCTGCCTACACACATATTCGTTTCGAACATCCATTTTATCGTTGTTCCCATTCCCGATGTATGCAACTCGCTGCGGAGTACTGTCTCACTAGCAGTCTATACGAACGGCATTTGCATCCTTCCTGCGTGTTCTCCCATCTTCGTGCATTCAGATGAAATTGCGTCTCTTTCGGATACAGGCGAAGTATGCACCCAAAGCTAAAACACGTATTTTCTGTTTTCATTTCTTCTTTCTTCTTGCTCCTTACCACTCCCTTCGCTCATTTCCGTAACACATTGTGACAATGTTGTACACGTGATTAGTCCATTTCCGGATGTTTCGCATGGGTGGGTCGACTATGGTTAGTATTTCGTACATATAACCTTTTCCGATATGTCTTCTCGTTCTACTATATATTCCACATAATCTCATTTTGGCCCCATTTTTATGCCCCTATTTGACCCTTTCAATGCACTTATTGGCCGATATAAAAAAATACGTTTTGCTTCTTTTTCGATGTTCTCTATGCCTGTGCAATCTCATCATAATCAACGTGTTACAACGAGATACCCTGCCTTGTAAGTCTTCACCTGTTAACGTTACTGTATGGTTTTGTGTTTCTCTACTTATTACCATACTCTGGGCGTGAGGTGCCTAGATTAATTCCCGGCCAAGTAAGTTTGTGGTGGACAACATCGTGTGCATGAGTTTTTTGGAGGTACTCCTGTTTCCTCCTATATTCTCATTCCATCAATTCTTCCATCATTATTTACTTGCCTTAATCACCCGTCTCATTTAGCCAAAAGGGCATAAGCGTGGGACGTTAACCTGAAAAGTTTCATTTCATTTTCTACTTATTACCATAGTTTTTGTTTTGGTACGCTGGTTTTCATACTCTTTTTTTTCTCTAGTATTCTATTATTTTATTTTCCACATATGTACTTTATTTTGTAAATCCTTTTCTGTTTTAGCCACTAGAGCCAAATCATCTGCGAATGATAATTCTGACATCTGTATCCACTTTCAATAAGATGTTTGGTCTCTTTCCTGATTGTTTTCGTAATACCATCCCTTACAATTAAAAATAACAGAGGGATCAGTATACAAAATCGTCTTATTCCTGTTATTGAATAGAACTCGTCACTCCTAATGTTGCATCTTTTTACTTAATATTTGCATTTCTTGCAAAATCTCTGTATTATATATTAGGTTTTCTTTAACCTTCGTTTCCTAAGACGTTCTCCTATTGCATTCCAAGGTACTCTGTCAAAAGCTTTTCGTTGATTAATGAAATAACGTGTCTAATCCATAGTTATCTTTTTGTATTTCCAAGTCGCTGTATATCATAGTAATTTGTTGCTTGCTTCTCTTATGTATTTGATAATTTCAGTTGTTGTCATGTCATGTCTGGCTGTTTTACCAATTTTTGCCTTCCTTATGGATTGTTTCCGATCTTGTTCCGTGTCCGTACATGGATCTTCATTGTCTTCTAGTTCTAACTTTAAATTATTAGTTTTACGAGTCTAACGAGGGAACCTATCCAAGTGCAACTCTAACTTCGAGTCGAGACTATGGTCGTTGGATACCTTGTCCCAAAAGAACATAACACGAAAAGTGATACATCCTCGATCGCAACCGTTGCAGAGATATAAGCGTGAAAAGTTAGAAAAAAAATGAAAATGAAATGAAATCTGTGAGTTTTACGTCCCACGGTTATGCCGGTTAGGCTAAAGGAGACGGTGATGATGAGTAATGAAGGAAAATGGTGGAATGAAGAAAGTGGGAGGAAACGGGAGAACCCCGAGAAAACCCACGCACACGGTGTTTGTCCACCACAAAGTTCACTTGGCGGGGGCTGGGATCGAACCCGGGACCCCAAACACCAGAGGTGAACGCTCTACCACTGAGCCACCGCGGCCCCCCGTGAAAAGTTAGAAATTGAGCTCCATACTATACATTACAAAGTCAGCTTCCGGGTCAGATTTTTCGGAAACGGTCAGGTAAGGAACCTCAGCGAATACATATCAAATTAGTGTTGGGAGCCCACCACCTTTTGAATGAAAAAATGTTGCCCCCGGAGCACTCGCAGGGTCCCAGGCGGGGTCCAACTCAAAATTGGCAAATGGAACCGGGGGTCAAGTAGCATATTGTATGAAAGCTATTGTTAAATAAAAGAAGATAGAACAAATCTCAACTCTCTATGATGACCCTGTGCAAACGGGCAACTGGTCAAAATGTCAATACAACCTACATCAGACAATATATTGCCACTCTTCTAAATCCATTAAGTTGAGATTTGTTCTATCTTCTTTTATTTAACAATAGCTTTCATACAATGTGCTACTTGACCCCCGGTTCCATTTGCCAATTTTGAGTTGGACCCCGCCTGGGACCCTGCGAGTGCCCCGGGGGCAACATTTTTTCATTCAAAAGGTGGTGGGCTCCCAACACTAATTTGATATGTATTCGCTGAGGTTCCTTACCTGACCGTTTCCGAAAAATCTGACCCGGAAGCTGACTTTGTAATGTATAGTATGGACCTCAATTTCTAACTTTTCACGCTTATATCTCTGCAACGGTTGCGATCGAGGATGTATCACTTTTCGTGCTATGTTCTTTTGGGACAAGGTATCCAACGACCACAGTCTCGACTCGAAGTCAGAGTTGCACTTGGGTAGGTTCCCTCGTAAGTCATTCTCTTCTAATTCGGTGAAATATTTCTTTCATCTGTTCTTAATATCCACTTCCTTTGTTAGTAGTTTTCCGTCTTTATCTTCGATACATTTTAGTTTGCATTGTTTGCCCTTTCTCAAGCTCTTTAGTGTTCTCTAATTTTGTTTCTGTTGGTTTCCATAATTAACCAAAGCCTTCCCATAACTTTTTTTTTTTTTTAACCCGTACCCGTACAATTACTTTGGCTTGTTGGCTTTCGGATATGTAGGTCTGTAATCTTAAGTTTTTCTCTTTGTCAGATACTTTTGTCATGCTTCTTTCTTTAGCTTCTGCATTCCTCTATGATGTTCTTCTCTTTTTTTTTTTATTCCTGTTTTGTGTTTACTACATGCATCTTTTACTGACGAGAGAGCCTTAAGTCATTCGCATCGCATCGCTACCACGCATTACTTGGCTAAGGTTCTTTGTGGCAAAGTTGTTTTTTTAAAGGCTTATTCTTTTAAACTATCAAAAGTTCTGCTAGAATCGAAGACTATCAGAAGTTATCATTAGTGGATCCAAATACGTATCGTACTGTCTGTTATTGTAGCTTGATTCATAAGTATTTTACGTCTGGTAGAAACTACTCTCTCTAATGCAACCAACAAATGGACCGACGTCACAAATTCTGTACATGTTCAGAAAACAAGCTGGGGTGCTTAGTTTATCAGGAAGCAGCGTGTTCTTGAACAGAGCCATATAAATTGTAATATGGAGAACACGAAATTGAGACTGATTTTTACTTTACTTGAAGCTGCGTAGCTAAATGTAAGAAACAGCGCATAACGCTGAATGAAGGAACCATACGCCGTTGGTTTCCGATTATTATTATTATTATTATTATTATTATTATTATTATTATTATTATTATTATTATTATTATTATTATTATTATTATTATTATTATTATTATTTGCCAAGACACAAGATTGAAAAATGATTTGCATAGCTCCTGCCGAACAGCATGTTCTGATGAGTTCATTAGAAATACCATGGAATCAGACCCTCGTAGAAGTGTCTGTACAATTGTAGAAGAGTTATCCATATTCCATACCAATAAAGTGAAGGGTGATCCATTTGGTCTTTCTCCGACCAGACGAAACCATTACTGCTCGTAGTTTCAGTATTAAACTCCACGAAATGCACCAAACATGCAGCAATAGTGAACAGACGTGGAGTCCTTACGTTGGCAAACAATGCACGGCCACACATCATTCAATAAAATGTACACATTATCCCTGAGTTACGATACGAAATCCTTCCTGAACCACCGTATTCTCCTGATATTTCTTCCATTGATTTCCGGCATCTTGGTCATTTCTTGGCAGGGAAGTTTCCCTTCTCTGATGACTGATCGGTGCAACGTGCAGTTGAGAAACTCTTTGAGTCGCAGACTTCAAACTTTTTTCGTTATGGAACTCGATCATTAGTTCTGCAATAGCAAAGGTATGTAACTGTAGCAAGAGATTATTTTCACTAACCAGATATTGTACTGTAATTTAGTTTTTCTGGTCTTTGAAAGCGATGCACAATAATCGGACATTTGATTTGTGCCATCCAATAACAGCTTGTTTCCAGTTTTTTGCTTTCGTACAATGTATATACACGGTGTATATCTCGTTTTGTTGAATTAGTTTAAATGTTAGATGGATATGCTTCGTTCAGTGGAAATTAATTTACAAAGTTTTAAGAAAAAAGTTTCAAGTGACTGATCTATTTACATTTAAGAATATTATGATCCCAGCAACATTATAATTTAACATTTTGATTGAAAACCTACTATTTGCTGATGTTAACCAAAGCAAAAATTTACACCAGTACCAAGCTGGAAATGTATTTTTCAATTAAAATAGTGTACATTTTCGAATTAATGTAGTACTTACCTATGAAATATGAATAAATTACGATTGTAATTTCTGAGAACGCTGAAGAAATTCATCTTCATCAGGAAACTACTTCTTCTGTACTTTTCCAACAAAAACTAATTAAGCTGCTTTGGAGTTTTCTTTTAATGAAGTATGTATGTATTTATAAAACATGAATAAAACAGATTCTTATTCTTGAGAAAAAATATCTGAAAAAATTCGCAGACACAAAATGCCTCTTTTGATTTTTCTTTTCAAGAGAAATGTCTTACGTTGTATAGTAACATTGTTGATATTTGTTGATAAAATATGGACAAAATCCGATAATTAAAAAGTGAAAATCATCCGAAGAAAGCTTACTCCTTACTATGCTACTTATTGGGACTCTTCTAAGAAGAAAAGTATTGTACAGTTGTTAATAATGAGCAAATTGGTTTAGGAAACATAGACAAAAACATTGGAGATGTTCTCGATAAAATAGCAATTTTTGATTTCTAACCTGTAAATTACTTTTTTTTGAGTACAGAAACAATTCTAACCACTCTCCCATCAAATTTAGATATTTTGTGTTTTCTTCTTTATACATACAATACCGAGGCCATGAAGGTAGGAAACTATTATTAAGATGGGGTTCGACCCGCAACTGCGCCTTGAATTTAGTGAAGCTGGCAAGTACATAGGACACCATGGAAAATCAAACCTCTCAGTATAGTCGTTCTCCATCGGACTATATTGCTTCCAAGAGAGCTGGATTACAAGACTATGACGCCAGCCTCGGTTCCCCTCTCTTATGGAGAATATTATAGAAACCTTATATTAAAAGAGTGTCTAAACATTGAAAGGAGTAGTCTTTAAACCTATGTACTTACGTATGGACAAACAGTGACGGACAGCTAAAAATAAGCCTTTTTCGCTATGTTGTGACAAAGAAAAGAGTAAATTAATCGAAACTTCGAATTTGTTATTTTTAATTAGCACTTTTTTACTTCATTCTTATCGTCCTTCGCAAGACAATTCGACAGCTCGTTTATTTGTCTGTTTAGAAAGAGGCCCAGAGGTTACACTAGACAACACATCAGGACCTAATTTCAATCTTAAAGCTTTTATGGGATTCCGAAAGGGGAGAAGGAGTTATTTTTTATTTTATATCCAAAAACAAACGCCAGTTGGTTGAGTTTAAAATCGAATATTCCAATTTTCTCGTAAAGAGCTCTAATGATTTTGTTCATATTTCATAAAATACATACTTATTAGTAAACGTTTTGTTTGACACTCTTCATTTGTTTCAGAAAAATTCAGAGACGGCAACTTGTAAATAGATGTGAGCTTTCTCAGACAATTTTCAAGATAACATCTGACGATTTCCTTAATATTTTATGAATAAATATTTCGTTAGCAATCATACAATACGGCATAATTATTTTCTATCAGAAGAGAAAGAAAAACAGAAACTACTTTTCTGGTAAAGATGATTTTGGTTTGAATGGTTTTCTGGAAAACGACTGTTTTGTTCGTATTTCACAAATGAATTTATCGTTAATAACTCTACTTTAGCATTGACTTAATTTTCTTCCAAAATCCAGAAATTATAGTAAATTGGTAGAAATGACATTTATTCTATCGACTTTTTGGAAAACTGTTATAAGCTTTTCGTTTACATTCTATTAACAAATACTTTTCCCGGATATCGTTGGTGCACGCACTTCCGGATTCGATTCCCTATAGGGTAATATAAGACATTTGAACTCATTGCGATAGTTCAAATTCGGTGATTAAATTGTACAATTGAAGAATTAAGAGGTTTGTTCCATGTACAAGTATTTTTCTATTAAATATCAATTAGAAATTTTTGAGGACAAAATTTGACTATGCTTAAACTTCTATTTTGATGACCCATAATTCAGGAACTAACAGTCGAATACCATTATGAGTTTCAATTCTTGTTTTCCATATATAGTGTTTACTATCCTTTGTAATGGATTTTTAAAAATCCTTCCTGCCCCGAAAATAAGCGTAGTTCACTGGAAGGATGAACATAAAAGAATGTGGTTTTCTCGGAAACGACTATTAACGACTATTAAGTATGTATTTTATAAATGAATATTCCATTCACAGCTCTGTAATATGGACTGACCTGCTTTTTCGAAAAAATCCACAAATGGTAGTATGCTCTTGGGGTTGAGTTCTATTTTCGGAAAACAATTTTCTCAAAAACGACCCAGGTGATTTTGTCCATATTTCATAAATACGTATTTAATTGCAAAAAATAAAATATAGTGTAAGCGATTTCTCATGAAAGGGTCCGCAAGGAGAAATTCACTTTTGCTGCGAGATTTTAATCGGACAATTGTCTCAAATACGATGGAGATGACTTTGTTCATACTTCATTGATGAATAGGAATCTATTTCATTAACAACCCTATTAATGTCGACCATAAGACAAGAGGTAAACCTCACCTCATGGTCGCCTGGTCTCGTAAATATTTGTACAAGTCTCATCTCGTCTCGGAAAGATTTTCTAATCTCTCCTCGAAATTTTTCCTACCTCGCTTTGTAAATTCATGTATCAAACATATGCGTAAATTTTTTTCTTAAAATCATCTAGAGATTATCAAAATTTTTCCTCGTCACGAGAGATTTGAGAAAAGTACAAATTTAAACCATATTTATTATTGGAATATATTATGCAGGGTCCGAATTACCGGGAGGGATGAGAGAGATTTTCCTCCTCAATCACATTTTTCCCTCAAAGAAATCATCTGAAGTATCCCCAGCGGGGATGCTTTCTTCCCCCCCCCATACCATGCTAAGTATAACACCAAATTTCATTGACTTTTGTCATTTCTTGTAAGTTTAATCTGCTAACCGTATTTCGAAATGAGCGATGTAAACTATTTAGTTTTGGTCATTTCTAATTTCCCCACTATTTTTATCGTTGCTTAGTTGAACTATATTATTATGACTACAGTTATTACTTGGAACCGTATCCTCATACAATCCAGTTCGTCGTCGTTCGTGAATTTGAGTGTATTCTAAAGGTTACCAATAAAGTTCTGTCGCTTTTTCACCCACTACCTTTGAACATCGATATATCATCTAAGACGTACACGGAAGATCAAAAATAGTCCCCATTAGCATCGACGACCTTCTGCCAACGTTCTGAAAGACCATAGATTCCATAGCTGCAAAACTTGGCAGGCCGTGATCCAGTTGATTTTGCACCTGTATCCAGTTGATTTTGCACCTGTACTAGGGATTTGCACTCTCGCCCTCGAAGGTGATTGTCCAAGGAATGGAACAGGTAATAATTGGACGGTGAAATGTCCGGGGAGTATGGCGAATGCAATACTGTTTCCCATCCAAGGCGTAGAATGGTGTCCCGGGTCATCCTAGCCACGTGGGGTTTAGAATTGTCCCGTAACAGGAGGACCTCTTTCTGATTCAGAAGTGCTAACTGCAGAGTTATGAGTTTTTTCTAGAACGCGGTTCAGTTGCTCACAGTATACAGTTGCATTGATGCTCTGACCAACGGGTAGCAGTTCCCGATGCACAATCCCGCGGGCAGTCTACCAAACACACAGGAGGACCTTCTTCTGGTGCAGTGCTGGTTTTGGCTACCTTGTGCTCATGGGATGCTAACCAATGATGACGGCGCCGTGAAACTTCGTACAGGATCCAATTCTCATTACATGTCAACACCCTGTCCAGAAATGACTCCTTCCTCAGACGAGACAACAACGAAACATAGGTATCTTCTCGCGTTGCCTTCTGGCTCGGAGTTAAATCATGTGGGACCCATTGACCCAACTTGTAGTGCTTCTCAAGTTGATTTAGGTGCTGTCGAATGGTTTCTCCACTCACAATGAATTGTATAGTCCCAGTTCCTCACATGTCTTGCCGCGGTTCGCCTCAATTGCTGCCTGAGGATCTTCATTTTGTACAGGTGTTGGTCTTCCGGTACGTGGTGTGTCTTCGAGTGTTTCGTCACCTCCTTAATGTTGTTAAACCATCACTACACTGTTCACGTAGTTATGACACACTCAACAAAGGCCTGACATCTCTTCCGTCCCGCTGCAGCGGAGTCTGATCCCAGTTTGAACTTGTACAGCATACACGCCCCTATGACGCTCTGTGGAGTTACCATGTTCACTCTATCCTTACGCAAGTTCACTCTGTAACTGAAGTGCCACAATCAGGTAGTATGTTGGATATACCCACACCAACAACTGACCTTCGCCTTATCTCCATTCGCATTCAACTCATGGTGTTAAAGAGTAATTGGACACAGACCTCCACTGAAGCGACAGAACTTTCTTGGTTACCTTTATAATTGCACATAACAAGGTCACATATGGATTTATAAATGCTCTTGGCGGTTGGGCAAGAAGTAAAATAATATCTTCTTCCACTATACTTGCAGCTCGGATATGTCATATTCATCCTCTACATTTGTATCGATTATCGTCTTGTTTTAATTTTTGTTATGTTTCATTTTAGTTTTCAAGTTTGCATAATATTCATAATATCCAACAAATAGAACAAATGGACTTCATAGAACTTAAACGGACTATTATTGCCTGGACATCATTGCCTTTTACAGTTTACGGAAATCTACTTTTGAAACTGCACTCAAAATCTGAGTTCGGCCTACATATTCTCTCGTGGCTATATGTTAACGTACATACTGAGGATAACGTAAAGGAAAGTTATTGTAAGTGTTGATTTCCTGAGATCCGTCACGGAATCAATATTTGAAGAAAGAAGAAAAACATTGAGAGCTTTTTAAACATTTGGCGTTCGATTTGACCTTGATGGCAGAAATCGGGACCAGCAACAATCGTTTTCTCGTATTATAGGCTAATACGTTTTTTTTTTTTTTTTTTTTTTTTTTTTTTTTTTTAAGTAAGTCCGGTTTAACTGAAGTGAAAAGTTTTAGTGGTTTTCATAATACTGAACTAGGTTTTCTTCCACAAGGCTGTTCCAAAGAATATGAGCGGAAGATTTCAATATGAGCGGAAAAATTAACATACTCTTGTGATCATAGCTATCGCTCGGGCCGAATTATTAAGTAAATAAACCTTAGAGAGCTACGAGTATAAGAGTGAATACAACATTTAATCACATTCAGAAAAATTAAGTGTGTGAATGTCAAACTATATATATATATATATATATATATATATATATATATATATATATATATATAATTGTCGGTAGATTTATTAAAGATCTCGTATATTTATGTGTGTGCGTGGTGGTGGTGGCGTGGGGTAAGGCATTATTGTCTCATTTTGAATTATTGCGCCTTCAGACTCTACGTCCTGTTGGCCTAATTTTATCCCCCTCAACATAAATTATATAATTCGCTCACTGATATTATGTAGTGACTTGCGTATCTTTAAGCTTATATAAATGCCAAAATGCCATTAATAATGTTCTTATAATCATTTTATCGATTTGTAGTGTTTATATTGTGAATCAAGTAACACTAAAACAGTGATTTGGATGATCAAGTGTTGCTCATGGAACTCGAGAAATGTCTCATCTAGTCTCGAAAAAGTTATGAGAATTATCGTGCTTTCATCTCGCCTCGATATTGAAAGCATATTTCTGATCTCATGTGTAACACTAAACCCTATAATACGACATATGCCATTTCTTCCAAGAAAGATTAACAAGGGATAGTTTATTTTGCGAGGAGAGTTTGTTTCGGACAATTCTCCCCAAAACTGTTCAAACGATTTTGTCCATATTTCACAAATAAGTATTTCATTAACTACTTTGTAAACATTGCGGAAGTCATTTCTCTTTACGAAATAAACAACAGATAGTTTGTGTTTGCTTTTTTTGGGACGATTTTCTCAGAAATTACTCAGGTAATTTTGTTCATATCTCATAAATATACTTTAGTAATAACTGCCGCCTGACTTGATTTGATTTAACCTATGAAAGGGAAGAAGTTTAGTGCAGTGGTCCATACCATTTATTCTTAAAGATAGACACATACTCTTCTCCATCGTGTTTTGCTGCATACATTGAAGCTGACTTAAAGGCAAATAAAATCCAAGCCTTGCTTTTAGTATTATCACACGTAGATATATTATAAAGGAAATTTCTCTAGTTATATTAACAAAATTTAACTTCTGTTTTTTCCTAGGGATGGTATTGTTATTTTCCAATTTAGATGTCCAAATATGATGGAAATTGGTTTTTATATTCTTTAAACTTTGGTTTTATGGTGAATACAGTGGATTATTGCCTTTTTAACCCGTTAAATTCCTGCATTTTACACGAATTTTAGTTAAGTAGCTACTACCTTAGTCCTATTCATCCGATAATCGTGGATCATACGTCTTTCCCTGTAGCATAAAACAGACTTTCAAATAGTACCTCGTATACTTATACATGGTGTATCTTAAAAGGGAAAATTTGAGATTTTTTTGAAAATTTCTCTAAAAGGCAAAACTATCAGATCTTGAGGCCTTCTGGAGTGACCCTTTACATAGCTACCCAAAAAAACTCTACATTAGAAAATACTTATTCTCTATAAGTAATTCTACAGAGTTTCATTGCAATACATTTAATAAGTATGAAGAAAATATTTTGCAATCCTTGTTAAAAATACAAAATTTGTTATCTAAATAGAAAAAAAAAGAATTTTTAAACAGCAGAATGAAGCAAGTTTCTTTACACATATATTGTATATATGCTTTACAAAGAGATTGAACCATTTAAACTTCATTTTCAGTAAATACTGCTGTTGTTGACAGTGGCTTGCATGACAACCATATTTTATTGCGTTCCGTTTCCATAGCTTGAACACAATCACTTTGAAAAGCGTGTGTTTTCTACATTCACGTTTATATGATACATCACTCTCACGAACCAAGGACAAGATATAGTGCCCCGTCTTGTTTTCATTGTACTATCCTTACTACCGGCGTTCGAAGTTTAAAATGTCCGCTCCCCATGCTCTTCGGAATATGCTTCCATGTTTTCCTTAAATATTTCCAGATGTCAATGCAGAACATGAATTTTGAGGGAAATCCTGAATCACATTTTACCATAGCTTTCCACCAAATTGTCTATTAGCTCAATTTTGTGTTTTATATTTGCCAAGAAATCCTTGAATCACTACTACACAACTTTTTCAAGCATCCCTTTCAATTTCGGTGAGCATGTGAGGAAATACTTCACACTGGACGGACTTTTTTTTTTTTTTAACTTGTGAGGCTGTGAAAATTCCGGCTATCTTTGTATTTGACAATTGGGGCAACATACCTTTTAAATATGTGAATGCTGCCGACTCCTTATTAAGTGTTTTAGCAAATTGTTTAATTAACTCTAACTTGATATCCAGTGGGGGCATGAGTAGGTTTCGAGAGTTTACAAGTTGCTCAAATTTCACGTTTTCCTCTCCCACCAAAAACTGTCCATAGTGGCCAGTCCTTCTTGCAGTAATGCTCATCAGTGTCTTTACTATCCCATAGGCAAAGGTAGCATGAAAACTTTGTAAAACCACCGTGAAAATCAATTAGGATTGCGATCACTTTAAAGTCTCCTATAACTTTCCATTGATATTTTTCATAACACAGAACCTGCAATAGGATCTTCACACTATTGTATTCCTTCTTTAGATGTACAGAATGAGCCAAGGGAAGAGACGGATACTTGTTTCCTTTGGAGAAGCACTGAATTCAAACTTTTAGAGAAGCTATCAATGAAAAACCTCCACTCATGAGGGTTACAGTGGACACCAATTGACTCGAACAAGTCGGTGACATTGTTACAGAAGCACAGCCCATCTTTCATCGTAAAAATACGCGAGAAAGGCTTGTGACGTGACCTCTGAAACGATACACTTATGGACAGAGACGTACGCAGGGGGGGACTTGGGGGTCCGGACCCCCCCCGAAATTTCGACTTTTTTAAAATTTAGCCTCATTTTAGGGGCAATTTTAGGAATTTTAATATAAAATACCTTCATATTTAGTTTGGATCCCCCCCGAAATAAATTCCTGGGTAGCTACTGCTTATGGGCTCATCTAAATTCCACTGTTTCAATCTTGAAGTTGAAAGCTAGCCACTGGCTTTAGTGGCATTAAGGTCTCTGATCAAGTCGTTAAGATCTTCCTGATTGGGAAAGTGTTTTTCTGCTGGCGGGAAATCACACGCGTAGTTCGCATCTCTCATATCTTTATCATCAGCGTCTGACGAGTCATGTTTTCAGAGCTATTCGATTTCTCTAGGGGAGAGGGAACAAGATATTGGAGGCTATGTGGAGCTAGGGCCATCCAAGAAGGAATGTCAGGGTATAAGACTTTAGATGCATTTTTACCACTTCGTCGTTTCGATGGGCCCACAATGCGGGAATAGCAGTTGATACTGTGGTGAGTCGGTTCCCTACAAATTCGTGGTATTGCAAACTTCACAAATCTTCTTTCCTTCTGTAGCATCTTGTCAAAAAAGAGAAACAAAATATTAGCACCAAACGAAGAAATCATATACGGTACATTTATAATACAATTAATTTACAATTAATACTGTACAATTAGATTTCTGTTACATATTAGACACAATATTGCACAGTTTTAATAATTGCATTCAACCGGAATATTGTTCCATATCAAATCTTAGCAAAATGACTCTTCCCTTACAATCAACATGAAAATGCAATTCTGCAGGAAGTTGGAAACACTGTAAACTTTTACATTTTATTAGTACTGCCTGGATAAGTTTCGTTTGTCACCAATTCGAACAATCCCTTTTCTTAATAAGATACAAAGAGATTCTTTCATACGTGAATTTTTAGTACTTGTATCACATAAATAAAAGATTGCAGCTCTAAGTAAATCTGACACGAAAAAGTACTATGCACTTACCTCTTTATCAATATTTCCGGGAGCTATTGTCGCTCCGGATTTTCCCACGTGTTTTGCAGCATAACAGCCGTACGAGAGCCGCGCAATGTTGCCAGGTGGAATGGGAAAGTAATCTGAAAACGAACTTCAAATACGTCAGGAAGTACATAGTTCATGGATGTAATTTTTTAGCACATATTTCGTCCTATACGTCACAAAACCAAAATTTATTCAAAATAATATAACATTTCTGTCTTCTTTCAACACAAGCCAAGAGAAAATAACAATTAGACTTCAAGGACAAAATGTGTGTTACATATATAGAACTTGATGCGCAATGCAAGGTGAGCTGTGCTTACTTGGACGTGAAAGAGATATCTTCTAATCTAAATAAACAGAAAAATTTATTTTCATCACTTTCGTATATTTATACAATACTGTTGAATGTCGTTAAGTGACTACACAACCATTAAATAATCATTTTCCATGATAATGTTTTATAAGTTAATGAATTAGTAGCATTATCTTGTTTCTGTAGTTCTCTAAGCTTGACTTTTAGAGAAAAGCAGCAATTTTGAGAAACGCGCCGTACTGACTGTGGCATCTATACCATGTATCTAGCTGAGAAAATGGTAAAAAAATTATATTTTCTTTACAATTTCATTTCATTAAACATTCAAAAATATAGAATTATAAGGCATTTTATAATTAACCACTTAATATATGCCTATTATATTTTTAAACAATTCAACTCAGTAACATCTTAGGCGTTTTGTTATTACGTGGGACATTAGCCCGAAATTACCTTTTTTTTTTTTTTGCAAACATTATTCTCCAGAATGGAAAACTTAAAAGCATTACTCTTTCGAAGGACAGATATAAATCCTATCAATATTGATTTATACCAATAAATGCACTTGATATACACATTAGGCAAAATTTTTGAAAGGACTCTGATTAAAAAGCTTCATTTGTATCCTAGATAGTATAACCTTCTTCCAGATACTGAAATGACATTTTATGAAAGTTTACTTTGATTAGTTACGACCTTAACAAAGCATTATTATAGATATTAACAGTGGCGGCGATTGGACTTTAAAAGTGGGGGGGCAAGACATGATCCGAATATTTCTATATAAATCTTAATTCCCTTGTTGTTTCTAACACTTTGACGAAATGTTGCATAACTAATAGGATACTATTTTTTTCTGTTAAAATACCGTATATCGTATTTCATATTTTATTAACTAAATTGACGCGAGCAACGCAAGTAGGTACTAGCCCTTTGTACTCTTAAACAACAAAAATGTAACAAGAGATTTGATTCCTTGCTCATGAACATCCTAAAATTCAGTCTGGAAAATTGTGTGATCAGATTATTTAATAACAAATGCAAAACAAATAAATAGAAATAATAATATTAATCATAGTAAAGAATAATGAGGATTGTTTTGCAAATGTTATATTGATACTGTGGATAAATGAACAACTTAATTTTTAATTCCACACAGGTTATTACTCTTAGAAAATGAAAGACAGTAAATACTACAAGCATATACTACAACATTTAAAGAAATATTTGCCTCTGCAGCTTCCAGAAACATATTCGTTGTCATTAGGTGCAGTCTTCACCTTCTTGTAACACATCAAAACATAATACGAGGGTCATTTAACTCGAACTGGCAACACTGCTACGATTGGAGTGTCATGTGGGCAGGAGACAAATGACGAACATACTGTGTTCCGTTGATGTGTACGAGTCAATTCAACGCTATTACGGTACCATATTACGATGTGTGTGGCTAGTAGACATTGTTAAAGTGATTGTTGTGTGAAATACCGCCGTAACGCAATGTACACGCTTGCAGAACAGTGTGTGTTTATGAAATTCCAGATGGTACGAGGGCGAAATGCTAGGACGATTCACAGAGCATTAGTACAGGCCTATAGTGACGATGCTCTACCGTATCGGATAGTGGCCAGATGGGTTGCAGCATTTCAGGCGGGACGACAGTCAACAGACAAAATGCACGGTGGAGGGCATATGCGAAGGCATACAACCAATCCAGTACAGACTCTGTTACGACGATGGGGTTAGGAGGTACTGGAGCACCCGCCATATTCCCCGGATATGAGTCTCTGAGACTCCACAAAAATGAAAGAATCTCTCAGGGGCAAACGTTTCAGAGACATTCCCAGCATTGTTCGTGCCTTATGGCGCACTGTCAACACCTTCTCACAAAGTGGGGCTTTTGATAGGTATTCAACGGTTACCAGACATCTGGCGAAGGGTTCAACAGGCTGGTGGAGATTACATCGAAGGACTGTAAGCTTCTTGAGATGAGTGATTCACTGCATTCCATTTCACAGCTATGTTGCCACTTCGAGTTAAATGACCCTTGTACTTAGCATCACTCCACACTCCAGTTATACAAAATAATCCTAAAACATAGAATTATGTTGAATTTAATTGTATATGCTCTCGTACACCCCTAAACACAGCACTTAACTCGTATATTACACTGCAAAATAATGGAAAAGGTAGAAGTTGTTTCTTATTACTCTCCTTTTAATCAATAATCCTTAGTATTAGGAACAAAAGAAGATATTTTAGAAACTGTCGATTTTTTTTTTTTTTTTTTTTTTTTGCAATTAAAGCATAACTTGTGAAAGATTTTTTTTTTCGAAATATTCTCTCAATTTGTTTCAAAGTGGCTGACTAATATATCGAGCCGTTGTAAGAAGTAGTGAAAACTATGCTGGAACTGTTGTGCTCCACGGGAAGACAATCAATACTTATTCATGCAAAGACAAGCATTATATGGCACCATTTCTTTTCTATGGACCAGTAATACACACAAAAACTTTACATTTCCAAATGAAACTATATACATTAATGGGCTACTTCAAAAAAGTGGGGGGCAACTGCCCCCCTTTGCCCCCCCTAATCGCCGCCCATGGATATTAACATTCATACTTACAGACGTGGAGAAGGTATTTGATAAAATATTTCGTGATGTCTAAATATACTATATACAGACTTCATAATGTTTACATTCATTTAGCTTACACTCGGGCGGTATCACTTCAAAATCGATGTGTGTAGGAGCCTGATGTCGAAACCTTCGCCTAAAAGCACGCTGAACCTGCACTAGACTCTGTGTGCTGTGATATTCCAAAACACACCACTTTGTTCTTGTGGGGCCACCATAACTTCTTAAAACTTGTTATTTAATTACAACAAAACAACGAAAGGAAATAAATTTACATTAGCACATTACAGCATAACAATAAAGAAACAAAAAAGCTTCCCAAGTGATCTCCAACAGAAAGAATAACTGCCTACTGAATTACCAACAATGAACCCATATCGAGTAATCACAAAGTAAACACGAGTGAATTTACTTTTTCTGTGTTTGATCTCGTCCATTATTTACATTGCTGTTCATTGTTGACATGCACAAAAATGTTTCACTTTTTCTTTCAAATGTTACCAATTTCATTTAAATACGATTATTCAAAGCGACATAATACCACTTTAAAATATGATAGTATTTTTATGGACACGGTATCTATTAGCTACTAATATTATCATTGCGCACTCTGGAGAACATTGCATTTGTCTACTTGATTTCATAGTAGCGGCGCAGACCTATCTTCAACATTGGAGGGGAGATGGGTAAGATCGTTCCCATATATATATAGGGATATAAATATATAGATGTTTAGCGATGTTCAAAATATTTAAGTTGTTGAAAAACAATGCTATAGAGCAGCGTTTCCCAACCGGTGTGCCGCGGCACACTGATGTGCCGCGAATGGGCCGCTGGTGTGCCGCGAGGAAATCGTAACAAATTATTAATTCTATAGGAACCAAATTGCAAGACACAGGGGAAAATGTATATTTGTATTTCACATTACTATGAACCTCTACTATAAATCTAAAATTGTAAGTTGCATACTGTGTTACTTTTCTGTACATTTTTAATGTTGGAAAACGTATTTATCATTGTCATGACCATTATTGCTTCTTTATTGTTGCAGACTATTACGTAACTTGAAATTTTAACATATCATTCAATAAATTCAACAAAGCAAACATGTATACAAATTACTTACATTTGTGTTTTAAAGGTATAGGAGATATGTTTATTTGTTCGTTATTTAGTGATCTTCCTTTTTAGTGAAAGATTAGATACAGTTTTCGAAAGCGAAAGTGGACTTTTTAAAACCCGAGTCCTATATTTCATTGCAATTGTTTTCTATTTTAAAATTAGAATGAAAAATAAGCATAATGATTTACCACGGAAGAAAACCAGTGATCGAGCTTTCTTCTCTGTAAGAAGGAGATTAGTAATCACAGCAAAATACCAAGGTATTTTATATTTAGAAATAATAGTAGTAATTATATATATATATATATATATATATATATATATATATATATATATATATATATATATATATATATATAATATGAGTGTGCCGCGAAAATTCAAATTACACTTGTAGTGTGCCGCAAGTTGAAAAAGGTTGGGAAACGCTGCTATAGAGGAGCAGTGGAGCATAGTTGTCTTCAGTGCTGTCTTCAGAGGCAGATTTGAGGTTTATTCTGGGGGGAGGTAGAGGTGAGACTCATATTACGGTAGATGAATCTGATTTCTGAGGTGAACCTGTTGTATATTATATATCAGGCAATGAAGTGGTGGTACATATCGTTGTCGTGAACACATTCTGAAATCTTAATACATTTTTATTTATAATTGGTATGTTTCTACTTAGGCAAAAAACACATTTCAAATCTGATTATTGGGAGGACAGTCCCCCAGTTCCAAGACCGGGGGACATATCCCCTTCATCGCCCTAGAGTTTGCGCCAATGTCTCATAGAGCTCTTATACTGTGTCATACATTTTCCTCATATTCTATATCATCAAGAAGATATTCAGAAAAAATATGAATTCATTTCTCTCTTAGGTCAATATTCAATATTACTGGATACAATATACCTTGATTCACCTCATTCAGTCTATCTGTTACTTACTGTAACTCATTGCATCTGGTTATATTACCCAGGTTTATTCATCATCATCATAGTTCATTCTTTTACCATGCACACTATATTAATCTATATTATCGCATATTATCACCTTGACCAATTTTTACCATTATACCAGCTTCGAGCCCGGGCCTCAATTGAATATAACCATGTGTTTATTTCATTAATTTTTTTAACGGTGTTTTAGTTGTACATTTAAATAATATCCATGTAATATTCAGTGACCTGCAGCTATTATTCCATCTGCCATAAAGATCGAAATCCATCTGTCTCTTCTGAATGTTGTTCTTTGCGATTTAATTACCAACTTATGCATCTATACCAGGGTTTCTCAACATATAATACTTCATATCACGACCTCGTTTTTATCACATCCTTTTGCCAGCGATTCCCATAAGTACTCTCCGATTTTTACTGAGTTTTTTGGTTATTGCTCCTTATCGTTTACAGTTGAATCTTGTATGTGTAAACCTTATATAGTAGTAGTAGTAATAACCGTTTGACAGTAATTATGGTTTTAAAAGTATATCTATCAAGATAAGAAATTCAAAATAATCTTTAAAAAATATATATTTTTCACTACTAGATTCAAATTCATTTATTTTTTCATCTCTCTTTGCGACTACTATGTATGTCTGTCTCGACTACTATCTCTCTCGAAGGTGAGAAACCCTGAGTAATACAATAAACCGGGTGCTTGTATCAACATATCATTTCTTCCATAATAATAATGACTAGACCCTTATTTACGCCTGTCCAAGTTGAAAATTTCCAAAGACGGCATGTTTGAAAAAAGAATCGAGATTGTAGTATGGTATGCCGAAAGAAGAATCTGTACATTAGAGAAAAATTTAAGGCAGATCTATAAACAATAAGACCGAGTTGTCTCGTTACGTCCCTCGTTGCCTCGTCCCGTTACTGGTAGGAGCTCAATGTATGCGGACGCAGTGATATTGTTTATGCATATCTATACTTATACAAATATAATAATGTTTGTGTGGTATATATAGAAAGAAATGACCTAGAGCCACCAAATTTGGTACATACACAAATTTCAGCCAAACCTAACTGTACGAAGTACCTTTTTCGATTTTTTGCTAGGGAGTGTCGGATTTGGGAGATGAAAATATATGTGAAAACTCAAACACTTTTCTCGCGATTAAGAACGTTTTGCGTGTATGAAATCCGCAATACATCACGGTTGTGTTGGCTTACATAACAGCGGAGGATAAGATAAATAACATGGAATGGAGTAAAAACATTTTTTCTTTTTTAATCGGTATTCTCACAAGGAAACCGATTCAAGTGTGACACGAAATTGTGGACGAGTTTATGCGCAAAAGAAGTGCTTTTGTGTACAATTAAACTCATTAGAGTGGAAAACCCTCGATCTTAAACGGAGATATAGAGGTGTAAGCAGAAAGCTGGTGCTCTGATGTTTTGTGGATTTTCGGCTATGTTCCAAGTGAATATGTTTAAATATGCATTGAAACGTTAAGAAGCATGCACCAGAGCTAATAAAAGTGGTGTTGAGTGTTGAAGTGAGTGGCGGAGCTTTTACCTGGGGTCAACAAAAGAAAGGCCTATGAAGGATAACAAATGCCATTGACATAAAGAACAAAATTGTATGATATTACTTGCTAATATATAGTCTTTACTTCGTAGAAAATGAGAAAAAGTGATATGAAAATATTTAATAATATTAGCAAAGGAACAGAGACGTTATTATGTGAACAAAAATGCAAAGTCATATTCTGTGCAGAAGCGCTATATATATACAGGGTGGGCCATTTTAATTAATCCACGGAAATATCTGAAAAATGATAAAACATAGAAGAAATTTTTGAAGTACACATTATATATTGCTAAGGGGGAAAACCAATTCCGCCAAAAGTACCCCTCGCCGCCCCCCCTAAATGGGGGTAACGGGGGATAACTTTGAAATGTCAAATGGGAACATGGGTCGAGTAATACCTCGTTCAAAAGGTCTTGGAAAACTAAGTAACGCTGTACCAAAAGATGTTTCATATTGTGCACCAGTTTCAAAATGGCCGCCATGATATGGTTCGGAAACTCCAGTACCCGTAGTATGAAAATCATGGAAGATAAATGAATGGAACAAAATTGAAATACGTATATATCATAGGGCATATCGAATGATGTAATCCCTGTGATCCCAGTGGCCTCCCTGAAGGGGTCTTGTGGGCTAACTTCAAAATTTCAATGTCCGACCGGACAACGGTTCGGGCGTACGCTTGACCTACCCAATGCTGTTTGGAAGGCAGACTTCATGCATAGAGAATTGGTGCACTAAGTTAACGCGGATGGCCACAGTTACATTTTGATTAACTATTAGCATTCATGTCATATTGTGAGCTTGAGGGACGAAACGGTGTGTACGTATATCCCCGAAATGCTTTCTGAATAACCAGCACGCATTGCATAAAAGTTTCTCTCTTTTTAGTCACTACAGCGTCATCCTTACAAACAAATGTTTCAACCACACCATACCTATTTGTAAGGTTAGCCTTAATTTACGAATTAAAGTAGAGTTCTCGTTTAAACTTTCACTTTACTTTCCACCCCACTCACATACAGAGCGCAGGGAGAGATTATTTTGCAGGACTTGGATTTCTCTCTATACATTATGGCAATTTTACTCTAATATTTTTATCTCTGTTGTATTATTATTCTCGAGCCTTGGAACGCCTCGGTGGTTTTCCTATTTAATTTTCGTTATTTTCATTTATGTCTAACCGTATTCATACTATGGGCACTAGACGTTTTCTTAGACACAGTCACCATGTCTTTGCGATCATTTTGAAAACGGTGTCTCATGTCGAAAATTTTCTTACAGAAGCTGTTTGATATTAATTTGTCTATGTAACGTGATGTTACTCGCTTCAAGCTGCTATTTGAAATTTTCAAGTTGGCCCCGGATACCTTTCAGTTGGCCCTTGGAGTCACCCCGACAACACCTCTCGATGTGCCTTACGTCAGTTAGCTACTCCAGTTTTTCTTTTGTTGATTTATCTCCAATCGCTTTCATACTGCGGGTACTAAACCTTTTCTCTGACACGGATACTATGTTTCGGCGGCCTTTTGAGAACACTGCCATTTCACATCAATCGTTTTCTCCTGCAACGAGGTACCACTCGACTCATGTTACTATTTGAAATTTTGAAGTTAGCCCCCAAGACCCCTTTAGGGAGGCCACTGGGATCACAGGGACCACACCGTTCGATATGCCCAATGATATTTACGTATTTCAATTTTGTTCCATTCATTTACCTTCCATGGTTTTCACACTACGGGTACTGGAGTTTCCGAACCATATTATGGCGGCCATTTTGAAATCGGTGCACAATATGGAACATCTTTTGGTACAGCGTTACTTAGTTTTCCAAGACCTTTCGAACGAGGTATTACTCGACTCATGTTCCCATTTGACATTTCAATGTTACCCGCCGTTACCCCCATTTAGGGGGGGCGGGAGGGGTACTTTTGGATGAATTGGGTTTCCCCCTTAGCAATATATAACGTGTACTTGAAACATTTCTTCTATGTTTTATCATTTTTCAGATATTTCCGTGGATTAATTAAAATGGCCCACCCTGTATATATATATATATATATATATATATATATATATATATATATATATATATATATATATATATATATATATATATATAAACAAATCAAATAATATGAAACATAAACACATATTGTTGCAAACGTAAGTATGACAGTGTGTAACAGAAACTTGTACGCCTTATCGATTAATCCGATTAGTTCCAATTGATTAATAATTTTAGAAATTATAAATATTTAGAAAGTTAGGACGGCCACCATTTCTACATTTTTCATCCTACTTGGCTGATGATGCTTCAGCATACTAAAAAACCTATACATAGATGATGATGCTTCAGCTTACTAAGAAACCTATACATAGATATCTTACACGCCTTTTAGATGCAACAGTGAAACTCCGGCATTTTCGTCTTCCCTCTCCACAACATTCTTCCCCTAGATTTTTTATGGACTCTTCGGTTTTGTAACACTCATGTCTAAGGCGACGTATTACTACAGTTTCGTGGATGAAGGACTTTTTCATTTTTAAAAGTATCTTTCACTTGTACTATCGCTACATATTCAAAAATTCGCAAAATATCGGAGCAGCAGCCTTCCCCTAATTCCTCTATATTTCCGGAACGGTTGAGATCGATGGTATTTCCTTCTAATGGGTTTAATTGTACACAAAGACACTTCGTTTGCTCATAAACTCGTCCACAATTTCATGTCACACTTGAATCGGTTTCCTTGTCAGTTAAGAGTTGCTACGAGTGGTTATTTTTTTTATTCAGATTCTGAAATAATATCCGACAAACGACGGATGATAAAACTAGTACTGAATAAGGAAGATGAGAAAGTTTTCTTGTGTCTAGGTGAGAAAGGTGAAGACTTTTCTTAGGTTCAAAAGCATAAAATAACCAAAATATGAGTCTGGTTATGACGATAAACTATTTTTGTACAGAATATTATTAACATAGCCTGCCATTAAGCGACTTATATTTTCTCATTTATTCATTATTAATTTTTACCAAACCCAGATGCCTAAATGTATAAATGAATTGCTTAATCTACAGTCGTGGCTACATGGTAATTACGATCTTTCTGTGAGTAATATACCCGGTTTTAGAGGATTCAGTGTTTTTTTTAAAAAAAAGTTCATTAAAAAAACAATCCATCAAATTTACTGCTTTTGGAAAATACATAGCTCGGCAGAGACGTGAAAATTTAATTATCTATTTTTCATTATTATTATTGAAATCTCGAGTAGAAGATTTTCCATATACCCTTTGGAGACCCACAAAAAAGTTATAAAGAAACAATTATTGACGGGTAGAGTTTTGGTAGAGGTTGCAAAACAGGTCGCTTTTTGACAGAGGAAATGAGTCACTAATTCAGTTATTTGTGCTAATAAAATAAACTCGTATTTATATTTTATGTTGAGTGACATTTTACGTTTTTTCCTGTTGTACACAAAGCGTTTGAGATACACTTCTAATATTAAATGAAATATGCGAAATGTTCCCTAAATAATGAAACACTTCATACATGTACTGGGAGACATACATGATATGAATATGATGTCTAACTTCATATCCACTTTTAATAATAACGTCATAACAGACAGTTTGGTGTATAAGAGGAGAAAAAACGGTATGGAAAGGGGCGTATAAAAAACATTCAAATGTAAGCTCATTCTGAAAAATTCCCCCAAGACTTTAGGACATTATCGCAATAAAAGATTTTTTGTTAGTATGTTGTGAGTCGTGATATTGATTGACAGTACAGCATTATATGATCATACCCGTTTCGTTCTGTTTTGATGACACATTTCATACAAAGGTTAGTGGGAGGAGTGGGAAGGGAGACTGTAGTACGTGTAGTAGTGATGGTAGTGGGTTAACAGTAGAGGAAAAGAGAGCAGAGAACCGTAACTGTCATTTCATTTCATCTCTCTCTTCCTCTCTCTCATTTATATTTTTTCTCTCGCGCTTTTTTTAGCACTTCGTCACAATACACGTTCCCAAAAACTACCTTTGGGATATGTAGTGTCATATACGTAATGATATCGAAGCATGTAAAAGCATACTGGAGTGAAATGCAGTTTGAATGTGTACGAATGACGCCACAAATCACCTAAATAAGTTCCCTAGTTGCTCTCCGTTCTGATGGTTGTGCACTTCATATAAACAAGCACTTTGCATTTAGAGTTATGACGAGGCTTGCATTGCTTATACGAGATAACCATTATTATTTGTGCTCCACCTATGCATACGTGTGATTCTTTTCTCCCTTGGTACATAACAGGGACAGAATAGAATAAATGCAGAGGGTTAGTTTTACATGTGCATAATAGCCACCTGTATATTCTCCACTTTGTATATGACAACAAGGAAAGGAAATCAAATTACAAATGAGTGTTTCTACTTCCTCACAACTCACTTTCATAATCTACACTGGAAGCATTAAATTAATCATCTTCAAAATTTGCATATAGTTAACAAGATAACTCTTGAAGAATCGCGTTTAAAAAATTTAGTTGTAAGTTTGGCACACAAGTTAATGATGTGTAAATATCTAGCCTACTTTATAAACCCAACTCAACTTATAGCTAACTTATAAATAAAGCCAACAAAAATATCAGAAGTTATCTGTAGCGACAAAGGAACAAAATATGTTTAAATGAAATACTGCTCTTTCCCTCTGTAATCTTAATTTTATGAGACAGTAGATGAAATTCAGGAAGAGGCAGGACAGGAAGGGGCAAACGTATGGCTAGATGGAGAAAAAATCGAAGACGTTAAGACGTTCCCCTATTTAGGAAGTCTAATATCCTCGGACGGAAGAATTGAAAAAGACGTAAGTTCCAGAATAGCGCAGGCTAAACAAGCATTCAATAGGAAAAGAGGACTGCTAACAAAGAAATGTGTCGTTTGACGTTAGTAAACGATTTATTAAGACCCTGGTATGGAGCGTGGCACTTTATGGATAAGAGATGGACATTAAGAAAAACTGGAATATCCAAGCTGGAAGCATTTGAAATGCGGTGTTAGCGCAGAATGCTGCGCATATCATGGACCGAAAGCAAAAAGGAATGAAGTCTTACTAAAGGAAACTAATGAAGGACCACAAATCATGAGGATAATAGGTAAAAGAAGAAACAACATGCTTGGCAATCTTATTCGGTACTCCGATTGGACCACCGTGTTGATAGAGGGAAAGGCAGAAGGAAAACCAGGAAGAGAAAGACTAAGGATACAATATCCAGATGCAGTTGCGAAGAAGAGACCTTATCACAGTATAAAAAGCTCTCCCAAGGGAGAGAAAAGTTTTAAGATTTCCAAGTTTCCCAGCACCTATGGTTGAGGTGAACAAGAAGAAGATGAAATTACTGTCCTTCACATGGGAAGAATGTGTTAATGGAATTATTCTTTTCTAAAAATTTAAATTTCTCTCCCCCTCCTCTTTAGAATACGCATTTCAATCAAAGTGATGTGATAAAATCCAAGATCGACTTAATTGCTAGCAATGTTGAAAAATTCATTTTAGACTGTATTGACGGCTTGAGCCATTTTATGAATACAAAATAGAAAATTAAGCTATTTCACAAATTGTTCCCTTCACCCATATCTCCATAGAGGCGGAATTTTCGAAAAAGATGGAGCATGTACTGACATATCTTTAGTGACGAGTTTAAAGGTACAGAAGAGTTCAATATCATGTCTGATCTTAGATTGCAGTGAAATGAACGTAATTGTTTATGCCGTTAAAATGTCGGGGTTGATACAATAACAACAAAATTGTGGGGCAACTTTAATATGAAGAAATCTGCTGTTGAAAGTCAT
This sequence comes from Thermobia domestica, assembly GCF_964235325.1. Taxonomy (NCBI): domain Eukaryota; kingdom Metazoa; phylum Arthropoda; class Insecta; order Zygentoma; family Lepismatidae; genus Thermobia; species Thermobia domestica. The sequence goes on along the minus strand of NC_137454.1, from coordinate 171,484,174 downwards.
GGTTTGTTAGTGGAGGCATATCGAGAGCATGCTCTATCTGAATCAACTTGCAGAGAGTGGTTTAGACCAGTGGTTCTCAACCGATGTGTCACAACACACTGGTGTGTCACCGCAGTCCTGTAAGATATGTCGCGAAATTTTAGAATTGAAAAACCATGAAGAGTTTAATAATAACTAGTTAAACTCGAGACAGACTGTACTAGTCAATGCCTCTAGCAGCAGCTAGAATGCTCAGTGCTACATAGAGTCATTGTAAAAACTAATAGGTTTCGCTGTTATAATAGATAATAATAATATAATTATTATTTATAGTAAAAATATCAAACAAGTGTGTTGATGTCCTGAACTTCAGTAAAATGTGTCGTCAATCAAAAAAGTTGAGAACCACTGGTTTAGGCAGTTCAATAACACGATTTTGATGTGAGTGATAAAGAGCGATCTGGTCAGCCGAAAATGTTTGATGATAGGTAGATAATTAGAGCCATTAAGGGAAGAACATTCATTCCAGACGCTTAAACAGTTGTCTGAAACACTAAATGTTGATACATCAACTGTTAGCAAACTTTATGGATCAACATTTTAAGCAATGGAAGTTATCTTTAAAGGAAGAAAATAGGTACGACATGAATTAATAGAAAGAGGTGTTGCAAAGCATTTAACCATTTGTGAATTGTGCAGCCGCCACTTGTCAGCTGAAAAGCTCAGATAACATATGAATAATACAGTATGTGATAATAGGGATGTTAGAACTGACAAGTCGTGCCCAGGATTTCGTAAACTTATACGTGGTAGAACGTAAAATACGGGATCTGGCCTGGGTTGCATTTAAATAAAACTGTATACTTACAAAATGAAACAAATTGTGATGTTAAAAAGGTAGAAATTTGTAAGAAAGGAAATAGCTATTAACATAGGTTAATGTATTGATACGTTCTCTAATGGTTCCTGTGGTGGATCGACGTTCGTAAATTCGTAAGTCTCTTTGGTCTTTCCTTCCAGGTAGACAATAAAGTGGATAAAAGTTAAGGTTCAGCGAGACTCAAACAGAGAAGCCAGTATATTTGACGTGATTAACTCAACCGAGATTAAAATTACTTTGCAAATGACGTGACATTGTCATTAACAACTTAACAACGTTAAGGAGGGTAAATGCTCTCAAAGCTAGAACAACGAACAATTCTAACGTAAAGACTCAAAATCGCAGTTCGCTCTGTTACATGTTGCTTGGCTCGAAATCCAACTTCGACTCCTCTTCCAAAACTCTTCCAATGGTTTTTGCTTAACGTCCGTTCCGGATTATTTTCTGGTTCATCGACAATTTCTTCCATGACGTTGAAAAACGCAGACTACATAGATGAACCATAGGTGAGGTGATGACAGGAATGCGAACAGGGAAACAATCTGGTGTTTTATTAATTAAGAAGTTACATACGTAAGAATAAGACGACAGACAGCAGGAAAACTACCATGTCTGTAAAGTAAATGAAGTGTAAAAAAATGAATTGAAATGTGACTTCAACACTAATTAAACGATTATGCCTTTCACTGAGTTCAATTTAAAATAAAATGTCCCATTGTTCGAAGTAAAGAAACTCATAATGTATGCAAATAAATAACAAATTCTTCATATAATATCTTCATATAATTGTTGCTTCAAAAATAAAAATGGTCAATTTAGACACATCAACTGAGACACAGACAAAGAATACATTCAGACAGTAAATTTGGACCAAAAAACTTGAAATCTCACGTAACCAGTGCATAATTGCGCTGTTTACTTGCAACGAACAAACTAACTTTCGATCCAACATCAGCTGGGTGGAAATTTTGAACCTATTGAATCGAATTGAAAAAAGGCTTTATTCAAGCGGGTGAGGTTCAGCATATTTTTGCTCTACTACCTAACCCTTGTCAAGGAAATACGTTCAGTTATACAAATGGCAGTTATACAAATACATCGAGTGGAACTTTTAACAGAATATCTCCCCTCCAAAAATACAAATACAAACATGAAAACGAACACAAACCGATCTATAGAGACAAAATAAGATATGCTTGTCATTGACATTGCGGGGATATGAAATATTTCTACAATGCATTATTATTTACAAGGGACGTATACGAATCGTGACAACTAGATATTTATGAAAATTGGTACCCTGAATAATTGTGGATCGCTAATCATCATGGTGATAGTCACTCAGTGCGGAAATGCCTTGTTTACCCGCTATGTATAATGCATATACCACACAGTGACCGGGTGAGGCTGGGCCAAGTTATACCTAAAAACACAGGAAAAAAGCAGGAAATGAAAAATGTGTGCAGGTAACCTGATACCTATGGTAGGGGTACATATGATCAAGAACACGGCAGTAGTGTCATACAAGCAATGTTGCCACCCCTACACAAATTAAATTTTTCAAATAGAACGTATATCATTTTAAGGCATTAAAATAATTGACATAAAACGTGAAAGAAAATAAGCAAACGGTGGGTTATCAGTGTTGACAAATAAGGGAGATACGAGGCTCTAAGGCTGAGAAATTATGGGACCCGTACAAAGAAACGAACAAATGTATAACAATAATAAGACTGCAGAAGGAACAAATATACAGTAGGGAGTAAACCATAGGATTCACAGTATCCAGTGACTAACGGACTTCGGGCTTCATATCGAGTATGGGGCCATTGAGAGAAATGTATATATTTTGCCATACTATCTATAGTTTTCTGTTGTGTGTATTGGTGTATTATGTTAAAATATATCGCACCTGTATGTTAACCTGAATACAGTGTGTTTGTCTTCATTGTTGTCTCATATGTTAACCTATACTCTTGACTGACACCTATCATAGGTCATTAATCTTTGCGAATCGATTGTGACGTAGTTTTGTCACAGGTTTCTTATCTTTCGTGCCACAGTTTTTCTGTGATCCTTTCAGGCGCCGCGCCCTCGTTTCTGTGGTTTGGAAGGCATTCAGGTTTTTATGCAGTGTTGCAATCCAAAGACAGTTCGTCTTATAGCTCTCGGGAATGGCTCGATATATCGATTCCTCTCAAACACCATTGGAATTGCTGGGTTACAGGAAGGCTTTCTGTTCACATTTCCGCTTTATGTCACATTGGATTTGTTCTTTCTATGGCTATTCTAACATCTGGCCTTCTTTTGTTTTGGAGATTCCTGTATCAAGTCTGTTAGTCACTGGATGCTGTGCATGCTGTGGTTTACTCCCTACTGTACATTTTCCCCTTAACTACACAAAATTTCACAGACACCAGGCGGAAAACTTCCAAAACTTTTAGAAAAAAAAACGCGATTTTTTGAAAGCTAAAATTAAGGAACTTGAAGATAATAATAAAAATAAAAACATTCGGGACATGTATAAGGGGATCAACAAACTTTAAAAAGGCTATCAACCTCCTGCTTATATATTAAAGAAAGCTGATGGAACGGTTCTCACTGATACGAATAGCATCTTAAATAGATGAAAAGATTTCTTGGACGATTTGATGAACAAGCAGCCAAAAACTAATGTACGTGGAGAAGAGGAGATACACACCACAGAATCATATATTCCAGAACACAACCGAACAGAAGTAGAAACCACTATAAAGAAATTAAAGAAACACAAATCTCCGGGTGTAAATGAAATTCCGGCTGAGTTAATTTTAGCTGGAGGCGAAAAATTGTGGAACAAGATACTCAAACTCATTCTCCTTATCTGGAACAAGGAAGAATTGCCACAAGAGTGGAAGGAATCAATCATTGTTCCAATTCGCAAGAAAGGCGACAAAACTAACTAATAATTATCGAGGCATTTCTATTCTGTTGACAAGCTATAGAATCCTTTCAAATATTCTATTAGCAAGATTGACGCCATACGCAGATGAAATTATTGGAGATTATCAGTGCGGATTTAAACGAAATCGATCAACTATCGACCAAATATTTACCATTCGACAAACACTTGAAAAGAAGTAGGAATACAATACCCCGGTACATGGGCGTCTCTGGCGGGGGGGGACGGGGGGGACGCGTCCCCCCAATATTTTGAAGTAACATAATCTAACATTCCGCTAAGATACTAGCAGTTAGATCATTTCCTTTGATGTCCCCCCCAAATTTTACATGCCAGAGACGCCAATGCCACGGTATATCAACTATTTGTTGATTTTAGAAAGGCCTACAGACTTGGTTAGGAGAGAAACATTATACAACGTTCTTACAGAATTTGCAATAGCGTGAAAGCTAATTAGATTAATTAAGACATGTTTAAATGATCCCCAATGTAAAGTTTGGGAAAGAAAATTTTTGTCCACGAGCTTTCACGACGAAGCTGACCTGAAAAAAGAAGATATGTTGTCACCATTATTATTCAACTTTGTTCTGGAATACGCTATAAGGAAAATCAAAGATAGCAAACAGGGCCTAGAGTTGAACGGTATTCACCAGCTTATGGGATATGCGGATGATGTAAATTTAGTAAGGGATGATAGAAGAACAATAGAAAGAAATGCAGAGATCTTATTAAACGCTTGCAGGGACATGGGTTTAGAAGTAAATGCAGAGAAAACTAAGTACATGGAAGGGCGTCGGGACCGTTGATAAAGTGAATACTTTCAAATATCTAGGATCAATATTAACAGACGAAAACCATATTCACGAATAAAGTAAACGCCGATTAAAAGCAGGGAATTCGTGTTACTATTCGGTACAAAATCTCTTGTCGTCGCGAATTCTGTCGAGGAATTTGAAGCTTAAAATATATAATACGATAATCATGCCTGTTGTTCTGTATGGTTGTTGTTCTGTATGGTATATAAACGTGGTCGCTTACTCTGAGGGAAGAACATAGACTGAAAGTATTTGAGAACTAGATCCTGAGACGAATATTCGGGCCCAAGAAGAACGGGAATGGGGAATGGTGGAAACTTCATAACGAGGAACTACATAATTTATACGGTTTACCCAACATTGTTAGGGTAATCAAGTCTAGGAGACTTAGGTGGGCAGGTCATTTAGGTAGAATGGAAGAAAGTAGAGACGCTTTCAAAGTCTTGACTGGAAGACCAATCGGAAAACTACCATTAGGAAGACGTAGGTGCAGATGGGAGGACAATATTACGATGAATCTAGCAGAGATAAGAATACAAAGTAAAAACTGAATCCAATTAGCTAAGGATAGAAGTCAGTGGAGAGCTTTGTGAACGCGGCATTGAACCTCCGTGTTCCATAGGCATAGAGTGAGTTAGTTAGCAGTCTTGTTGTTGTTGTACATTTGTTCGTTTCTTTGTACGGGCCCCATAATTTCTCAGCTCTACAACCTCGTATCTCCCTTATTTGTCAACACTGATAACTCGCCGTTTGCTTATTTTCTTTCACGTTTTAAGCCAATTATTTTAATGCCTTAAAATGATATACGTTCTATTTGAAAAAATATAAGTTTGTGTTGTGGTGGCAACATTGCTTGTATGACACTACTGCCGTGTTCTTGGTCATGTGTACCCCTACCATAGGCATCAGGTTATCGGTACACATTTATCATTTTCTGCCTTTTTCCGGCGTTTTTTAAGGATATAAATCGGCACAGCCTCATCCAGTCACTGCGTGATATATGTATTATATAGAGCGGGTAAACAAGGCATTTCCGCAATGAGTGACTATCACCATGATGATTAGCGATCCACAATTATTCAGGGTACCAATTGTCATAAATATTTAGCTGTCACGATTCACATACGTCCCTTGTTAGTAAAAAAGGTGTACCAAGTCAAATCTGATGTCATTTACGTGGTTGAAGTGATAGAATACAAATCATGGGTACCTGAACATAAATTTTGTTGGCTGAATAAATACATTTTTAACATTTTCTTGGAGGAATTAAATGTTTTATCTTCTTTTACTACATTTGGTAGAGTATTCCATGACCTTGGGGCTAATATTGAAAATGTCGCAGTGGTTTACTTGAGTTTATGGTGTGGAATATCAAACGTGATTGTTTGGGTACAAAACCTCGCGGCCAGAACCTCGCGGACCAAAACCTCGCCGCCCAAAACGTCGCGGGCCAAAATCTCGCAGGGCCGAAACCTCGCCTGGCCAGAACATCGCCACCCAAAACCTCGCGGGCCAAAATCTCGCCGGGCCAAAACCTCGCCTTGCCAATACCTCGCGCCCCAAAATATCGCCATACCCAAAATCTCGCCTGACCAAAACCTCGTTGGCGAGATTTCGGGCGGCGATGTTTCGGCCGCGAGATTTTGTCCGTATCTCTTTAAACGTATTTATTTTGCGTGTTAAGTGAGTGTGAATAGTTGAATTAGCTGTGAGTTTCTTGTATAAATACGCGGGATATATTGTTTTAAGAATATTAGAAATCAGGGAGCAGTAATACAAATGTCGTCTTTTGGACATTGTAAATGCTATTGTTGTTCAAAATTTTCAAAATATGATCGAATTTCCGAACGTTGTAACAGAAGCGGATGGGTAAATTTTGTACTTTTTGACTCAGAATAGCATTTTTTTTTTGTAAGAAATGGGCCATATACAACATCACAATAATCAAACAAAGACAATATCAGTGTTTGAGCCAGGAGTAGCTTTGTATCTTTGGACAGACAGTCTCGTATTTTATACAAGTTTCTTAGTATTCCAAGGGTTTTTGAACAGTGCCTAGATATGTGATTAATCATACAAAGCTTATCATCAATTTGTACTCCAAGACTTTTTACACAAGGTGAATAGCTAATGTTTGAGTAAATTATTTGTAATTCTAATTTCTCAGGAACAATTTTTTAGGGAATATAAGTATATTTTAAGGAATTAATAACAAGGAATTAATAATAATTAAGGAATTAATCAATGCACCAGATACCGATAGCATTAAAACCTTGGTTGAGGAATCGAAGAACTTGTGGTAATTCCTGAGGCAAGACTTTTATAAATAATTGAGTGTCGTCCGCATAACAGTACATCTTTGAATGCTATACAACAGATACCAGATCTGCAGTATATAGGATAAACAAAACTGGCCCTAAAATTTAGCCTTGTGAAACACCTTTGCTGACTGACATGTGATGGAGTCGTGAACTCGTCAAGAAAATAAGCAGGAAAATTGATGTCTTCGAACTTAACTACAATAGTCCAAGAAACTAAAACGAAATAAGTATACGGTTGCTTTTATTGAAGTTATTAATGGCTACAATAGCAAAAACAAATTAGTAGTAACAGGAAGTAGGACTAATTTTTTTGCCGGATTTTTCCTCACAGACAAGGAAAACAACAGTGAGCGAAGCTGAAAAAAACATTCTGACAACTGGCCCTCACTGCTAGTCTTTGAGTATGCGCGTTCGTCTTTGGATAGAGACCTGCACGGGCCGAATGTTTCTGCCCGAGCCCAATTCAGCCCGAACGTACCTAGGCCCGGCCCAGCCCGGGCCCGAAAAGTTTTGGAGATTTTCGGCCAGAGCCCGGCCCGGCCCGATAAGTTTTTTTAATATTCTTGGCCCAAGCCCGGCCCGGGCCCGATAAATTTTAAAAGTTTTTGGCCCGACCCCGGCCCGATATTTTTTTTTTTTAAAAATTAGCTCGAGCCCCAATCTTTCTCAAAATTTAGTATTAAATTTGACCTAACCTCTGAAATATTTTCTAAACTCTGGTTCACAACCTGACGCTTGCCTCCCGAATGGTACCATTGCCTCCAAGAACTTTGCCTGTCATCGAGAGAACAAAATTCCATTTCCTGTAACAAAAATCTAACTTAATTGAGTTTTAGCATAAAGTGAAGATGGCAATATTGTTTAGCGAGAGGCAAAACATTCCCACCCCTTCTTGTTATATTTTGAGTTCAGTGAAGATCAAGGTCAGAGCTCAATTTACCGCATAATGCCTGCAATCCTCTATAGTGAAAGTGGAGCCGCTAAGCAACACAAACTGTAAATAGCTATTGCATTCTTTGTAACATTTTTCACGGACACACTTCAACGTTTGGCTTTATTCCAATTATCGTTTAACGAAAGTGAATAATTATTAAAGAATTGCAATTCATCGGCTCCAGCCCAGCCGACCTGAAGAGAAATCAGTGTCGGCCAGCCCAAGCCCGGCCCGACCCAAAGAAATAATAGTGTTGGCCCGCCCAAGCCCGGCCCGGCCCAAAGAAATAACAGAGTCGGCCCGCCCAAGCCCGGCCCGTGCAGGTCTCTATCTTTGGACCACGATCTTCCGGATTGTGTTCCTGGTGGAACACAAACATTTAGGGGAGCGCGTGGCTCAGTGGTAGAGCGTTCACCTTCGGTGCTTGGGGTTCCTGGTTCGATCCCAAGGGGTTCTCCCGTTTCCTCCCACTTTCTTCATTCTACCATTTCACTCATCTCTCATCATCACCGTCTCCTTTAGCCTAACCGGCATAAGCGTGGGACGTAAAACTTAAAGATTTCATTTCATTTTTACAAACATTTAATTTTATAATGATTCACTTTCATTAAAGGCCCGTTTCCTTTAGACTAAAAGGCGTAACCATGAGACGTTAAACTAAAGAAAAAAACTATCATAGTGATAATTGTGACAGCCTATGCCATACGTGCGAAAACCGATGGCAACGCATCTCCTTGCAGCGAAGTCGAACGTTCATCGGTTCTATCATTGTTCAGACTATGAAAACAGATCTGAACAGCGCACATACGAAGACGGATGTTTGAACGTGATGTTGTCTTTGAATTTATGCATAAGTTTATAAAACAAATACAGATTGCATTTTTATTATTATACATTTCCCGAAAATAATTTCCATGCGTTGTTAATATTCAAAGAAAACTACTATTTACTTCAATTAAATCCACTTAAAATTTTCAACTGTTCAGTAAAAGATTAACGTTTAAGCGTATTACACTGTAATGGAATATCATCTCAGTTTCTGTCACATTTCCTGAAATGATCATATACATTAAAAATATTTTATGATGCAATCTGTCACCCAGTTAATAATTAAATATAATAATATCATGTTACAAGGTATCGCATAACTTTTTGAGACTCCAGTGCAAGAAATCCTTTATCGTTCCTTTTGCAAGGGTACGGAAGAGAAACATTACTTCCTGTCACAGAAATATGATGCAGCTGGTTTTTAGAAAGATGTATAGATGAGAGTATTGTTTCAAGATAGACAAAATGTTTCCATTTTCAGTTACTACAGTCTTAGTTCATTAAAGGTCAGTGAACGTACCATGCGTCACATTACAGTATAAGAATACTTTTTAATTTTCTGTTCTATATGTGCTCGTTTCTTCCATGTTGAAAGAAGTGTGAATAAAGAACAAAAAGTTTGTTACCTAAGATGCAAGAAACAGTAGTCGCTTCTCTGACTACGGCGATAGTAGTTGCTATTCGTAAGCCTACAAATGTAATTACTTATTTCTTGTAGTTATTTTAGTTATATCTAGTTAACTTATCTCTATCTAGTTGAATATAGATTTTCAGTATTTTAACTATTTACATCTTCCTGTTTCAATTACTATGTTTAAATATTTAATCACTCGTTGTTAGGCAACATAGTAACATTGTATCTTTACACTTTTAAAATTTACATCATTTAATTCAGGAAAAGTAAAGCAAAACAGTGGTATCTTTGAAGGAGCCAGTCGATTCGTTAATATAAACTCATCAGTAATGGATGCCTTCTTTTGAAACAACTTTAATTCTTTACTCATTTCCTGAGAAAAAAAATAACATCTTTATCTTTATATGTGAAAAACTAATGTAGTCAAATGATTGTTGGAGTATTGAACGTAACGTTACAATGCACTTTTATAAAATAATTGCTTCTCTTTCACCTTTGTATGAGGTATATACACTTTAAGTTACAGACTTTGCATTTGTTATATAGGTGTGTTTTAAATACACATATTTATTTGATGGTTGCTGTAGATATTATTTAAGTTACAATTTCCTTAAATTTATCTGTCACATACGTACTATATACATAGTGGGCAAAAAGTCGCGTTTCTCGCAACAAGTATTTCTTCACGTGTTGAGGAAAGCGACTTTATCCACCCTGTATATTATAATATGCGTTATTGATAAATCCTTGCATTTTTATTGCATGTGATTTTTTTCATTGAAACAATAATTTCTATAATTCACCTATAATTACTTCTTTACAACAAAATTGTTATTATTTCCCTCAGAAAGTGAATTCTATCATATTAATAGAACATATTTTAAAATATTCTTGATTATCCTGGTTGTTTCCAATAGCTATCCAATAGAATAAGAGTCTTGCCCATAATGTAATAATAAGGGATTGATAACATCTTTCCGTTTTTCTCAAGTAAAGAAAATTGAAATATAATATGGTTTATAGTATCTCTTTCTTTACTGCACCAACATAATTGAGATTGCAGAAGTAAAATTGCAAAATCTATTTTATTGCGAACATTGAAGAATGGAAAGAAGAAACTTGCACTGCGTCCATATGCAACGTTCTTTTGTCGGCGAAGCTTCCCTGTTGCCCGAAGTGACATGTGGAGAGCTTAGCTAATAGGCTCAGAGTCGTCTTCGCAATATACACGAAAAGGTATAATATCTTACAAGGCTGAAAAATAGTTATCCAGATTCAGCGTCAAATAGTCTTGTGTAAATAACTGCGATTCAGATCACATTACATGGTGACAATGTTAACTGTATCTAATGATATGAGCTAAATCCAATTGTATATAACTTCCATCTCCAACATCTATGCTTAATACATTTGAGAAAGTAATTTGAGCAATACATATATTCCGAATGTATATTGTTGTCAATAATTCAGTACATATAACAGGCGAGTGACTTAAAATAATAGCGAAAGTAGAGAATTTACAATAGTAACTTTTAGCAGAGCAAAGAGAATAGGAAACAATTTCTTATGTTGGCTCAATACTTTCCATTATGAAGTTTAAAAGTACTGTATGCAGTACATATCATATTGAAGCATTGAAAGAATTAGCTGAAGTTGAATTACTTGAAGTCTTTGGAAATTACAATAGTTTGATATAACTATAGGTAAAGATAAATTTATACATTTTGTAAGGGCCTGAAAGTACTGTTACATATATTTTCAATTTTTCATTTATTTTCCCGTTTCTTCATAACATTAATTTTATTGATCAGGTATTTTTATGTTTTTTTTTTATTTTGCAAAATTATTATATTAAGGTATTATCATTTTTATGTATTGTAAAGGGTATGAATGCAATATCAAAGTGCAGGTAAGAAAATTAAGGGGAAAAAAGAAAGAAAATATACTGAAAAGTTATGTTCGAAAAGTTTATTGTTTAGAAATTTTGTCCGATTGCAAAAGTGATTTAATTTACGTCTAATAATATTTTAATATAAGTATTTAACGTGCCAAATTTAACAATTACAGCCCGAAGTATTTATTACTTAAATTTTGCATACTATTTCGTGTATTTAAATTTGTGTTGTATGATGTTGGTGGTTGATTGCGAAATGATGTTTGAAAGCAGTTTTGTTCCTTGAGTCATTCCTTTCATTCGTTCTCGCCTTTTATAGTTATTAATGACATTTTTAAGCAGTTTATGCTATGGAATGCCTTATACAGATATATACTTACTTTTTGAGATCAAAATTCGTATTTCACACGCACAGTACAGGTCAATAATAGTTTGCAAAACCCTAGAAGGTTTTACATATCAATAATCGTAATGTGTTAATAGCCAATACTTCTTGCAGATCTTTTGATTACCTAATACATAAATACGATAATATGCAGAGAATTTGATTACTATGATCAAGTAATGTTAATAAATTTGAATCACAATTAAATAAAATAAGATATAATAATAAATTAAGAGATGGTTGGATTGCAGATTATTATAATTGTGATAATGAAATAAAAATGAAATATATACTGAAGTATAATAAGTGTGAAATTATTATTGTGTGGTAAATTATGAATAAATGTACAGATTAATGAGAGGAAACTTATTTTTTGGCGATTTGATATTAACGATCCATTCTCTAATATGTGGTTATGTCCGATTAATTAATTATTACATTCAATTTATAAAAAGGTTATTTGAATATTTGATTCATGTAAGCTATGTTGCTTTTTGTATTACATCATGTAAATTTTATTCCATATCTTGTGTCAGACTTGTTATACTTTTTCATATGCGCTATTCTGTTATGTAGCCATGATATTTACTCATAATAATCAATCCTGCGTGAATGCACGAATCAACATGAACAGATGTCAATGTTACTAACATTTTTCATTGTTATATTAATATTGCACAGAGGAAATGATTTATCTCAGTTATTTAATTTCTGGTGGTATTTTAGTGGTAGTTTTATAGCTGACATTCCTAGTAAATTAAGAATATATGTTGTAAATAATAGCTTCCTGTCTCTGGTCATCTACTCCGCTTGGTTTCTCAACTTTGAAATGCAGTCAGAAGCGTCATCTGCTTACGCGTTTAAAATAATGGCGATCTTTAGGCTAAGAAATACCATCTTACAGAAATGAAACAGAAGTATCTTCTTATTAACAAAACAATTAAGTTGATATTACTTCTTGATTGATATGAGGAGAAAAAGTGTCATAAGTTAACGCTTATAGTTTAAGAACTGCTTGATTTAATATGTAATTAAGAAAATACTTGTAAAATTAAAAGTAGAAGTACGTTGTATGATAACAATAGGTGAAGAATATGTATAATCTACTTTAGTATCAACATTATTAGTGTTAAACTAATTTGCTCAAGAAAGTAAATGTTAGTTTATAACGATGGTTTAGTACTATTCTTTCATTAGGTTAGGTTGGTCTAGTTGCTATTACTATAGTTATTAAATAGTTCACTTGTTAGTTGTAATTTGTATGTTTGTTATTAGTATTGGTTTTGCTATCTTGAAGTAATAATTTATTAAAAGTGCGTCCAGAAAGAGAACGTCTCTGACAGCTCGCAGTGACATTGCCACTACTCGCGTGTCAAGTTCTTTTTTTTTCGGTGCAACTGTAGTGGCAATTTAATTAATGGTATAAGACAGAGTGATTGTGGTTGGTAACTCTGGTATCAAAGTAGGGGCTGCAATGTCCCACCGCATGTGGTAAGAAACGTCAGAGACCATCTCTTGTTAGCCGTGCTATAATTGTTCTTATTTTTTCTCTCCATCACGCCTCCTCCTCGAATCAATTTAGTGTACAAAGTGAACTATCCTACGATCAACTAAAATATTACCATGTCAACCACTGGGATAAGGCATGTTTAAACTAACATATGTTTTAACCATTATCTTCAAGCCTCCTTATCCAAACTCCTTATGAGCCATATAATAAAAATGTGATTTCACATAACCATAATATATTAGGATTTCATTTAGAAAAAACAGCACTACGATCGTGACCATGTCATTCTGACCAGGCAATTTTAATCTATCCGTGTCAAGTAGATGTTTAAAATCACTTCTTCAGGCATTAGATTAGAAAACAATTTTAAATGCATACGTAGTCATTATAGGTATCTTCTATTAGTAATTTTTAAATATGTTTACTTTTCTTCTCGTTCTGTCATAAAAGTTCGATCTATCTTCATATCTTTCTTTCAGTTTATTTTGTACCTCTTCCCCAACAAATAATTTTATGTCTAACACCTTTTTATCATCCTTTCGCTTATTTCTATTTTCATAACTCCCTCAATCACATTTCAGAATACGACCTATAATAGACTCCCGAGTATCTGTCCTAATGTGGCAGAAGGGTTTGCTGGAAAACAAAAAAGCCGGATAGGAAGGAGTTCTATGAACTCATTTCTTTATGAATATTAAACGTACCCCAAGAACAATTTACAAACACAATACTGTACAATCAGGAACAGCGGCAAGCGTATTGTATTGAGGTCCGTTACACACTGACGAAACAATGAACCAGGAGTAGAACGCTGCTGTTTTCCTGTCACAACTTGTATTTTGCACACGACACGTAGGAGGATTGTAGCAGACGCCCGCTTCCAATGTCTTGGCAATGTTGTCAATGCAATGCGTATCCTTCCTCATTTAATTACGAAAAAGAAAACTAGACCGGATAGTACGGAGGCCGGATACTCGAGAGTTTACTGTACTATAACTATTATACACATCTTGTTTCTTTCACTTTATGTCTGTTAAAATAGACAATATTGCGCATGTGCAATTCTCATTTCTACAAATTCATAAACATGTAATATAGAAATTTTCATTAGTTATGTTCAAAAAACATCAACACCTGCCAATTTTGAAGTTGATAAACACGTCAAAATGTTCATGAACACATAAGATGTTTACGAATATCACCAAACAGTGGATAAGCATTTTATCAGCATGTGGGTACACAAAAATGTTCATGAACATTCGTAGTTTGGACGGACTACTAGTAAACAGAGAGATCTTATGAATCTTGCAAATCATTACTTTTTAAAAATGGAATGTTTAAAACTTCTGCTTCAATTCTCTATCGTATTATATGTATTTCGTAGTGAACAGCAGTGGCGTACTCAGAGTCCTCTCGAATAAGATATCATGAAAACATTTTTTTTAATAAAAAAATGACCATACTGAGATGTGAATATAAAAGTCCTGAAACGATATGAACTTTCGAAACGAGTTTGAACCCTTCCTTCTTGATGAAATTATATGTATACTGCTGGTGACCGGCATAACATGGATCGGTTTTCTCAGACTTTTCTCTTCCCTCCGTTCACACTTTTCATTCCATTATCTTGTCTTTATCATCCCGATTTATTTATCACATATCCTAAGAGAATGACTGGGAACATTGAAACTGGAACTTCTCTTTGTTTTAATCAATTTGTAATAGTAAAAGTAATACAGTATATACCAGTGTTACCAATTTAGCCATTTTATGGATAAATCTAGCAATTCTCACAAGGTATTTAGTCAATCAAATGTAATTTAGCTATTAACTATAATTATTGTGAACTCTGCGTTCAAAGTTGCCAATTTCTAGTTATTCGTGCTTTGCATTAGTTGAATATATTTCAAATCAAAACTCTAAATATATGAATTGAAACCAGTGGCGGCGGTTGGACGTTAAAAGTGGGGGGGCAAGACATGATCTCAATATTTGTATATCAATGTTAGTTTTCCTGGTTTCTTCTAACATTTTGTTGACGAAAGGTTGTATAACTATTAGGATACTCTCTTTTCCAGTTAAAATGCCGTATATCGTGTTTCATATTTTTTAAAGTAAATTGGCAAGTTTTGCAAAAGTTACATTGAAACCGGGGATTAATGAACAACTTATATTTTTAATTCCACACATGCTATTAAACGTATGTTGTTACTCTTAGAAAGATAGTAAATACTAGAAGCATATTATGCAACATTTAAATAAGTACTTTTGCAGCTTCCCGAAGCATGTTCGTTGCATGTACAGTTTTCACTTTCTTGGAATACGTAAACCAAAACTCAACAATACTTAGAATCACTCCAGTTATACAAAATAATCCTAAAACATAGAATTATGTTGAATTCACTAAATTTAATTGTATATACAAAATATGTATATGTACATCCCTAAACTCGTATATTGCACTGCAAACATTGCCGCGCCTTTGACGTGGGAAACCCGGGTTCGATTCCTGGTGGGAGCTCATGTGGTTCGTATTCCACGTTAATCAGTAGGTCCTCGTCTCATATAGCCTCACTGCTGAACAGGATGTTAAACTTTAAAAAAAATCAAAATATTCCTTACTATTAGAAAGATGAAAAGACATTTTAGGAACTTTCGATTTTTGTGCAATTAAAGAATAACTTGTGATTCACAAGTTGTGAAGGACTTCTTTTTTGTACGAAATGTTATGTCAATTTGTACCAAAGCGGCTGACTAACATATTGAGCCCTTGTAAGAAGAATTAAAATACACTCGAATTAGGGCGCTCCAATAGGTTAAATTTTGTGCCATTTTTCGTGGCAATTAAAACGCAATTCCTGTAGCTTTCTTAATTGAACCGGAAGACAACCAATACGTACTCACGAGACGGCAAATATTTTATGGCACAATTGTTATTCTATGAACCATTAATACACACAAAAACTTAATATTTCCAAATGAAACTATATACATTAATGGGTCATTTCAAAAAAGTGGGGGGGCAACTGCCCCCCTTTGCCCCCCCTAATCGCCGCCCATGATTGAAACAGTACTAAAAATGATTTGTTATTTTGCTAATCTCTTTACCTATAATAATGCTTACATTGTCACACCGCAATCTATTCTACGTTTGTTTATCATCCTTATGCACCATAGCATGATCTCATTCAAATTGGAATTTTGACAGTTCTTCTTTTTCATAGCTAATTTCGTCGCATAATTAGTTTGCGTACAAGAATTTTGAGTGTACGTTTGGTGTATTTTTAGTGTTGTCCTAGACCATGGGTCTCCAAATTATGGCCCACGAGCACCACAAGTCGCTACAGTTTATTTGGATTAAATTGTAAAGCTAAATCATACAAAATAATGATGTTTTGTACGGCCAATTAAGATACTGAATAACTGACCTAATAAAGCTGAATATTTTAACTGTAATGAAAGAGAAGAAATTTATTATAAAAACTTACAATAAATAACATACATATGTATTTCACATAATTAACCTAAGCATTATAATTATGATTACTGAAATTTATGTAGTTGTAACTTGCCACTGACAATTGTTTACAGTTGTGGATCAAGTTTAGTAGTGGAGATTATTAACAGCGACTTCAAATACTCATCCGTTAACTTGGATCTGTAAATATGTTTTTGTGTATTTCACTTTTGGAGATTTTTTTTTTCCACACAGATAAGTAGTTCCAAAAGTTAAAAGAATGCCATGAGCAAATTTATGCGACTGATCAAATTGTGTGAGTGGAAGACTTATAAAATTCCAGCAATCAGGAATTTAAATATTCTTGTTTAACATACCGCTACACTGGAAAACAATCATTTTCATTTGAAGTTCTGGGGCAGGGACTTCTATCACGGCGATAAATGGATTTTTAAAAATCTTGATGTCGTTTGCAATACCATCAAAATCTGAAAAATGAGAATCAAAATTTATTTCCGAAGCTCCCAAAACAAATTGCAAAATCTACCGGAAATGGAGTCTCAGTTTGCTGACTGAATGTTCGGCATATATTAAAATGCGTGAAACATTTTTTTAAATGGGATCTCCTTGTAATTTTAAATTAAGGTTATTCATGTGTTTAGTTGAATCTGTGAAAAATGGTAGTTTCTATAACCACTCATTGTTGTGAAACTCATTCAATAAAATTTCTATTATTATTTGGAGCTAAACAAAATTGCATTAGAACTTTTCCACAGCTACTGTAGCGTACTGCAGTATAATATGGTAAGTAATTTTCTCTAATCTCTTCAATAAACTCGAGGAATTGACGATGCGATTGAGCGCATGTGATCTGATAGGGTCTATAATTAGCAGCTGACATGATCGGCTTTAAAACTTCTGACATATCCAAGCATTTTTCACACAAAGACTGTTGATGAGTGATGCAATTAATGGTTTTGAATCACCGTCATTTTCTGCAACCGTCATACGAGAGCAATAACTAACACCTCTATTTTTCAAAACATGTTTCTTGCCACCATCAGCACTGATACGCTATGAAAATTGTTTTTCTGAAGAGTATTTTCAATCGCCTTAAAAATATATTTTCCAGAGGTCGTTCCTTGTATGCTATGAACATCAAGAAACTTTTCATTCGCTCCATAATTTTTATCTATTCCACGAACAAAACGTAGCATCTGAGCAGTATCAGAAACATCTGTTGACTCTTGCAAAGATAAAGAGGACAGTAGGTGAGACCGCAAACGTCAAGAAAAGTGTTGCTAACCCCCTATGATAAAAATGATCTGTTTATTAAAGTTTTATAAATTTTATCCTATTTTGTGGTACAAATTTATGGTGATTTTATACAACTTATGGTGATTTTATGATAATTTCATACAGTATTTGGTGATTTTTTCATATTTCTAGTGATTTTTTAGTGTTATCCAACAAAATTATTGTAAAAGTTTTGGTAATATATTTGATATCTAAGTTGGAAACACTTGATGGAAACACACAAATGGTTGAGAATACAAAGTTAACATACCACCCTTCCTAAGCCTCTAAGGAAACTTGTTCCTCCCTTTCTTGTCCTTCCCTCAAGCGGTGAAGAGCAGGTGAATGAACTTGAAGAAACTACCTGGAAAGGGTGGGAGGAAGGAGACACAGGTGCATGAAAGAATGCTAGGAATTCCTTTGTTCAAGGAGTAGAAGTAATTCAAACCCCTCGTAGTAGTTTTTCCAGTTTTATGAGGGGGTGGGGTGAGACAATGTTACTGTTTAAATAGGCCTTTGTTTACAGGAATGTCGTTTATCCTTGAGTGCACGTGTACACGTGTACGAACAATGGATGCCTTAGATGAGTGTATATGTAATAAATTAGGGTCATTGACATGGCGGCTTCCTTTATCCTTTGTGACAGGAATATGGTTGGAGTGACTACGTGACTGGATGCATGTACACAGGAGAAACTTGTTTAGGGAGCGCAGCTGTGTGTTAATTTTTTATTGAGGACAGGAATGTCGTTGGAAGGACTACGTGACTGGATGCACGTACGCAAGGGTTGAATGTTTTGATAGATGAAATTTTTGATAATGGGTGGAAAGGTAAAATATTTTAATCATTGTAGGGAGGCCTCTTAACAGATAGTTGAAAGAACAAAGTGTCCTTATTGTGTTGTAGTATTGGTTATAGATATTTTTATTGATAGGTAGATAAAATATTTATATTATGTCTAGAGACCATATTGATTGAATAGAGGATGAAAATCTAATCAAGTATGTTAATTTGTATTAATTTATGTTTAAATTTGCATGAATTATAAGCAGTTTTTGGTTTTTAGGAGATAGGAGAATATAGCCTGGTAAGAGGTAGTTCTTTCTGTTCTAACTTGTTTGAGCTTTGAGGCAGGAGGTGGAGCTTGTTAACTTGTATAGAAAGACTCCAGCAAATGAAAAACCAGACTTGGAGAATGGATTTACAACTTTTTATTCCAACCCAAAACTTGTAGAAACCAATAATAAAAGGAAAGAGGAGGGACTAGGCAAGAACGAAGAACGAATGATAATTTGATTCCCATTGCTTGAAGCAGGTCCTTTACGACTTAAAGATCCCTTTTCAATTGGCCTGTCCCTGTCAACCAGCTTGTTTTATGATTTTGCCACTCGAGGATAAGGAAGATCGTCCCTTACTTACCTGAGTTTATTTTTATTGCAGAGTGCAATAAACCTGTTACCTGCCTTTAGGTTTATGAGGAGTACAATAAAATATTTACCTGACCAGAGTCTTCTTTCTTTCTTTGCAACCAAACAAGATTTCTTTAAAATATTTTTGCATAAATTAGATTAATGAATTAATTATTCATGAATATTAATTAGTTGGTAATGAAAGGGTTAGAAAGAATGATTTTTTCGTATTTAGCGTTTATTTAGCGGTATATTATGGTATGTATCGTATATATTAGTATATATATTGTACACACATACCCAGATATTGTGGGAGGAAACGAACACAACTCTAAGAAAAGTATCTTATGAATTTATACGGTCTTTTTACTGAATGATATGGAACTTTATTGATCTTTTAGTGATGTTTGGGTGTACGAAACACAGTTGAATCACACATGACGTATGTATATAGGTACTTTTTGGTAATGGTCGTATGTATATATGTTTTGTTTGATATGTGTACAGGAATATATGTGCATGCATATTATGTTTTGTACCCATGTAAGTGTTCTATAGTCACCTTTAACGTAATGTAGGGTTGCATAACTTCTTCCTTGGTGACATGCTTGGTGAATGCAAACACCTGAAGTGTTTGTATTGTATTAATATTGGTTTGTGTTGTAGCCTTATATATTATGACTCTTTATGCATGTAACTTTTCTTCAACGTAATGTAGGGTTCTTTGGTGGTATGCTAGGTGAATGCAAACATCTGAAGTGTTTGTATTGTATTAATATTGATTTGTATTGTAGACATATATAGTGACTCTTTACGTATGTAAATGTTTTAATCTTACCTTTAACGTAATGTTGGGTTCCTATTGCTATAATGGTGGATGCATAGTTTCTACCTTATTGGATGTACTGTAGACGTATATTGTGCCTTATTATACATATAACCGTGCCTTGACTGGATTGTTAGGACCTCTTATGATGATTCTAATGCCTGCCAGCATAACCTTAACCTTTGTTTGTTTTGTATGGTTATATATGGTGGTGCCTTACTTATGTAACTGATTTAACCATGTCTTAAATGTATAGTTGAAATATATATTGTGACTTTTACGTATGTATGTGCTTGTTAGTTATGTTCTACTTGTATTTCAAACACATATGATACCATTTTTTAAATGAAAGTAACCGAAGTTTAATTTTGCAAATAATTTATTTGTACGTCCTTGTAGAAGACATTATGACGTCATCAGGGTTTGCAGTACATACTGATTTATTGTATGCTGTCACATAAATAACCTTATATGAACCTTCTTTATCTTATATAGAATACCATATTTATTTATAAGATATCAATATTTTGTATAAAGGTTTGAACATCACATAAAGTATTATTAAACCATGTAAAAGTGATCGGTAAATACTTGATATGACACAGGATATGTATTCTTCCTTTATCTTATATAGAATACACATACTTCTTAATATGATACGTATTATTGGATGTATAAAAATAAAACATGGATTTGAAATTTGTGTTATTTGTTTATTAGCATTAATTCTTGTTCTACAGTAGCAGGCTGTTATTGATTAGAGATATTATTTACATATATTTAGGTGATTGATATATTTATAAGTATTCAATATAATAAATAATTATGTATTTGCAATATTGATATTTTGAATTGTATATTTCCGTATTTACAATATTGATATTATGAATTGTATGTTTTCAGTTTTGATGTATATTTTCGATATTCATATATCAATATTAATTGTATATTTTCGATATTCATATACCTATATTATTTACAATAACAATATTTACAATGTACTATTTACATATTTACATTATTTACAATATGCTATTTACATATTTATAATATTTACAATATTTACATATTTACATTATTTACAATAACAATATACTATTTACATATTCACATATATACACGTAGGGAAGTGTCAATTGACGAGTGGTGTGAAAATATTTATGAAATTTCTCTCTGTCCAAGAATATCATGACTATGTCACTACATTAGGACATATTTAACATATATACAAATATTTATCGATCATTCATACTAATAATGCTAATCATTCGACACGCATAATACTTTGATACCCGTACGGCAATGTTCTAAAGTCGGTTATACTGTGAGGATTAAGTCGACGTCTTTTATTTTCAACTTTTTGATGTGTTTTAGTTTCAGGCCTGGATACAATGACAAACCCCGGCTTTCGAACAATCCTCCCTGGATTGTTTAACTGTTTACTGTCAACTTTATCGTGAATTAGATTATAAAAATGATCAAAATTAATTTCCTGGCGTGTACGATGATTTAAAGTTATACCCCTAATTTTAAATACATAATCTACTTTGTCCGTACCAACCTCTTTTAAACGGCACGCATAATTCTTTGGCCCTATTCCTATAAATGCATTAATTTCCCACCCTTCAGGAACTTCGTTAGTTAGTTCACCCAGGTAGGAACCCAAAGAAAGCGGAGGTTTTTCATTACGTGGCTGTACAAACATAATACTATCGGTGTCGCAGTACAACACACGGTCAGGCCCTACTGTTGTTAATAATTCATAAAGTTTTAAACGTGCCCACGAAGTGATGAACGCAGCAAGGACAACATTTGAGAACTTCCATGGTTTGTTTTTGTTTTCAATGTTTTTATACGTTACAATGAGATGCCGCTCTCCAATAGGTAATATAGTTTGCACCTCGTATTGTGGTGCCCATAGATAAGTCAAAAATTTCTCCGGAGTATCGACAATTACCGATTGCGATAAATCCGTTCGTTGTCCCCATTTTCCATGTAACGAATTGAGGAATATTTTAGAAATATACCTCAATCCCGGGTTTTTCCTTATATTATCATAATTTAATTTAATGCCTTCATGGGTATAATAGTCTGCAATATATTTTTGCTGGTCTTCTTCGGTTTTGCAAGAAGTAGGAAATCCCGAAGATTCCTGCTTCATTTGTAGAAAGAAATTCACATAGTCCTCAAACAGACCATTTGAATTATCCTCCTCGCCGCCAACCAGGCTAAATTCCCAGATCTCAATTACTTGCAGAATTTTGTATCTCAGCTGTAAAGCTACATGGAGTTCAGGGGTACAGTATGTGGTTGTTAAGGCACGCTCGGAATCGCTATGCACGCAATTGTCAATACCTTTTTCCATACACGTACGGCACAACCCAAACAAAAGACGCCCATTACATGCATATGGTAACACCGGAAAATACAAATCATTTGGGGGTAAAACAGTGCATTTTACTAACCCATGAATACTTTCCACTTTTGGAAAGTCTGGTCCCTTGTATATTTTTGGCTGACCTATAGGCATTGGTTTACGTGCCATCACCCAAGCGTATAACGATGTTACATCATAATATGCCACGGTTTCCTCGCTGGTACACTCGTACAAAGCATTAAAGCATTCTGTACGACCACCATGGAAACTATCTTTTGGTATTAGATGATCAACAAGATCCTTACAGTGAGTTTGAATAAACTCCTGCATGGACTTATTAGTCTTCACCCAATGATCCCATTCGCATTCCCACATTTGAACAACATTAAGATTTAATTTTTTCAGGAATGCTATTTTCGTGGTGGTTCTTTCATACCGGTCTTGTAAGGATATACCTTGCTTAGAGGTGTAATCCAAAGACACGTGTCGTAGCGTAGGATAGCAGGTTAAACACCCGTGGAAAAAACACCCATGAAATTCGAAAACTGTATTCGTTCGAGATTCAAACCCATCAACCTTATACCTCCCAAATCGTTTTTCCAAGCCATTCCCGGAATGTTGGATTTTATTACCCCTGGTACGTTCTAAGTACCGTAACCAGTACATTGCCTTCAGGCTTTGTCGGTCACGATGGTCGAACCCGTAGGGTGGAATAATTGGAATACTTTCTTTAGGCAAATATAAGGTACGATAGGTCAGTATGGCCAAACTAGCAATAGTAGGCGCGACGATAAAACATTGAATGCCATTCGTTTTTTCCTCAATTAAGTTTGAAAATTTAATTACAGCCTCTGCTAAAATTTTGACATCATTTCGACAATACATCACCATCTCCTTTTGGAGATCATACTCATCGCCACTTGCAGCACGTTCTTGGTGCCAGGCGATTAGTTGTTGTTTCTCTTCCGTGCTTCGCGAGTCAGGATCAAAATATTCAATAGCGGCAACCTGACCTACATAATTTTGATTTTCCAAATGGTTAAATAGATATGGGAAATCTCCTTTTTTCAAATTTCCAGATAGACCTAAAGTTGTAGGGAGTTTTGATAATTTAACTCCCATATACAAAAACGTGTCACGGAAGTAAATCTTTTGTCCTAAACGCATTTCAATAATTTTTTGCCCTGACATTGTTACTTCAGGTGTATGATGATGGGTCGTTATCAAAGTTTTAGCACAGAACTGCATATCATAATTACTCCCATTATGGGAAAGCACAATGATTTTTTTAAACATTGGTCGAGTTATTAATACATGATTAACAAATCCATCAATGTCATGAAAAACGAACGAAACCCATCTTTATCTCCGCATACAAAGCAAGGATCATCCAGCTTTGCGTCCTTACATTTGTAACAGGCATGAATACAATTTACGAAATTCACGTAATGTTCTTGTTTTCCATGTTCATTTTTAGGAAGTAACATTGTTTCTACATCAAAGATGATGTACAAAAAGGCCTCTACATGTTGCAAAGTAGCCACCCGAACAAAACAAATGTGATCGTCATTCACATACGTATAACACGTTTTACAATAACGTTCACCGCATTCGTGTTCAGACTTACGGCCTCGCATGTCAACCATATCACCACATTGGACACAAATTTTCTTCGTTTCGCATAAACTCTTCCCGTGAGCAATCACCGATTTATGATTGGCAAAACATTCTTCTGAAGAAAACAGTCTGCGACAATCATTACATTCGCGTTTAATATTATCATCATCAGAAACATTGTGATACTTCTCGCACATTCTACATTTGAAGTTACACTTATGGTTTTTTGTATGATAATATCCTTCCAAACAATATTGACAATACATATGTTTGTTCAATAGAGTTCTAATGTTAGTAATTAATTCATAGTGCCCTTCAGTATACAAAATGAAAATTTTCTTTGATGCATGTGTTCCAGGATAAATTACAGTGTAGTTTCGAGTTGATCGGTTTTTTTCGTAGATGACAATTTGGTAATGAGGAGCTAGCTTATTTTGGAACTTTTTCGCATCATCAATAGTACATCCATTACGGATTTTTTTATGTTAACTCTAGCATTGATACACAAATCCTTTGCTTGTTTTAACAATCGATTAGGATGATTTTTAATTCGTACATTTGAGCCCGCCGGCGATCAGCTTTGGCCTTCCCAAGCACAATACTCTTGGGAAGACAATACACATCCTTTTCCATTGGGATAGTACACTGTTCCAGATGTGTTACAAGACTGCTATATTTTGCTGAACCCATAGATCGACCCCTACCTTTACGTGAATCAACAATATGAATTTTGAAAGTTACTTTGTCCCCAAATAAATAATTTTCGTTACTATTTAAAACATTTTCAATACTCTGAAACAGAACCTCAGGGCTTAATTGCGACTTTTGACGCCATGATATGTATATTGGCTTCTTGATCGTGAAAGCAGAACTTTCTATTGTCATGCCAACGTACATGTGATCGTCGACCTCGTTTAACGTGTGCTCCTTTACAAATTCAAATAATGAATGAATGTATTTTTCCGGGTCATAAATCCCATTGGTGCGTATACGTTCAATGGTTACTTCCTTTCCTGTTAGTCCAAAATAAGTATAATGTTTGGTTGTACTATTAACAATACGAAAATATTCATCCGTTCCAGCACCATACATTACAGGTTCGGGTGCAGAATTATTGTTACACTCAGGAAGAATACCGAGGAACTCACTGGACTCATCTGCAATTAAACCGGATGTTTTCCCTGAAGACACAAGTTCTATAAACTTTTCACGAGCTAAATTCCTCATATTATCTTGGCGAAAGAAGCCTACATGATATAAATCAATAATATCTTTTGCAGACTTACGTTTCTCCAAAACAACATGAGGATTACAGCCAAAATGCATGAACAACGCTTGCAATAGCTTGGAATAAGCTTCATTGCTTACCCTTACATCCGTAGCATGGTATTGCGTCAACACTTCCCAGGTAAATATAACATCATTTGGATTTTCGTATCCGCGCGCTTCTTGTGCTACCAGCATGGTACAAATCACATTACGCCCATCCATTGTATTACTGTTTAAGTAAAATACCCACGTTTTAGTTTTCAATTACGGGTTGGTAGAACACTATAATTACTTCTTATTTATCAAAGATACACTTAAAAATTCTTGAAATTACAATGTCACCAAAGGTTTAACTCCTCTTGAAAATCATAATGTTCCGTAACTTTTACACTCTGAAGACGATCCAGCTGAAAGTTTATCGGCAATTGCATTAATTCTTTCCGATAACTATATTGATAAAATTCCCGTAACTTTTTCAATTCAGCGTAAATGTTCTTCTAAGATTATTGGTAAATCCTTAACTATACAGTAATTGTAATTTATAATCTAGTGTAATAAACTTTTCTTCAAGTTAATTCCACCACGCAACGTAAATCCAGAAAACGTCTTCAACATATAACTTCTTCTTTTGTACTAATTTGCGACGCCCCTGTTATATACTTGCAGACTATTTGATATCTTCCACTACGTTTTTTCCCGAAAATGACAAACTCTTGTAACTTTTTTCAATAAACTCGTTGTTAATTATTTATTCATTTGCACCTTTTTATTTTCTCATAAAGAGAAAATTGTTTCGAAAATATTAATATGTATGGTCATACTAAAAAGTGGGTTATTAAAAAAAATGGTTATGATCTGTTATCTTGTTTCATTATATGAAATTTAATATTGCGAATGTAAGTTTATAAAACTAAAAAATACAAAAAGTAAAATATAAAAAGTACAAGTTAAAAAGCAATAATGTAAAATTCAAAATGAAAATGTAGAAAGAAAAAATTTAAAACACAATGTTGCAAACTAAAATACAAAAAGTAAAATGTAAAACTACAATCTAAGAAAGAAAATTGTAAAACTGAAAACGAAAAACAGAAAGTAAAAGTTTTAAAACTGAAAATAAAAATACAGAAAGTAAAATTTAAAACAATGTTGCAAACTAAAATACAAAAGTATATATGTAAAAGTACAAGTTAAGAAACCAAAATGTAAAACGGAAAATCAAATTGCAGAAAATAAAAAGTTTAAAAACATTGTTGCAAACTAAAATACAAAAAGTAAAATGTAAAAATGCAAGTTAAGAAACAATAACGCAAAACTGAAAATGGAAGTGCAGAAAGTTAAATTTTAAAATTACAATGTTGCAAACCAAAACACAAAAGTAAAGTGTAAAAGTAGAAGTTAAGCAAAAAGGATGTGAAACTGAAAATGAAAATGGTGAAAAATTAAAACTTAGTTGCAAACTAAAATACAAAAGTAAAATGTAAAAATGCAAGTTAAGAAACAATAATGTAAAAAGGAAAATGTAAAATGCAGAAAGAAAATTAAAACATAGTTGCAAACTAAAACACAAAAGTAAAATGTAAAAATACAAATTAAAAACAATAATGTAAAACGAAAATGAAACTAAAGAAAGTAAAACTAAAAACATTGTTGCAGACTAAAATACAAAAGTACAATGTAAAAATGGGAGTTAAGAAACAACAATTTAAAACGGAAAATGAAATTGCAGAAAGTAGAAAGTTTAAACAAATGTTACAAACTAAAATACAAAACTAAATTTAAAAATACAAGTTAACAAACATGTAAACTAAATATTTAAAGAAATGCATAAGTAGCTTTTAAGAACAGAATGTTGCAAACTAAATACATAAGTAAAATGTAAAATACAAGTTAAAAACAATAATGTGAAACGGAAAATGAAGTTGCAAAAGGTAAAGCTTTTAAAAGCATTGTTGCAAACTAAAATACAAAAGAAAATTGTGAAAGTATAAGTTAACAGAAATGTAAAAACGGAAAATCAAATTGCAGAAAATAAAAAAGTTTAAAAACAATGTTACAAACAAAATACAAAAGAAAAATTTAAAAATACAATTTACCAAACATGTAAACAAAATATTTTTTTAAAACTGCATAAATACATTTTAGAAAGCAGAATTTGGCAATTGTACACTACGAGTTGTAATTCTAAACATACAATAGCTAGATAAAAATTACACGATATTGACATTTGTCAATAAACTTTTAACTGCATCATCTCTATATTGAAAAACGTTACAAGAGTTTGTCATTTTCGGGAAAAAACGTAGTGGAAGATATCAAATAGTCTGCAAGTATATAACAGGGGCGTCGCAAATTAGTACAAAAGAAGAAGTTATATGTTGAAGACGTTTTCTGGATTTACGTTGCGTGGTGGAATTAACTTGAAGAAAAGTTTATTACACTAGATTATAAATTACAATTACTGTATAGTTAAGGATTTACCAATAATCTTAGAAGAACATTTACGCTGAATTGAAAAAGTTACGGGAATTTTATCAATATAGTTATCGGAAAGAATTAATGCAATTGCCGATAAACTTTCAGCTGGATCGTCGGCAGAGTGTAAAAGTTACGGAACATTATGATTTTCAAGAGGAGTTAAACCTTTGGTGACATTGTAATTTCAAGAATTTTTAAGTGTATCTTTGATAAATAAGAAGTAATTATAGTGTTCTACCAACCCGTAATTGAAAACTAAAACGTGGGTATTTTACTTAAACAGTAATACAATGGATGGGCGTAATGTGATTTGTACCATGCTGGTAGCACAAGAAGCGCGCGGATACGAAAATCCAAATGATGTTATATTTACCTGGGAAGTGTTGACGCAATACCATGCTACGGATGTAAGGGTAAGCAATGAAGCTTATTCCAAGCTATTGCAAGCGTTGTTCATGCATTTTGGCTGTAATCCTCATGTTGTTTTGGAGAAATATAAGTCTGCAAAAGATATTATTGATTTATATCATGTAGGCTTCTTTCGCCAAGATAATATGAGGAATTTAGCTCGTGAAAAGTTTATAGAACTTGTGTCTTCAGGGAAAACATCCGGTTTAATTGCAGATGAGTCCAGTGAGTTCCTCGGTATTCTTCCTGAGCGTAACAATAATTCTGCACCCGAACCTGTAATGTATGGTGCTGGAACGGATGAATATTTTCGTATTGTTAATAGTACAACCAAACATTATACTTATTTTGGACTAACAGGAAAGGAAGTAACCATTGAACGTATACGCACCAATGGGATTTATGACCCGGAAAAATACATTCATTCATTATTTGAATTTGTAAAGGAGCACACGTTAAACGAGGTCGACGATCACATGTACGTTGGCATGACAATAGAAAGTTCTGCTTTCACGATCAAGAAGCCAATATACATATCATGGCGTCAAAAGTCGCAATTAAGCCCTGAGGTTCTGTTTCAGAGTATTGAAAATGTTTTAAATAGTAACGAAAATTATTTATTTGGGGACAAAGTAACTTTCAAAATTCATATTGTTGATTCACGTAAAGGTAGGGGTCGATCTATGGGTTCAGCAAAATATAGCAGTCTTGTAACACATCTGGAACAGTGTACTATCCCAATGGAAAAGGATGTGTATTGTCTTCCCAAGAGTATTGTGCTTGGGAAGGCCAAAGCTGATCGCCGGCGGGCTCAAATGTACGAATTAAAAATCATCCTATTCGATTGTTAAAACAAGCAAAGGATTTGTGTATCAATGCTAGAGTTAACATAAAAATCCGTAATGGATGTACTATTGATGATGCGAAAAAGTTCCAAAATAAGCTAGCTCCTCATTACCAAATTGTCATCTACGAAAAAAACCGATCAACTCGAAACTACACTGTAATTTATCCTGGAACACATGCATCAAAGAAAATTTTCATTTTGTATACTGAAGGGCACTATGAATTAATTACTAACATTAGAACTCTATTGAACAAACATATGTATTGTCAATATTGTTTGGAAGGATATTATCATACAAAAAACCATAAGTGTAACTTCAAATGTAGAATGTGCGAGAAGTATCACAATGTTTCTGATGATGATAATATTAAACGCGAATGTAATGATTGTCGCAGACTGTTTTCTTCAGAAGAATGTTTTGCCAATCATAAATCGGTGATTGCTCACGGGAAGAGTTTATGCGAAACGAAGAAAATTTGTGTCCAATGTGGTGATATGGTTGACATGCGAGGCCGTAAGTCTGAACACGAATGCGGTGAACGTTATTGTAAAACGTGTTATACGTATGTGAATGATGATCACATTTGTTTTGTTCGGGCGGCTACTTTGCAACAAGTAGAGGCCTTTTTGTACATCATCTTTGATGTAGAAACAATGTTACTTCCTAAAAATGAACATGGAAAACAAGAACATTACGTGAATTTCGTAAATTGTATTCATGCCTGTTACAAGTGTAAGGACGCAAAGCTGGATGATCCTTGCTTTGTATGCGGAGATAAAGATGGGTTTCGTTCGTTTTTCATGACATTGATGGATTTGTTAATCATGTATTAATAACTCGACCAATGTTTAAAAAAATCATTGTGCTCTCCCATAATGGGAGTAATTATGATATGCAGTTCTGTGCTAAAACTTTGATAACGACCCATCATCATACACCTGAAGTAACAATGTCAGGGCAAAAAATTATTGAAATGCGTTTAGGACAAAAGATTTACTTCCGTGACACGTTTTTGTATATGGGAGTTAAATTATCAAAACTCCCTACAACTTTAGGTCTATCTGGAAATTTGAAAAAAGGAGATTTCCCATATCTATTTAACCATTTGGAAAATCAAAATTATGTAGGTCAGGTTGCCGCTATTGAATATTTTGATCCTGACTCGCGAAGCACGGAAGAGAAACAACAACTAATCGCCTGGCACCAAGAACGTGCTGCAAGTGGCGATGAGTATGATCTCCAAAAGGAGATGGTGATGTATTGTCGAAATGATGTCAAAATTTTAGCAGAGGCTGTAATTAAATTTTCAAACTTAATTGAGGAAAAAACGAATGGCATTCAATGTTTTATCGTCGCGCCTACTATTGCTAGTTTGGCCATACTGACCTATCGTACCTTATATTTGCCTAAAGAAAGTATTCCAATTATTCCACCCTACGGGTTCGACCATCGTGACCGACAAAGCCTGAAGGCAATGTACTGGTTACGGTACTTAGAACGTACCAGGGGTAATAAAATCCAACATTCCGGGAATGGCTTGGAAAAACGATTTGGGAGGTATAAGGTTGATGGGTTTGAATCTCGAACGAATACAGTTTTCGAATTTCATGGGTGTTTTTTCCACGGGTGTTTAACCTGCTATCCTACGCTACGACACGTGTCTTTGGATTACACCTCTAAGCAAGGTATATCCTTACAAGACCGGTATGAAAGAACCACCACGAAAATAGCATTCCTGAAAAAATTAAATCTTAATGTTGTTCAAATGTGGGAATGCGAATGGGATCATTGGGTGAAGACTAATAAGTCCATGCAGGAGTTTATTCAAACTCACTGTAAGGATCTTGTTGATCATCTAATACCAAAAGATAGTTTCCATGGTGGTCGTACAGAATGCTTTAATGCTTTGTACGAGTGTACCAGCGAGGAAACCGTGGCATATTATGATGTAACATCGTTATACGCTTGGGTGATGGCACGTAAACCAATGCCTATAGGTCAGCCAAAAATATACAAGGGACCAGACTTTCCAAAAGTGGAAAGTATTCATGGGTTAGTAAAATGCACTGTTTTACCCCCAAATGATTTGTATTTTCCGGTGTTACCATATGCATGTAATGGGCGTCTTTTGTTTGGGTTGTGCCGTACGTGTATGGAAAAAGGTATTGACAATTGCGTGCATAGCGATTCCGAGCGTGCCTTAACAACCACATACTGTACCCCTGAACTCCATGTAGCTTTACAGCTGAGATACAAAATTCTGCAAGTAATTGAGATCTGGGAATTTAGCCTGGTTGGCGGCGAGGAGGATAATTCAAATGGTCTGTTTGAGGACTATGTGAATTTCTTTCTACAAATGAAGCAGGAATCTTCGGGATTTCCTACTTCTTGCAAAACCGAAGAAGACCAGCAAAAATATATTGCAGACTATTATACCCATGAAGGCATTAAATTAAATTATGATAATATAAGGAAAAACCCGGGATTGAGGTATATTTCTAAAATATTCCTCAATTCGTTACATGGAAAATGGGGACAGCGAACGGATTTATCGCAATCGGTAATTGTCGATACTCCGGAGAAATTTTTGACTTATCTATGGGCACCACAATACGAGGTGCAAACTGTATTACCTATTGGAGAGCGGCATCTCATTGTAACGTATAAAAACATTGAAAACAAAAACAAACCATGGAAGTTCTCAAATGTTGTCCTTGCTGCGTTCATCACTTCGTGGGCACGTTTAAAACTTTATGAATTATTAACAACAGTAGGGCCTGACCGTGTGTTGTACTGCGACACCGATAGTATTATGTTTGTACAGCCACGTAATGAAAAACCTCCGCTTTCTTTGGGTTCCTACCTGGGTGAACTAACTAACGAAGTTCCTGAAGGGTGGGAAATTAATGCATTTATAGGAATAGGGCCAAAGAATTATGCGTGCCGTTTAAAAGAGGTTGGTACGGACAAAGTAGATTATGTATTTAAAATTAGGGGTATAACTTTAAATCATCGTACACGCCAGGAAATTAATTTTGATCATTTTTATAATCTAATTCACGATAAAGTTGACAGTAAACAGTTAAACAATCCAGGGAGGATTGTTCGAAAGCCGGGGTTTGTCATTGTATCCAGGCCTGAAACTAAAACACATCAAAAAGTTGAAAATAAAAGACGTCGACTTAATCCTCACAGTATAACCGACTTTAGAACATTGCCGTACGGGTATCAAAGTATTATGCGTGTCGAATGATTAGCATTATTAGTATGAATGATCAATAAATATTTGTATATATGTTAAATATGTCCTAATGTAGTGACATAGTCATGATATTCTTGGACAGAGAGAAATTTCATAAATATTTTCACACCACTCGTCAATTGACAATTCCCTACGTGTATATATGTGAATATGTAAATAGTATATTGTTATTGTAAATAATGTAAATATGTAAATATTGTAAATATTATAAATATGTAAATAGCATATTGTAAATAATGTAAATATGTAAATAGTACATTGTAAATATTGTTATTGTAAATAATATAGGTATATGAATATCGAAAATATACAATTAATATTGATATATGAATATCGAAAATATACATCAAAACTGAAAACATACAATTCATAATATCAATATTGTAAATACGGAAATATACAATTCAAAATATCAATATTGCAAATACATAATTATTTATTATATTGAATACTTATAAATATATCAATCACCTAAATATATGTAAATAATATCTCTAATCAATAACAGCCTGCTACTGTAGAACAAGAATTAATGCTAATAAACAAATAACACAAATTTCAAATCCATGTTTTATTTTTATACATCCAATAATACGTATCATATTAAGAAGTATGTGTATTCTATATAAGATAAAGGAAGAATACATATACTGTGTCATATCAAGTAATTACCGATCACTTTTACATGGTTTAATAATACTTTATGTGATGTTCAAACCTTTATACAAAATATTGATATCTTATAAATAAATATGGTATTCTATATAAGATAAAGAAGGTTCATATAAGGTTATTTATGTGACAGCATACAATAAATCAGTATGTACTGCAAACCCTGATGACGTCATAATGTCTTCTACAAGGACGTACAAATAAATTATTTGCAAAATTAAACTTCGGTTAAACTTTCATTTAAAAAATGGTATCATATGTGTTTGAAATACAAGTAGAACATAACTAACAAGCACATACATACGTAAAAGTCACAATATATATTTCAACTATACATTTAAGACATGGTTAAATCAGTTACATAAGTAAGGCACCACCATATATAACCATACAAAACAAAGGTTAAGGTTATGCTGGCAGGCATTAGAATCATCATAAGAGGTCCTAACAATCCAGTCAAGGCACGGTTATATGTATAATAAGGCACAATATACGTCTACAGTACATCCAATAAGGTAGAAACTATGCATCCACCATTATAGCAATAGGAACCCAACATTACGTTAAAGGTAAGATTAAAACATTTACATACGTAAAGAGTCACTATATATGTCTACAATACAAATCAATATTAATACAATACAAACACTTCAGATGTTTGCATTCACCTAGCATACCACCAAAGAACCCTACATTACGTTGAAGAAAAGTTACATGCATAAAGAGTCATAATATATAAGGCTACAACACAAACCAATATTAATACAATACAAACACTTCAGGTGTTTGCATTCACCAAGCATGTCACCAAGGAAGAAGTTATGCAACCCTACATTACGTTAAAGGTGACTATAGAACACTTACATGGGTACAAAACATAATATGCATGCACATATATTCCTGTACACATATCAAACAAAACATATATACATACGACCATTACCAAAAAGTACTTATATACATACGTCATGTGTGATTCAATTGTGTTTCGTACACCCAAACATCATTAGAAGATCAATAAAGTTCCATATCATTCAGTAAAAAGACCGTATAAATTCATAAGATAATTTTCTTAGAGTTGTGTTCGTTTCCTCCCACAATATCTGGGTATGTGTGTACAATATATATA
This sequence comes from Thermobia domestica, assembly GCF_964235325.1. Taxonomy (NCBI): domain Eukaryota; kingdom Metazoa; phylum Arthropoda; class Insecta; order Zygentoma; family Lepismatidae; genus Thermobia; species Thermobia domestica. Next base: position 171,450,008 of record NC_137454.1, on the reverse strand, counting down.
CTAATATATACGATACATACCATAATATACCGCTAAATAAACGCTAAATACGAAAAAATCATTCTTTCTAACCCTTTCATTACCAACTAATTAATATTCATGAATAATTAATTCATTAATCTAATTTATGCAAAAATATTTTAAAGAAATCTTGTTTGGTTGCAAAGAAAGAAAGAAGACTCTGGTCAGGTAAATATTTTATTGTACCCCTCATAAACCTAAAGGCAGGTAACAGGTTTATTGCACTCTGCAATAAAAATAAACTCAGGTAAGTAAGGGACGATCTTCCTTATCCTCGAGTGGCAAAATCATAAAACAAGCTGGTTGACAGGGACAGGCCAATTGAAAAGGGATCTTTAAGCCGTAAAGGACCTGCTTCAAGCAATGGGAATCAAATTATCATTCGTTCTTCGTTCTTGCCTAGTCCCTCCTCTTTCCTTTTATTATTGGTTTCTACAAGTTTTGGGTTGGAATAAAAAGTTGTAAATCCATTCTCCAAGTCTGGTTTTTCATTTGCTGGAGTCTTTCTATACAAGTTAACAAGCTCCACCTCCTGCCTCAAAGCTCAAACAAGTTAGAACAGAAAGAACTACCTCTTACCAGGCTATATTCTCCTATCTCCTAAAAACCAAAAACTGCTTATAATTCATGCAAATTTAAACATAAATTAATACAAATTAACATACTTGATTAGATTTTCATCCTCTATTCAATCAATATGGTCTCTAGACATAATATAAATATTTTATCTACCTATCAATAAAAATATCTATAACCAATACTACAACACAATAAGGACACTTTGTTCTTTCAACTATCTGTTAAGAGGCCTCCCTACAATGATTAAAATATTTTACCTTTCCACCCATTATCAAAAATTTCATCTATCAAAACATTCAACCCTTGCGTACGTGCATCCAGTCACGTAGTCCTTCCAACGACATTCCTGTCCTCAATAAAAAATTAACACACAGCTGCGCTCCCTAAACAAGTTTCTCCTGTGTACATGCATCCAGTCACGTAGTCACTCCAACCATATTCCTGTCACAAAGGATAAAGGAAGCCGCCATGTCAATGACCCTAATTTATTACATATACACTCATCTAAGGCATCCATTGTTCGTACACGTGTACACGTGCACTCAAGGATAAACGACATTCCTGTAAACAAAGGCCTATTTAAACAGTAACATTGTCTCACCCCACCCCCTCATAAAACTGGAAAAACTACTACGAGGGGTTTGAATTACTTCTACTCCTTGAACAAAGGAATTCCTAGCATTCTTTCATGCACCTGTGTCTCCTTCCTCCCACCCTTTCCAGGTAGTTTCTTCAAGTTCATTCACCTGCTCTTCACCGCTTGAGGGAAGGACAAGAAAGGGAGGAACAAGTTTCCTTAGAGGCTTAGGAAGGGTGGTATGTTAACTTTGTATTCTCAACCATTTGTGTGTTTCCATCAAGTGTTTCCAACTTAGATATCAAATATATTACCAAAAATTTTACAATAATTTTGTTGGATAACACTAAAAAATCACTAGAAATATGAAAAAATCACCAAATACTGTATGAAATTATCATAAAATCACCATAAGTTGTATAAAATCACCATAAATTTGTACCACAAAATAGGATAAAATTTATAAAACTTTAATAAACAGATCATTTTTATCATAGGGGTTAGCAACACTTTTCTTGACGTTTGCGGTCTCACCTACTGAGGACTACTCTAACAAGTGTAAGTGTCGACTTTTTGTCAGACAATTGAGTAAATACATTTTCTAAATATCATCTACTCTTCGAGTCAAGTATTCGCTGACAAAGTGATGTTTCTAAATAAATTAGCTTTTTCTGGACACATTTCTTCTGTTGCTGTAAATATGCAATTCTTCATTTATTCGCCGTCATTAAATCGTTTCCCATGTTTCACTATTCAATGAGCCATCCAAAAACTAGCACGGGCTGCTGCTTGTTGTTCAGCATTTACTTTCTTCAGCAGCAATTGCCGAGATTTCAACCCACTTGTCAAATATTCATATTTTTTTAATCATAGGTTTCCTTTAAATTTGAGATAATTGTGAGAATGTTTAGTCTCATAATGACGTTTTAAATTGTATTCTTTGAGGATTGATATTATTTCATTGCAAATTACACATATTGTTTTATTTCTTTTTACTCGACTCACTCACGAAATGTTGATGTCCTTCATTGTTCTTTAAATGTTCTGCATTTACTATCTATTTTTCGTTTCTCTTCCGTATTCATGCAAATCCACACAAAAGACAAGTGACTCCAAATCAAAAGAATGCTTATTAATGCCATTACAAACATGGACTCTGTAGTTTCACTAGCTACAAAACACACTACTACTAGCTACAAAACACTTGTTGTACTTTATTTCGCTCTTCAGATCACATTTATCGCTTCGAACTCAAAATTTAGGACTGTCCAGCTCTCGGCTGTCTCCCGTATTTATACCACACGTCCTTGGTGCGTAGAACATATTCGAAAAAGCTCGAAAGTACTCGAATCTTACAGAAAAGCATTAATACAGAAGAACTTTTCTAAAACATGTTCTAGTTTTGCTACTCGCTACAAGATGGAGCTGTGTACTTCGACTAACCAAGCATAATTGACGTTTTGCATTATTCATCGCTTCCCACAACATAGCGCTGGCGCTGGAGACCTCTGCCCTAGAGCAATAGTGTCAACAATATGTAGCCAATGGTACAGCAGAGATTTGGGACGAATAAAGGAATTCGAGGTCTGTGTAGCACTTTGTCCATGACGAAAGACAAACTGTATTGTAGATATGTTAAATGTGTGTTCAGGGCGAAAGTATTTTATTTGAAAATACAAAAAGAATATTACGGTATATTTTAGGTGTACAGTAAAGTTACAACATATTTTGTTTGTTTAATTGTTAAATTGTGTTTGCTTTAAATTTAGCTGTAATTTTACAAGGGTTTATCCATTTTTAGCAAGAGTTGGCACGTCATTTAATTACTTTTTCAGGTAACTTGTTGGTAAAAGTAACTTCTAGTGCTTCTTACTTCCTCTATCACGCTAAATGGGAGAAAATAGCCTCCTCTCCCGGTTCCTTCGCAAAAATACTGTGTAGGTTTCCAACTTTCCTTATATTATTAGTAGAGAGCTGATTTTAAGGTGCAGCATCTTTTCCACAGTTTAAAATGTGTATTTCTGGGCATAAAACGAACTGTAATGAACTCACTTTGTTGCACCTTTTTCATGAATGTTGCACCTTTTTTGGTAGATTAATACAATTTCCCATTTTTTCTTTACTTCTTTTATCCTTCAGCTTCTTTATTGTCCCTGATTTCTCTCTTTTTTAAAGACTTGGACAGAACAATAGGTCTTATTTTCAATATGTATTCTATAAATATTCCTTAAATTTAGACACAATCTTAGGCAACACAATGGCAACAATGACGGCGCAAATGGTGAATAAATAAGGTTCTGCATGTATGACAAGGAGCGACAATTTCTTTTCATCTTTTAAAACTCAGCGATAGAAGAAAATATTTTTCCTAACACCATTGTTGTGCATGCCACTGAAGTTTCATGCAGAAAGAAACTTCAGAAAAAAACGTCAAGCGCCTTATTCGCACTTTGTAGTCTAAAGTCTTTGCCTTTGTCTACCCAATCAGTTCTGTAACAATCTGAACCAGAACTTATTCTTCTCAATAAAAGAATAGCATGCCGAAGATCAAGAAGGAAAAGTTGCATGCACTTGCAGCAGAATTTAAGAAGGAATGCATTGAAAGTGATGGTATAATTCTTCGATGTGCAGTTTGCGATGTAAATATTATCACTGATGAGAAACATCAAAGAGACAGAACAAACCAGCATATGAACTACAGAAAACACGTTAAGAACATGGAACTTCGCAGGTCACAACTAAAGCAAACTACCTTGATAAATGCGTTCGCTTCCGGATCTGAAAGACAGCGATCATCTCATGTTTTACGCAGATCTTATAGCAGCGTTAATCCAATCAGGAATTGCAATCCACAAAGTAAATAATCTGCATTCAAATCATTTCTGAAAAGATCAGTACTAGACGAGAACACTCTGAGAAAAAATTACGTAAAGCCGAGTAATGTGGATGTTTTCTTAAAAATCAAAGAAGTGGTCTGCAAACATGAAGTGTTTCGTATTAGACGAAAGAACTGACGAGCTGCAAAATATGTATTAATGTATTGGTGTTTCCATTATCTAGTGAGTGGGTGAAACCGATGTTGTTCAAGATGTACTAACTCGAGAAGACAAATGCCTGTACAGTAATGCAAGCCTTCAATGATTCATGCATGAAGCTGTGACCAGAAGGTATAGAATACGATAGTCAGACTGGTTATGATCGATCAAGCACGATACATATTTTCGGCTTTTCAACAGCTAAAGAGCATGTACCCCAACCTTAATCATGTCATATGTATTGCACATGATCTGCACCGTGTTTGTGAAGGTATAGAAGAAGAATATAATAAGGTAAATGACTTAATTGCTGCTCTAAAGAAGGTTCTTGTAAAGGCATCTAGCCGTCAAGCTTTATACCGAGAAATCACTGACCTCCCTCTGCCACAATTTCCTATCATAACCAGGTGGGGCAAATGGATAAGATGTGCAGTTTTCTTATGTGAAAACTTCGACAAGTTCAAACAGTTTATATCTGCCCTAAATGCAACAGACGCAACAGCCATCAGACATGCCCAACAAATGCGCAACGATCAAGACTACCAGGTGACTCTTTTCAAAGGGTATGGCTACAAATATTTACCAGATGTGATTCAGAATTTGGAAAAAGAAACTATGGAGAAGGAGAAACATTGAAACAAGTTATCAAGTGTAAGGGACAACCTTAACGAATTTGCTAGGGACAAATTTGAACTGAATTTGCGAAACAATCCGGATGTAGAAACCTTTGTAACGTCAATTGAACTTCCTTTCCATATATTTACAAGATATACGCCACTGATTTTCGTTGATGTCGAGCGAAGTTTCTCCGCATACAAGAATCTCCTGAGCTCCAAGCGACAGAAACTAACATTCGAAAACATAGAAATGTTGAGCATAATCAAGTATAACCAGTTTCTGAAATCCCAGTAGTACTAGTGCGTGACGGTTTCTAAAGCCACAATTTTACTAAATTAATGTTTTTTAAATACCAAGTTGGTTTTAAACATATGTGTTGAATGTTGTAGAAGTTTATGAAATTAAATATTTTTTTTCAATTTATGTCGAAATCCAAAATTTTAAAATTTGCTGGTGTAATGAATAAAGAATGTTCATGTAACTGTATACTATAGCACTTAATAAAGATATCCTATTAGCACCTAGCACCTTTTAGCACTATTTTGAATGATTTATCAGCAGCTTTTATTTTCTCTTTCCTACTACATTTTCGTACCTTAAAATCCGGTTACTAATTATATTAGTGTATCAAAATTAATGAATAGTATAAAAATAGTTCAAAATATCAGTACCAGATCGTGAATTCTAGACTTTCAACACTATAAACTATATAGTTTTATTCTTATCGATTTGTTGCTTGATAGAACCACGACTAACAATTCTGGATGGAATCTGAACAAAAAAGTAACAATGCTGGATAACTGGATTTCGATAAGAGAAGTTTTCAAACTTCATGGAACGCTCCTCTTATAGACTCCAGATTATCTTCTATTCTTCAGTCCTCCACCAATCCTGAAGATATGGCACGTCTTCTTGCCACTTCTTCCCCTGAAGCAGGTGCCTGGTTACAAGCTATCCCATCTTCTTCCCTAGGGCTGCATCTTCCCGACGAAAGTTTCCGAATCGCTTGTGCGTTACGTTTGGGAGCAGATGTCTGTGAACAACACCAGTGCCCTGCTTGCGGAAGTTTAGTGGGTAAGAAAGGTATACATGGCCTATCATGTGTTCACAGTGCTGGCAGATACTCCCGACACTCCACTGTTAACGATCTCATTATGAGAGCCCTCATATCCTCTGGAACGCCTTCCGTGAGGGAGCCAATGGGGTGTAGTCGCTCTGATGGCAAAAGACCTGATGGAATGTCTTTGGTGCCTTGGAAACGAGGGAAGGCTTTAATATGGGATTTCACTTGTACCGATACCCTAGCCCCCTCTAATCTTCCTTCATCTTCGACAAAAGCTGGGACGGTTGCAACTCGCAGAGAATATGAAAAGAGACGAAATATAGCAACCTGTTGGACAAATACCACTTCGTCACCATAGCCATTGAAACTTGTGGGTCCTGGGGTCAGGAAGGTCTAAACTTCATTAATGAAGTTGGACACCGTATAGCTATTAACACAGGAGACACCCGAGCTTCATCCTACCTTATACAAAGGATAAGTATGGCTGTGCAAAGAGGGAAAGTAGCAGCGATGCTAGGAACTCTCCCTCCGGGAAAAGCTGTGGACGAAATTTTCCTTTTGTAATCACTCTCCTCTCACCAAACTCTCGAAAAAAAAATATATTATTGTGTATTTCATGACTTTAGATTTCTGGAAAGAATGTGTGCAGAATAAAGTGATTATAGTGGGAAAAAAATGTAAAAAAAAAAAAATCCTTATAGAATTGTTAATTTTCAAATAGTTGGAATGATCCCCAAATCTATTTGTATCAATCAGTTTTAATTTGTTGTTCCTTGTCGCCTGTATACCTTCAAGATTTTAGTAAATTGAACTTTCATAAAGAACAAAAAAATAAATAAATAAATAAATAAATAAATAAATAAATAAATAAAAATTATCGAAATATAAAAAAATGCTGGATAACAATCTTCTATTCCAGGAATTAGGTGGAACAAATCGCTTGGAGATAATAGTGTGAAATGTAATATATCTGTACCTGTATGTGTGGATGTTGTAAAAATACATGCACTTAGTTGTAAAAGTGACAAATCTGGATATTGTATTATTGTGAACGCAAGTTCCAGGTGTGTGGATGAAATGCAAACGTAAACATGCATCAAAACCGTAAGTGGTTGATTGACAGCTAAATTAGGAAAGTAGGTAAGTTGGAATATTTTGTATAGTATTGTGTTGGTTTTGGATTTAAAAACTTGTATCACTTTCATAAGAAGTGCAGAATATTGTCTGTATAATGTGAGGTAAACAGAATCTATCTACATGAATCTCAATAAGTGTTTTTCTCGTATGTGATGTCATTTCTATGGGCTCCATATATCGTTCGTGGCAGTACATAGGTTGATTCAATTATAGAGATGCAAGGGTTCGGGAAAAAACCGGCTTTATTGGAAAAATACTCGGTTTTTTCTGCTTCGCTTTTTTGCTTGGGAATTTTTTTTTTCAAAATACTGCTTTAAATTGATAAACCAGACTTTGTATCGCTTCTCTATAACACAAAAAATCATTTAATTAGTGGTTGATGCTGATAATAATATAAAACATCGAAAATAAACTATGAATTTCGAAAAGATATTTCAAACAATTTTTCTTCAACATATTTACATTATGAATTCCACAGGATTAACCAATGTATATAATAAGAATTTTTTAACCTCCTATATACAAAAGTAAGCAGAGTTGGCAAGAACCGTGGTTGTTTTTGAAAATGCCAAAACCCGGATTTTTGGGGGATGTTTAAACCAGGCTTTTTTGGTTTAAACCAGGCTTTTTTGATTTAGATTTTTTTGCTTTATGTATCTATATTACATATTCACGGAAATAAGTTTGTTTCGCCTTGGTGTTATTATGCAACAGCGGGGTTATGTCGGAAGAACTCCCATAAGCTTAAAGAAGTCCGGTCAGTAAATTTCTTAAATTGAGAATCTCCCGCCCTAGCCATTGTGAAAATCCCATCATTACTTCAATGTAAGACAATAACGGGAAAATCCTCTTATTGCTTTCCATGTAAAATTTAAAGGTCAACGTACCATAATTAGTACGCTAAAACTGAGGTATTAAATTACAAATTTAGTACGTAGATATCATTGAAAGTTCAATCTAAGCTAATGTTGGAAGCTACGTAGACAATCGATAAATTTTGCCAATTTCTATCAATATATTTAAGCAATCTTGGCTTCTTTATAAAACAACACGCATTTAAGCATGCAGAAATATACAATTTGGTTTGTTTCGTATATTTAGGCTTAACATCTTTACGAAATACCGAGGTTATCAAGGAGAACACTTTCGCTTAAACTGACATCCGAACCGCTACTTGGGTTACGCATGAAAGAAGGTTTGTGGTTCGACCGAGAATTGAACATGGGACACCTTGATTAAAAGGTGAAAGGGAAATAAAACTATTGCAGGTGGTTTGATATCTGGAAACGTCACCATGAAGTTCACACGATTCGCATTTTTCATTCTTTTTATTTTTGTGGTTTAAACCAGTTATTAAAAAAAAAATTGGTGTAAACCAGCCAACCCTGAAGTAAACACTTCTTTTAAAAGAATACACAAATAACTAGCAAGATAGTATGTAGTATTTTTACTTCAAAATATTCCATACCCTCTTTTTGAAACAAAATAAAATTAAAATAAAACATAAGAGAAATACTTAGATTTATATGATACACTTAAAGGCTGCACATCTAGAGCTTTTGGTTCTGTATATTCTTGAAATTCTACAGTTACGTTTTATAGAACCACCATCAGAGTTTACCCAATCCTCAAGTTTTCTGAATTTTTAACAAGAGGGATTCAACATATCATTACGGAACTCCCCCCCCAAAAAAAAAGACTACGGAATATATTTAAGTTAAGCTAAATACAACTGCACAACAAACATGACTGAGTGATTAGCTTTTGCGCTTCTATCGGGAAGTCCGGGATTCAACCAACATTCGACCATTCTGACAAAGCTTTTCTTCATTCCATCTGTGAATGTAGAAATAGTGCGTGTACTGTGAGTTGGGCGACTTCCTTTTTTATTGTTTTTAAATCGTTATTATTACTAATTACCAGCAGTAACGGTTTTTGCGAAGGTTAGGGGGGCGGTCTTTCGGACTGAAGTCCGTTCCCCAAAGTTACGGAATGTCTGCAACAAACGAAATATCTATTATTTATGCCTTTACTCATAAACTTTAAGCTCCCGTCAAATAAAAATTACGAATGTTTAAAAAACTAAACATTAGTAAGAAACCCTTCCCAAAATACTTTTCTAAATCCACCACTGATTCTCAGTATAAAATGATTTTTAAAGTTGTATCCGGAAGATTATTGCTAAACATATAAACGAAACGAAATATTAGTTATGCCTGTACTCATAAACTTCAAGCACTTCCCAAATAAAATTAGGACTTTTTAGGAAACGAAACAATCAGAAAAAACCCTCCTAAAGTACTTTTCTAAATCCGCTACTGATTATTTGTATAAATTGGTATTCAAGGTTGTGTCCGGAAAATTATTGCTAAATCACTTCACAGCTACAGTATAACAGAAATGTGGAAGTACGGTTTGACGGATATATTGAAAAACGTATGCTTTGACGGATAAATAGAAAAACGGGCAAGTTTAACTTTTGCGCTAGAAGCTAGAGTACTAAAAGCTCTTTGGAATGAAACACGGATGACAAACTAGAGAAGAAAAAAGATGTCGATAACTCAAAAGTTAAAATAAAGTTAAATAGCCTCTAAAATTACCCTCAAATACTACATTCTTCATGTTAGCTTTAATTCGTAAAACATGTGCTCCATCCATCTTGATGGTGAATTTCAGAGCGAAATATCACATTCAGGTCATGGAATTCTTACCTAACTATAGAATATACTATAAGAATGCTATTTAGATAGAAAAATCATGAAGTTGAAAAAAGCCAAAATTTCCAAAATTCTCGTTTTTTTTCCCCAAAAAAGCCGGCTTTTTATGTAAAAAAAACATCGATTCAAGAAAGCCGGCTTTTTTGCATCTCTATTCAATTATATTGAGCTGAATTTAAGTGTGTTTCTTACTGATAAATGCCGTATTTCCACCTCCAGTGATGTTCTTTCAGTAAGCCATCTCTACTGACTATTGGCCGGCATCGAAGTTTCCAATGCAGGAGACTGCGCTGTAACTGGACCATGGGTATTGCATTCCACTCCTTTTACAGGCTTTCCACAGCCCAAAGACGGCACAGTCTCGACGATGAGTCAGGCGCCGCTTGAGGAGTACGAAAGCACAATAGTCTAATGGGTAGGCATCTGGAATCTTGACAGGGATGTCAGAGAAAGGAATTACCACAACTTCAATTTCCTATTTCATACAGCGATAGAATTCCAGGATGTTTTCGCTGTGTGGCTTGATTCACTTCTTGGTGCAGTTCAACCTTTTACTCGTCTTGTCCATAAAATACTGCAAACTTCTTGCTGGTACGTTTCATTCAAGACATGAATCTGGTAGTTCACAGCATTTATTTTAACTTTTCGCTTCATCTTTCGGAGACACGTTCGCTCCTGTACGAGAAACCGGCCACAATCATGCGCTTGGGAAACTCTCTCTGTATGTAATGGCGCAACTTTAACACGTTCTGTAAGGGAAGCCCACGTCTCACCTAAGATAACAACTTCCACTGATCATTCGTGAAATGACATTCACAAAACTCCCTGCAGTTCCTTTTTTACTCACCTATATGATAGTTTCAGGGCGTGTACACTGCTTTTGCAAACTACCGCAAGGGGTAAATCCTTGTGAATGGCGCGGATGTCACCTGCGATGTGCGATATTTACTAGCCATCGCATGCTCTGTGGAAGGAGGAGGTCGCCATACAACACTTCGAACCTCATGCAATAGAAACCAGATGCTCTTCACGAGAGGCCGGTTTCTATCTGGACCCAGGACTCTGTACAGCATAATATGATATAATATGATCCACAGTAGCACGGATTACACGAAACTTAGGTCGGAAACGGCCACAATAAAATCCTCCCAGAATATGTTTAGTTTCGGCGGCATCAGATTACTCAAGAGCACACTGCTGTACTGCGTGACTAACGAGTTACTATTGCTTGCCTCGTGGCAATCTCAAGGCAATGGGTTGCGCATCCGTGATATGGTTGCACATTGAATTCGGCTCAATATAACTGAACGAACCTCGTATAGTGAACACAATTTCAATGGCGAGTAGTATGGTATTCGCTTTCTTTAATTTGATAATTAAATATTGAACAGTTACAGTGACAGTTCTAAAATAAAATGTAAGCGTCTTAAAACTAAGATAACCTGTTAAAAGGAAGGAAATAAAATAATAGCTGACGTGAACACTATCGCACTCATTTGTTCTAATTGATGTGCTGTTGTTGTAATCATTGAAATGTCAACTGTTCTACCATCTTTGTAGTTTCAACGGGGCTTACATTCTCGCAAGAGAATTATATATTTGTTATAGGTATCCTTCGTATACTTTTCTTACTGGGATCTAAGTTAGAAGTATTACATAAAATTGTGTCTTGTGCACGGACTGTAATTTTGTTTGAAATGAAATATGGTCATTGAAGCTTTGATGCATTATACATCTGTTTTTAAATTGGAAATTAGCTTTGCCCAGATGAATTTGGTGGATGTTGATATATAACTGATAATAGCTTCATTCGGATTTTGGAGTTTCGAGCCTGTTTTGTCTTCTTATGCAACAACAAGATTAAAAAGGACAGTATATGCTATTAACATGGACTGCAAACCACGATCGGGATTTGAATCCACTGTATTTAGTTGGCGCATAGACATAATGAAAGATCAATGTTCATAGTATAGTCCTTTCTCGTCACACTATTTTGCCTCAGACCAGGGGTAAAAGTGAATCTGAAAAGGCGGGGGGACGCATGACATCATGACGCCCCCCGCCTATCTTCGCCCATTGTAATTTTCTTAGATATTTCCTAGAAGTGGGGGGACAGGGTTCCACACGTTGCTTCTCACTTTTACCCTTGACCCAGACAGAGCTGAATTACAGAATCAAAGAGTCGGTAGTAAATTTTCAGAATCTGCAAAATCGGATAACTAATTACATTTAGTTTAAATCATAGTGATGACTGGCCTGAATTGTAACCAAATTCAGGTACGAAAGATAGGGTAATATAAGTGCACAATGCTACGTATAGCTTGGACAATGTGGATAATGTCGTTATAGCGAAAGTATTTACGTGCTTAAAATAGCGTTGCTACCCTTCCCAAAGTAAAATATCGGAACGCTTCTTGCTTTTTTTTTAAAATCATTTTTGCAAAGAAAAATGTAGAAACACTTCATTCACTGCTCCGTGTGTATGTGTGTGTGTGTCTGTTGTCGTATGTATTATCGTATTTTTACCATCGCGAGCGCTTTTTTTTTTTTTTTTTTAACTAAAATGCAAGCAGCAGTGTTTCTAACCGGATTACTTGTAATTATTCAATTACAGTTCTTTTTGTCCTGTTCGTAATAAATCACTTCACGCAAATGTTCAAGTTACCACAAATACAGTCTCAAAAGGTATGGAAGTTATTTCCAGAACATTTTAAGTGACCCTCAGAAAAAAGTACATACACCCTCCATATTAATTTGGGAATAACTTGCGAATAAATTACTTCAGTGTTGTAGAAAGAAACACTAAGAACTTTGTAGAATTCGAGTATAAAGAATTTCTACTTTTCCTATTAACAAAACCTCGAAATTAATCTTTGTGAATGAAAGTTACACATTCGGCAACTGCGCTTTCATTGTTTAAAGCAAGTTCTACTGTGTAGTTTTGAGATAAGATGTCTTCGCAATTGATTGCGCTCTTTATGGTAGAGGAGACAGATGTTTAATAAAAATTATGGACTGTAAAATTAATTTTTGGGCTCTCACTGGGAATCGAACCCAGAACCACGTATAGCAAAGGTGCAGCCGCTAGCTAATAGACCAACGGAAAGGATTTCCACAGTTCTCGAGTGGGAACGTATAGGGATTCTTCACTTGCCAAAACTCGAGAAAATAATTTATTTATCAATCGATAAACATACACTTAAAAGAAACATAAGCATAATAAGCCTTATCCTTGAGTTGATTTAAGCTTAACAGTTACGAGGTATTGCGCAAGTCTCTAAGCTACCAACCCTACATTAATCTTCTTGTCATTGACATCGTCATTCTTATGTTTTACAGGTTGCTCCTGTTTTAAAATGAAATCAAATAAAACGTAATCAATTTTTTATACAATCTGCTTAATACATGGTAGAAACTCACTGATTTGTCAATTGTGCTATGTTATTCTTAAACTGCTAATTTTCATGTATATGTCATTATATACAATACATCTGCAATGCTGCGCGAATGGTGAACCATTCCTGCATTCAATAGCAACTAAATAACTTATGATGTAATTTATTAAGCGCAAAAAGATTATGCTACGTATAAAATCTGAAGTGAAATTTTTCGAAACCTTTGGATACACTGCAGAGTGACACTGTCCGTTCCTCTGTCCCACCACGCTTACCAAGAAATTGATGCAAACACAACAAGAGTGTCCTGCGCCAAAAACCACACTAATATCCTGGTCAGGTAATACTGTTGCTGCTGCTCGTATTTAATTGTATATTTGTGGTTAGTTGTTGCGTCCTTAAGAAGTCAATATGCATCAATTACAAACTGAGCTTAAACTTTTGTTGCCAGGCATTTTGGTACCTGCCTCCTTCTGTTGTGAGGATTCCTCTCATTTTGAAGACTCTGCACAATAATGTAAATAATAATAATAATAATAATAATAATAATAATAATAATAATAATAATAATAATAATAATAATAATAATAATAATAATAATAATAACGTCGTTACCAACTTTATCAATAGATACGAAAGTCGGGATTATTTAAAGTCACGACAGAACTACGTTGGAACGCGGAATATTTTGTTCGAAATAGGGACTTCCCGACGAAATCCTAGTTTAAAATGTAAAATTTAGTTCTTTCTCACTTCTATTTCATGGTCAGTTCACTTTATTAGGATTATCTGCAACTCTACCAAAACCTGAAGTGGTTCAAATTTGCTACGGCAAAAGCGGTAAGAGATATGAAGGAGGACGCGGCACTAGTCCTAAACGGCACAAGACCTAAAAATCATTTCGCGCCAGAAGTCCTAAACGACACAAGTCCTAAAAGGCAACTGGTCCTAAAAATCCCTTGTGGTGCTACCATCGCGTCCGTGCCAAGAATACTGTCAATCTGTTAGTCAAAATTTTAGATACACAGTTTCATATTACAGAACCAAATTCTAGCTTACTTCTTACATATAATTTGTATAAATACATATTCTATCGTTTTGAAATAATAAATAAATAAAGCCTATTGTTCTTTCTTGCTGTTTGCATGATAGCATTTGTGTAGTGACAAAATATTAACAATCTATCAAATGTGATTCCCAGATCTTTCATAATGACTGTTTTTTTCTATTCCCACATCATTGACCTTGTATTAGTAACATAATGTTGTGTTTTAGTTTTATATGTCATAAATTTTGCTTTCTTTGTGCTGATTTGAAGTAAATTATTCTTATACATATATTTATCATATTCAACTCTTTCCGTAGCAAATAGTTGTCATACTCGTAATTAACTACTCTTTACTCGTTACCATTATTAACAATAGTTTTAGTATTATTAACATAGGTGTTACCGTTGGAATTAACTATAATAATAATAATAATAATAATAATAATAATAATAATAATAATAATAATAATAATAATAATAATAATAATAATATAATTCAGATTTGCTACATTTTTGAGACCTGTGACTTTACTGTACGTGAAGTTAACATCAAAGGTTATATCACAGACGGCAAATGATGGCTTAACACCCAAAACAAACTCTTGGGCCCCCAAAGTGGGCGTTTGTGTTTAATAATTACAGCAAATTAAAAATATTTATAAGAGAATGTGAAAGAAACACTTCTTAAAAAATTAAGCTACTTCAACATGTTAAAGTAATCATCCACTTCGTACTCCTATTTGCTTAACTGGACGAACCCAGACTTAAAGGAAAGGAGTTTTCTGCCCCAATTTCATAAGTAGTGGGAAATTTTAATACTATAGAAATAGACCCTCCTTCATTCTTAGAGACTATGAAACATATATTTTATTACTTTTAGTTAAAAGTTGAAATACCGAGTTTCACGCATCTAGCTTAAGCAAATCCTTCTTTACTTTACAAATATTTTCTGAATAAGTAATTGGAAATTTAAAGAAAGTTCACTTTCTCTTTTATTATGTGTTGAATTTTCAGTTTTTTTTGTTTGTTTGTTTGTTTTACAGTTTAAAGTTTATATGCCAAGTTCAATTTTACTAGCATCAGAGATTTACGAGATACACTACTTTTTTTTTTTTTTTTTTTTTTAAATCTTACCCCACACTTTTACGATATGTATTTCCAAAAATTCTTTCTTATATCCTGGTCTCGTAAGAAAATTATTTTTAAGAATTAAAATTTAACGACTCTACTTGTAGTAGTATGCCCAGAAAGTCACTTAACTCTTCTATATAAGAGTACAGAATGGACTTTCATGAACAATTTCAGTTTTCTTTTGACTTAACTTATTCGTACATTTCTCACAAGCTGTAGTTTTAAATTCACGCACTGTCAAGACCCAGGTTTCAAAAAGGTAACAACTGAAAATATAATAATAGTAATATATGTATTTATGTACTTGTGTAATATGTATGTATTTATTGTCTTATTGGAGCTTTCGTACTTTGGAAATATACCTTGGTGTACTTTTAATATGTTAAAACCCTACTTTCCTAGAAAAATTTACGTTCTATACCTCTCAATGAGTATGCATTAGTTTCTTCAAAAGTATTGTGTTGCATATTGCATTAGTAATTTAGCGTTATTTGTTGATTTTTTCTGGCTAATATATATCAACTCTATCAAAACACACTGTGAAATATAGTAACTATTTGAGTTCTTAATATATATATCCATATCTCTCTCTCTCTCTCTCTCTCTCTCTCTCTCTCTCTCTCTCTCTCTCTCTATATATATATATATATATATATATATATATATATATATATATATATATATAGATAGATAGATAGATAGATAGATATAGATATAGATAGATAGATAGATAGTGGGTAGTGGGTATTTAGTGTTCACTTGTGAAATATCTAGTGAGCTTTTGTCCTAATTAAGCAAACTGGGGATTTTGTCCTACCTTTGGAAAGTTAAAGTGGGCTTTTGTCCTAATCTTAATAAACTTCACTCCACAGAGTATATATATTGCAATTCTGAATGCTTGCTTGGCTTCAGACAAGTCTGGTAAATATACTTTTTAAACATTTTTATTTATTTAGGAATTTGTCATGGGATTCTTGTATCTCCATTTGAAAGAAACGAATTTCTCAACAATTATATAATTAATTGTTAGGATGAAATAGGCTATATATTGTAATTCATGTATAACTGACGAACAGATATGATAATAATAATTTTAGTAGTACAAATATAGCAGTTACCGTTGTAATTAGCTACGTTCGTAACATTATTGCCAACTAGTTACTGCATCATCGCAATTTCATGTGGTAGTGGTGAATTTCAGAACTAAAGCAGGTGAATGAAAAAGGCACAAGACCTAAAAATCATTTCGCGACACTAGTCCTAAACGCCACAAGCCCTAAACGGCACTAGTGATTTGATTTGATTTGATTTGATTTATTGACATATAACACAACTGGCACAGGCCTAATTACAGTGTTACATAGTATATCGTTATACAGATTATATAAGTTAATAAAGCTATTGGTAATAATTACATTTTTCTTACAAAATTAATAGACTTCTTAAAACTACTTACATCCATTGCCAGTACATCCAGGTTGAAATTTTCTTTAACTAACCTGTTGTAGGTTGCACTAACTCTCCATATAGGAGATCTGCTTAAAACGTTTGTTTTTGCTGTCATACAAAAAAATGTATTTTTCGCAGCAGTGCGCAATTTAACGGATGGTACTTGGATACATATTTTTTCGTTAAGTTCAGGACAGTCTATTTTGCCATGAAAGAGTTTGTGTAAAAACAATAAATCAATATTTCTTCTCCTGAGTTCTAATGTTTCAAAATTAAAAATTTCAACAAGGTTAATGTAGCTTTCAAATTTTGGATAGAATTTTGTTTTCTTAAAAATAAGAAGCCTTAAAAACTTATTTTGAGTACGCTCAATCAAGAATGAGTATTTCTGTATATTAGGGTTCCATATATTACTACAATATTCTAATTTCGACCTGACGTATGCACAATACAGCACAATTAAAGTTTGGTCATTTTGGAAATCTTTACTGACTCGATAAATATATCCAAGATTTTTGTAGGCTTCTTTGCAAATAGTTTCAATATGTTGAATAAAGGATAATTTCGAATCAAAAATAACTCCCAAATCCCTTATAAAATCAAGCTTTTTCAGTTTTTCCCCTAATATTGAATAATTATATTGAATATATTTTTCTTTTCTAGTGAATGTTAAATAACTTCATTTACGAACATTTAATTTAAATTTATTGTTTTTACACTAAATTTCAAGATTTTGTAAGTCACTCTGAAGTTCTAAACAGTCCTGAATTGTTTCAATTCTGTTGAATATTTTATGGTCATTAGCAAAGAGTAGATTTTTAGAAAATTGAAAGCACTCAGGTAGATCATTTACCGCCAAAATTAAAAGTAGAGGTCCCAGATTCGAGCCTTGAGGGACTCCAGATGTTCCATGAAAGATTTGAGATTTATGATTACGATATAGTACAGTTTGTTTACGATTTTGAAGGTAGGAAGCAAAATATTGCCGAGTTGATTTCGAGAAGTTAAAGGATGCCAGTTTAAGAGAATGTCATGGTCAATGACGTCAAATGCTTTAGAAAAATCAGTATATATGACATCTACTTGTCCTTGCATGTCAAGTTCCTTCGAAATATAGTCTGCTATTAGTGCTAGATTTGAAACAGTGCCCTTCAGAAATACATGTTGACTGACAGATAATGCAGGTTTAACATGATCCATTATTCGCTTATGCAGTATATATTCATACACCTTGGCAACGCAGATACGATAGAAATTGGTCGGAACTGTTCAATGTTACAAGCTGAGTTTGTTTTGGGTATTGGACACACAACTGACTCCTTCCATTTTTCAGGAAAGGTACATGTTTTTATAGATAAATTAAATATAATATTCAGAGGTTGTAAGAATGTATCTGAACAGCCTTTCACAATGTACGTTGGGATCATATCTGGGCCACTTGCTGTTTTCGATTTCAACTTCCTTACTGCTTCTTTTATTTCTTTTTCGGATATGAGAGGTAGTGAAAATATATCAAGAAGAGCACTGGAACGATCATTTAGAGACATGCTCGATACGTCATAGTCCGCTCTTAAGGAGCCATAGACTGAACTAAAATGTTACCCGAATGCTTTAGCTATGTCCCTATCATCAGTAAGGTCATGACCATTGTACTGTATGCGATCAGAAGACAAGTGACGCGATTCATTTTTAAAGAAAGACCATAATAATTTCGGATCATTCCTTAATTTATCTTCTGTGCTGCTTAAAAACTCTTTATAAGCAGCAGTTATTTCTGCTTTAATTTCCCTACGCAGTTGACGGAATTGCTCTTCATGGTACCTAGTGTTGCCTACACTGAGAAGACTTTTTTTTACGATGATACGTTTTACGTTTAATTTTATTAATAATATTCGGGGTAAACCATGTAGGGTAGATTTTATTAGTTACTCTTTTACGAGTAATGCAATCATCAAATATTTGATACAATACTTCATAAAATAAATCCACAGCTTGATTGACATCCTTAATATTCTGCAGCATCCCCCAATCCATAGCTAATAGGTTTCGGTAAAGTTTTTCAAAATCTGCTTTCCTAAAATTATAACCTACTGTGTTAGGCACTGTTTTAAGTTTGGTTGAATACAATGCTGTAAACTGAATAAGAAGGGGAGGATGATGTTTATCTTCTATTACCAGTGGATCACATTCTCTTTGAACTGTTACTTTTGAGAGATTTGTGAGAACAAGATCTAAGGTTCGGCCATTGCTATTAGGAATATTATTAATTGAAACCAAATTAAAGAGGGACATAAAATTGTAAATACTTTTACATTTAGCTGATGACGTCATTAAATCAAAATTTGAACTAGTTATTTGTCGTAAATTCATATCCCCTACACTAGTCCTAAATTGCACAAAAAATAAAGTTTAGGACCAGTGCCTATATTTTTAGGACTTACGAATGTTATCCATATGGAGATGTAGTTTTCTGCAATTGATTCAGCGCCCCAACAGGAGATATCATCTCCTCCCTCATCTCTCTATTCAAAACGGAAGTGATAAAAATTAGCCATTTTCGGTTTCAATTTTTATCGCCAAAGAACGAAAATTATAACAGATAAAGAGGTTATCTACAATCGCTTCAGGATTTCAAGGGAATAATTCATCACAATTCGCAACACTCTACCAAAACTGGTAGTGGTTGAAATTCACTACATCCGATTTCAATACTGTTCCATAGAGCAAAAACGATATGAGAAACAGAGTTTTTTCTTTTTTGCAATTGATTCAGCATCCCAAGATAACAGTCAATCTACTCCATTTACCATCTACTCAAACAGGAAGTGGCTAAAATTAATCAATTTTACGTTCAGTATTTATCACTATAGAAAAAAAAAGTATTAGATAGCGACAAGTAGTTTTCTGCAATTGATTCATGGTGTCAAGAGAACGTACCACCACAACCCGCAACACTCTACCAAAACCGGAAGTGGTTGACATTTACTACAATTTCCGGTTTTAATACTGATTTCCGTAAAACAAAGACGGTAAGAGACATCGAGGTGCGGTGCTTCGCAATCGATTTAGCTTCCCAATATGTACTCAAGTAGGTTCTATATTCTTCTTCAACCCACTATTCAAATCGGAAGTGATTCAACTTATTTAATGATTCCTGACTCAAATTCAGATGATTCACATTTCCTGCTTAAACTTCTGTCACCATAGAACAGAAAGAGTAAGGGATGTAAGGTATGGCAAGTAATGCCTTTCTGATACGGATTCAGTGTCCCAGGAGCAGGTCCTATCTCTGACATTATTATTCTATCGCTACCAGTAATTACAAATGTATTACTTCAAGTTTCAATATTGAATTAGCATAGTTATTAAGTATACCGTAATTTCACACTGCGAAACACCATTCTATTGTTCGTTTTCTATCTACTTAACACGCAATGTCCATGATTGTAATAATCAAAACAGATAAAATATTAAAATGTAAAATACGTATAGAATTCTGATTTTTATTCATACTTAACCCTTTCACTGTGGAAGGCGACGGAAAACAATTCCCTAACCTGCGAATGTCGATTATAGTCGACGTATTAAAATTTGTCTGTATCTCGGGTTTGTCGATTGTAGTCGCCAAAGGTTTTCTGTGTGATTTCTATTGTTTATCGAAAACAATAGAACACAAACTAAAATGAACGGTACAACTTTGGCGACTACTCTCGACAAAGCCAAGATACGGACAAACAAAGTTTAACACGTCGACTATCGTCGACATTCGCATGTTAAGGAAATTTGGTTCTGTCGATAAAAGTCGACTTCCTCTGTGAAAGGGTTAAGTATTATTGTCGCCATTACAGCCTAAAACAATAGAAATTATCCACTTATATATGTCCGTTTGAAGTGCTCACGAGTTTGTTGGACTAATTTGAGTAAGATATGATATATTTAATATTTTATATATTTTTAAATTACAGAAATATGTACTCAGAGGTAGTTCTTACTTCAGAAATTTTGAATGTAATGTTATACCTTATTATGCAGCATCAAGGCTACTGCTATTTACGTGCGCTCTAAACCATGAATGGGGATGGAGTACAGTTGCAATCATCGCGTACACATAGACCATGTTACAAGATAAGTTACAAGTTGCAATATAAGTTAGTTACAAGATAAACCAAACACCCCACCTTTAAGGGAGCATGATTAGCTCCTTCAAAGCTAAAAGGAACTTGGGCATTAGTAATAATAATAATAATAATAGATCACTCTTTTGCAGCTCCTGTACCTTAAATAACAGAAATTTAATAAGTGTTGCCTCGCCAACAAGAGAGTTCAAAAGTATATGATGCAAGTCTACATGAATAATATGTCTTCTTCCAAAGTTATACACACACACACACACACACACACATATATATATATATATATATATATATATATATATATATATATATATATATATATACATTCACACAGACATACGTCGAAACATACACAGTCTCCAAAGATTTAAGATATTGGAAAACTTGAAAGAGAAATGAAAAAATAAAGGGGAAAACTGACGAAAACTTTGATTAAACAGACACTTTCTTCCAAACAGCAAAATCCAATGGGGAGACAACGAAAAAAAAAAAGAAAGAAATGGTATCCTTTGTACTGTTTGTATTCTTCTTTCATCCATCATGTTTTATGAGAAAGCATAACAGTAAGAAACCAAACGTAATGGAAAAATGGGAAGAAAGGAAGGAAAGAAAAAGATGAGAAAAATACAATCTTTTCAATCACACACCAAGAACAAAGCCTCAAGAGGAAGTGAAGAACGAACTATTTAGACGAGTGGTACAATGATAGAAGCAACGAATATATAGGAGAAATGTTAAGAAAGAGACGAAAGAGAAAAGGAAATCAAAAGCAAAAAATGTTATCAGAAAATTCTCATGGGGTAACAATGGGATAATGAAAGACTTTTTCCGAATTTGAACTGAAAGAGAGCACAAAGTCTTCATGAATCACTATTATATGTTGCAAGATATACTGATAAATTTTAATTTAGAAGTCGCGAAGACTTAGCGTACTCGCTTTTTTAGATTATGAAACTACGCTACACACAAGGATGAGAAGTCTTATAGACGTTTTCTGTCCGCCCGTCTGTCTGTTGGCAGGTATCAGAGCAGAAACGGTAACAGATAGCGAAAAGTAGTTTTTTTCAAAATCCATCCAGCGTCCAAAAAATATCTTTCATCTTCTTCCTTAATGGTAGGAATCAATTGCTTCTGATTTCAATGTTGATCGCCATAGAACAAAAATGATAAGAGTTGACGAGAAGTGATTTTCGGAATCGATTCAATGTTCCAAGAATAACTTTAGTTTCCTTACTTAATCATGTATTCAAACCAGAAGTGGTTGAAATATACGATTTCCGGCTTCAGCATTGATGATCGTAGTGAAAAAATAGATAATAGATAGCAAAAGCCAGTAAGTTCCATCTCCTATTTTATTCATCTATTGTAACCGGAAGTGGTAGTATTACATTACCATTTCTGGTCCCAATATTGATTCTCAAATAGCGTAACCGGTAATAGCAGCCAACAAATGGTTCCTTTATGCGGATTCTTTGTGGAATCTTCTCAAAGAAGATTGTATCATTGCTCTTATTCTTCTGGTAAAACTACAAGCAGTAAAAGCTAGTAAAATTTCAGATTTGAATATTGGCTCTCACATATTAACAATTCCATAGCTAGCGACGAAACAAACTAACTCTATGGTCTATGGAATCCGAAGGTCCAATGCTGCATTCACAAAAGATCTCCGTTGAGTTCTCCTAAAACAACTGGATTCAATTTCTACTTTGTACTCCTATTTCTCTGAGATCCATCTTAATGTGATTCTCCCATCTGCGCCTAGATCATCCTAATGCGCCGTTTTCCAATATGGTTCCCAGTAAAAAATTTAAAACGGTTCCTACTTTCTTCCGTTCTGCTAGATGATTTGACCACCTGAGCCTCCTAGACTTGATGACGCTAACAATGTTTGGTAAACATTTTAAATTATGTAGTTCGTTATGAAGTTTCCGCTATTCCTCATTCCCTTTACCCTTGGGTCCAAATATTCGTCTCTGCATTATTTTATTTTCAAATACTTTCAGTTTGCGTTCTTTCCTCAGAGTAAGCGACCATTTTTCACAACTATATAAAATAACAGGCACGATTATCATTTTATTATATACTTTAAGCTTCAAAATCCTCTACATAATTCGCAACTACAAAAGATTTTGAACTGAATGATAACACGAATTCTCTGCTTTTGGTGGGCATTTAATATCTTAGTGGATATGATTTTGGTCTGCTAATATTGCTCCTAGATATTTGAAAGTATCCACTTTGTCGAAAGTATTAGCAGTATTACGATAACGATGAATTTCTATGTACTTAGTTTTTTCTACATTTACTTCTAAACCCAAGTTTCTGTAAGCGTTCAATGAATGAAATGAAATGAAATCTTTGAGTTTTACGTCCCACGGTTATGACGGCTAGGCTAAAGGAAACGGAATCGTTTAATAAGATATCTGCATTTTATAGAAAAAAGCTTTTAATAAGATCTCTGCATTTTTTCTATTGTTCTCTCATTCCCTATTATATTTAAATCATCAGAATACGAAAATATTGTCATTATATTTAAATGAAATATTATTAAATGAAATATTATTATGAAATATTATTAAGTGAAATATTATTATATTTAAACGAAAATATTATCATATCATTATATTTAAATGAATACCATCTAGCTGTGGACCCTGTTTGCTATCTGTAATTTTCCTTATAGCTGAGATGGATTCACAGTCCGATGAACAATTTCTATCTCTGAACGTATCCTTCTATTGCACACGAAAGTTATAGATAAGTTTTTCCCCGTATAGTTTGGATATCTACCGTAGTTTCACAATAGAATCGCTGATCTGAGAAACGTTATAAGTCAATAATGTCCATAATGCCCTAAGTCAATGATTTGTGGCTATTCTCAACTCCGAGACGCTTGTTGCATTTCGACATTGCAAGAACTATTAGTGTGACTTTTGACACATCACAACCCTATGGTGTAACTAGCCTTCAAGAACCAAAGCTGCATGCAAACTCATTTTTGGCATATGCCTGACTTACGATGTTTCTCAAATCAGCGATTCAATACATATGTGGAACGAAATTGATTGTTTGTAGTATTAAGACTAACACAAGTACCTGAACCGAAAATTTTTAACATTATGAAGTCCAAATATCTTGTACTAAATAATAGAATTTTTTTCTCATTAAGATTCTATGATTAATGAGAATATTTTGAGGTCCTTGATTTTTAACATACTGTATGGGCTACGAAAAAGTAGCCCAAAACTAAAACATTTGTATTATTACTATAACATGTATAAATATTTCGCAACATAGGCCTTCATAAGAGCAGCTAAAATTGGTCACAGTTCATTTCAATGCTCTTCTGGGCACATTACAGCATGTGGATCCAAACTGTCTGTAGCTCTTTTACAGTAATGCTGCAAATAGTGTTCATGACGTTTATTTACGTCCATCCATGCTATGTAGATTATTGGTGTATATTTTACCCTTTAAATTCTTTCAGAGCTAAAAGTCGCACATGAGTGTTATGAAACTGTAGTGTACATAATTTACTAAAAGCATTTCAATAACACATTCATCCATCTTGTTGAGAAGCAATTAAAAGAAACATTAATGAATTTTCCTGGTGTTAGTTGTTAAATTGCTCAGCTCCGCCCAAACCCACTTCAGTATTCACAATTGGGCTTAACATTCATTTTGCTCACACTGCTCACCAAAGGCTAATTTTCTGGCCAGATATGGGGTCTTCACGAATCAAATAATTTTTAAAAGAACAATGTCTCGTAATTTATGCATTCACGTAACCGAAGAGGTGGAACCAAAATTATCTGATATAATGTGCAGAAATTAATGCAAAAGCTCTTCGGTAACTATATCCAGAAACCGAAGCAATCACTACCATCCGTTATTACACAGAGAACATAATCTTTCTGATGCAAAATGACAAATATGCTTCTATCTCTTAAGATGATATGAACGAGGACTATTAGCGTACAAAACAATTGTAACTAAGGACAACACCAATCAATAGGTGCACGAGAATGAGTATGAAACAATTTCCTAGGAATCCAAGCAATGAACAAAAATGTATTCAAGATATTATTTTCACATCACTTTTACGAGGTGAGACAGCCTCAATTCTTCAGGTAAAGTGGAAGCAGGGTACTTATTTGTGGCTCATCATGAATAGTTCATTTGAATATATTATGTTCTGGTAACAAATGTTTACTTGAAGGCATCTACTCTCTTATTCATAAGAAAAATATTATCCACACAAAAGGTTCGCTCCTTGTATTCTTAAACTTTGACCGGACGTATGAATATTAAGAATATTTTCTGGAATTGAGAACATTATGTTGTGAAATGAACTATATAACTCTATTCTAGATTTCAATTCTTTTTAGAAATAGATAAATCCACAATATTCACAATATGTCAGAGTTGAGAGGTGTTAAATAAAGTGATCGCTATAATAAATGGAGCAAAATTACATGGTACGAATTGAATAAATAATTATTGATGCAATTTCTCTTTGGACAAACCTTGAATTTTACTGGATTATTATAAACATTGTGGGTTGTGTACACAATTGCACATCTGTAGGTTGTAGTAATATATGATGATATATTTGTACACGAATAATGGGGAAACTTCAGGTCTTGCTTGCAGGTTTTTCTCAATTAACTGCTTGTACACCGTAAACTTTGAAACGACACTCTCTGTAGCATCTGCAATATCCCTACCTAAATCTGGTACGATGCTGTGTCTGTTGCATTAGGCGTAATAAATTATCCTCCTTGGCAGTGATACTTCTTGGCCAGTTTCTGTTGAAACTTTAGAGATATTGTCATTCTGTTGGAATCATCCCCAGATTTTTAGCTGACATGCTTTGAGACATGAAGTTCATGTGGCACTTACAACTGGTTCTGAGCCCTCTCCAGTCATCCGATGATTCTTCCACGCATTATATCCATATAGTTTCTTTTCATCGTTCTCATATACGTGTACTGGCTAAGGTCAACATTATGGCTGTGTGGAGTCTATATGTCACTTCTAGAATACAACTGCTGACGCGTTGAAATAGTTTGCCACATGTCCGGCGTCAAAGAGTATATACAGCACAGTCAAGTGGTACCGTCAGGAATCATTGTGGAAAATAGTCAAAGACTTGCCTAGAATAAACTCAATGCATTTAAGGTTGTTCGTAACAACAGTTTTTATGCAATTTTGTATTACGTACTTAAGTATTGTTATGGACAAAAAGCAAAATAAAATTTACTGAGATTTAACACCAGGCCAGATTAACGTCTTGGCTGAGTATGCTGGAGCCTAGGACAGCATAATTGGCTCCTTCTTCTCCTTCTTATACATTACAAAATAAATCAAGTTTAATCTAATCTATTAGACACTTCCCTTGTGAGTGTTTCTGATTTCCTTTCCGAGCAATCCTGTCGTATAAATCTGTATTGAAGAAAGAAACTTTATTAGATTCATAATCAAGTGCAATTTAGTCGTAACTTAAATTGAAGTCTAAAAGTTCTATCAAATTACTTAAAATGTTCTTCATATATTAAAACAAAATGGATGATAATGAAATTGTTTGTACGCCACTGCTATTGACTAATACCCAGAAATAGTTTGTTTGATTGAATGATGGAAAGAATATAGACATCATCGGCATGGCCACTTGTCCCCGTCACGAGACAGAAAGAAAATTTCGTAGTTGTGAAAAAAAAAAATTACAATATTGTGGCTTCTATTCTCCATTAACTAAAGTTCCAGAATTTCTTTTTGGTTGTTGTTCATAAAGTATATCTATGGTATTATTAGTATTCTTGTAATTAGTGTCATGAACAAGATATTTTCCCCCCTAGAAATTTAAGATTTTAGGATTTTATTCTTCCCACTCTCACACATCTGGAAAGAAGGATAATTGAAACAAATTTACGAAAGTTGGTGAACTTTATGCTCAGAAATGCCAATCTAACAGCTACCTTTACATAGGGGTATTTTTGACTTAAAAAGTGTGTAATGTATTTATGTAGTATATTTAAATTCATTTAGGTTAACGTAAACCTGTAGTCACGGACAATAGTTCATCGCTTAATTATCTTACTTCAATAATAATCAAAACAACTTGTTCATATTTTTTTTCTTCTTTTACTTTCGAGAGACGATAGTATAAGAGAAAGTATAGTGATTGCGAAAAAAATTGAATTTGAGATTTCAACGAATTTGTCTCCTACTTACCGATTTGTGAATATTTGTCTATCTGATCCTAATCTCAGTTTGTCCTTATATGCGTATACTCGCATAGAGCCCATGTCGTTCAACGTATTTGCACCGAATTTTAAAAATAAATTTTTAAAATTAAGATTCTCTAGATTTTTGGAATTTTCTTCCTACTCACCAAAATAATATTTTTTACTGAAAGGTGAGAATAAAAAAAGCCATTTTTTTTCGAAGACAACTATAAACAATTTAAACCTCATGGCATAGCGGCTCCTCAGGTCGTGGATCGAGGGGAACGTCTCTAGATATAGACGTTAACTTAGAATATATTGAATTATCAGTCGCAGACAGACCGACAAGAGGCTCATTCAGCTTGAGGCTTTAGCGTGAAACTAACAACCTTACCCTCTTAAAATAATAATAATAATAATAATAATAATAATAATAATAATAATAATAATAATAATAATAATAATAATAATAATAATAATAATAATAATAATAAACACTTGTTCAGAAACATTCACAGAAGCCTCGGATCAGGACTGATGATAACTTGGCACGCTCTTACAAGGGAGGAGAGGGAGATTATACATCAAAGTAGAAAATGGTTTATATACCAATCGAAAGCACTAATGGCGCCTATAACGAAACTGTAATAAAAATTTTCCGAATGCATACACCGTGCGAGTTATGTGAGTATACGTGTCCAGAAAATCTTTTCCACCCCTAGAAATCACAAACAGTGATACAGATGCCAAAACAGGAAAACAAGTGTTGTCCCAGGGCCACCCGCAGGGTCCCAGGCGGGGTCAAACTAAAAAATTGCAAATGGTAAGGGGTCAAGTATCATTTCGTTGGAAAGCGATTCAGAAATGAAAGAAGACAGAACAAGGCTCGACTCTCTAAAATTAATCTGTGCAAAACGGCAGCTGGTGAATTTGTTAGACTAAACGTCATTGTAAAGTCTGTGACCATTCCCATAAATCTGAAACGGTGATACAGATATTAAAACAGGAAAGCAAGTGTTTTATCATTGCAAAAATACAATGATCGAAAATAAAAATATTTGTCCCAGGGTCCTCCGCAGGGTTCCAGACGGGGTTCTACTCAAAATGTTCACAGGGAGGTCAAGTAGCATATCGTTCGAAAGCTGTTGGAAAATGAAAAACGGAACAAATCTCGACTCTCTACAATTACTCCCTGCGAAAATGTACGGCGGTCGGTCAAAATGTACATCCTCATTTCGATTCTCCGAGCGCATTCGCTTTCCGTTTGGAATCGGCACTTGTTGTCGTTGTGAGAAACTTGCATGTGTTCGCTGTTCATGGTGCAAGAAAAAAAAATGAATCATTTTGCACTTGAAAATCCAGGCAACGAATGTACTATTGTACATTATATGTTAACTAATCAGTCCTATACTCAAAGATGTCAAAAGTTATTTATTTTCTTTTCTTTATTTCTTAATTTTATTTTATTTTATTATATGTATTACTTTACTGGGCCCAAAGAGCAGGATCTCAAAGTAGGGACATTTCTTTTTTTTTTTTCGTTGAATACAAGAATTAAAGTGAAAACAAACGAAACCAGACCACAAAACTAGAACTAAAACGCAAGATGTTTGCACAGTGTTATCTTAGAGCGTCCAGACTTGTTCCATATGTTTTCATTTAACAACAGTTTTCAAACGTTATGATACTTGACCCCTCTTGCCATTTGAAAATTTTGAGTATCTAGGACTTCGTCTGGGACAAATGTTTTTACTTTCAATCATTGTGCTTTTGCAATGATAAAACATCCTTGATATCTGTCCTGTTTTGATATCTGTCTTGCTGTCTCAGATTGATTGGGGTGGTCACAGATTTTACAATGACGAATTTGCTGACAAATTGACCAGCCGCCATTTTCCACAGGGTAATTTTAGAGAGTCGAGACTTGTTCCGTCTTCTTTCATTTCCCAACCGCTTTCCAACGATATGCTACTTGACCCCCTTACCATTTGCAATTTTCAGTTGGACCCCACCTGGGACCGTGCTGGTAGCCCTTCCCTAACAGCACAATTACATAGTAGGCATATGCCTATCATGTTCCCTCAGGAACATGGGAATGTGTTCAGTATGTCCCTTATGTATCTCTGAGAGAGAAATCACATGGATGGCAAGTGATAGTCACAGTCTATGTCCGCCCCTAGGCACATACTGACGTGCCAAGGATGTTCCCCATGCCAAAAGCGTAAATGAACCACAAAATTACTCCCCCAAAATATGTTAAATCGCCTATATTCGTAATGTGTTTACATTAAGGCGAGTCTATAAAACACTTTAAACAAGTAAAAAAAAATGTACACCAGGATGGGCGCGAACCACCAATCTTTAGATTACTAGACTCGAGCTCTTCCGACTGGGCCACAGAGGCGATGAAGAGCACATCACTTGTAGAGGAATAAATTGTTGAGATCTTTTGAGTTTAGTTAATTAGAGTGCTCCTTTAGACGCGTATTTTCGACGATAACCGTTTGGGATCAGATAAAATCTGCTCGATATGTAATTTTATGGCAAAATGACGAATGTCTATTTACTTAATTTCATGGTTCTTCCATATTTAAATGATCGGTGACAGTTGCCATCTAATAAAGTTGTTGCGTTTGTTGCTCCTAGTGCACAATCGCTTAGAAAAAGAAGCAACAAATGCATCAAATATGGGAGATGAATTTAGAACACCTAAATGGCAAATGCCTAGCACATCTTGTTCTGTTAGGGTATCTGAAACAGTATGTACCTAAAAGACGTATCTAGAATATGATAGATATATGTCCCAAGTGACGACATAAAAACAAATGATTCTTAGAGTGCGAAACTGAGCCAGGTATATAAATACTATATTTGTGGTACATAGTTGCAAATATCAATTAGGTGTAACAAGTACCTAAAACTGTAGATAGCTGAAGTACATACTTATCACATGAATATCATATGTTCCAAGTGTCGGGTACCCTAAAAGTAGCGGGGGACACCTAAATGACACATGCCTAGCACATCTTGTGCTGTTAGGGTGGGACAGCACTTTTTGCTTTGATACGTTGCTTTTAAAATGATCAAACACGTGTTCTCCTGTTTGGCATCTGTTTCACTGTTTGTGATTTCTAGGGAGAAACGGATTTTCTGGACACTCTGTATATTCATATAACTCGCACGGTATATGCAATCGGAAACTTTTTATTACAGTTTCGTAGTAGGCGTCCTTTATGCTTTTGATTGGTGTATAAACCATCTTCCACTTCTATATATAATCTCCCTCTCTTCCCTTGTTAGCAAAATAAAGTGAACATGAGATTTGGAACGTGAAATATGAGAAGTCTTTATAGAACAGTTACGTTAAAATTAGTAACAAGTGAGTTAGAGAATTATAGGATGGTCATAGTAGGAGTTCATTAAGTTAGATAGGAAGAAGAGAGAGCAGTGCTGTCCGGAAATTTTACGTTCTTGTTCTACGGGAAAGGGAATAAAAATCGCCAAATAGGAACAAACGGATAATGTAACCAATTAAGCGGGTTGAATTTCTTAATGATAGACTTTATTTTATTACTCTTAAAATTATTTTTGTTTTAAATGTACATGCTCCAACAGAAGATAAGGATAACGATTTTAAAAACAGTTTTTATAAAGAAGTACGGACGGGTATTTGACCAACTCCCTCGATACCATATGAAAATTCTATTAGGGGAATTTGAATGCGAAGATAGGACGAGATGATATTTTCAAAGCGATTATAGGGAGCGAAAGTCTACAAATAAGGAGGAAATAAGTAAGGAAAATAATGACAACGGTGTTAGACTCGTGAACTTTGCAACATCAAAAACCTTATGGTAAAGAGTACAAAATTCCTACATCTTGACGTTCATAAATATACTTGGACTTCACCAGATGAAAAAAAAAAACATAATAAAATTGATCACGCTTTAGTAGATAGAAGACAGTCTAGCGTAGTTGATGTACGGTAGTTCAGAGGAGCTAACTGTGACATTGATTACTACCTAGTAGTAGCGATAATAAGAGAGAGATTATAGTTGAATAAAGTAAATATTGAATGTCTGAAAGCGGAGAAGTTTAATTTAAGGAAGTTTAGAAGAGAGCCAGGCGAAAACCGTATACCGGATTGAAAATTAGATATAGAATTAACATTTTAGCAAGAGGGAAGTTGGGGCACACGAAAATACATAGGAACAAATCATGGTTCGACCAGGAATGCACTAAATTAGTAGAGAAGACAAAACAGGCAAAACTGCATTGGCTACAAAATACAAACCATGTAACCACACAAAATTTCGTTCACATCAGGCTGGAAGCTTCCAAATCATTTAGAAATAAGAAACACGATTTTTTGAAAGCTAAAATTAATGAACTTAAAGGTAATAGTGAAAACAAAAACATTCGGTACATGCATAAGGGCATCGACGAATTTAAGAAGGGCTATCAATGTCGCATTTATATATTGAAGAAAGCTAACGATTCTCACTGACAGAGATAACATCTTGAATAGATGAAAACATTTCTTTGAGAATTTGCTTAACAAGCAGCCAAAAGCTAATGTTCGTGGAGGAAGAGAAATGCACACAGCAGAATCGTATACTCCAGAGCCTAACCGAACAGAAGTAAAAACCGCTTTAAAGAAATTAAAGTAACACAAATCTCGGAGTGTAGACAGAATTCCAACTGAGTTAATTATAGCTCGAGATGAAAAATTGTAAAATAAGATACATACACTCATTCTTCTTATCTGGAAGAAGGAGGTTTGTCACAAGAGTGGAAGAGTCAATCATTGTTCCAATTCACAAGAAATGCAACAAGACTGATAGTAATAATTATCGAGGCATCTCCCATTTGTTAACATCCTATAAAAATACTCTCAAACATTCTATTACCAAGATTGACCCCATACCCCCATGAAATTATTAGAAATTATCAGTGTGGATTTAGGCGAAATTGATCAATTATCGATCAGATATTTACCATTCGCCAAATACTCCCGGTACTGGGAATACAATACTCCGGTACATTAATTCTTTATTAATTTTAGAAAGGGCTATTTCTCCATTAGGAGAGAAACGTTATACAACATTCTTACAAAATGTGGAATACCGAAAAAGCTAGTTAGGTTAATTAAGATGTGTATAAATGAATTCCAAATTAGAATTTGAGTAGTTAGGTCTCATTCACGAGTTTTTACGTCGAGACAAGGTCTAAAACAAGGAGTTTGTCTTCATGTTGTCACCATTATTATTCAACTTTGTTCTGGAATACGCTATAAGGAAAATCAAAGATAGCAACCAAGGTGTAGAGCTGAGTGGTATTTACATGGTTATGGCGTAACCTGATGATGTAAATCCGATAGCAGATGATAGAAGAACAATAGAAAGAAATGCAGAGATCTTGTTAAACGCTTTCAAGAACATGGAACATATCGAAATAATATTCACGAAGAAATTAAATGTCGACTGAAAGTATGGAATTCATGTTATTATTCAGTTCAAAATCTTTTGTAATCGTGAATTCTGTCAAGGAATTTTAAATTTAAAATATATAAAACAATACTCATGCCTGTTGTGATGTATGGTTGCGAAACATGATTGCTTACTCTAACAGAAGAACGCAGACTAAAAGTATTTGAGAATACAATTCTGAGACGAATATTAGGATCCAATAGAAATGGAAATGGGGAATAGAGGGCTGAGACGAATATTAGGATCCAATAGAAATGGAAATGGGGAATAGAGGGAATTTTATAACGAGGAACTGCACAATTTACATCGTTTACCAAATTTTGTTAGGGTAATCAAGTCTAGGAGGTTCAGATGGGCAGGTCATGTAGTCAAAATGGAGGAAAGTAGTAACGGTTTCAAAATTTTAACTGGAAATCTAGTCGGACAACGACCATTAGAAAGACTTAGGTGCAGCTGTGAGGACAATATTAAGATGAATCTCGTAGAAATATAAATACAAAGTAAAAACTAAATTCCAGTTGGCTAAGAACAGAAGTCAGTGGAGAGCCTTTGTGAATGCGGCATTGAAGCTAAATGTTCCATAGGCCATAAAGAGATAGAGTTATACCAATATTTCGTTAACAACTGTACCTAACTAGTGGTATAAGTCAATTTTGTTTATCAAATAAATCTTTTCTTAAGAACCTGTCAATATGATATAACACATTTGTTCTTAAAACATCTCCGAGAAGTAGTTTATTCTTTGGTGCGAAGCTTTCGAGGATATTTAATAAAACGCCTCTGATGACGATGTTCATATTTCACAAATAAATATTTCATTAATAATCTCACAATAATATGATATAACTGATTTGTCCTTAATATATCCACAAGGAATAGTTTACTCTTTGGGGCGAGTACTCTCGAACAATTTTATTAAAAATGACTCAGTCGATTTTTTGCATATTTTATAAATAAAAGTACCATTAATAACACTACAATACAGAATAAGTCGTCTATTATGAGAAAATTTACAAGTGGTAGTTCACTCTTGAGACTAAGTTTCTTTCCGGTGATTAAATACTCTTAAACAATTAAATACTTTCTTAAATACTCAGGCGATTTTGTTCATGTCATAAATAAATATTTCATTAACCTAACAATATGGCATACCTCTCTGGTCCTGAAAAGTAATCCACAAAGGGTAGTTTGATTTGGGGGATGAGTTTTCTTCTGGCGATGCTATCCGAAAACATCTTAGTTTTTTTTTTTTCGGAATTTACAATACATTGTTTCGTTAATAACTATAACGTAATTCAGTATAAAGTATTGTGGTGAAAAGTTCATGAGTTGAGTTGAATCTGAGGTTAAAATCCATTGCAGCAGCGAAGCTATATGAGACGGGACCTACTGTTTAGCGTGGGATCCGAAACACGTAAGCTTACTTCGGAATCGAACCCGGATGTCCCACGCCAAGGGCGAGTATGCTAACCGCTTAGAAAGCTCTGGTGAAAAGGTTAGTGCGGTTACGTGTACCTTTTATTTTTAGTTTTATGCCACTTTGCTTCAACTTTCCATGATAAGTAAAAGTTGTTTCCTCATTAACATGTTTTAGGATTAAATGTACTGCAATAGAAACAGAAAAGAATTCTTACATATTTGTCATATACTTAGAATTGTAGGAATCTAGTTCGTTTCGTCATTTATGAACTTTCTCTATATTAAACATTGATTGTTGGGGAATGTAAAATATTATAATTGTGAATTATGTGAAATATCCATCAAGCCTAAGTAGTTGGATCATGTTGGCCCCAGTGGGAGCGGGCGACAAGGGGGCCGTAACCCCCTGGCTTTTTGAAGGGAGTTCAGTTCTTGAAAATACATGTAAAACATACTAATTTGCTCTCACATAATATTGTATCTAAAGTATAATATAGTATATTAAACACTGCAGTAGCATTAAGTTTATATACTGTAGATAGTGAGGATATGTCCGTAAATAATATTGTTGGTGCACCAAAGTGTCTGTGGGTGTGTATTCGAGAATGTATTTGTGTACAGGTCTATTGGCCCCTTGGAATCAATTGGACCCCTCTTAGACTCGCTCTTTCGACCCTTGGTATTTGTTCTTTACCCCCACCTTCTTGGAAATTATCCTCGAGGGACTCCCTGGCTCGGTTTGTATCACTGTGTATCGATGTGGTGAGATTTTTGTATGGAAGTAAAAGTTTTATAACTAGAATGATAAGTTCTGTTTATTGTGAAGAATGTTAGATTTTTACGGTTGGTCCCACAAATCTTACCTTATAATAAATGCACTTAATATTATAGAAGTCACGATAAAAGTTGGAAACTTCACTAGATTATAATTATTAAGGACTAAGCCTTGATTAGTAATACCGTCAATATTTTTTATATATAAATGACAAACAATTGCAACTAAGTACAATTCCTAAGCAATTATAATGAATGTGGTTATATGTTATATTCTAACTAACATTACAAGATATTTAGATTTTATTCTCTAGTCCTCTTCTGTGCTTGATTTATTTCAATTGGCAATATGAGATCAAACTCAAATATAACCTCCTCTCGTAAAGAAAACCGCTGACAGTTTGATCGTGCATACGTACTCCCACTCAACCCCAAAACACATACATATATATATATATATATATACACAGACAGTAGAGACCCTATAACAATATCCAATGATATAGGGACATACATGCATATATACAACCATATATGTGAGAGGTGAAAATGATTCATTCATTCCAATGAAATTCTGGAGGTCTTGATTTAGTGGCGTTCTCCCAGTGTGAATGTGTATTCATGGAATTGAAGCATGTAATTAGCTAGGTCTAAACTGTCATGTTAGATAGGACGGCACCGTAGATGGACATCACAGTTAATTACTCAATTATCCACATGGAACACTTCATAATGAGAAAGGGAGGGAGAGAGAGAGATAGACAGACAAACACAAATGTATAGATGAAACGAGTTGAGTTCAATGTAAAAAAAAATAAATATTAAAAAAAGAAATAGATGTAACTTTTTTCGGAAGAATTAATTGGATTTGATTGACAGAATTTTGCGCAAATATTCAAAAATTAAAATGGAAGAATAAAAAGAACGGTAATGCCACATATACACATTCACATTCAATATTTATGCAAGTTTGGTTTTTGGTCAATCTATTTCATTACATTTCTTTCTCTCTCTCTTTATCTTTTCTCAATTTTCCTTATTCGCAAAGGACACAACAGAAAAATGAATAGTCAAATTTGTTTCTATAGATCAGATAAACATTGTTCTACAGCAACAAAACTGACACCATCTAAAAGTTTAGTTTATGTATTAAAAATAAAGTAGACTGAATCGTAGTTTAGAATTTAATTTGATAAAAATAATTAATTAATATTATAGGAGGGGTTGCTGAAAAATTCATACTCCAACCCAATAGTAATAAGGTAGAATGAGACATTGTACAGTTTTAAATAACATATAGAACTAAATTCTCATATTAATTCCAGGAAACCGTGATTAAGCGACTTCGATGTGAATATATTCAAGTAGAGATGCTAGGGCTCGAAAAAAACCGGATTAAAAAAAAAAAAACTCGGTTTTTTCTGCTTCGCATTTTTGCTTGGGAAATTTTGGGCTTTTTTGAAAATTCTGCTTTAAATTGATAAACCAGATTTTGTTTCGCTTCTCTACAACACAAAAAAGTCATTTAATTAGTGGTTGATGCCGATAATAATATAAAACTTCGAAAATAAACCATGAATTTCGAAAAGCTATTTCAAACAGTTTTACTTCTCAACATATTTACAATATGAATTCCAAAGGATTCACCAATGTATATAATAAGATTTTTTTTTAACCTCTTACATACAAAAGTAAGCAGGGTTGGCAAGAGCCATGGCTGTTTTTGAAAATGCCAAAAACCCCTTTTTTGGGGGGAGTTTAAACTAGGGTTTTTTGGTTTAAACCAGGTTTTTTGGGTTTAGATATTTTGCTTTATGTATTTATATTACATATTCACAGAAATAAGTTTGTTTCGCCTTGGTGTTATTATGCAACAACGGGGTTATGCTGGAAGAGGTCACATAAGCTTAAAGAAGTCCGGTCAGTAAATTTCTTAAATTGAGAAACTTCCGCCCTAGCCATCAGGAAAATCCCGTCATTACTCTAAATGTAAAACAATAACGGAAAAAATCCTGTTATTGCTTTGCATGTAAAATTTAAAGGTCAACGTATCATAATCAGTACGCTAAAACTGAGGTATTAAATTACAAATTTAGTGCGTACATATCATTGAAAGTACAATCCAAGCTAATGTTGGAAACTACGTAAGCAATCGATAAATTTTGTCAACTTATATCAGTATATTTAAGCAACCTTGGCTTCTTTATAAAACAACAGGCATTCAGGCATGCAGAAATATACAATTTAGTTTCGTTTCGTATGTTCAGGCTTAACATCCTTACGTAATACCGAGGTTATCAAGGAGAAGACTTTCGCTTAAAGTGACATCCGAACCGCTACTTTGTTTACGCATGAAAGAAGGGTTGTGGTTCGACCGAGAATTGAACATGGGACACCTTGATTAAAAGGTGAAAAGGAAATAAAACTAATGCAGATGGTTTGATGTATGGAAACGTCACCATGAAGTTCACACGATTCGCATTTTTCGTACCTTTTATTTTTTTTCGGTTTAAACCAGTTGTTTATTTTTAAAAAAAGAAGAAAAACAGCTGGTGTAAACCAGCCAACCCTAAAAGTAAATACTTCTTTAAAAAAAAAATACTCAAATAAGTAGCAAAATTCTATGTAGTGTTTTTACTTCAAACTATTCCATACCCTCTTTTTGGAACAAAATAAAATTAAAATAAAACACAAGAAAAATACTTAGATTTATATGACACACTTAAAGGCTGCACACGTAGAGCTTTTGGTTTTGTATATTCTTGAAATTCTACAGTTTTATATAAGCACCATCACGGTTTATTCAGTCCTCAAGTTTTCTGTATTTTTAACAAGAGGGATTGAACATGAAGGGTGTGGGATAAGAACATGGTAACCCATAATTTTACTATTTTAAGAAATTAGAAATTTTCTGCTGCACAATCCATTTTGAAAGTCGGAAAGCTGATTTTTCACATAAGTCTATACATGAGGGATTAAACGAAGCGGTATGAGTTGCTGCCTATCTGATGCTGCGTAACTCAGCAATTGAAAATTTGTTAGTTACCATGTTCTTGGCTCACCCCTTCATATCATTACGGAACTCTCCCCACCCCACAAACACACACACACAAAAAAGGACTACGGAATATATTTAAGTTAAGATAAATACAACTGCACAACAAACATGATTGACTGGAGCTTTTGCGCTTCTATCGAGAAGTCCGGAATTCAACTCAGCATTCGACCATTCTGACAAAACTTTTCTTCATTCCATCTATGAAGTAGAAATAGTGCGTGTACTGTGAGTTGGCTGACTTCATTTCTTATTGTTTTTAAATCGTTATTATTACTAATTACCAGCAGTGACGGTTTTGCGAGGGTTAGGGGGGGGGCGGTCTTTCGGACTGAAGCCTGTTCCCCAAAATTACGGAATGTCTAAAACAAACGAAATATCTATTAGTTATGCCTTTACTCATAAACTTTAAGCTGCCGTCAAATAAAAATTACGAATGTTTAGAAAAACTAAACATTAGTAAGAAAAAAAAACCCTCCCAAAATACTTTTCCAAATCCGCCACTGATACTCAGTATAAAATGGTCTTCAAGGTTGTATCCGGAAGATTATCGCTAAATATATAAACGAAACGAAATACAGTATTAGTTATGCCTGTACTCATAAACTTCAAGCTCCTCCCAAATAAAATTAGGAGATTTTAGAAAATGAAACAATCAGAGAAACCCGTCCCAAAGTACGTTTCTAAATCCGCTACTGATTATTTGTATAAATTAGTATTCAAGGTTGTATCCGAAAAATTATTGCTAAATCGTTGCACAGCTACAGTATAACACAAATGTGGAAGTACGGTTAGACGGATATATTGAAAAACGTACGCTTTGACGGATATATAGAAAAACGTAAGTTTAACTTCTGCGTT
Organism: Thermobia domestica; assembly: GCF_964235325.1. NCBI lineage: Eukaryota > Metazoa > Arthropoda > Insecta > Zygentoma > Lepismatidae > Thermobia > Thermobia domestica. The sequence goes on along the minus strand of NC_137454.1, from coordinate 171,411,280 downwards.
AGAAGCTAGAGTACTAAGCTCTTAGAAATGAAACAGACGACATACTGAAATGATATCGAGAAGAAAAAATATCGATAACTTTTAAGTTAAAATAAAGTTAAATAGCCTCTAAAATTGCCCTCAAATACTACATTCTTCATGTTAGCTTTAATTCGTAAAACATGTGCTCCATCCATCTTGAGTGAATTTTAGAGCGAAATATGGCATTTAGGGCATGGAATTCTATAAGAAAGCTATTTAGATAGAAAAATCATGAAAATGAAAAAAGCCAAAATTTCCAAAATTCTCGTTTTTTTTTCCAAAAAAGCCGGCTTTTTATGTGATAAAAACCATCGATTCAAAAAAGCCGGCTTTTTTGCATCTCTATATTCAAGCATGGCATAACGTCGATATAAGTGCCCGAATCTTGATATTTCTTTATTTGTTTAAAAGAGAATTTCTTTCCCGATTTCATGTTAATTTCATGAAGATCTAATGATAGTCTCAGGAGCTATACTCTGAAACTCCTCAACGGTTGACAGTGTCAGTACTACAATTGTGTGTATGATCAGGCATAACTTTGATATAGGTGCACTAATTTTCTTGATTTACCTTTTATTTGGCGCCACTGCCTTGGATTGACGTTGCGTGTGATTCTTTTTCATAACCTTCATTATGGCCGTCTCTTTTATTCTACTCGGTCAAGGATATATCAAACTACATACTCTTTCCTTCATTGTTGTCCAACAAAGACGTCGCCATGTTGCATTTTTTTTTTTTTTTTTTACTATTGGGCGCTATACCAGAGTAAACCCCAAATGCTTAGTCCAATTTTTAAAAAATCCAACATTTAGATTGAAAACACATACTTTTCAGTAACATTGCTTTCTTATCATTTTTTCGTATCTTCAATAGTTTCCGAGGTGGCCTATGTAACGGACTTATGGGAAATCCTGTATATACCATATGCAATAACCATCGAAATAATTTTATATTAGGCATTAATTTGTAAAATTTGCATAACTTAAAAATTTGTTGATAATCCTTTATTTTCTGCTTTTTATTTTTTAAAATGCTGTTTCATGTTTTTAAAATGTTTTTTGTTGTTGTAGGTACAATCGATATATAGAAGAATAAGTGTGTTTTGATATATTGTTCAAATGCAAGAAAAATATAATTTTTAAAGCATTTTAGTTCAGAAACCAAACAGTAAATATGTAATTACTAAATAGGTTAGGAAACCTAATTATAAAAAGTACTTTCAATACTACCTTTAACATAACGTTTAACGCAAAAAAAGTTATTAAAAGTAAAACTGTGTTCCAGCACATCATTTTAAAATTGCACTCTAGAAAATACGTAATATGACAGGAATTTTGCACTGACAAAAAGTAGACTGACTTGTATCATGCCGGACATAAGTCCTTAAGCAGGTAATGGCGATTGCTTAGGAACCAAATGAAGAGTGTGAGAATTAAATCTGTCGTATCTGTAGTTTGGTGTAGAGAAGACACTAAATTGTGAACCAAAGAATTAAGAACAACTCAAGGCATTAAAATAAGCTATGCCAAAATTATTGACTTATGGTCAGTTATCTGGGGGTCCTCGGATTGGATCCACTTCGGGAAATATTTGTTTTTACTTTAAGATTTCTGGTGGAGATTGAATGGCGATGACAGAAGTTTTATCTCCAGATATTTGAATACTCGTATGTTTCAATACTTGAACTATCAAATCTTCAGAAATAATAATAGTAATAATAATAATAAACTAATAATAATAATAATAATAATAATAATAATAATAATAATAATAATAATAATAATAATCTCGTAGAAGATTAAACTTAGAAACTTATTATCGTTCAGATCATATCATTATAAACAGAAACGTGATTTTGGCAAGAATATTTCGGTTTTGTTTAAAGTTGCCAGCGAGAAGAGAAATTTCTCATCTCGTTTCTAAAACAGAAAAACAAAATCGAGATGAGAATTAACATTTTATGTTCGAGACGGGAGAAGGCTAACTCAAATTATTGTCTTGGTTTGGATAACAAAAATCGAGACGAGACGAAAAGTATCGTAAACCTTTCTCGTCTTATCTCAATTCTCGAAATAGTATATGTCCATTCTTTAAGTAACAATTGTTCCGTAGACTGAATCTTATACTCTATTTTGTTACTTCGTATTTCGGAGCTCATCGAATTATAGTCTGTGTAGGTATTTTTGTAGCAAAGCTTTTGTAGCAAAGCTTGTAGCAAGAAATTGGTTTGTTTATAATTAATTTTGCATCTCTTAAAAGTTAATTATTTTTATGCCTTACTGTTAAGTTATATTCAGTTACTTTTATTACAGTTATTCTTCTTAAAACGTACAGTAGAATACTTTCTACATGAAACTTTAGTGGAACGCTTTGATTTAAAGTTTGACTAGTTGCAGAGGTGGTGTATCTTGGAGATACGGACCTCCCTTCCGAAATCCCGACACTTCTCTAACAAGGTACATTCGCGAAGTGTCCCCTCGGGATTCGTCTAAAATTGTTTTAAATGCAAAGTTCTCCGCGGCCCAAAGTGTATTGTGGTAATTTTAGCGGCCCATACGGGTTATTTGCATATTTATGGGCCTTCATATATCCGGAATTCATACACTACTATAACGCTTGGTCACAAAATTGCTTTCAGTTTCTTTCGCAAATGGTACACGCAACCACAAAAAACTCACTACACTAATGGATTTCCGAGATAAATTTTATACGAATTTGGTGTATAACATGCACCTATTCCCATTTGAAAAACCGAAAGTTGAATCCAATATGGCGGATCCAAGATGGCGACCGGTGTCGATAACACGTGTCAGAGAAGCAGTACTTGATCCAATTTGTTTTACATATGCCTACATTCATGTTCAGTTATATCTTAAGAAACTGAAAGCAATTTTGTGACCGAGCGTTATATTAGTGTATGATTGAATTAAGGCTCATAAATATTCAAATTACCCATATGGGCCGCTAAAATTAGTACAATACACATTCAGTCATGGAAAACTTTGCATTTAAATCAGTTTTACATGAATTCCGAGGGGACACTTCGCGAATGTACCTTGTAAGTTGTGCTTAATTTTAGGGCAACTTTAAAAATTTTAATACCAGTATACAATTATTACTATTTATTATTACTGACGTTTTGTGAATTTAATGTTTCACCCTGTTCCACCCAGCTCCTGCCAAGTGCACACTGTGCTGAACAAACGCCGTGTGTGTAGGTTTTCTCGGGGTTCTGTTTCCTTCCACTACTTATTCCACTACTTCTTTCATTCTCATCATCCACGTCTCCTTTAGCTTAGCCGGCATAACCATGGAAAGTAAAACTTAAAAAGAATTTTTCTTAGGGCTCTTGTGAGTTCAGTAGCCCTACTTTCTACATGAAATTTGCATGGAAACCTTTCGTTTAACATTCAGCTAGTGGTAGGAACGTATAAGGGAGTATGTCCTGGTTGTCCGGACACTTCTTTCCAATCCCGACCATATTGTAACATTTACCTGATGTTAGGGGCGATTTTACAGATTGTAATGCAATTTGTCTTCTATATTATTATTATTATTATTATTATTATTATTATTATTATTATTATTATTATTATTATTATTATTATTATTATTATTATTTTATTTTTTATTTTTTTTATTTTTATTATTATTATTATTATTACTGAAGATTTGAGGCCTCAATATTACGTCCTATTTCAATGCAAATAAGCGTACAGAAGTTGATGGGAAAAAGGAAAAGAAATTGGTTTGGATCCTGGCGGAGGATGGATTACCTTATAAGAGATACTTTGGAACGGTTAGTGTCCGGAAGGAAAAGAGAAGGAAAAAGAAGTTGTCAGATCCTGGACAATATGAGATCGAAACTTCAGACGTCTTAACAGAAACTAAGTAGGATTTGTCTTCATCACGATACATAGTAACGCAATTCCTTTGGGTAAAAGACTTTGGATTATATGAGTGTTATTTGATATTGATGCAAAATATACATACAAATATAAGAATAGTTCCAATTTACAAATTTTGGTTGAACAGATAGATGGAACAAGTGTTAGATATCTTTGCCTCCGTTTACAAAGTTATGAGTTATTTTTATTCATTCAAAACGTCTTTCTTATTTCTTTTATGATGATATAAGTCAATAATCTTTGGCATAGTTTATATTAATAACTTGAGTTGTTCTTAAATCTTTGGTTCAGAATTTAGTTTTTTTTTTCCTTCATACCAAACTACAGATATGACAGATTTAATTTTCATACTCTGCATTTTGTTTCTATGCAGTCGCTTTGCCTGGTCAAGGACTATGTCCGGCGTGATACATTAACAGTGACTTTTTTCCTTAACGCCATATCTAGATGCAACTACTTATTTTTAAAGAGAAAATTATTGTTTGAAATTTCCTTAAATTTTCTGAAAATTGTAAAGAGTATTATTCAGTTTATTGTGTTTGAAGCTTCTGCAATCAGAGTTTTTAATATTTTTGTGTTCAGCCAATAACAGATTTTCTAACATTCCCTACAACTTCAGTAATATTTCTTTTTAATCGAAATATCATTACTGCCCAATACTACTTATTGAATTTGAAAAATATTTTCAAGGTTATGTTTATAAATACTTTTCATAGATATATACAAAAGGAGACGGATCTATACTTGCACTAGCTGTAAGTTCAATAAAAATGAAATACTGTAATAATTTGTATATATTTTAGGTAATTTGGGTGATCGTTTTCAGAAAATTATTTTGGAAATAACATCAAAATATATGGTTTATAAAGAAGTTTTGTGTATGTTTTCTCTTGATAATCTTAGTTTCTTTCATTTTATCAGTCTACTAATTGCTCGTACTTGTTAATATACGCTTTTTATTGTTTTATTTAGTCCTATTAATTTAAATTGGTTGTTTGTTGAAGTTTAGTATCTCTTGTCAGCACTGAGGCTATATGAGTCGCAGGCACACCCACCCACCCACCCACACACACACACACACACACACACACACACATATATATATATATATATATATATATATATATATATATATATGTAATGTACCATTACAGTTGAAAGTAATGGCAATTTTTTTTACGCACCCTGTACCTAGTAATTTTTTTTTATTCAATTTCGGTTTAGTTACACAATTTATTTACTCTCTTTACTTCGAATTAAATATAATGAACCCAAAGGTTTCGTTAGTAACCATATTCCCACTGTATAATATATTTATTTATATTTTGATTAAGTGTAAATCCCATTTACGGATATATAACTTGAATAGTTACAAGGTTTACCATTCTGACGTCATACCGAAACATAGTTCCGTTATTGGATATAAATTTCCTTAATTTCAGACCAATGTAGAATTTAGTCAGGTACCTAATCTTTCCCTCACCCCCTCTCACTAGTCCATAGTCACTTTCAGATCCGGTTATATCTGGATTTGCCAAATTTCTATTTGCTTTGTAATTTCCGCGGCTAAAGTTTTCGTTCTGATTGGAGGAATTCTCCTACCTCTGGCTTTTTCGGCGCAATGTTATGAGAACAATCGAAGACACCTTGCAAGGAGCAGCTTGTGAATTTTGTGCTACATATTTTTCGGGAAGAATTCCAATTTCCAAGGACAACTAAGGTAACATATAATGTATTTCAATAGTTAAAGATTTACAATGGAATAGGAGCCCGAAAAATCCGCAAATTTTGGTAAAGAAGCTGCAATTCAGTGAAATAACAAATTCCAGTTCTGTTTACTAGGAAGCCATGTTTGCTGCCTATCGAGAATAGACAACAGTGAAAGAGTGACTTTATTTTTTTTATTTCAAATTCAAGTAGGGATTAGGGAAATTACGACCTGTTTGGTGCATGTTGTTCGTGTATTAAGTAAATGTGACTTTCTATTATTTATTCAGTAATCGCATGTACGTAGGTTTGATGGTTGTAAAGTGAATAATAATAATGGCAGCTTAAGTTAGCTTAAAAGGGCTCCTATCCCCTTTTCCAAATTGAACCAGTTCTAGCGGGGGGAATGGGTTAGTTATTGTTCGTTTTAGGGCCTTTTCCCCTTTCAGGGGAAGGGTCCCTCCATAAACCTCGTTAAGGTTCCCCCAGGGCATCAACTTTTGGCAATCATTATGTAAACAATTGGTCAGGTCAATTAGACCTAGTGTTTACCTTTCTCATTTTACCCCCTTTAAATTAAATAGAGCCGACTATGTATATATCGACAAGGGAGTACTGTATTTTAAATTTAATGTGTTAGGTTATTTTCGTCAACATGCATGTAACTAAATGGTGCATGTTTAGTTTAGTTAGTTGTCTTTATGTATAGTACTAACAGTGGTGTATGTAGTTAGTAGTTTTGTGTGAGTGTGTGAATTTTCGATTTGGACAGTGTATAAATATGCTTTAATTTAGTACCATTTTCCTAACATAAATAAACCAGAGTAAATATTAAATTTCTGATTAATGAGTACAAGTATACATTTCAGTACACGGTAAATTATGCCTCCACTACAGCGCCATAGTGTCAGTTTTCGGTAGTCAATTGTTTGTTGACAGTACGACATCGCATGACTTAGTGAGTTAGATTGTTTGATTTTGGACAGTTATTCTCAAATTACTTCCCGTGGACATGGTTTTCGGTTCGGATGAGTATACCTTCGTATAAAATAGCATGAGATCTTACTGTACTGAAAACTTCAGCTTGCTAGGTCCAGTAGTTAATGAATAATCCGCTGAAATAAAGAACACCTATTTTCTTAATAGAAGTAAAGCCCATATGCTGTTACTGTTTGTTTAAAAATGTAGTATTAAATTCTTTTTTCCCGTGGCTGTCGAAAATTCTATTGTTGCTTCAGTTTTATCAACAAATCAGAAATAGATTAATCATTGACAATTTAACTTTCCGTAAATACATGTATGATTTTTTTTTTTAAACCTGCAAGGTAAATACAATTTGGGTGCTTCGAAATAAAGAGTACGTGGTTCGATGAATGTGATCGTGTGGTGGTTTGAGCGTGATAGATTGTGATAGTTATATATATATATATATATATATTTATTACTGCGTAATGTAGATATGTGTATGGCCTGCGTGTAAAATGTACGAAATAGGGTGTTTATAAAATATTACTTCGTGCGAAAATTAGTAGATAATGAATGAATGTAATGATATGTTAATAATATGATATATAATATGAACGAGATGACGACCCCTATATTTAAATGGATAGGCCTAGTGAATTTTATATAGTGAAAATATGAAAATGATTACGAAAAAAAAAAAAATCTCTCGCGTTTTGACTTCCACACCGGTGCATTCATCCAACCGAGTTTGCTACTTGAATGTAAATTATAGTTGGGAATTGTGTGTTACTTTGCATTTATGTACCTCATAATAACAGCCTCAGATCTTAAGCCTTTCAATAGATAGAGTAGTATCATGTGGGACTTACTTCTAAAGGATGACAGAAATGATAATTAAGAAAACCAACTGCTATATCCTGTGATCATCGACAAGTACAGGTTTTGGTCATTTGTACCTTTAGCATTCATAGCCTCTCCGAGATTTTTTTTTTTTTTGTTGCTTACCTTATTTATTTATTGTGCAGTGTTCATATAGCTCAGTTCGGACTATCCGATTAAATTAACTGCTACTAAATATCGCGTACCCGGATGTCGACCCCTAGTCCCTTTAAGTATTTTCATTTCTTTTCTTAGTTTAATTAGACGAGGGAAATTAACGACATCCCAGACTGTGGCGTGTCTGCGCAGGGTAGCTATCGGTGAAGTTTGGCAATAGAAATCACCGATCCAAAATTCAGTTTATTTAATTTTTTTTTATTTTGGCAAATCACTAATTAGGGATATCCTAGCTATTACTCTAGTTTCATTACTGTCCTCGAACCTCCTTAGTTCTTCTGAGGGGTCGAATGTTTTTTTTTCTTACTTAGAGATTTCAAAATTGGGGACGAAGTTACCAGGTCCCTTTTCTCCCCTCTCCTTTTAACCTGCTGGTCTGGGCCGGATACGGGGATCGGATTTCAATCTTACAAACAAACTCTTGTGGGATTGGGATCTGATGGACACAGAACTTGCATCCTTGGCAGCAGGGCGCCCCTTGAGTCTACGTATTTGAGTAGACCACCCCTTTTGGCATTTTAATAATATTTTGGCTAAGGATTTTGTGGAGAGTGAAATTCGACTTCTGTCTTTGTAGCGTTAGTTATTTCTCACTTAAGTCTTTGGCGCCCCTATTCTTCGTCTTCTTTCTTTTCTATCTCTATCTCTGTCTTTATTACTTAGAGATTTTTTTTTTAAATTTTTCAACCTTGCCCCCCCCTCCGGTTTCTTAAACTCATAAAACATACAATATTCATTTCACTTATTTCGATCGTATGTACTAACTGAGACATCGAAGGATGCAATTCGTGGAGGTATTGCAGCACAACTCAGGACCATTTTCGCGATATTCAATCCACCACGGGAGAAATTGACGGGAAGGTACACTATGCTTTCAGATTCCTAGAAACCTTCGTTATTCATTGATCATACAACTTATATCAATTGATTACTGATTTCTGGTTTTTATTTCTATTGATCGGTCATATAGTGTGTATGTATTAATAGTTTGGGCCCACTAGTTTCGAATAACGTTGATTTTTTTTTATACATATATATATGTACTTACATAGTTTTAAGAGTTACGTGCCTGCTTTATTTGTTGCATTTTCCACCTCTTATATCAACTCATTAAATAACACCAGCTATTTTTTTTGTATATATACGCGGATCTTTAGTAAATTGAAAATGATTATTGATTATCGGGTTTATTCATATGAAATACAATGTTGCAACCTTATGAAGGAAAAAAGGTGAATTTTGATAGTCAGGGTTTTGTTTTGTCTTTGAGCCAAATAAATATAAATATTTATAAAATATGAATACTTGTCGAATATGAACGGTTATGTAGAATTTAAACGTCGACGAAATATTAAAGTGAAGTTTATTGTATGGATTGATATGAATATATATATATATATATATGCGAGTATGTATGTAATGGGCTCGATATTTACCCTGATCTCGTTAGGTTGCCATAGATTTTTGACACCCGGTATTAATTAACTATTTGTGATATATAGTATTCCCGCATAAATTGTCATAAATTACTTTCGTTGAGTTGTTATTAATTTCTGTAACTATTAGAGTGGAATATAATGTTAACTACTGCATGTGAATAAAACAAGTAGCGGGTCGTAAGATAAATAAGAATAACCCTAATCCTTACCCAAATTTACTTTGCGAGTGAAATTAGCAACCTACGAAACAGTGCGCCCCTCCAACGACTTTTTCCATCGGTAAACATGAAACAAATCCTTCCCCTGCGATCGGAAACCAAACTATTCAATATTTAGAATCTTTTGACTACAAGTTCTATACTAGGAAAAAATTAGTGACCTTAAATTCAACGAACTGAAATCTGTTTAATAAGTTAAAGTGAATACCGGAACATGGAAATAGGTTCCCAATATCTGTGACTGGATTTGATAATTTTTCTTTAATATTAACAAACTTTGAAATTTTAGATCAAGTGCGTCGAGTGACAAAGTGAAAAATATAAACATATATGTGATATGAAGTAGTTAGTTGTCTATAGTTAAAACAAAACCAATTGAATACTCTCATGGACACTAACCACAGTGCGTAAAGAGAGTTAAGAAAAAAAAAGGGGAGCTATTATCGACGTAAAAACAAAGACTCATAAAACTGTCGATATGTCTCCTATTGAGACAAGAACTCAATAAAATATTACTAAAGTGTTTTTTTTTTGAATGATTAACCAATTATTTTTTCTCTTTTGCCTGCAACGATATGTATTCATTGCATTGAATTTTAAATATATCTTGACCCTTTAAGTTTTTTTTTCTTTCTTCTTTTTTCTTGTTTCGCCTTTGGTTTAATTCTTTTTCATGTAATTCAACTTTTAATATATATATATAAAAGGAGAAATGTGTTATTTGATCTTGTTGCAAGTAGCGAATTTCTGTGCATGTTTATGAAACATTCTTTTCATGTATTAAATTTTCTTGTTATGTCAAACTAAACCTTTTTCTATTGAAATGTAATAAATGTATATAGCAATGTAGTTAGGTTAGTTTAATTTAACTAAATACAACCCGAAGTATACATTGTCCTGTATGAATGTGTGTGTGAGTGAAATGTAGGTTTAGTATTAAGTGCATCCATTATCTTGTCATACATGTGTAATTTATTATAATTATTGGTAGTTATCAATTGAACTCATTGAATGTTAATACTAACTTAAGTTGGCTCTATGAAGGAAGAAAAAAGGACGGAAGTAGCCTGAGCGAATGATCATCATGAGAGAACTGTGAAAGTCAAAATCTTCGACACATATGTGATACTCTGATTTTTTTTTTCCTGTGGTCGTTTCTAACATGCCATCAACTTCGTCGTTCATTTTTCAAATATTGAATATTAGTCTAAACTTTCTGGAAATATTGAATAAACGGTAAAATCAAACTTTCTCATCTATCTCCGAGCTAGATTGGGATAATTCGGTAATTGGGGTCAAATGGATCTAGATCGGGGATGTATGGGTTAACATGTGTCTATCTTTGATCACCCTAATACCAGACATTCACCCAATAGCTATTGGAAATGATCCCAATTAGATAATTATTCACTTTCCTTTACCATATTCCTCAAAATATCCAGTAACAATTTCCTCTTTAGCACCTTCTTACTTTACCTCTTTCCTCTTCTATCTTCCTCTTCCTTTCTTCATCTTCTTCTTCTATTTTTTTTTTAATAAAACTGAAAGGGGGGTCGTGACTGGGAATTCTATATGTAATAAACACGGTCATGTATTTATTTATTTCATTTTATTTTCTTTAGAAGTCCGATAAAAAGTTTTCTCGTTTCGATCGAACCTAGTATGTTTCGAAATTAAGAAATGGAAACTATATTCCAATATAATTAGGCATAAGCTGATAGCTTCATGAACATCCCTACCAGGGATGAAGGGTTCCCACTCACGACTTATTCTGTGCATCACTTTTGTTGCAGATTTTTTTTCTTTTAATCAGTTTTAGATTAAAAGCGGTGACAGGATTCGTTGTTATGGCAACAGTGGTTTCTATGACAACGGCCCCCCTTTTACCAGTTTTAGAATGGAGACACGTGACAAGACTGTTGCCATGGTAACCATGATTACTGTGGTAACGGATCTGAAAAGGCTTATTGAATAATACCAGTTATCATGCCAATCAGCTTGAATTGGTGAATCGCGACAAGAATGTTTGTCATGGCAACGCTTGTTTCCATGGCAACGGATCTCCGTTTAAATGGCGACTGATAGATTTGAAATTTTTTAAGAATGTAAAAGAGTGAGGTTGAAGGCATGTTGAATTGATTACAATATTGAAATTAATACGAGAAATTTTATAGTCAAGTGAAACAAGTAGAGTCGTTGGCTACTTTGTCATTTTTGTTTCCTTTTCTAAGGGGGAAAAAGAGAAGGAGTGTCAAAATTTTTCTAAAATAGAACTAAACGCTAGAAGGGTTTCAAGGAAGGAAAGAGAATGGGAGTCCTTTAATTTATGAATAATACTTGTCTGGATAGCGAATAAGTATTTTATAGTATATGTGTATTTCTGATATATATCTTGTCTTTTGTAAAGTGTAAAGTGTCTCAAAACTATGGCAACAAAAAAGGTTGTTGTGTCACAGGACGAGTGTGATGTCACGTGCACTCAATGCACATTAAACGAAAAAGAGAAAAGATCTCGCGCCCCGCGGAGACTTATAAGATGTACCGGTTGTGGACTAAAATGGATCCACTTTGCTTGCTCCAATTTGGACGATACTGCTGAAAATGCAGAAAAAGTTCAAACCGGCGAAATAATGAAATATTGTGAGGAGTGTGAAAGGGACCGAGGCCAAATATCTCCAGCGGAGATATCTGACCTCGACGATGAGGAAAAGAGTGGAAATCAAAGTGATTCTCGGGATCAGACGGCAAACCCGAAGGAAGGAATGTCATCTGGAGGGTCTGACACGTCTGCATTAATTCGCCAGATGATGGAGATGATGAACGAAAGATTTACTAACATGGAACAAAATAATACAGAAATGAGACGTGAAATAAATGAAAAGTTTGATACCTCGAAACGAGAGACCGACGCTCGATTCGAGGTATTAAACAATAAAATTGACCAGATCTGTTTAGACTTTGCTTCTTCGATGAGCAAATTGAAAGAGCAAACATCTACTGAACTGGAGCAGGTTAGATACCGGGCCCAACAGTCTACTGAGCAGCTCAGAGACGAAACAAATAAAAAATTCAACGAAATAGATATAAGGTTTGAGAGTACAAACAAAAGATTTGGTGACATCGAACAAAAAGTTGAACAGCAGCAGGCTGAAATAAGTAGATTGAATGTTGTAATATCCGACCTATCAATAGAAACTAAACTAAAGTCGGTTGACCAAAAAATTAGTCGAATTCAAACCGAAGTAGACAGTATTAAGGGGAATATTACTAAATTGCAAATTGCCAAGTCTGATATCTCCTATCCTTTTCCTGATGGCGATTCTCCAGGGAAAATTCTCCCAGAAACAAGTAATGTCCTCCCGGGTAAGAGTCAAGTGTTGCCCGATGCACGGGACACAGCAATGTATTGCCCCCCGCATCAGCCAACCTCGAAATCATGGTTGAGTAATTTTGATGTACCGATGCAGTCGAGTGTTGTGACCACAACAGTCACTAGCGTAAATGCTCACTCTACTTTTGGAATGGTACAATCGTACAGCGTGCTGCCAGGAGGGGAAAGGAGATGTGCCGGACCGTCGGTTACTACCGTGGTGGGTCCTAAGTTTGAACCTTACATGGTCAACACAAATTACAAAACCTCTCTTGGTCATATGGGAGCGTTCAGTTCAGTGACCACTCCGTCGGTGGCAAATCCGGTGACAACCCCAACTGCTCAGGATAACGCGTTGATTCCACTGGATTCTTTTCCTGCCCCGTATAGTATGAGCTCTAAAGTTTCCCTCCGGGATATTGAACGTTTTCCCACTTTCGATGGGAACATTACTAACGGGTTACCTCGAGTTTTCCTGCGGAGACTGCAGCAATATTTAGACATGTATAAACTTACTGATGGGGAACGCCTGCAGATAGTTGAAAAATGTTTGATCGCCGCTTCGGGCGCATGGTTTGCTTCGGTTAAATACCAAATCCGGACGTTTAGTGATTTTTTGATTCTTTTCAAAGAAGAATATTGTAATGAGCACATCGAACGGCTCCAAAAGAGAAACTTACAATCACTCCGGTATGATCGCTCCAAGTATGGGTCCCTCTTGGACTATGCTTGGAAAATTATCGAACTATATTATCAGATAGCTGAACATCCCTCTCAGGCTGAACTTGTAGATATTATAGTTAACGCTCTTCCACCCGATGAGTCCCGGGCCATAGCGTCCCACTTGTGCCAAACGGTGCGAGAAGTCACCTCACGTTTAGCTGCCTTGTGCGGCAAGGAAGTTGGTGGTCCACCAAAACGATACTTCGCCCGACAGGCGAAAATTCTAAAACCGACGAAGACGAAGGTAACGGCAAGTTGCCAGACAGATTTCCTGAGTTATACCCAAGCTGGATCTCGTTATCCTAGTGGGTATGGCTCAGAAAACAACAATAATGGCCGGCGACTATTTAGGAATCGGCCCATGTTCAACAATCGCCGGAGTTATCGTCCCTATGACCGTACCAACATGGAATCGAACCCGGGTAGGGGCGATAACACCAGGAGGAATTTTAACAGGGCGTACGGAAGAAGGGAGAACGGTAATAGTCAGAATAATAGTAACAATAATGTAAATCGACCCCAGAATTCAGTCCCTTCGCAAGTGCGTGGTAACGGTGAGCCTAGAACAATATTAAATGGGAGTGATAGTCGCGAAACGGCGGTAAAGTCGACAAACTAACGCCGCAGTTACCTGATGAAATGGGGGAGGATAACTGCGGGTACATACACCCCATTAACCACAAAATGCAATATTCTAATAATAGTAAATCCGAGTTTCAGATACAAGAATACCCCTCACCGAATTCCTTAGAATTTATAATAAAATTCGTAATCGATGAAGAGCCATTTGCGGTGGGGGAAGAAAGTTATTTCTCGGCATCTCCCAGCCTAAGAGGAAGTATCGGTGGCGTTGAACTTGTTGCTACCATTGATAGTGGTTCGGAGCTCTGCCTAATGGACTGGGAGGTGTGGAGAAGATTGAAACAGCGCTTCCCTTCTGCAAAATTAAGGCCGTACACGGGTCTTACACTGGGTGCATTTGCTGGGAAGGAAAGTTTTTCAGTTCAAGGGGTTCAAAATTTCAATCTTAATATTCAAGACCATATTTTTGAAATAGCTATTTTTGTTATTAAGTACTTGCGAACGGATTTGATCTCTCTTCTCCGAGTACCCACGTCGTGTTAATGCGCCTCCATACAAAATTCAACTAAAAGATAACGAACCAGTTGTAGGACCTTGCTATTCTGTCCCACAAGCAATGCAACCCGAGTTTGAGGCCGAATTAAAGAAATGGTTACGGTTAGGAATTGCTATAGAACAGATGTCCCCATACAGAAATCCTATTCATGTTGTCAGAAAGGCCTCTGGGGGCGTACGTCCCGTTTTGGACCTCAGGGCTACCAACTCAAAAATTATTTCTCCACAAGCACAGGTTGAACCAATAGACGATTTATTACATCGTGTTTCACAAGCCACTTGGTTCTCATCTTTTGATGCGTCTAGTGCCTATTATGGGATCAGTTTACACAAAGAATCATATCAATGTACTAGCTTTGTGTATAAAGGAAGGCAATATTGTCTTACCGTTTTGCCACAGGGATTGAAGAGCAGTCCTGCTGTTTTTCAATCCGTTATGACTAATTTTTTCAACGACTCAACTCGTTCTTTTGTAGTTTTATACCTTGATGATGTTATGGTAAAATCGATCACGGAAGAAGAACACTTATCTCATTTAGAAAGAACCTTTGAAATTTTCAAGAGGGCAAATTTTTCCTTAAATTTTCAAAAATGTAAGTTCTTCGCACGGGAGATAAAATTTTTAGGTCATATCATTAGTGGCAAAACGATAAGGGTCGACCCTAAATTAAACGAACCCATTCGTTGTTTCCCGATTCCGAAATCAAAGAAGGCATTACAAAAGTTCCTAGGCCTCATAGGATGGAGGAGAAAGTTCGTACCAAACTTTTCTGGACTTACCGCTAAATTATATCAACTACTAAAAAAGGATCAAAAATTCACATGGAACGATGAAATATTGGAAACTTTCCATAAGTTAAAAGAGCTTATTAGCAATCCGCCTGCTCTAAGTCAGCCAGATTTCTCCCTGCCATTTCACATACACAGTGATGCGTGTATGGAAAATCTGGCTGGCTATCTTGCACAATATCCCGCAGGTCAAGAAGATCCTAATGTCATCGGATATGCTAGTCGACGGGTAAAGCCTTACGAATTGTCTCTGTCGATCTCTCAGTTGGAACTACTGTCCGTTCTGTTCCTATGTGAGCACTTTGAACAACATATTATGGGTCGTATCACGTATGTTCATACCGACAATGCAGCAGTTACTCATGCTTTCACTCAGAAGAACCTTGAACCAAGAACCACCAGGATCCTACTTAAATTACAGAAATTTGATTTAACATTTCAGCACTGTCCAGGCCGCGAGAACATTATCGCCGATACACTTAGTAGGTACCCGCCTGAGGTATTGCTTGAACCCGAAACCCATTATGTGCATTTCCTAACGAAAACACAATATGCTGACATTGATTTAAATCATATCAAGAAAAATCAAGAAACTGATGAATTATGTCAAACGTTCTTAAGGCAATTTGAAAATAGTGGTAATCAGAATAGAATCGCAATGCATTGTGGGTTAATGTACATAAAACCGTTGCGAGTTCAAAAATGGCTTTTAGTAATACCTCAGGCTTGTATTCACCAAATTATCAGTATTGTTCACTCCACAGGTCATTTTGGAGTTCAAAAATGTTATCGCTTTTGTCGCGCAATCTTTTATTGGAAAAATCAAAAAGCTACCATAAAAAATTTCATCCGAAACTGTATCCAATGTGCGGAAACAAAGTTCGCAAACCGAACCATAGCTCAGCAAGAATATCACATAAGAGCAAATGTACCCCATGAGACTCTGGGAGTGGACCTTATTGGGAAATTACCACCTAGCCAGGGATACTATTATATTTTATCACTAATAGATATTTACTCTCGTTTTGTTACTTTTCTTCCGCTCAGAAAAGCACATACCAAAGAAATAATAACGGTACTAGAGAGAAGATATTTTCACCTTTTACCATATCCTCAAGAATTCTTAAGTGACAGGGGCCCACAGTTCCAGTCCAAACTGTGGCAGGATTTCTGTGCTAAGTATAAAATTAAACACAAGAAAACAGCTAGCTATTCTCCTCAGGGTAACAGCATAACAGAGCGCAGCCATAAAGAGCTCAATAGGTTAGTTCGGTTATGGTGTAATGAAGATCAAACCACCTGGTATAGATATCTTGTAAAAATACAGGACCTTCTTAATAATTCTTATTGCTCAAGTATTGGTTGCACGCCGGCGGAATGCTTTCTGAGTTACTCTGCTGTTGACAACTACCGGAAGGTGTTCCCATGGCCAAAACAATTAGATTCCGTTGAAAATAGGTTTAAATTTACGGAGATAGATATAAATTCACGAAATTCTAGTAAACGGTCAACACATTCTGTTACTCTGGAGGAAGGTCAACTAGTAATGCTGAAATTACACAACTTATCGTCAATAATAAAGCAGGAATCCGCCAAATGGATGAAAATTTTCACTGGCCCGTTTATCGTGAAAAAATTATTAAAAAACTGCGTTGTTTTGTATAATCTCAAAGGCGAAAGTATCGGAACTCACAATTTTCGAAATTTAAAGATTTTCAATTGTACAGAAGATAAACGTAGTGAATTACTTGCGCAATACCCCAAGTAGATATAATATACTGTCCTAGAGTGACTGGTAACGTTTGAATGGGATGAATGAGTGTGTTAACTTAACAAGCATCATTAGTTAGTATTCCCAATTAGCAAAATTTTGTTATCCTAACAAAATTTTGTTAATGGGCCGGGGAAAACTGTAATGTACCATTACAGTTGAAAGTAATGGCAATTTTTTTTACGCACCCTGTACCTAGTAATTTTTTTTTTTATTCAATTTCGGTTTAGTTACACAATTTATTTACTCTCTTTACTTCGAATTAAATATAATGAACCCAAAGGTTTCGTTAGTAACCATATTCCCACTGTATAATATATTTATTTATATTTTGATTAAGTGTAAATCCCATTTACGGATATATAACTTGAATAGTTACAAGGTTTACCATTCTGACGTCATACCGAAACATAGTTCCGTTATTGGATATAAATTTCCTTAATTTCAGACCAATGTAGAATTTAGTCAGGTACCTAATCTTTCCCTCACCCCCTCTCACTAGTCCATAGTCACTTTCAGATCCGGTTATATCTGGATTTGCCAAATTTCTATTTGCTTTGTAATTTCCGCGGCTAAAGTTTTCGTTCTGATTGGAGGAATTCTCCTACCTCTGGCTTTTTCGGCGCAATGTTATGAGAACAATCGAAGACACCTTGCAAGGAGCAGCTTGTGAATTTTGTGCTACATATTTTTCGGGAAGAATTCCAATTTCCAAGGACAACTAAGGTAACATATAATGTATTTCAATAGTTAAAGATTTACAATGGAATAGGAGCCCGAAAAATCCGCAAATTTTGGTAAAGAAGCTGCAATTCAGTGAAATAACAAATTCCAGTTCTGTTTACTAGGAAGCCATGTTTGCTGCCTATCGAGAATAGACAACAGTGAAAGAGTGACTTTATTTTTTTTATTTCAAATTCAAGTAGGGATTAGGGAAATTACGACCTGTTTGGTGCATGTTGTTCGTGTATTAAGTAAATGTGACTTTCTATTATTTATTCAGTAATCGCATGTACGTAGGTTTGATGGTTGTAAAGTGAATAATAATAATGGCAGCTTAAGTTAGCTTAAAAGGGCTCCTATCCCCTTTTCCAAATTGAACCAGTTCTAGCGGGGGGAATGGGTTAGTTATTGTTCGTTTTAGGGCCTTTTCCCCTTTCAGGGGAAGGGTCCCTCCATAAACCTCGTTAAGGTTCCCCCAGGGCATCAACTTTTGGCAATCATTATGTAAACAATTGGTCAGGTCAATTAGACCTAGTGTTTACCTTTCTCATTTTACCCCCTTTAAATTAAATAGAGCCGACTATGTATATATCGACAAGGGAGTACTGTATTTTAAATTTAATGTGTTAGGTTATTTTCGTCAACATGCATGTAACTAAATGGTGCATGTTTAGTTTAGTTAGTTGTCTTTATGTATAGTACTAACAGTGGTGTATGTAGTTAGTAGTTTTGTGTGAGTGTGTGAATTTTCGATTTGGACAGTGTATAAATATGCTTTAATTTAGTACCATTTTCCTAACATAAATAAACCAGAGTAAATATTAAATTTCTGATTAATGAGTACAAGTATACATTTCAGTACACGGTAAATTATGCCTCCACTACAGCGCCATAGTGTCAGTTTTCGGTAGTCAATTGTTTGTTGACAGTACGACATCGCATGACTTAGTGAGTTAGATTGTTTGATTTTGGACAGTTATTCTCAAATTACTTCCCGTGGACATGGTTTTCGGTTCGGATGAGTATACCTTCGTATAAAATAGCATGAGATCTTACTGTACTGAAAACTTCAGCTTGCTAGGTCCAGTAGTTAATGAATAATCCGCTGAAATAAAGAACACCTATTTTCTTAATAGAAGTAAAGCCCATATGCTGTTACTGTTTGTTTAAAAATGTAGTATTAAATTCTTTTTTCCCGTGGCTGTCGAAAATTCTATTGTTGCTTCAGTTTTATCAACAAATCAGAAATAGATTAATCATTGACAATTTAACTTTCCGTAAATACATGTATGATTTTTTTTTTAAACCTGCAAGGTAAATACAATTTGGGTGCTTCGAAATAAAGAGTACGTGGTTCGATGAATGTGATCGTGTGGTGGTTTGAGCGTGATAGATTGTGATAGTTATATATATATATATATATATTTATTACTGCGTAATGTAGATATGTGTATGGCCTGCGTGTAAAATGTACGAAATAGGGTGTTTATAAAATATTACTTCGTGCGAAAATTAGTAGATAATGAATGAATGTAATGATATGTTAATAATATGATATATAATATGAACGAGATGACGACCCCTATATTTAAATGGATAGGCCTAGTGAATTTTATATAGTGAAAATATGAAAATGTTTACGAAAAAAAAAAAAAATCTCTCGCGTTTTGACTTCCACACCGGTGCATTCATCCAACCGAGTTTGCTACTTGAATGTAAATTATAGTTGGGAATTGTGTGTTACTTTGCATTTATGTACCTCATAATAACAGCCTCAGATCTTAAGCCTTTCAATAGATAGAGTAGTATCATGTGGGACTTACTTCTAAAGGATGACAGAAATGATAATTAAGAAAACCAACTGCTATATCCTGTGATCATCGACAAGTACAGGTTTTGGTCATTTGTACCTTTAGCATTCATAGCCTCTCCGAGATTTTTTTTTTTGTTGCTTACCTTATTTATTTATTGTGCAGTGTTCATATAGCTCAGTTCGGACTATCCGATTAAATTAACTGCTACTAAATATCGCGTACCCGGATGTCGACCCCTAGTCCCTTTAAGTATTTTCATTTCTTTTCTTAGTTTAATTAGACGAGGGAAATTAACGACATCCCAGACTGTGGCGTGTCTGCGCAGGGTAGCTATCGGTGAAGTTTGGCAATAGAAATCACCGATCCAAAATTCAGTTTATTTAATTTTTTTTATTTTGGCAAATCACTAATTAGGGATATCCTAGCTATTACTCTAGTTTCATTACTGTCCTCGAACCTCCTTAGTTCTTCTGAGGGGTCGAATGTTTTTTTTTTCTTACTTAGAGATTTCAAAATTGGGGACGAAGTTACCAGGTCCCTTTTCTCCCCTCTCCTTTTAACCTGCTGGTCTGGGCCGGATACGGGGATCGGATTTCAATCTTACAAACAAACTCTTGTGGGATTGGGATCTGATGGACACAGAACTTGCATCCTTGGCAGCAGGGCGCCCCTTGAGTCTACGTATTTGAGTAGACCACCCCTTTTGGCATTTTAATAATATTTTGGCTAAGGATTTTGTGGAGAGTGAAATTCGACTTCTGTCTTTGTAGCGTTAGTTATTTCTCACTTAAGTCTTTGGCGCCCCTATTCTTCGTCTTCTTTCTTTTCTATCTCTATCTCTGTCTTTATTACTTAGAGATTTTTTTTTTTAAATTTTTCAACCTTGCCCCCCCCCCCCTCCGGTTTCTTAAACTCATAAAACATACAATATTCATTTCACTTATTTCGATCGTATGTACTAACTGAGACATCGAAGGATGCAATTCGTGGAGGTATTGCAGCACAACTCAGGACCATTTTCGCGATATTCAATCCACCACGGGAGAAATTGACGGGAAGGTACACTATGCTTTCAGATTCCTAGAAACCTTCGTTATTCATTGATCATACAACTTATATCAATTGATTACTGATTTCTGGTTTTTATTTCTATTGATCGGTCATATAGTGTGTATGTATTAATAGTTTGGGCCCACTAGTTTCGAATAACGTTGATTTTTTTTATACATATATATATGTACTTACATAGTTTTAAGAGTTACGTGCCTGCTCTATTTGTTGCATTTTCCACCTCTTATATCAACTCATTAAATAACACCAGCTATTTTTTTTGTATATATACGCGGATCTTTAGTAAATTGAAAATGATTATTGATTATCGGGTTTATTCATATGAAATACAATGTTGCAACCTTATGAAGGAAAAAAGGTGAATTTTGATAGTCAGGGTTTTGTTTTGTCTTTGAGCCAAATAAATATAAATATTTATAAAATATGAATACTTGTCGAATATGAACGGTTATGTAGAATTTAAACGTCGACGAAATATTAAAGTGAAGTTTATTGTATGGATTGATATGAATATATATATATATATATATATGCGAGTATGTATGTAATGGGCTCGATATTTACCCTGATCTCGTTAGGTTGCCATAGATTTTTGACACCCGGTATTAATTAACTATTTGTGATATATAGTATTCCCGCATAAATTGTCATAAATTACTTTCGTTGAGTTGTTATTAATTTCTGTAACTATTAGAGTGGAATATAATGTTAACTACTGCATGTGAATAAAACAAGTAGCGGGTCGTAAGATAAATAAGAATAACCCTAATCCTTACCCAAATTTACTTTGCGAGTGAAATTAGCAACCTACGAAACAGTGCGCCCCTCCAACGACTTTTTCCATCGGTAAACATGAAACAAATCCTTCCCCTGCGATCGGAAACCAAACTATTCAATATTTAGAATCTTTTGACTACAAGTTCTATACTAGGAAAAAATTAGTGACCTTAAATTCAACGAACTGAAATCTGTTTAATAAGTTAAAGTGAATACCGGAACATGGAAATAGGTTCCCAATATCTGTGACTGGATTTGATAATTTTTCTTTAATATTAACAAACTTTGAAATTTTAGATCAAGTGCGTCGAGTGACAAAGTGAAAAATATAAACATATATGTGATATGAAGTAGTTAGTTGTCTATAGTTAAAACAAAACCAATTGAATACTCTCATGGACACTAACCACAGTGCGTAAAGAGAGTTAAGAAAAAAAAAAGGGGAGCTATTATCGACGTAAAAACAAAGACTCATAAAACTGTCGATATGTCTCCTATTGAGACAAGAACTCAATAAAATATTACTAAAGTGTGTTTTTTTTTGAATGATTAACCAATTATTTTTTCTCTTTTGCCTGCAACGATATGTATTCATTGCATTGAATTTTAAATATATCTTGACCCTTTAAGTTTTTTTTTTCTTTCTTCTTTTTTCTTGTTTCGTCTTTGGTTTAATTCTTTTTCATGTAATTCAACTTTTAATATATATATATAAAAGGAGAAATGTGTTATTTGATCTTGTTGCAAGTAGCGAATTTCTGTGCATGTTTATGAAACATTCTTTTCATGTATTAAATTTTCTTGTTATGTCAAACTAAACCTTTTTCTATTGAAATGTAATAAATGTATATAGCAATGTAGTTAGGTTAGTTTAATTTAACTAAATACAACCCGAAGTATACATTGTCCTGTATGAATGTGTGTGTGAGTGAAATGTAGGTTTAGTATTAAGTGCATCCATTATCTTGTCATACATGTGTAATTTATTATAATTATTGGTAGTTATCAATTGAACTCATTGAATGTTAATACTAACTTAAGTTGGCTCTATGAAGGAAGAAAAAAGGACGGAAGTAGCCTGAGCGAATGATCATCATGAGAGAACTGTGAAAGTCAAAATCTTCGACACATATGTGATACTCTGATTTTTTTTTTTTTCCTGTGGTCGTTTCTAACATGCCATCAACTTCGTCGTTCATTTTTCAAATATTGAATATTAGTCTAAACTTTCTGGAAATATTGAATAAACGGTAAAATCAAACTTTCTCATCTATCTCCGAGCTAGATTGGGATAATTCGGTAATTGGGGTCAAATGGATCTAGATCGGGGATGTATGGGTTAACATGTGTCTATCTTTGATCACCCTAATACCAGACATTCACCCAATAGCTATTGGAAATGATCCCAATTAGATAATTATTCACTTTCCTTTACCATATTCCTCAAAATATCCAGTAACAATTTCCTCTTTAGCACCTTCTTACTTTACCTCTTTCCTCTTCTATCTTCCTCTTCCTTTCTTCATCTTCTTCTTCTATTTTTTTTTTAATAAAACTGAAAGGGGGGTCGTGACTGGGAATTCTATATGTAATAAACACGGTCATGTATTTATTTATTTCATTTTATTTTCTTTAGAAGTCCGATAAAAAGTTTTCTCGTTTCGATCGAACCTAGTATGTTTCGAAATTAAGAAATGGAAACTATATTCCAATATAATTAGGCATAAGCTGATAGCTTCATGAACATCCCTACCAGGGATGAAGGGTTCCCACTCACGACTTATTCTGTGCATCACTTTTGTTGCAGATTTTTTTTCTTTTAATCAGTTTTAGATTAAAAGCGGTGACAGGATTCGTTGTTATGGCAACAGTGGTTTCTATGACAACGGCCCCCCTTTACCAGTTATATATATATATATAGATGCAATCCGAACTACCGTAATACATTCAAATTTCAAGGCTTTCCCACTGGGAATCAAACCCAGGACTCTGTCTAATGAAGGTGCGCGTGCTAGCCACTAGACTAGGCAAGTGTAGACTATACGAGCAAACAGAACTGCATTTATGAGTGTACTCTTCAATAGATATTCGTTGCAAGATATGTCAGGGTGGGGGTTAAAGATGGAGAACGGATTTTGAGGAAGAGGTACAGAATTCCAAATAAATTTATTTTTATCAAAGCTCACAAATCCATTCAGGATTAATAACAAGTCAAAATTCAAACTACTTTTCTCAATTTCAATTTCCTTGTTGTAATATTGTTTTTCACGGGGCACAAAATTCGTAGTCACGCACAGGTATACTCAATTTGTTTTAATGCTTTGTACTCAGGTGGATGACTCCTTGGAACGCACAATCTTTGACCCACCTTTAAGAGAAATGTATTTCATGGTTGTGTAGAAAAAGTGCGTCAGAATTTTAGAGAGGAGCAAATAATCTAAATTCGAATCTTTAAGTATTTAAGTCAAAAAATGACCATAATGTTATTTTTGGAAGTAACATTTCTTTACACACTTATTATTCTAAACAAAAAGAAAGTTAACATATACAAACCTAAATGTAAATGATGCCATTAATAAACTAAAATTTTCCAACCTTAATAAAAAGTTTTATTAGAAAGATTACAATCTATACTATATATAAATATGAAAGGCCATACAGAACGACCTTGATGCGGTAGACTCGGGTTCGATTCCCGGCTGGGACTTAGATTCGGACAAACATAAACCATGTTAACACTGTAACCGTAATATAACACCTGAAACGCTAACTGCAATACATTGTCTGTGAGACCGGTATTAGTCCACCAGCGAACGAGTGCGGGCGGCCGATTTTGGAACTAAAATACAAACAACAATGTTTCTAACCGGATCACTTGTAATTAATCTATCACAGTTGTTTTTACCCTGTTCATAATAAACCACTTCACGCATATGTTCAAGTTAAGACAAACACAATTTTAAAAGTTATGGAAGTTATTTTCAGAACATTTTAAGGGACTGCAAAAAAAAAAAAAAAAAAAAAAAAGTACATACACTCTCTATATTAATATGACAATAACTTGCGAATAAACTAACCTCAGTGTTGTACAAAGGAACACTGAGGAACTTCGTAGCATTAGAGTGTAAGGAATTCCTAATTCATCTGTTAACGAAACCTCGAAGTTCATCTTTGTGAATCAAAGTTATACTTTGGCAACTGCGCTTTCATTGTCTAAAGCAAGTTCTATTGTGTAGTTTTGAGATAAGGCGTCTTCGAAATTGCTACCAATTTGGACCATGTGATCGATCGATTGACAGTACCTTCAGTAACAAATTTGCATTGAGATCATTTTCGGATGTGCTGCAAAAGACTGGTGAGAGAGAAACTGATAATCTAACCGCCTCAGAAGGAGATTTGGATCCGCCCCTAATTAAGAAGGTAGATAAAGATAACTTTCTCTGATATCTAACCTGTCATTATTTAGCATGGTTTGGTAATTTAAAAATCCAGTATTTCTACCATATTTTGAAAAAAAAAAATATTTAAAAGAAATAAACCCAATGTTACATTGAGGCGGTAGGGGAGCGATTAAAATTTAAAGTGGGGAGCCTGACAATTGATTTCTTATAGCTCGTGAAATTCAGAAAAAATGAACTTCATATTATAAAAGAAATACAAAATACATTTTCAGGGTAACTCTTACATTCATTATGTTGTTATAAAGTTAATGGTACTTTTGAAATTGATTAGAGTGAATAGATATGTATTTAAGTAACAAAACCACTTGCGTAAGTTTTTCAAAATATCAAGTTATAAGAACGAAGTTTGTCTTCCACTGCTATCTCATAGCTCAAAGATACCGGCGATGAAACAATTGGCCGGAAATCTACGTAGCACATTTTAGTACTTACACTTGAAATAAAAATATAGCTGTTTAAAGACGATTGATTACCTTTGTCTTTGAATTTCATATGTGCACACAGGATTTGTTAAACAAGACCGTACATCTGATATGTTTGAACTATATGCAACTTATGCTCACGGGCTAAACTCAGTCTTCTGAAGTCAATCGACAAATGATTACGTATTACAGACACAAAGACAACACTAGGCTCCCAAGTTTCAAAATTATATTGTGTATGAAAACAGATAATAGAATTAATTCTTTGTCACAAGAGACCTAGGGTCTGAAAGAAATTCAGAAGGAGTTCAAAGAGAATTTCTATACTCATAAAAAAAGTTGTGAATTTATTCTGTATTGAACCAATGATATTTATGCTTACATTACCCATACGCTGATGTTTTATCGATACTTTTATTTCACATTTATCAAAAGGCTGGATTACGATTATAATCCAGAAAGAAAGATACATTGTAATCAGGTTTTACAAGGCAATCCCGAAAGACAAGCTATCCAATCCCGTAGCCCTTTAAAAAATTAAGAAACATTTATTCTGCACTTCCTTTTCCCCCAAAGGGTTCACATTAATCGAAACAATGAAATGAAATTTCTTTAGTTTAACGTCCCATGATTATGCTCTTTATGCTAGAGGAGACAGATGATTAATGAAAGTGAAACATTATAAAATTAATTGTTGGGCTCTCACAGAACCACGTACAACAAAGACACATGCGCTAGCCAATAGACCAACGGAGAGAACTTCCACAGTTGTCGAGTGGAAACGTATCGGAATTCTTTCTTGGCTACAACTCAAGAAATTAATTTAGTTGTCAATCGATAGACCTACATTAAAACAAATACAAGCATCGCGAGCCCTAACTTGATTTAAACTTACAGTTACAAAATATTGCGCAAGTATCTAAGCTACCAACCCATAATTAATATTTTAGTCATTACATCTTATTACTGAGTTTTACAGGTTTCTACTGTTTTATAATGAAATCAAATAAAACGTAATCAATTTTTTAAATATAATCTGCTTAATACACGGTAGAAACTCACTTGTATGCTATCTTGTTCTTAAATTGTTAATTTCCATGCATATGCCACTATCCACAATACATCTGCACTACTGCAGGAATAACCGTTACTGCATTCAATAACAACTATATAATTTATGGAGTTCTTTATTAAGCGAAACAGATTAGGCTACTTATAACATGTAAACTGCAACTTTTGAAAATCGTTGGATACACTGCAGAGTGACGCTCTCCGTTCCCCTGTCCCACCGCGCTTACCTAGAAACTGATGTAAACACTACACTAGCGCCCTCCACGAAAAACCGCACTAATATCCTGGTCAGGTAATACATTGATTTTTATTTATAAACAATGCAGTTTTACAATTTAAGCGACAAAAAGCAACATCTTTACGTTATTCTTTCTTCAGTTATATATAATGTTTAAAAGTATATGCTTTAAGAACTTTTGTTAAATACAAATCTATTACGAAAAGGTAAAATGCACCATGGGTATGGTAGACCATTCTCGTTCTTTCTGAATCGACCAAAAATACACTTAGCAAGTTTACTATTATCAATAAGTAGTCCAGTTTTCTCCGGTATCTCACATTCCATTTCATCATTTTTTTCATTTTCATCTACACTAACACACACGTAACTTGAGTTTTTCCATGTTTCTACTTGTGAAAGTACACAATCCGTATCAACATCGGAGTCATCTATAGGATCATTTATTTCACTGCCACTGTCACTAAGTTCTCAGTCATCTAACATCAACCTGATACGATCTATAGGCACAAATCTGTTATCTCTAACTGAAACGTTTTAACTTGTACTTGGCTGTTCCATGATGACTAAAGTAAACCATGTGTTACCAGTATAATAACAAACTGCTAACTACTATATAATAAAACTAGTCGAAATAGCAAAATAGCGTATATAGCGTACAACGTAATATGCGGTGCGAAAGACCGCTATTCAGTATCTAAGACGAGAAGTGTTTCGAGAAACAAACAATAACAATAAAGTCACCCACTCAAACTGCGAAACAACAAGATTATTGTGTAGAGGGTTAAAGGGGGTGAAGCTACTGAGACGTAGAGGAAGTCTAAGTGAATAAGGGCTACCGCACGACAAAAACAAATATTGTTGAAGGTCTCACAGTCCGATATTATCGTTAAGGTGTTAAGCTGTAGGTCGACATCTCATATAGCTTCACTGCTGAACCCACATATTCACAGGTATCAAAACAGAAATGGTAAGAGATATTGAGAAATTAGTATTTATATACATTCTGTCCCAAGAGTAGATTCTATCTCAATCCTTAACCCTATACAGAAAACGGTTTGAATATTGATTCTTACAGTGAAAAAAGTAGTAGATACTGAGAAATGTTCTCTCGATTTGTAACCAAGGTTTAAAGACTTTTTCTAAACTTTGACTTAGAGCCAGAAATAGTAGAAATCTACTATATTTTTCAATATTCGATGTTATTCTCATAGAATGTAAAATGTGACAGGTGACTGTATACAAGTTTTTTACTCCCATTTCTTAAGTTAAATGCATGCAGCAATTATTACTAAAACATTTATTTCTGAAATGTGAACAAAACTACAAATATAGGGTATTTTCGGAAAATTTTGTTTAAAATAAACTAACTCTGGAAATAATTTGAAACGGGAGCTGTTCTCCAACAACATTCATTGCCGTGTTACTTCAGATAGCAAGGTTGAGATATCATACCCGAAACATACATTTAGCACCTGTATGACTGGATTTTACCCAAACAGCTGATTTTGTGACCATTTGAGAATGGTTGCACGTATTTTACTATTAGAGTACTGTTTGTCAATGAACACTTTGTAAAACATGTTGAAGATGCCCTACGTATCATTTTGGGACCTCTTCTCGTGTATCAATTTTGGTCCTTCAATTCCTACTGGGTATCCTTCATTACGTTTCTGGCAGTGAAATAATTAGCGTTAACCACGAGGCGAGACGAGTAATATGATTTTTTACCCTCGTCTCGTAACGTCTCGATTTTCGTAAAGTTCCTTTCGTTTCGATTCTCGAAAAGCTACTTCCGTTTCGTCTCGAAATTTTTCTCCTCTCCTTTTGTAAATTTATGTACAAAATATAAGCCCGATGTTTTCTTATTTTCATCTAGAAGTTATCAGGATTCTTCTGCGACACGAAGGAGTCACTAAGAGTGAGTTATAAAAACATTTGAATCATATTTTTTTTATTAGGGTACATTATGTAATAACTTGCCTTTCTTTAATTGTTGATAAATGCACTTCATTGTGTTCGTTTAATTACTTTATCAATCATGTAATCTTAAAATATTTTTTTAAGATCTAAGTGATTGGGTGAACTAGTGTTGCCTACGGCATTAAAGAAATTTCTTGTTTCATTTTGAATTTTAAAAGGTATTTCTTGTCTCGTTGGCAACACTAAAAATAACATGAAATACTATTAACTTGAAGTGTCATATAATATCCAATGACGGATCTCTCTTGTGAAAATATTCCCTTACTCAAGTAGTTATGGAGTATCTGATCTTATATAGTAATTTTGTCTGTTACTTAGGAATTCGTAAAAATTATATTATATTGTTGAAATTAAAACATTAAGTATCTCGAAAACACTTTCACACCCATGATAAAAGACAGTTATGGTTTCTCGGTATCCAATAATATAGGAATTACAGTAATTATTAGCAACACTGCTAAAACAGACACCGACATTTCGTTTTCTTCAAAAAGAAGTTTAGTTTTTAACCGAATCCAGTTTCGGTTTTCTTCGAAAAATACTGATACAGTTTTTCACCGAAACCGTTTTCTCCAAAGGTTTCGGATTTTATTTCTTCCGAAAACAGTGTGATTATCACCGAAGACGATATCTATCTATTTTTGTTGGTGTAATTCTCATTTAATGAAGTAAGAAAACAAGTTAATGAAGAAGTAAGAATTTTTTTTATGGAAAACCGAACTGGTTTTGGAAAACTGAAACCAGTTTGATGGCAAACCGAACTAGTTTTGGAAACCTGAAACAAGTTTGATAGAAAACCGAACCATATATATTGGTATTCAAGTTTTATGTTATACTGTAATATTATGTATTTAAGTGCATATGTAGACACTGTAATTGGGCAGTAATGCCTGTTGTGTTGATAAATAAATAAATAAATAAATATTTTGAAAAACTGAAACTAGTTTGATGGAAAACCGAACTGATTTTGGAAAACTGAAAACAGTTTGACAGAAAACCGTACTTTTCTTTAAAACTAAAACTAGTTTGATGAGAAACAGAACTGATTTTTTAAAACTGAAACCAGTTTGATAGAAAACCGAATTGGTTTTGGAAAACTGAAACCAGTTTGATAGAAAACCGATTCGGATTTGAAAACAAAATCAGTTTCAAAGTCCAGATTCTGTTTTCCTAAAGGATGATTTTTGTGACCACCATTAATTTCTAGCAACGAGACCTTCATCGAAGCACAAAAGCAATCTATGAAGGTGTGTAATATTAGATTGTATGAGAAACACAGTACATTATATTTTTTTTTCAAAAAAAATCTCTAGTACGTTAAAAATTAAGCAAGAGCAGTAAAGATGCCTCATCTGCAAAATAACTCACCTAATAAGTAGAGATTTCTACAGATTTGTATTCAAAGTACTGACCAATTAATATCATACCGTTCATGCATTTACTATTGGAAGTATTCGATTTTCAAATGAACTAACGACAAACCACTAGAGAATTCCAATTAGACAATCTTTTTCTTCTACACTAATGAATACGTTTAATTTCCCTTAGTACGTGTAAAATGCATTAATTAGATTGGAAATCCGTTTAGCATTAAAGCCATAAATAATAATTGTACTTTCAACTAATTATTCATAATTGATTAACATAAATGTTAATATATATTATTTTACTGTTTCAATGATGAAACAATTATTATAATTATTCCTGTGAGACTTAACAGTTTTACTGGAATGTTAATGCTATGATTATAATTGCCATTTACGTACTGTGTAATATTATTGGCATCTATGTATTTTCTTTTTTCATTTTACTCTTCTATTGGAGAATTTTTAAGTGGGATCAACCAGGTTAATTATTTAAACTTCCTTGTTTAAAATTGCTTTTTTTAGTTTTAGTAGAGATAGACGTATTATAGGCCTACCACTGAATCTTTATTTTGGATCAAAAGATCCAATATATTTCAATCAAAAATTTTCTTGTACGCCTTATATCTGGAGAACTACATACAGTGTAGCCAAACCCAAACTCAGTATGATGTTCTTATTCCGTATAAAAAGAGAGAGAGAGAGAGAGAGAGAAAACGAAAACTCGATTTAGGGGAAGTTCACAAATTTTGTTGCCCCTGATCCGAAAAATCCAATATACATCCTTCAGTCAAAAATTTTCTTGTACGCCTCATAGCCAAAGAACTTCATATAGTGTAGCCAAACCCAACTAATCACTTAACTCAGTATAATGTGCTTATTCAGTAAAAATACTCGATTTAGGGGCGGGTTAAAAAAATTGTGGCCTCTGATTAAAAAATCCAATATATTTCATTCAATCAAAATTTGACTTGTAGGCCTTATATCTGGAGAATTACATAGAGTGTAGCCGAACCCAAACTATACTTAACTCTGTGATGAGCTTATTCCCTAAAAAAAAAAAAAAAAAAAAAACAAAAAAAAAAAAAAAAAACGAAAAATCGATTTAGAGGCCGTTCAAAAATTTTATGACCCCTGATCCAAAAACGCATGAAAAGATCAAATATATTTGAATCAAAAATTTTCTTGTGCGCCTTATATCTAGAAAATTACATAAAGTGTAGCCAAACCCAAACTAGCACTTAACTCAGTACGATGTGCTTAGACCTATTCCGCAAGAATTACGAAAACTCGATTTAGGGTTTTCTACGTACTTCGTAAATTTATCAAACAAATAAAGTTATTCAATTCAATTTAACAGATGTAGGGATAATTTAGATTCTTCGAAAGTTTAAGTATCTTTCGTAAAGTAGATTTAATTTCTCTTACAGAAATACTCACTTCCTTGGCTATACATTTAATGAAATTTT
Source organism: Thermobia domestica (assembly GCF_964235325.1). Lineage (NCBI taxonomy): Eukaryota > Metazoa > Arthropoda > Insecta > Zygentoma > Lepismatidae > Thermobia > Thermobia domestica. The sequence continues at coordinate 171,379,782 of NC_137454.1, read as the reverse complement.
AAATGTATGACAATGTATAACAGGACAGTTCTTACATTTTCATTTAAGTTCACAATAGTTCTTACTGAAAATTTGAGATCTTTATATATCTTTAAATACTAATAAAATAATGCGCGTATATCTTTGTGTATAGATGTCTTCAGTTTTTCGCATAAATATTCATGAAATCTAATCGCATATGAAACCTTCGTCTCTTCAATCTTCGGGTTGGGGTTGGAGGTGGAATTATGGGGTTCAAAATGTGTGAAAGTTTCTGTTTTTAAGAACGCCTTACCTCTATGCAACCAACAGTACCTTATTGTTATGTGGGATAATCTACATAAAAGGATGTAATAATGTTCAATATTAGCGCAAGTTTATTAGAATAAAACGACTTGCTAAACTGGTTAATTAGCCTGGGAGTTGACCAGGGTACATTCTCATTTATGATCATCTCAGTCATTACGGGAGTACTCTCCTCGTGCAAAACAGTCTCAAGTTCCGAAAGTGTCACTGGACGTGGAAACTTATCATGTATTTTACCCTCCAATAGGTCTCACAAAGATTCAATAATGTTAAGATCTGGATGCTGAGGACACCAGATGAGACGTTCTACCTCGTCCCAATGCTCATCAAACCATGCGTCAATACACCCTGCAATGTGTATAGGGATGTTGTCATCTTGGAGCAGGAGTAGTTCACCAGGAAACACAGTCTGGACCATGGAATGAAGATGATCGCTCAGGATGCTGCAATAGTGCCGTGCATTGATTCTCCCACGCGGGACTACCAGTGGCCCAACACCATTTCACGATTTCGCCCCCAAACCAACACGAAGCCTTCTTCATGTTTCACAGTAGACACTAGGTAATCAAAAATGACATGCTTCTATAGGGGTTCTCCACACATAAACACGTCTTGTGATCTCAAATAACGAGAAGAAAAATCCGTTTGACCATATCACACGTTTTCACTGCTCTTGAATCTTTTTATGCCCTTGGCAACACTCTCTTCGCTTTACTGCATTACATGGAGTTAGCAACGGTTTGGGAACGATAACCGTCATGAGTGTTGGCAGCATATAGTTCCCTTTGAATGATTTTGGTTGATACAGGGTCCTGGAGGTAGTTGTTGAGCTCGGTGGTTAGCTGGGACACTGTTGTCTTTTGCTTTCAGGCTACTATTCGCTTTAACACACGTCGATTCATGTCGTTTAACTTTGATTTTCACCCACTGTTCTGCTTAGCTGATGATGAATTAATTACCATGTTGTCTGTGGGCTATCATAGCAGTTGACACTGTGGTCCTAGCTACACCAACAAGTGCGGCTGTTTTTGTCATAGAGGCGAGCTCCTATGATCATGCCTCTGTCGAAATCCGGGAGGTCTGACATAGTTGCATTTGACGGATAGCAGAATGATCACATTCAAACCATACAACAACTGATGATAGACTGACATCTTCGCCCTTTTTGCTACTTGGTGGCAGACGTCTGTGATGGATGTTGCAGATTGGCCACGAGGGGGACTACAGGCCTGTTTACAGCTAGGTGTTCGTAATATTTTGTCCAGTGCATGTATATATATTATAGATGTTATAGAAAAATAAAGCTTTATTATTCTATAATAAAAAATATATATATGCTTAATTTTTCTATAATATCTTGCTTAAGACGGGATTAAATTCTGGAATTTTCCCTTGCGTACTTCACTGGCCCAAAAATTACCAAAATAACTGGGTTCTTAGAATTTTTTTCTAAGAAATTGTGTCTGTTCTTCACCTAAGCTCTGGAAGAAAATTCTGCGTCCACGTGACAAAATTTAGCGTTTTTGAGGAAGTAGGCTGTACATCAAAGCTTATTACGATAATGTTAAGCTTTCTGTATTTATCACTTGCATTTTTGAATAATAGAAAACTGTGTTGGAATCTAAATATAACAAAGTATTATTGTATTTGTGATTATTTCTTTATATTATCGCATCTTCTTTAACGGAACATTTTTTATGTGTAATATTTGGAATAAACTCATTAAAAATTCATCTGCAAGGTTAACAAATTCTCTGTTGTGGTAGACTGTAAGAAAAAAAGAACATCTGCATAGAAGAAGATCATTAAAACTAAATTTGCAATGCAAGTGATAGCTTTGTTTTGGTTTGCTATTACGAAGAGAGGTGGAGAATTACAGAAAATTCTAGAAACTGACAAATCAGGTACTATTAAAATAGAATCTAATTCGTAGTTCATTCATTTGAAATTAAATGTGAGTAGCAATGTGTGTTAAATGGTGCTGTTCCTAAGTTCAAGGCGTGAAGGAAGTCCACTTGCTTATTAAATGAAAATGAAAAGTGCGATGTTGATACTTAAAGTTGGTGATAAGGTTAAAGGATAAAAATTGAAGTATAGGCGATTTGATGGGCGTATCAAAATGTTGAAATTCAGGTCGAAATCCCATCAAATATACTTGAAGTAGTATGTGATCGCTATAAGCTATTGCTTGTATTAGCAAGGTTGAACGATATAAAGATAAACATATAAATATGATGAGTAATATATAAGTGTAATCAGCTCATTGTGTATTATAATCACATGCATCTTATGTTCAATGTATGTAATCAGTGACATGACTGCAGTTATACAGGAAGAGTTGATACTTTTTCTATAGTATTTTTTAATTATTATTTTCCTTCATTTAACTTTGTATGCTTTGTTGGCATTTGTACGGTTGACGTGCCAGGAATCGTGTGAATTCTGCATCAGTTTGTGTTAACTTTTCGTTTCACTGTGAATGACAGAAATTGTAAAAAATATACAAGGTGATTATAAATGTTTCATTAGGTTTAAAAAGCTGTCTAAAAATGTGTAACACATAAAATAACAAATGATCCATGAAAATATACAGAAACTATCCAAAGTTTCCAACATATTGTTCCAAGTATGCGACGAAATGGTCATGAACTATTTACGACAGTAGTAGCAAAGCCAAACGCATTTCCCGAGGAATTACAAGGTCAACGCCGAAGGAATGCTTTTCATTAGAATTTTTACAATTATCCTGTTTAGAGAATCTATTTTCGCTATATATTGTCATTTTTCTTCTGTGTTCATCATCGTTGAATCCGAAAGTTGTTGATTTCTACAACTTCCGGTTTAAATAGGGACAAGAGCGTAGATGAAAACTTATTCTTCAAACATTGAATCTACATCAAAAACACATTTCTTGTCATTTCTACCACTTTTACTCTGACATTTGTCATCTAACAAATAAACGGATGGACGTTCTATATGACTTCTCATTCTAATGTATATTGTTGTTTGAAAATTCAATATTAGTAACAGAAAAATGTATACAATTTGTATAAACGGTTACAAGGTTAATTGTCTACCGAAAACTCTATTCTTCTACAATTATAGCCGTCAAATGTCTGAATATGTACACTTCTGGAAATCAATTATTATCAATATACCAAGATTCAATACTATTGTTTGACTAAATTTCATAATTTAAACTACAAAAATTTCATTCTAATAACTTCAAAAATGAATAAAACTACTATATTACGTATTATCAAGCTTTTACATAAAATCTGTAAAAATAAACAAAATAGAATTATAAAGTTTCGCAAACAACACCAAGTCATCCATATAAAACTATCATGAAACTTCTACTATTCGACTCGATTGACACTTGAGTGGCTGTCCGTCAGTTCCACGATAAATTTCGTAAAACGTAGCTGATTTTGGTGAAATATGGTGTGTGTCTTCTTTTCGCTTGTAGAAGTAACCCTATAGTTTGGGGTTGTAATGCATCAAGTATAAGGAGGTAAAACAGGTAAAATGGAGCCTATATAGCAAATCTATACACATAAATGTCTGACAATTTTCCAAAATAAACTTTTTTTGTTGTTGTTTATAACTTAGCTATATTTTGTTTATAGCATTGGAACGTCCACACAGCTTAGAATTAAAATATGACAAGAATAAAAGTGTAAATTGATCCTCTCCCTCAATTTCAAACATGTTCCACAATAATTATTGTTAAAAAAAATATTCGATTTTTGTTTAGTACGTGTCGTACATTTTCTTTCAAGTTTCCCAATCATCCCCTCTGCTGGGAGTTCAAATAAATAAGGAATAAAGTAGCGGTTATACCCCCGCCCCCCACACACCGATTTATTTAGATTTGAACAATATAAGATATATAAAAATTATTCTGTTTTGGTACAAAGTATGTATATTTTCCTTGACTGTTTTTCATAGTCCCCAGTCCTTAGAGTTAAAATGAGTCAAAAATAAAGGTTTAATTTAGACCTGTAACGTGGCATGGATTTTCGCCTCCATGGATTAAAAACTGTGTTTTAAAATACCTTTCGTAAAAAGATGAGATTTTCATGGGAATATGCTGTATACTTTTCCAGGCTTCACAATCATTCCAACCAGTTGGATTTAAAATCAATAGAGAACTAGAAACTGAACTTCTCCCTCTCCTATGGTTTAAAAAGGTATAATCTGTGATAACTTTCGGAAATATTATCCAATTTTAACGTAATATGATGCATGTGTTTATTGAGGTTTTCACATACTCTCCAGTCTTGTAGTTGAAGTGGATCAAATATCAGGACTCACTTAACCCCCTTCCTCTAGAAGACTTATATAAATATTATGTGATAATTCTTGTCAAAAATACAATTTTATCTGATAATTTTCAATCGTCTCAATTGTTCGGAGTTGAAACGGGTCAATAATAACGGAATGTGTTCTCTACAACCTTATATACCACATTTTCCTGAAAATTTGTTAAGAACCACTCCAATTTTTATACAACATTGTGTAATTTGTCGCACAATTCAGACTTACTATTATAGTTTAGGGTTGAAATTAGTGAGAGCAGGGCTCACTCACTTGAACAATATAGAGTATCACTAGTACTTAACAATGTACGCATATCTCTCACACACACACATATATATATATATATATATATATATATATATATATATATATATATATATATATATATATATATATATATATATATATATATATATATATATATTATTTATACATCTGTTTCAGAAGAATAATAACTATCAACTGCATTAACATAGCAACATTACTTTTTAACGCATTAAAAGTTCATTTTTCTCGATCTTCTGGAAAAGTACGCATGAGAATTTATTCTCAAAAAAGTCATTTTGTTCAGCTCAATATGATATATCGATTGATATATACATCCTTGGATAATATTATAGTTAAATAAAAATTAAAAAAAATAATTATAATTTTGGATTATATCTTCATACTTGCTAAAAAGCTTGATAAAGGTATGTTTCAGCATCATCTGCATCTTAATCAGTGGAAGGGCTATCGTACAACATAAACTTTTAGATTTCCATACAAGTTCGTTTATCTCGATTTTCTCCTCAACTATGCATGAGGATTTACATAACAACAACAAAGAAAGAGACTGAAAGTTATCATTATGAAATAATATAAATATCGCTTTTATACTAATGAATTCCATAATTCTTTTGCATCCTTGTTATGCTGTGTGAGAAGTCTCGGAAGTCTTTAGAACGGTTTTGTCCGTCGGTCTGTCGACAGGAATTAGATCAAAAGCGGTAAGAGATACCAAAAAGCAGTTGTTTTCTGTAATTGATTCAGCGTCCCAAAAATAGGTTCAATCTTCTTCCGAACCGGAAGTTGTTCAAATTATCGATTTCCGGTTTCAACGTTCTTAGCCATAGAACAAAACTAGTAATAGATAGCAACAAACTGTTTCTGCAAATGATTTATTGATTCAAGACAACATAACATAACATAATTATCTACCAAAACAGAAAGTTGTTCAAATTTACTGTTACTTGTAGTTTCAATATTGATTTCCATATAACTAAAGCAGTTAAACATATCGAGATGTAGTCTTCTGCAACTGATACAGCTTCCCAGGAATAGATTTCGTCTCCTGACCCATTAGTCCTCTATTCAAACCGAAAGTGGTTCAAATTAATCACTTCCGGTTTCAGCCTTTATCGCCATACAAAAAGGATAGTAACAGACAGCGACAAATGCTTTTCTGTAATCGATTCAGAATCTCAAGAGAATATATAATCACAGAACACAATACTCTGCCAAAGCCGGAAGTGGTTCAAATTTACTACTACTTCCGGTTTCAAAATTGATTTTCATATAGCAATAACTTTTATAGATATCAAAATAAGTTTTTGTAATCAATTCAGCTTGCCAAGAATAGGTTCCATCTTTCTCGCTCTAGGTTCTTCATCTCTTTTCAAACCGGAAGCGGTTCAAATTAACCATTTCTGGCTTTAAGATTTATCAGAATAAAATAAAATGGCACTACTTAGCGAATAACAGTTTTCTGCAATCCATCCAGAGTTTCAGAAGAATATATCATCACAACTTGCAACACTGTGTAGAAACCGGAAGTGGTTTACTAGTACTTTGGGTTTCAATACTAATTTTTGTAGAGCAAAAACTGTAAGAGATTTTGAGTAGTGATTTTTCGCAATCGACTCAGTGTCCCAAGAATAGATTCATCTTCTCTCTTAAAACTTTATTCCAACCGGAAGTGGTTTGAAATTAACGGTTTCATGTTTCAATTTTTATCGTCATACAACAAAAAGAGTAAGGAATAGCGTGTAATGGCTTCTTGAGACGGATTCAGCGTGCGAGGAATAGGTTATATATTTGAGATTATTGCTCTATTACAATCTGAGGAATAGTTATTGCAGCCATTGTAGTTACAGTTAGGCCTATACAACTTTGAGTACTGAATTCGCATAGTTTTGAAGCCTACCATTGTATTACACTATAAAATGAAACTCACTTGTTTTATTTGTAATAAAATAGGTCTTCAGATACTAGTGTCTATTTGTAAGTAAGGACGTTGTTAAATGTATTGGAGTGACGTTCAGTAGAGTTTTTCTTATGAAATTTTCCTCATCATGTGCGATAACGGCATAACGTGTATGCTTGTACGTTATCTGTCATTTATAATATTGTCAATGAACCAATATATTGCTTTAATTGAATTCCTTTTGACTTCAATTTTCACGAGATGTATCTATTATATCTGCCTTTTTGGTATTCTGGTATGCTTTTATATCATGTTGGTTCCGACATGGTGTTTGCAAACACTATTTGCAAATTGTACTTTAAAAATTCATTGAAAAAAATCATTGTATTTCGAGCTAGAGATGCTGGTTATGGTTCCTTGGCTATTGATTAAAGTCATCTGATATCTCTTTTACATCAGTGTCAAAATCCTCGAGATATTTACTCACAAACTCTGTCACATATATCCTGTGGAAATATGAAACTACTGAACAAGCTCGAGGTGTTTCATTCCTCGTGTTCGATCTTCCCCTATAGCTACTGTTGTCTCTGACTTAAGTTTAGGCTCTACGCGATTTAACTAAATATATATTTGAAATAACAAGAACAATAGTTTTTTAAAAAATTTTAAAATGCAAATTAACCGCGACAACTAAAGGATAAAATTTGAGCACAAATAATGCGCTCTAAAATTAATTATACTCTAAAAGACACAATGTCTCGCTTTTTCAGTCTGAGCTATACTGATCAAGTAAACAAACATTTTACCTCTTCTATATTGCTACAGACTTCTGAACCAATTGATCATGTGAGAGCGTTCCTCAAATACCACAAATAATAACCTGCGCCCTAAAACTCATCTGTCGTCACCCTGGAGTAAAGTAAGGAGCAAGACTGTAAAATCCAAAATAGCACAGGCAAAAAAAAAAAAAAAAAAAAAGGGCATTTGATGAAAATCGAAAGCTTCTGGTAGGAAACATTTACACAGAACTGAAGAAAAGGCTGATGAATGCATATGAATGTATAGTGAAATTGTATCGATATGAGGAATGAGTTTTACGAGAAAAAATAGAAAGAAGAATGAAAGCTTTCAAAAGATCTAATTGTCTACAGAAGAACATTGACAATTAGATGGGAGGAAAAGGTACCAAATGAAAGTGTATTGGGAAGAGTAGAAATCAAAAGAATACAAGCAAATTATATTAAAAAGAAGAGTTAAAATCAATGGACGCATCATGAGACGAGGAGAAATCAAACTATTGGCCATGAACGGATTCGTAGCAGGAAAAATATCATGATAGATCCATATAGATAAAATAATACAAGATGAGGGAAGAAAAACTTTAAAAGGAAATGAAAAGTTTGAATCAATGTAGGGAAAAATAGACATCTATACCAAACGAAACGAGATATTGCTGCTCCAGGATGATGAATATGGCATACACTTTTCCCCAGCTGGTATTATTTCTAATCTCTGTAGGAGAAACTGAAAGGTGCCTGATTTTGTGTAATATTATGAATATTTTACTGGAACTACATGTTCAAGTTTTCAATTAAAACGGATTCATAACAGTAAAACTATCGATCGAAATTGATCAACTATCGACCAGATACTTACCATTCATCAAATTCTCGAAAATAATTATTTATTGATTTTAGAGAAGCCGAGGATTCGATAAGGAGGGAAACGTTGCGCAACCTTCTTACTGAACTTGCAATACCGAGAAAGCTAGTTACATTAATAAAGATAAGTTTAAATGAAACCCAAAGTAAAGTCCGAGTAAGGAACTATTTGTCCACGATTTTTCACGTCGAGAATAGCCTGATACAAGGAGAAGCCATTATTACTTAATTATTTTCTCTGAAAATGTTAAAAAAAAAAAGAAACAATGTTCAGTTTTCCACATATTTAAATATCTTTTCTGAAAACTTTGGTAATAGAAACTGAATCCATTGTGCTTAGAACACGACAAATGCACAGAAAACTAAGTACATGGAAAACCCTTACCTTATTATGGATATGTTAAAATATCAAGTAACTTTTTCGATAAAGTAGACACTTTCAAATATGTAGAATAAACATGAAGGAATACTCAGATAAAACTCATATCTATGAAGAAATTAAAGATCAACTGAAAGCAGGGAATTTGTGTCATTATCCAGTCAAAATCTTTTGTCTTCGCAAAGTCTAAAGAAAAGTTGTGGCTTAAAATATATAAATGATAATTATAACTGTTGTGTTGTATAGTTGTGAAATACAGTCGCTTACTTTGAGGGAAGAACGCACGCTGAAAGTATTTGAAAATAAAATTTTGAGGCGAATTTTCGGACCCAAGAGAGACGAAAGTGGCCATGGTGAAAACTTCATGACGAGAAATTTGCATAATTTATGCAGTTTATCTCACATTATTAGGGTCATTAAATCTAAAAGTCTAAGGTGTAGTAGGATATATGACCAAATTGAAAATAGTAGATACGGTTTCAAAATTTTAACTGGAAATCTAATCAGAAAACGACCAATTTAGGAAGAACTAGATATAGATGGGAAAACAAATTAAGATGGATCACACAGAAATAGGAACAAAAAGTAGAAACTGGATCCAGTTGGCTAAAGACAGAAATCAATGGAGAACTCTCGTGAATGTGACGTTGAACGTTCTGGTGCCATATGTGTAGAATTAGTTAATTAACAAGAAATATTATTTATTGTTATCATTTATTAAAAACACTACCGATTGCAAATATTAACATACCAATTCATAAATATTCCATTTATTATTCGTAGACCAACTTGTCTTTAGATTTAAAAAACTGATTAACTGTACAAGTATTTTTAAATAAATATTTTCAGAACTTTAACTTTAAAATGTATTTAACTTTTGATGATTAACCAGCTCTATTATACATGTACCACGTTGTAAACCACATTTTTCAATGGATGCATTAATAATGAAAGGAGCATTACATTTTGGGATTTAACTCTTTTAAAAGATTAGAATATAGATTTCATGAGCTAGTTCTCTCACATAAAAAAATAAAGCTATATACGGTGAATAGTGATTCTTTACATGTTAATTAAAATCAAATGCTGGTATAGAAATTACAACAAAAATTGTATTATTTTAGCAAAAAATCATTAATATTAAATAATATTGGAAGGGAATGAATAACATTAAACACAAATACACACGCACACACACACACACACAGAGAGAGAGAGAGAGGGGGAACAGATAATATTTAAAAAAAATAATTAATTCCATATGTGTAGATCGTTAAATATATATATTAAAATACATGGAGAGATTATTTTTTATCTCCAAAATTTTCAATTTGTCTTTCCACAATTGTAATTATATTTAAGCAATTACTCAACAGGCTGTTTGCAGTGTATCACTTGCTGGATGAAGCGGTATCAGTTGCTGGACGACGAAAAAGTTTATGGAAGCTACTTAAGCACAAAGTGAAGAGCTGAAGACAGAATAGCATGAAGTCTGCATGCGTTAACTTGGCACTAGGCAGAAAACCAATTATGATGATAATGATTACTTCAGCAAAAAAAAAAAAAAAAAACAAAGTAATTACATTACAATAAGGACAGCGATGGCTCAGTGCTAGAGAGTTCATCTCTGGAGCATGGAGTCCTTGGTTCGATATCAGCTCGCGCCGAATGTACTTTGTGATAGACAAGTACCGTGTGGGTGAGCTTTCTCGGGGATCTCCGGCTTCCTCCTTTAACTTCGATGCATAGTCATGGCACGTTAAACTAGAAGTTTCGTTTCATTTCACATTGCAATAAAATACTATTCTTTTATTGTAAATATCAATTCTCCGAAATGCACGGAAACAATCTACCTAATGAAAGGGGCCGCGGTGGCTCAGTGGTAGAGCGTTCACCTCTGGTGCTTGGAGTCCCGGGTTCAAACTCTGCTCCCGCCAAGTGAATTTTGTGGTGGACAAACACCGTGTGCGTGGGTTTTCTCGGGGTTCTCCCGTTTCCTCCCACTTTCTTCATTCCACCATTTCATTCATCTCTTATCATCCCCGTCCCCTTTAGCCTAACCGGCATAACCGTGGGACGTAAAACTCAAAAATTTCATTTCATTTCATTTTTACCTATATGAAACCTCTTTTTGGTGTTTGGTAACTTTCAGAAACGAGGGAAATTGGTTGCTATTCATACAACTGCGGTAATCTTCGGGCTTATACTATGCACTGTCTTGTCATATACTCTACCAGTCTCCTTAAGTCTCTGTGCTAATTTGACACAGTGTTGTGTCTGATGTACCACACCTTCTTGGTGTCAACGACTAAATTCCTTTGCTGTACCTTTGTACCTGTGACTACGAGCCAGAAAATTCCTTCTTCATCTCACCGTCTTGCGTCAGCATTTTTCTCTTCCAACGTGCATACCAGTATAAAATAAAAGAAAAAAATCCTATGTAATTTGACTTTTGATTTACTTCGTATTTTCCTAATTTTTGCAGCACAGTTTACCGAAGGATGGCTGGTTAGTTAGGTAGGGATCTATTTCTTTAGACGCTGTTAGTAAGATACTAGTATTTTTTTCTGAAGTTACATGAACATTGTAAGTAGTAATGTAATGTTGTTCTCTAAATCAATCCAAATATAATGCTAAATATTCAAATAGTATTTATACTGCAGAAATGCTTGGTAGACATCCTAATATTGTATTGCAAAATCGTCAAATGGAGATGGTTTGAAAAGAAAACACAATTTTCTTGTGACTAGAAAATTCTCGTATTTGACAACTCAAGTTTAATTCCTAGTAGAAGTGCATGTATCTATTATTATCCATCTAGTTTTAACTTCTACAGCCCATGATTGTGGGTCGACCATGAATTGTATCATCTCAGCTGGCTGATAGGACATATAGGTTGGATCCTCCATTAAATTGTAGGTATTTCCGCGGTGGCTCAGTTGTAAAGGGTTCATCTCTGCTGCGTGGAATCCCTGGTTTGGTCCCAAGTAAGCTTTGTGGTAGACAAACACCGCGTGCGTGGATTTTCTCGTGGTCCTGCCATTTCCTCCCACTTTCTTCATTCCATCATTCCATTAATTTCTCATAACCACCACCCCCTTAGCCTCGGTGCATAATTGTTTAATGTTAAACTAGATATTTCACTTCATTATTTCATTTTAAATTCTAGGTTAATACCTTACACTTTCTCACTGATCAAAAGCAATGTTAATTTAAAAATTAAAAAAAAAAAAACTAACTATATCATTGTTCTTCATTTTCATGACTGCTGTCAGCCCTATTTATGACTGAAAACGGAACTAGGAAATGTAAATGGACTAAAATAAAAGTAGAAAATCTTTTTCATCTAAAATATTAACCGACTTCAACAGATCATCCGATTGAGATGTTTCAGGGCTTAGCTCCAAAGATTACCATCAGAATCTAAAGAAATGTATTTGGGACCACCAGAAAGGTGTATTCCTTCAACCAAATAATAATAATCGGTGCATCTATATCGAAGTTATGTGTGAAGACAGCTTTACAACATATATACAGGGTGTTTCAAAACAACGACAACGTTTGGGAGATGATTCCTCACACCAAGATAAGACGAAAAGTATAGACCAATTTGGGTGCACAAATGCTTCCTTTTGGAGTTATACGCTCCCAAAAACATGAAAAAAAAATGAATTTTAAAGGTTCATAGCTCCAATACTGCGTGTCCTACCGTAGACAGGTCAAGACTCCATTTAGGAACTAGTATGTGCACTACGCAAATATTCATGTTTCAGAATCCTACGGTACTTCCGCAACAATTTTTGTACAGGTAGTTGGTGATTACTTCAAATTATATGTCCGTAGCCAGACCTTAGGATTCTGAAACATACTTTTGGATAGCGTACGTACTAGTTTCTAAGTGAAGTCTTCACCTGACCACGATAGGTCCCATAGTTTTGGAGCTATGGACCTTTAAAATTCATTTTTTCATGTTTTCTGTCGCCTATAACTCTAAAAGGAAGCATTTGTGCACCCAACTTGATCTATACTTTTCGTCTTATCTTGGTGTGAGGAATCACTTCCCAAACGTTCTCGGCGTTGTTTTGAAACACCCTGTATAAACGGATTAAATTGAGAACCATGTTTTTTTATGTCAGATAAAAATAATTGTTTTATTAATACTTTTAAGTGACATTAAAACTGGACACTTTGAACTTCCTAGCAAATTGTTAAAAAAAATATTGGTGAGAAATTGAAATTACGTTTTTAAAAAAGTTACGAATCAACAAAACAAGTAATTCATGCATAATGTTCTTATCGCAGAACGTATTTCATGGGAAAGAGAAGTTACTAATATGTTCCCTAATACCATAAAAGAAGCATGAATCTATCATATATCGTCTATATTTTCATAAAAGCTTCATGCAAGTCTATTACATAAAGAACTCAACTTATGAGGTTATGAATATGAATAGGAAATGTTAATGCAGGCTACTGTTAACGTTATTCTAATAAGTTATCTCTTTACACACACACATAAATGTTAATGACATACATGTGAATAATTCAAGCCATCATATCTCATAATGTAATCCCTATTTTGTTCTAAACTGATTTTAATAAAGTCACATACATATTATGCATTTTCAGCAACACCAACCCTATATTATGCACTTTCCGATTTAAACTGGTAACGTTTCCGAAGGGAATCACAAAAGTTATTTTCATATCTATTTTAAGCAGTTATTATTATTTTTCTTTTCAGTTTGTGCATGCGAGAGTTCACAATTTAATAAAAACAAATTTAAAAAATCGTTTTAATATATCAATTCTGAAGTTTAATGATCTTATAAAAGCTTTCAATTCAGAAATAATTTGTTAATATTACACCAATTAATTAGGTATTACTTTGATGTCAAAAGGCTATTTTTGATATAAATGAGAAAATTATGCCATGTAATTTTCACTTTAAAACATTAAGGCTTTTAATGTATTTCACATTTGATAGAGCATTCAAGCTCAAAATTGCCCATGATTTGCTTGTGAAATCTAGCCTGTTAGGTGTGGAGTAATCAGCAAGTTTTCAATGACTATAATGTGACGAATTTGATGGATAAAGTTAGTCTTTTTAATTAGCAATGATTTCTGAATGTGTTAAAAGCTTCTGACGTAATGTTTTATCCACAAGAGAGATTGTCTTATTTTGTTCCTATCGTAAAATCATATGGAACTACAACATTATTTCGCATTGAAATTTAATATGAATCTATATTGCTACAATGTGAAAAAGATAATCATCATAACTATTCAGCCGTTATTAGCAAGTCATTCGTCACAAACTTAGAAGCTTCGATGGACTACAGTTCTCAGGTAATGTCTTTTTCTTGGAGTAGAAATTTTCTGTTTCACACCCCTTCATTTACTGCAATCTCTTACGACCTCACCCTCTTTTTCCCTATCTATGTACTTTCCATCACGTCCTTCGTGGTACAGCTCCTTCTTAAGCAATGTTCCAACGAATTTCTCAACCTTTCTCTCAATTACATCTAACTTTTTATTTCCTTCCCTATTATTCCAACTTTTCTTTGATTATCTTCCGGTCGACGTAGCTTGTTTTCTCCATTCTTCTCCATACCCATATATGAAAAACCTAAAGTTTTTCTTCATTACTTTCATGTAGCATCCATGTTTCGACCCTATAGAATACAACACTTCACACGAAGCATTTTGGGGCTGTGGTAGTTCAATGGTAGAACGTTCCCTTCTGGTGCGTGGGATTCCTGGTTCGATTCCAGGTTTTCTCGAGATTCTCCCGTTTCCCCCCACTTTCTTCATTTCATCATTTCATCCTTTTCTCGTCATTACGGTCTCCTTTAGCCTACACGACATCAACTTAAAGATGAAACATTTTATGATACTTTTTTTTTCAAAGAAACTGTCTTTATTCTCTATTTAAAGTCTTTATTCGAAGAAACTCTATCATGGTAATATTGTTACGTAATCGCTGTTGCTGCAGGTGACTGATTTGATTCTGAGTAAGAGCTAATGTAATTCGGATACCCCGTTAAACTCGTCTCATATAGCATCCGTGCTGACGAGAAACTAAACTCCAATACTATCAACCAATTTTTAATCAAGGACGCCAAAAAAATCTTTCCTTTTTCTTAAATGCTTCTTTCAGCATTCCTATCTTTGCTTTTGTTTCGCGTTCTCATTTCATGTCCTCAATAACAATAATACTACCTAGGTATTAAAAACTAGTAACATTTCTCCCCTCCTTCTTCTATATTTAATTTGGCGTAGAAAACCCGGGTTCGATTCCAGGCGGGAGCTCATGTGGTTCGGATTCCACGTTAATCAGTAGGTCTACGTCTCATATAGCCTCGCTGTTGAACGGGACGTCAAACTAAAACTCAACTCAACTTTCTTTCTAATGCTGATTTTAATGCCATAATGTAAGAAAGAATAAAAGATTAAATTGTAAACAACTTTTAGATTATATTTTGTCCATTCTTTACTACCTAAATTATGTATAAACTACCTTCTCGTAATACTAGTCTATGCACAGAAACAAGAGACGTTGCTGAGCCCACAAAAGCATCACCTTGCAGAAATTGTAATCTTTTCCATGTTATACCCTGTCGTGTAAATCCGGCGCAGGAGATCCACATTTGGTTCGAAGCAGGAGCTCATGTGGTTGGAATCCTACTTTAAACTGTAGGTGTACGTCTCATATAGTTTGGTTACTTATGAACAATTTAACAGGAAATTCAGTGGTTAATAAGAATCTCATATATATCACCAGTAGTCAAAGAAAGAGGAAGACGCAAGATCTGGGAAATGTGGAGGATACAGGAGAATATTATAGCCACACTAATATGCTTTAACAAGAACAAATTGGGATGCATACACCGGCATGTTGTCATGTAGGATGAACACACGTTCGGACAGCATTTCTTGTCTGCAATATTTAATATTGTCACATAATTTGGTCAGAAGGTTTCATAATATTCCCAATAATTATTTGACTTTTGGTAAATAATCAACTTTATATAGCAGATAACATGACATTCTTTGCAGACATTTAAATTTTTGCCTTTTTACGAAGAAGGTTCTCATATTTTCACTAGTTTGAAGTCTCTTTACTTTTCGGATTAAAATGTGATTCATGTTCTCAGTAATTGTTACTAGTCTTAAAGAAGAAAAATCTATGTCCTGGTTAGCGAGGTTGTCTTGAGCACTCCACTCTTTGTTGCTTTTGAAATGGTAGTCAGCAGACGCGGGATCCACCGTGTAGACACCCTTGACAAATGTAAGTGACCATATATGGTCATTCTGACGGAGCCTATACTTAGGTGATCGCCCTGGCATATTTCTTTGATGGATATCCTTCGATTTTCATTGAGGAGGGATTTCAGTTTTCGAATAATCTCATCCTTCACTGCTGTTGACAGTGTGTCACATCTTACTTCATCCCTTATGATGGCGCGATCACATTTGAAATATCTTTACCATTCAGTAATAACACTATTACGAAGTTCCTCATCATATACCGCAAACATTTCATCATGGTCATTGTGGATTTGTATGTGTATAAGAAGGAATCAAATCACTGGTCTGTATTCCATTTTGCCCATTCTTACACTTTTATTCATTGCAATACCTGCTAAGGAAAGAATAATTATCACAATGCAGTGATTATATTTCGCATTCAATATATATAGGATTATACCTAATCAACTAACGTTCGTGATCGTAAGTGAAAGATTTCTACATGAATATGTACACCTTTTGAACCTCCTTCATGACTTGATTTTCTTGGTTGTTGGTTTTGAGACGTGAACTTACCCCTTAACGCATCATTCGTATCACATGAGCTCCTGCTGGAGGGAAGTCGTATACTGTCGAAGAAGATACAACAGGATAGGGTGTCAACTTTGGAACAATTAACTGGAGATTTTAAGAGTGGACAAATCACTAGTGTGTCTGAGCACACAGTTCATCCTACACAGTTAGATATCAGCTGACATCTGCACGTATACCAAACTTAACATCACGATATCATCGACAATGAATGAAATGAACACGTTCCTATCTTTATTAGGCTGCCAAGTAATGCCACAACGTTTCATGGTTCAATGAATGATAATACTGCCTTTACCACATCAATGGACAGGTCAAAATCCATCGCCAGCCAGGATAGCAGCTGCTCAAATCTTGCGTATTAGGATGACACACCGATGCAGTTTAATTATAATTTGGGGGACCTTCACCTGGTCATTCATGGGCGACGTAGTGCGTGCGAAAAGCACCATCGTAACAGGTCATTGCAAATCACACGCACTCATTCATGTAGGCCATAATTCCAGCTATGAATGGCAATTTTCAGCAGGATAACATTCTTTGTCGTAAGGCCAACGTTGTGCTGTAATGGTTCGATGAGCACAGTGGCAAATTTCAATTTTTGCAGTGCCGCCTAAACTCATTAGATCTTAATCCAATTGAATTTTTGGGATATCACTTTGGACTCATCGCCCCCTCCTTGCAGAATTTACAGGAATTAAGTGATTTTTGTGTAAGGGATGAAGTAAGATGTGACACACTATTGGGTGCAATGCCTTCATCCAAAGACTCCCTATCAAGGACTCCAAGGACTCATTGCTTCTATGCCAAATAACATTGACTGCTATTCTGCGAGGTAAAGGTGGACATACCACATATTAGGTAGGTGGTTATAATATTCTGGTTGGCCAGTCTACATCGTCCTTCAAAATGAAATGACTTCCCTAGCAACGTCCTAATCATTTATTTCGTTTCTAATTATTTCTTTGTTGTTCTCTTTTGTTCTACTATTCCCGAAAATTAGGCTAGCCGTATATTCAGTAGAGGACAGCCTAGGCACAGCACAAGCAGGAAGTGTGAAGAATGAAACCAATCTTCGTGTATAGGGATGCGCACGAGACGAGTCGAGACAGGATTTTTCCTGACAAAATTCGAGTCGAGACACGGCTCTTCCAATACAGAAATATACATTTTTGGAGTCGAGACTTCACTTTTACAGCACATTTTTGAGACGAGACAGCCACAAATCTTGTCTCGTGCGCATCCCTATGTATCATATTCAGTCCAGAACACTCGTTGAGTACACCAATCTAAACAAACGCCTAGCGTAGAGCAATCTGTTGTGTCTCTGATAGTTTCCTGAGGATCTGTTCAAGCGAACAAGAGAATGCGAGCTGTTAATTGGTTTTCCGTTTAATTTAGCTGATGCTCTTCATTGCTTTCCGTGTTGATAATAGATTTGGAGTTTAGCCTCTCTTTCAACACCAAAGTTATATAAGATTTAAACCTAGAGTTTAACATGTGATTTGAATTCATGAGTTCCCACCAGGTATCGTATTCGGGTCAATTGCATGTAAAGCGCGTACGCTAACAATATAGGCACGAGCGGGGGCTCCCATTGTTATTCATATTCTCATTTAGATCTCTTGTCGTTTTCGGTCGCTTGTTCATAACAGCCACTTTCTTGTTAGTGTGCTTTTATACGAAAACATTCGATAAATCATATGGAAAGAAACGTTATTGAAAAAAATATGAAATCTTTCAGTTTAAGATCCAACAATTATGCTCTTTAGGCTCAGAAAGACGATGTATAGTGGAACTGAATGATGATGGAAAAATGGGTAGAATGAGAAAGTGGAAGGAAACGGGACTACGAGGAGAAAACCCACGCACCTGATGTTCACCACCAACTTACTTGACTGGGGATCGAACCTGGAATCCCAAGTACCAGAGGTAAACTCTCTACCTCTGGCATGGGTCACCATGCCGCCCCCAGGAACTTTATAGAAAAATGGAGTATAATTTTATGTAAGTTAACGATGTATGTGTATTGATACTTTTAAGTTATAATAACGTGTCATTCTTGTTAATAATATTTGCATAGGGTGGGTCAAGCGGATCAGTGACTCCTCTTCTCTATACATTTTCTAAAATTTTAAATTAACAACAGATGAAAATCATAAAATCATAAAACGATATTATATTTTCAGTTTAATGTCTCATAGGTGAACGCTCTGTAAAGGAAAAAAGGAAGACGGTGATAAGCCAATTTTTTGCAACATGAAAACAAAATTATTGAAACAAAGATACCGAGAGGAAAACGGAAGACCCACGGATGCAATGTGGTAGAACACAAGCAAGCAAAGACCTACAATAGAACACGATCTTCACACCAGTTATGAGTACTGAATCATTAACGAATCGTGTCAAGAACAGTGGTTTACAATCTTTCTCAAGTGACGATACACTTTCATGAACTTACACGATATCACGACACACTTATTTCGTTTCTTATTAATATGAACTAAAATAGTGTAATAATGTAAGTAAAAGGCTAATATAGTCACCGCAAGAAACAAACCTCACCTGTAGGAAGTACTTTCGAAGAACATCGTCTTCATCGTCAGCCTAAGCACACTTCAAAAAGGATTTAAACCATAAAAAGAATTTTAAAAATGTGCGAAGTAAAAATCTTCTTGTCACTATAATTAGACATTATTACTATTAACATATGTCTAATTATAGTGAGAAGAAGATTTTTACTTCGCACATTTTTAAAATATTTTTTATGGTTTAAATCCTTTTTGAAGTGTGCCTAGGCTGACGATGAAGACGATGTTCTTCGAAAATACTTCCTACAGGCGAGATTTGTTTCTTGCAGTGACTCTTAGCCTTTACTTACATTATTTCTAATCATTATCACCGCTCGTAATATAATGATAAAATATTGTAACCTTATAAGTATCTAAAAAAAAAAAATCTGATTTTATGTAGTATTAAGCATTGTTGCTGCCACTGGAGGCGTTCCGTTGAGTCGTAATCGGTCTCAAAGTAGATTTTAACTATTTATTAAATAATTTATTGTTTTTAAATTCTAAAATTTCGCGACACACGTCATGATACTGTGCGACTATGGTTGGGAACCGTTGCTCAAGAAAATATCATTTTAGTATCAAGAGGTAAGAGCTGTCCTGTGACCCTAACCTTAAAGCTTAAAAGAAAATCTGACTAATGTACAGTTAATAGAATTCTAATCAAAATATATATGTACTACAGGTTGTCCAATATACAATGCAACCCGGAGTTTGGGATGCAGAGCTTTTGAACCTGAAGCAATACAACAATGAAAAAGAAACTTTGAAATTATCATGATAAAACTTTTACTTACATGCACCCGGCAACACTGCTATTCATTTCTTTAGGGCTACTTAAAGTAAGAGGTATACAAGAACAATTCTCGAATTATTCAATACCTGGAAACGAACATTCGCAGTGCCATTGAGAACATTAACACTTCTACTCTTCGTAAAGTTGCTGCCAACCTGGTGAAACATGTGAACCAGTGTTTGAATCAAACAGGGGACGATTCCAGTACCTGCTGTAGAGTTGGTAACTCATTTCTGATAGTAGCAGTGTTGCAGGGTGCATGTAAGTAAAAGTTTTATCGTGATAATTTCAAAGTTTCTTTTTCATTGTTTTCAGGAATTGCATAATGGAGACAGATCCTTGACACACCTTTTGATGCACTGAAACATCAACAGGGTTGCCAATTCAGAGTGTTAATTTATGAAAACTACGATTTTCCTAATTCTCCCTTACAGAGGCCTCATCCGATTAGTTATCAGCGAAAATGAAAAATTCTTTTTTCTGCTCCATAGTTTCCAAGCTACTCCAACTAAACAAACTGAAAATTAACGATAGAACATCCATACGTATGAGTTATGAGTCAATTTACATGTTTTGGAAAAAAATTGGTTTACACCTTCGGTTACATCTGCCAACACTGTGTTGTTCCTAGTGTATTTCAATAGTTGGTTTCTAGTTTAAAAATTTACGCATGAACAAGGTTTCATTTTGATATAGCCATTATTTGTGTATCGCTTCAGGTTCAAAAGTTCTGCTATCCCAAACTCCGGGTTGCATTGTATACAGTACACCCTGTATTAATTGGAAATACGCTATAAATGAAATTAGATTTTGACCCCCCCTTAAAAAAAATGAGTACCTAAGTGAAGAAATGTAGACAGTAAAAGTAACTGCTCTTAATTTATGGTACCATTCTAGTATTTACATTGCATACTTAACTCTATTAATTGTATAGCTACAGGTCAAAGTTTATGTTTCTCTTACTCTTAGCATATTTAGTTCGCCATTCTTATGTCTCTCTCTTTTTTCTTTTTAAGTATAAGGGTATGACTGAAGTAAGAACAGATATCTTTGATCAAGTTGGTTAGAAGGGAAGAGGATTGCAGATTGTAGAACCTTGAAGAAGTAGGGTAAAAAAAATACCGATTAGTTTTGTCCCTTCTTTAGTAGGTTAAAAGAAATTTTCTGTTTTGTTTTATGTACCCAGATTCCTTTTGTCTGGGAAACCACATACTTTTTTATTGAGATGATGAAGAAGAAGATACTAGTAGTACCAGAGTGTGAGAAATAAAAGGAAGACGAGAGAAATGAAGAAAATGATAAAAGAAAGAAAAGAGAGGGAGGAGTGGAGAAATAATAAAATGTAGGGAAAATAGGATCGAAGGAAAGAAAAAGGAAAAGAAATGTTGAGATGCTTTTCAATTGATCTGTGCTGTTTGCTTCTGTGTGGAAGAAGTGGAGGGGAAAAATCATGCATTGATGTAGTGGAAGGGGGAAATGAGTGGAAAAAATAAGAGGAAAAGGTTGGGTGAGTTAGATTGAGATAAAAGATAAAAAAATAGAAAGGAAGAAGAGAAACAGCAAAGGATGCTGGGTAGTGGGTGGAGATTTGTAGGATTTTGTGTGGAATGAAGTGAATAGAGTGGAAAGGAGCGGGTAGGAATGTTGCCAAAAAGACAGACAGAGAGAGAAAGAGAGAGGGAGAGAAAGAAAGAAAAGAGACTTGCATGTATGAATGTATGTGTGTGAGTAGATAGAGGAAAGAGAAAGCAGGAGGAAAGGAAGGGTAGGTTTTAGACGGAGGTGCTAGCGCAGCGTCGGCGGCATTGCGTGGTAGTAGTGGTGGTGGTGGTTGTAGGATAGAAACCGACACTCATCCACGCGACGAATTATAGCTCTTGTCACGGCTGTTCATTTGTAGATGGAGTTTTATCCCCCAGAGATATCTCCCAATCAGGAGCCGAGAAAATTGCTTATCTCTCCAGCCAATAGGAGAACTGGAAACAATGCATACTTCACTCGGGAAGTTGTCTGGGGAAAGGATGTGTCAATTACGAAGGCTAAAGTTAATGCTAGCAGTAATCAAGTGAGAGGAAATAATTTTTCTTCAACCTTCTATTTGGTTGTTCTTCTTAGAATAATGATGAGCGTGGAAAAAGAAGAAGAAGAAGAAATATAAAAACAAAAAAGAGGAAATCGGAAAAAGGGGGACGAAATAAACAGAACAAAAAGGAAGGATGTATCAGAAGAGAACACAATAGATACAGATAGGTATAGGAAACTGAAACAGACATACAAAAGAAAAAAGAGAAAAGGTAGAAAGGTCAATAAAGAGACGACAGATAGACAGACAGATATTGAGAACAAGTGACAAGCAAGGAGGAAGAAGAAGAAGACGGTTGTGACGTCACAATTTCCCTTGGCTTCTTACTCCATACCCATACGTAAACGTATCTCCCCCTCCCCCACACAACACTCCCTCGCACCTCACTCAAGCAATATATTCATTCCTTCCTCCACAATTTTGACGAAACTAATTCCCTAGTCAATATATCAAATGACGTGATTTTAACTTTTGTGTGTCCATTGGCCAATACATAATAATTACTCCCATTGATGTTTCTAGCACAATTTTCATTATAGACCGTATATATAGAGAGGGAGGAGTTTATTTATTTGTTTGTTTTTCTTTCTTTCTTTTTCTTTTTTTCCTACAGGTGGTTGGTTGTACGAGTAAATTGCCAATGCATTGCTAATGCAGAACAAATGTTTCTCTCTCTCTCTTTCTCATCACCCCGTTTTTAAATAACAAAAAATGTTTGCCCTTTCGATAACGGTAATTAAGTGCATAACTTAATCATGCAAAATATATTCACACAATCAAATCATGCACGGTTTTTCCTCTTTGTTCTCATTTTCCCGAGCAGAGATTTGATAAAAAGAGAGATACGGACAGAGAAAGAGGGAATATTATAGGCAGAATAAATATTTTACACTTTTTATACGTATATATTACATATAAATTAAAATTATCAATATTTTTTTCCTTTTATTGATGCTAGGTTTACGTATATGTTTGTACAGGTTGAAACGCTAACTGCCTCTTTTGCACATGTTGGTAAGTTGCAAGGTCACGGGTATAACATGTGAAAGAGTTTGGTTTGTTTCTTAATAATATTGATACCGGAAATGGTAATAGATTGCTACTACTTCCAACTTTTAGAAGAGAGATTACACTGGAAATAGAACGCTTGCGACACTTAATTGGTTACAGAAAACTGTTACCATTTTTGCTTTATAGTAATCAACATGAGAACCGGAAGTGATTGATTTGAATAGAGCGTTAGGAAAGAACAAATGAAATGAAATCTTTCAGTTTTACGTCCCACAGTTATGCCGACTAGGTTAAAGGAGATGGTGATGATGAGAAACGAATGAAATGGTGGAATGCAGAAAGTGGGAGGAAACGGGAGAACCCCAAGAAAGCCCACTTCACATGGTGTTTGTCTGCTACAAAGTCCACTTGGTGCGAGCTGGAATCAAACCACGGACCCCGTGCACCAAAGGTGAACGCTCTGCCACTGAGTCATCGCGGCCCCCACGTTAGGAAAGGAAAATGAATACCTATTCTTAGAATGCTAAATCAATTCCAAGCAGTGGCGGAGCCAGGGGGCGATCGGGGTCATCGTCCCCTTCAGAAGAAGAAACTTTTTCATTATATATATATATATATATATATATATATATATATATATATATATATATATATATATATATATATATATATATATATATATATATATATATATAAAACCCTCCCAGAGTTTGAAACTACTAAAAGTAGTTCTTAGTAGCAGTATGACAACCCACAGCTAACCCAGAAGTCGGTCCTTGATCCGCCCCAGATTCCAAGAAACAACTTCTTGCTATCTCTTATAGTTTTTGTTGTATGCACACTCATGTCCAAAATGATTGTCGAATGTCTATAAATATGTTGTTGTAGGAATATAATTTGATAACGAATTCACCCGGTATTTCTTATAACGTTAGTATGTGTATAATCGGCAAATACATGTATGTGGCAAATTTCATATCAAAAGAGCAGTAAATAAGAACAATAAAACGAAAATAAAATTTTCTTGTCCATTTAGCGACATTTTGTCTTATTCATTCTAATTTTTTATCTATGAAATTTACCACAAATATACATTTCTCGATTATACACATAGTATTAATATTAAAAAATACCCTGCAAAATCATTATCATATTATATTCCCACAACAAGACAGTTGTGGATATGTGACAATCATTTTGGACACGACTGTACATCAATATTGAAAACGAAAATTGTAGTGGATTTCCATTAGTTCCAGTTTTAGTAGATTGTTAAGGATACAGATGAAATATACTCTTGGGGCGCTTTATCGATTACAGGAAACCGCTTCTGACTCTTAATTATTTATGTTCTCTGCTGATCAACGTAAAAGTCCTAAATGACTGATTTCTATCGGTTTAAATATCGTCTCCCTCAAAGAACTCTATACCTGACTTTTGGCCTTCTACATTCTGCCCAAAATTGATATTGATTCATCAAATTGTCGTTGAGATTTTATAGTCTCCCTGACGAACACATGGGTAGACACCGGAAGAAAACTGAAATTAGCCATTCGATCACTCAGCCCAATGGTATTCGAATTGAGCTTCAAAAGAATGTTAAGGAGAGATATAAAATAAATTATTTCAAACAGGTGTAGGGTGGCTAGCGTTCTAACTTCACAATTTGGAGGCCCCGGGCTCGAATGTTGTAATTTGTAATCGGCCTTCCTAACTGAATTTTTCACGTTTTTTTCAGTATTCTAAGGCAGGGGCGGATCCAGGACGGACTTCTGGGGGGGGCAGTGGGTTGTAATCTGCCACTTAGAGCTATTTTTAAGAGCTCCAAACTCTGAGATAGGTTTATATTTATATATATAAAATAAGAAAGTTTATCCTTCTGGGGGGGGGGCAATCGCCACGATCGCCCCCCCTTATATCCTCCCCTGTTCTAAGGAGATTATGTTTTTTGTGCTAGCACAAACGGTTACACCCTTTATAAGGGAATGAAGCAAGAGAAACATGAGACAATGGATATATAGGCTGTTGGTCTATGAGTAGTTTCCTCCAATATGTCAGAATATTACCTTTAAATATACTAATTGTTATGATTCAAGTGTATACTGACTTCTCAAGCTGCATTGCAAGAAAAGGAAATGCTTTAAGACTTCTCTCGTTACGCACATGCAATGTAGCGAATATGAATTTGGCGATATCTTTCGTAATGCTAATGCAAGTGAGTTCACATCAGTATATAGACATATATCAAAATTTAGTTTATATTAACATAAACTGTATTGCTTTAGCTACAATATAATGTGTGCATGTTTGACGATTGAAGTGCTGTGTTAAGTTTAGAAACAAACATTTTCGTCTCCGACTACCAGTTATCAAATTTGAATCTTTGTTCATTTCCTGCATTGGACTGGTTCATCGCAGGCAACCGTTTACTAATGACTTTTTGAACATTGTATGAATACAATGAAATAAGCTATAGTATCTTTATTGACCGAAAAGTACTGTAGATATGTTTTGCTATTATTTCCTTTTTTACTTCAGTTTCTCATTATAGGTAAATCATCCGCTTGCTTCGTCACACTTAGTTTTATTCTCGAAGTATTGTTTTCCATTGCTAAATATTATTTAGGATATGAAGTAAAAATAAATTAAGTGCATTTGATTTTGAAAATGGTCCAACTTACAAAACTAGTTTCCTTAAATAGATTGATGGCATTAATTTTATTTTTCTGTAATATAAAGTTACTGCTTGACTTTTTAATATTAAGACAAATATGTGTCATAAATGATACTTAATGGACTTCTTATTTTAGTCATTATTGTATTATTTCAATGTTTCGTTTCTGGTGTATACTAAAAATATGTGGAACTGCTCCGAAAGAAATTAACTTGTTTGGTTGCACGTCACTGTGGCTCAGTGGTAGACCTAACCGTTCAACTCTACTAGGAGAGGTCTCTGGTTTGATCCAAGGCTCTGGTGGGAAACATCGTGCATGCATGTTCTCCTGTTTCTTCCCATACTCTAATTTATCAATTCTTTCATCACTCACTTCAGTTAATTATTCGTCTTCTACGTAGAATAGATATTATATCTGTTATCTGTTGGTCTGTAACAACCCAAACGTAGCTATTAAAACAGAAATATTTAATATTATTTTCTTTTCATTTTTGATTTGTTTAATTCCAGTTATACATGCAACATAGATCTACTAGTATTCATTTTTATCATACACATATTACTTTCATTCACAATCTTATTTTGCACTTATTAAGTATGAATAACACTACAATTAAGCACATAGTCCAGTCCAACACCATAAAGAAAGTAAAGAATGAGTCAGAAAAAACTTGGCCGCTTTCCTCCCGCCATATTTTCCAGTATATAAGATGAACATTGTCAGTACTGTGCATAAGCAAGGACAGACTGCCGATCTTACTCACGAATAGATTGTCAGTTGTAAAGTGCGCGTGGTGTGCTAAAGAACGATGAGTCAGTTAGAAAAACGAAAACTTTTTGTGAACAAATACCTCGAAAATCCAGGTATGTTCTTAAATAAATTAGGCAAACTCGTAAAGTACCCTCCGTCTACTGTGCAAAATGTAATTAAAAAGTACACACAAGATTTAACTGTTAAAAGAAAACCTGGCGCAGGTAGAAAACCGGGGACTAGCCAACCGAAGCTGGAGAAAAGGGTTACTGCATTGCTGCGTCAGAATCCGAATTTATCGGAAAGAGCAGTTGATGGTGTGGTCAAAGCGTCCCAATCTACAGTGCACAGAATTAAAGCAAGGAAAGGTTTACGATCTTTCAAAGTGCAAAAGGTACCTAACCAGGGACGGCGCTAAGGGTGGGCGGGGGTGGGCAACCGCCCACCCGATGGATGGCCTCGCCCACCTATCCGCCCACCCCAACAGAACAGGGGTGTCATTAAAGGGGGACAGGAGGGGGAAATTGCCCCCCGCAAGATTTTGAGGAATACATATACTTTATCGATTGTCTACTAATATACTAGCGCAAACTGTGAAAGTCTTATGTTGTTGGTGTTCTTGCCCCCTCAAGCGAAGTCTGAAATGACACCCCTGCAACAGAAGAAGAAGAATAAAGGTGACCAGTGCCGGATTTCGGTTTGATGGGGCCCTAAGGTATTGAAGGTAATGGGGCCAATTTATTTCTATCATTCTTTTTCAGCGACAAAATTTCGCCTTTTCTGTTTGAATATATGCTATATGGTAATTTATGGACCTAATACATATCTATTAAGTAAATACGTTTTCGTGTATATTTCGTTAACTTAACTTACTGTTTTGAATACATCACAGAAAAACTGTAAAATTTGTAAAATTAGCGGTAGTTTAATTTGGTACCAATAAAGTCCCTTGCCGATCTTTTTGCACCAACTATGATCCACGCTCCACACCATGCTTCTACAATATGTGGAGACCGCATCATTTCTCATTTCAAGTTGTTTCTATTCGGTTTGGTAAAGTTTGAAACGTTTCCAGGGATCCGTGTAAGTAAATACAGTCTAAATATCATCCAGGGTTGGTAATTACTGCCTGAAGCTCAACTAATCGTGTGAGCTTTTTCCAGGTCAGGTTACTGGAGTAACTCAAAATGGAATGCAACCCTCGAAGATTTCTCAAGGTGTAATACGACACAAATTCGCTGGAACCAGAGGTGAACTTAGAAGGTTTAAACTGGAGAAGGGGCAACTAAAACCCAGATTATGAGAGATATACCGTGAGTTTACTCTAAACTTTCAAAAATATGTAAGTAATGGCTTCAATTATTTTTGTCACTCAAAAAACTGGGATCGTAGACCTCTCCGCACCTGGATCCGCCCCTGCCATTAGTGATCCATTATCTCACTCTATAGATCACTATATGAGTTCCTCCGTGGCTAAGCGGTTAGCGTACGCACCTTTGGCGTGGGAGACCCGGGTTCGATTCCCGGTGGGAGCTCATGTGGTTTGGATTCCACGTTAATCAGTAGGTCCCGTCTCATGTAGCCTCGCTGCTGAAAGGGACGTTAAACTCAAAATCAACTCAACTCTATAGATCACTATGAAAATCAGTGCCAAGTTCTGAAAGTTATGAAAATACTTCTGCAAACTACTTTTCATACTTACGTACAGCGAAATAAAATAGCTATAATTTCGCGATGTAAAGATTATTGCCGCTTAGGGCTGTAATTCCTTTATATTTTACTATTATTTCGCGAGCTTGTCGTTTTATGCCTTCTTCTTAAGCATCCACTGTTACCAGACTCAATTTCTTGTCGAATTCCAAATAGTACAAGAAAGGGTAGCACTAGAGTTCTATCCGCATACAAGATACTGTATCACTTATGCTGTGAAGTCTTATTAAAGTAGCTAAGTGTAATGGCTGGAAAACAGGGTCCCGATTACAAATGGGGCTCTGAAACAAAATCCCCATTACAAGCGGAGCTGGGAAACGAGGGTTCCATTATAAGCGGGACTGGGCAACAGAAATTCCATTGCAGGCGCGTTGGAAAACAGGGCCCTATTACTTGCTTCATGAGAGCTTAATACATAACAGTACAGAACACCGTTGTTGTATGTGCGTTTTATCTTATTTGCTTTTTCTTATTATTTGGAAATGACATTACAGCCACTTTTTCTTTAAAATTTTTGGGGCCCCCAAGAGAGCTATAGCTTGTTTAGCTTATACGCAAATCCGGCACTGAAGGTGACATCCTGTACTTCACAAGCAATAGGTATTACTTTCGATTGTAATGTAATAGGTTCTATGACTCTGTTTAACTCTGCAATGGACA
The DNA here is from genome assembly GCF_964235325.1 of Thermobia domestica. NCBI lineage: Eukaryota > Metazoa > Arthropoda > Insecta > Zygentoma > Lepismatidae > Thermobia > Thermobia domestica. The sequence continues at coordinate 171,350,852 of NC_137454.1, read as the reverse complement.
ATGATTTTAAGACAGATATTTGTAGTAATATAATGGATGCCAAAAGTCGTGATTAATGAATTGAAGTTTAACACACACGCACAATCGTGCTATTGAAACGCCAGTGTTTGTATGTGCTGCACTGAAAAAAAAAAAAAAAAAAAAGTGCTTTCTAAAAAGCCAACTAAATAATGGACAGAGCTGGCCAGTATTATCTATTGTCTCATTTTGAGAAAGAGAGGGAGGACAGTAGTGCTTTGTGTCAAGGGCGCCGATCCTGGGGACCCAAGGGGGCCCGCGCTCCCCCAAAGCCCATGTGCGCCCCCGCATTTTATTTATGAATATACAATATTTGGCATAATTTGAATTCAATTTGTCTTAAAATCCTCATGCATGCCTTCTGCATCTGAATCCCCCCCCCAAATTTACAGAGAAATCGGCGCCCTTGCTTTGTGTTGGCGCGATAGCTTCTTATAAGAGGGTTCCAACTTGCAATTGTTTACAGCAATGTACCACATATCTTACCCGTGTGGCATTAAACAGATTTGTAAAAACCCTTATTATAGCATTGTTGAGTTGATCTCTGTTGCGTTCAGAAGTCTTGGCGGTCGGTGCTTGTTCAGCTAATGTGTCGAAAAAAATTTAGAGATTTCTTCTGAGGCTCGGTGTCTTTCTCGTGTTCAAAGAAGCGCGATTTTCAATCCGTTGATGTTAGTGATAATCCTTCTTCTTCAATGGGGAAAAAGACAAAAAATACAAATACATGTGACAACCAGGATTCGCAATTTGAAGTGTTCGATTTCGAGGAAAGTGAAAATGAACTAGATGTTGGAGAGAGCGAAGACGACAGCATTGCTTCTGAAGTTACTCATTTATATTTTTTGCCTCTTGCTTTCTTGTAATAAATACTTCAAAGATAAAAATGTTTGCAGCAGCCTATTTTATCCTTGTTTTACTTTACCTACTTATTGTGTATTTTATGTTATTAACGAAAAGTAGAGTATTATCTGTTAGTCTGCGTTGTTTGAACCTTCTTTTATTTCTATGCATTCATGTGCATTCTTGGAGGGAGAGGAGTTAAAGCAATCTTGAACTTCTTCGACTACACAGAACACACCGTTATTATTATTTAAATAGCTGAAAGTAGAGGTAGTGTGTGTGCCACGCGGAATTCGGTAGGTCGAGCATATTGCCACGAACTCCCGCAGCCCATCCTAAGTCCTGCATTTCTTCAGTCTTACCAGGTGAATGCTTGAATGGCACCTTCTATAAGGCCAACACAGATGTTCCACATCCTTGTTTCTCCCCTATTTCGGTCTGAGCCTTAGCTAACTAAAGAGTATAAAAATTGAAATTTAATTATTGTCAAAAAATGTCTACATTGCCCAGTTCTCATTTTCGTTGTCCGCCCACCCAGCAACTAGGTCCGCCTCTTTCCGCCCACCCCATCAAGCGTTCCTGGCGCCGTCCCTGTACCTAACCGAGACAAAAAGCAACAACTGACGGCAAAATCCAGACCAAGAAAACTCTATGATCAGTATCTTACTCAATATGAATGTTGCATTATGGACGACTAAACCTGATTTCAGTCAAATTCTCGGAAAGAAGTACTACGTGGCACTGAAGAGGGGAGATGTGCAGGATAAATTTAAACAACGGAAGGCATCCAAATATCCCAAAAAAGTATTTGATTTGGCAATCTATTTGTTCATGCGGTAAAAAAAAAAAAAAAAAAAGCAAGGCGTTCATCATAACAGGGACAATTAACTGTGAAATTTATACGAAAGAGTGTTTACAAAAACGCTTGTACCCATTTGTGATGTCACACAGTAGCTCTGTTTTCTTTTGGCCAGATCTTGCTACCTCTCACTACTCTAAAGCAGCCACTGATTGTTATAAAGAAAAGGGTATCGTCGCAGTTCGAAGAAAGGCAAATCCACCAAAATGCCCTAAACTTAGGCCAATTGAAAAATATTGGGCCCACATTAAAATAATATTGAAAACATCAAAAGTGAAGGCGGGTGACTTGAAAACTTTTCGTCGCAAGTGGACTGCAGCTGCCAATCAAATAACAGAAGAAGATGTGCGAACTCTTATGAAGCGGATTAAAAGTAATGTACGAGCATTTTTCCATAATTAGTTCTTTATGATATGTTTTATGTGTTTATTTTTTTTTTTTTTACTTTATAGTCAACTAAAGTATTAAAACGACCTCTCTTCTTTTCATTTCTTTACCTACTTTTTTGGTCAAAGTTACTGGCCAAGTTTTTTCTGACTCATTCTTTATATAGTTTCGACTTCAAACAAATTGAAAGAAAGCAGCTTATTGGTTTATTAGAAAGAAAAAAAAATAGTGAAAGAACAATATATGCAAAGTTGGTCAAGATCGAAGTATCATAAACTATTTACTTATGATGTAGTAAAACCTTGTTGCTATTTCATAGAAATGTTCATTATCATCCGTTACTTTAAAATATAATAATCGCAAACCAAGTTAAGAAATAAAATTCGTTGAATGAGTAATATTGACATGGTTTCTTGCATTAATGCACATGTAGTGTACAACATAAATTATGAAACATAAAACATGAACAAACACAATTTGTAGTATTATTTTTTCTTAATGTTAGAAAAAAGAACTGTCTAAGACTAAATTTTTTGTATATGTACACTCATGTCCAAAATGATTGTCGTATATATATAAATATCTTCTTGTAAGAACATAATTTGATAATGATTTTGAAGTGTACCTTTAATACTGATACTATGTGTATAATCGAGAAATGTATATTTGTGGTAAATTTCATAGAAAAAGAATTATAAATAAGAAAATTAGGATGAGTAAACCAAAATGTTGTTAAAAGGACAAGAAAGTTTTATTTTCGTTTTATTGTTCTTATTTACTGCTCTTTTGACATGAAATTTGTTACATACATCTCTTTGCCGATTATACACATATTAACATTATAAGAAATATCAGGCAAATTCTTTATCAAATTATATTCCTGCAACAACATATTTATAGAGATGCAATAATAATTTTGGACATGAGTGTACATTCCTCCTGATCATCTTTCTAAACTTCTTCCTCATCTATAAGTAGTGTATATTTAATGTTTTCACAATTGTCATCATAGCGAGAACCACACATTGCACTTCAATCAAGAACATATTTCTTAAAACTACGTCAAAGCGTGATACATCCTCCTTTTGAGATCCGTGTTTGGAGAACAGTAACTCTGTGAACATTCACAGAAAAGAACACTTTTGTTAATCTTTTCAAAATTTGACTTTTTCTAATACCAATAATTCGTGAAGTTGTATCGGATCTAGTGAAGACATGAATAAATAATAAGTTTGTGCATAATTCATTCGTAAACTATAATGCTGTGTTTTCCCTTTTCTGATAGTAGATACAACCCCCTGTTACCTGCTTTCCCATAATATAAAAGCAATATTATGCCATTCCCATAATATAAAAGCAATAAGATCTAGATCTTATTCAATGACGGTTGTTGATTTGGTGAGTGACTTAGCAACTGGAGCTTTTACAGTGTCAACATCTGCATTTCGGTCTGCTTGTATTATATGATACCATTTTTTCGATCTCAGGAGCACGGTAATCATTTTTATCAACAAGTGAGTTTCGTTTCACAGTGTGAAATTATCGGATTTCCATACTCAAACTTCAAGTACTACATTTTTAACTATTGCTTGCAATAAATTGATAAGGCGAAAGGCAGAACCTATTCCTCGGATGCTAAATCTATATCAAAAAGCCATTATTTGACATTTCTTACTGTTTTTCTTCTATGGAGGTAAAAGGCTGAAACCGGAAATGCTTAATTTGAACCGCTTCTATGTTGAATAGATGGTTAAGGGAGGAGAGAAAACCTACCCTTGGGAAGCTGAATCAGTTGCAAAATACTACATCTCGATATCTCTGACCCTTTTTGTCTACAGAAATCGGAAGTGTAGTTGTAAATTCTTCTACTTCCGATTTTGGTAGAATATTGCGGATTGTGATTAAATGCTTTTTTGAGACCCTGAATCGATTGCAGAAAGCTTTGCCCAATCTATTACCGTTTTTGTTCTATAACGAAACTGGAAACCGAAAATGGTAAGTGTTGAAACCGGAAATGGTTATTTGAACCACTTTCGGTATAAAAAGAGTTTAGTGGAGAAAAGGGAACTTGTTTATCAAACGCTGAAATAATTGCAAACAACTGCATCTCGATATCTCTTACCCTTTTTGCTCAGTGGAAATCAGTATTGAAATCGGAGGTTGTAGTAAATATCCACCACTTCCGGTTTGATTTAAGGGTTAACAAAGGAGATGGAACATATTCTTGGGAAGCTGAATCAATTTTGAAAACTGTATCTCAATATCTCTTACCATTTTTGCTCTATGAAAATCAGTATTGAATCCAAGAGTAGCAGTATTTCAACAACCTCTAGTTTTGGTAGTGTTTTTGGTCGTGACGATATGTTCTTTTAAGACATTCAATCGATTGCAGAAAACTGCTTACCACTATCTATTACCACTTTTCTTCTGTAGTAATAAGCGATGAAACCGAAAATCGCTAATTTGAAATAATTTCGGTTTGAATAGAGGGTTAATGAAAACAATTTGACCTTTTCTTGGAACAATGAATCTTCTCCAGAAAACAGCATCTTAATACCTCTTACCGTTCTTGCCTTGTAGAAATCAGTATTTAAATCTAAAATAATATTAAATTTGAACTACTTTCGGATTTGGTAGTTTATTCGAGATTGTCATATTACGTTGCTGAATTGTTTGCAAAAACATATAGTAATGATAATAATAATAATAATAATAATAATAATAATAATAATAATAATAATAATAATAATAATAATAACTATAATTATTATTATTATTATAATATTATAATATTATTATTATTATTATATTATTATTATAATATAATATTATTATTATATTATATTATTATATTATATTATTATATTATTATATTATATTATATTATTATATTATATTATATATTATTATAATATAATATTATTATTATATTATAATTATTATAATAATATAATAATAATAATAATAATTACAGATTACGTTCTATCGCGGCAAATGCTAAAACCAATTTCCTCTTCCTCCTTCTAGTATGTGTTAAGGGCGATAAACTAAATTTACTTTCAATACCAGTGGAAGGAAGCGAGTCCACTCACGCTTTCTTATGAGTAGTGAGATAAACCAGCCCAAACCCAATGGGTTGCTCTGTGTAAAATTAAATGAAAACAAAGAATTTATGAGGAATGGATTTAATTTTTAAATTGCAAATTGAATGTGTGTGTGTTCAAGAATTTACAAATCGCCAATGAGCGCAACACCATATACATGAACAAGACTAATCTTGTTTAATGCTTCCTTGTAGCTACGTCGTCCTGGTTCCCTCTCTGATTCCTGTCGTTGTTGGACGAAGTGTTTGTAGTCTCGACGACGATAAATTATGGACTCATCTTCCTGGTATTTTCTCTGAAGACTTCGATGACTCGATGTTGAAAAGTAGTTGACGATTGTAGTCACTGTGTGGTATGTTCTGACTACAGTTGAGACCAGAACTTACAGCAAACTATAGTCAATTACTGCAGCTGTATGACTTGTAATAAAAAAAATTGAAAGTGATGGACTGAGTGTTACTGTCGACAAATCGAAAATCAGATTGACGACGAAAGACTGGCCACGAAGGACGATGGAAAGATGAAAGACCAAAGACCAAAGACAGCCGATCATCCAAATCTTAATATTTTATAACGAATTCACATTTCCTTGTTTTCATTGTTCGTCTTATTCTTGAATTGTTTTGGTTGGTGGTCTTCTATCAGATGATGTTCAGTTTGCTTAATACGTGTGCGTTAACTCTATTAAGCATTCCTTGGACTCGTACAGGAAGTTACAACGTCAGTGTTTTCTTGTTAATTCCGCATTACAACATTTTGTAAGTCTGCATTTCTATTCTCTTAAAGTTTATTACCTTTGCTTCTGCGTATTCTTTCTGACTTTTCCTGTTTTAAGTTCGTTGTCCTGACTAACTAAATGCTTCATACATAAAATTACATAATGAAATATTATTCCAAAAATCAGAATGATGCTACACCAGGAATGACTCATTTGAACCACTTCTGGTCTGAAATGAAATGAAATGAAATCTTTCAGTTTTACGTTCAGAGCAGTTATGCCGGTTAGGCTAAAGGTGACAGCACTTCTCGTCTGAATAGAGTTGACAAAGGAGATGGAATCTATTTTTAGAACGCGGACTTGATTGTAAAACACAACATCTAGACTTCTCTTACCGTTTTGGCATTGATACCAGTCGACGGACGGATGGATGGACAACAAAATAGACTCTTATGCATACCAAAGTTTGGAAGTCTAATAATTACTTGTTGATTCCATTAAAAAGGAAGTACATTTACCCAGCAATTGGACATTTTCTTTTTGATCATAGTCTTCAATACACCACATACCAAAAATCTCAGGAAAAATATTTCTTCGTTACGGAGATAAACGCTTTAAACAATGCAAAAATGAGCTGTTTACGTCACGGCATCAAAAACAGGGTTTTTTAGCGTGACGTCATTAATCGGTATCTCTCTGTGAGTCTCATTGGAAGCTTCAGGGAATCGTTTCATATTGCAGTTTCTTACAGCAAACTACAAATAAATTAAGTGAATAGTGAAAGCAAAAGTGACAAAATAAGTAAAACACTTACTGTATATAAACGTAGTGTGTTAATCGCGTGTAGCTATTCTCCTTGTTTAAAATATATTAAAGGGTACTTGTAATGTTCTATCTTTACAAATGTTTTAAATACTTGTACACTTATGCTAGACTAATTTATTATTGTATTACACCAAAAACATTTGGAGACTGAGTACTATATCAGTTCAAATTAAGTGAAGTGCAGATTGAGAATATATAGGCCACCATATTGTAGCTTTTCTTCATTTTGAAGATTTGTCGTGAATCTCCATGCCATCATACTACGGCTACAAATAAGCACTTTCTACACCAAAAAGTTCTTAATCCCTTAAAAAAGATCTATATCCTATTACATCCCCACAGATTCCTACTATTTACTATACATATTAGTAATTGGTCACCTCATACCATTGCTACAACTACTTTTATCTTAATGTTATAGGAAGCTTATTATATAGCGCTTAACTTTTTTTAACTATATTTGTACAAGGAAAATGTCTTCTTGGTCACCGTGGTCGTTTGAAACTGAAGAAAGCTCTAGCCAATAGAAACAGACAGACAGATAGGCTGTCGAAAGAGCATAAACAAGATAAGTGCTCGAAAATTTTACTTGTGACATAGGCAACGGTTCTCAAACCTAGGCACCATACTAATACAATTTCATACATGGGCCTACATAATTTTATTTTGCATTTAACCCTATCACCATGTCCTCTTATAATAAGCCCCACTATGTCCTGGGGTCCGGGCAGACCCCATCTGTTAATAAGTAGATTTCCCATGAATTGCGTGTTTGAAACGTTGTGATTTCAGTAGCCCTATGATTATTGTTCTAGTACTCAATTCTTATTATGGATTTTATTATTGAAACTTACTTTTATTTTTATCATCATTTTACTTTTATTAGGAATACAAAATATTCGTACAAATGTAATAAATCAGAATAAACTGAGATACATAATGTTATTATGAAATTGTTTTCAAAATGTTCTAAATCAGTCATAACTTAGTCTAACCCACTGACTACCAGTGGGTTAAGCTACATATATAGTAGACTACATATCATCTACATATCATTTTATCATATAGGTTTCAGCATGTTCTAATTGTCCGCATGTTAACCTACCCTCTGACTATTAGTATTTTCTAGATAACATTATTACAATAGGTTTCAGTATGTACTAAATGTCATATGCTAACCTAACCTACTTACTACTAGTATTCATCAAGTTCAACATCATTTATTTTACGTTTCATATGTTTTCTGCGCAATTTGCACATATTGTGTGCCGGTTTTCCGGACAGCAAGGAATGAGGCAACACCTTCATCTTGTCTTCACCTTCCTATCCAGATTTTGTGGCATTGAAATGAATAATCATCTCGGGTTTCCTGTCTTTCTTTCCATTTATCGCTTTGCCGTGTATGAAAGACAGCAAAACAATTGCCTTTCCTTTCTTAGGAACATAACTAACCAGAGTCAGTTCACGATCGAAACAAAACATTGAAGATTTCTCTTCACGTTGGCGATCTCACGCATGTCTAACCCGTTTACAACGGTTGGTTGAGAGGAGCCATTAGTTTTACTATTACTGTCATATTCTTGATCATGTTAATAGTTCAAGTCTTCTGTTTCATACCTTACACTCTCTTTATATTCGGAGGATTCGTCGCAGCTACTAAATTCTACATCATCTTCACTGTCACTTTCATAAAATATACGCTTAGCTTCTATTGAAATAGCCTTTTGTTGTGATATTTAGCAATCGAAGAACACAACAGATAACCAATCTATTCTTTTTCTACCTTTGCATTTATATGTCGTTAAGGCAACAATGAAATCACTTCAGAAGCACCGTAGAAGAGGTATTTACTGTTTGGCGAACAGTCACAAACTCAAAAATCAAATAAGTGGTGTCCAATGTAAAAATCGTGAACCTAGATTGCCGATAAAAACCTGTTGATAAAAAAGAGAAGCTAGCAGCATTGTGGAAGTAATGTGCACGTAGAATGTGCTGCTACGTGTTGATAAAATAGAGGTTTTCAAACATTCAGCACGTGCACAAATTAACATTTACAAAGCGAATTGCACATTGGATATGTCTGGAGTCCGCTCGGCCCCCAGGTCACAGAAATATAATATTAAAACTTTACGCAGAAAAAGCAAAACACTTGTTGACATGTCTACTATGAGAAAGTTTGTAGCGTATTGTTTTCTGATATGATGTGTCACTGGGCATGAGCACCCGAAGTACCATATGTACAAAATGACAGCTAACTAAAAGTGCTTGGGTTTCGCGTGGACCCCAGGTCATAGTGATAAGGTGAAATTATTCAGGAGCCAGACTCGTATTTCCAATCGCCTTGACTCCCTGTCGCCCAGGATTTTTCGAGCCTGAACAAGAAGAATATTGACAGTAATTATGTATTGTATGTGTTGTTACTTTGAAACTTCAACTTTCTCTTTTCAATAATCTCACACGAAATAGGTCCACAGTAAAATAATAATAATAATAATAATAATAATAATAATAATAATAATAATAATAATAATAATAATAAATAAATAAATAAATAAATAAATAAATAAAAGCAACCGTTTCAAGAGCTCAGCCTTTTGTTAAGTTTCGTCCATTTAGATTGATTTCTCTTCACTTATTGGAACAGATCATTGTGTTTATTACTCGTCATGACATATCACAAACATTCATTATCAAAGAACACGGTGGATCAATAGTGGAGGGGGGCTCACCTATAGTGTGAGGGGTCCGCTGGTTCGAACCCAGGCTATATGAGTTTGTGGTGGACATCGTGTCGGTAGGATTCTGACGTTTTCTTCCACATAACCATTTCACTGATTCTTTTGTAACCATTCACTGTCATTAATCATCCGTCTCCCTTTGCCTATAAGTCATATTCATGGAACATAAAAGTAGAAATTTCATTTTATTTTATTACTAATTGTAACTAATTTGTTATTATTACTGTGTTACCATATCTCTTTATTTGTTGGTTTAAATGTTAACTCAGGTGTTCAAAAAAATTAAGTCGGATCTGTAAATGTTCACATGGACTAAAGAAAACGACAGTAAGCGCGAAGACATTATGGTGAAATAATATTATTAATGTGTAAAGTGGTTCGATAATATTAGCACTGGTGAGTTCTCAGAAAGCTCGTGGACATAATTATCATCTTAAGTTTGTGCGTCCTTGTGTTGAACTTAGTAAAGAATAGGTCATTTTTACATGGGAAAATGGTTTTCATCTGTTAATTTCTTTGGACTTCCTCCTGAACGCATAACTACCGAATCCACGACGAACTTGCTTACAAGAAATAAGCACTCTACTATCAAATCACTGTGCTTTTATAGTGTTGATTTATTTTCTTAAGAATGAATAAAATTCGCTTCGTAGGGACGGCGGCGGCGGTGACCCCAAACATGAGAACAATCCAAGTACATTCAAATAATTGGTAATAAACAGAGAAATAGCTTTCTTTTTAAAGAAGCCTTAAATTATGTTACTTTGGCTTATTAGCAACGTCGTACACATTTGAAAAACATGCATCTATCTTTCGCTAAGCAGTTTCCCTAGTGAGTGGGCAGTCATTTTTCCCTGTTCCGATGTATGACGTACAAACATAGTGGTCATTGTTTTGAGCGCACGAGTAGCAGACTGGAATTCAATCGCAAATTTCAGCTAGTTAGAATCATCGCATGAGCAAAAGAAAGTGTTCTCCATAATAAGTAGCTCTGCAGTTTTTTTTAGAGCAATAAAACAAAATAGTGGAAATGTCCGTTTTAGATGTTGCCTTCTGTCTGTATTTGTTATAAGTGTTGCCTTCTATTGCTCTCGAGTACTGTGTTTTGGGATAGATTTTTCACAGCCATCGAAAACATTAGTTACTTTTCTATATTTTTCTGCAGTAAAACATGCATAACGATCTATAATGGAGCTGTAAGTACTTCCTTGCCACCAGTTAAACCTATGTAGGAAGGAAATCCACCCAAAACATAATACTCAATATGGGGAAAAGATTGAAGGATGGCTTCAAGAAGTTCATGCTTGTCTGCTTTTCAAAATTCGTGTTTAGTTTCAAACAATGCAGCTGGGTGTGCTGAATGTTCGTACTTCCTCCCCTCATCTAAGCTTCAGTTCTTCAGTTAGAGACACAACCCAGAACTGTTGAAATAAAAGAACAGGATATGTCGTTCATTCTTCTGATACTTTCACAGCTTTTGTTAATGAATTTGATTGCCTCAATATGATGTTTGAGTAAAAAAAAAAAAAAAAAAAAAAAAAAAAAAAAAAAAAAAAAAAAAAAGTGAATTGGTCTTCCGTTTGGACAACAACATATTTACCGATAATGAAAAGATCACGCACATTCACATCGTCATCGGCATTTATTTCAGTTACATTATCCACAAGAATGTTGAAAAATGTTCAAGCATACTACCAATTTTGGCCACTTCAGCTTAATTCCGGGATATCCTAGCAGCGGTTGTCTTTTTGTGATGTTCACTAGTGGTATTGTTAAGCTATCCTGTCCAGCACGATAAATGGGGTGATTTAAACATAGTAATAACAATAATAGCAGATTTTGGACATGTGATATATTGGACTGAAATTTTGTGACAACGATACGCATTATTTAATTGAAATCATGGACAGTGAATTTTCATTATCAGATCGATGTTAAAATTATTTTAAATTTCTACTTCTTTCAGCACAACTTCACGTTCAGACATAAAAGAATCCATATTTTAAGTTGACTCTTACCTTCTATTACCTTTTATATATTATTTCTTAATGAACAAACTTACAAATTGTTCCTCTGTCTGCATTCCTAAAGATTACCTTATCTGACGACAATCCACACGTTTTGAATTCATCAGCCTGCCTTCGATTCATTAAACTAGGAATTAAATAACCGACCCGTAGGAACAAAATTACAGACAGAACACGTCGTTAAACAAAGTTAACGAACGATGGCAATGTAGAGAGGAATTCTCCGCAACACTTGATTTTGGAACCTAAACTTTGCCCATGTTCAAAGCGTAACGCATATAATTGCTTATTCTTTTATCAACGGGAAGAATGATTTTGTTATTAGGAAGCCTTTATACTTCGAGTTATTTCACACTATCACTAATTCAGGCTGGCCAATCAGGGTCATGCACCTACATACTACTTCCTCTGGTTTGCCCATATTTGCTGCTGGAGGTCACTAAAAGTATTTAAAGTTTACTTAGCTGTACCTCAAAACCATAACAAGTTTGGACATAAATAACCTTGAAGCGTATCATAAGCTCAAGCGTAAGTGTATTTCATCGTCACCAGACGAAGCAACAAATCACGGACTTGTAAGCAACAAATCAACAGCTCAAGCGTAAGTTTGTCCTAACTATTGCTTTCGTGCCGAGCTTCTGTTAGAGCTCTCTAGTCAGGGACGTACGGAGGGGGGGGACACGGGGGTCCGGACCCCCCCCGAAATTTCGACTTTTTAAAAATTTAGCCTAATTTTAGGGGCAATTTTAGCAATTTTAATATAAAATAGCTTCATATTTAGTTTGGACCCCCCCCCCCGAAATAAATTCCTGGGTACGTTACTGTCTCTAGTCGTCCATAGCCTAGACTTCATGTATGTCCCTGAAGGCAGACGACAGCACACCGAGGGAATCATCGATGGAGGATCGCCGAATGTTCCAGGCAACTGCTGTGTAGACTTTTATCTATCCTAAGTTTATCCTTTCTCTCTCACCCTTTTTTCATCTTCGCATATCAATCTGTTTCCAATTGAAAAGTATTCAATTTCATTTGTTAAGCAACCTAGATCACGAATCCATTACTTCTGCTTTAAAGATTTTACTTTATAAAATCCTGGGATGGGCTTCTCAGTTCAAGATCCCAAACTCCTTATTTTACGTTTGTCACTTCGAGATACAAGAACTGATGAGACCGTACTCCACAGTATATTACATATCATAGAAGTCCTGCAATAGCAAAGTTGAAAGACAAGGACACAAAAGAAGACATTATCCAGATTGTCCTTTGCTTCTCTGTTATTCCACTATTTCTTGTTAACCCTCCTGTAGTTCGTAACGACCTTATTAGCATCTGTTCAATAACCAAGTCAGAACCAAAACAAGTCCGTGATTTGTTGTTTCGTCTGATGACGATGAAATACACTTACGCTTGAACTTATGATACGCTTCAAGGTTATTTATGTCCAAACTTCTCATGGTTTTGAGGTACAGCTAAGTAGACTTAAAATACTTTTAGTGACCTCCAGCAGCAAATATGGGCAAACCAGAGGAAATAGTATGTAGGTGCATTGTTCATGACCCTGATTGGCCAGCCTAAATTAGTTCTCTGACTACACCCAACTTTATGTAGTTTAACTAAAATTTGATTGTCTATGACTTAAAAGAAAATTGATTTTTTTTTATTCACAGCAGATACTTTATTGTCCATACAATTTCATTCAATAATGTTGTCCTTTAAATCTCATAGTTTTAAAAATGTGTGGAAATATAATATCACAAGAATAATGACTCAGTGAGCACCATGAAGATTACCACAACAGAATTCAACACAACCTTGTGCTGTGAATGCCCTATCGTCATTAAGTAATGGTTTTCAAAAATAATCTTGTTTTCAACAAGCCAGTAATTATCATAGTCAGAACTTGATTTACTCGTAACAATTACCTTTTCTCTCAATAAGCAGTCTATTCTGTTATCCTGGGAACTTTATTAACACATACTACTTACTTTACCTGCTGGAGTAGAACTTTGTTTAAATTTAATGTCTGTCAATAACCTTCTTATTTATAGTTCAATTGAAACTTCTTTTGGGTTTTCCTTCGAACAGCTATGCTGATGTTATCACCTCCAGCAATATTTGCACAATTATTAATAATACAAATTTGTATAAATATATATATAGTTTTCACGTGTACAGAATGCCATTACTGGACCATCAAAAAGGGAGAAGAAACATAAAACCACTTCAGAGAAATAAGGTTGTAACGTATATCCTGTTTCTAAATATATATTTATATTAGTGCTACAATTATTTTGGAAGGATATTAACACGTTACACGCGCACCTGCCTCCGCAAAGACAACTTAAACGTGCACGCTGGAAGGAAGGAGAATTTAATTCCCCCACTAAAAAATAAATTATGGTTATGTTGGTATAGTTCAAGTAATTGAACAAAAGTGGGAACTTATTAAATCCAATAGCTACTAGTAAAAATACTCTCATAGCACGCCAGGTAAACTAAGCTCTACATTAGTCAAATAATAGAGTTAAATCGGATATTATCAACTTTATATCTGTAAACTCGAACAATATAATTAGTTGCCAAATTTTGAAAATACAAAAATAACACAAAGTGAATTTAATTTAGATCACAAAATTGAGAACTCAACTATAAAACTCATTATCATTCAAATATCGACCAGCGATAGCAGCATAGAAACAACCACAATGTTAAATGGCGTACTAACTTGCCAAGAGAAATTCTAGATAATAATTTACTTACAGTAGGTATTCCAGTTATAAACCAAAGCTTTCACAGCAATAAACTCACATATTCACAATTTATCAAATACACTACCAACACTTAATTTAATTTAGAAGCCAATTAGGTTGAAATATATTGAATTTTGACACCAAATATAAACGTTTTCCTTCCAATTTGATAGCTGCCTGTGATCTAACGATCCCAGGTAGCGCTGCACTTGAACAAAATTATCATTCCAAAAAGTACCACCAGAGGTCATTGAGAACCATAGCTTTTCTTGAAATGATTTAAATCTCAGATTAAGATATTATTATTATTATTACAATTCGGTGCAAAACTTGTTATCTCGTTTTAATAACAGAAAAATCGAGGATAATTACAATTTACAATTATTATTTTAGAAAATTCAAAACCTTGACTATAAATGACATATTACACACATCCTGCCCTCCCGAATTAAAAAGTTAACCTTTTTAATATAAATGTTCCTAAATTATAATCCATTTAATAAGCAATTGCCATAAGGTAACTACTCATAATATCTCCGTTAGTTGATTTGAATCATCCACTCCATCATTCATACCTAACCCCCAAAAAGAAAAAGAAAAAAAAGAAAAATAAACGAACTAAACAAAATCAAATACTAATAATAACCAGAATCATCCATCGCCATACAAAATTCATTCACTCATGGACCTCTACTTCTAATCCATCACCCGTTAATAATTATGGCAATTAACTCATTAATAAATTATAATAATACAGCCTAAATTATTCTTCAATCTTGTCTAATATCGGATAGATTAATTTCAAATCTTATTCCTCATAAGCATTATCAAACTATTTATCAATGCTCAAATTAACAAAATTTAGCTGACTCGGAAATGCAGAATTGATTTTTTTTTTTTTTTTTTACAGATATTGGCTCTCCAAAACATCCATTTAGGCAATAAACAATAAAAACATACTACTTACATACAGCTGACAAATTCTGCAATAATTGACAATATCCGAAACCAAACTTATTCATGGACACATACATACATCAATGGTAGTCGCGACAATACACAAAACACGGCATTGCAGGCCTGCAATAGAAATAACAATTACTATTTGTTCCAAACAAATAATACACAAACAAATACATAACCAAACTAAAACTCTGGTAAGTGGTAACACTCTGAGATACTCTAAATTAGCCGGATTTTTTTTTTTATGTTGCAGTTATATCTCTTCTCTCTCGATACTTTTTAGTAAGGGCTACATGTGACCTACGAACATCATTAGGATTAGCATCAGATCTAATTTGAACACTGTTCTGACCCAGGAATTTGACCAATGTGTATGGGCCCTCCCAACGATAAGCCAAGCTCTTATTAAACTTGTCCACCAATGATGACTTAACTTGCGATTTTATTAATAATTTATCCCCCACCTTATAATCAACAGGAATTCTCTTTTTATCATATAACGCCTTCCTCCTCTTCCACGCTAACTCCATATTACGCATCGCCGATGCCCAAATTTCACCTTTATTCTTATCCACAAATATTTTATCCACATTCCACTTAGTGTCAAGAGGGTCACACACATTATACCCGTATACCATATCCACTGGACTACATTTTAGTTCTGTGTGGATCGAATTATTGAGTGAAAATTCAATTTCGTGTATGCCCTTATCCCACTGTTGTTGTTTATCATGGAAAAATATCTTTAACCCATTTTTCACAGAACGTATGTATCTTTCACTCAAATTCGAAAAGGCTGCGTAAGGGGAAATCCTGATATCTTTGATTCCTTGACTATATAAAAAGTCCGTGAACAATTTAGATACAAAAATAGAGTGACAATCATGGGCGAAAGCATGTATAAACCCATGCCTACACATTAACTTATACATCTTATTTATAATACTTTGGCTGGACAAAACTTTAATAGGTTCCAGATAAACAAAACGTGAACAACCATCTACTATAATTAAACAATAACGTCCTGATTTTGATCTTGTTATTGGCCCAATTACATCTCCATACCAAAGACCGTTTACAGTCTTTTCATATTCTGATACTAGCAACCCCATCTTTTTCCTATTTTCGGCTTTTGCTAATTGACATTCTTTACAAGTGGTTACGTATTCCTTAATATCTTTCAAGATACCAGGCCATGTATACCGCGAGGCTAATTTCCCAATCGTACGGCTCACCCCTCCGTGACCACCGGGCAAAATTTGTCCATGATAGAATTCCAACAATACTCTCCATAAATTTTTGGGAACACAAACCTTATAGGGATTCTTATATGCTTTTGTTTTCTTACAAAGTATTCCGTTTACCAATTTATAACCTTCTACCTGTTGTTTGCTTTCCAATTTTTTTATTATTTCTGACAAAAAAGGATCTTTATACTGATGCTCCTTAATAGATAAAGATGCATAGGGCATATCCCACATATTTACCATACATAGGTTTTGCATTTCCTCCTCACTAGATTGTACATTCTCTATCATTTCAAAATCATGGGTGTTATATACTCTAGAAATAAAATCAGATGTTACATTTAAATTTGACGATATGTGCTTAACATCAAAATGAAAGGCAAACAACCTATGCAATAAGCTACCATATTTTTTTACACGTTTAATATTCTTGAGGGCATAAGACAAACTTTGATTATCTACTAATAATTCAAATTTATTGTGTAAATAGATTTTAAATCGTTCTAGAGTCTCCACTACTGACATCAATTCAAGCAAATAAATGGGCTTACTATAATCATAAGGACGTAATTTTCGACTGAAATACGCTACAGGTCTCAAGTAGCCTTCCGAATCATACTGTTGGATCACCCCTCCAAGACTTTTTAATGATGAATCGCAACACACTATAAACTTTTGGTTTAAATCGGGTAATTTAAGCATTATGTGGGATTCGAACATTGCCTTGATATCATCTAAGGCTTTTTTCTGGGCGGGTCCCCAATGAAATGCCACCTTAGGAGATCTCAATTCATTTATTGGATGCATTATTTCATGAAAACCAGGCACGAACCTTGAGTAATACTGCAAGAATGAACATAAGCGCAACACCCCCCGACGATTTTTGGGTGCTGGTAAGTTGCGTATAATATCTAGGCGAGCAGGATCCATTTCAAATTTATTATATTCAATAATATGACCTAAATAAGATATTCTGGTTTGAAACATAACAATTTTGTTCAAGTGCAGTGCTACCTGGGATCGTTAGATCACAGGCAGCTATTTAGTTTTGTAACGTATATCCTGTTTCTAAATATATATTTATATTAGTGCTACAATTATTTTGGAAGGATATTAACACGTTACACGCGCACCTGCCTCCGCAAAGACAACTTAAACGTGCACGCTGGAAGGAAGGAGAATTTAATTCCCCCACTAAAAAATAAATTATGGTTATGTTGGTATAGTTCAAGTAATTGAACAAAAGTGGGAACTTATTAAATCCAATAGCTACTAGTAAAAATACTCTCATAGCACGCCAGGTAAACTAAGCTCTACATTAGTCAAATAATAGAGTTAAATCGGATATTATCAACTTTATATCTGTAAACTCGAACAATATAATTAGTTGCCAAATTTTGAAAATACAAAAATAACACAAAGTGAATTTAATTTAGATCACAAAATTGAGAACTCAACTATAAAACTCATTATCATTCAAATATCGACCAGCGATAGCAGCATAGAAACAACCACAATGTTAAATGGCGTACTAACTTGCCAAGAGAAATTCTAGATAATAATTTACTTACAGTAGGTATTCCAGTTATAAACCAAAGCTTTCACAGCAATAAACTCACATATTCACAATTTATCAAATACACTACCAACACTTAATTTAATTTAGAAGCCAATTAGGTTGAAATATATTGAATTTTGACACCAAATATAAACGTTTTCCTTCCAATTTGATAGCTGCCTGTGATCTAACGATCCCAGGTAGCGCTGCACTTGAACAAAATTATCATTCCAAAAAGTACCACCAGAGGTCATTGAGAACCATAGCTTTTCTTGAAATGATTTAAATCTCAGATTAAGATATTATTATTATTATTACAATTCGGTGCAAAACTTGTTATCTCGTTTTAATAACAGAAAAATCGAGGATAATTACAATTTACAATTATTATTTTAGAAAATTCAAAACCTTGACTATAAATGACATATTACAAGGTATAGAAACGAATATTCAAAATAATTAGTGAAATCTCTCTATTTGTATCAAAAATTAAACACGTTCTTTTTACCACTTGCAGTTCTCAAATTTATACGAACTTTAGCTGAGTTATTCACTACATCAAATAGAAAGAGAAAATCATAACACATTTTCTTGCAATTTTTTGAGGTAAACCCTAATTTTCTTTACATTTACTGGATTAATATATAGGGATGCGCACGAGACAAGATTTGTGGCTGTCTCGTCTCGAAAATGTGCTGTAAAAGTGATGTCTCGACTCGAAAAATGTATATTTTTCTATTGGAAGAGCCGTGCCTCGACTCGAATTTTGTCAGGAAAATCCTGTCTCGACTCGTCTCGTGAGCATCCCTATTAATATAATTTCTGGTACATAATTGAAGACTTGAATTGAAAAATGTCTTAAGTCGATCGAAGCGTTTTTTCAAGAGGAGAAAAAATCATTGAATATTTTTGTTTGGAAGTGCTTCTTTGTTTTTGTTTGAAAGTATTACGTTTCTTATTGTCCTCTTTAAAGTTTCAAATGTGAAACAGATATATATAAGATAAACCTGAAAGATGTGCACAAACTCCGGGAGGAAGTTCATGATATCAAAAGAAGACAAAAAGGTCCTCTTCAATGTGCTCGAATTTCGCGTCGTGTACAAATGACAAGGGTGACATCTTGGAATCGAAACTCCAATCGTGACATTTAAAATGGAACAGAAAGATATACACACTTCGGGAGGTGATTCGTAATATCAAATGCAGACACACACACACACACACACACACACACACAAAAACTCTTGCATGTTGTCGAATTCCGTGTGGTGTACGAATGCTATTCGTACTAACTTGAAATCGAAACTCGAATCCTGACAATTCGAACAGAACAGAAAGATGTACACACAGTACACGACGCAGAATTCGACAACATGCAAAAATGTCTTCTTTTGATGTTATGAATCACTTCCCGAAGTATGTGTACATCTTTCTGTTCCGTTTGAATTTTCACGATTGAAGTTTTGATTCCAAGTTGGCACCCCTGTCATTCGTACACGACGCGGAATTCGAAAACATATAACAGGATCTTTTGTCTTCTTTGGATGTCATAAATCACCTCCCTGAGTTTCTGCACATTTTTCAGGTTCACCCTGTATATATATATATGGACGTCGGAACTTTTTGAATTCAGGTCCTCGATTGGAAATATAATTATTAAGTGTCTAAAATATGACTAATTAGTTTTACATTTTACTATACTAATGAAAAATGTGAAACTCTACTTACAACAGAGAATTTTGCCACCCCGCAAGCAAATCCTGAAATGACACCACTGCATTGTATTATAGTATTTGTTGAGTGAATGATGTGATTTGTGAATGATGTGATTTACGTATAGGAGTGCCAACTTTCCGAAGCAAAATGTAGAGACATTTCAGGTAGCTATCCGAATGGGGGGAAGGAGATGTATCAGGGTTTCTTTTTTCCATAATAATGTAATATAAATCTTTTTATAGTGAAAAGCGAATCATATAGTATATCTAATTGATAAAAGGAAAGTGAGACCATTTAAATCTTATAGTTTCTATAAAATTTACTATATAACAAAAATATAACCAATTTGAATAATATGTAGCCTATGTATATGCCTATATGTTAAGTAACTAAATACAAGCAAACTAAAAATATAGAAATAGTTAGGGATGCGCACGAGTCGAGTCGAATCGAGATTTAAGCCTGTCTCGACTCGACTCGAGAAAATGTTGTCTTGACTCGAAAATATCTTTCTGTCTCGACTCGTGTCTCGACTCGATAGTCTCTGTCTCGACTCGACTCGAATTCGAGTCGAGACGTCTCGAAATTCGAGTCGAGACAACATGTACGAGATAAAATATACGCACATATCAGCCAGACCATTATGACTTCCTACCTAATTGTCAGTATGTCGACTTTTGGCATGGATAAAAACTGCGACACGTCTTGGCATACAAGCAATGATCCTTGATAGGTCGCTGGAGAGAGCTGACACCACATGTGCACACTCAGGTCACCTAATTCCCGTAAATTCCGGGAAGGGGGGGGGGCGATGCCTTCTGACGTCACGTTCAATCACATCCCACAAGGGACATCACTCAAATGTCCGGCTCCAATTTCAATGAAACTTTTTTTACTGATAGAAGGTATGTATGTATTACTTGTGATGACAATTTTTTGCCATGGTGCATGTTTTCTATTTTTTTAAATAACTTTTAAGAGTTGTGATGTGGTTATTAGAGATTACTACAGAAATCCCTTACTACCCTTTGTAAACGGAGCGTTAATGAAGAAAAGTGAAGAACAACCATGTGGATACATATAAGTCCTGGGGGGAAGTCGTATGGTAGGTATGACCTTGACGGCAGCCATCTTGAAATCCGCCATTTTGAATTAAGGTCAAGTTTTCAAAATGGGAATAGGGTAATATGATACTTAATTTCGGGCTAGAATTTTATTAGGAAAACAATGATGAGGTTAGTTTTAAAATACACCCATTTGGGGGAAAGTTACAGGCATATTAATTGTTTTTACTTACTATGTGCGTAGGTCCCTTCTTACTTTCGTCTCAAGACCTGAAATCGATCGCAACGGCAGAGCCCGGTTTCGCACTAATGTTTAGAAATCTTTAAACTCACTTGAGGCAATATTTGTGGATTATTGTATTGTATTTTGCCTTTAATTAAATTGGAATCCACTTCGTGATCTTGTGTAAAGTATCACTAAAAGAGAATTTCTGTTTTTATGGAGAACGTAAGCATAGCAATTATAAAAGGTGAGTAAGATGCGTATGTATCTATAAGAAAGTTTATTTTACGAGTCTTTTGTGGTTCCGCCAACCTATTCTTTAGTTTTTTTTCAAAATACTCATATCTCATAAATAAAAGAGCTATTATAAAATCTCTTACCACTATTCTTTAATACTTATAAAATTTTATTTATTGTAAAAGCACTGGCGAGATATTTCTTATCTAAAATTATGGTGGAGCTCCTTCGTGGCTAACGGTCAGCATACTTGCCTTTGGCGTGGGAAACCTGGGCTTGATTGCCGGTGGGAGTTCATGTGGTTCGGATTCCACGTTAATCAGTAGGTCCAAGTCTCACATAGCCTCGCTGCTGAACGGAACGTTAAACTCAGAATTAATTCAACTCAAAATTATGGTTTTGACTTTATTATGATGTCATTAGTTTAAACGCCCAACTGCCCAGTAATTATAAACATTGACTACATTATAAAATTGTAATTTGTGACGACTAAAATATCAGAAATTAAAGATTATTCTTTGGGTTTTGGAAAATTTTGAAAAACGTGAAAAACTGGTACTGCACCGATACAACACACTTTTTGGATTTGTCATTGTGTAAAGTGATACAAACTAAAGAAGAATTACAACTTTATGAAATTGAATTAGGACTTTTTATTTAGAAATAAACACCAAATAAGTGTAATTGAATTGTTTACAAATCTAATCATGATGAGAAAACTCTTGAATACTATTATACAAACAATTATTCTCTTTTGTTTAACACTGTAATTTAAAGATCCAATAGTCAGAGAAATAAATATAATAATAATTGTGTTCAACATAATTCACGGTGGTTTTCTACAATCCTAAAACACGATTGTCTAGTTTGTTCAGCATTGTTTATTAAAAGAATACTTAAGAGCCTGACCCTAAATGATGTCTGTCCGACCAAATCTTCAAGCCTGATTACGGCCATTAGTGTCAATATGTTTCCCATACTAAAAGAATAAGCCTTCAATTTAATTATGATTTAATTGGTTTTTAAAAAAATGAAATGAAATCTTTGAGTTTAACGTCCCAGGTTTATGCCTGTTAGGCTAAGGGAGATAATGATTAAAGTAAGTGAGTGATAATGGAAGAATTGTTGGAATGAAATTGTGGGAGGAAACGGGAGTACCCCGAGAAAACCCACGAGCACGATGTTGTCCACTACAAAACTACTTTGCCGGGAATCGAAACAGCCCCACGCACCAGAGGTAAGCGCTCTACCACTGAGCCATAGTGCTCCATCTAATTTGTTTAGATAATAAACTAAGTAGTAACAAAGACTATTTCAAAACCACTGGTTATTTACTAAGTGGTATTTTGTGTTCGCAAATATGATGTACGCAAATGTTACCACCAGGTCTCAAAGGGTTAAACATGCATTTCGCGGTCTGCAACCCGATTTCCAATAGTCATTCTGGACAAACATTCATCTACCAAGAGATAGAAACACGCAATGAACCCACGAACATTGTCGAACATGATCTTTTTGGTGTACAGGTGTTTTTGTGTGTGCGATTAAAAAAAGAAAGAAAGAAAAGAAAAGAAAATGAGTTCGTGGCTTCTATTGCTACTAGTGTCGCATTTAAAATAACTTATAGTAAATAACTATTAGTCTTGTAATCTTTTCTTTAACTGTAAAAATTTGAACTTCCCGGTAAGTTTGTCTAGGGTAATTAACAAACACAGAGTAGTACATACCACATGTTTAGGGAAACTTTGATAAATAAAGCATTTCCACAGTTCATACAGGATATTTTGGTGCTTAAGAATGGTGCTCTGATTTGAGAAGAATTTCCTTTAAGTTAACTGTCATGAAATAAAAGACCAACTTTTCAGTCCGGAGAAGAAGTCGGCTACTTAAGCCTTCATGAAACTATAACTTCAAATCGATTTTCTTTAACGCAGCTAAGCTGTGCTTTAATCATGAGAGAGCAGAACATGTGTTTTCTTACATCATACTGCCTCACATCTAAAAGACAATTTCAATAATCAGAAAGCTGTCTGGCCTAAAGTCCTAAACATGGAATGGTCTATAAACAGACTCTCCATCAAAAAGGCTAATTCTGTTACTTATAGGATTGAGTTGGTTGAATATAAGAAAATTCTTCTCACCAGAGAAGTGAAGCGCCTTTAGCAGAATCTTCGTTTGAGGTTAGGTTCGCATCGAGAACTAGTCCAGTATTCTTTAAGTTCACACTCAGTTGAATACAGTCAGACTGTGGTTTAAAAACAGTGTTTGAACCTCGTAAACAAGCATCCTTCTTGCTCACAATTCAAATAAGGTTCTCACTCTAAAATCCCTACGACTTGCTCCGTTACTATGGAAACCAGGTATTGCTAGCAATCTTAAATATACGTGGAAATGTCAATATCCATAAAAATTAAAAAGACACTGTCTCCCGTGAAAATGTTAGATGTTTCCTACTAAGAAATAACATAAGAGTAATCTATTTCTCTATCCGGGGATTGATTTACCTTGCCTTAACTAGAAACAAGTCGAACTGACTCAAAATACTTCTGAATTCCACTCATATACTCGGAAATAACTTATTTCAACAAATATGCTGCCTGCTTCAAAGCTTGTTATAGAGAATACTGCTCCAACTCGAGTTGTATATCTGATATATTCCAGAGAATTCATTATTCTCGAAGCGAAACCTTTAAGTCAGGATTGCCACTCGAGATAATCGATGATGCCAAACACGGGCCTGAATTGCCATATATTTTTCTAAATTACGCCAGATTCTTTACTAATCTTTCCACACTAGTTTTAAAGACCAACCACCACTTATTTTCATTAAGAGGAGCTAACTGTATTCATGTACTTGTATTAAAGAAATAACATGACTCTTTCACGAACGATATATATATATATATATATATATATATTCATATTCAATTTTTGTTTAAAGGTATTTGAATGGCTTAAATTTATATTTGTACGTTTTTAGTTCATATCCGTATCAAATACCAAGTTTATGATGAATCAACTACACAAAGTAGGATCCAAAAACGCTCATTGCAATTTGGTACATCCTTCAGTCGAACCAGGAACTGAAACATAAAGAGTTACATTTTCTTTTTAAAGATACTTTGTCCAGCTGAGTATTGTGAAGGTTTATGTCAGTAGAAGGAATTGCATTCCATTATGCAAGCGCAATTTCACAACTTTATGTACACATTACTAAATATTGAACACCCTTGTCCATATGATTAGCGTACGCGTCTTTGGTGCGGGAGACCTAGGTTCGATTTCCGATGGGAACTCGTGTGCTTTTGAACCCACGTTAATTTGTAAGTTCATGTCTCATATAGCCTTGATGCTGAAAGGGACACTAAACTCTAATCTAATACTAAATACAAATATTTAAAGAAAAATGTTGACGCACCAAGATGACGTGAATTTGGCTATGAAATCCATTTTGTGTTTTCAGTTATTTTCTAGTAGTATTTTTTCTAGGCATCCTTTCAAAAGACAGTGACGCAAATTTCGTAACTGCGAATTCCTGTTAGAAGCCATGAAATTATCCGATTAGAAGCAAACTTTCCCTTCCACTAAAATAAATACCGCAAATTTGCAATATCTAACAATAAATAATTTTGAAAAATATTGCTTTCGAGGGAAAAAATGAAGTGAAATCTTTGAGTTTTACGTCCGACGGTTATGCCGGTTAGGCTAAAGGTGAGGGGTGATGATGAGAAATTAGTGAAATCGTGGAATGAAGAAAGTGGGAGGAACGGAAGAACCCCGAGGAAACCCACGCACACGGTGTTTGTCCACCATAAAGTTCACTTGGTGCGAGCTGGGATCGAACCAGGGTCCCGAAGCACCAGAGGTGAACGATCTACCACTGAGCCCCGCTTTAAAGGGGCCGTGACGTATAGTTGAACTCATTCTCGTAGTATGAAAGGCATTATTTATAATTATGCATGATATTATCACAAACAAAAAATATTATATGCACTTTCTTTTAACAAACATTATATTGTCTTTTATGGTGTGGGAGGGAATGTTATATTCGAAAAAAAAGTCCCGCATGTTCCTTGCCACAGAAAAGTTGCAGCGATAGGTAGGCTATTTTTCAATTGCTTTACATTAGCTTGATGTTTCAAGTCTTTAGTGTATTTCTGAAGTTCACTTTTACCACAAAAGAGCTCAATATTAACATGTTTTACATAGCTTTGGTTCGATTCTCAACACGGACTGCAACTACCCGTTAAATTGTGCATCCGAAAGGCACTCTTTGTTAAACCTCGCTTATCACCGCTCATCTTAATAATATATATAACTTCACCGCGAATCAAATGTTGCATTTCTCTCTTTCATCCTAACACAAAACAAAACTAACCACAGCTGTGACACGAAGGAACTATTTCGAAAAGAAACAAGCTATACTTCATAGAGATGTGTACCAAATGATAGAAATATAAAGTATTGTTTTCTTTTCTGTTTAATGATATCAGTTGGTGTTCTTAAAGAGTTTACTCATTAGTTTAGAAAGAGTATATATGGAATTTGGACATATGTTGTACGCATTCTCCTGAGAAATTGATGAGACCAGAAAAATTATAAGGACAGATGGAGTAGGTTTAAGCGCATCTACGCGACTTTATCAAATATTTATTCTCCATAATGATACCACGCGGAAAAGTTGGTATACTATAATCTTTGCCTCCCTCTGTTAGATGTTTCGTATCATATATATCGGATGGTTTTGATATTTCTTCTGATCATTAAAACACAGCAATGGTACCTGTGTGCGTGCAGAAATGCAAAAGCACAAGATAACTTCCTATTTGTTTTGGAAACAACAAACCCATTTCACGTGTGCGAGAGAAATTGAGCACAGCGAGATCGGGTGTTTACTCACGGTCAGTTCGCAGCAGGAGTCCATGGTAAAATAAAATGGTAAAATATTCATATTGATGTGAAAACACTCGCAAAACCCTACAAATGCAAAAGACTGCGCTTCAAAGAAAGTTTAGACACAGATGTTTCAATTTTCTCTTAGCATTTTTCTTCAGCAAAAGAGTCGGTTCATTGTATTCGAAAAAGGGAAGGGAGAAAAGGGTGTATTTATATTTTATGGGGGGGGGGGAACATTGTAAGTAGTATAAACAATACATACCGCTTCCGACTCTGTACTGAAGCACTTCCTTTAGCGGTATATCACTAGATCTGTCCTGACCCTCATCCCATCTCAAGTTGTAAAGTAGAAAGGGATAGAAGTATTCAACATGACTGCGCACTTGAGTTTCAGTTCACAATACTAAAACCAGTGAGCAAGTAAACAGTCTTTTGTAGGATCGTGTTTTACTTCTTGAATTTATTTTTGAACATTTCTGTGAATTCAACAAAAGAACGCAGTAGAAATACGGACTAGTTTTTACTCCAACCATTACTTTCGCTCCAACCCAGGGATGCCACATTTATGATTTCATATAATACTAGATTTAGTGATTTTACTATTGAACTAGTGATCTAGTACGTACTTTGGGTAAATAGGCACATTCTAGTGTTTTTTTTTGCATTTTTTTCTGATGCAGACAAATGACAAGGAAATGGTTCTTAAAATAAAAGGAAGAAGTATATTGCAGTTCAAAACAAATGTAGAAACTTTAAATTATTTTTTCTTTTCCCTCTGACTGAATGAAACCCCTGCTGTGTAACGACCTTAGGTAAACAACGGCTATCTTTGGTCCGCTACATCCTTTTGTTAGTTGACATGAGATGGGTTACTTTTTTTTTTAAGAAAGTGAGGAAATAATTATCCAGTACATTTACGTTTTGTCAGGCACACGGGCGCAGTCTGTACTTGGTTCCTAACGAATTTTAGCAAAATAACATAAATAAAACATATGTACCAGAAAATAGAGGCAGTACAAACGGACATTTTCATCTGTGACACATTTGATGAGAAATATAGTTAGATGTCACGTGCAAGCACTCTAAACATGTCCTATCCTTTAATTCTATTCGTATGTTTATGTAGGTAAGACTGAGAAATGAAGAAACAATAATAACTGGTTTTCTTCAAGGGGAAAAGTCTAAATGTGAAGGAGTGTTACACTGGGACTTTAATTGCGTCCTTTGTACTGTACAAGATTAACAAGTAATCGCAATTTTTTAATTTATCTTACTTCTTGGGGAGAGGAAGATGGAAGCGAACACTCGTAAGGACCTCTGCAAGAAAACATGAATACTATTCGCCACTGTTTGTTACATTACACAAAATAGTTATATATATATAATATTGAGTTTTAGTCAAGGGTTTTCATTCTGCAGGAGAGGGGGGGATAATAATACCTGGCGAACATTTTTTTATTCTCAGAGTGTTGCAAATGATAGCATTTCCTCCATTATAACTTCGCCAAGCTAGTTGCATTATATATAAGGATTAAGTTAGCCTAAAAAAGCTTAAATTTTTATGGTAGTTTTACTCTGTAGCCATGTTTCTCATTTTCGGTCTACGGGACTCTGTGTCCGGAAATTTTCGATGGCTTCCAAGTCGGAAAATAAGTGTATCAAAGGCATATATATTATATGTATGGTTATATGAGGCATGGATCTACAGTTTAAAGTGGGATACCGGTAACAACTTCATGAGCTTCCACCGTAAATCGAACCAGAGTCTCCCGCGATCAAGGCGTATGTGTTAACCATACAGCCACGAGGAAATTCACATAAGCACACATATATATATATATATTGTTGAGTTGATTTTGACTTTACCGTCTCTTTCAGCAGCGAGGATATATGAAATGTAGACCTACTGATTAACGTGGAATCCGAACTACATGAGCTCGCGCCGGGAATTGAACCCGAGTCTTCTACGACAAAGACGCGTACACTAGCCACGGAGCTCACACACACACACACACACACACACACACAGAATCAGAGTCCTCACACACCAAGGGTGAAAGCTGTGCCACTGAGTCACAGCAGCCACGGGGCTAGGTCGAGTCCACTTTACGTTCATAGTTTCTTAGTACATAAATGTTACGATTATGAAATAGATTTTCCTTAATGAGCTGCATAAAAACAAAAGCTTTCGAAATGCATTACACAATTAGCTCGATTTGAGTGTGAACTTAAGTTATATCAGAGTGTAAGTACGGATACGCACCAAAGCTCGAAAACTCAATACACTATTTCTCCTATATAGTCAGCATGTATCAAGCAATCGTTCAGCTTTCATTTGAGAGGATGGAAATCGAAGGCTCCTAAACAACTATGTTACTAATGTGCGGAATGTATTTATCTTACAGTGAACTGCTTTGATTTCAAGTGGCCTAACTCCAAAATTGAAATTTTCCAGGAGTGAAAGTTGAAGTTCAATTTCTCATGAACAATCCATATTTCTTTTATGTTGGGAACCAAAACCATAACTACTATATGTAGTTCATTGTTTTATAATTTAGTGTTTACAAAAATCCTTTTAAAAAATACCTATTCATAGAAGTGAATGGTACTTATCTGTACTAGTTCTTGGCATCCAAGCAGTCCATTTCTTGTAATACTAGCTTAATATACCCATTCTTCGCATGGGGGCTGTATTTGGAAGTTAACACCTGTGGAAGTATCACCATTCATTTCAGCGACCGCGAAAACTATGGATTTGACACTAGTATCAATCAATATGGGCTATTTATACATGTCTCGGTATTCCTCACCCGCTGACACCCGGCCCGCATACAGTGGTAGCTGAATTTGCAAGTCATCGCTGATGGAAGTATCACCATTGATCTCAGCGACCGTGAAAACTATGGATTTGACACTAATGTCGATCAATTTGTATTACTTTTACTACATGTCTTGGTAAACGCCCCCCTGAGACCCCCTTGGTTCCAATTTTGACAAAAACGCTCCGCCTTAGACTGGGACCTAGACCAAGGTATCCGTGACCAAAATTTGGTAACTCTCGGTCAACTTGTCTGGTCCCCAGGTCGGTCCCAGTAAACGTCCCCCCGAGACCCCCCTGGCTCGAAATTTAAAAAAAAAAACGCTTCATCTTGATCTGGGGCCTGGACCAAGGTACCCGTGACCATATTTTGGGAACTCTCGGTCCACTTGTCTGGTCCCCATGTCGCACACAAACAGACAGACAAACACACAAACAAACTCTTTATTTATTTATATTAGGTAAGATATACTATGTAAAATAGTCTCGTATCATAATATGTGATGTACAACAAATGTTACATTATATATTATCCGTAGCTCGTGATATGCTGCAACATATTAAAGCCTCAAAATAGTTGGGCAAGCGAATAATCCAGAAGTTATGTAACCCTATTGCGTTCATGGGAACGAAAACACAATAATTATAACTATGCTAAATTATGTACTATAGACTACCAACTGCTCATTCAGATAATTTATGAAGTTCACTTTATCGCAATAGTTTTATACAAACTAGATTTAGACTACGGATAATAGTTTTATACAAACTAGATAATCAATTATTGTTATTATCATTATATTTGCAGTACAACCAAATACAAAGACATTAACTATTAGTTCTAATTAACTGAATTGAGCTGAAAATTAAATCTTGATCTTTAAAGATTTAACTATTAATTTTATGCGTTCTGTACCTTTCTGAAGGAATAAAAGCTGGAATTGGTTTCAAGGCTGTTTCTGAGTGAATACTTTTTTCAAAATAATATTAAAAATTATAGAAAAATTTTCGAGACATTCGAGTCGAGTCGAGATTTTTAAGAGCCGTCTCGACTCGACTCGTGTCTCGACTCGAAAATTCGAGTCGAGAAATACGTTTGTCTCGACTCGTCTCGAATTTTACAAAGTGTGTCTTGACTCGAATCTCGACTCGAATTCGAGTCGAGTCGAGTCGAGATTCGAGACATGTCTCGACTCGAGCGCATCCCTAGAAATAGTTAACTTTCCCAATATAATATTTGTTATAGGAATAATATTGTTTGTTGCTATTATTGTTTCGGCTTCTGCCACCCCCAGATCTACTGCTGCTGCTCCTGCTCACACTTAAATATACACTTCTGCAGTGTTGGGTAAGTTACTTGTAAAAATGTAACGCGTTACAAGTTACTTTACTTTCTCTTAAAATGTAGCGCGTTAGTAACGCGTTACTTGCTCCAAAAAAGTAACTGTTACTTTACTTCGAAAGTAACGCGTTACTAACGCGTTACTTTTAGGTCCGAAACTAAAAAAATGTGAAAAAAATGACTTCAATTTTCCGTACTTCTATTACTACCGCTATTATTATTATTATTATTATTATTATTATTATTATTATTATTATTATTATTATTATTATTATTATTATTATTATTATTATTATTAATTATAACAACACTGTATATAAAAATGAAAGATAGGTGGTTTGTATTTGAATACTAAAAAACTAGTTGATTGCCAACCTCGGTAGTCGTGAAGTCTAGGAGTCAAGGACATTGTTCACGAGCTTCTGAATTTGGGTTGAGGGTCTAGGTTGAGTATTCGGGTTCGAGCCAAACACTGTTAAAAGTTACAGGGCACTGGCCAAAAATCTTCAAAACTGTCGGCCCGGGTTTAGAATTGTCAACGACTCGAGCAATTCGGCTCATAGCTCACTCTTTATCGACCCGAACCTAGAAGTGAGCCTAGCCAACAGCTCACCCAACCGACTCGGCTCAGTTGAGCCGAACCGAGCAGATGACTCATCCCTACCAAGCCAATTCGAGCCGATGGTTCACTCCAAGTGAGCCGGCTCGAGGCATCTTCTCAGTTGAGACGAGCCGAGCTGATCTTGTTATAAAGAATCACTTGTGGTCTCGCTATCGAGAAGAGACGAGATGCGAGCAGTGTTTCCTCTCGTGAGCAACACTAAAACTATTCCATATTAGCTTACATTTCTCATGGCTTTCGTTTTCCAGTGTAATCAGGCCATGATTTCAAGACGAGTTAAAACCAACGAGCCATTTATCAAACTCGACTGGACTCGAAACTCGACACGAAAAACTGAATCGGCTCGGAACTCGACTCGAGGATATTACCTTTGACTTGACTCGAAACTCGACTTGAATTCGAGTCGAGTCGAGGTTTAGCTTGACTCGTGTTCATCCCTATGCGTTAAAAAAAATTGTTGCTTATTATTATTCTCTAAACTAATTACGGTATATAATAATAACAATGTTGTTATGTAAAATTAAAAATACAGAATATAGAGAAACATTACACTACAACTAATAAAATGAGAACACATGAACTGTGAGTGAATCAAAACTTGCCAGTAACTCTAAAAATCGATACATGTTTTTTAAAGCTAGTTTCAAACTCTATAATCAATGGGACTCTAGGATAAGCAAACTGATCTGAAAGAACTCCAATATTACATACCATCAGCAAACTATTTTCTAGTAATAAAGTAGGCCTGCTCATCAGAACACAGTTTATTCATATTAACCCCTTACTGTAAATAGTTAATTATGACACCCTAGTTGTTTATAAATGTTTTCCGCCGGGGCACTTCAGACATTTTACTTTTAAATGCTGTCCACCATCATCCTCAGCTCTTAAGAAAAAAGTATTCTTTCAAATGTTCAAACGGTAAAATATTTTCGTTCTCCATCTTTATAAAAACAACACTAATCAAATTAAAATAGACTACCGGTATCATTGCACACCTACTTCAGTCACTGAATGTATTGATTTGGAGCTGTCAAAATCTACGACAAAATCTTCCAGGTGCATGCAATCAGTACACGTGATTTCCCTAAGGCTGTCCTCATCTTCAAAAACAGCAAGTGGCACTACGAACGTATCTGTTTCTCTGTGTGTCTGGGACTGTCGGTCACTGACATACGTAGTTCATGCTCGATTGTTTCATTCTGAGAAATTCACTTACAGGAAAGAAACATTTGTTTCCGAAAAAAAAAATACATATATATTGTAGTTACTCATCCGAAATGTAACGCGAAAAAAGTAACGCAAATTAGGTACGTTACTTAAAAATTTGTAACGCGTTACAGTTACAGTTACTTTGGAAAAAATGTAACGCGTTAATAGGAAACGATACTTAAAAAGTAACGCGTTACTTGCGTTACGTTACTTCCCAAGACTGCACTTCTGGTTTGTTGTTGCTGCTTTGAAAAGACAATCTTTATCGATTACAAAGTGAGCTTAGATTTTCTGTTGCAGGCACACTGCTAACTGCCTGCCATTATTGTGAGGTTTCCTCTTATTTTGAATGCTCTGTATAATATTTTAGAAACTAAATTACATTAATAACTCATCAATAAATATGTAAGCTGAATCATTTTAAAGTCCTGACAGAGCTGTCACAGGATGCAGGACATTTTCTCCAAAATCGGGACGGGTGGCAACCCTATTTACATATTGCTGTGATTTACGTGATACAACCTGTGTTCAGAAAGTCGGTGAATAACGTCGTAAGAGTGTTCCACTGCTGCATCCCGCATCGGACAGATGAAGACATGTTTAAACAAGTTCCCGATCGGCGGTGCAGCGAGTGTGTTTATTGTATGTAAACAGCATGTTGTAGAGTGAAGGTATAGTGCGCCTGATCGAAACCAAAAATGGATATCAAAATGGAGCTGCGAGCGAATAAACTGTTCTGTTTTAAATTTCAAAAATCAGCGAAAGAGATACATGAAATGCCGACAACAGTTTATGAAGAACGTGCTGTCACCTTAAGAGTATTTATGAGTAGTTTAAGCATTTTTAATAAGGGCAGGAGACATGGAAGACGGCCCCCGATTTGACAGGCCTGCAACAGCCCAGACAACGTACGTAAAGTAAAGGAGCTTTTGGCCAAGGATCGTAGTGTGACATTGGTAATGATTGCAAAGGAATTGGGAATTGGTTGTGAGAAGGAACTAGTGATCCAGGATTTGGATAAAAGCAAGCTTTGCTCTTGACTCGTTCCCCACACTTTGGCGCCGGAACAAATGCAACTTTGACTTGGCATCTGTTGAAATCTCATCGACATGATTGATCGAGAACCAAATCTCCTGAAAACCATCGTCACTGGCGCCGGTACCTGATGCTTAAAGTACGACCCCAAAGGAAAACGTCAAAGTATGGAGTGGCGGGGGGGAAGGTGCCGACATGCAAGAACGTGCGAAGTGAGAGATCCTGCATCAAGATAATGCCGTGGTATTCTTCGACCCTGAGGGTCTCATCTGTAAAGAATTTATCACCTACCACCACGTTAAATGCCCCTACATACCTGGAAATACTGAAACATCTACTGCAACGGATCAAGCTGGTACGCCTCCAATACGCTGAGCAAGGCAACTGTTCTCTGTTCCACTACAATGTCCTGCCACACTTTCTGGTGCAGCAGTTCCCGACTAACAGGAGAGCTATGTCACTCAATCACCTACTCTACTCTCAAGACTTGTCTTCCATGGACTTCTTATTGTTCCCCAAATTGAAATCAGCTCTGAAGAGCCAGAATTTTTCGGACATTTCGGACGTCCAACGTAATGTTACGATCTAGCTGAAGGCCATCCCTAAAGACGAGTACTTCAGGAGTTTCCAGGCCTTGAACCTCCATTCCCAGAAACGCATTACCATCAACAGGGATTACTTCGAAAGACAGTAACTACTGTTTTAGGTAAGACAACAATCCATTCGAAATATAGACACATTCAAGGAACTTTCTGGACAAAAGTTGTATTACGTGTAAATATATACTGAAAGCAAACTGTTTTAAAATGTACTTCCGTGTTAATTTCAAAAGATTGGGGAAGAGTCCAATAATGTTGTTATTAAATGTCTGAGAAATGACTAACTTTGGTTTCTTGTTGTTTGTGACTGAGGTCAAATAAAGCATTATAACCGAATTAATTTTTTTCCAGTCATGGAAGTTTTCCATTGTAGCGATCTGAATCGCGTGAATGGAAAAAGATCTTAAATACCTGAACTGAATTGAATAAAATCACGGGACCTTCGACATGAGATGTTATTATATTCAGTTGAAATTATTTTGTATTAAAAGTAAGGTTTTCGGTTGGACTTAGGTTATAATATTATAGTCCTTAGAACATACATGTCGACGAATTGAAAGATAAATTGATAATATGAAAAATATTGGATTTGGAATGTTTTTTTTCAATTCAAGTCCTCAATTGATTAACAAGAAAAAGTTAAACTTTAAATAGATACATATAGGATTACTAGCAGTTTCTCTTTCTGTGTGTATCTACGTGTGTGTGTGTGTCCGTGTAGGTGAACAAAATGCAGAGTGAAGACCACCAAACTCTTGTAAATTTGTCTGCTGTAACTTGACCTGAAGGGGGTCTTCCCGAGAATTTTCAAAGAATTAAGAGTATTCTGGGGAGTCCCTTAGAGATAGTGGAAAAACGCGCTGTTGCACTTTGGCGGGGATTCCCTGGATTGTGCTTCATCACTAGAAGTGACGTCAAAGGTTGGGGCAGAAGAGAACATTTCCTGGTATATTTCTTTTACCTTTTTTTCCCCTTGACTTTCTATTTTTCGTGTGCTCACACTCATCAAGAATACTTTTATTTTTATTGTTACTTTCTTTCTTCTTTTTATTTTGGAACTCTTCGTGTTTCCTTTGTTTTGTTTCTTCTGACCTCTCCGTTCCAAGAATCCTCCCCTCCCCCTTCTCTCGTCGTTCTACTATCGGTTTGTTTCTGTTTGTGTTTAAAGTTTGAAAACGAAAATTTCCCTGTGTTGTATCTTTCACGAACTTTTACTATTATTCACACCAAGTTCGATTTTGTTTTTCATTCCTCGTTTGACCGTTCGATGTTTTTGCGGTATATCCTTGGTTAAAGAAAAGGTCACTTCCTATAGAAGAAAGAAAACAAAATTGATATAACAAAATGTTTGCCATTTTATTATTAGAATAATTAAGCAGGCAAATTCTGTTCAATGAACTTACTGCTGTTGGCTTCATTTTACAAATATTTATTTATTTTGTATTCCTCTGACAAATCAATAGTTTTTCAGAAAGAATTTGAAATAAATGGCGGTGCTTAGAGGGACCAAGAATTTTGTTTTAGTTTGCACCTGATTCCCTGCTCGTTCATTCGAGAAGTTAAAAGTAGTTTACGTACCTTAGTTTGGAGTATATGTGTCATCGTTAGAAGTATGTATGTCCTCATTAGAAGTATATATACTTCTAACGGAGGCACATACTTTTAACAGATATATATATATATATATATATATATATATATATATATATATATATATATATATATATATATATATATATATATATATATATATAGAGAGAGAGAGAGAGAGAGAGAGAGAGAGAGAGAGAGATGCAAGGGCTCGAAAAAAAACGGCATTTTTGAAAAAAAAACTCGGTTATTTCTGCTTCGCTTTTTTGTTTGGGAAATTTTGGGCTTTTTTGAAAATTCTGCTTTAAATTGATAAACCAGATTTTGTTTCGCTTCTCTACAACACAAAAAGTCATTTAATTAGCGGTTGATGCTGATAATAATATAAAACCTCGAAAATAAACCATGAATTTCGAAAAGATATTTCAAACACTTTTACTTCTCAACATATTTGCATTATGAATTCCAAATGATTAACCAATGTATATAATAAGATTTTTTTTAACCTCCTACATACAACAGTAAGCAGGGTTGGCAAGAGCCATGGTTGTTTTTGAAAATGCCAAAAACCCGTTTTTTTGGGGGAACTAGGCTTTTTTGGTTTAAACCAGTTTTTTTGGGGGGGTAGATATTTTGCTTTATGTATTTATATTACATATTGACAGAAATAAGTTTGTTTCGCCTTGGTGTTATTATGCAACAACGGGGTTATGCTGGAAGAGGTCACATAAGCTTAAAGAAGTCCGGTCAGTAAATTTCTTAAATTGAGAATCTCCCGCCCTAGCCATCGGGAAAATCCCGTCATTACTCTAAATGTAAAACAATAACGGAAAAAATCCTATTATTGCTTTGCATGTAAAATTTAAAGGTCAACGTATCATAATCAGTACGCTAAAACTGAGGTATTAAATTGCAAATTTAGTGCGTACATATCACTGAAAGTACAATCCAAGCTAATGTTGGAAGCTACGTAGGCAATCGATAAATTTTGTCAATTTATATCAGTATCTTTAAGCAACCTTGGCTTCTTTATAAAACAACAGGCATTCAGGCATGCAGAAATATAAAATTTAGTTTCGTTTCGTATGTTCAGACTTAACATCCTTACGTAATACCGAGGTTATCAAGGAGAAGACTTTCGCTTAAAGTGACATCCGAACCGCTACTTTGTTTACGCATGAAAGAAGGGTTGTGGTTCGACCGAGAATTGAACATGGGACACCTTGATTAAAAGGTGAAAAGGAAATAAAACTAATGCAGACGGTTTGATGTATGGGAACGTCACCATGAATTTCACACGATTCGCATTTTTCGTACCTTTTATTTTTTTTCGGTTTAAACCAGTTGTTTATTTAAAAAAAGAAGAAAAACAGCTGGTGTAAACCAGCCAACCCTAAAAGTAAATACTTCTTTTTAAAAAATACTCAAATAAGTAGCAAAATTCTATGTAGTATTTTTACTTCAAAATATTCCATACCCTCTTTTTGGAACAAAATAAAATTAAAATAAAACACAAGAAAAATACTTAGATTTATATGATACACTTAAAGGCTGCACACCTAGAGCTTTTGGTTTTGTATATTCTTGAAATTCTACAGTTTTATATAAGCACCATTGCGGTTTATTCAGTCCTCAAGTTTTCTGTATTTTTAACAAGAGGGATTGAACATGAAGAGTGTGAGATAAGAACACGGTAACCCATAATTTTACTATTTTAAGAAATTAGAAATTTTCTGCTGCACAATCCATTTTGAAAGTCGGAAAGCTGATTTTTCACATAAGTCTATACATGAGGGATTAAACGAAGCGGTATGCGTTGCTGCCTATCTGATGCTGCGTATCTCAGCAATTGAAAATTTGTTAGTTACCATGTTCTTGGCTCACACCCTTCATATCATTACGGAACTCTCCCCACCCCACCAACACACACACAAAAAAAGGACTACGGAATATATTTAAGTTAAGATAAATACAACTGCACAACAAACATGATTGACTGGAGCTTTTGCGCTTCTATCGAGAAGTCCGGAATTCAACTCAGCATTCGACCCATTCTGACCAAACTTTTCTTCACTCCATCTATGAAGTAGAAATAGTGCGTGTACTGTGAGTTGGCTGACTTCATTTCTTATTGTTTTTAAATCTTTATCATTACTAATTACCAGCAGTGACGCTTTGCGAGGGTTAGGGGGGAGGCGGTCTTTCGGACTTTCAAATTACGGAATGTCTAAAACAAACGAAATATCTATTAGTTATGCCTTTACTCATAAACTTTAAGCTGCCGTCAAAAAAAAAAAAAAAAAAAAATTACGAATGTTTAGAAAAACTAAACATTAGTAAGAAAAAAAACCCTCCCAAAATACTTTTCTAAGTCCGCCACTGATTCTCAATATAAAATGATCTTCAAGGTTGTATCCGGAAGATTATCGCTAAATATATAGACGAAACGAAATACAGTATTAGTTATGCCTGTACTCATAAACTTCAAGCTCCTCCCAAATAAAATTAGGAGATTTTAGAAAATGAAACAGAGAAACCCGTCCCAAAGTACGTTTCTAAATCCGCTACTGATTATTTGTATAAATTAGTATTCAAGGTTGTATCCGGAAAATTATTGCTAAATCGTTGCACAGCTACAGTATAACAGAAATGTGGAAGTACGGTTAGACGGATATATTGAAAAACGTACGCTTTAACGGATATATAGAAAAACGTAAGTTTAACTTCTGCGTTAGAAGCTAGAGTACTAAGCTCTTAGATATGAAACAGACGACAAACTGAAATGATATCGAGAAGAAAAAATATCGATAACTCAAAAGTTAAAATAAAGTTAAATAGCCTCTAAAATTGCCCTCAAATACTACATTCTTCATTTTAGCTTTAATTCGTAAAACATGTGCTCCATCCATCTTGATGGTGAATTTTAGAGCGAAATATGGTATTTAGGTAATGGAATTCTTATCTAAGTATAGAATATACTATAAGAAAGCTATTTAGATAGAAAAATCATGAAAATGAAAAAAGCCAAAATTTCCAAAATTCTCGTTTTTTTCCCAAAAAAGCCGGCTTTTTATGTGAAAAAAACCATCGATTCAAAAAAGCCGGCTTTTTTGCAAAAATATTATAGTTTATCACTATATTATAGTTCATTTGCAAGCCTACTGTGAAAATTTTAGAGGGGCCCAGTAAAAATTTAGGGGGGCCGGCTCCTTTAGACCTCCCTGGATACGGGCCTGCAATTTATTTAGCTTAATGAGACCTATCAATTTGTGTATATAAATACTTATTAACTTAATGGAAACGCGTTTAAAAGAGATGTAAGTTACCAGATTAATATAGCGTTTGACCACTTTTCGTCCTCAGAATATCTCTGATGCGACGTAGAATGGAGTCAAAGAGGTCGTGAGTGGTAGTAAATGGAATATTACACTATTCCCCGTGCAGTACATCTCTTAATTCCGTGGGAGATTATGAAGGCGGAAATCTGGGCCAGATTCATGTCACCAAAAGTGACAGCAGATGTTCAGTTATGTTCAGGTCTGGAGATTGTTGTGGCCAGGGAAGGTGTCTAGCTTACCTCCCAATGTTCCTCAAACCATACTACAACAGCTCAAGCTGTGTAAATTGACTCCAGAATGTGGTGTTATTTCCCTAAAAGAACAACATCTGGATAATAGAACACATATGTTTCCCTGAAATTGCGAGATCCAAATTAGCAAGACCTCAAACGACGAAATGACAAACCGCCGTAGATTATTGCTTGCAAGTCTCCAACAAGATTACTTTTCACCTCAAGCGATCCATTTCTTTGAGTTTCCGACTACCAGCCAATTCTCTCTCTCTCTATCTGTCTCTGAACAAAATATATCTACAAAATTAACCCTAGGAACAGGAACACCAATGAGGGGTAGGGAGCTCTGAGGCCCACAACTTAAAGGTCATTGTTTCTCACGGATATTAGTTTATATTGCCTGATATGAAAGTGGGATGTCTAAGACATCATATATTTTTATTCTCTATAATTACTTGGTTTCTAAGTTCTGTGTTGCCAACTATATGTGTCTAAGTGTTTAAGTTACATTCTTTTTATTTATGTCTGTTACTATGACTTACGGTGTTTATTTTATTTATTTCTATAGAAAATCTATAATACAGATTAATAGCAACTTAATACACTGCAGTATGTGTGCAAAGGCGGCTTTTAATTGCATTTCAGTGGTGGTACGGTACATTGGCATGGAATGAAAAAAAAAAGTGTGTATGTGTGTGTGTGTGGGGGGGTTTCAGTATTCAAATGAATTCAGGGTTAACTTTTTAAATTTTTTATCCCGATAATCCTTGGAATGGCGAAAATCTTTTAAATTTTGTTTCCACAGAAAGATAGAGAGTGTGAGAGACCTGCATTGGGCACTACAGGAAAGATGAGCAGTGTTGCCAACCCAATATAAATTTGCAATATTTCTATTAGCACAACGTCAGGTTTTTACAGCTGTAGAATGCGCAAGTAAAACGTAAGCGAACAAGTTATCTTTTGTCTTTCAGTGTTGCACACTAACAACACTACAGCATGACGAATATTATAAGGTATTCACTGGAACAAACGTACCACTATTTCCATTTGTTTCATTGGCATTATCAAATAAAGTGCCCAAATTACTGTCTTCTGCATCAAAACCTGGTAGGTTTATTTCCACTTCATTATTTTCGAGTTCAGTATCTGCTATGTCACATTCATTTAAAAGTTCTTAAAGTTTTCTCTCAATTGAATTTCCGCAAAGAGAACGATTTGCCATTGTTCCAATGATGCTGCAGATTCCCACATACAGTCACAAAATAACTAACTAACAACTTCCTATCCTTGTAAATTCTACGATTAAAAATACTTGATAACACCAAAGTTGCAGCAGCATAGTTGTTATATATACAGATGGTGATCAGAAAAATGGAAGCACCTGGACGAAATTGCAACTTACCAGATTAATATGGTGTCGGGCCCCTTTCGCCTTCAGAACAGCCTTGATGCGACGTGGGATGGAGGCATAGAGGTCGTGAATGGTAGCAAGCGGAATTTTATACCATTCCTAGTGCAGGGCATCGGCCAGTTCTGTGAGACAGGATGGAGGTGGAAATCGTCGCCGGAGTCGTGTTTCCAAGACGGACCACAGATGTTCAATTATGTTGAGATATGGGCAATGGGCGGGCCAGGGGAGGTGTTGAACTTCATCCCGATGTTCCGCAAACCACGCTGCAACAACGCCAGCTGTGTGAATGGTTGTATTATCATCCTGGAAGATGACGTCATTGTCTGGGAACAACATCCGGACCATAGGATGCAAGTGGTCTCCTAAAATTGCGACATAATCGTTGGCAGGAATTCATCCGCTAAGTGTGACCACAGGACCCAATGAAAACCATGATATGGCGGCCCACAGCATCACCGAACGGCCGCCATGTTTCACAGTTGGGCGGAGACACTTCATATCATAAGCTTCTTTGAGCGTTCTCCACAAATAAACACGGCCCGTGGTTGGGAATAGGGTGAAGGATGACTCATCCGACCATATCACACGTTTCCAGTCATCAGCGGTCCAACTTGCAAGGTCGCGGCACCATTTGCAGCGTGCGAAAGCGTTATGGTCCTTGATGAGCGGTTTGGCCCGTGCAACACGACCACGTAAGTTCATGTCATGTAATTCGCGGCGGACTGTGATTGTCGAAACAGGGAGGTGGAGGTGCTGATTGAGTTCCTCCGTCACTTGCTCCGCAGTGGCACGACGGTTCTGCGTGACAATGCACTTTAATATCCGATGTGACCTGTCACTCATGATTTTCTTCCGCCCACTGTTCCGCTTCTCCGATGTGGTTTTCCCGTGTGTTGTGTAGGTCATCATCACTTTCGACACTGTCCCACGCGACACACCTAACACAGTAGCAACTGCCGTCCCACTCACTCCACATAACCGTGCACCAACAATTTGCCCTCTTTGAAAATCTGAAAGGTCTCCCATTTTACACTACCTCCGTCTGCTGCAGCCACTGGACACTGCTGTTTCACTGCGCCTGACGTAGTATGGAGACCGACCTAACACACCACCATCAGCGGTCCAGCGCTGCGGGCGCAACGACACCACTGTCAACCCATACATCTGACGTGTTGCCAACTACAGGTGTTTCCATTTTTCTGATCACCATCTGTATATATATATATTGACATATTCGAGTATTAACAGGTATGAAGTAATAAACTAATAGAAAATAAAATACTTAGTTACCAAGGAAACCGTGTAACGTGGAATCCTGTCACCACGGCATGGCGCGTCCTCAGGTTGCGGATCGAGGAGAAGGCCTCTAGATATAGAGGTTAGCTGCGAATATACTGAATAAGCAGTCGCGGACAGCCGACTAGGAGTGGTTCTCCAGCTTGGGGGTTTGGGTAGGACTAACAACCTCATCCTGTAAAAAAAAAAAAAAAAAAAAAAAAAAAAAAAAAAAAAAGCACTTGTTCAGAAATATTCACAAAAGCCTCGGACAAGGACTGATAACTTGGCACGACATCAGCAAAAGA
Source organism: Thermobia domestica (assembly GCF_964235325.1). Classification (NCBI taxonomy): domain Eukaryota; kingdom Metazoa; phylum Arthropoda; class Insecta; order Zygentoma; family Lepismatidae; genus Thermobia; species Thermobia domestica. The sequence continues at coordinate 171,308,899 of NC_137454.1, read as the reverse complement.
AAATGGACATGAGATTTGGAACATGCAATATTAGGAGTCTTTATAGGGCAGGCGCGTTAAAATCCGTAACGAGTGAGTTAGAGAAATACAGGATGGACGCAGTAGGAGTTCAGGAAGTTAGATGGGAAGGAAATGGATCTGTGAATTCCGGAAATTTTACGTTCTTTTACGGGGAAGGAAATAAAAATCACCAGTTAGGAACAGGGTTTTTCGTTCATAAACGTATATTACCAGCAATTAAACGGGTTGAATTTGTTACTGACAGACTTTCTTTTATTACTCTTAAAGGACGATGGTGTAATATTATTGTTTTAAATGTACATGCCCCAACTGAAGATAAGGATGACGATATAAAAGACAGTTTTTACGAAGCAGTGGAACGGATATTTGACCAACTCCCGCGATACCATATGAAAATTCTATTAGGGGATTTCAATGCGAAGGTAGGACGAGAGGATGTTTTCAAACCGATTATAGGGAACGAAACTCTGCGTAAGGAAAGTAATGACAACGTTGTTAGCCTCGTGAACTTTGCAACATCCAAAAACCTAATCGTGAAGAGTACAAAATTCCCACATCGCGACGTTCATAAATACACTTGGACATCACCAGACGGAAAACACATAATCAAATTGATCACGGTTTAGTAGATAGAAGAAGGCAATCTAGCATAATTGATGTCCGGTCGTTTAGAGGGGCTGATTGTGACACTGACCACTACCTGGTAGCTGCGATAATACGGGAGAGGTTATCGTTTAATAAAGGTAATATTCATTGTCCAAAAACGGAGCGATTCAATTGAAAGAAATTAGAAGAAAGGAAGGTAAGAGAGAAATACCAGATTGAAGTTTCGAATATATTCTCAGTTTTAGAAGATTCGGAATGCACTAGTGTTGAGGATACCTAGATTGAAATTAGAGATAGCATTAAAATTTCAGCGCGCGGAAATACGTAGGAACAAACCATGGTTCGACCAGGAATGCATATAACTAGCAGAGAAGAGAAAACAGGCAAAATTACGCTGGCTACAAAATCCGAATGAAATAACTACACAAAATTTCGCAGATATCAGGCGGGAATTTTCCAAAACTTTTAGAACAAAGAAACGGGATTTTTTGAAAGCTAAAATTAAGGAACTTGAAGATAATAGTAAAAATAAAAATATTCGGGACATGTATAAGGGGATCAGCGAATTTAAGAAAGGCTATCAACCTCGTGCTTATATATTAAAGAAATCTGACGGTACAGTTCTCACTGACACGGATAGCATCTTAAATAGATGGAAAGATTTCTTTGACGATTTGCTTAAGACACAACCAAACACTAGTGTGCGTGGAGAAAAGGAGATCCACACCGCAGAACCGTATATTCCAGAACCCAACCGAATAGAAGTAGAAACCGCTATAAAGAAATTAAAGAAACACAAATCTCCTGGTGTAGATGAAATTCCGGCTGAGTTAATTTTAGCTGGAGGCGAAAAATTGTGGAACAAGATACACAAACTCATTCTCCTTATCTGGAAAAAGAAGAATTGCAACAAGAGTGGAAAGAATCAATCATTGTTCCAATTCACAAGTAAGGCGACAAAACTGACTGTAATAATTATCGAGGCATTTCTCTTCTGTCAACATCCTATAAAATCCTTTCAAATATTCTATTAGCAAGACTGACCCCATACGCAGATGAAATTATTGGAGATTATCAGTACGGATTTAGACGAAATCGATCAACTATCGATCAAATTTTTATCATTCGCCAAATACTAGGAAAAAGTGGGAATACAATACCCCGGTACATCAACTATTTATTGATTTTAGAAAGGTGTACGACTCGGTTAGGAGAAAAACATTATCCAACATTCTTACAGAACTTGGAATACCGAGAAAGCTAATTAGATTAATTAAGATATGTTAAAATGAATCCCAAAGTTAAGTCCGGGTAGGAAAATTTTTGTCCACGAGCTTTCACGTCGAAAATGGCCTGAAACAAGGAGATGCGTTGTCGCCATTATTATTTAACTTCGTTCTGGAATACGCTATCAGGAAAATCAAAGATAGCAACCAGGACCTAGAGTTGAACGGTATTCACCAGGTTATGGCATATGCTGATGATGTGAATTTAATAGGGGATGATAGGAGAACAATAGAAAGAAATGCAGAGATCTATTAAACGCTTGCTGGGACACGGGTTTAGAAGTAAACACAGAGAAAACTAAATACATGGAAGTGCGTTGGGACCGTAATACAGCAAATTATGGATGCGTTAAAATATTAAATAATACTTTTGATAAAGTGGATACTTTCAAATATCTAGGATCAATATTAACAGAGGAAAATCATATTCACGGAGAAATTAAATGTCGACTAAAAGCAAGGAATTCGTGTTACTATTCGGTTCAAAATCTCTTGTCGTCGCGAATTCTGTCGAGAAATTTGAAGCTTAAAATATATAAAACGATAATCATGCCTGTTGTTTTGTATGGCTGCGAAACATGGTCACTTACTCTGAGGGAAGAACATAGACTGAAAGTATTTGAGAACAAGATCCTGAGACGAATATTCGGACCCAAGAGGAACGGAAATGGGGAATGGCGGAAACTTCATAACGTGGAATTACATAATTTATACAGTTTACCCAACATCGTTAAGGTCGTCAAGTCTAGGAGGCTTAGGTGGGCAGGTCATGTAGCTAGAATAGAAGAAAGTAGAAACGCTTTCAAAGTCTTGACTGGAAGATCAAGCGGAAAACGACCATTAGGAAGACCTAGGCGCAGATGGGAGGATAATATTAAGATGGATCTCGCAGAGATTGGAATACAAAGTAGAAACTGGATGCAGTTAGCTAAGGATAGAAGTCAGTGGAGAGCTTTTGTGAACGCGGCATTGAACCTCCGGGTTCCATAGGCCATAGAGTTAGTTAGTTAGTTAGTTACCAAGGAAATGGTGAGAAAAATATAAATACTAAATATTTATAATATGTATTTGGCAAAACTGTATCATCATAGTTTCAATGCAGAGCGCCCCTGCATGATGTAATACCAAAATTGTTTCACAGGAAAATAAAATAAATAGCCAAAACACTGTAATATAACAGTTAGCTTATTCGGTGAATAGCTCTTAGTAGTACCAAGGAGGGAGGCCTCTGAGGCAAACAACGCTTTATATATTTATAAATAGAAAAAACAAAATACTAAAAAGAAACAAGTACGTTTTATGACGAGTGAGGTCAAGCCTGACAATATCATTTTTTATTGAATTAGAAATGTTACAAAATGTAAGGAAAATAATTTGTGGGCCTCGGAGCCCCCTTCCTTGGTGTTTCATGTAACCCAAAACTTCATTGGTGTTCCTAGGGTTAATTTTGTAGATATATTATAAGAGAGAGAGAAAGAGAGCATTGGCTGGTAGTCGGAAACTCAAAGAAACGGATCGCTTGCGGTAAAAAAATATAATCTCGTTGGAGACCTGCAAGCAGTAGTCTACGGCGGTTTGCCATTTCGTCGTTTGAGGTCTTGCTAATTTGGATCTCGCAATTTCAGGGAAACATATGCATTCTATGGTCCAGATGTTTTTCTTTTCGGGAAGTAACACCACATTCCGGAGTCAATTCACACAGCTGGAGGTGTTGCAGTATGGTTTGAGGAACATTGGGATGAAGGTGAACACTTTTTCTGGCCACAACGATCTCCTGACCTGAACATAAGTGAACATCTGCGGTCAGTTAAATTAGTAAATACATATTTTAAAAAAGGGACTTCCCCAAGGTGGGTTCGAACACTCTGCCTTTACTCACTTTTTCCTTAACTGAAAGTTCCTCATTAACTTTATTGCCTTCATTACCATTATTTATTTTTTTCACTTGTTTCCATTAACCTTTAAAGACAGCAATAGTTAAAATTTCAAAAGTTCTGCCACCAGGAATTGAACTCTGGACCACATAGACCAAAGACGCAAGCGCCAGCCACTGGATCAGCAGGGGAGACACCCATTCCACGCTACACTTGAAACGGTACTGAACGCGTGTATCTGTGGAAACTTCCTATCGTAAGTAAAAGTATTCTAAGTTACTTCTCGGATTTAAAATCAATGTAACTTTTATACTTTTGTCGATTATATCCCGATGTCTACCAGAATCTGTTTCAACATATTTTTCCCTATTATCTTAACTATAAACCAAAAATTCCACCCGCCCAGTTCAAATTTAACGTAGCATCCTTAAATGTACAGCTATACCCTGTGGTAGGAAGTTACACAAAGGTAAATGCCACGAATCTATATTATAAGATTGAAAGTGACTATGTTTGTGACTCCTAATCTCTTGAATCACCCGACCGATCTCGATCAAATTTTTAACGTTGAAAAGGTTCGGGCCTGGGAGTGCTTTTATTTACTCATTTTGAAGGTGTAATTTAGGGTTGGAGAAGGAGGGGGAGATATTAAGAAAATAAAATAAAACTTAATAATCCTTGAAACAAATGACCAATCTCGATCAAATTTTCAATATAGATGAAGTTTGGATCTGGAAAGTTTTTTTTTTTTTCTATTTTAATTTCACTTTGACGTTAGAACCTAGGGGAATGGGAAGGGAGCGGAAGTTTTATAAATATAAAACTTAATACCTCTTGAACCATAGGACAGATCTCGATCAAATTTTCAACATAGATGAAATTCGGGCCTAGGATGATTTTTATTATATCACTTTGACGGTGCAACTTAAGAGAGGAAGAAGGAGAGGGGGAGAGACATTTAAAAATGATCGAAAAATGACCGATATTAGTGCCGAATCCATAGTTTTCCGGGTTGCTGTGATGAACAGTGACACTCCGATGCCGTTTAAATCTAAATTCAGCCCCGTAACATGGGGAGGAGAAAGGGAGAGAGATATATAAAAATGATCGAAAATGACCGATATCAGAGAGCGCTTTAGTAATAGTAAAAAGTGACTGACTAACGGAACATATTAGTATTTTTTTCTTAATCTAACCCAGCGAAGCGAATAATTGATGCTAGTAATATATGATATGCGTGAATATATATGAATAAGGATCATGGACGTACGTCAGAACCCCCCTCCCGAAATATTTTAGAAATTTTCAAAAATAATTAATATTTTAGTACAATAAAGCATGTAAATCACCTTTTTGAGGGTAAGTCAGGTTAATTATATTTTCAATAAAATACAATGATCAAAAATAAGTAACATACATGAATAAAGGCGTATATTTTTCAATAAAACATACATCTTTATTCATGTATTTTTTGTTTCATTTCAAAAATTGCAATGAGCTTAGTATCGTAGATATTCAAATGTAATTATTTGAAATCGTAGGCGCTACCTACGTAGAATTTTTGATCTTGTGTGGCTGTCGTAGTGTACTGTAAGTATAATAACACTTGGAATAATGCGTGACGCAAGAGCGCCGATTCATAGGGAATCCGTAGCGACAAATTTGAAATGGACCCCCCCCCCTAATGGGGAGGTGGAGTGCTAAGTTGAAGCAGGTTCTCCTATTTATACAGTACATAGTCATTCTTTTTCTCCTTCTACTAATGTGTATCTCCCATAGGTCCTCCCAAAATTACACAGAAATCAGCGCCTTTGGCTTGGCGTAGTTGAAATGTAAACATATTTAATTTTGGGATTTGAATTAGTCATGATTTTTTCCAAAAAAAGACCACTTTAATCTCAAATCAAGCCTTAAACTCAAAAATATTTTAGTAACTCAAGTCTTACTTGAACCTAAAAGGTTACTTATTCAGACTAAATTGTGTTGAGCATACGACACAACTTGGAAATAAAAAGTGTTCAACGCTGCATAAAGAACTTTCTTTTTATCTATTAATCTGTGGGTAAACTTGTGCTTATAACGGGAAATCAGCTTGTGAGGCTACGAAATTTATGCCTTGTGTGCAAGTTTCTAGTGTGTTTAGTAATATTGTGTTTAGTATTTTGAGTCAGAATTCGCAATAGTTTACGCCATGAAACGTAAAGAAACAAAAACTTTAGATTATTTTTGGAAAAGAAGACCAAATAGTATTCAAGGCAATGTTAAAGGTAGCAATGTTAAGGCTCAAGAGACTGAAGAGCGTAAAGAGGAGCAGATTGAGCAACCCAAGATGGATGTGTTGTGTGAAATTGAAAAGTACTTTAATGATTTAAATGTTGGGCTATATTAATAAAAGTGTCTAACAATTACATAGGGAGTTTGGCTACGGGCATTTAATTTGAAGTATTCACCAACTACCTCTATAAAAACTGTTGCGTAAGTACTGCAGGATTCTGAAACTTGGATATTTGGATAGGGCACATACTAGTTTCTAAATGAAGTCTTGACCCGACTACGATAGGTACCATAGTTTTGGAGCTATGGACTTTTAAATTTCGTTTTTTCATGTTTTCGGCAGCCTATAACTCCGAAAGGAAGCATTTGTGCACCCAGGTTGGTCTATACTTTTGTCTTATCTTAGTATCACAAATCACCTCCCAAACGTTGTCGGTGTTGTTTAGAAACGCCCTGTATATTAAAAAATGTAGGTTATGGACTGAAAACGGAAAAGAACAATGACGAAAACAAATATAGGTTGTAACTAACTCTAGGGGGGGGGGTCAAATCAATTCGCACCTAATGATTTTTTTTACAAAAATAAACTAGATGATACGATAATTTAAAACTAATAAAAAGGAACATTATATTGTAAAGAACAATGTAAAAAATTGAAAGATATTAGAAAATATTTTATCCTGTAAAAAGGAAGAAAAAATGAACGCCCGGATAAAATTGATCTTCCCCCTTGATACTTCTATACTTCTAGAGTGAATAGAGATGTGACCTAGTTATATTGGAACAATGATTGCAATTACATTGGCATTTAAAATATAATTATAAGCATATATATTGTGAAGTAAAGAAGCCAATATTAGTTAGTGACTATTTCCTTGTGGGAGGTAATTGTAACGGGAAATTGACAATGAAATGAATATATCGAGATATCAGATTGTTTTATTTTCTCTCCACATATCCATACATACAGTTTTGTAATGTTTTCTAGTTATTTTTTCTCTATATTTTCGATACTAATTAAATGCAAAGGAATTTACGCGTGATCCTCAGTGGGACTTGTGATATACCAGGCGCAAATCGCAGATAATTTAACATGTGATAGCAGTCCCTGAAACATTTGATTCGTTCATGCATTCTTCATTAGACGTCTAAGCTATGGTGATTTTCAGTAATCGGTTTCAATCAAGTTGCAAATTAATGTCCAAATTTCCCTGCAGATTTTCGCTTGGCGCGAAACTTTGTCCCTCGCGGGAGTCAAACCCATGAACTATTCTGTTATTTGCTACTGATGCCTCTGGTTTTCATGTTGTTTCAGTATTGTATGTTGATATGTGTGCGTGGCAGCGAAATTTAGTTGTAATAGACAATGAGATTTCTCATGTACTGTATACTGCATACATATATATGCATATATATAGCTGTATGTGCGTGAGTTTGTGAGTGAGTGAATGTGACCATATATGCATTAAGGCTTGTGGTGACTACTTTAATGATTTTCCGCGGAAACAATGAAAATGCAAGTTTACGGTATAAAAATAGCTGCCACTGAAAAATAGCACGTTGATTTCACATCCAATCTTCTACCAGATAAATACAAATCTGAAAACTAACGATATATATAAGCATGATTTTCTAAAAGTATCTTTATAAATATAATTTATTTCTTTTAAATACAAATATCCTACACATAGAACAAATTTTATATAAATTTATTTCTTCATTCCCAACTACCCCGTATTTGGACTGATTAACCAAGAACAATGTCTGTTCCGGAGGATCTTTTTTGTTTATTTGTTCACCGGGACGGTTAAAAATCTCGGAATTCAATCGCCCTCAGTGGCAGATCTAGCCCAGAGGCGGGTGCCTAATCCCCCCAGTTTTTTTAAGTAAAAAAACTAATTTATTATTCATATATTTTCAAACTTTATAATAAACTAATGTTATACCTATCATAGTCTAGGTTCTGGCTGCTCCCCAGTTTTTACTTTCTAGATCCGCGTCTGATCGTCTCGTGTCTTAAATAATGATTATATGTTACTTTAGTTACAAAAATAGTTAAATAAATATATAAATAAATAAAGTATAAGTTTTTAAGTATCACAATCGCAAATGTTAGGGAAAATACGGATTTAAAATTTCAGCTGAGTCGACGACTGATCTCTAAAGCAATAATAATTGTAAGTGACTAAAACAATTGGTGTTCTTCCATGTATAGTTATGGAGTTTTTCTTCTTTGCACTGAAAATTTTTTCAAACAAAACGTTGTTTTTTCTTTCTTTTTTTTAAAAAAAAAAACTTAGTTTGATATTTTAGCAGTACCAAAATTTTGTTATTTTTTTCTATACCAGTAAATATAACCCTGAACTTTTTTAAAAGTGGAAAATGGCATAACTAAAATTAATGTATTTCGTGCTTATGATGATGATGATGATACTTTAGCGAAATTTAATATTTTATAAAAGTACGTGTGTTATACAGTTATTTTGTAGTAAAACTAATTCAGTATGCAATATTTAAAAATATGCATTGATAATTTAAGTATTATTATTATTATTATTATTATTATTATTATTATTATTATTATTATTATTATTATTATTATTATTATTATTATTATTATTTACAAATGTATCCGGTAACAGATATGGTCCGAGATTCTTAATTCATCATCAGATCAATGAGGATACACGGGGCTGTCATCAACAATTTGGCCCGGAATTGGTTAACCCATAGTTAGCAACCCTATGAACATACAAAGAAAACAATGTCGAAAGTTGGCACATGACAGTCGAAAGACCGTATTTGAGCTGAGCGTAAATACTCAAGCGTTCTTTAAAAAAACGATTTTTTTTTTTGCTTACATAAAAATTTACAATAATCACACTACCTATTAATATGAAACTAATACTAAAACACATTCTTAGCAAATTTTTCTACATTACCCTTGCAAGATGACCGTACACACTATGGTTAATAACATAAATCTCAAAATGAGGATTAACTTTTCAATTTTATTTTTTATTTGATTAGAGGAGAATAGTGGCTCAATGGTAGAGTGCTTACCTCTGGTGCGTGGGGTCCCTGGTTCAATCAACAACCAAGTAAGTTTATGGTGGACAACATCGTGTACGTGGGTCTACTCGGAGTACTTCTTTTCCTCCCGCATTGTCATTCCACCCATTCTTTAATTATCTTTAGCTTGCATTAATCATCTGTCTCACTTAGCCTAAAAGGCATAACGTTAAACCGAAAGATTTCATTTGTTTGATTACAATATTGACGAAAAGTCAAATATGTAACAATCAATAGATAAAGTAAAGCTGACTTAAAATTACATGCTTCAAAATGAAGGGTCTGTGCCACATCCATAAGGTGTCTGGGTCACAACAACCGATTTTCATGAAACTTGGCAGACTAATAGGGCATCTTGCAAAGCTAATGTAACTAGCAGGAAATTGTCGAAAAAGCTGTACGGTAGTTTCTGAGATACAGTCGATTCATTAAATATCACATTTGTCGTGATATCTCGGGAACGGCTCTACCGAGATCAAGCAAACTTTGCAAGCCATGGTAGATACATGATACCTTTAAAATGAAATTAAAACAAATTATCTGTTCCTGCGCAGAACTGCGCAGAATGCGCAATTAATTATGCGCATGCGCATATCTCGAAAACGTGAAAACTGCGATATATTTTTCTATTGCTTAGTTTGAACTAGGCCTACATGACGAGTATAACATAATGCAAGAAAGAAACTAGACTCAAAGGTGAGCGTTTTCAAGCAACTGAGGTGAGAAGATGTTGGGTGGTCTGCCCCCGGATACCCCCTCTTGTTACGGAACTGTGTCTGGCTTCTCAGTCATATATTTCAATTACACCTCTGTAAAAGTCATATAGTTAACGTTAATAGTCGCAATATTCGGGTCGTAGTGATATCAAGTACTGTAAGTCATCAATGTTGCACAACAGTAACACAGTATTAAGACAGAGCGTAAGGATAAACTATGAGGAATGTAGTCATAATGTATTGGAACTAGTGGTAAGCACAAAAACCGGGTCTTCGGTTTTTAGGAAAACCGAAACCGGGTTTTGAAAAGTTTCAAAAAACGATTTTTCTCCGAAACTGGTTTAACCAAAATCGATTCGGTGTTTATCGAAACCGGTTTTCCGTTTTCTCCAAAGCAGATTCGGTTTTTCACCGGATCCTGCTTCGGTTTTCTTCAAACCTGGTTCCGTTTTTTTTTTTTTTTCAAAATTGGTTCTATTTCTGATCAGAATATTATTCCGTTGTTCTGCGGAAATCGATTCAGTTTCTACAGAAATAGTTTTATGTTTTCCAAAAGTTTTCACAACAACCAGTTTTGGTGAAGAACCGGACCGTTTTTTGGAGAAAACCGAAACCGGTTTCGGTGAAAAAACTTAGCTTGTTTTGGAGAAAACGAACCTGATTTCTGTGGAAATACGAACCAATTTTGTTGAAAACGAAACCGGTTTTGGGTGAAAAACCGGACCGGTTTTTTTAAGAAAACCGAAATTTCGGTTTTTCGGATTACTGTTTTTCTAGAAACCGGTTTCCGGTTTTTATAAAGACCGGCTTTGCCCATCCCTAATTGGAACCAGGCTACACTTTTTGCGACGAGACTGTTTCTCGCGACGAGATGAGACAACACCAAAGGTCTTGTCTCGTGACAACACTAACTATATATAGGTAACCCTTTGGCTTATGATTTTGCAAGTTTGTTTGAAGCATAGATTTCTGCATCACACTGATGTGTTTTAATAGACCCTGACCATAGGCCTGATAGTTTATCCTTATGCTCTCTTAATACTGTGTTACTGTTGTGCAACATTGATGACTTACAGTACTTGATATCACTACGACCCGAATATTGCTACTATTAACGTTAACTATATGACTTTTACAGAAGTGTAATTGAAATGTATGACTGAGAAGCCAGACAGAGTGCCGTAACTAGAGGGGGTATTCGGGGGCAGACCACCCAACATCTTCTCACCTCAGTTACTTGAAAACGCTCAGCTTTGAGTCTAGTTTTTTTTCTTGCATTATGTTATGCTCGTCATGTAGGCCTAGTTCAAATTAAGCAAGAGAAAAATATACCGCAGTCTTCACGTTTTCGAGATATGCACATGCGCACAATTATTTGCGCATTATGCACAGTTCTGCGCAGGAGCAGATAATTTATTTTAATTATTTTGTTTTAAAGCTATCATGTATCTACCATGGCTTGCAAAGTTTGCTTGATCTCGGTGGAGCCGTTCCCGAGATATCACGTCAAATGTCATTTTTAATGAATCGACTGTATCTCAGAAACTACCGTACAGCTTTTTCGACAAATTCCTGCTAGTACATTAGTTTTGGAAGGTGCCCTATTAGTCTGCCAAGTTTTATCAAAATCGGTTGTTACAGGCCCTTTTCAAACGTATTTTCTAAAAAAAAAAAAAAAAAAAAAAAAAAAAAAAAAAAAAAAACTAGAAGAAACGTATTTTATGACATTACAAAGTACGTTATTTGTAGCACTAATAATATATATATTTCTTGTTTTCCTAAACAGATTCTTTATTTCTAATCCACTGTAATATAATAGGTACAAAAAGCACAATTAAACAGTACATTGTGTCTATTGTTATTTTTCATCTTCTAACGCTAACACGAATACTTCTAACACTCACACACATATTATTTATAACCTTCTGAAAAGTGGTCTAATAGTGCTCAAAATATACAAACTAAACACGTTAAAATAATATTCATACAAGAATGATACACATAAAAAATATTGATACATGATAAACTATAATATAACCTTACCGCGCCCGTCTTTGATGTAACAGGTCCCGGGTTCAATTTCTACTGGAAAGGTATCTTACGCACTACATTGAAACCTTATTCTTTCCATGCGAAGAAAGAACAATTCTGCTAGTATGTAGATAAAATTATAGCTATAATTATTAGAAAATCTAATGATTATTCTTACTTGATATTATAGGGAGTGAACAGTAAAACATGAAATAACAATATATTTTGTTATAATAATTACAACAAATACATGTATAGATCTATATTAAATAATAATCATGAAAACCGAAAGCTGTTTTGTGTTACAGAATCAATATATATTAGTTTTTCTCCATCGGTTATTTTCTAATCCATAGCTACCACTGCTCGAAATACGAGCTAGTACTTTGCAAAGTAGCGTAGTATGCTGGATACAGTAGAATATTTTTATCTAATACTTATTTAGCTTTTACCTCAAATAAATACTTTATTAGAACATTAGATCGAACATTATTTTAATCATTCAGTTATTTTTTCTTTTTAAAAAATTCAAGAACACTGTAACATATATTACGTATATCGTACTTGGAGTTTAACCAAACTCAATCGATGTGGATCAAACTTGGCACGGTGGTTGACCTTGACTTGCTATGCAAGAATGTGAAGTATTATTTTGTGCAGAATTTTGGTTCCCAAATTATGGGCTATCAAATTTTGCTCATGTTTGGGAAAACAAGAAAACTTAGAACACTGTGCTCATCTGATCTAGATAAACTTGGCATGGTGATAAACTCTTAATCTGCTAAGCTTGTGAAATATATATATTGTGCAGGTATTTGCTTTATGTGAGGATTGGAATTAATGAAACTTTCGCTAAACTGTTTCAGTAAAAATTTGCTTAAAAGTTAATGAAGGACGACTTTATTGCAACTAAGAAACTTATACAGGTATCCCACTGGTAAGAGGGCCCGGGAGCAGAGCATTAGGGGTGACTGCTGGATTTCACAGTGATGTTCTCACCAGGCCCGTATCCACGGGGGTCTAGGGGGCGGGCCCCCCTAAATTTTTGCTGGCCCCCTCTAAAACTTTTACGGTAGGAGTAGTACTCCCCCGCGTATATTGCGCCGAGTCAGCAAAAATTTTTGTGACGTCATAGGTCAAAGGTCAATGACCTTGGCCCGGGGTCAATGACCTAGGGGTACCTAGGACCACCCCCTCTAAATTTTGGCAGGGGTACCTTGGCCCACCCCCTAAATTTTGGCAGGGGTACATAGGACCACCCCGCTTAAATTTTGGAAATTGTCAAATCTAAAAATTGGGTATGGTAGCCTAGGACCATAGTATGTACCTCTATCAGTATTGGGTGTCTATGTCGTTCCCTTTCATGGGTAAAAAATTGCCAAAAATTCAAATTTCGGGGGTTTTTGACCTAATTTATCCCCTTTGATGAGGTGTTATTACCCTATATAGTTATATGGGCGTATACAGGGGTCCATTACCTTTCATAAGACATGTGAATATTAATGCACCCCTTTAAAAATTTGGGAGGGGTACTTTGGCCCACCCCTTCATTTTTAGAAATTGGCCAATTTAAACATTTGGTATTATAGTATAGGACGCTAATATGGATCATGATAAATTTGGGTGGTCCACCTCGTTCCCTTTTAGGGGTACAAAATTGCCAAAATATAAACGTAAGCAATACGTTGTACCACGTGTTTGGTTTTCGACCTAATTTATCTCCTTGGATGAGGTCCTATTACCTTATATGATTATATGGTCATGTATAGGGGTCCATTCCTTTCATAAGACATAGGTACATTAATGCACCCCTTGAAAATTTTGGCAGGGGTACATAGGACCACCCCCCTTAAATTTTGGAAATTGCCAAATCTAAAAATTTGGTATGGTAGCCTAGGACCTTAGTATGTACCTCTATTAGTATTGGGTGTCTATATCGTTCCCTTTCATGGGTAAAAAATTGCCAAAAATTCAAATTTCGGGGTTTTTTTACCTAATTTATCCCCTTTGATGAGGTGTTATTACCTTATATAGTTATATGGGCGTATACAGGGGTCCATTACCTTTCATAAGATATGGGTATATTTGTGCACTCCTTTAAAAATTTGGGAGGGGTACTTTGGCTCACCCCTTAAATTTTGGAAATTGACCAATTTAAACATTGGGTATTATAGCACAGGACCCTAATATGTATCTTGATAAATTTGGGCGGTCCACCTCATTCCCTTCTAGGGGTACAAAATTGCCAAAATATAAACGTAAGCAATACGTTATACCACGTGTTTGGTTTTTGGTCGATTTTATTCCCTTTGATGATGTGTTATTATCCTATATAGTTATATGGTCATGTATAGGGGTCCATTACCTTTCATAAGATATGGGTATATTCGTGCACTCCTTTAAAAATTTGGGAGGGATACTTTGGCCCACCCCTTAAATTTTGGAAATTGCCCAATTTAAACATTTGGTATTATAGTACCGGATCCTAACATGTATTATGATAAATTTGGATGGTCCACCTCGTTTCCTTCTAGGGGTACAAAATTGTCAAAATATAAACGTAAGCAATACGTTGTACCACGTGTTTGGTCTTTTGGCCCAATTTATCCTCTTGGATGAGGTTCTATTACCTTATATGGTTATATGGTTATGTATAGGGGTCTATTCCCTATCATAAGACATAGGTACATTTGTGCACTCCTTTAAAAATTTGGGAGGGGTACTTTGGCCCACCCCTTAAATTTTAGAAATTGCTCATTTTATATATTTGGTATTATAGTACTGGACCCTAACATGTATTATGATAAATTTGGGTGGTCCACCTCGTTCCCTTTTAGGGGTACAAATTGCCAAAATATAAACGTAAGCAATACGTTGTACCACGTGTTTGGTTTTACCTAAGTTATCCCCTTGGATGAGGTTCTATTACCTTATATGGTTATATGGTTAGGTATAGGGGTCTATTCCCTATCATAAGACATAGGTACATTTGTGCACTCCTTTAAAAATTTGGGAGGGGTACTTTGGCCCACCCCTTTAATTTTGGAAATTGCCCCTTTTTACATGTTTGGTATTATAGTATAGAACCCTAATATATATTACTATAAATTTGGGTGGTTTACCACGTTTCCTTTGATGGGTACGAAATTGCCAAATTTTAGTACAACCACGTGTTTGGTTTTGGCTCAATTTATCCCCTTGGATGAGGTCCTATTACCTTATATGGTTATATGATCATGTATAGGGGTCCATTCCATATCCCCTTAAATTTTGGAAATTTTCCAATTTAAGCATTCGGTATCATAGTACATGACCTCAACATGTATCATGATAAATTTGGGTGGTCCATCTTGTTCCCTTTCATGGGTAAAAATTACTAAAATATAAACATAAGCAATATGTTGTACCATGCGTTTGGTTTTTGGCCCAATTTCTTCCCTTTGATGGGGTTCTATTACCTTATATGGTTATATGGTCATGTATATGGGTTCATTTCCTATCATAAGACATGGGTACATTGACGCACCCCTTGAAAAATTTGGGAGGGGTATCTTGGCTCATCCACTCGGTTTTAGAAATTGTTTTAATATAAGCATTTGGTATCATAGTACAGGACTTCAATATGTACCACTATAAATTTGGATGGTCCACATCGTTCCCTTTCATGGGTAAAGAACTACCAAAAATCGAATTTCGGAGGTTATTGACACCTATTTAGCACGTTATATGGTTTATTACCTTTATATGTTTATGTTCCCTTTTAAATTTGGGAATTATCAAATAACAAA
This sequence comes from Thermobia domestica, assembly GCF_964235325.1. NCBI lineage: Eukaryota > Metazoa > Arthropoda > Insecta > Zygentoma > Lepismatidae > Thermobia > Thermobia domestica. Next base: position 171,293,231 of record NC_137454.1, on the reverse strand, counting down.
ATTCGGTAAACGTTTTCTAGGACCCATTGGTGTTCCTCTTATGGCCAAATATTCAAAATTTAAATGTTATTGACCGGCTTTATTATTGAATAAGTACAGGATTTATTACTTTTTCATAAGACACAGGTGTATTTGTGTACCAATCTTTAATTTTGGGAGGGGTACATTTCTTATTGTCATATCAATAATTGGTAATTGTTCTTTGGGTAAATCATTATGATCACGTGATCAGTTATTGACCTATGATGGGATTAGGAGTCCAGGACATTGGTACATTGAAACTTTGTAGGATAATTTTAGAATGCGTCATTGGTATTGATTATTACAGCCAAATATAAACGTAAGCAATACGATGTACCACGTGATTGACCTTGATGAGGTAGTGTACAGGGATACATAGCTAACCTTATTGAATCTTATGACTCATAGTCTTAAGGGAATACATGCTACAACACTGGCAAAGTTATTGTTGATGCAATTTGATTGGTTGATCACTATCTTTCGTGCAATCTGATTGGCTGATCACTATCTTTCGTGCAATCTGATTGGTTGCTGATTTTCAAATCTTTGCTGCATTCAGTTTTTAAGTTTTGTTTAACATTTAAAAATCTTGGTTTCGTTCAACATTTTGGACTCACTGATAAATATGATCAAAACCGTTTATTTGTTAATCCAATAGTTAAAAACCGGATAAAGTTTGACGGTTAACCGTGAAACGTAAATTTTTTTTAGTTTGAAATTTTTTGTTTTAATTTTTTTGTTTCAGAATTTTGTTTGAAATTTGTTTCAAAATTTTTTGTTTGAAATTTTTTTTGTTTGAAATTTTTTGTTGCAAAATTTTGTTTGAAATTTTTTTGTTTAAAATTTTTTGTTCGAAATTTTTGTTTTGAAATTTTTCGTTTCAGAATTTTGTTTGAAAATTTTTTGTTTAAAATTTTTTTGTTTGAAATTTTTTTCGTTTCAAATTTTTGTTTAAAATTTTTGTTTGAAATTTTTCGTTTCCAAATTTTTTGTTTGAAATTTTTTGTTTCAAAATTTTGTTTGAAATTTTTTTTTGTTTCAAAATTTTGTTTGAATTTCTTTCGTTTGAAATTTTTTTGTTTGAATGTTTTTCGTTTCAAAATTTTGTTTCAAAGATTTTTGTTTGAAATTTTTTGTTTCAAAGTTTGGTTTGACATTTTTAAAGTTTGTGCACTCATTAGTAAAGAACCGGAACTGTTTAGAACTAAAACCTCTGGCAACATTGTGGTGCAATAGTACACGTTAGAACATGGTGCAATAGTACACGTCAGAACATGATAATGAAACGTCATCAGTTTTGCATCATATATAAGTATCGTTCGCGTTAGTATTCATGATAACATCATCATGGCTACTTGTCTGCAGTTTCTAAACACGCGTGATGTGATAAAATCATTTACCAAGATTACTGATTTACAACAGAATGTACCTTATAGAATCTTAGGTAGCCAAATGATCCCTACAGAGTTTGGATTAAGAATCGTAGTGAAGCTTGAAAATGATAAGAATATAATTTTACCAGCAAGATATTTACCCATGGAAGCATCAAAACAAGAAGAACTGCTGCGTTTCTTAAATACTGGATCTGTATCTTTATGCTATAAAAGACTCTCGGGTCGAAGTCATCAGTTTGAATTTAGTACACAGCCAGATTCGTCAGCAATTGTGATGAAATCATGAATTCAAACGTCAGCACATCAGACATAGTTGTATGAATGTGGTTGGTCAGCATGACGTCAGCAACTGTGATGAAACCATGAATTCAAACGTCAGCACATGACGTCAGCCGTAGTTCTATAAATCAACCAATACCGTGAAATCATTTGAGCAAGTGCTTTTCAGGAGGAAAGATGTGTACTTCTAACGATAAAGAATTCATCTTCGCAAGCTATTATCCAATAAATATATTTCAAACAAAACATGTGATGATTGGTATCAGTGCTAGAACATTTGAACCAGTGATTCGATTGGGCAAAGCAGAACAATTTGGTGTACAACTGACCTGTGAAGAATGGCAAATATTATGTTCACGAATCGACCAAATGAACGATGAGCTAAATGTGACCATAGTCAAATCATTAGGCTCAAATCATGAAGTTGTGATGCGTACAGTCCTCGAAGAGAAGATGGTGCTGTTACGTAAAAAGAGTACATTTCATGTCCCTCGCAACATGGTGTATCTAACGGAAACAGAATGGAACAAATTCATCAGCGTATTTCAGTGTGTGAAACATGCAGTGGAAGTGTGCAACAAAACAAGTATATTCCTGAAAAAGTACTATTTTGAAAAATGTGTTATGCATATTGTACAACATGTATCTAGATATTGTGATGGTTGTCAACATCGTTCGTGGGTGCATACCTGTATTGATAAACAGTTTATTTGTGATCAAATGGACATTGAGTTTACACCAATTGATATTGCATTAGACCTTAAAAGACTTCAATTGGAATTAAAATTATACGCTAAAGACAAACTACTGCAAGAAGTTCAAAATACATTGTATCGACAATATCCAGAACCACTATCTGGTATGGATGTATGTGGAGTGTAATAAAATGATCCATTTCAATGAATTGTGTTTTTTCATTTCAAGTACAACCCCATATTCTGACGTGTACTATTGCATCATGTTCTAACGTGTACTATTGCACCACAATGTTGCCAGAGGTTTTTGTTCTAAACAGTTCCGGTTCTTTACTAATGAGTGCACAAACTTTAAAAATGTCAAACCAAACTTTGAAACAAAAAATTTCAAACAAAAATCTTTGAAACAAAATTTTGAAACGAAAAACATTCAAACAAAAAAATTTCAAACGAAAGAAATTCAAACAAAATTTTGAAACAAAAAAAAATTTCAAACAAAATTTTGAAACAAAAAATTTCAAACAAAAAATTTGGAAACGAAAAATTTCAAACAAAAATTTTAAACAAAAATTTGAAACGAAAAAAATTTCAAACAAAAAAATTTTAAACAAAAAATTTTCAAACAAAATTCTGAAACGAAAAATTTCAAAACAAAAATTTCGAACAAAAAATTTTAAACAAAAAAATTTCAAACAAAATTTTGCAACAAAAAATTTCAAACAAAAAAAATTTCAAACAAAAAATTTTGAAACAAATTTCAAACAAAATTCTGAAACAAAAAAATTAAAACAAAAAATTTCAAACTAAAAAAAATTTACGTTTCACGGTTAACCGTCAAACTTTATCCGGTTTTTAACTATTGGATTAACAAATAAACGGTTTTGATCATATTTATCAGTGAGTCCAAAATGTTGAACGAAACCAAGATTTTTAAATGTTAAACAAAACTTAAAAACTGAATGCAGCAAAGATTTGAAAATCAGCAACCAATCAGATTGCACGAAAGATAGTGATCAGCCAATCAGATTGCACGAAAGATAGTGATCAACCAATCAAATTGCATCAACAATAACTTTGCCAGTGTTGTAGCATGTATTCCCTTAAGACTATGAGTCATAAGATTCAATAAGGTTAGCTATGTATCCCTGTACACTACCTCATCAAGGTCAATCACGTGGTACATCGTATTGCTTACGTTTATATTTGGCTGTAATAATCAATACCAATGACGCATTCTAAAATTATCCTACAAAGTTTCAATGTACCAATGTCCTGGACTCCTAATCCCATCATAGGTCAATAACTGATCACGTGATCATAATGATTTACCCAAAGAACAATTACCAATTATTGATATGACAATAAGAAATGTACCCCTCCCAAAATTAAAGATTGGTACACAAATACACCTGTGTCTTATGAAAAAGTAATAAATCCTGTACTTATTCAATAATAAAGCCGGTCAATAACATTTAAATTTTGAATATTTGGCCATAAGAGGAACACCAATGGGTCCTAGAAAACGTTTACCGAATTTTGTTATTTGATAATTCCCAAATTTAAAAGGGAACATAAACATATAAAGGTAATAAACCATATAACGTGCTAAATAGGTGTCAATAACCTCCGAAATTCGATTTTTGGTAGTTCTTTACCCATGAAAGGGAACGATGTGGACCATCCAAATTTATAGTGGTACATATTGAAGTCCTGTACTATGATACCAAATGCTTATATTAAAACAATTTCTAAAACCGAGTGGATGAGCCAAGATACCCCTCCCAAATTTTTCAAGGGGTGCGTCAATGTACCCATGTCTTATGATAGGAAATGAACCCATATACATGACCATATAACCATATAAGGTAATAGAACCCCATCAAAGGGAAGAAATTGGGCCAAAAACCAAACGCATGGTACAACATATTGCTTATGTTTATATTTTAGTAATTTTTACCCATGAAAGGGAACAAGATGGACCACCCAAATTTATCATGATACATGTTGAGGTCATGTACTATGATACCGAATGCTTAAATTGGAAAATTTCCAAAATTTAAGGGGATATGGAATGGACCCCTATACATGATCATATAACCATATAAGGTAATAGGACCTCATCCAAGGGGATAAATTGAGCCAAAACCAAACACGTGGTTGTACTAAAATTTGGCAATTTCGTACCCATCAAAGGAAACGTGGTAAACCACCCAAATTTATAGTAATATATATTAGGGTTCTATACTATAATACCAAACATGTAAAAAGGGGCAATTTCCAAAATTAAAGGGGTGGGCCAAAGTACCCCTCCCAAATTTTTAAAGGAGTGCACAAATGTACCTATGTCTTATGATAGGGAATAGACCCCTATACCTAACCATATAACCATATAAGGTAATAGAACCTCATCCAAGGGGATAACTTAGGTAAAACCAAACACGTGGTACAACGTATTGCTTACGTTTATATTTTGGCAATTTGTACCCCTAAAAGGGAACGAGGTGGACCACCCAAATTTATCATAATACATGTTAGGGTCCAGTACTATAATACCAAATATATAAAATGAGCAATTTCTAAAATTTAAGGGGTGGGCCAAAGTACCCCTCCCAAATTTTTAAAGGAGTGCACAAATGTACCTATGTCTTATGATAGGGAATAGACCCCTATACATAACCATATAACCATATAAGGTAATAGAACCTCATCCAAGAGGATAAATTGGGCCAAAAGACCAAACACGTGGTACAACGTATTGCTTACGTTTATATTTTGACAATTTTGTACCCCTAGAAGGAAACGAGGTGGACCATCCAAATTTATCATAATACATGTTAGGATCCGGTACTATAATACCAAATGTTTAAATTGGGCAATTTCCAAAATTTAAGGGGTGGGCCAAAGTATCCCTCCCAAATTTTTAAAGGAGTGCACGAATATACCCATATCTTATGAAAGGTAATGGACCCCTATACATGACCATATAACTATATAGGATAATAACACATCATCAAAGGGAATAAAATCGACCAAAAACCAAACACGTGGTATAACGTATTGCTTACGTTTATATTTTGGCAATTTTGTACCCCTAGAAGGGAATGAGGTGGACCGCCCAAATTTATCAAGATACATATTAGGGTCCTGTGCTATAATACCCAATGTTTAAATTGGTCAATTTCCAAAATTTAAGGGGTGAGCCAAAGTACCCCTCCCAAATTTTTAAAGGAGTGCACAAATATACCCATATCTTATGAAAGGTAATGGACCCCTGTATACGCCCATATAACTATATAAGGTAATAACACCTCATCAAAGGGGATAAATTAGGTCAAAAAACCCCGAAATTTGAATTTTTGGCAATTTTTTACCCATGAAAGGGAACGATATAGACACCCAATACTAATAGAGGTACATACTAAGGTCCTAGGCTACCATACCAAATTTTTAGATTTGGCAATTTCCAAAATTTAAGGGGGGTGGTCCTATGTACCCCTGCCAAAATTTTCAAGGGGTGCATTAATGTACCTATGTCTTATGAAAGGAATGGACCCCTATACATGACCATATAATCATATAAGGTAATAGGACCTCATCCAAGGAGATAAATTAGGTCGAAAACCAAACACGTGGTACAACGTATTGCTTACGTTTATATTTTGGCAATTTTGTACCCCTAAAAGGGAACGAGGTGGACCACCCAAATTTATCATGATCCATATTAGCGTCCTATACTATAATACCAAATGTTTAAATTGGCCAATTTCTAAAAATGAAGGGGTGGGCCAAAGTACCCCTCCCAAATTTTTAAAGGGGTGCATTAATATTCACATGTCTTATGAAAGGTAATGGACCCCTGTATACGCCCATATAACTATATAGGGTAATAACACCTCATCAAAGGGGATAAATTAGGTCAAAAACCCCCGAAATTTGAATTTTTGGCAATTTTTTACCCATGAAAGGGAACGACATAGACACCCAATACTGATAGAGGTACATACTATGGTCCTAGGCTACCATACCCAATTTTTAGATTTGACAATTTCCAAAATTTAAGCGGGGTGGTCCTATGTACCCCTGCCAAAATTTAGGGGGTGGGCCAAGGTACCCCTGCCAAAATTTAGAGGGGGTGGTCCTAGGTACCCCTAGGTCATTGACCCCGGCCAAGGTCATTGACCTTTGACCTATGACGTCACAAAAATTTTTGCTGACTCGGCGCAATATACGCGGGGGAGTACTACTGTAGGCTTGCAAATTAACTATAATATGGTGATGAACTATAATATGGTTGGATCGCCCCCCCCCCTAACTTCAGCCGCCCCCCCTAAAATTTTGGGCTGGCTACCGGCCTGGTTCTCACGTAACTTGTCAAAGATGCGTGGTTTGTTATTGTATACATTACCTTTAAGGTGACCACACAGAAAAAAGTCAGGGTTTAAGTCAGGTGACCTGGGGGCCATATTTCTTTGGAAATCACTCTGTCAGGGAAAAATGATTACATCGCAGCCATACTTGCCTTAAACATGTGGCATGTTGCCCCATCTTGCTGGTAATAGTATTTCATCATCCAACTGGTTCACAAATTCGTGTAACAATACCTGGTACACTTCACTGATGACAGAAATGCCAAAAAAAAAAAAAAAAAAAAAGACCCGATGATGTCCTGCTATGATAATGCACGGAACACGTCCAGCTTCTGTGAATGAGGAGTTCTTCAACGACTGGCTGTTGGTTGTCACTACTCCATAAACGTATGTTTTGTGAGTTCACATATTCTAACATGTCTTAAAGGAACCACTTATCCAATACTGTTTGACGACACGCGCTCGTCCACAGAATATCGAAGAAGTAAGTCGTACGAATATCACAAACAGTAAGACACGCTACACTGAAACACGAGACCCATACGCAGTTCGCGGGATCTCTTTGTTGCCACAATTTCACATTTAAAATGCTGCCACGTGAACGAGTGAAATCCAAACATTTACGCCCAATAATCTGGCAGCAACATTCACGAACATGCAGCGCCGTGTTGAACTGTGTATACAGGTGGGGGAGATTATTTCCAGCACCTCTTGTAATGTACCTTAATTTCCCAACCATAAAGATATGTCATGTGCAAATTTCATTTTATACCTACTTTTATTAAGACTTTTATAACATCTTTCTCGGGGCCTCTTACGAGTGGGACACTCTGTACTAGTTTAAATCATTTTCTCTCTTTTCCAGCAAAGTACAAGGTGTGATCGAAAAGTACGATGAATGTAGTTGCATAGTGCCATCTATCGATATTATATCCATTGATATTAAGTCCCGTAGCGTAAACCTTTAGTACACTCAACGTCGAGTTTAAACGAGTTGTGACATGTTAGTTGGCTTCCAGTAGCAACACAGTGAGAACGTGTTAAGAATGTCTGTCGCGCGCCAACATTAAGTTTTGTTCTAAGCTGAAAAAAAGTGCCAAAGAAACTCACGAAATGTCAAAATCAGTGTATGGCGATGAAGTGGTGGCATTGAAAACTTCTCAAAAGTGGTATGATTGATTCAAAATCGGCAAGGAGTCGATTGAAAACGAGCACCGATCGAGACCTCCTTCGACGTCAAAATCAGATGAAAATGTCCAAAAAATGGCACAAATGATTTATTCAAACAAGTGAACGACTATTCGAGATCTTTCCAAAACTAAACACCTTGTATGTGTCTGTGAAAAGCATTTCAAGACCCGATTAAGTGTTCAAATGGCTTCCAATTTCACCGCCGTATCACCTTGCTTATGAGTCGAGCGTTCTCAGCCGAAAAAAAAAATATTCCTGTCTGTTCACATTCGCTGTGCTCTCCAGATATAGCTCCATGCGACTTCTGACTCTTACCAAAAATTAAAATCGTGCTTAAAGGAAAACATTTTGACACCATTCCTGTCATTGAGAGGGCCATGACAGAGCAGCTGGACACCCTAAGAAGCCTTCCAGAAAGTACTTTGAAGGAGATTAAATCAAATTCCATGATAGCTTATTACTTTGTTTCTAATAAAGTTATTCATCGTTTTTTTTTTTTTGATCACACCTAGTGTCTAGTGGTCTAGAAAGCCACTGATATTAATTTATTATTGATCGTTCATGGTATCAGATTAGAGATAATATATATAAACATTGCGTAATACATACAGCAAATTGTGTTTTATCATTAACTATCCCTTGTGATTATATTCATCTAGAGGTTTTAATGGATCATTGGTATTATTTATCTTAATATATGCTATTATTATTATAAACACAACAGAACATTATAATTAGATTAGAAACACTTAATTACCTTACGTTTTATAACACTTTATGCGTTTTATAATGTTCTAACTGGTTAGCATAGAAAAATAGTAATTCAAATGTATGATGATACGATTTTGTGGAACAATAAAGCGACAGGAAACAAGAAAACCTTCAGAAATGACGTTGTCCATATCCTCTTAAAAATCCAATCCTCATGGTATAATTATAAATTAAGTTATGGTGAAATCCAAGTTCAAAATGTAAGTACTCTAAACCACTGATACAATGTGTTTCCATAAGGGTCTAAATCTTTGCATTATTACGGTAGATATTTTTTAAAACTCACTAAACACGCGTTCATTTGCACTTAGAGATAAGAGGGTGCATTGTTTTTGTAATACTAAAAAAAATTCTCTAACTTATGTTTTGATCATTATTTTTGATACTTTGATATGGTGATTGCTTCTTTCTAATTAAAATCCTCCAGCGTCCTGTATATCCTTCTATGCAACCTAATGATAAATATTTAAAAGACGTTAATCGTAACCAATGATCAATATTTTTCATTTAAAAAAGAAACAAAGAAAAGAAGAAAATGTCAAATAGATAATTTGTAAGGATGCATGCATTTCGTGTTCATTTGGGAAAAGGATAGGTACTGAAGATATCGTATTTTCTAGGAACATATCTTTGGTAAACATATATGTCCTGCAGACATAAGACGCTTGACCGAATCGTGCTGTACGTACGTGTTGTTCCGAACATTGATAAGGGAGATAAAAAGAAAAAAAAAACACCCACATCTCTTCGCCGTACTCTCTCTTTGAATAGACTACCTCCTTTGGTTGGAATGATATAAAGTATCCTCGCGTCTTTTGCCATATTTCGGCGCCCAGGGAAACACATCCCTTCGTGAAGAAGAACCAGCGGCGACACTAAGGACTCCTACCGGAGTTCCTTCCAACTAATATTTTATTCTAAAGTTCGTGCACCGGTCCAGCGTGATAGATTTCATGAGCCCTGTGGGTGCCTTCAATTCGCACCCGAATTCAGTTATCCCACACCATTTCTCCCCGCCCCCGGATATACACATTTTTTTTTGAACCAACACTAGTACCATCTTGGTGATTCAGAAAACGAAGAAGATGAAGAAGAGGTAGGAGGTAAGTTTCCTTTCTCATTCTTGGCTCTTTCCACTTACACTAAATCTAACTCTCCTCCTCCGTCCCATTTACCCATTACTTCAGCCACACCAACAACCTAGTCTCATATTTTGGGCTTCGTGAAACGTGATCTCTGTCAACAGAAAAGAGAAGAGAAGGAAAATACCAGGAGATCTCGCGTTTGCTAGTATTCTCTGGTGCAAGGCTGTTCCTTGTTACATCTCTTCATAAAAGGTTGACTATAGAATTTTCTTTTAGAAGTAGTTAATCTACCATTGTAAGTGTAACTTTTGATCAACGAAGAAATTAAGAAATTAGTTTTCTGTTATTCAATCTTAACTTTGTGAACCACTATAAAACTGACTTTAAAGCACTGTGGTTACTGCTGACTGCTTTTATCATTTCTATCTATAAGCAGTAATGTCAACCTGAAACATTATAAAATCCCATCTCGAGAGGTAGAGATTGCCTTTTTTGCTCTTGAATTTCCCACGTTGCACTAACTACAAAATTTTCTGAACTTAGAAAACATGAACAGTGCAATTAGTGCATAACGGTCGTTTGCTTCAATATATGAGTGAATTATTCAAAACTTCCGATAGTCCATGTTAATCAAGCAGTTTATAAACAAGTATTTTCCTTAATTGAAAGAGATAATTGAAAATGCTTATGAAAATAAGTACAATTTTTGTGAGTTTAGTGTTTTCATTTGTGCCATAATCTTCTAGTAATGGTAATAAAACTAAATAAACTTCAGCCTTCAGTCATTTCGTATGGAACAATTTGAAAGTTGGACGTTTCTCGTTTGTGTTTAGTTTCGTTAATTCTGTCTCTTCATTCATTTCTCTCTTTCTGTTTATAAATACCAGAGTACAACTAACTCTCCCTGGCACTTATTTTTTGAGATTCAGAAGTCATTACATAAATTACTTTAACATTAACATGTATCTTGTTGTAATGAAATTTGAGAATTATCATTAATTTTAAGTTTATTGGATACTCATTTGCCTACTCCTTACCAATAGACATTTTCAGAACAACATATTCGATTTTGACTCTCAAATTCTAGTAGTTTTTCTAGAGTTATTTGCCATAAAATACTAAAATATTGCAGAAAATGTCATGTATATAGTCTAGTCATTTAACGAGAAAAAGATGCCCAACCTAGAAAAAAAATCCTACCAAGCTGGAAATGGTGTCATTCGACGCTATGTAATGTGTCGAATAACATACTAAAACCCCGCAGGGAATAACATACTATATATAATTCAACATATATCGTGTTTGTCATATTAAAATATTATACATTCAATCATTACAAGATGGTTCTTCGTTCTATCCCTAGTTACCGTAACAACGACATTGTCTTAGCAACGAAATTAAGAAATATCTCGGTATGATACAAACATTTAAATCATTTCTTTATATTTTTCTTCTTCTTCTTCTTAAATGCTTGTTCCTATAAAATAGCACTTTTGCCTGTAAATATAAACAATACTTAGTAAATACATACAAATTATAAATTATCGTTGTACAGGGTGGTTCAAAAATCACTAATAATGACAAATTTGTTTTACACGGACGCTGAATGAAAATATTTTCACAGCCTATAGACACACCATAGAAAGCTGGAAATGGGGTCATTCGATTTATTTTATAATACTAAATTATATGGTAAATTCCCACCGAATCAACCTTGGAAAACTTCTACAAGGTGGTTCAAAAGTTACACACTGATCCTTCTCAGCTCTGGACTTTTGTTAAAACTAAGACCCAACACCTTAATTGTAACACGCTGACATACAATAGCCAAGAATTAGTTAGTAATGACGAGATTGCAAATTCATTTGCTACATATTTTCAGTCAGTCTATAATAACGAAGATATCAAGGATAGCGTACTTTTGCTAAAGTATTTGAATCTATTCTTTATAAACGGATTGAAAACCACATAAAACTATCAATTTCAGAATACCAGCATGGTTTCGTCCAGAGTAGATCGACAGTCACAAATCTCAGTATTCTTAACAATTTTATAGCAAGCACACTAGATCAAGGTGGTCAAGTCGATCTTATCTACACCGATTTTGCGAAAGCATTTGATAAAGTAAATTACAAGGTATTAATAGAGAAACTTTGTCAAATTAACTTCTCTGCAGAGTTAATTGGACTGTTCGAGTAGTATTTGAGAGACCGAAGGCAGTTCGTTGTATATAAGGGATACAAGTCAGCCGAATACTTGCAACTATCTGGTGTTCCACAAGGGTCAAATTTGGGTCCTCTACTATTTGTAATATTTATAAATGATCTTTCTAGATGTATAACGTATTCCCACAAATTGTTGTATGCAGATGATTTCAAACTTTCTAGGTGTATAAATTCAGTAGTGAAATGATGTCAAAGTAATTTATTTAATGTAAATATTAGTAAATGCAAAATCATAAGTATTACAAAACGTAAAAAACCAGTGTAATTTAAATATTCAATTAATGAGACTCAACTACCCGTTGTAAGTACTGTCAGTGATTTAGGAGTAATGTATGATACGAAATTTACATTTGAACCTCACATTGATAACATAATAAATGAAGCGAACAGAAATCGTGGGTTTATTCTAAGAATTAGTAGGGAGTTTCGTAAACCTGCCACGCTTCAAAAATTGTATCAAACTTACGTTCGATCCAAACTTGAATATGCGACGTTTGTATGGAACCCAGATACAAAAATTAAGTCATTAAAAATAGAAAAAATCGAGTCCAAATTTCTTAGATATCTTGTATATAAGGAAACAAACATTTTCCCAAGAGTTCTAACCCTCAAAGAAGAACGTTATCTGACATGATATTTTTATACAATATACTTAATAATAAGCTAGACTGTAACGAATTGCTTTCGAGCTTTCAAATAAACGTACCAGGTAGAAAAACACGTCCAGAAAACTATAACTTCTTTTATTGTGCAAAAGCAAGGACGAATAACCTAAATAAATCGCCAACATGGAGGATTAGTGCAACCTACAACAGACTCTTAAAAATGACAAATACTATAGACAATTATGCTGATTGCCTCACAAGGTTTAAAAGGGAAATTGTAAATATATTATTTCATGAATGATGAACGCTGTAATTGGGTATAATACCTGTTGTGTTCTGTTTCAATAAATAAATAAATATTATCAAATGTGACTACATAGTCGCTGAGCAAAAAACAATATTCCCAAAACCGAGAAACAAATCCTAAAATGCTGGAGATAGGCTATTTATATTATTTTGCTAAATAACTCATTAAAATTCCATCCAAATTCCATCTTGGCCAAAAATGTACAGGGTGATTCAAAATTTTGTGAAATCGAAAAAATATTACACTCGCGCTGACAAAATTGAAAGAATAATCTAGAGATAAATTGTTAAACGCTAGAGATGATACGATTTTAGGATTTCTATTATGCTGAATAACATATTGAAACGTACCAACCGAATCCATCTTGGTGAAGATCGTAGGGTGGTACGAAAATAACTAAAATTGAAAAAAATGGGCACATTCCATATTTATTCATAAGCTAATGACTATACAATACTCTTTATTTTTAATGTTATTCTGCTTAAATTTTCATTTTAGAATTTCTATTTGTAATACAGAAAAATCTACTACGTAATATTAGTGATGATGATATGTCTGATGCACTTTATGCTACTATGTTTATGCTAATGCAACCATTCTTATTTGTTTCATATAAAAGCACTATGAATGAAGTGTGAGACTCCCTAGCATGAATACATTCAACTCAGACAATTCTAACCGAAGCAAGGATGTGTGCATAATCTGCGAGAATCAGAGTGATAACACCAAGGATTGTTTCGTCACTGTCAGAGAAAAAGAACTTAGAACTATTAAATCATTTGCACAAGAACGAAATGACGTCAAGCTTCTGCATCAATTGAAATGGATGTCACAGTCAGAACTGCACTTTTAAGTCCATGAGTCTTGTAGAAGGGATTATACTAACTCTCGGCGAATGCGTAGTCCTGAAAGCTATTCTAAAGAAACTAACTCGCCAATTTAAAAGTGATTGCGCTCAGAAGGTGAACCATTCAACTGGGAAACTGATTGCTTGTTTTGTTGTGAATCTTTTGTTGATCTTCAGCATCCATATCGTGTAAAATTTCGCAAAGCTCAAACCATAACTTTTCGTGATCACATACTTGAAGTATGTACAGAAACTGAAGACAAATGGGGAACCGAAGTTGCAGGAAGTCAATCAATGTGTACATTTCATAGCCGCTGATGCTGTATATCACAAACGTTGTCATGAAAGATTCCTTGCGAAGCTACAACCACAAACTCAAACAGGGACCCGTACAGTGCCACCGTCAACATGTACTAACCCTAAGCAGGAAAATGAACTTCCAGGTCGTCAGAAAGATTCAGAAATGATGAGTGCCTTTGAAGATTTGTGTGATTGGATGGGAAGTGATACTGAATGGCATTATATGACCGTAAGTGATCTTCAGATGTGTGAAATAGTGGGAAATACAAACGTTTATCCCCTTAAAAGACTGAAACAAAAGCTATTAGAGCATTATACAGAACATATTCTAGTCAGTTCCAGTCAGGGAAAGCCAGACATATTATGTTTGCGAGAAATGGCAACATTTATCATAGATGAAATGTGGCATACGAGAAAACAAGATAGTCATGAAGACGATACCACACATATGATAATCACGGTAGCAAAGATCATTAAGGCTGACATCCGGGAAATGAAATTTGACTTATCCATGTATCCAACTAATGAAGATAATAGAAAAAGGGAAAAAGGAACTCAGTACGTACCCCAACCATTGCATACCTTTCTGAAGTGCTTCACGTCATCAAAAGTGGAAGAAGAATCGATTGACGAAGCCATAGTGTACGCAAGCAGACCACGTTCTGTAATACCGCTAATAATGTTTGGCTTGGATGTGGAGGTAGACCATGTTTTCGGGTCAAAGTGGCTTATTAATGAATTGAATAAGCTGGGATTCTCTGTTCCTTATTCTGAAGTTGTGAAATACAAGCAGTGTGTTGGCATCTATTAGTGAGGAGAACACTGTGAATGAGTTCTTTCCTTCAGATTTTGTGCAGTGGTCAGCGGATAACATAGACCACAATATGGAAAAACACCTTTCATGGGATAGGTATAGTCGCAGCCTCAATTCCGTCTGCCATTTGCTTCAGCAAGCATGAGACAACAGTAAAACGATTCTCAGGGTGCTTTCCAGTTCAAGAACTAAGCAAACCCTCGGGAACTCCAATAGAACAGTGTTCAGCCCGTGAAACGTCTTCAGTGCAGTCTCTTAAGCTAGTTCCAGTCGTTACTCTTAATTTGACCCAAACCTATCTGCATCAATAAATCTTGACATCATATGGTATATCATCGGAGTAATTCGCAGTCCTTCACACCAAAGGCCTAGTTGGTCTGGATACATGCAAGATCTTTATGCAACAAAACGAGCTCCTAAAGCTGACATCCATCTTTTGCCCATAATTGATTTGGCATCTTCTGATGAAACCTGCATATACTCAACACTTGTTTATGTAGAAAAGCAAGCACGTATGCTCAAAATTGACACACCATGCATTACTTTCGACTAGACTTTATGGCCGAAAGCATTCGAAATTATAAAGGAAAATAAAAATGAATAGAATATTGTATGTCGGCTTGGTGGATTTCATACACTAATGAGCTTTATGGAAGCATAGGTGCAGGAATGGATGGTGCGTGTTTACAAAAAGTCTTTCAGGTCAAATATGCAGAAAACGCACTGATCCATATGCTGACCCGGCAGGGTCTCACAAGTTGTCTCTAAAATCTGATTACCACATAGCACATCTGATAGAGCATCATGAGAAATGAACATGAGCAAAATTTAAGGTACTATGGACCAGAAGGATAAGAGCTACTGGGCATCAAAATTTATCAAAGAATTATACCATGAAATTATGTACGTTTAAAGTAAATATCTAGAAAACCGTTAAAGCAATCAAAACAAAAGTTGCACAATATAATGAGAACAGAATGCTCTATCGAAAACCGTAAACAGTGTTGCCATATGTGATGCAGTGTTGCCAACTCAGCATAAAAATATTTTGTTTCAAGTAGCACCATATACAAGTGTGCACAGATTTAAAATACACATTATCACTAAATATAACAGTAAAGTTTAGTTGTGCAGTGTTGCACACTGTTGGAGCTACGTGTGCTAAAAATGTACATTGGAAAAGTGATATGTGACAACAGATATTTCCATGATATAATTCTTTGGATACTCACATTTTGAATCCACGTAGCTCCTATCCTTCTGGTCCATAGCACCTTAAATTTTGCTCATGTTCATTTCTCATGATTCTCTATCATATGTGCTATGTGGCAATCAGATTTTAGCGACAACTTGTGGGACCCTCCCATGTGAGTGGGAAATCTTTCTTCCGAGCGTTGAGAGCACATTTTCTGACAGAAGGCGCCCTGATGAACATACTGATTTGTAAGATGTTGTCTCCATCACCTCAGATTCCTGATATCAACGAACAAGATACAGTGACTCAACAGGCAGCTCACAATTCTCAAAGCAACCTGATAGAAATATTTCAATGCGAACCAACTCCAAGAGAGACATTATTTCCTGAATCCATGCCTGTGCTAATATCATCAAGAGCATCCTTGTCAGTCTCTCAGGTCTCGGCTTTCTTCAACTCTGTCTCGCCATCCACATCGGACCACTTACTGTGCCTAACAGACGAAGATTGAACGATCTTTCTTCATTGTGTGCCTTTATCGAATCCAAGGAAGTCAACATTGAAGATGCATACCAAAGTCCCTCTTTTAAAAAAGTAAATGAAGTATTGAGTGCGCTTATGTCGCATTTGTCAGTTGCATCGAGGATAGCTAAGCTCTGGCTCCAGTATTTTGACTATGTTCAAATCATGAAAGTGTTTATCAGAACTGAACAAACTAGTGACTGGAACCTCCATCTTTATGCGATATCGCGAATGCTAAATCTTTTCGCTGCCACTGCTAATAATAATTATGCTAAATGTTCTCGACTGTACTTACAAACAATGATGCAGTTACACGAGGAACATCCGTGGCTTTATAATTAGTTCACAGTCAATGGGTACCATGCGGTTGGTGACTATGACAATTTAAGATTTTGGAATTCTTTCTTCCTTCAACGTGATTTTTCTAATATCAATGACGTTTGAACAACCCTGTAGAAGTTTCCTCAAGATAGATTTTGGCAGGGTTTTTACTATATTATTTAGTATTTTACAATGAATCGAATGACCCCATTTCCATTTTTCTATGATGTGTCTATAGGCTGTGAAAATATTTTCATTCAGCGTCCATGTAAAACAAATTTGTCATTATCAGTGAATTTTGAACCACCCTGTAGAAGATTCTCCAAGGTGGATTTCGGTGGGGTTTTGCTGTATTATTTAGTATTATAAAGTAAATAGAATGACCTCATTTCCAGCTTTCTATGGTGTGTCTATATGCTCTGAAAATATGTTCATTCAGCGTCCGTGTAAAACAAATTTGTCATTATCAGTGACTTTTGAACCACCTTGTAGAAGTTTCCCCAAGGTGGATTTCGGTGGGGTTTTACTATATTATTTAGTATTTTACAATGAATAGAATAACACCATTTCCAGGTTGGTAGGAATTTTTTCTAGCTCGAAGTGTAAATTCACACTAATAAGATGAAGTAAAACACCTACAAGTGCACTGCTCTTCCTAGACTATACCTATTTGAACGATGTAGCAGTAGCAAATATTCAGCTAGTACATCATCACATTGCAGTTGAAGCAGGTGGTGTTGAAGCTTTTGCTACTAATCTGGGAGTAATTTCATAATCAATTTTCCTTTTCTTGTGAAATCCTTGTTTTCCTGTACCGCTATTGCTGTGCCTATACTTAAAGACACAACATACACTTTTACACTTTCTCTATAGCAATTTCTTTATCTGAACAGTATTTAGCATCGTTCACGCAACTCCAAACATATAAAGAAAAATAAAAAGGTAATCAAAATCGGTACATCTATGTTGAAGTTTTTGTGACCTTGCACACAATGAAGTCGGTTAATTACGATATGAACACTGCCAGCCGTTGGAGAGTTTCATTGTCTAGCTCCAATGCAAACTTGCATACATCAACAGTATTTTGTGTTGTGTAGACTCCTGTGATGAAAGTAATGAGGTCCCTCCCTGCTAGCCTGCTCCCAAAAATATCACTAGTTTGGTCATTTCTGCACATAGGGTGCCTACGTTGTTGCATGGTAACATTTAACATGTAGCTGCACACTACAATGCAAACAGGGAATGTCATTGACAAAGGATAGCTGGACATATAAAGGGCCCCCATTACCTTCAATTGCTTAGCGCCTCATCAAATCTAAATCTGGCTCTGCTTCGACCCTTTTGTCAGAGAGTATACTTAAATATACAAATAGATCGAACAGATAACGTTCTCCTTACTTCCAAATCAGTTAAAATTAGAGAATTTAATATTGTAATGTAACCTGAAGCTTTACTCACTTGTAACCAGCTTTGTGTCTCCTCTAAGGACTGAATTTTGTCTTACATGTATTGCAACTTTTAACCATTCTTCTATACATAAAACATTCTGCTTTAAACAAAAATAAAACAGGTTTTAGAGTGTTTTGCTGTATATATATATATATATATATATATATATATATATATATATATATATATATATATATAAAGAAGAGATAGTCTTTAATCTTAACATACAAAATTATTTGGAAAATAAAATTCTGTGATGCCGTTTTTCTTGAAAAATGCATAATCTTAGTCTATTTTTGTTATCATAATTATAATTCTATTTTCTTTTCTTTTCTTTTTTGTAAAATACTGTGCTCAGCTGGATACTTTATCCTTAATAAATGAGAAATATTCTCGCTTCATACATTTAATATTACGTTAATATTCTAAAAGTAACCTGATATTTTTACTTTCGATGAGAAAAAAAATGTGTGTATATGTAAGAGAGAGAGAGAGAAAGGGAGAGAAAATTTTCCCAAGTGAAACGATACGTCTGCTATACCTTAGTCTTTAGATGGTAAATGAATAAAAAATCCACATGTGTTGGTGGTCTTCGCGCCCCAAGGAGATTGAGTAGTTTTCAGGTATCAAGTGAATCGTAGGAGCACTAATTTGTACAATTTTCTACTATACGTACGCAGGAAACTTAATAGCAAAATGAATCCACATTATCTGAATTTTATACTAATTTCTGTATGTTAGTGCTGCTGTTTCACACTGGCCCTTGGAGTAAATTTTCTCTCCTTAACTTGTTAGCTGGACACATTTTTTTAATCACGAAAGGAGGAGAAACTGTTTACCAGGTTCCTAATAAAGTTTGCCAACAATATTGTATATATACAAGAAATATTTATCATGTCAAAACATTTTGTACCAGATTGACTAAGAGACTCAAAGTTTGTTCATTCGAATTTGGAATTTAACATCTATTTTCAATATGAAGGCTTTGTCACCACAATGAAATGTAATGAGTTCTATACCAATGATTTTAATGATGAACGAAAAATACTATTATATATGTAATAAACTGTACTGAACACAAAACTATATTGATACTAGAACAAAACTAAATTTTTGCAGTTGCAGGTTTATTCTAAATCTCAAAAATACAAAAAAAAATAAATAAAAAATAAAATAAATAAATAAATAAATAAAAATTAATAAATGATAAATGTTGATGTGTGTTCACCCAATCACTATCATCTTGATCTGCCTTCTATCTTCATTGTCTTGTTCTAACAGTGTTGGCAAACTTCAAATACAAACCTAGTTACACAACTAAAGGATCAGATTCCTAACAGGCCTTATGAAACATGGATCTAACAGTAAGCTTAACATTGGATTCAAATCACACGAATTCTCACTAAGTCTCCCACGCCAAAGGTGGTATATTAACCGCTAGCCAAAGTCGTATTTAACACTTTTGTCAGACCAGGCCATTAGAACGTACTGTCCCCTCAATATCAATGTTTATTCCCAAGTTTCTGTAATTTCCAGAACTGAAATACGAGAAAAACCTGATGCGAGAAAATTTGATGCACACAAAGTTGCTGCCCTGGGCCATGATCCACGATGGATCATGCGTAAACATGACTCTGTATATGGTCACAGATTAGTTTAGCAATGTGTCAATGTGCGTGATGTTTGAAACACTATTATGTGCAATATGTTAAGGAAAATATAATAATCATCTGGCCGTTTGACTACTTACCTATTCTTTTTAAAATGTGTTCCTTCTCTATTTTGAGAACTATTAAAAATTGCTCCTTTTCATTACACAGAAATTTCTGCTTTGCTTCGAAACTCTATCGTGTAATTAACATACTAAAACTATGAATTCAATAACAATACTATTTTTTTCATCATCTGATACTTTGAACAGCCAATCATAGCGTTACATAGTGCCCATAGTTTTTACAGCTCTGTTCCTGATCATAAAACATCAGGATGTTAAATCGACTAGGTTTACGTAATCGTTCGAATAACACAATAATATTAATAATATAACACTAATTTTTTCACTCACATTTGTCTATCTAAGTAATTATTTATACTTCGGTTCTTTGTTTATTTGTAGTTTTCGTATTGTGATGAAATAACTAAATGATATCATCCAGACGAGGAGGAGAGAAAGAGAGGACAGTGGAGATAGATTTTCTGTTTGTTCTACCGCCTCACTCTTCCTCTCCTTCTTTTTTTCATCCTCTGTCAAACGTTTTGGCTTAAATTTGCTGTATAGCTAATTCGAACCGCAGACATCAAGGGAAGCTCTCTCTATTATTACCGCGCTCTGATTATCTCGCTTCATTTATTTGGACAACAGTTTCCTCTGCTGGGAGATAATGATTGGTTTGAACTCTATTGCAACGAAAATCAACCGCTATGACAAGTTTGCAATCGTCCCTCGTCAGCTTTCATTAGTCGCCCACTGCATGATCACCAGCGTCACTGTGACACATTCTATTTCGTTTACAAATACACAGAACACAGCCTCCCTGCATATAACATGTTAAGCTCTTTCTCCTATACTAATATGGCTTCTAATCTGTGACAGCTACAGAAATGATTTTTGTTTTACAAGAAAACTCAATATCACTTCAGTTTATGTACACATTGCATTTAAAATAAATAAAGGAAGAAATAATATTTTTAATAGATAAATTTTAGTTTACGTCAATCTAATTAACATGCACATCATACACTAACTGAATTACTTTTAAGTAGAAAATGTAATTCATAATTTAACGATCATTAGAGAACAATTCATTTGGAATTTAATCAAATATTGAAGAAACGAAATTAATATTGTGTTAGTTAGCAATGTATTTGTTTACGTGTAATTCATAAAAGGATATCAGATTGCGAAATAAATTTATTAATCCATTATTTCTGTATTTGTATATTTGAATGCTTGAGAGACAGAGTCTGTCATCACTGACATTGATACTGATACTTATATAACACTGGGTTGTTGCTCGTTCTGACATGTCTATTTTACGTTTAAAAAAATCATATTTTTCTGCAGATATGTATTATAGCAAGAACATTTCATATTCTTACTATGGGGAAGAGAAAATTAATAGTCAATTTGAATCATGTAGATGTCAATTAGAATATTTTACGGACGGAAAAAAAAATTCTCTCGATTAGCCAATTTTGAACTTTAACTGAAGATTTCCTCCAATCTTTTGCGTATAAAGAAACTACTGTAGGCTAGTTTAGCTCTACAACTTTTAGACGTTGTAGAGCTCATTATTCTGAAAATACGTATATTGTCTTAGAAACTTCATTTTCTCATTTCGATGAATTCAAAACTAGACAAATTATTCATAATTTTCATAAACGTCAAGATAACTCATTATTAACTGATATATTGTAGCAATAAAGGAAATATCATATTGCAGACTACAATGAATAAATCACTATTAACATGAACTGTATAAGATAGTAAAACTGACTGTCTATAGCTGTTAATACGATCGAAATTCCGTGAATATAATTTAGTATCGACTACTGCATTTCATTATGTATAGTTCAATGGTTGATAATAATCTGTAATATTTTTATTTTATATTACGTGAGAAATTCCGAATAGCAAGTCGGTTAACACCAGCTTTCTCTATACAGGGTGGTTCGAAACAACACCGACAACGTTTGGAAGGTGGCTCCTGACACCAAGATAAGTCAAAAAGTATAGACCAACCTGGGTGTACAAATGCTTCCTTTCGGCATTATAGGCTGCCAAAACATGAAAAAATGAACTTTAAAGGTGCATAGCTCCAAAACTATGGGACCTACCATAGTCGGGTCAAGACTTCACTTTGGAACTATTATGTGCCCTATCCAAATATCCATGTTTCAGAATCCTGCGGTACTCCGACAACAATTTTTATAGAGGTAGTCGGTGAGTACTTCAAATTATATGTCCATAGCCAAACTCCCTTTATAAAAATTGTTGCGTGAGTGCCTTAAGATTCTGAAACATGTATTTTTGGATAGCGCACATATTAGTTCCTAAGTGCAATCTTGACCCGACTATGGTAGATCCCATAGTTTTGAAGCTATGGGCCTTTAAAGTTAATTTTTTTTCATGTTTTCGGCAGCCTATAACTCAGAAAGGAAACATTTGTGCACCCAGGTTGGTTTATACTTTTTGTCTTATCTTGGTATCAGGAATCATCCCCCAAACATTGTCAGTGTTATTTTGAAACACCCTGCAGATGATTCCGGGTTTATATATAAGTAGGGAACATATCAAACTATACGGTGCGTTCAGTCTACAGGGGAATCAAATTATTATGGATATTTTGAACATATTTCATCTTTAAGATCTGTATCTAAAGCTGCTTTAAGAGTTTGAAAGATTCATATTATGCCGCAACTCTTTTACCGATATTAAAAATACCGTAGAAATGTTATGTCCACTTTTATCATAACTTGGTGATTCAACATATCTTGTGCTCTGACCACATTATATATCTACCTCGCACACGACTTAAATGTTAAAAAGAGATACTCAAAAAGTTCGACGTGCGTAAACTGATAAGAAACCAATATCTTCTTCATCTTCTTCTAAACCTTTTACCCAGTAAGCTGTGCTCGCTATTTCAGATCGTTCCTACTACTACCAAATGAATTATAATCAAGGTTTATTGGTATTGGCAACTTTTTAAATAAACAATGTAATATGATATTATATCAGGATTTACAACATTAAGCGGTTCACCTCCAATTTAGATTTCCAAACTCGTATGCAATGTCTAAGATTGGGAAAATCTTATGAAACGATTCCATCTGTCTGTAAAGAGATACCAGAGTGATAATGAAACAAGATAGCGCATCATATTGCTTTCAGAATTTACGTATGGATTCAGTGTCTCAAGAATAAGTTACATCTCAGTCTTTATCATTTTTTATTAAATCCTGAAGTGATTGAAATTACCACTCCTGGTTTTAATTTGATTCTTATACAGGTAAAGGGATAAAATATAGGGATAAATTGTTTTTGATGTGGATTCAATGTTCCAAGAACAGATTGTTTTTCTGTTGGGTATCTGAATGGTCGGTGATGAATAATTTAATGCCAAGTATGTTGATCTATAGAAGACGATGAACTATTGTATGTAAACTTGTTTATGGCTACCTGACATTGCAATTGCTAAATAAGTTACATGTATGATCCCAGATGATAAGAGTACGAGATAATTGTGGCTTGATATCATGAACAGTTCTATAATTATAGCGATGTTATGTGGTCGTAATAACGTAAATGAGTAACACAATAAAAGATTGCGTTATAGTTACAGTTATTAATTCAGTAATTGTTCATAGTAACAAGTAAAACTTAATCATTTTTCTTATTTTTCCTTTTATAGAGATATTGGTATTACTTTAGTATGCAGTTATCATGTTATAAATATACGTAATAAATCTACAATATCCGGGTTACAGTTTCTAAGTTAGGCCTATTCATATATTCAATTACCGGTCCTTATTCCTTTTTATTGTCACATAAAAAAAGATTACCAATTTATTGAGATTCATATATTACTCCCTTGTTGATAATATAAATTTAAGAGAGTTTAAATTAACAGTAATATAAATGTATCCGTTTCTCCTAAACACGTAGCAATATTAACGACGGTATACGCAGGTTTAAAGGATGCCACATAATTGTACTGATATTCCTTCGAGGATTTCTGAACTCGATCGAAAACAAAATCTTGCTCAATCACGTTCAGGAAATCTGAAGAGGAATAACTGTGCAGTTAATCCTCTCCGGCTTTTCTAAACGTGTATGGGCAAAAACTGTGCAGCTTTTCCTCTTTGCAGGACGCCACAGACGTTCCAGAAATCTATACAGTTATTCATCTCCAGATTTCCGGAACAAGTGTGGCGACTTTAAGCCTTTTCTTCTTGTACATATTATTTACTTTCCAAGATTATCTATCATCTACGTCATTATTACCATATGAAACTGACTTTTGTGGGTGATCGAATCACGAAAAAAGAGACGAACCGTTTGAAATGAATTTTGGAATAAAATTATTACCTACCTCGAGCTAGGTTTTAAAGATATCACTTTGATTCTAGGGCGTATCCTGAGGGAGATAAGAGGGTGGTAAAAAAATTATGCAGAAATTAAAGTATCTCACAAGCCTCTGAAGTAAACGCCAAATGAAAAATAAGCGGACAGCTCTCCGAGCGTTTCTCAAATTTCTTGTTTTAAGGGTGCGGAGGGGAGTAGTACTTTCTATATTATTTTCGTCACATTAAAAATCTACTTTATCTGTTTCTTGTGATCACAGCATGGAAAAAATGGCTGAATGATTTGAAATGAAGTTTGGAATATTGTTAGTATGCATGTCTACCTCATCAAGCTGAACTTTTGTCATGTCACTTTGATTAAATGGCGTAAATGGATAGGGAGTTCAAAATATACAGTATTTCCAAAAATATATTATCTTACGGATTTGTATCATTACATTTTCATTGAAATGGGTATCCTAAAGGGGAAAGGAGTTCACATACTCCCATAAACCTATTATCCCGAAGTGCGAAGAACAGGCATTTCCGCTAGTTACTATTAAAATCTAAGATCTTCTGAATTCAGTATTTTATCTCCACATAACAAAGTCGATAAGATGTAGTAAGGAGGCCTGTATATATAATCTCTTTATTACATCTTGCGGATATGGATTCAGTGTCCGAAAGATATGCTCTATCTTTGCTCTTATCTTTTCATTGAAACCAGCAGTGTTAATCCATAATTTCTTTTGTTTCTTTGTAGATTGGACCCTTAGAGTTTGGAAATATAGCGTTGTTTTACAACGTGAACCGGAACTCAATTTTTTTATAACACCTCCAGTTTAAATTCATCTACGCACAACAAATGTATCATGATCTTTATTTTAATATATCTATTAAAATACCCATGAAATATGAGAGACTTTTACTGAGGATATTCATGGGAAAACATACTAGTACTCGTAAGTGTATTATGTCAGAACAGGACGTAAATGAAATAGCTCACACTAGACTCAACACTTCATAATATTTAAAAAAAATCAACACTATTTTTCTTCCAAACGTTCTCACCTTTTTTGTATATTGAGTTGTATCAAACAAGATTTGAAATGCTCTATATTAAATATATGTTTTTACGCGTAACTTTTCACCAAACGTTTAATTGAAGAAACATTTCTCTAGTTAAACTTTTTTCAAAAGGCTAGACAAAAATTTCGCAAAACTTTAGTTAGCTCAACGTTTTCGGAAATATTTAAGCCGACAAACGTGTTGAGAAAAATTAAATAGGTAAACATTTTGGGAAAGGTTTAACTAGAAAAATATTTTGTAAAACATTTAATTTGATCACAATTTTAAATTTAGTTAGATTTAGAGTTGCCTATAAGACAATAGTTGAGATTATCCCGTCGCGAGAAAGTGTCGCGGAAGTAATGTCTCTTCTCGTATATTGCCACTAAAATTTTGTCTCATCCCTGGAAAATTCCTAAAGTTTAATTAGCGAAATGTTAAATTAGCTAAATATAAAAGTTTTTCAAACCTTTTAAGTAGCTAAATGGTAGTTCACGTGATGCGAATGTTTAAATAAGAAAAATGTTTTATGCAACATTTAATTTGATAAAACTTTAGTGGAACATTTAAATTGGTAAAAGTTTGCTAAACGTTTAATTAATTCAAGATTTTTCTAAACATTTTATTAGATTTAAATTTGCCTACGATACAAGGGTTGAGACTGCCTCATCTTGAATAGCTGACTTAAAAGTAATGCTTCGTTTCGGACAGTGTAACTGTTTCTACTGGAAGAGATCTTTTCATTTCGTATATCGCAAAAAATATTATACTTTGTTTCTTGCCCTACATATGAAACGTTTTTCAGATAAATCTTATACTTAAGTAAATGTTTTGAAATTCTTATTAACACAAAAATGCTTAGTAAGGTAACGTGTATAATTAAACGTTTAAACATGTTATTAGCACGTTTAAATATGCTATTTATCAGTAAAAGTTTTGCTAAATGTTCACTAGCGTGTAAAAGTATAAACACTTATCTAAAAAATATATATATATATATATATATATATATATATATATATATATATATATATATATATATATATATATATATATATATATATATATATATATATATATATATATATATATTTGATCCCGACACCTAATAGGGAATATTCTTCGTTGTTTCGAATCCTCTTTTGCACATGGCCCCCAGTAGTAGACTAAGTGTGCATAAAATATATGTACATTTTGCTTAAAGTGTTAATATTTTACCATTTGAGATCAATTGGCCAAAAAGTTTCGTTTCCTATGTTTCTGTTTTCTTGTAATAAACTCAAAACAATTAATTCATTACCTTTATTCCAATTCGAATTTCAGTCAGCAGAATCACTGTAGCGTAATAAAATGTCTAATGCGATAGAATGTCTAAGGACCGAGACTCAGTAACAATGTGAAATGAGCACAAGTTGCCGGCATCTTATGAATGAAACTAAGTGAAAAGAAGATAGAATGAAGAGGAAAACATAAAAAGAACGAAAGAGGAAAGGAAACGCCATTCAACCAATCCACACTGGGAGTTGGTCAAACGAAGTCTAAATACCGAAAACCAAGCAGTGGCATTCATGTCTTTGGAGATCCAAATGGCCATTTCGATCTGGTCACCTGGGGACGATTAACAGACAAGGAAACGACAGCTCAATGCAAGCACCAAATGGTTCTCCTTTTACCACCACTCAACTGGCGTCTTGTTCTCTCGGGGCGATTTTCTCTACGTCACAACAAGTGGTACCCCAAAACCAAGTGATTGCCTCCACAATCTGCTGGAATACGCTAAATCAATGCGCGGAATTTAATACTAAATCTCCCGAGAGCACCAATCACACTTTCAATGAATACCAATTCTATCCTTTAGAAAATTGTTAGTTATTTTTTTCTCTTATAACTAATGCTTTCAGTTGTTCTTCGTTAATTCATCAGTAGTATTTATATATTGTAATTTCATAGGTTCATGAATATGCTTTATGAGTGATATTAACATATAGTCATTCCAAAACAAGATTACTGTCTCTCGTAGGCGGAACATTCCAAATCAAAGAGGAAGGGTTCATTTAAATGTTCTTAACATGAATAAATCTTTTCTAGAGTATTTAAAATCACAGAATTACAAAAGTATAATGTATTCTTATTCAGAAAACATTATTATTATTATTATTATTATTATTATTATTATTATTATTATTATTATTATTATTATTATTATTATTATTATTATTATTTCTGAAAGACAAGATAGTTATGCAAATTATGTAGGAATGACCTCACTAAGTTAGAGTCAAACTCATATTTTACTACCAGATTTTGCGTTGACATGATTTGTACAGCGGTGGACACTTCTAAATGGTACAGCCATATGGAGATTTACGGCTAAGGTGTACCATTTAGAAGTGTCCACCGCTGTACAACAGATGACTCAAACTGTTGAGTTCAACCGGTCAAGTCACCTTCGTAGCCAAGCAAGTCATAAGTACAAATAAGTCTGCATGGAATCAAATCCAAAACAATGCATGTGTCTCATTTAGTTTCCAAAATTTTATCCGAATATATTGTCTCTATTTGATATTTAGTACCCCTTTAGAAACTAGCTAGTCAATAAACTCATTGGATCAACTACTTCTACGAACTCCTAGTTGACCCAGTAGCATCTTTTTTGGGTTTCGCTTGAATGGAGATAGGGAGGGGATTCTTCTCCAACATAAGTAGTTTCATGTTTTTCGTTAGAATACTATATATATATATATATATATATATATATATATATATATATATATATATATATATATATATATATATAGGGCGCAGAATTTCAAAGTCAGATGCACTCGCCAATCCAAAAATGACGGTCGCCAGTATCTCTCACATATTATGAGAGCCTCCCTTCCTCACGGCCTTTTTTTTTTTTAACAAAGAAAGAGATTATATCAGGGCAGAAAATTTCAAAACCAGACAATTAGATTCAGGATAATCAGAAGAAGACTTCACAATCCGTGTTTTCTCTTTCTCGGTGACAGTTATTTCGTGTGAAACACAAATTGCGCAGCTCTGTGAGTTTAGGCAGAAACCATTTCTACTGAACACTGGTCGTCAGCTTTAAACTTCTAGTCGCCAGTGGCGACCTGGCGACCTGAAATTTTTCGCCATATATATATATATAACTGAACAGGCAATTGCGGGGGCGCGGGGGCTCAGTGGTAGAGCGTTCACCTCCGGTGCTTGGGCTCCCTGGTTCGATCCCAACTCGGTCCGTGTGAACTTTGTGGTGGGGACAAACACCGTGCTCGTGGGTTTTCTCGGGGTTTTCCCGTTTCCTCCTACTTTTTTCATTCCACCATTTCACTCATCTCTCATTATCACCGTCTCCTTTAGCCTAACGGACATAATCGTGGGACGTAAAACTTAAAGATTTCATTTTCATTTCATTTGAACAGGCAATCGCCCTCTCTCCCACCCCCTAAACGAAGCAGAATGAATTGATCATATACATTGCAGCAACATAACACACTTTCATTATATTAAATGAAAAAGAAAAAAGAATGTGTGCAACATTACAGAAGAAGTAAATATGAGAAATGAAAGGATTTAGGATTTATTATTTCTGGGCTGTCAGCATCTATGGCCATGTTAGCCCGTCACGTTTGAGGGATGACTTCCTTCGGCAAACATACTATCTAAAGAAAGGGAAGGAAGAAAGGGGCCTAAGACTTATATGTTAGGTAGCATCGCGGCATTTGCCTGGTGTGAGTGATGGCTGGCCTGAAAAACAATTTTACATATGAAAGTTACATATGAAAAGTATAAATCGCAACTTGTTTATGATGTTTCTTCGGAGACAAATTTCGGTTTAGAAGAGAAATGATAGTATCGAAGAAATATTACTTACTTCTTTCACATACCAAAACACGGGATACAGTCTTCTTATTTGTTGTTGGTAGTTTAATCAATAATAATAGCTTAATATTTATTCTGCATTTTTATTTAGTACATACGCAAGAAGGCTATTTGCATTATACGGTGACTTCCAGACGGGATTAATGAAAGAGAGAATTGTATTTGTCCAAATTAATCCAAACAATGAATTTCAAGTAATAAATAGATCAAAAGTAAGGAAGGTAGAAGTATATGTTGTATGAAACGTATACAAAAGTATTAGCATTCAAGGAAAAAGAAACGAAAAAAGTGCAAAAATGAGATATATATACAATTCACAGATCTTATTCAACTGAACAAAATGAAATACATGAGGATAAAAGCTCACGCATAGTTTCCGAGGAAATAGATAAAAATCAATTATTTTGTAAATTGAAGTGAAACTGATACTAAAATATACTCTCATTATGTTGTTCAGTATGACACTAGGAAGGTGGCAATACAGAGTATGATGATTTTTTCTCTTTTAGCAATATATATATATATATATATATATATATATATATATATATATATATATATATATATATATATATATATATATATATATATATATATATAATCAGTATTGGAAATCCTCATATGGGAACTTGAAAAATGAATTAAAAATTGAATTTTAGATTTTTCACTTAATTCCAGCGAGAAATAAGTAAGTGTCATATATGACACTTACAGCTCGCAAAGAACATGCCAGGTGACACCAAAATCTCTTATCCATACACGTCAATATCTCACACAGCAGACAAAACAGTCATTTGATGCCTTTGATAAATCACAAAAAAAGCTAAAGTGAGAAAAAGGGTGTGTGCAAGGGCGCCGATCCTGGGAGGCGAAGGGGCCCGGGCCCTCCCAAAGCTCATGTGGACCAACTATTGTATTTATGAATACACAATATTTGGCATCATTTGAGTGCAATTTGTCTTAAAATGTTAATATATATACCTTCTGCATCTGAATGGGACCCTCCCCAAATTTACAGCGAAATCAGCGCCCTTGGGTACGTGCCATATATGGCACGGCATGCGGTAAGGGGTTAATGATATATATCTATGATTATTATTAACTCTTTAAGTTCCGTTTAACTTAAATATTCTCCAAATATTCGTAAGACATAGGTCGATGAATAGACCGCATCGAGCTAAACAAAATAATATTTTTGAGGATAGATGTTCATGTGAAAATTTCGGAAAATTTGATGCTAAAATAACTTTTGTTGCTCTAGAAAGTATGACGGTCAGTTTTACTTCGCTGGAAGAAATATATATATAGGCTGCCAAAATATAAATATAGGCTGCCGAAAACATGAAAAAGTTAATTTTAAAGGTACATAGCTCAAAAATTATGCGACCTACCGTGGTCGGGTCAAGACTTCACTTAGAAACTAGTATGTGCGCTGTCCAAATATCCATGTTTTAGAATTCTGCGGTACTTCCACAATTTTTTTAGAGGTAGTTAGTGAGTACTTCAAATTAAATGCCCATAGCCAAACTCCCTGTATAAAAGTTGTTCCGTGAGTACTTTAGGATTCTGAAACGAATTAATTTTTTCATGTTTTCGGCAGCCCATAACTTCGAAACGGAGCATTTGTGAACCCAGGTTGGTCTATACTTTTTTTTAAAATCTTATCTTGGTGTGAGGAATCACCTCCCAAACGTTGTCGGTGTTGTTTTGAAACACCCTGTATATATGGAGTTAAGTAGTAGATTCTTATTTGTCTTTTTCCGAACGGTCCCACAAGTACTTTATATGCATATACTTTTGAAATATTATATCTTTTCTGTCTTTGGTCTTTTACTGTCAATGATAGTGACGAAAATACTCGATGCCCTTTCAGTCATAAAGCGATGCAAACAGATTTTGGAGCAAATACTGTCGCCTTGCAGCAAACTGTTGTACTAACTGATAGGTGTGCAGAAGAAGATAAAATACCAGCCTGCACAGAGAAAAATCCCTTCTCCGGACAGCGGTATGTTGTACAAATATACGGTATCCTCTTGCTTACTATAGAAATCAGTACGTAGCATACGTTATCCGTATGCTACATAGGCACTGCCCTTAGATGTTACATCATGTCGCTGCAGGATGTCTGAGCACTAAAAGTTTTCCGTATATCGCATGCATATACTTATGTTACCTTCGTCAGCTATATGTTATATACGTCCATTTGTATGTGAGATCCTGACCGCCTACATTGTTTCATACGGAAAGTACGTATAGATGGAATACTTATACAGAAAGTATTATAAAACATGCGTTTTCAGTTATACGTCTGCTGTACGTTAAGTCCAAAAACTACAGGAAATACGCATGTAACCTATCTTTTTAAGTACGCCACCTACAATTTTTTTTCTCAGTGTGTACATTTTAATATTAAGTATATGGGATAGTTTTAGACTAATATTCATTGTAATTGGGAACTGGTAATTATAAAAATAAAAACGTTGGCCAAATGTAGAGTATGTGTGTTTTGTGGGAAAAAAAATGCCGTTAATTATCCAACTGTTTCGACTTTGCACTCCCAATAGCGTTTGCAATTTTTCACAAGGGCTACGTTAGCAACAATGTTTATGCAAAGAGGTGAATTTTATAACATACAGCTAACGTGTTCTAGGGTAGTTTTGCAGCGATAAGCCTACTGTCTATGATACACGGAAAAATATTTTCCTAAGTATTTCTACCACCATGACCGGGAAAATTTCGTTATAGACATTGATAAAAAAGGACAAAAGGAATTGACATAGGGTTTGAAACAAAACATATAAGCAAACCAATAATTGAACTATATTTCTTCCATTTTCATTAATATTATCAACAATATCTTATCAAAATTTATTTTGGTAATCTCAACATAATTATGACAGTTCAAGAATTCATACCCCAAACTACACTATCCCTTCTAGATTTTTTTCATAAGAAGTTACTTATACCATATGTTAGGGCAAATAATGAAACATTTCTTTACAAGACAACATCAAAATCGCATGAGTAGTATTTTAAAAAATTGTCAAAAGAGAGAAAAATTCTCCCTCAAGAGTAAAGTACTACTTGTGGATGTTCTCATAGAAGAGATATATGCAACATTATAGGAATATAAATGAAATATTCATTTATGAAATATGAGCAAAACTTGCTGAATCGTTTTTGATAACATCGTCCGAAAAAAGAAAACTCATCCTCAATAATAAGTTCCCCTTGTAGATTTATCAGAACAAATTAGTTATGCAATATTGTCAGAATATAAATGAAAACTTTATTTATGAAATGTGAACAAAGTCATTGGAAACGTTTTTGAGAAAATTTCATTTTTTTTTTAAATTTTTACTCTTAAGTACACTACCCTAATTTTTAGGGGTGAGAAGAAACTTCGGAAATCTCCTCTGGAAAATCACATAAAAACCTTAAGTTTAAAATTTGGTTGAGATACGTTGAACAGTCTGGCCTCTAGGCGAATGTACATAAGGATGAACTGACGAACACACAGACAGACGTCGAAAAAGTTTTTCGGTATGTATAGGCCATGAAACGTGTAAATATGTTGAAATCTCGAATTCATTTTTTCACGATCACCATACTTCCTTTTCTAGTTTAGTCGCTTAAAATTAAAAAAAATAATAAAAAGAGTACTGAGAACTAATCTAGAAAAAAGTGGGAGAAATAGAATTACTTAAGTGAAATTGAAAAGATCTTAAAAATTGTACGAAGTAAGAAGAAAAGAAAAGGTGAATTAGAAAGAGCAATGTTTCTAGTATATCTCTGGATAGTACTTTGTTCTCCACCATTGATAATTATTTCTACAAAACATGAAAAAGTAACAATATACGTTTGAGTTCAATATCTATCGATAGGATAAGGACACTAAGCTATTTTCATATTATTAAATCAATACCAGTTGTTGTACCGCACGGAAACCCTATTTTTTGCACACATATTTAATAATATTCATGTACAGGGTGGTCCGGAAGTGGGCGTATCCCTCTTTAGTTTCAACAGTATAGTGTTAGTTATAGTAGAATGCCTGTACAGTTACCTTGAAGTCTTAAGAGTCTTAAGAGCCATAAACATTGGTACGATCACCATCCATTTTGTAACACAGATTAATTCTGGGCCAAATTCTCGCAGATGTTTTGCGGAGATACTCCGGAGTCACGAGTGAAGGCGTGTTCCACAGCTGCTGGAATGCGACAATAATTTTGGACATGCGTGTACATAGAAACAACATATTTACACTTATGTCCAAAATTATTGTCGCATGCCTATAAATATGTTTTTGTAGGAATATAATTTGATAACGAATTCGCCCGGTATTTCTTATAATATTAGTATGTGTATAATAGGCAAAGACACGTATGTGGCAAATTTCATGTCAAAAGAGCAGTAAATAAGAACAGTAAAACGAAAATAAAATTTTCATGTCCATTTAGCAACATTTTGTTTTACTCATTCTAATTTTCATATTTATAATTGTTTTCCTATGAAATTTATCACAAATATACATTTCCCGATTATACACGTAGTATCAGTATTAAAAGTACCCTGCAAAATCATTATCAAATTATATTCTTACAGGAAGAAAATTATAGATATGCGACAATCATTTTGGACATGAGTGTATATGAAATGTGTAAAAATTCTAGTGAACTGTAACTTGAAATATGATGATAGATGCAGTTACTGTATATGAAATATTGATATTGGACTAAATAAGCAAAACAATAATCTAATATATGAAAACAACACATGAAAATAAGTTGAGTTGCTTATGTGTAAATAGGCCAAAAACAGTACAAAGTGTATATATCGCTTGAGATTCTTGGACTTAGGTAACCAGTAGACTATACACCTATATAGATTGTTTCAAGTCATACCAAACAAGAATTTTAGGAATGATCCAAGAAAATAGATCAAAAGATTACGATCTTGGCCAAAAATTTTAGGTATGATCCAAATGCCGCATCAAAAGATTGCGGTCTTGGCCAATAAATAGATTTGAGATCAGGTGACACAAAATTTTTGAACGGCCCCTAAATCGAGTTTTTGTATCTTTTACGGAATAAGCATATCATACTGAGTTAAGTGATAGTTTGAGTTTTGCTACATTATATGTAGACCTAGATCTCCAGATATAAGGCGTACAAGAAAATGTCTGAATGAATGAAATATATTGGATTTTTTGGATTAGAGGTCACAAAATTTTTGAACGGTCCCTAAATCGAGATTTCGTAATTTATTTTATTTATTTATTTATTTATTTATTTATTGTTTACGGAATAAGCACATCATACTGAGTTAAGTGATAGTTTGGGTTTGGCTACATTATACGTAATTCTCCAAATATGTTTTTTTTTTTTTTTAGATTAGGGCCCTAAATCGTTATCTAAATCGAGTTTTCGTATTTTTTGTGGACTAAGCATATCATAGTAAGTTAAGTGACAGTTTTAGTTTGGCTACGCTATATGTAATTCTCCAGATATAAGGCCTACAATAAAATTTTTGCATGAACTTTATTGAATTTTTTGATCCAAAAAAGAAAGGTAACAATTTGATATTCAACATTAAATAAAAAAAGAAAAAAAACTTTCTCTAGGAGTATAATACTTACGTTGTCCTCATGATTGAGTATTTGCATTACCTTGCAATTAAAAGTCAAGACTTATTTTTATTTATTATCATTAGTATTATTGCTTAATTCAATTCTGAAGTTTTTGTATTTTCTGTGCAAATCTATATATATGAGGGTCGATTAAGAAATAAGGTTCCCAAAGAGCTCTAGCAGCACGGGAAGGTGCGAGGCGAAGTCCTGCAACGTCGCTGTGCGCGACTGTTCCTCCATTCTCGATTTCTGCCGGCCGCTCTTCGCTGCACCGCTCAGTCTTGGCTCAGTAGCCGTTCGAGATGGAGTCATTCATTGTTGCTCCCGCCAAGCGCGAGATTCGTTCCTTAATTTGCTTTTTTCACACCAAAGGAACTCCGCCCGTGAATATTCATCGTAAGTTGAGAGAGGTGTATGACGACAAGTGTATGTCCGTTCAACACGTCCGAAAGTGGTGCAGGGAGTTTAGTGTCGGTCGGAAGGACGTTCATGATGAAGGACGAAGTGGAAAACCGTTACTTTTGGAGGCGACTGTCGAAATGGTCCAACGCGAAGTGCTTCAAAACAGGACGATCACCGTCCGTGAACTTGTACCTCGGATTCCTGGGAGTTCTTAAGGTACAGTGGAAAGAGCTTTGACTGAAAAATTGGGGTATCACAAGTGTTGTGCTCGATGGGTACCGTGTATGTTGACAGCAGAACACAAGGAGAAACATCCTGCCTGTGCTTACCAGTTTTTTCAAAAGTGTCAAGAAAATAAGGAAGGATTTTTTACTCCATTGTTACGGAAGACGAAACGTGGGTACTTCATTTCACTCTCGAAACGAAACAAAAGTCCAAACAATGGCGTCACTCACGGTCACCAGTCGCAAAGAAGTTCAAACAAACTCCCGCTGGCAAAGTCATGGCCAATGTGTTTTGGGATCGTAAGGGGATAATGCTGATCGATTTCGTGAAACCTGGGACAACATTCAACTCAGTTATTGTACAACACTAAGAAAACACAGATGAGCTATCCAGAACCGCCGGTGTAACTGCTTCGCGACAACGCTCGATCTCACGTCTCCCGTCAAACCCAGGACCTTTTGACAAACTTTGGGTAAGCTTCATGCCCACCCACCATACAGTCCGGATCTCGCGCCTAGCGATTATCACTTGTTCCCGAAGTTAAAGAAACACTTGAGTGGCCAATGCTTCCGGAGCGACGATGAAGTCAAAGACGATGTGACACGCTTCTTCAACTGGTTGGTGGTGGAGTTCAACGACATTGGGATACAGAAATTGGAGCACCGTCTACAAAAATGCGTAAAGTGTCTTCTTTCCATTGATGTACATTGGTATGCGAATAAACAATGTTGTCTATTTGTAAAATTGATGGGAACCTTATTTCTGGATCAACACTAGTAAGTAAAAAAAAAAGTTATTATATATATGTAAAAGAAAGTGTTTGTGACTCTTAAACCACCAGGCCGATCTCGATCAAATTTTCAAAATATGTGAGATTCGGGCCTTAGATGATTTTTATCATTTCACTTTGACGGTGCAACTTAAGGGAGGAGGAGGATGTACACAAAAAATATCGAAAATGACCGATATTAGTGTTGAATCCATAGTTTTTGGGTTCGTTGAGACAAGCAGTGACACTTTCCATGCCGTTTAAATCCAAATTCAGCCTCAATTTACTTGTAAGGGGTATAGTGACGTAAAAATAATGGAAAATGACCGATATTTGTGTGGAATTCATAGTTTTGGGGGTTCTTAAGTTGATTGGTAACAGTTTTGGTGCCCTTTATGTCCAATATTTAACGTATTCTCCCCATGCAAAGAACAGATATTTTGCTAGTTTATAATTAAAATAAGGTATAATGTCGTTTCTCTCCAAATTCGGCTCGGTTTTGACCGAAAACGTTTTCCATTTTCTTCGAAAGAGTTTTGGGTGTTGTTGCTGAGACCAGTGCTATTTTCACTTAGACCAATATCTTTCTTTATTCTTGTAGTACTTATTTAAAAAAAAAAAAAAAAAGGCAAAGATGTTTTGATAGAAAACTGAACATTCTTGATATAAAACTGAAAATGGACCAAAGAGAAAGAAAAAAAAAACTTAAGGTGGGCCAATATAATTTGTTAAGAAAACGACAACGATACAAACTTCTTGTAACATTAAACCCTATTATTAACTGAAGTCTCTCATAATCTGGTCGAATCTGGGATGCATTGACTCTCAATAGTTAAGTTATCTCTCATCTGTCTGTCTGTCTCTAATACAGCCCTTCCGAAGTAATTATATTTTTCTTTTAAATCTCACATTAGGAATAATGTTACGGGCCGGGTAAAACCTTTCAGAGGGGTGTATCTGGGCTGTGGACTCTAGTTTGCCCATTACTGTCTCACACTATAGAACCTCATATGGAAGAACAAATCAACAAATGCTTGTCCAAATAGAGGGTGTTACCATCTACGAGTACATAAGGATATTAAAGTAATTGAATACTTTCTACCTTAAATGAGAGTTGCTGAAACGTATGTTACTTTGGTTGCTAGAAAAATGCTGGACCAACAATGGCGTATATTTAAGGGAGAAGAACAGCCCGCTGAATATATGAAGGATTTTCTATTAACAAAATTATTCATAAGAATGATGTCCTGTCTGTTTAGTCCTTTGTTATTTCTAATATTCTTTTTAGTTTAATTTAGTGTGTCCCAGATGAAATCTTGAACACATATAGTAATTAAAAGTTTGGAATATGACTGATAAACTCAATTCCTTCTTTAGTTATAAAAAAATCAATAAATCAATATCAATTACAATGTTTTCATTATTATTAGACAAAATTTGAGACAGATGTAAGATTCAAATAGTAATCTGGTTGGATAATTCTTCAAAGAAAATCTACATGTAATAACAGCTCATGTTATTTCCGTGACCACACAATATGAACAAGGCTCAAGTAGAAACTGTAAATTCTACACCAAATTACTTTCACGCCACTATTATACTTCGCTTATCAGTAAACAAGCTACAGTCAAATTGCTACTTCCAAACATCGTGTTAGAATGTCCGCCACCATCACACACCATTGCAGACAGATATCCTCGATGTCAAACAGGGCAAAGAGACCATCGGACAAATGGGACCAAAGATACTGTTAAAGATTGAGGGATAGTGAAGCTTAATGTCGCTGCAGAACACTGTGAACGGATGTCCCCTTCCCTTATACATCGTATGTATCTCCCTCTTTCCGTGTAGCATCACGAATAAAGAAAAAAAAAACACTGCTCGTCGCAAATGAAGATGACTCAACGGAGTGGGAAGATAGGGGACTTCAAAGGAAAATAGTAAAATTCCTACGGGACTCGTTCAAGATGCGAACTGTCGCTGCTAGATGCTCCTTTGTTCTTTTTTTTTCTTCCTGGGTCGTAACACCATCCGCTATTCTTCTCCCCCTGCCCCCTATTTCGACTTGCTAGCTTACAAACAAGAAAATGTCCCCATTAAACTAACGCAAGTAAACTAGCAAGTCACTTAAATAAGAATAACTCCCCCACATCCTGCTTTTGGAAGTTATTAAACTGCCCACACAATATACCATTGAGGAGATAACTCCCTTGGGTGGGAAAAAAATCTTACCACCTATTTTAAACTAGTTTTCACAATTTATATAACACTGTTAATCCATTTATTTCTTTTTAAAAATGTATTAGTAAAATTATTCAATGAGGTCACGTTGTGGTAACAGTGGGAATATTAAACTGATAATTGGGTTTCTGGAGGTTTCCTTTGTGCATTTACAAGATATGCATAACAGCAGATGGAACTACTGCAGAGTACATAAGTGTGATAGGATCATTTACCAGTAACCGTACCTGGAAAACTGAGATAAACTTACGTTAGGCTTAGTTATTGAAAAGCAGTTCTAGTATTATATCATAATTTACGTAAATATGCGCACGACAGTGATGACTGCACAACTTTCTTTGTTTATAAATTCAATTACTTTACGAGGTGTCCTGACTTTATATCGATGCTATGCTCATTCGACACGTTTCTAGATATGAAACAATTACACAAACGCAGAAATCCTCGATCGCAAGCGTGTTTAAATTACGAGTGTTAGCAGTTCAGAATTGAACAGAATTTGCAAAAAGTTTGAAGTAACTATTTTTTTGAGATGCCTGTTTCATTTACGATATTTGGGGGTTTACTTGAGTGTCCAGCACAGTGATGAGGTCAGAACGTACGCATTTTGCAAGATAAGTGCACTTACTAGGGAGGAGGGAAAGAATAAAAGCGTCTTACAACTTCTAAATTCCTTCTGTTTGTCACATCGGGTCGATGTATTTGCCACTCTATTCGACTGTATATTCATTCAGACGTCACCTTCCTGTGTGCCCACCTTCAAATTGAACAATGACATTTTGTCTCCGAAACGTTTGGCTGCGGAACTAACGTGAACGGGACTCCGAAGCAATGTTCGTAGGTTTTCTTTAGAAAATTTCCCTCAACTGACTCAAAAATGTCCCTTTTCTTCTCAAATTTTCCCTAATTTGTTGATTGTCCACTTCATATAACAAGCTATGTGATAAGGTTAATTTAGGTATATTAATGAAAGTCTCAACCACATTTGCTTCATTAATTTGCTTTTTGTTTCTATTTTTGATTTACTTTTTCATTCTCTTTTTTTTTTTTTTTTTTTTTTTTTTTTTTACAAAAAATACACCGAGCCAAGAATGGGTGCAAATTATGCTACTTTAACACACACATAAACTGTTGATATTATATTGGTTTATTTCGGAACAATAAAGAAAAATTTAAGCATTTATATTGGTCAATCAGTCAGCGCTAGAATTCCCTGGATTTTCACGTATTGTCGAAAAATTCCCTTTTTGCTAAATTTACCTACGAAATTTCCCTAGATTACAGAAATTTACCTCAAACTACGAGCACTGCTCCGAACCCAGTCGACTTCTGATTATGCATGATAGAAGACAGTGTTTCAATGATTCCGTCCTGTTCTGCCTAATTCCTGTTCTGCCTAATGACCATCTAGCACATTGTAACACAAATTTTTATCTAATTTTATTTTTAGGCAGAACAGGAATTCTTGTTCTGCCTAGTTCTCGCAAAAGGGATATCTAAATTTGAGGGAAATTTATTACTACCTATTTTCCCTTGAGTTTCAAATGCCACTCCAGAAAGCTTTAAATTAAATTTTCTGAAATGGGAATATACATACTGTAATTCATTACGAAAAAAAAAAAAAAAAAAAAACAAGTAATGCAGTCATGGTCAAAAACTTTACTTTCCATAAGCTCTATCTTTAAGATAAACCTCCCGTGGAAGAACACCCTCAAGACTGTTCATTGTAACATAAGTTTTGCAGTAAAAACAATCTTAATCAGTCGTATAGTATGCTGCAGTACCTACAGTGTGTTATGAGTGTAAGATCAAAAATCTAGACTTAGCTTTATTTCAAATGCTACTATATTATTGTATACCAACTCATATTCAGTAAGATTTTTCTTATGGCTTATGTCTCTCATTTTATTCATTTTATGACCATTAAGTAGAAAACTATAACATAACAAAGCTTTTTCTTCTATATGATTATCAAAAAAAAGTATTTGAAATGCAACTAAATTTTCATGTACTTTATTATGGAAAGCCACTTAAAAAGTAATGGGCCTACTATTTATAAAATAGCTCCGATTAAATCTAATCTAATATAAATAAAATAAAGAGATTGTTTGTGTGTTTGTTTGTCTGTCTGACTGTGTGCGGCCTGGGGACCAGACCAGTGGATCGAGAGTTACCCAATTTTAGTCAGGGGTGCCTTAGTCCAGTCCCCAGATCAAGACGAAACTTTTTTTTTTAATTTCTAACCAGAGGGGTCTCAGGGGACGCGTTTACCGGAACCGGCTTGGGAACCAGACAAATTGACCGAGAGTTACCATATTTTAGTCACAAATACCTTGGTCCAGGCTCCAGAACAAAGTTAAACGATTTTGCCAAAATTCAAACCAGAGGGGTCTCAGGGGGGCGTTTACCGGGACATGTAAAAGTAGTAGAAAATGACCGATATTAGTGTCGAATTCATAGTTTTCGCGGTCGCTGAAATCAATGGTGAAACTCCGATCGCATTAACGTCCAAATTCACGCTATTCGGCTCCGGGCCGGGGGCCACCGGGGGAGGGGTGAGATACCGAGACATATAAAAGTAATCCAAAATGACCAATATTAGTGTCAAATCCATAGTTTTTGCGGTCGCTGAAATCAATGGTGGCACTTCCATTAGCGATGACTTGCAAATTCAGTTACAAATGAATGCGGGCCGGGAGTCATCGGGGGGGGGGGGATACCGAGACATGTAAAAAATAGCCCAAAATGACCGATATTAGAAAAAATAGTATCAAATCCATATTTTCCGCGGTCGCTGAGATCAATGGTGATACTCCCACAGGCGTTGACTTCCAAATGCAGCCCCGTGCGAAGCATGGGTATATTCAGCTAGTAATACAATATAAATAATTCAATTTTCGTAGCTTTTGGCAGCTAGTACAACTGAAACTGAGGCCTATAACGCCTCCTTTGAAATAAGCAACTTAGGTTTCAATATGGAAAAATGATTGGCCAATTATGATCAAGAATTAGTTGATATCTAGTTTCGGCCAATCAGAAGCACGTATTTGTTGCTGTTTAGAGCTACTTCGGCGAGAAAGCTGAATGTCGAGGAATTCTTGCATGTAATAGGCCAGATATTCCTCCACATTTTAAAGTAGAACTGTTCTATAAATTACGTAGAATTCTCTAATGGCTTTCCACTATGACATGTACACTATAGTTTCTCTGACTTTCAAACATAATTTACTGTCTTCGCTGTTCGTAACGTAAGGGAAATATTTATAGCCCAGTATAGGTACTGCATCATAGTGTACGACTCCTTAGAATTGCTTTTACTTGGAAGCACTAACGTTACAACTAATAGTTTAGCGAGTGGTTTTCCTCGAGACAAACGCATTTCTTCAAGTTCGATATTTTAATACTCCTTGAAAAATAGCCTTCCCTAAAAAATACCATCATTATTACAAGAAAGTACATTCAACTTGTGTAATTCAGGATTAATCGAATATAATCGAATCGAACCTAACACTTCCACACGGCCGCAAATAACGCGTCTATCTAAAGAACTTCTGGACACAACTATCAATAGCCGCATCTGAAGCCCTTCAATGGCAGTAAACGAAAAAAAAAAAAATTGGCAAACGGGAAAAATAGCAAAAGAAAAAGAGGCTGATTATCAAAATAGACATTGAATAGATTTCTAATACTGGAATAAACTCTGAAGAAAGTATGTCATCCATCACCTAATCATGTCAATCATACTCAATAATTTGAAGTGGGATACGGCTGTTTCTGTGTAGGGCGTTTCGATGTAAGACATTTCGATATAAGGACGTTTAGTTGTGAAGCTGGTTTGGTGTAAAATTTCGGTGTATTCGAGTATAAAATCACAAAATTCAATATACTTTTTCTTTAAAACAATCAAGTTTTATTTTATATTTTCTATGTGAACTAATTCTCCCTAATGCTCTCAAATATCTTTTATACCGAAACATCCCTTCCAACCAAACGTCCTCACACCAAAACGTTTTAGATTCCATTTGGAGTTTATTGTAATAGAATCAATATGCATAAGTAAAGAAAAAAAAGAAGAAATTCAATATACATTGCTAAACTACTAATGTAATAAACAACACATGACGTATGCAGAGACCAACACATATTCATTCAGGGACGTAGTCAGCAAGTTGTTCTATAGGGGGAAATGACTCAATATGTTACTAACGAAGAAAGAAGAAAAATGAAATGAATTTTTTGAGTTTTACGTCCCACGATTATACCGGCTAGGCTAAAGGAGACGGTGATGATGAGATATGAAAGAAATGGTGGAATGAAGAAAGTTTGAGGAAACGGGAGAACCCCGAGGAAACACACGCACACGGTGTTTATCCACCACAAGGATCGAACACGAAGAAAGAAGAATGTTATATTTCAACTCTGAGTAACTTAATTAGTTATTGGAAAAGTGTTAAGAAAATAAACTTGCATCAAAGAAAACGAAAGGTACAAATATATCTACAAGTTTCATTTCAATATCGTGAACAGGCAATCCACTATCAGAGATAAGGATTTGTTTACATTTTCCAATTTTGTACAATCATAAACAAGCTTATGTTTACATCTTTCAAATGGAAATTCTTTTACTGTTGAGAAGTATGTTTTTTCTCGATGGTAAAATATTACATATTATAACACTTAAATTCCACACAGCTGAAGAGTTTTTGTATACAGCACCTTACTGTGTTTATAGTAATAATTGTTATTTAGACTACGGACAGAGATCCGTAAATTAACCATACAATAAAAGAATGGTTGTCCGCAATTGCTTATATAATAGAGATGCAAGGGCTCGGAAAAAACCGGCTTTTTTGAAAAAAAAAAACTCGGTTTTTTCTGCTTCGCTTTTTTGCTTGGGAAATTTTGGGATTTTTTCAAACTTCTGCTTTAAATTGATAAAGCAGACTTTGTTTCGCTTCTCTATAACATAAAAAGTTATTTAATTAGTGGTTGATGCCGATAATAATATAAAAACTCGAAAATAGACCATGAATTTCGAAAAGATATTTTAAACAATTTTACTTCAACATTTTTACATTATGAATTCCAAAGGATTAACCAATGTATATAATAAAAAAAAAATAACCTCCTATATACAAAAGTAAGCAGAGTTGGCAAGAATCATGGTTGATTCTGAAAATGCCAAAAACCTGTTTTTGGGGGGCAGTTTAAACCAGGCTTTTTTGGGGTTTAAACCAGGTTTTTAATTTAGATATTTTGCTTTATGTACTTATATTACATATTCACAGAAATAAGTTTGTTTCGTCTTGGTGTCATTATGCAACAACGGGGTTATGCTAGAAGAGGTCCCATAAACTTAAAGAAG
The DNA here is from genome assembly GCF_964235325.1 of Thermobia domestica. Classification (NCBI taxonomy): domain Eukaryota; kingdom Metazoa; phylum Arthropoda; class Insecta; order Zygentoma; family Lepismatidae; genus Thermobia; species Thermobia domestica. Next base: position 171,249,187 of record NC_137454.1, on the reverse strand, counting down.
TCCGGTCAGCAAATTTCTTAAATTGAGAAACTCCCGCCCTAACCATCGGGAAAATCCCGTCATTATTTTAAATGTAAAACAATAACGGAAAAATCCTGTTATTGCTTTCCATGTAAAATTTAAAGGACAACGTATTATAATCAGTACGCTAAATTGAGGTATTAAATTACAAATTTAGTATGTAGACATCATTGAAAGTCCAATCCAAGCTAATGTTGGAAGCTACGTAGGCAATCGATAAATTTTACCAATTTCAATCAATATATTTAAGCAACCTTGGCTTCTTTATAAAACAACAGGCATGCAGAAATATATAATTTGGTTTCGTTTCGTATGTTTAGGCTTAACATCCTTACGTAATACCGAGATTATCAAGGAGAAGACTTTCGCTTAAAGTGACATCCGAACCGCTACTTGGTTTACACATGAAAGTAGGGTTGTGGTTCGACCGAGAATTGAACATGGGACACGTTGATTAAAAGGTGAAAAGGAAATAAGACTAATGCAGATGGTTTGACATGTGGAAACGTCACCATGAAGTTCACACGATTCGCATTTTTGTTTTTATTATTATTATTATTATTATTATTATTATTATTATTATTATTATTATTATTATTATTATTATTTGGTTTAAACCAGTTATTAAAAAAAAGCTGGTGTAAACGAGCCAACCCTAAAAGTAAAAACTTCTTTTAAAAAAATATACAAATAACTAGCAAAATTGTATGTAGTATTTTTACTTCAAAATATTCCATACCCTCTTTTTGAAACAAAATAAAATTAAAATAAAACATAAGAGAAATACTTAGGTTTATATGATACAATTAAAGGCTGCACATCTGGAACTTTTGGCTCTGCATATTCTTGAAATTTTACAGTTAAGTTTTTTTATAACCACCATCAAAGGCGCCCATCAGGGGGGCAAGGGGGCGCTCGCCCCCCTAGAGGAAAATGTACTTCAGAATATCGAAAATCCAATAGAATTTTTTACATTAGTTACAGCAAAATTTGAAACTATTTTTGAAACGTCGTTTATACTTGCCCCCCCCTTGGAAACCACAACATGGGCGCTCTTGACCACCATCACGGTTTACCCAGTCCTCAAGTTTTCTGAATTTTTAACAAGAGGGATTCAACATATTACGGAACTCCCCCCCCCAAAAAAAAAGGCTACGGAACAGGGGCGTCATTTAGGGAGGGCAGGAGGGGGCAATGGCCCCCCCCAAAAGAGTTTAAGAAATACATATACTTTAATCAGTTAGCTACTAATATACTAGTACAAAACGTGAAAGTCTTATGTCGGTGGTGCTCTTGCCCTCCCCAAGCGAAGTCTGAAATAACGCTCCTGCTACGGAATATATTTAAGTTAAGTTAAATACAACTGCACAACAAACATGACTGAGTGGTTGGCTTTTGCACTTCTATCGGGAAGTCCGGGATTCAACCCAGCATTCGACCATTCTGACAAAGCTTTCCTTCATTCCATCTATGAATGTAGAAATAGTGCGTGTACTGGCCGACTAGGAGTGTAGGAGTTGGCCGACTTCCTTTCTTATTGTTTTTAAATCGTTATTATTACTAATTACCAGCAGTGACGGTTTTGCGAAGGTTAGAGGGTCGGTCTTCCGGACTGAAGCCTGTTCCCCAAAGTTGCGGAATGTCTAAAACAAACGATATATCTATTAGTTATGCCTTTACTCATAAACTTTAAGCTCGCTTCAAATAAAAATCACGAATGTTTAGAAAAACTAAACATTAGTAGTAAGAAAACCCCTCCCAAAATACTTTTCTAAATTCGCCACTGATTCTCAGTATAAAATAATTTTCAAGGTTGTATCCGGAAAATTATTGCTAAACATATAAACGAAACGAAATATTAGTTATGTTTGTACTCATAAACTTCAAGCACCTCCCAAATAAAATTAGGACTTTTTAGAAAACGAAACAATCAGAGAAACCCCTCCCAAAGTACTTTTCTAAATCTGCTACTGATTATTTGTATAAATTGGTATTCAAGGTTGTATTCGGAAAATTATTGCTAAATCGTTGCACAACTATAGTATAACAGAAATATGGAAGTACGGTTTGACGGACATATTGAAAAACGTATGCTTTGACGGATATATAGAAAAATGTAAGTTTAACTTTTGTGCTAGAAGCTAGAGTACTAAGCACTTAGAAATGAAACACGGATGACAAACTAAAATGATCTAGAGAAGAAAAAAATGTCTATAACTCAAAAGTTAAAATAAAGTTATATAGCCTGTAAAATTGCCCTCAAGGGCTACATTCTTCATGTTAGGTATAATTCGTAAAATATGTGCTCCATCCATCTTGATGCTTAATTACAGAACTAAATATGGCATTTAGGTCATGGAATTCTTATCTAACTATAGAATATACTATAAGAAAGCTATTTGGATAGAAAAACCATGAAAATGAAAAAAGCCAAAATTTCCAAAATTCTCGTTTTTTTTCAAAAAAGCTGGCTTTTTATGTAAAAAAAAACCATCGATTCAAAAAAGCCGGCTTTTTTGCATCTCTATTATATAATATGCAACCTAATCTGTTAGGTTCTATTGTTCCAATTTATATATTTATCTTACTATTATTCTTAATATTTCAACTTCTGTACGGACAACCATTCTTTTGAAATGTTGATTGAATTACTTTAGTAACAAAAGTCATTTTTTTAAAATATAAATTTTCTTCTTATTATTTTAAAGAATTTTCCGTCATGAGAAAGTATCAATCCACGTTTTTGTAATGGTAGTTATGATAGAATCTTTAACTATGTTATTGTTCAGTTAGTTGCAATTTGGTTACGAAATATCCTCGCAACCAGAAGGATAAGATCTCCTCGCTGAAGTTGTAGACGGCCAACAGATATCGCATAGATATACTAGTAGTAAAATAATCAGGGTGGAAAAAAATCATGATTTTTTTAAAAAAAAAATCATTTTTGATGATTTTTTAAATTTAAATCGATTTTTTAAAATTTAAATCAAATCTTTCTCCTCTTATAATACAAGTCGCGAACTGAAGAAAAAGCATTACGAATTAGTATTAAATGCCAATTATGCCATTTAAGTGAAAGTATTATGTTTGAATTTTGAATTAATCCCCAATCGTTAACCTATATCAACCCGAATGTTTCTTAACAATTTTAAATTATGGCTTTTTTTTGGAGGTAAATTATAGACTTTCAGTCAAGCATCATCCCTATTTATCCTAGGATCATGGTTCATACCTCATTGTCTTCAGAATAGAACAGCCTTTAAAACGGTAACATTCACAAATTTCCCTATCATGTCCCTGAAGCGGAAAATTTTGAAAGAAGTCGGGATTTTTTCTGACTTTTTTTTTCAAATTTTGATTCCCTCTGGACTCCTTTATGTTAACGCACAGATCTCAAATCAACTGGGAAATACTAAGGGTATATTAAATGTGTGTACAAAATCTCAAGCTTCTATCTTGAATAGTAAGGACGGGAACCCCAGATGACCCGGATCTAAAATAAAAATTTTCTCAGACATCCCTATTTTTCCTAGAATCATGATTTGTACATTATTCTTTTCAAAATAAAACAGAGTTTCAAACGGTACCATTCAAATGTCTCCATCGTGTAGGCTATCTGGGACTGGAAAATCACGAAAAAAGGGATTTTCTGCTAAGAAATATACCCTTTTTTTACTTTTTATCCTCTGTACCGCCTCTGTTTAAAGGCAAAGATCTGAAACAAATCTGAAAAATACTAAGGGATGCAGTGAATGAGTGTCCAAAATTTCAAACTTCTAGATGCAAAAGTAAGCCCGCAAAAAATAATATCCCCAAATACCCCAGATTCCCGTATAAAACAGGATCTCAGGTAACAGTTTCCTGAGGCACCCCTATTTGTCCTAAGATCATGGTTCGTAGTACGTCATTCTCTTCAGAATAGAACAGCCTTTCAGATGGTACCATTCATATGTCTCCATCTTAGGCGGGAAAATAGCGAAGAAAGCTATTTTTTTTATATAAAAGTATTCATTTATATATATATATATATTTGCCCCTCTGGACTCCCCCCCCCCCCAGTTTTCGCGCAGAGATCTGAAATCATCTAAAACATACTAAGGGCGCACTGAACGAGTGTGCAAAATTTCAGTCTTCTGAATGCAAAATGTAGGCCCGCCAAAAAATAATAAAAACAGGCACAACAAAAAATATCTTTTCTAAAATTATGACGTCATCACATCGTATTTCTCGACGCAGAGAGGCGTGAAAGCATATGTAACGTGCTCTACAATGCCTTCAGTCCTGAAAAACGAAGTAAAAAGCTTTATTGGTACTTTTTAATCCAATAATGAAGATTTTGTCCTATCACCTGAAAACGGGTGATATAATTTAAAAGGTTAAGCGTCAAGGAAAAAGTACAGCAACGTTTATCAAAGTGACACTTATTTTCCACAAAAGTTCCTGATATTTGGCAGGGGCATATTTTTAAGGAAATTGTAACTAGCTTGCGGCATGAAATACATAAATTTTGCCTAAACTTATAAAATCTAAAAAAAAAAAAAAAAAAAAAAAAAAAAAAAAAAAAATTCGGAGAGGGGTTAGGACACTTCTAAATACGCCATATTATCTGGGAACAAATATATAGACCAGCGTTTCTCAATCTTTTTCAACTTGCGGCACACTACGGGGGTAGCTTGAATTCTCGCGGCACACTCATAGATATTAGTATTATTATTTATAAGTATAAAGTACCGTGGTATTTTTTCTGTGACTACTGATTTTCTCACAGAGAAGAAAGTTCGATCACTGGTTTTTCCCCCGTGGAATGCTTATTTTTTATTTCAATTTAAAACTTCAAAACAATTGCAATGAAATATGGAACTCAGATTTTTTTTAAATATACTTTCTGTTTCGAAAGCTGTATCCGATTTTTCACTAAGAAGGAAGATCACTCAAGTACGAACGAACAAACAAATCTCTTGTAGTTTTAAAACACAGTAGGTAATTTGTTTGCACGTTTGCTTTGCCGAGAGGATTGAATGATTTTTTTTTAAAATTTTAAGTTACGAAATAGTCTGCAACAATAAAGAAGCAATAATAGTCATAACAATGATAACAAACACGTTTGTCCACATTAAAAATGTACAGAAAAGTAACGCAGTATGAAACTTAAAATTGTAGATTCATAGTAGAGGTTCATAGTAATGTGAAATAATAAATATACAATTTTTCCCTATGTCTTGCAATTTATTGCTATAGAATTAATAATTTTCTTTCGATTTCCTCGCGGCACACCAGTGTGCCGCGGCACACCGGTTGGGAAACGCTGATATAGATGAACACACAAAAGAATCTTCGTCTTAAATGTCGATGGTGATTTCCCCGTTGGAATAGTTAACGATTTACAATATAAACCCTATGTTACGAAGAGAAGAAAACAGGAATGCCCTGTTACTGTTCCTAACGGGATTTTCCCTAATCCTCTCCATGACACTTGTTTTTATACAATGCTTTACATACTGTACATTTGAGTCTCATTGTATTATGATTATCATCTTCCATAATCGAAATAACATAACAGACACTTGACTTTACTTATTTTCACTTTAAATTATTTCGGAATTTGATTTAAATCAACGATTTTTATTTAAAAAATCAAGTGATTTAAATCTTGATTTAAATCGTGATTTAAATCAGACTGATTTAATCAATTCACCCTGAAAATAATGGTGGCCTAAGATTGCGAATTTAATTTCAGAGAAGCTGAAACGATGTAAGAAAATCAAGAAGTCCTGAAAGCAACTGGAATTGTAGGGAAAATAATTAGTATTAAATTTCCCGTAAATCTAAATATCCGTTTTTGCGATAATTAGACAGAACAGGAATTAGGCAGATCAGGCATTCCTGTTATGCCTAAAGACAAGATTAGATCAAAAATGCGTTACATAGTGCTGGAGGGTCATTAAGCAGAACAGGAATCAGGCATAACAGGAAGACACCATTTCAATATCTCACCACTAGCATTTTTTCTTTTTTCTTTTCTTTTTCTTTTTTTCTTTTTTTTTTAATTTTCAACGGATTTTAATGGCAAATATTGGAAAATTGTGGCTGCCTACCGAACGCAAGACGAAATTGCAAGTGCGTATTCTGCTTTCTAGGAAAAGGATATTTGTATAATATGTTGTTAGATTGACTGTTATTGTCATAATTGTTTCTGGTTTACCCATTTGTATTCCTGGATACATAGTTAACGTAGGAGATTAGGTTCGCTTCTCGCTGGGAGTTATTGTGCTTAGAATTCAACATTAAGATTTTTGTTTACTTTCATAGTACGTCGGTGCTGAAAGGAATGTAAAGCTTCAAACCAACTAACCAATCTATGTTCTCTACAAATGTGAAATGTTAAGTATAATGATGAATTAACTAGCAAAGAATTAATTAATCAAAATAACAATATTTCCTAATAGATTAACCTTGTCAAATGTGAATTGGAAAGTATAAAGGAAGTCAATGCATCTCATTACATTGTAAAAATTATACTATCATAGTGAACCATTGATAAACCAGTGCTCATGGATGTCTCTCAAACTCCTCCATAATCTATTTTTTGGGAATTCTTTTCCACGTTACACCACTCTTTATTGATTTCAAACCTCACATTCTAAAAGGATGTTTCTTTGGTCTCTCCTTGTCCTTTGATATCAAATCATGAATTGATTTTGTCTATCTTTTTTTTTTTTTTTTTTAATACGATCGACTTGCAATGTCTTTTCATTTTCATGATAATATTCGCCACTCTCATTACTTTTATCGATTCATGTGATTATTTTCCTATATTTCAAAATTTGCATTTTGAATTTAACACTGGTAACTTATCAAATTTTACAAGATCTGCTGATCGCTATAGGAATCTGTAAGAAGCTTAAGCGACGGAGGTTTCGTTCCTGAGATGTCGAGTTGACGAGAAATATCTCGTAAAATCATATAACGTGCCGTTTTTTTTTGTTGTTGTTGTTGTTTTTTTTAGTTCTACGTCCCACGTTATGTAGGCTAGGCTAAAGAAGACGGGGATGATGAAAAATGAGTGAAATGGTGGAATGAAGAAAGTGGGAGGAAACGGGAGAACCCCGAGAAAACCCACGCACACGGTGTTTGTCCACCACAAAGTTCACTTGGCTTGAGCGGGGATCGAACCAGGGACCCCACGCACCAGAGGGTGCCGATGTTAATTCAAGAACGCAAATTTTGAGATACGCCTATGGATTATCCCAACAATGAAGTTTGCGTGTCGTTTCCAGTGTACGTTTCTTCATGCTTCGTTCTCAGTCTACAGACGGCGAATTGTTAGATTGTTATTGTTTGTTTGTTTGTTGAAGTTAAGCATTCCTTTTAAGCATCAGAGCTATATGAGACGTCAACCTACAGTTTAAGGTAGAATCTGAACCAACATAATGAGTTCAAATTGTAATGCTCTATTGCATGAAATCGAATCATAGACTACTGACCGGCTCAAACCTCTTGACGTTTGGCTAAAGCCAATGGCACTTAAGAGCGACGTTGTCAGATTTCATTTCCTTTCGTGTACAAGAATAATGTGAAACGTTTCTTTCGTAAAAAACGGATGGAAAAACGAAGTAAACCTTCAAACCAAGAAGGTAAAAGAATAAACACTGGTTTAGATTGACCTGTGTATAAAGAAGCATTAAAATAACGAACCACTGTGCGTAGCATCATGCTTTTCTCCCCTAATTATTTAGAAATATTTTTTTCCTAAACATACACTAACATTATATGAACAAAGACAGTTTTGACTGCAAATAATGTTTATCACAAGCATCATCTACTAGACAACCTCGCGTAACTTTCATTGGATATGGTAAAAAAGAGGCCACGCCTTAAACGTCAAGAGGTTTGAGCCAGACAGTAATGGCGCAAACACTACCAAACAAGCGTCGAAAACAGTTTTCGTTTAATCTAAAAAAAAAAAAAAGACAAACGAGGAACAATTATTCACTGTATATTCTAGATTAAAATTCGGGAAGAACAACAGGGTGAAAGTACATTTAAAAGAAGCTAATTATTAGTCATTGTTCAGTTTCTAGCTTCATACAATTTAGCACTCAGGAGTCATCAGAGTAGAAATATTCAAAATGAATTTACAAAACTTATCGGAAGTAAAAATAAAAATTCAAGAAAAAGGTGTAAAAACATGTACAATTCCATTATTTTCATTGTACTGTCAACAGTAAAAATATCTCCCTCTGACTGCTGTAACTCCATTAGGTCGGGTCCAGGAGTTTTGCTTGTATCATATACGCCTGGAAAGCTACAACCGAATTTATAACTAACATTTCGACCAGGAGACGACAGTTGGTAAAGTTGTAGAGCATTAAAACAGGTTTTTGCTGTGGATTTGATGCATGAAAAAAATTATATATTTTGAGATTAATCTCTATTGTTTTGAGTGTATTGTCCAATGAGTGTTTCATATCATTGATTCTTTGTAATTGTGACAAATTTGTGACTGAGGTTTCAATGTTAATTCTGCTGCTTAGGAAGAAGAGCAAGTGGCAGACGTAATTTTATAATTTCTTGAATTATATCGAGGAATGCAAGAATATTAGTTTAATTTGAGACATTTTAAAATTAAATGTACTTAGCAAATGTATTACCTATGCAACTAGTATCTTAATTTACCAGTTTTATATAGAGGGCTTCTAGCGTAGTGATATGGTATGAAACTATCAATCGGCAGACCTGAGACCAGACACTATCATGGCAATTATTTTTCTTTATCAAATTTTATTATTATTGTATTTCTGTTTATTATTATTATTATTATTATTATTATTATTATTATTATTATTATTATTATTATTATTATTATTATTATTATTATTATTATTATTTTTAACGCCACTAGTTCATGGATTCTGTTTTACATAAGTTATCCTGTTGTAAAGTAAAATGTGACGTTTTATGAAAGCTACATTTATACGTTGTAGGTAGGGATGGCCAGATCCGGATATTTTTGGATCCGGATATCCGGACACTGGATCCGGATCCGAAATTCCGGATCTTGGATCCGGATCCGAAAATCCGGATCCGAAAAACGGATCTTGGATCCAGATCCGAAAAAAACAGATCTTGGATCCGGATCCGAAACTCTGTGTCAAAAAAATTAGGGTGTTCCGAATAAGCAAAATTTTCGAAATTATTGACAAAGTGATTTTCATTCTTATGCTTAAAATAAGATTTTAAGACACTTTTGGTATCTGATCGTGTGACAGCCTTGAGTTCTCTTCATTCTGTTGATATTTGGTTTTCGTGCCTTAATATGTCACAATTACTCCAAATCTGATTGAGTAAAACTGTCGACTTTGGTGAGAGCAATCTCATTGTCAGATTCGATTCTAGTGGAAAAATTTGTCCTTTGTTTTCTGTAACACTAGTCAAATGCTGGGATGAAACAGTTTCAAGCCCAAGTTTCTTCATTAGGCTCGGGCTGTTTACTTTCCTAATTCTTTCTGAGTTATTGTGGTCACTGAATGAGGCCATTTCCTAGTCGTGATGGGCTAGGCCATTGCTAATAGAACAGCCCATAAAATATAGATCAAATCAAATTAAGGAGCAACTTCCTTTTCTTGCTCTTGATAAACTTTTTTCCTTTCTTTAAATATACGTTTCTCTGTGACCGTACCACTCCAGATAGAATTAAGAATTGTAGTAGAAATAAAGTTCTAAATGGCAATTAAGGTATCAAAATCAATGTATTAATGTATACAAAATACCATATGGAGCCTCGAGCAGTAACACGTATCTTTGTAATTAGTAATCCAAATGGCAATTAAGGTATCAAAATCAATGTATTAATGTATACAAAATACCATATGGAGCCTCGAACAGTAACACGTATCTTTGTAATTAGTAATCCACTACTATTGACTCTGCATAGGTTGTATAAGGAGCTATATCATTCATGTAAACACATAGGCGGATGCAGGGGGATCGCGAAAAGTCGTTCGCCTTTACCCAGCGCCACCATTAACAGTGTACTTTAGTAGTAATTTGTGGCAATTTCAGATCATCTAAGTAATTTTTCACTGCTAGCATCCCCAACCGCCCCCTAAGAATCCATCCGCCCCCTCCAGGAGTCCGTTCTGGATTCGCCCCTGCGTAAACATAATATACAACTCATTCAAGAGTACATTTTGGTGGCTTTTTAAAATTTTTATTTTAAAGGATTGTCATTTCTCGTGGCTACTTATGCAATTTTGTCCACAGGCATACATGCAATTTCCAGTCATTACGCAAATACATTTATATACTTAATAGACCTCGGCCAGTTGGGGGCTTCGCCACTAGACCCCCGTTACTAGGGCCTCGCACTACAAAAGCCTCTAATCATAATCAATTTAAAAAGAAATGTCCGGGGATTTGCCCTTAGACCCTCTGATATCTCATTTGATCGGCCTATGACCTCGTACCTCGTAAATCTACAACCATACCGAATCTCAGTTCAAATATCAAGTTGTATGTAATAACATTCCGGTATCCCGAGATATACCGAGTTTCAGTGCGAGTACATGGGGGCTTTCCCCCCAGCCCACACATTTGCTCGGTCTACGGCCTCGCACATCATATGCCTGCAAACGTAACAAATTTTTAAGGGGCCGCGGTGGCTCAGTGGTTGGACAGATCTACTACCAAATATATACCAAGCGTAGTCACAAAAAATCCATGCAGACATTGGTCCCAAATATGGTCTAATTTGCATTGTACCTTTTTGACATCTCAGGTGAAAAGTTTTTGGTATATGGTTATACATGATTTATTCCCGACAAACAAACGCCTATCCGAGATACAACGTTCCGATTCAAGTGCCTGTGCAAAATGTGGAGATTGATACATAGACTTACAACGTGTACTACCGTTAAGAACATTTGGATACAACTTGTAATGATGCTAGCGTTAATATGTCGTACATCCCCCAATGCTATCTTGCCTGAAATAATAATTTACCCTGATTACAAGTACTATCCGAAATCTAAAAATAACTCTGTATCATGGCTAATAGCCAATACTCTTTGGTATATTGGCAGCTATAGATCTTTCCTCACAGTGGAAGATTACATGGATTTTTTGAGAAGAACAAGATGGAAGACGTGTCAGTGTTTGGAGGAGAACAAAACGTTTGAAAACTTTCTTAAGGTGGTATTGGACAAGTAGGATAAAACCATCACTTTATTTCTTCACTTTGCTGGTCAGACATGTTTGTTCTCCATTGTAAATCTACTCTGTAATACCATGTATATAGGAAAATAAAGTGACTATTAAACAAAAAAAGTGGTAGAGCGTTCACCTCCGGTGCTTGGGGTCCCTGGTTCGATCCCAGCTCGCGCCGTGTGGACTTTGTGGTGGACAAACACCGTGCTCGTGGGTTTTCTCGGGGTTTTCCCGTTTCCTCCCACTTTCTTCATTCCACCATTTCATTTATTTCTTATAATCACCGTTTCCTTTAGCCTAACCGGGATAAGCGTGGGACGTAAAACTCAAGGATTTCATTTCATAACGAATTTTTGTTCAAATAACAAGTTTCATTTCTCTAACATTCCAGGATTCCGAGATATAAAAGTCTTTTCTCCCCGCCAATTTTCTTCCCTTCTAAGACATACATCAAAAAACGCTGAAGTACATACCTAATTATTTCAAATGAAAAGTCCAAATACCAAATTCTATGCTCCTAACCTTCAGAGGTTCCCAGATGTCGACATGTTATTATAATAATTACAATCCTCTCTTTCAGGAGGAGTTACCTATGTTCAGGAGGAGGAAGAAGAAGGAGTTATCTATGAAGTGAAATGTAGTGAGTGTGACATGAAATACATAGGGGAGACGGGAAAAAGGCTCATAGACAGTTTAAAACAACATAAAGATGATGTTCGAATGAAAACAGAAAATAATGCTATTTACAAACATGTGAAAGAAACGGGGCATATGATAGATTGGGAAGAGACTGGAGGTTTAGAAAGAGAAAAAAGAAAGATTATTAGGAAGTGGAAGGAAGCGAGAAGAATAAAGAAAGAACAAGAGGAGAACTTAATGAACTGGACAAGTGGTATAAATATACATGAGCAATGGGAGAAATTATTAGAAGTGATAGAAAAGAAAAATACATAAGACTATTAGTGCAATTTGATTATTTTCAAATTTCTGTTATTTTATTTTATTTTATATAAAGATCAATAGAATTGTAAAATTGCATTGACAATTAACATGTATTAACAATGTAATTATATGATATTGTTACATATTACAAATTTTATATATATATAAAAAAACAACAATTAAAATTATATAAATTAAAATGCTAACTAACGGCTGAGGAAGATATAAGATTTGCTGTCATCTGTCTTTTCTCAATGTCTGATGAAGAGGACTTTAGGTCCTTGAAACTATAACAAAAATCGTATAGTTATTAAATAATTCATTTTGTTCTGGTCTGAAAAATGTTTTAAAAAGTTATTGATTAATATAGTATAACAAAAGGCAGATCTATACAATACTGACTTGAGATGAAAGTGGCATACTTGTAGTATGTTTAAAGATATACTAAAGACTAAATGATGGGGTGTGCGCAACAGTAGTCTAACCCCGAAAAATGTGAAAATGAGATTTTGATGTAATCTTTTGTCATTTAAATTGAATTATCTTCCCACTGAGTTAGATAAAATTCACCTAGTAAATTTTATACATATGGATATTTTAGTTCTGGGTCTCAATCTAAGGCCTAAAATATTCAAAACAGGAGTCCGAATCTGAACTTCAAAATTCCGGATCCGGATCCAAGATCCAAAACTTCGGATCCGGATCCAAGATCCGAAATTCCGGATCCGGATCCAAGATCCAAAACTTCGGATCCGGATTCAAGATCCGAAATTTCGGATCCGGATCCGAGATCCGGATCTTATAGGATCCGGATATCCGAGATCCGGATCCGTCTGGCCATCCCTAGTTGTAAGAGTTGTAACCACAGTTATTGGCTGCAATTAGGGATGGTACCGAGACCGAGACCGACTTTTATGTTCCGAGACGAGACCGAGATCGAGACGAACTTTTATGTACAGAGGTGATACCGAGACCGAGACAGCCTCTATAAGTGGAGACAAGACCAAGACGAGACTTAGGTCAGTCTCGGCATCGTCTCGAAAATTGATATTGATAGCTATTAAAATTGCCTTTACTCAAAATTTGTTTCGTTGATGTCTTAGATAATATGGGAACGGTTGACTGATGTACAGTGGCGTATTTAGGGGTTGTTTATCGCGCTCAAGCCCCTTTCGAAATAAATTTGTGATCATTTTTTCGCATTGCACGTACAACATAAATGTTTTTTACTCGTTCCTCAAGCCGCTTCCGAAACAAAATCCACCGCTGATGTATATAACCTTCTCTCTCCCTGTCTCTCTCTCTCGCGCGCGCGCAAGAAAGAGAGAGAGAGCGCCGCGGATTCAGGATAAAATTAAGGGAGGGGATAAACCATAGTTTCTCGCATTATTCAGAGCAAAGAATGTAGGATTGAAGCTCATTTTATTGAGTGTAAATCTGAGCGTCAAGGGGGCTATAGACCCTATAGCCCTCCCCTTGGATCCGCGATATATATATAATGCTGAAATTTTGTACCAAGGTGTGCGAAATATTGAAGGGGAAATTCACGTATGGCAAGATAGCCCCCCCACTTTAGAAAATTGAAACAATGTCTAGGTCATTCTTTTTTACTACGTTTGTACCGTTTGTACAGAAAATATTTTCGTTTGTACCATTTTCCTTATAGGGTTACTTGAGAGGTCAACTGGGGGGGGGCTATCTTGGCGCCAAGATAGCCCCCCCGTATCACAGCACATAAAATTGAAATACACCATTCGAAAGCAAATCGTTTGTACCGTTTGTACCGAAAAAAGTTTTGTTTGTGCACTGATAGTTTTCGAGAAAGAGGGGATGACATTAGGGGGCTATCTTGTACGCAAGATAATCCTCGTAATGTGTACTTTTTCCATGTCCATTAATAAGTATTATGTGTTTATTTATATAGTACTTGTATTTATTTGTATAGGAGTATAGTACTTTTGGGCCACCCTGTATATAGCTTTTACTAGGTAAGGTAGGGTTAAAATGGATCCAAAATTTAACGAAAGTCGTACATCGAAAAAAAATTGACTATTCAAACCTTCATGTTGTAGCAAACCTACGAAAATTAATACAAAAGAAAATTAGAAAGTTAAGAATCACTTCTTTTGACGAGAGAGAGAGAGAAAATAGATACAGATAGCTCGAATTACCTATATACTTACGTAATATGTATGTCCATGTTTCGCAAGCAATTTTCAATCAATATAAAATTTCAACGTAATGACGCACGATTAGTATTCTCGAATAAAGATCGCATGCACCGCTGAGTGCTCAGGAATAAGTTTAATGTATGTCACAGCACTGGATATATGCCTACGTAATGCATTACGACCTTATGAACTTGTATAAGAAACAGAATACGTTATGATTAAATACATTCGTGCCACTATGTGTTGTGTTATCCGTTAGGAGGTATTGAACAATTCTGATTCAAAGGAAGGAAATATACTAGTGTGTAATACTGGAGTTAATTTAATAAAATTTAATTGTGCAGGTAGTACTGAGGTTATGTGAGACAATGTCTATTGCTGAAAGTGAAATATGGGTTACTATTAGGGTTTTATCAAAGGTATGACATATTCAGTGATGATTGAATCTGAAACACACGCATGGAAAGCATTAGCGCTAGCAAATTAGCTATGAAGAGGTATACCATACCATATTCTGTCAAAAATGAGAGCAAAAAATAAGAAGCAGAAACGACAGACTGTACGATACTAATACTTTCACAATTTTAATTTCACACTGTTTATTTCGAGACTTTCGAGACGAGACCGTGATTTGGTCCTCGAGACCGAGACAGCGATTTTTGACTCCAGACGAGACCGAGACCGACACCGCTATTTATCAACCGAGACTGTACAAAGTCTCGGCTCGTCTCGTCTCGATACCATTCCTATCAGTTATTTCTGACTGCAAACAAAACCTGGTATGAAGCAGGGGAAAAGAAGTAACATGATTATTTAAAAAATCGAATTCGAGACATCAACGGATTTACACGTTTCTGTATACCAAAAAATGATTTTGAATATCTGTTCGTCCGTCCGATTCTAACGTGTCTAGTTGCCCAAAAATCACATCTTTCAATGAATTTGCATCAAATTGTAAACTTAAGAGTTTATAGGGGAGTACCGGTATCTAATTTTCTTTCTATCTCAAATATAAGAATAGTGTATTGAAAGATGAAAGTAAAAAAAAAAAAAAAATCTGTAAAACAGCTTTAACGATTTTTTTTATACTTCATATATTGATATTGGATCAACAACTCTATACTCCGGTATAAATAATTTTCCTGGAAAACATCTATGAGTGGAGTTTATTCTGGCAGAGAACACTTTCTGAACTGAAAATTGATTAAAATGATTTTGTTTATCTCTCATAAATATATACGGTAAGCCTATGGAGGTATTCATTAATAACCTGACAATGTAGAACTTATCTGTTTTTAACAAATCTACGATGGTAGTTGTTTTGCTTGGCAGAATTAAAAAAAAATACTCAAGTAATTTTGTTCACATTTCATAATAAATTCTTCATTAACACTTTGACCATATGACATAACTAATTTGTACTAGAGAAAAGTTTACGATGGGTATTTGAGTCTTTACGGACTATTTTCACAAAATGAACTCAGGCGATTTTGTTCATACTTCACAAATAATTATCTCATTATTAACTCTATAATGCTGAGTAAATTAATTCCTTCAATGGGTGAGTTGGTCTTCAGTTTTTTTTCTGGCAGTTTTCTCAAATACGACTCAAGTACCTTTGTGTTGATATTTGATAAGCAAATATTTCTTTAATAACCTTATCAAATAGCATTAAGTCACTTCTTTTGAGAAATCCACAAGAGAAGTTTAATTTTAAGGGTGACTTTTCTTGACACGACGTTTGCCATAAATGTCTTATAATTCCTTTCTTGTTTCACAAGGAAATGTTTCGTTAGCAACTGCAATATAACATGATTTACTGGAAGGAATAGGAGCTGGAAAGTTTAGGGCGCTAGGCTGTACCTTTTATTTACTTTTCTTGAAGACGAACCTCGGAGAGTTAAAATGAAAATTCTTCTGAGTATCTACGGTTGTAGTGCACTCGTGTCAAAATCATTTGCACTATCTTCGACAGATGATAACGTTTATTCTATACCTCATCTGTTATATACAAATCAATAGAGACAACCTATTATTTACTGACATATTCTATTCGATAACTAATATGTAATAAATAATCTTAAGATACGTAACATTAAATACTTCATAATACAGTGATTATCTTTTAACTAAACATTCCAGATACTATATTTACAACAACAGCTACAGAACGACATGTGTATCATTTCATGCTACAGAACTACATCCCAACACATTCACACTACATTAATAGATACCCGAAACCATTACATACAGTATTAAACAATCAATATTATTTATCCACATCAAACTTCTAAAGTTCTAAGTGCACAGCCTTTTTATACCTATACTGAATTAAATCACGAATTCAGTCTGAAAAGTCAATCCCATTTGTCTTTCTCCATAGGTACTTTCCACTAGGTTTTCAGTTCATCTATCTGTGCCTGTGAATCCTCTTGTTTTTCAATAATCATAGCTAATATTCATTCTCAATCAAAATACCGTTTCCGCTAAGGGCCTTCTTTTTCCCAGTTGATAGACTTGACATCAATGGATTTGTTTTCAATTATATTTTTTTCCTTTCCTTTCCCTGGTTCAATCACTGATCCTTCTGGCTTATACAATGCTGACCTTTTGTTTCTGTTGCTGCCTTTAAGCTGGAAAGTATGTAATGGTTTCCGAATTTCTGCGTTTGATGCTGTATTATTTTGGAATATCACTATTTCTTCCGGCAGAGATTCTTTTGAAGTTCCAATTACTCGTTCCTTAATCTTTGACTATCCCATAATTAAATGGGTGTTGTCTGCTATTCCCAGTAAAATATTCATGCTCATGTCAGCCACCGACGTACAGTATTTTGAATTTCATACCGAAATGGAGTCTAGTAGTAGAAGATTAGCTAAAGTATTCAACTCATGAACCTTTCCTTGGTCAATGATTGTGCTTTATTGAGAATCTGTATTAACTAATGCTTGTGCTTGACGCTCTGAGCCTGAGAAGACAAACGAATAGTGCTTGCAAGCCAGAGCGAAATTATCTTTTTGTCCACAGGGCAAGGAAGATTTCTCTGCTATGCCGGACAATATCCCATTTTGTGCTGCATTGAACAAAATCGACGATTATTATTTGACTTAGGTGAAGATTTAACCGAAAGTGATGTGGAATTAATTGATGATTATATAAAGTACCCTTATTTTCACGAAACCTCGCAGATTGCATGTAGTTTACTCCACTGTTTCCGGATGACTTGTACAGCCGAATTGTATTTCGGTACTTTCCATGGATAAAGCTATTTCCGTTGCTTTCATGAACGTAAGATATCTTGAATTGAGTTCCTTTCATCTAATTGCTTCATCCACTAGCCCAAGCACAAATTGGTAACTCAAATTTGCATCAAAGTAACAGGTATACTCACAAAAGGATGGCTGTTTCCTCAAATCCAGTATGAAAGTTGAAATAGATTGGAAAGGCTTTTGTTGCATGATGTGAAACAGGTAACGCTCAGAAATTATATTCACTTTCGCTGCATAATATTTCTTCATCACCTTCTTGATTTCATCATAATGGTCATAAGCTTCAGTTCCCATCACTGTAAATAGCTTTGAAACCTTTCGTTCCTCTGAATTTGGTGCGGCAATGCACATATGTTCAAATAGATCCAAATATGATTGTAAATTGATCTATTTCTACACTGAAAATTAGAAATTTCGGAATGTTGGACATGTTTAAACGCAGCGTAATCTTAAATGAACGACTGCGCCAGTATTGTTTTCTTAAAATCTCTCTCCAGACCTCTTCTAAGTATCTATGGTTGTTCTACAGTTATGTCAAAATCATTAACACCATCTTTCACTTTGATAATTTTTATTCTATACCTAATCTGTCACATAGAAATCAATATGAACAATTTAAGTATTATTTGCTTGATATATCTCTCAATATTTGGCAGGTAATATATAATAAATAATCTTAAGACATACATAACATTACTTACGTCGTCATAATCTAGTGATTATCTGAATATTCCACACATTATATTTCCAACAACGGCTACAGAACGGGTGTATATAATTTAACGCTACTTTTTAGCCAGACTACATCCCAACACTATAAAAATTCAATTTATTTTCACTCCATTTCTTAACTTAAACTGTGAAAAGCTGAAAAGCTACAACCCATTTCTTTCGTATTGAACATATTTTTCCTTTCAGAGAATAATGAAACAATTCATAACAATAAGTTAAACTGAGCCAAGAAAGAGGATATGAATTTATATCCTTCACATCCAGTCATTATCAACTGAATGCTCTCAAATTCATGATTTACTCGTCATACTGGCGATAAACTAGAAATATACACAAGAGAGTAAATCTAGTGTTGACGTAAGACACAAGTCATTGGCAAACATAACGTTGTTGTGGGTTTTTAGATTTACTGCTCTAATTTTCACGAGTGACGGTACCCTGACAATACGAGTTTATTCCATCATACCTATCTTGTTTCCTCTTTCTTTGAAAAGCTAGTTCGTTCTCTCCTTGTTACAATAATCATAACTGCCCGGTTCGAAACACCTTTTAAACTTTGCAAATCATGTTGTCAGCACCTTCCTCCTGTACTTTTTCTTCCCTTAAGGCCGCAGTGGCCCAGTGGTAGTACGTTCACATCTGGTATATGTGGTCCTTAGTTCGCGCCAATGAGCTTCGTGGTGGACAAACACCGTGTGCGTGGGTTTTCTCTGGGTTCTCCCGTTTCCTTTCACTTCCCTCATTCCAGCATTTCATTCACTTCTCATCAGCACCGTCTCCTTTAGCCTGGCTGGCATGACCATAGGACGTAAAAATTAAAGATATCATTTTACTTGCCTTGATTTTCGAGGGTTTTAATTTTAAAGAAGTTAGATTAATATCAAATTCGCAGTGAAACGAATATATAAGAACAAAAACTTTCAGCCAACATCTGGGATCGAATCCAGACCTTCAAGTTGGTATGCGGACTTTTACTGGCTACGCCACTACATTTTTTTAGAAGACATAAAGCGCATTTTTTCTTACAAGGTTAAATTACTAGTGTTAGTGGAAAAAGAAAATATCAAACGAACAGTAATTTAACAACTAGAATATCTACAATCCTACGAAGACAAAAATAACAGTAGTCATTTCAACAGAACTATCAAAGTATTAATTTGCTGTTAGTTTGCTTTTGGCTTCATTTTTCAAGATTACTATACCATATCTACAAGAAGATTATGCACGAAATAGCATAGTTACATAATTTCTTTCCATATCTGAGAGTAAGGTTATTTGTTCCTGGTTCTTAATGTATCGACAGTGGCAGAGGTAGGATCTGTCTAAAAGTCAATTACTTAAATGGAAACCATGAGACAGAATCGATCACATGACTTTTAACATATCGACTATGTGTGAGACAATATGCTACAAATGTTGAATTCATGTAAAATAATGTATTGTTTGATTCAAAAATAGCGCTGAGCGAGTCTATCAAATACGTTTTAAGCTATTTAAACGCCCAAATGGTCTATAAATGACTCTCTTGAAAGCCAAGACCTACAATCGAAAACGTTAGGAGAATCATTAAGCGTTTCTCCAGTTATACTATTATATTAAGATTACCAATACAAACATAAAAGTCATTCTCTAACTATTTTTTTTCTTTCTCATTGTCTCTTATAGTATGTGTTTAGAGGAATGTCTGGATATGAGAATGCAGAAGAGTGTCTGTTCACAGTTCTATGCAGAAGTTTTGCAAGATGATTTTCACCAAGATGAAACCTAACTAAAATTATTTTCTCATGTTCGAAATTCTGTTTATTCGCCCAAATTCATGAAAAATCATTAAAGCCCACTGAATCATTAAAATCATTTTTAAAGTTGCCCTTACGTAAGGTATCCCATAACAAGAACTATTCAAACAATGAGAACTATCAATGTGAAAATTTATCATCAATGGTAATGTCGATTTGATGATTGGTATATTAGAATTTAATATCTCTTTTAAGCACCGAGCCTATATGGAAGGGGACCTACTGTTTTTAAACATCAGAATAACACATAATTAAAGGGAAATTCTGCATTGAATACGGAAATTTAACTAACTCAGAAGGGATTTTTTTTAAAGTGAAAGCTTATACACTTAGTATGATTACTGAAAAGGGAGCGCCACTTACTAGGTTGATTTACAGGATAACTACATTGCATCCAGTATACTCCGCTTTCTTCGTATCAAGTAAACAAAGGTACAACAAGAATTTTACACTCTGGTTTTTATTGAGTGGTACGATGGCACAGTGGTAGAGCGCTTACCTCTGGTGTGAGGTCCTTAGCTCGATTCCTGGCCAAGTAAGTATGTGGTGAACAACATCGTGTCCATGGGTTTTCTCGGGGTACTCTCGTTTCCTTGCATTTTCTCATTCCAACAATTCTTCCATCATCATTCACTTGTTTTAATCATTGTTTCCCTTAGCTCAACGGGCCTAATCGTGGGAAGTTAAACTGAAATTTCATTTTTATTTTTGGTTTTTATTGCATTTTCGTTGGGAAATCGGTCGGAAAGGTGTAAAACCTTTTCTAGGCTACTCATCCTGACTTAAGTTTTGCTTGGAATTTCCTCATTCATACCAATCAAATGCCAGAATGGTACCTAACATAAAAGTTCCAGGCCGCTTCCTTCCTCCTTTCCAGTGTAATGTGATCGCCGCAGAAGTCATATTTTATACTTGACGGACTAAAATCGCAATAGATGTCCAAAGCCCAAAAATATAATTTCCAATTCCCTAAGACTATTATACCATGTAGGCCTATTTTGTATATATAATATGTAATATCAACTTCAGAAACAACCAAGATTTAAAAATGAAATATTAACAGAGTGACATTTATCACACCGTAAAATTTTCATATGCAATACACCGTCAGTCTTCATTATCATAGTATTTTTCTGTTCTTTTTGTTGTTTTTTTAAACTATTTTTTTAGTTTATTATATTGTATTTTATATTCACTAAATAAAATATAGTATCAGAGGGAGAAAGAAAAATAACAAGCAGAGGAGAAAAGTATGTGAAATGATATGACCAAAAAAATATTTTTGTTGTTAACGAAACAGTTGACAGTCAAGAATATACATAAAAGAAAATAATGTTTACATGACACTCAAATTTATTGTCAACTATAATTAAATCTGTATCCCAAATGGCATAAGAGAATAATACAAGTGCATAATGCACGAAAATCCAAAATTCCTAAATTAACTCAAATGCACTCTCGTTGTTAAAGTTTGTTCACACACAGACACGCACATACATAAATGGTCAAACCCATTCAGTCTGTCACCGTATCCTCTGTATATATATATATATTTATATGTTTGAGAGGCGAAAAAACATCTAAATGACACACACACACACACACACACACACACATATATATATATATATATATATATATATATATAATATTCATTTTCCATATGTGAGTGAGTGAGTGACTGTGTGTATGTCCATATGTATGTATTTCGTACCATCATGTATGCGAAGATCTACACGAATATTGACAATAACATGGGGATTACTGGGAGAGATGTCACACGTCAGATTATGGTAGCCTAACAATGTCATTCAGAATACTAGGAAGGTCAAACGCAAACAATTAACGCTTATGTATGTATATGAAACAGTCAGGCACATGTAACTCTACATATATATATATATATATATATATATATATATATATATATATATATATATTCATACACATATATATATGTATCCATGTGTGCATATATGGGTATGTTCATATAGGACGAGACGAAAGGGTGAAAATTTCTGCTGGTTTGGTTTGCGTTTGTGGTTGTGTGTGTGTGTGGAGAAGTCAGTTTATACAAAGAGAAAGACAGAAAGGGCCAGTACAGGGGAGAATATGTATGGATATGTATCGTATGTATGTACTGTACGTATGTTGTGTGTGATGCTTTGGGGGGGGAAGAGAGGAGAGAGGGGGTTGAAAACGTTCTGTTGTGAAACTTGATGCCGGTGGGACAAATGTGTTATGTCGGAAATTACACCAGTTCAAAGCAACAAACCGAATTATAGTGGCAAATGTCAGAGAGAGAGTGCCCCTCCCCCTTCCAACCCTTATGTTCTATATAGCTTCTTTCCAACCCATCCCTCATCTACTACATGCACCCCTACCTGTATGAAAACCATGACGCCACTGTACCTACGAAACTAACTATCCTTTTACCCCACCATTCTCTCCCCGCGTACGTACGCACTCTGTACACCGCACTCCCTTAAATTGACAGCCTTGGATATAGTGGAAAGATGGGTTATGTATGCGTTAGTGTGAAGTTTTTGAGAGTAGTTCTTTTAGCCTGAGAATTGTCGTTATAGCAGGGTTGAAGGTGTGTCTATGTGTGTAAATTCGAGTGGGCGCGCGTGCGTGTTTACTGGGGAAGGAGGTGAATGAAAGGGGGAAAGAGGGCAATATGATGCTCGCGTGATATGGCTATGATAATTATTCCAGCAAAGAGAGAGTGAGAGAGAGATGCGTAGATGACAGACATGATGGGGTTCATGATTATAGCGAGGGCCACTCAAGATTAAATTGCGGAAAGCGAAATACTGTTACGTGTAATAATTGGAACTGTCAGTTTGTCCAAAACGTGTCGAAGAGAGAAGAGAATCTACCTTTAATAGTAGTAATAATAGCACTTTGTTCTCCTTTTTAATCCTCTTTTTTTCAGAGTATCCTTTTTGAAAGAGTGGAATGATTGTTGTTTTTTTTTTTTTTCACCTACGCAAATCGAAAAATCATTAGATATACATACACAATTAGATTAACTTCTGAGATATATGTGTAAATCTGTCAGTTGTGCCAATGATTATATTATTGGGGAGTGAATGTTCCTTGAACATACTCAATTTCATGACTTGTATGTCAAACTTTTTTTAAAAAATTATTATTTTTGCTATCTCACGAGTACTACTGACATAATACATACTTATTTCTAGATGTAAATTATTTGTGCTTTTTATCTGCAGATGCACTTCATCTCCCCTTCCCCGCTCCGCAACATGTCCTTGCAATATTCAAAAGTAAGCCCAATCGCTTTTGTTATTACAGTGGTGAAACTGAAATTCTTATATATGAAATTATTATTTCAGCTTAAGTACTCGGGCGTTGCCTAGGAATAAAGAAGTAACGGAAAATAATTCTGAATTGCCTAGGGTAGCTGTCTAAAGGTATGCGAAGCCAACAATGTGAATTCTAATTCTACATAAATCTGGTAGACAATAAAGAGAATCATGAGAATTTTGCATTTATGCATGAAAGATTTAAAGGCGCAGGAGATCCACGCTGACACGGTTACTACTTTAGTCGATAGAGCCCCCTCATGTGCGACAGTGAAAACTCCATTTCGGTCAAGAAGGACCGTAGAAGTACTAACTCAGGGGAACATTAACAAAGTGCATGAAATCATAATGAATGATCGACGAATGATCATCACGCAGATTGCTGAGACAGTGGACTTATCTACTGCAAGCGTTGACCGAATTATTACCCAACGTCTGGGAATGAGCATGGTTCCCACGAGATGAGTGCCAAAGATTTTGTCACCTGATCAAAAGCTCCTAGACGCAACATTTCAAGGGACAATCTTCATCTCTTCAGGACAAATCCAGATGCCTTTAGCAATCGATTCATAACAGTAGATGAGACTTGGGCCCACCATTACTAACCAGAATCCAAACAAAGTTCCAAGCCGTGGAAATTCCTTCATTCTCTCTTCCGAAGAATGCCAAGTTAGTGCCCTCAGCTGGAAAATTGATGGCTAACCTTTTCTGTGATTCGGAAAGGATAGTGATGGTGGATCATCTTCCAAAGGGGCGAAGAGAGAATGGGGAGTACTATGCAGGTCTTCTATTACAGCTGCGTGATAATATTCGTCAGAAGCACCGTGGAATATGAGAGCAGGTGTGTTGCTCCGCCAAAACAGTGCCACTAGACACAAGTCAGTCATTGCAATGACATCAATTCATGATTGCGGCTTCGGATTGGTCCTTCACCCACCTTATTCGCTTCACTTGACATCTTCTGACTTTTATCTCTTTCCAAAGCTCAAAAGGAAGTTGGAAGGTACACATTTTACACTGATGATGTCATATATGCCATAGATGAATCATATTTTACCAGCAAAAGTAACACACTTGAACATCGATGGGCAAAATGTGTTGACTTGTCAGAGGACTATGACTGTTTTGTTCATAGGTAGGCTTAGAATTTTTGTAACAATCCTCGTATATAAGGTCTTGATTTCATAAATATCTTTTAAAACCAAAATATCTTTTAAACTTTGTGAATCACATCTATTTGGTATCAGTTTAAACAACAATAATACTATAGTCTTGATATACCATGTCACACTTTAAGTATGTGATATATATATATATATATATATATATATATATATATTTCTTCTCATATTCCAAATATGTAGAGCCAATATTTTTCTGAAAATTAGTTAAAAAAATTAACCTTTGAGAAGCATATCTGCTTGGTATCAGATTAAATAACAATAGCATTCTAGGCTTTATATACCCTTTCATACCCGAAATATATGATGTTTTAATATTTTTCTAGTGTTGAACCTAAAAATAAACTCTGGTAAAAACAATAAAGAAGATCACACGAAAACACCTTTAACCTCAAAAATACTTTTTTTTAAAAAAAACATTTTAACCTTAAAAAATATTCTAATCTCAGAACATATTGTAAGGATCCCCACGTTGCCGCACCAGGCAATAACCACGTGTGAGCTACATGTGTTGATAATAAACACAAACAAACATACGACGTTCCCGAAGAGGAGTCGATCACCATCGCCAACAATCGGAAGGACGAGAATTGACAATGGAAGCCGACAAGACAGAATAAAAAGGACCTGCACACCTGGACCAACATCAATCTTCCCGGATTGATCACAACACCTGAAACCCCTCTCACGACGCTTGGTCACCGAGAGGTACCTATCCTTATACCCACGACGCTTGGTCACCGGGTTCCTTTCCTCTTTCTCACGACGCACGGTCACCGAGAGAGAGACACCTAATCTACACCCTTCTCACGACGCTTGGTCACCGAGAGAACCTCACCTCAAAGCCCACGACGCTTGGTCACCGGGCTCCGTTATTACCGGGAACTAATCTTACCTAATATTAGTGGAATTTCTTATTATTTGTGTACATAAACTTTTTATAATAAAAGGTGAAGGGAAAAGTCCAAATCCCGAGTACATTTATTGCTCTACCCGAGAAATCTTTACAATATTGACACGTATGGTATATAGAAAATGGATTGTCATCGTTATCCATGAAGATGTTAACGGATTGTCTTCATTAACGAGAAGCGCTGTAGCTGTCTACTACGGAAAACAGAATACAAACATTCACTTTCGTGAAAGATTTATCGTGTGGAGTAACGGACGGATGCACTAACATTACAATCTTATAATGAAAGGACTAATAGTGTGATTGTAATAGCTCAATGTCTCTTTTTTACACTCACTTAGAAGTATGCCAAGCCAACAGTGTGGATTTCTGTAGCGGACATGTACACTCATGTCCAAAATGATTGTCGCATATCTATAACTGTCTTCTTGTAAGAATATAATTTGATAATCATTTTGCAGGGTACTTTTAATACTGATACTATGTATATAATCGGGAAATGTATATTTGTGGTAAATTTCATAGGAAAATAATTATAAATATGAAAATTAGAATGAGTACAACAAAATATTGCTAAAGGGACAAAAAGTTTTATTTTCGTTCTATTGTTCTTATTTACTGCTCTCTTGATATGAAATTTGCCACATACATGTCTTTGCCGATTATACACATACTACTGTAACATTGTAAGAAATATAGAGCGAATTCGTTATCAAATTGTATTCATATAACAACGTATTTATAGACATGCGACAATAATTTTGGACATGAGTGTACATACATTCAACTTTATGCATTGAATTGCATGGGAATGTTAAAAATTCTCAGGGACATCATTAATGAGGTTAAGGGGGATCAGCCTCCCCAAGTTACTAATTTCTTGACAAGTTGGTACAAGTTATACCTATTGCGTTTTTTAAGAATATAGGGAAGGAAAAATGAAATATTCGAAATTCGTAATCAAGTGATGAGAGATTCGCCTTAAGATCTCTTACAGAGAATTAAAAAAAATGCATTAGCTAGTATCTAAATTGTATTTCTCTGTTTAAATTTTCCTTCCTGACTTTTCAGTTGTACTCAACTTCAGTCAGCACAAAATTGTAATCTGACAACTTTTGATGTTTTTCCTTACCATTGGTGTTCATTGTAATTCTCTATGATGTAAGTAGGCCACTTGCTTCAAATTTACAAGTTTTTATGCACAAAGGTAATTAGGTAATGTAGGTATCCACTCTGTCGCGACACAGCAATTATACGCTTTAATATTACCTATCTATTTTAGCTGTTCTCTACCTCTCTTGTTTTACTCCATCATACCTTCGTACTCAGAAAAAATGTATAATGTAAGTATATATACAATGTACTAGTACTACTCAGCAACAGATATAACATTTATTTATTCTTCTTATTTTTTTCTTCTTCAATATAAGTACTATTAATATCAGCACTTCGGTACATCCTTTCGTATGTAATACAAACGGAAACGAATACTAATACATATAGTATTCGAAGCCTTGAAAAGAATCAAACGAAACGAATAACATAGGGTGTTCAACGAATATCTGATCTACAAAGGTGGGAGGACATGGGATAAAGTGGTTTACTAACACGGAAGCGTCCCACAAGTTGTCGCTAAAATCTAATTCACACATAGAACATCTGATAGAGCATAATGAGAAATGAAAATGAGCAAAATTTAAGGTGCTATGGACCAGAAGGATAGGAGCTACGGGGCTTCAAAATTTGAATATCCAAAGAATTATATCATGGAATTATGTACGTTTAAAGTAAATATATTGAAAACCGTTAAAGCAATCAAAACAAAAGTTGCACAATTTGATGAGAAGAAAATGCCCTATCGAAAACCATAAACAGTGTTGCCATAGATGAAGCAGTGTTGCCAACTCAGCATAAAAATATTTTGTTTCAAATAGCACCCTATACAAGTGTTCACAGATTTAAAACGCACTATTATCACTAAACATAATAGTGAAGTGTAGTGGTACAGTGTTACACACTGTTAGAGCTATGTGTGCTGTAAATGTACTATGGAGAAGTCTTATCTGTGACAACAGATGGTGAAAATGGAATCTGGGTTTCATACTATGAATTTAGTTCAAATGCATAACACCAATAGTATAACATGGCAAAATGTCGGCAGTGTCACATGATATTGATGCATTTGAAAAACGAAATTGAGTGATGCTATTTTAACGTCCTGTGTCAGCTCCGAAGCTATATAGGACGGGACCTATAGTGTGAAATAGGATCCCAACCACTATGACAAAGGAAGATAACAATGAAATGTAAGGTGAAAAGTACAATAAAAACATGTCCGAAGCAGAATTGGAACCTGCATCCCTAATTGGTTGGTTGTCTAGCCTTCTAGACCACATGCTATCCGGCCCGACTAAAAACGAAATGAAATAGTAATAAAATAATTATATTTCCAATGTGAATATGGTAATATTAACTAACTAACTAACTCTATGGTCTATGGAACCCGGAGGTTCAGTGCCGCGTTCACAAAAGCTCTCCACTGACTTCTATCCTTAGCTAATTGCATCCAGTTTCTACTTTGTATTCCTATCTCTGCGAGATCCATCTTAATATTATCCTCCCATCTGCGCCTCGGTCTTCCTAATGGTCGTTTTCCTATGGGTCTACCAGTCAAGACTTTGAAAGCGTTTCTACTTTCTTCCATTCTAGCTACATGACCTGCCCACCTAAGCCTCCTAGACTTGACGACCCTAACAATGTTGGGTAAACCGTATAAACTATGTAGTTCCTCGTTATGAAGCTTCCGCCATTCCCCATTCTCGTTCCTCTTGGGTCCGAATATTCTTCTCAGGATCCCGTTCTCAAATACTTTCAGTCTATGTTCTTCCCTCAGAGTAAGCGACCATGTTTCGCAACCATACAGAACAACAGGCATGATTATCGTTTTATATATTTTAAGCTTCAAATTCCTCGACAGAATTCGCGACGACAAGAGATTTTGAACCGAATAGTAACACGAATTCCCTGCTTTTAGTCGACATTTAATTTCTTCGTGAATATGATTTTCGTCTGTTAATATTGATCCTAAATATTTGAAAGTATCCACTTTATCAAAAGTATTATTTAATATTTTAACGCCTCCACAATTTGCCGTATTACGGTCCCGACGCACTTCCATGTATTTAGTTTTCTCTGCATTTACTTCTAAACCCATGTCCCAGCAAGCGTTTAATAAGATCTCTGCATTTATTTCTACTGCTCTCCTATCATCCCCTATTAAATTTACATCATCAGCATATGCCATAACCTGGTGAATGCCGTTCAACTCTAGGCCCTGGTTGCTATCTTTGATTTTCCTTATGGCGTATTCCAGAGCAAAGTTAAATAATAATGGCGACAACGCATCTCCTTGTTTCAGGCCATTTTCGACGTGGAAGCTCGTGGACAAAAATTTTCCTACCCGGACTTTACTTTGGGATTCACTTAAACATATCTTAATTAATCTAATTAGCTTTCTCGGTATTCCAAGCTCTGTAAGAACGTTGTATAATGTTTCTCTCCTAACCGAGTCGTAAGCCTTTCTAAAATCAATAAATAGTTGATGTACCGGGGTATTGTATTCCCACTTCTTTTCGAGTATTTGGCGAATGGTAAATATTTGGTCGATAGTTGATCGATTTCGTCTAAATCCGCACTGATAATCTCCAATAATTTCATCTGCGTATGGGGTCAATCTTGCTAACAGAATATTTGAAAGGATTTTATAGGATGTTGACAGAAGAGAAATGCCTCGATAATTATTACAGTCAGTTTTGTCGCCTTTCTTGTGAATTGGAACAATGATTGACTCTTTCCACTCTTGTGGCAATTCTTCCTTGTTCCAGATAAGGATAATGAGTTTGTGTATCTTGTTCCACAATTTTTCGCCTCCAGCTAAAATTAACTCAGCCGGAATTTCATCTACACCCGGAGATTTGTGTTTCTTTAATTTCTTTATAGCGGCTTCCACTTCTATTCGATTGGGTTCTGGAATATACGGTTCTGCGGTATGTATCTCCTTTTCTCCACGCACATTAGTTTTTGGCTGCGTGTTCAGCAAATCGTCAAAGAAATCTTTCCATCTATTTAAGAGGCTATCCGTATCAGTGAGAACTGTTCCGTCAGATTTCTTTAATATATAAGCACGAGGTTGATAGCCTTTCTTAAATTCGCTGATCCCCTTATACATGTCCCGAATATTTTTATTTTTACTATTATCTTCAAGTTCCTTAATTTTAGCTTTCAAAAAATCCCGTTTCTTTGTTCTAAAAGTTTTGGAAGTTTCCCGCCTGATATCTGCGAAATTTTGTGTAGTTATTTCATTCGGATTTTGTAGCCACCGTAATTTTGCCTGTTTTCTCTTCTCTACTAGTTTAATGCATTCTTGGTCGAACCATGGTTTGTTCCTACGTATTTCCGCGTGTCCCAATTTTTCTATTGCTGAACTTTTAATGCTATCTCTAATTTCAATCCAAGTATCCTCAACACTAGTGCACTCCGAGTCTTCTAAAACCGAGAATTTATTCGAAACTTCAATCTGGTATTCCTCTCTTACCTGTCTCTCTTCTAATTTCTTTAAATTAAATCTCTCCGTTTTCGGACATTGAGTATTACATTTATTCAACGATAATCTCTCCCGTATTATCGCTGCTACCAGGTAGTGATCAGTATCACAATCAGCCCCTCTAAACGACCGGACGTCAATTATGCTAGATTGTCTTCTTCTATCTACTAAAACGTGATCAATTTGATTATGTGTTTTTCCGTCTGGTGATGTCCAAGTGTATTTATGAACGTCGCGATGTGGGAATTTTGTACTCTTCACGATTAGGTTTTTGGATGTTGCAAAGTTCACGAGTCTAACACCGTTGTCATTACTTTCCTTATGCAAACTTTCGTTCCCTATAATCGGTTTGAAAATATCCTCTCGTCCTACCTTCGCATTGAAATCCCCTAATAGAATCTTCATATGGTATCGCGGGAGTTGGTCAAATATCCGTTCCACTTCTTCGTAAAAACTATCTTTTATATCGTCACCCTTATCTTCAGTTGGAGCATGTACATTTAAAACAATAATATCACACCACCGTCCCTTAAGAGTAATAAAAGAAAGTCTGTCAGTAACAAATTCAACCCGTTTAATTGCTGGTAATATTCGTTTGTGAACGAAAAACCCTGTTCCTAACTGGTGATTTTTATTTCCTTCCCCGTAAAAGAACGTAAAATTTCCGGAATTCTCAGATCCATTTCCTTCCCACCTAACTTCCTGAACTCCTACTAAGTCCATCTTGTATTTCTCTAGCTCACTCGTTACAGATTTTAACGCGCCTGCCCTATAAAGACTTCTAATATTCCATGTTCCAAATCTCATGTCCATTTTCTTTTGCTGATGTCGTGCCAAGTTATCAGTCCTTGTCCGAGGCTTTTGTGAATGTTTCTGAACAAGTACCTTTTTTTACAGGATGAGGGTGTTAGCCTTACCCAAACCCCCAAGCTGGAGGACCACTCCTAGTCGTCTGTCCGCGACTGCTTATTCAGTATATTCGCAGCTAACCTCTATATCTAGAGGCCTTCTCCTCGATCCGCAACCTGAGGACGCGCCATGCCGTGGTGACAGGAACCCACGTTACACGGATATGGTAATATTACAGTGTACAAATCATATGGTATGTAGAAAAGGAAGTAAAAGAGCATGTCACTTAACACGAAAGACATACGCCAAGAAACTACTCTTCCAAATATTGATAAGATAATCTGAAGAATCATTTTACAGAATTAGAAAACACGTGTTTCTTTCCAAGCGTGTATCATTTTGTTTTCGCGACTTGTCTGCTTATTCACCGTGGCTACGGAAGTGTAATGCAGATCCGTCACTTTTTTCCAATGTATTCCTTTATTACCCTGTGTTGCCACATATCAGACTTGCCCATTGTACATTTTCTACATACGTAGCTCCAACAGTGTCCAACACTGTACCACTACACTTCACTGTTATGTTTAGTGATAATAGTGCGTTTTAAATCTGTGAACACTTGTATATGGTACTATTTGAAACAAAATATTTTATGCTAAGTTGGCAACACTGCTTCATCTATGACAACACTGTTTGTAGTTTTTTATAGAACATTTTGATCTCATTATATTGTGCAACTTTTGTTTTGATTGCTTTAACAGTTTTCAAGATATTCACTTTAACCGTACATAATTCCATGATATAATTTTTTGGATATTCAAATTTTAAAGTCCCGTAGCTCCTATCCTTCTGGTCCATAGCACCTTAAATTTTGCTTATTTTCATTTCTCATGATGCTCTATCAGATGTGTTATATGGCAATCAGATCTTAGCGACAACTTGTGGGACCCTCCCGTGTAAGATGTCCATGGGAGGCATTCGAATGTTGTGCTAGATATCGGGTTCAGATGAATAGAAACTTTATGATATGTGCAGAAGAAATACAACGTTAAATATTGCCTGCTGCAACACTGGGTCTATTTCCCAGTTAATATTATAAAAGTGTCTGACAAGGTGGTATAAAATGACTAGCTATTCTCAAAATTGATGAATATCACGTTACCTCAATATGAAATTTGATTCATGTGTCCGTCACTCTCAACACAATTACTTAAACATATATTTTCTTAAAATTTTTCATTCTCTTTAACATTGACGATCCTGAACGATCATTGCAGAGATTATTCGATTCCGGAGATGATGTAGTTCACAGACTACACATACGCCTCTATGGATTAAGGCAATAGTTTGCAAACCAGTGTGTCACAAAATTCTCGAATTTAAAAATCGAGAACTTAATAATTAGTTAATTCATAGAGTTATAAAATTACCACTAGAGGCACAATTGTCTCTTCAAACGCGTTGCCCTTTCAATCACATTAATGTATGGGAAAACCGAGCTTGCATGGCATTGTGTGTTATGAATTGCGATTGATTGGAGGAATAAAATTGCAATGTCTTGTGTGGCTTATCAGTCTATATTGAAAAGAGAAAATTGAAAAGATAAAATGATGCACCGTTTCATGCTTCAGTTACACATCGTGCTTTAGATATCAGAAAATTCTGCATTATGTATTTTATTGTGTAACATCAAGGCTATTGTCGTGGCCCACTTATTGGTTATTCGAACTGTAGCAATGTTACTCAATTGCCTTAAAAGCAAAGTTCGTATTATTTTATCATATATGAGAAGAGGTTTGTAATTCTTTAGAAGACTTCAAAGTAACTGATAACTTATGTACTGAAGATTAGTGACAGTCAGGGACGTACGCAGTGGATGGCTCGTGTGGGTTTGGAGCTCCTGAAACATCGACTTTTCTCTAAATTTATTTAAATTTCAGAGGTAATTTTACAAAATTTTAATATAATTTATCCTCATATTGAATTTCGACCCCCCGAAAAGTTTTGAACCTCCCGAACTTAATTGACTGCAGAAAACTGCTTTGCTCTATCTATCATTGTTTTTGTTTTATAGTGATCAATGTTAAAACCGGAAATGGATGATTTCCCGCACTTTCAGTTGAACTATCACGTTTGTCAATGAGCTCGATTCCTAATTTTTGATGCTCTACATCTTAGTCGAAATTTTGATGGTAATTCATCAAGTAGTTTTAGAGCTTTTTGTCTCCTGGACGAACGGACGAACACACGGACGGAAAGGTAAATATATAAAGGAATGTAGGTTGTTAAATCGAACTGCTATAAAATAATAAAAAAGAAAGAACAAAAACAAAAACAACAACATTAACGACAAGAACAATCATCAAAATCTACAGGACTTATCCGTGCTGTACCGTGCTATTCGATCTCGCCTAACGATTTATTAGTAGGTTGATTGCCAAGGTGATTTGAGGGTACTGGTCCCTGGAGCCCATAAATTTCTTCTGACCTTTGGCTTGATTTTGGATAGTTATATCATATTTTTGTCGCGATATGTTGTTTCTCACGAAAATATACCAATGGGAGCCGGGTATTATATGTGATACTCATGGTCTCACAGTAATTTGTGACAATGAGCATCATACATGATGCTCAAGAACTTGGATAGTTTAATAATTTGTGATATCAAACATGAGCATCATATATGGTGCTCATGGCCCCACAGAGAAATAAGGTGAGCACCACATATGATGTAATGGCAGTCAACCTGTTTCTCCTGCCATGAGGCGAGATAAGAATATCTATAATATTACGCAAGATGGATGGACCCTATCTTGCCTAATATTATCTCGCTTAAAATTATGACAAAGGGAATATCTATATTAAATAGGAAAATATCTGTATTAAAGATGGGATTAGCTTATCAATTATCAGCGCTACAAAATAGCTAAATCATTCAATTTCTTTCGTTATTCTTATGGAAATATTGCATACTGACCATAAGAAATATGATAATAAAGATGTAAATCTTAGAGGAGCTAGCCTCCGTGCTAACAGTAATTAAAGAAATAAGTAAATGTATTAATATATTCACAACCTACATAAACAATGTATCATTCTAATATAACCAGATGAAACATATTTCAAATCACATTTTAAGATTAATTGTAGTTACAGCGATTAATTGCACTTGGATATATTAGTTGACTTTCAAGTGTATAATATCGCTTACACTATTAAAAGCTCATTGACTGTGGCTGAAATGTACCACGTATTAGAGGTCGTAAGTTTCCTAAAACGTTTGTTTTCCTATTTAAATATGATAAGAAAATAATTTTTCTCGATAACTTTCACCAAAAATATTATATTTTGATGCAATAAGGCGCATATTCTTTCTGATGCTTTCCAATAATCTCCACCAGGTGCGTACTGATAAATTTTTGTTTGCAGGGATTCAACAATACAAGCCACTATGTCTGGGTAGTATTTAACAGGTATTATTCTGCACTCGAAATGACGATAAGTAATTGTAAAATATTTCCACCTGTATTTTCAGAAAAAAATATATAGAACTAAATTGTTTTTATAAGAGAAAGAGTACAGATCAAGGGTAAGATCAAATTTTTATGTTACCATTTCCCTGTTAAATAAGTATAGTTTTATTGAAAAAGTATACATATGTATGTTGAGTTAGAAAGTTTTAGGAGGGTCTGGACCTGGTAAACCCCCCGACCCCCTTGGGTCCGCTCTTGTTTGGTTTTAAAGTCCGTTAAGAAGGAAAAGTTGAATTAATTTTTAACATTATCTTGAACGATAATTTTGGTTTAAAAAAATACATTTGAGTTTGAAGCAATATGGTGCCTATTTCCTTTGAGGCTTTCCAATGATCTCCACTGCATGAGTTTGAAGTCAGTTGAGAATACATGAGTCAATACACCCACATCCCAATTTTTTTAAAAAAATGTTTCACCATAACTTTCGTAAATAAAATATTATTTTTTCCCTCAATAGTCTTCACAAAAAGTATTAGATTTTGATAGAGTATGATGTATAACTAGGCACGTTTCATTATGCTTACCATAATGCCTACTGTTTGGAGTTAAAATCAATCAATAATGATCGAGTGAATTTATCTTTCTCATCCCTATTATAAAAACATATTTTGCGAAATCTTCATAAAAATTTTCCGTATTTATGAAAATAAAATTGGCAACGGTAAGGCGATGAATATCTCCAACAATAATAATTAATTAGAAAAGAACTATCGCTTGCTTCTACAATGTATGGCATCACTAATATATCACTATTTGATAAAACAAACATAAAAATTTCATAAAACACTCACAAAAATGACTGCAGAGTTAGTCAGTTCTTAAAAAAGTCAGAGAACCACTGTCTTTAATTATTTGTTCATAACCTACATCATAAAGTGCATTTTTTTATTTTTGGTGGGGGGATCTCGATCACCATACACCAGAGACTTCCCACTTGTTCCACTCGAGCGAAAGTAGGAGAGATGATAGTGAACAAATCACATTTGGGGTTTTAACCGATTTACATATTCGTGGCCCAGACATGCTGATATATTTTCTCTTTCGTCCATATATACTGGATGACAAATTTTAAGACTTTCATGAAATATTGGGTGATATCAATAAAACGGAGAAGTTATTCATTACGCCCAATTTTGAAGTAGTTACTCGCATTGGTATCAATAAAAAGAGAACTGAGCACTAGTCGCCTCGGCTGACCTCGACGAAGCCCCGCCCTTTTGAAGTAACCACACCTCTATTCTCGAGCCGAGTAACTACTCCGCGTTTGATATCAATAAAAATCAAAGACTCTTCTGTGATGCTAGTAACTTCTCCAAATTTGTGGAGCAAGCTAAATAGGTGACTCCGTGCGAAATATGGCAGAGTATATGATTGTTTTGTTATGTAGCAAAATTTATAAACTGCATAGAAATGTTGCAAATGGAGATTACAAAAAACATAGGTTCATGAAAGAAAATGTAGAGTAGTTAGCACAACATTGGGTGATATCAATAAAAACAAGTAACTACTCCTGAGAAGTCCTGCTCGAGAATCAGAGTAACTACACCTGGAGTAATCTCCTTCCTCAATTTCGTATCAATAAAACAAGCCACTACTCAGGTCTAGTCTGCTCCAGATTTATGAACGTTTACTCGCGCTTCCTCTGCACGTAGCACTGAGTCGTATCAATAAAAGAAGTAGTTATTCATTTCTCCCATCTGTTGGGCGGTCATTTCATTGTGGGTAACTTCTGGCGCAGTATTCTAAACGCCATGGAAGGGACAAGTAGCAACGACAGTTTCAATTAAAGTGCATTTGTGGATATTGTAAAAGAGTTTCCAGTGGTACTTTCAAAGTCACCAGAAAGTAAACGAAGGAAAGGCGAAACTTTGAAGATATAGCAAGAAATAGCAAAAGTTCTGTCTCAAACAATATATAAAAATCTTATCCTTCAGAACGAAGAAACAGAATTATTAACTATGATTATTAATTAGAATTATTAACTATTATCGTCCTTACAAATGCTTTGTGACAGTATGTCAGCAGAAACATATGTTACAGCGTCGGACATATGGCCATCATATGAACAAATTTCAAAAGATTTTCAAGTCGAAGAATCTCAACTGATAGACGATATATCATAACAAGATGAAGCAAGTACGCAAGAAACACATCTTTCATTCTATGACTTTTTAACTGAAGAGGGAGATAGTGAACAGATCTTAGAAGCAGCCTCAAAGAAGATGAAAGAAGCATGAAAGTGGAAATTTTGGTCTCTTCTGAAATCGCGATTCGAGAAGGATGAAAGAAGCAGAATTCTGTAGAAAATGTATGCTTTCTTAGATCTCAGGTTTAAAGAAGATAATTTGGGTAAAAATATTGAGATAACAAAAGGTAGAGTACTGTATAAGTTGAGACTTATTCCAGCAGGAAATCCTAAAAAAGATAATCGAGGGAATATTGGTACTAAAAGATTAGACAGTTGCCTAAAACGAAGGACATTTGGTGACAGGATAAAGAAGGCAGTCACATAGAATAATTGAACCTGTACCTAAGCCTTAGGGATGCAGATTTGGAGAAAGAGCCACTACTTTGGTGGAATAATCATTCCCACCATCTTTCAAGATTAACAAAATTAGCGAGAAAATATTTGTGTACACAAATAATCTTACCGCTGAACATGCTGGGCAGTTAATATTTCTGTCCATGAACAAAGCTATTGTCCCAAAAACATTTTAAAATACTATTGAATATAAGCTAAATTTTCTCATTGTTTCATATCTCTGGCTTAGTATAACAGGGGATTCATAAATCAACACGAAGCACAGAGTCCGACATAATTATTCTAACATAAACATGTTTACTAGATTTACCATTTCTATAGGTATGCAAAGAAAGTAGACAAAATTACAACTGCTACAAAATAAATTTGAGTCTTCTACTAAATATATAAACTCATGAAAAGCATCGGATACTTATTTCCACTACCAGAAAGGATGAAAATAGTTTGTTTACATCTGGATATCAGCATTCAACAGAGAACAGCTAGTAATTAGTTATGTTCCCCTTTCTATGGATTACTACGATAATTTTTTAACATGACTCTACTTTTTGTGCTGACTGCACAGTTCATATTTCTCCACTCTGAAGAAGTTCTTTCAGATGGTCCTTACTTTAATGTGATGTTTCCTAACACGATCTTCGAGCTCGTTCCAGATGTTCTCTGTAGGATTTAAATCTGGTGATTTGGTCGGTATCTTCAAAGTGTGAGGAGTATTATACACCATCCAAAGCCTCATAATTTCCGCAGTATACTTTGGATCATTGTCCTGATGGAAGTAATAACCATTTCCCAATTCTAGCTTCTGTGCACTCCTCTTAAGATTGTTTTCAAGAATTCTCTTGTATTCAAACTTTTCCATGATTCCATCTATGAGCACCAGTTCCCCAACGCCTGATGAAGCCATACATCCCCATACCATCACATTGTTGCCTCCATGTTTCACTGTAGCTACCATGTTCTTAGCTGTATTTGGTAGCCTTCACACTGTAACACGTCTATCACCTTTGTATAAGCAGAATTTGTTTTTATCCGACCAGAGAACGTGATCCCAGAATTCTGTTGGCTTCCTCTATACAGGTTAACAAATTTTAGACTCTTTTTCTGATTCACACAATTGACATATGGTTTTCTCGTAGGAAAACTGGCATTGTAACCGGCACTATGTAAAACCCGTCCAACTGTTCCTGTGTGCATCACAGTGCCAGAATATTGTTCAAGGCTTCCTCTAATCTCAGATGCCGGATTCTGCTTGTTTGGCTCCTGTTTCTAGTAGTAAGTTTAGAAGGAGCGGCGTATCTCGGCTTATTCACAACACTATTAGTCTGTTTGAAGCGCTGAATGATGGAGAACACCATGATTTTGCTTCTGTTGACTGTACTATCAATTTCGGAGAGGGGTTTGTGTTGTTTGTACAGATTAATTACAAAATTTCTCTCTTCGACTGTTGTCTCCTTACTTTTACACCCCATGTCACTTGTGAATGCTTAGCTTTACACTACAATTGCGAGCTGCTGTTGCGAGGCACAGTATGAAATCAACGACTGTGTGGTGGGGGCATAAAACATGCATCCAGTCATGTGTCTACTCGTTTGGAGACGTTATGTCGTCCTATAAGTGAGACCGCAGGAGAAATATAGTAGACTCTATATATTGTGTGCTAAATACATGCATTATGATATTTTAAATATAGTTTCGGAGACACATAATGGTAACGTTTATATGTTTACAAATTCAACACTACTAAGCAAATATGATGTATGTTGTTTATAATTCATACAATGTAAATAAAGTATTAATTATATTATTCCAATACTTCTGTCGGTCTCTGTATCTGTTTTTTCTTATTTTCAAAGGTACGGTAAATTTAAGCTATTGAGAAGGGCATAGTTACCAGTGTCATTATCACTGCATAGATGTATCTGTATATTATTCAAATAACATTCCCTTTGATTTCATAATGTTAATACATTATTTCAATATAATATTTCAATTAATATATTTCTTAAGTTTCATAATATTTCGTATTTAAAATGTTGTTTGTACAGCATAACATTTTCTTAGTTTTCTAGTGTTACGTATTAAATATGTGTAATATATATTGTTATTATGTTATTTGTATAACATTTCCTTATGTTTCATCATGATAAGTACTTTTTATTTTAATTTGTAGTTAATGTACATTTCCATTCTGCCTTTTACATATGTCCTAGTAAAACTAACGAGACTGAAAACGCTATGAAAGGATAAAAGAATTTTCAAAAGTAACATTTTGTAGTAGAAATAATTTACAGATACAATCAGGTTTAATGGCATCCATCAAATATATAGGATATTATTTCTAATTTTTAAAACATTTATTCTTTTGAAAATCGTCGCAAACATAACCATCCTCTCACGAGTCGGGATCGAAGAACTGATTTTATACATCAGAGTCCGACGAAATAAAGGTTGTTCTATAACCGCGAGTACCGTGTTCAGAAAAGTATTAAAATGTTGTATAATGATAGTATTGGATTTGAGGCAATGTGTATTTTTTTAGTTTTTGTAAATTAATTGTAATAATGTATATTCTAATCTATGAAAATTTATACGAAATTTATATTGCATTAACCAACATCTTTAAACATAATAAGGTATTTTTTGTTTGTTTATTTTATTAATCTTATGAACAGGTAGCCTAACTTATAAGAGTAAGAATCCGCTATTATGTAAAGCTCTGATAGAAAAAAATACGGTAGAAACTAAAATTATAGGTTTCCTTTAAATTAAAGAAATTTGAGAGGATTAACATTCTATTGATATGGCATTTCATTATTACTTTATGTTGAAAGCTAGATTGATTGTATATTTTTCCACTGCTTTTACAAATATTAAATACAGTTATTACAAATATATTACATTGTATTTCCAATCTTCCGCAGTTCAGATCTATCATATTTTTATTTCTTCTTTATATTAACGCAAAATACATTTGACATTAAGGAAAGTTTTCATTTTGTGTATTAAAAAAGTATCATGGTATAATTGAATTAATTTTTTGTGCCATGCTATCTACAAAAATCACATAATTATGGTATAGCATTATGCAAAACCTCTGTTATGAAAAACTATTTGCTATCAGCTAGTTACGGGACCGATTACGTATGTGAGCTCCAAACCACATGTTTTCGTTGAAAAGTTGTTTTCCTAATACAAGAAAATAAAAACTAAGAAAAATATGAGGGAGAAGAGCTAGATGCTTTGTCTTATAAAAATGGATGTATGTTTGTTCCAGCATAATTCTGGAACACCTGAAGCAATTTCAACCAAACTTGGTACACATATGACTAAACTAACTAACTAATTCTATGGCCTATGGAACCCGGAGGTTCAATGCCGCGTTCACAAAAGCTCTCCACTCACTTCTTATCCTTAGCTAACTGCATCCAGTTTCTACTTTGTATTCCAATCTCTGCGAGATCCACCTTAATATTGTCCTCCCATCTGCGCTTAGGTCTTCCTAATGGTCGTTTTCCGATTGGTCTTCCAGTCAAGATTTTGAAAGCGTTTCTACGTTCTACCATTCTAGCTACATGACCTGCCCACCTAAGCCTCCTAGACTTGACGACCCTAACAATGTTGGGTAGGCCGTATAAATTATGTAGTTCCTCGTTATGAAGTTTCCGCCATTCCCCATTCCCATTCCTCTTGGGTCCGAATATTCGTCTCACGATCTTGTTCTCAAATACTTTCAGTCTATGTTCTTCCCTCAGTGTAAGTGACCATGTTTCGCAACCATACAGAACAACAGGCATGATTATCGATTTATATATTTTAAGCTTCAAATTCCTCCACAGAATTCGCGAGGACAGAGATTTTGAACCGAATAATAACACGAATTCCCTGCTTTTAGTCGACATTTAATGTCTTCGTGAATATGATTTTCCTCGGTTAATATTGATCCTAGATATTTGAAACTATCCACTTTATCAAAAGTATTATTTAATATTTTAACGCATCCACAATTTTCCGTATTACGGTCCCGACACACTTCCATGTATTTAGTTTTATCTGCATTTACTTCTAAATCCATGTCCCTGTAAGTGTTTAATAAGATCTCTGCATTTCTTTCTATTGTTCTCCTATCATCCTCTATTAAATTTGCATCATCAGCATATGTCATAACCTGATAAATACTTTCAACTGTAGGCCCTGGTTGCTATCTTTGATTTTCCTTATAGCGTATTCCAGAACAAAGTTAAATAATAATGGCGACAACGCACCTCCTTGTTTCAGGCCATTTCGACGTGAAAGCTCGTGGACAAAAATTTTCCTACCCGGACTTTACTTTGGGATTCATTTAAATATATCTTAATTAATCTAATTAGCTTTTTCGGTATTCCAAGTTCTGTAAGAACGTTGTATAATATTTCTCTCCCAACCGAGTCGTATGCCTTTTTAAAATCTAAAATCTCTTCGTGCGCAGAACGAGCATTTCAGCTACGTATCCAGAACCTGGCTTCTAAACATTAAGGAGTACGAGGGTGAATATCGGCTCAAGTGTGCAAGTAAATATATAGGTAATGAATACGAAACTCGCAATCTATGGCTTCACCCTGTTTCTAAGTTTTTCATTTTCTATACGTCATTTTGAAGCCACGCAGGGAAGAAATTGGTCGATACTCTATCCGTATAGTACTAGTGACCCAGCTAGCAACGATGTATAAACATGTTAGAGCCTGCCCTTGGATAGAACATTAGAACAAGACAAGAACCAGTAAATGAAGTCTTTACACTTTGTTCAGTGAGTCCTTCTGCTCGGCTCTTTTCGTTCTGCAGAAAGACGGAGTATTGCAGCCACTGACAATGAGTAAAAAAGAGTAAGTTTCATCATTACATTGTCTGAGTGTTGATGTCTATCTCATAATCATGTTACTTGAAGATTTCAGATGCTGACATTTCAGCATTCCGAGATTCCGATATGCTGGATCGACGTACCGTTATTTGGAATTTCGAATTTCAAAGATTCAGAAGTGCTGAACCGAAGTCCTCATATTCTGGAATTCATAAATTTCTAGCTGAAGTTTCGAGATTCCGGAATTCCGAGTTTTGGAAATTACGAAATTTCTGACTGAAGTTCCGGAATTCCGAGATTTCTGAATTCCGATATTTCGAGGTGAACTTTCGGAATTCCTAAATTCCGGAATTTAGAGATTTCGAAATTTCGGAATGAACTTCCTGGATTCCGAAATTCCGAGATTACGGAATTCTGAGATTCCAAAATTACGGAATTCCGAGATTTCGAAATTACGGAATTACGAGATTTCGGAATTCCGGAATAACAAAATTTTTAATTCCGATTCCGGAATTAAGATTTTCATTCCGAAGTATTCCGGAATCCGGAACACCCGTACTTTCAGCTCATTTCCCACGAAAAAGAAAAAAATAGCAAGTTCAGTGAAGATTACAACTCTAAAAATTTTAGTTAAAGTTTAGAAATCCATCCCTCATATTGATGGATGCTGTAAAAGTGCTAATATTGTTTTTTTCTTTTTTAATATACTCTCTCTGATAGAGATTAATAAATGGTGTTTTCTTTTCCAAATGTGTCTAAACGTGTTCAATCTCGTAATGCTAATGATTAATAATCTAGTATAAAAATTCCCTCAATAGTACTGACATTTTTACGTCAGTGTTGTAGGTGGGATGAGATTAGGCAAGATGAGGAATTCACATCTCACCTAAGATGATGGACATTCTTATCTTGCAGAAATCAGTGGCTGATAAACCATTAGACAAGGTGAGATTAATCCGACTCATGCAATCTTAAACAAATTTAGCATGGAAATAGACATTGATTTGCTTAGTATGCACTAGGAATATTTTCCTACGCAGATCTTTGGTTTCTGAGTTATTGGGAATCAAATTTGGGCATTGCACTTGATCAAATTTTGCCCAAAAGACAAAATTTCTTGTATTTAGAACAGAGATTAGGAGGAAATACATGAAGCAAACCTGTTAAATGTTAAGTAAATGAAATGTGTACTCACAGTACAGATTTGTTAAAAGTCAATTAAGAATTTATTAAGCATAATAATTGAAAAAAACTTACTACTAGTTAATTTCTAATGTGTTCAGTATTAGTTCCAACAATAAATGTTTCTTATGAAATATTTCTAAACTGTATTCCATATATTTCGTATATGAAGTATTAACTTCATATACTTCGCGCCATTAAACTACAATTTATTTCCGCCTTGACTTCTTTCTTATTTCTTACCACTACTCCTAAATTTTCCGGCGTAGAAGAATCCTAGTTCGATTCCTGGCCGGAGTTCATGTGGTTCAGATTCCACCTACAGCTGTAAGTCCACGTCTCATATAGCCTCACTGAACGTGATAATAAACCAAAAAAAGTTAACGCTTCCACACAGTAAAAAAAAAAAAAAAAAAAAAAAAACCTGTCAGGTCAAAATCAGACAGAAATGATTATCCTTTTCACAAAATCCATTTTTCCATCCAACGACTAGTTAATATATCATCTAAATAATAATACTTACGATTTCTGTATATTGACGTTAAAATGTAGTCAACAGTTTTAAACTTGACATCAACTAGTTGTTGCTCTTATGCTCACGGCTCGCTGTACACTATAGGTTGAAGTCGTGCTTGATTAAAATTCCATAAACCACCCCAAACTCCAATCCGTACCTTTTTTGCAGTTATTCAAGGACTCTGTTACACACAACAATTCAGTAGGTAGCGATATTTATTAGCAAAAGACAGGCAAATGATAGCGTACATAGTGGCATCTGGCATCTATTATTAATTAGTATTATGTACTGAGATGTTTGCCATTTATAAGGACCTTTGTATTTCTGCAACCCACATTACAAATTTCTTAACCAAAGATGCATAACATTCCAGGATATAATAACGCACACATATTAGCCTCTTATAATTAGGATTCTGCTTGACCAAGAAGTCAAACCAAATATCAATTTAGCTTTAAAATAATAACTATTTCGGTGGATATTGCACAGATACGGCTGAAATATTTTTTCTGTACTGTGTGTGTACTGTGTGTGTGTGTGTGTGTGTTGTATACGTGTATGTGAGAAAAGTAATAAGAGGAAAACAGACCAAAGTGCCAAGTTGTAAGAAAGGAAAGAAAAGAAACAAATAAAACACGTCCCTCCTTTTTCTGCTAAGAAAATTGAAGTGGTAGAAAATGTTGTAGAAGAGGGACCACTCTGTACAGAAGAAAGGAGGTTTTGGCTTAATAAAAAATGTATGCTCCATCAGAAGATTTGATCTTGACTGCTGGCACAGAATTTCTAGGATAGAGTTGAAGGGGGCAGGAGGGTGAGGGAAGGGATGAGTAATCTTACTGACCATAGTAGCATCTAAAAAAAAAAAAACTTTTATTTTTTCCTATTGGGACTTGACAATTGAAACTTGTATCTAAGATCATACAAAAGTGCTATATTGTAATTATTCTTTTCGTAAAATTAAAAAAAAAAAAAAACTGCGGTATCTAGACTTTCTCCAAACATTTCCTAATTTTTTTTATTTTTTTACAGAAACTATTATATATAATATGAGACGTGAAAATTTATTTTTCTTCCTCTTTGTGGCACCTGCTCTTATATTTTATTCTCTTGCTTTCTTCCTCTTTCTATTTCTCGGTGATTTTTTTCTCTTTCCTTCTTCTGAGAACACGAAGAAAAGCTTCCCAGGTGGATCAAGAAAATTTTTGGGACCACTGGACACTAGAGAATGGTTCTGTTGCGGTCAGCATACCAAAAAACGTTGAAAAGTGACATCTGGTC
Source organism: Thermobia domestica (assembly GCF_964235325.1). NCBI lineage: Eukaryota > Metazoa > Arthropoda > Insecta > Zygentoma > Lepismatidae > Thermobia > Thermobia domestica. The sequence continues at coordinate 171,204,287 of NC_137454.1, read as the reverse complement.
TCTTGTAGTAACGTTATAGACGTTTGTGTTTTGTTTTATTCCACATCTTGCTTCTCTCCACATCGTGCTTGTTATATATATATATGATCTACATTTGATCTATTTTAACCCTCATCTCATCTTCTTAGAAGACAGGCGTCAAGTTTTCGGAAGAAGCATGACCGTTTCTGAATTCCAAATGTGGTTCGTTAATCCCTTTGGTGAGTGCACACACGATGTCCAACGGGAGACACACAAATACCAATACCAACTACCTCTACCCTATAGATACCTCCCCCTTGATACTAAAAATAAAAATAGAAAAAAACTTGGAAAAAGAAATTGTTATGTCGTTTCTTTTCCGTTTTCACTCTAATACGAATGCAGTTTGTACGTAACATTTTTCCATAAATCATTTTGGTCTGACGACCACATACAAAAAACACACACACATTGACCTGCAGAAAGTTGGTCGTATGTAGAGTGCGGAATGAGGGAAGTTTTTCTTGGAGTGAGAATTGCCAAACTATACAAAAAATGAAAGGAAGTTTTTGAAGTGGGGCGTATGGACAGTTCTCTTTCTCCTTCCTTCTTTCCATCAAACAAGCTACCCATCATCTAGAATTCTTCAGCTCAAGAGTAGGAATGAATTATTATCGCCTTTGAGCCTAAGGGCTGTGGTGGGTATATCTCATGGGTGTTTCCCAGTTACGAAAACCAACAAATAGAAAAGTGATTGGTAAAAGTGAAGAGAGAGAAAAAAAACATGAAAAAATCCCTCAATTTCTTTTTTCTTAGTTATTTCTTTTTTTTTTCTTAAGAAAAAGAAAAAACTACTTGTACTTCTTCAACTAGTAGAAAAGTTTTCGGGTTCGTTTTCTACTACTACCAAACCATCAATTCTTACTGACTTGCAGAATACACAACAACAACAAAAAAAAAAAAAAAAAAAAAAAAAAAAGAAACAGGAATGGGAGCTCTGAAATGTAAAAGAAAAGTTTATCTTCTTAAAAAAAAAGAACGAGAAAAGTGTTGTACTAAGGGGTAAAAATGAACAAGAAAATAGTCGAGAGGAGGGGATTGACGATTTCCCCAATCCTTTTTTTTTTTTACTTTTTTTTCTGTTTTTATTGAAACTATACCATACTCTTGTTGTTGTTGTTGTTAGGGCTGGAAGATTTTGGTCAAAGTTGGCAGTTACAAATACGTTTTCTTCACATATTCTTAGTTTCATTTTTCACCTGTAGAAACCGCCGTCAGTTGTTGTCCAATTACGTTTTTCTTTCTTTTTTCTTTTTTCTTTCTTTTGTTTTTGTACGTATACAACCTATCTTGCTGTTTTCTTAAGTTTTCTCCCTTCTTCAGTATCAGGGTTGGAATTTTTTTTCTCGTAACAGGTATTGGTATTTCTTGAACCATTTTCTTGTTGAAGAGGCATTGTTTGTGTGACTTGTTTATTCCCCCTTTCACAGTACATGTTCGTGAAGTCGGATTCAGAATAGAGTTATGTATAAACTTTTTTTTTGTTTGGAACAAATAAAAAACATTAATAAAAAAGGAAGAGTTTCTAGATACGAAACGGGAAATAGAGTGAAATTGAGGAAGAGAAAGACGACGGGATGTTGTGAGTCCAGAAAATTACAGCAAACCAATCTAGCATCCATCCGAGGAGGGGTCCGTCGGCCTGTGTTTCGTGGAGCTAGGGTGGGTCCCAGTGGCACACCAGTAGAGTTCTCGTTTTCATCAGACATCGTGAATTTTTGATGAGGAGAGCGTCGCTCTGGTTTGCCTAGTTTCTACTATACTCACTCGACTTTGTCAGGAAAGTTCAAGGGGAAGGGGGCGGGGGAGATGAAAGTGAGTGTTGGTCGTCGTTGTACAGTACAAGATAGGACGTCTAACTTGGGAAAGAACCGGAAAGACTGTCACACTCTTTTTTATTTATATATACACATGTATGTGTAGTTAGGTTGTTCTTCATCTTCTTCTTCCCTCTCTCTCTCTCTTTCCCATTGACGAATCAAGGGGATTTTGAGACCGTGCGCACAGGACCTCCAAATCAAACTTACTCAAAGTGCAATATTGTTTGGTCAAGTACGTATTTAGGGAAGGATGTCCCATAGGCTGATATACACTCACATTGCCTACACACACACACAAATACGGACGCAACTAACAGGTAATACCAAGAGGTTACTAGTATTACGTGTTTGTTTTTCAAGGTGGATGGGAAAACATTACCCTTTTTGGAGGTATCCAAATACTCTTTCCTTTTTATCTGCTCTTTCTCTCTCTCTTTCTCTATCATCTTTTACAGATCTCCAAAAGAGAAAATAAAATAGGGTTGGGAAGAGAGAAAGGCGAAGATATCTGTATTCTGGCTGGTTTTAAGCTTGGAATGAGCAATCACACATGTTCCGTTGAGACACGGAGACAGAAAATTGAGATCCACTCACTCACTCGCTTAGACACACACACACACGCACATACATACATACATACATATAGGCTAGGCAAGTATTACGAATACATATGTGATGAAAAAGAATGTCTGGGTACGCGTTTGTCCACTCGTCAATATCACTTGACAGAACGTGCAAATACCACAAGGAAAATTCAGGGAAAGAAGGAGAGAGAAAAAAACATGCAAAATTTAATTTAAGTTTTTTTATTAACTTTTTTCTTTTCTCATTTCTATTAGTTTTGCTCCCTCAACTGTTTCTTTTCGATTCACAAATTTGGTTTGTTAAAATCTCTAAGGCATGGTTGCTTCTTGTCTTATGGGATTCCATTTGCTGACAAAGTTGGAAATTGAAAGCAGGTTCAATTGAAGTTCTACAATTTTGTTCATTTCAAATTCCATTCCCGTTATTTTTTGGTATCCAATATTTGTTTTTCTTGAGTGAATTTTATTTTTGTAAACTAACAGCAATATATATATATATATATATATATATATATATATATATATATATATATATATGTGTGTGTGTGTGTGTGTGTGTTTGTTTTCATTTATTTATTCGTTTTTTTTTGCAATAAATAAAACCTACACAGGATGAAAGAGTCAGGAGTTGTTGTAAATCAAATATTGGATTCCAGATGGATGCAAACAGACCTTCAAATATATTCGTGCTTCTAGAGATGTTATTTTGTTTGTCTATATTTTGGTATTGAGGGTGACGACATATCATCACCTTCAAAAGGGAGGGGTAGCCACCCCACCTTTAGGTCGTGTTTTGTTTTAGTCTTGTTTCTTTATTGTCTTCTACGTGCTGACAACATTGACAACCTCAGAAGAGTTTCCCTTGCTCCCCTTTGCAGAACACAAAATCAAGTCAGAATTTGGTGTTCCTCCTTTGAGTGTGTTCTCATGTGTATTACCAATCCCCGTGGAAAACAAGTTGATAGACAGTCTTTCGACAAGGTGTCGCTGCTGATGCACGACTTGGTTGCACAAGCAAGAATAGAATGTTATATTACTTCACTTTCTTTACATCTAATGGTATAATAATATTATTATTGGAATACTAACTATTAAGTACAGACCTCAAACTGTTACATTTTCTTCAGCTTTACCTGTATCTTCGCAAATATTCTCTGTACAAAGTTTTCAACTTATCAACTGTGCACCTTTTACTTCTTGAATGAATTCGTTAGGGTGGAATCGAGAGGGTAGTGTTTGAATGAGAATCTAGACAGCAGAATAGTGTTACTACCGAAACAGGAGGGACGGTTGTTGTATTACCAGCTTGTCATCATGAAATATTCATCTTTCTTCCTTCTCCCTGTCTCTACACTTCTTTAGAATGAACAAGAAACAATGACAAGATGTTGGGGGGAAGAAGAAGAACTTAGAGTGTCGTCTAAGAAAATGCAACCTGGACTTCCATTTGTAAACTTTAACTCATCCACTCTGACTATGGTTCACTATTTGTATTGAGGAGAAAATTTTAAATGGAATATCTTGTCAGATCATAAGTGATCAAATCATTTATAAACGAATAATTTGTAACAGTCACTGTCCATAATCTTTATATGATTGTTTTGGACTTGATTTTACCAAATATTAAAATTTCATGCGATGAATATTTTAATCTATATATATCACGTCTTCATGATACTGTCATGACTTTATGATCATGACTTCTATATATTATACTAGCAGAATACCCCTTTCTTGCACGAGGAGATTAAGTTTCATTTTTGGTCATAAAGGTCTGAATTGGGATTTAAACGGCATCGAAAGTGTCACTGTTCGTCTCAGTGACCCCGAAAACTATGGATTCGACACTAATATCGGTAACTTTGCATCATTTTAAAATATTTTCCCCCTCCCCTAACTTGCACCGTCAAAGTGAAATGATAAGAACCATCCCAGGCCCAAACCTTTTCTATGTTGAAAATTTGATCAAGATCGGTTGGGTGGTTCAAGAGTTATAAAGTCACAAACATAGTCACTTTTATTATATATATATATATATATATATATATATATATATATATATATATATATATATATATATAGATAGATAGATAGATAGATAGATAGATAGATAGATAGATAGATAGATAGATATTACGCCATCAAACAAAGTATCACATCAAAATTTATGTTGAGGCACTCTATTGTATCAAATTTTTGTTAATGTTATTATCAACATTGAGGTCACATGAGACGTGGATCTACAGCTTAAGGTTGAATCAAACCCATGATAATCAGTTTACTAGTCTTCCATCGGTAATCGAACTCGAGGTCCAGAGAACCAAAGACTCGAGTGTTTTATCCAGTGCAGTAGGCTGTACACCAAATTGTGTGTTGTGTATTGTAATTTTGAAATATGAAGCTTATATTTCGGAGAAGCAGAAATACAGATGTTGCTAAATTTTACTTGGACTATGGACTAAAACATAAAATGAATTACTCGGCACGAGTGTCATTCCAAACTTAAATTGACTGGCTACTCAATTTATGTGATTTAGCAAATATAACTACCAATGATAAAGCATACATAAAAAAACACGCATGAGGTATAATGTCGATAGAAAGTACACTGTGTAAGCTGGTAACAAATTAGATCTATATGTACTAAATAGTAAGTAAAATATTTGTTGGTAAGTTAATGTAATATCGTAGTCTGTTAGTTAGCATGACTCTTCAAGTTAAAAAACAGTGTTTGCAAATGATAGTTCTACAACAGAAATCATATAACTATTAATCTTCTTATGGTGATTGATTGATCTCCAACGAACTACGGCTATGTAATACTTCTGAATTCAATTTAGTTAAACAAGACTTAAGTAACAGAATACTACTGAGATTGAATCCATAAACAGAAATATATATATATTTTTTTAAAAAAAAATATGATAGATAGAGGTTGGACTATTGTAGTGGTGAGAGGCATGTACCAAAGGTCAGTTCAAAAACAATGCAAACATATTAAAAAAAAAACTTTGATAACTTTTGCTAGTGATTATTGCAAATTCAATTTACATACCACTTAGAATTGCTTTATATCAATAATGTATGTAAATTGGACAGTATGCAATGAACCATGATGTCACTACTACAACTTCTGTGGATAAAGTCTTACAGTGTCTAACGTATATACACATCGAAATCTGCTAGCTCTATTTCGTAACAACAAAATAGTGTTTGCAGAGTGACTGATAAGCATCTACTAAGGAATTCTTCTGCAAAAATAATTGATAGAACAATAGAAAGAATGTAGAAAGATCTTCGGGTACTATTGTCACCATCTCCTTTATGGTTTGGAAACGATGTCCTCTCAAAGTGATTTTAAGTCTGGGAAATAGGAAAAAAAAAGTCTGCTGATTCTAGTTCCGGAGAATAGGGTGGATGGGGCACAATAGAAAACTGATATTTTGTCAGATATCTGCGGATGAAGAGCGAAGCGTGAGTAGGACATAAGCAGGATGCATCATCCAAGTCTGGTTTTCCCACATTTCAGACCTCTTCCTGCGACAACATCCCTCAACTGCGAAAAAAATATCCTGATACAAGTGTTTGTTTACCATCTGACCACGTGATAAAAATTCATGATGAACAATGCCTTTCCAATTAAAAAACACAACCAACATCACCTTGATTTGTGTCCGACTCATTTCGTCATTTGCAGATCAACTGAAGTGTTTTGAACACATTTAACATTAAACTAATAATTAAACACACATGGTAACAAATGTAATATCAGTAAGCGTACCAGTAATGATAAAAAATAGCGCCAATTGGCTGATTGATTACTTAATTAAATTTCTAGTTTTATGTCCTGCGAATATGCCCTGTAGACTAAGGGAGAAGAGTGATTAATGAACGTGAATGGTTATGAAATAATTAGTGGAATGGTTATGTGGGAGGAAACTTTGGAACCGCGAGAAAATACACGGACACGGTGTTGTCCACCAGAAACTCTTATAGCATGGGATCGAACCAGGAACCCCTTGCACTAGAAGTGAGCGCTGCACCACTGAACTGCCGTGTCTCCTGATAACGAATACCGGTATCTGTGATATGTAATGGCAAATAATAAACAGAATATTCTGTTCCAGTGAGTGAAGAAATATTATAAGGGAAATCAATCTACACTGACGAAACTTAACAAAGAACTGAACTCTTCAAACATTTGCTTTTATGATGTTTTTCTTTGTGAACTTCAGGAAATGTACAAATTCAGCGGCGCAAATCTGTCTTCAACTTTGGAGTTGACGGGTAGGACCGTCCTTTTTCTTTTAAGCAATGTTCAAAATATTTATGAAGTTGAAAAACAATACTGTGGAAGATGAGAGGGACAGAGTTGTCTTCAACATTGGGAGACGGGCAGATTTGAGGCTTATTCTAGGGGAACATCAATTTCATCTCACTTTCCTTTGTGGAAATCGGACAAAATCATCACATTTCACCCAAAAACACATTTAAAATCGAATTATTGGGAGGGACAATCCCTCAAAGTTCCAAGATTGGAGGGGATATGTCCTCCTCATCCCCCTGGGATTTGCGCCAGTGTACAAAATACAATACTTCCATCATCTAATATTTTGCAAGTGTACCACTACTTACCAAACATTACTCACATTCAGAGCCGACTAGGGAAAATTTATAAGTATGTTCGTATGCCCTATTATGTGTAAGGTTGTTGAAAAGAAAAAGTTGAAGTTTTAAAGTAATAACATACTTTAGATATAATGAATTCGTGAAATACATAATTAGTTATTTGCTAATATTCCACTCGAATTATCCCGAGGTTCGAATATAATATTTAGGTTCGAATTATCCCGAGCTCCAGGTAGCTATGGCGACTGGAAATACGCGTCTGGCGCCTAGATAATTTGAATCCAAAATAGGTAAGTGGATGTATCAAATTGTATTTGATTGAGTATGATGTCTAGTTGCAAAACTGACGCTTAGATCAGAAGAAAAATTTTACAGCACTGCTTTTGTTCATGATTTTTTTCCGCAGCCTAGCCATCTGCCTACCTCTATTTGATATAGCTTTCTTCAACTGCAAACCTCCGCAGTGATCACGAAAGCATTTTGTGTGTGTGTGTGTGTGTGTGAAAATATAGTGAAACAGTAAAGACGCTATATAATATGATTCTTAAAGTATTAAGGTAAGAACACTTGTAGCAATTGTGTATTGAACCAATTGCTAATATGTACAGTAAATCGTAGAAACCATTCAAAGGATGTAGTGGGGATATGAATTTTTTAAAAGGCATTAAGAGCTTTTTGGTGAAGAAAGTGTAATATTTGTAAACGTAGCATAATGACATGGAAATTCACTACAGGCCTATATTTAGCAGAAGGAGTCCAGCTCTTTTCTCTAAAAAATGTTACAATTTTGGTAATTTCTGTTCACATTCGGTTAGTTTATGATAGTGTTGGCTAGTTTAAGTTAGGTTAGGCTAGTTTAGGTTACGTTAGGTTAGTTTAGTTTATGTTATATTAGTGTAGGAGTCCCGCATAATTTTCCAAAAAATGATAGAATTTCGCTTATTTCTAGTAATATTACGTTAGTTTAGGTCAGTTCAGCTTATCTTACGTTAATTTATGTTAGGTTAGGTTAAAGTTGGTTACCTTATGTTACGTCTAAGTACTTGCATCACTCATTTCTCCTGTAAATTTTGCGTTTTTTACGTGCTTCTGGACCCCTTGTACTAAACATACCCCTCACTACATCTATAATACTCTGAAAAATTTTAAATGTATACAATTAAGTTTAAGAAAAATATATAGGCGCCAATAGAACATGAATTTTAAAAGGGGTTCACTCGAGCAGACGGCTCTACCAAAAACAAAATTTATAGGTAAAATACGATGTCAAACACTTTTCGTAAAAGAAGAGAAGTGTGAATATAAGTAATTTCAGTCAGTGGATATCATATTGAAATATATTTTGAATGGTAACAAACGTATTCTAAGTGTAACTATTTACTGAAGCGGAAGGCGGAAGAGTACAAGGTTGTGAAAAAGGTGGAAATAAACGGCGGGAATATTCTGTTCGTGTTAGCAATGGACGTTTGCGATGCATGTAATGCAATATACGATTTTATTACAAAGAATTGTGTGATAAAGAGCGTAATATTATCGTGGTTTATGCATTAGCTCCTTATTTAGTGCATGCTGTGCAAGAAGAAACCGGAAAATGCAATATATGTGTGAAAATTTGGTAGAGCCGTCTGCTCGAGTAATGCCTTTCAAAACACTAAGAGCCAAATTTTTAAAATAAAGGAAAGCTATTTTTGTACGTGCAATATGGTACCTTATCTCAATGTGCTCGTGATGTATTTTTAATGTGACTTGCTGTAGCCTATTAGTTAGACTCCTAAAATTTCTGGTCTAATATTATACTAAAATTATTCTGCTGATATATATCCAGGCCCGCGGCCACAGGGGGCTAGGGGGGCCTGCCCCTTTCCTAAACTTTTCGTGGCCTCTCCAAACCTTAACACAAAACGCTATTATTAATACAAAAAACACAACTTAGCTATTTGTAAGTGAATGTTTAATGACTTGGCCCGACTAACATATTCATATCCCCCCAAACCTCTGTGGCTGGTTACGGGCCTGTATATATCTAAAATATAAGTAATGATAAAACTTTATATTTGATTTTTAGTATATTTTAAATTAGAAAATGAAATGAAATGAAATCTTTACGTTCCACTGTTATGCCGGTTAGGCTAAAGGAGACGGTGATTATGAGAAATAAATGAAATGGTGGAATGAAGAAAGTGGGAGGAAACGGAAGAACCCCGAGAAAACCCACGAGCACAGTGTTTGTCCACCATAAAGTCTACGCAGCGCGAGCTGGGATCGAACCAGGGATCCCAAGCACCGGAAGTGAACGCTCTACTACTGAGCCACCGCACCCCTATTTTAAATTAGGAGAATAAGTCTCATTAACATGTCACTTTTGTATACACTAAGTATTTTACTTCTTTTTCTCTTTTCTTTTGACTATTCCACTAAATTTCTTTGCAGTTTACACGAAGAAACTGCAATATGAAAGGATTCCCTGAAACTTTAAATACGGCTCAGAGAGGGAAACCTATATATGACATCATGCCGAAACGCTTGTTTCTCTTGCCGTTACATAACCAGCGCATTTTTGGATTGTTTAAAGCATCGTATCTAAGAACTAAGAAATATTTTTCTGAGATTTTTGGCATATGTTATATTGAAGACCAGTTCTACATGATAGTATCATTAAATTACAAAGGACGTAGCTGGGTAAGATAGTGAAAAGTGCCCTTACACGGATAGCTGTAATATTTCTACCACAGGTACCCGATATCCAAAGATAACTTGGCCGGAAGTCGGAACTTCAAACTCGACCAGCTTTGACTTTTGACAGTATTCGTACTGGCCAAGACATTTATGGCGTAATACGGGTTGCATATCATCTAGGTGTATCCGACTTTGGTTTTTCTCATATTACACCAAGTTGTACGGCGAGTATCAAACCATGGTCAAGATATATCATAGGTGGGTTGGTGCTGCTTCTATGGTGAAAAATAGAAGGGGCCACTCGAACACAAAGCAAAAATATTTGAATTCGAATATTTTCGACGCGCTTTTTCTTAGAAATTTGAATGGCGAAATACATTGTTTCTAGTTTTCAGTGAGACCCTTCAAGCAAAGTATTTTCATGTTTTGTTTCACTCTCACAACTTAAGTCGTTTCCGAGATATGAATAATTTTTGATTTTCGAATTTTCAGCAATAACTTCGAAATTCGAAGGAATTTGAAGTTTATTTTCCGGCCGAAGTTATCTTTGGATATGGGGTACATTTGGTATGAATATCACAGCAATCCGTGTAAGGGCACTTTTCACGGCCTTAACCGGCTACACCCTTTTGGTCAGAAAGAGAATGTCCATTGTATTACTATACAATTATGTTATTAGTTAGTTAGATTTATTTATATCAAATCAAATGAAATGAAGGCTGTGGAAAACTAAGCAACTTAGTCTATAATATTCATTTGTAAATTTCCAGGGACAAATAGTAGACTACTCTTGTCCAAAACCAATTGCGAGAACTACTGTACAGAATATACTACTGTATTCATGAACATGATTAGGTAAAAATCTAAACATTTTTTAAAAGAGGGCTGAGAGTACTTATCTACCTTCAACTAAGAACTTAAAATTATAATGAATCATAGTTATTTTGTTAGAAAACGAGTATTCATCTTTAATAATCCCGAATGTAACCTCTGCCAATGCGATGAAACAATTAAAACGATTTTACTGAGATTTAGTGGAGAAAGGCTCTCACTTAGTATGACGATTTAACTTGAAAACAAAAAAAAAATAAAATACGCTTTTCATTCTCTGAACTAGTTATTTGTGTTTGCAACGAGTGCATACGAATTAATATTTTTTGTCAACTCCTAGCTCAAGACACTTTTCATGGCACTGTGTGTCTCGTGTTCCCACCTGGGCCTTATTGAGTTCCGTTACGTAAGATGTTGTTTTTGAAATTGCATATCTGAAACCTAGATGAAAAGCTATCTACATTAGTCGTGTTTCTAACTTCGAAACAGTAACCAAAAAAGTGTACCTGATCTGAAATAATTTCCTTCAAACAGACAGTGAAGAAATTGCAACTTAAGTGGTTGAGAAAATTAAAACAACCATGTTTTTGACTATACGAAAAATTTGGTGTAATACATTGCTGCCATTAAGAAACGGTGCAAGAATGTTGGATCACCAGAATAGATGACATTACAAACTTGTACTTGATGCTGTTATATGTCAGTGAAAGTTTGTAGTACTCGAGAAATTCACAGTGGGCCTTATTGTGGTCATTTACCTCACAATTCATTATGATGCTGCCTGATACTTCTTACTAGCTCAGTAATTGTACATTTATACATTCATGTTTATGAATAAATTAATATTTCAAATGTAATTGGTTTCATATTTTGATTACAGCAGTTGATTGGTTATTATATTAGAATTTAGCGTCTTTTTCATCACTGATGCTATATGAGAATGGATCTAAAGTCTCAGGTGGACCACTACATCGAGTTCAAATTTCAATGCTCTTCTACCGGAAGTCGAAGCCTGGACTCCAGGATCAAAACCATGCGTGCTAGGCGGGTTGTTATTGCGATACCATTTTATAAAGACAATAACCTTGACTGTTCCGCAGATAGAAGGTTAAAAATATGTTGTTTAATACTGTCGCAAAACAAATAATCTGAGATACAAATTTCAAATTTGCATTTCAGAGATTTTTTTTTCTAATTTTTGGACTATTATGCAGAGGTAAGCGCTGAGCGACCATGTTTGCCCCTCGTAATCTCCTTTTCCATGGAAAATGAGTATAATTTAATCCACTGTCATTAATTATAATGGACAACACCTACAGACGCGAAATTGTAGTTTGCTAGATTACTGACATGAACAGGTGCAAAACATTTGAAAGTGTTTCTATGTTTTGAATCATGCTGTATTAGTAATGTGTTTGAAAATTGTTTGGTATAGGCCTGAAATAGAACAAGGGAAGCCCACTGAGCTGCAGAAGGAGGTAGTGCTCGATGAACGGGGATCGACCGTATGCTTCAGACGAGAGGAATGATGATTCAAAAGACGATAAGGGATGAGAGTATGTATATATTGATGAGGGACGTGCGAGACGGAAAGAGAACTTTTTTTTTTTTTTTGCACGTGTAGGCTACACACACATACGTATACATATGACAGAACCTTATTTCCCCATCATCCAACACAACCATCACTCATAACGCATTAATCTTCTTGCACTAACCCCCTATTTTCTAACCTGTCTTCTAGCCTTACCCCCGCCTTTCCCCCTTACATGAAAATATCCCTTGGGATAAGATAGCTGACTGGACTGCAATGAAGGAAGGGGGAGCGGGAGGGTCAAAAATTTCCCTTCGTCCCTCCCGTCATTCCCTAAGGAATTCTATCCCTGCAATGTTTCATTTAATAACCTTACCTCTTGCTTCTTACGGAGCGGGCGAAGGGACAAAATCTAAGGGCGAGTACAGATTACTACTTGTACACTACAATAACTTTTGAGGTTGGGGGAAGGGGAGAGCACAGCAGCCTCCTTTATCTCAGTCAAACTCAAACAAAATAATTGGGCGTTTCTTGTGACCGCGTTCAGATACACCCCTGCAATTTTCTTTCAACCATGTTCTTTTCATAGATATGACAATGATTGGAGCTAAACCTTTTGGGTTTATTTAGGACGTAACGCATAATACGTATATTGCATATGTAATGAAAATAAATTGTCATATGATATTAGTTAGCAATCAGATTCGCCTTTTCTTTTACCCACCGAGCGGCGCTTTGTGAAAAGAAATTACCTCTCATGAAGTTTATCAATGCATTCGTTAACACACACGCACACACTCAAATAAAAGGTGTGCCGAACTAAATTAAAGCTCAAATACGTATTATATGCTACTATTGCTGCTAATTTTCTTGTCTGTACATGATATATCATCTAAAAGCAAATATTTTAATTATATGTTTCAATACCTTTTGCAGCTTATTTTCTATAGGAGGTTGCAAATCTTAGGCCCTGTCATGACTTCCAAATATGTTGAAGAAGTAAACATCACGTCTTGAAAGTAGATATATGTTAATACATGTGCACAAACATTTCCTAAGGAATTAAGAGTCTGTTAGAAAATACATATTCAAAATGTAAAAAGAATTTGTTACAAAATACATATTCAAAGTGTAATATACAAGTTAATAGATAGTATCAGCCTATGTATTAGAAATTGAATTGACTTACGTTACTATAAGTAGTATGATATTTCCTCAATAGATATCGGTACTCGCATTGCTGTAACGTGTACTCGTAACGTATGATAGTAAAACACGCTTAACATTTGAGGAACCGAAATCCTTTCTGAAAGTGCCATTTTAATTTTGAAAATGACGCTGAAGTTAAAACGCTCAGTAGAGATACCAGTTTGAAATATACGCTTAAGAATTACACGGCTTTGTGACAAGTTTGAGGCGCATGGTACTCCTTGTGCAAAGGGGAGATTTGAGAGCAGGCCCGTATCGACGGGGTGTCTAGGTGGCGGCCCCCCTAAATTTTCACTGGCCTCCCTATTTTTCACGGTAGGCTTGTAAATGAACTATAACATGATGATAAACTATATGGTTGGATCGGCCCCCCGTAACTTCAACCGCCCCCCTACATTTTTGGGCTGGCTATCGGCCTGTTTGAGAGACGATAATTATACAGCTACAATTCCTGCTTCAATAATTGTACAGATGCAAGAGACTTGTATTGTATTTTTATTATAATATGTATTAAACTTGTGATGTATAGTTAAGTTTAGCATTAACACACCAGTGCACCTCGTGATATAATTCTTCGGTAGTTCACAGCCGTTAGAAAATATAATTTCTTATTCTTCAATTATACTTTAATTCTGTTTAAAGCGTCACATTTACTGGAAATTAGTGAGCAATAGTTGCCAACAATGCATGTTCAAATCCTGTTTTGAACGTTGGAAGACCGCAATCCCTCCGCTCCACCGCCCTTCTGAACTATACACAGAATAACCAATCACGTGGTGTTATGATCGAAAGTATTAAAGCAAAGGGAAAAACAAGCGGAGAACATGTAAAATTCAAAGGAAACTCCTAGTGACAGAAAAGAAAAAAACAAAAGAAAACAACGATAACATAATACTCTAAATATTATAAAAGATCTTAAGGAATGCTAAACATCAACGGCTGTACTGATTATTAAGACCAGTACGGTAACCACATTTGGATTTGATCATATATATTTGTGTAACCGCAAGTTAGCTGGTGGACAAAGCTAAAAGAAAAAGTTAACTGTAATTAATTAGAATTTTTAACTAAGGACTATTTTAGCTTATAACGTTCAGCGGGGCGAAAGTTCGAGCGAAACATCTAGTCCGTAACTATATCTATGAATGAACGATGAAATAATAAAGAATATCTCAAATTAGCTGAAGAAGAGTTTTTCATAGTACTTAATACTACGAAAACAAATAATAAGCACTGGTTTGTTATTATCACCTAAGTTTGACTATCTCCTTGTTGCCTCGTCCTTAGCGAGTTAACCTTTCTGCACATATGTTCGGAGAGATTCAAACTGTGCTGGGGGTATAACGACTCACATACCTACAAACACGATTATTAGTAAATAGACTTCGTCCTTCATAACCTTAGTGTTACACAAAATTATAAAACACACTTCACTTCAAACCTTGATATTAATCTTTGTGTTTCCATAATTTAAAAAACGGAAGGAAATGTAAACAAAAGTGGGAATTCAGTTTTACGCCTTATTTTAAAATTGTAGTTTCGTTATATCTAATGTAATGCATACGTTGTCTAACAGTAAGATAAGAATGATAAATGTAAGTAAAACATGCATTGTCTACGATAAGAATGATAAATGCAAGTAATGCATGCGTTGTATTAGATAAGAATGATAAATGCAAGCAATGCGTACGTTGTCTAAGATGAAAATGATAAGTGCAAGTTATGCATAGATTGTCTACGATAAGAATGATAAATGCAAGTATAAATGCAAGTAATGCACACATTGTCTACAATAAGAGTGATCAATGCAAGTTATGCATAGATTGTCTAAGATTAGAATGATAAATGCAAGTAATGCATACGTTGTGTTAGATAAGAATGGCAAATGCAAGCAATACATACGTTGTCTAAGATAGTGATAAATTCAAGTAAATCAAGATGCGTAATAAAGTGAGTGATGAAATGGAGAATAGACCGAAAGCTGTATGTGTGAAACACAACAAAGGCACACACACCTTAATAGTTTCATTTTCAACACAATAACGTTTTCTCTAAATATAAAAAGCTTGTTTATCGTTTAACGATCATAGGTTCTCAAGTTTGAAAACCTCCATTAGAATAAATATTTCTTAATTTATAGTAATATCATTATAACAATTACAGTAGTCATCAACCGTGTATTACTTTTCCTACCTTACTGATCGTATAAAGTTGCGATGGTTTGTGAGGAAAATGGCACACTATCAACAAGTGGAAAGAAAGCGTAAAACAATGTTTATGGTGATCATTGAACCTTGCTGTAAATAAACAAACTAACCCTAACGCTTAATTTGAGTGTGCTTGTTTATAATATTTTTGATGCGACAAACTGTTAGGAAGTAAATAAATAAATACTAAAATAAACAAACAAAGCTTTTTTCCATTTTGCTTTTGATATCCATTAATGTTGATCAGTAAACACAAATTACATCGATCATATAATTTTCCATCATAAATCAAATATGTTGAGAAGTGTGAAATTGAGTGAGAACTAAATGACTCATTTTCATTTGTGGATGCAATTTGTATGTAGATTTGAAATGGTTGTCCGCTGTGTTTTATACGAATAGGTTTTAAAATTAACCTGAAGAACATTGTATTCATCATTTCTCCTTGATTGGTTTAGAGTTTAGTGTCCCTTTCAGCATCGAGGCTATATATGTCATAAATCTACAGCTTAACCTGGAATCTAAGCCACATAAGCTTCTTTCGGGAATCGAACCTGGGTATCCTATGCCAACCACGGAGATACGAGGAAACTCTCATTTCTGATTAATCTAACACTTATTACGTGTATTTCTCGTGCATGTCAGCCTTGCATTAATTAGTTCCAGTTGAGTTGAGTTGATTTGATTTTGCGTTTAACGTCCCGTTGAGCAGGAGACTATGTGAGACAAGGACCCACTGATTAACGTGGAATCCCAACCATATTAGCTCCCGTAGGAAAAAAATTAGTTCCAAAAAAATATAACGGCAACATATGAACTAAACTTGTTCTATGTTCAGGACTAGTGCAGAAGAAGAAGAAAGAATATTGTTCGCAATGTTATTACGTTGATATAGTGATACGTTACTAAGCGATTATTTGATCCTGTTGTGATTTCAGGGAGCTCGGTGGCTCAGTGGTTCAGTCCTTGGTTTGACCCCAGGCCAAATAAGGTTATGATAAACAACATCGTGTCCGTGGGTTTTCTTGGGGTGTTCCTGTTTTCTCACACATTCTCATTCCATCATTTTTTCCATTATCATTCATTTGCCTTAATCATCGTCTCCTTGAGCCTAAAGGGCATAATCACGGGATGTTAAACTGAAAGATTCCATTCCATTCCATCTATTGTAATTTCTGTCCATATAATACATATATGTGAATATAAACGACGTATAAACACTAAATTATTCAAAGGGAAACTCCCAAATGATTAATTCAATTATTATAATTTTCAAATAATATGTTGATTAATTAATTATTAGACATTTCTGATACGTTAGACATAATATGTTGAATAAGACGCATTGTATTAAGCGACTTTTACCATAAATCGTGATTTTAAACTACTTGAATACAATACAATTTTATTACACTGAAAAAAAAGGACTTGGTCAGGAATACCAAAATTGTTTGGTCAGGGTATTTGGTCACTTTATTTGGTTAGTTTTACCAAAATTTGGTCATTTATGCCAAACAGGTTTGGTCATGAGCACTATATTTTTTGGTTACAACATTTGGTAAATTAATTTTGTTATGCGAACCAAATCTAGTGGTTTGGTAAAGATTTGGTTCCCCTGACCAAAATGTTTAGCTACAAGGTCACGTGTATACATTTGATTTCTGGGTAAATATGACGAGTATGAAAGTGTGGATCGCGGTTTGAGCGTATGAGTGAAGGTATACAGTGTTTCTACTGAAAAAAAAAATAAGTCGTTTAACTAACCATCCCAAGTTTACACCGCTTGGAATTCAAACGACGTGTGTGAAACAGACTTTTGTCTACACTATCCAACTTTCAACACAAAAGTCTCATTGATGTGAAGTGATAAGTAATTGTCACCTGACAGCAACACAATGGATCTCGTGAGCAATTCATTAAGAACTTGGAACTTACCGCTGCTAGTCAACCTGTTTCGAGGTAAGCTTACTTTTTCGTTCGTATTACTTTGCTGTTATAGTGCTGCCAAAATGTCTTGATCCGTGGCAAAAATGCGAACTAAAGCTCACTCCTTGATACACCCACGCGTTGAGCCAATAAGGGTTCAGCTATTGCTAAGCGAGAGAAAGTGAATGAAATTCCTTCAGCCGATAGTAGCGCTTGGAACGGAAGACTAGGAGTCAAGTCAATGTGGTATATCTTTAGTTAATGCATATTGGCTACTTTATTCAGTGTAAATTTGGCATAACAAATTCGCCTTGGGTACACTTTACAATATACGCTCCAGTTGCGCATCGATATGTACGACCACTTTAAAAAGAGTGTAGTAGAGTAGGGTAGGACATAGTATAGAGGTAAGTAGGAATAAGTAGGGTAGAGGTAGGAACGGATTAGCTCAAGTTTAAGGAAGTTTTGCCCATTTTCATAGAATTCATAGAGTGCAATTTCTATTTTTAATTTCAGTTTAGTATCTGTACCAACAGTGTTTGGTAGTTGCTTCCAAATGTTTAGGTCAAATCCTCTAAATGCAGGTTTAGTATTTACAACCAAATTATTTCGTTCCAGGCACCAAACCTGGATAATTTTAACCAAATTTTTTATATTCCCAACCAAATCCTACTTATTTGGTCAGTATTTGGTCAAAATTGCCAAATGCATATTTGCTAATAATAATCAAATAATAGGTTCCTGCAACCAGACAAATTGTAAACCAAATGATTTCGTGCTGCGACCAAACGTTTGGTTGGCGCTATATTGACCAAACGATTTCTGTAACCAGCACCTATTTTTTGGTCAATCTGACCAAACCTTTTTTCAGTGTAAAGGATCGTGGACAAGATTTTAAATTAGTAAGTTATATATATATATATATATATATATATATATATATATATATATATATATATATATATATATATATATATATATATATATATATATATAATTATACCAGTTACCAGGGTGACTGGTAATTCTATGCATTCCTTCAAAGAGGATATTCTATAGGCACTTTGGAATATTTTCACCTATATGAACCGGGTGTTGCAAATCAATAGTTTCTGAGTAATTTGCACATGTTTGATTTCTTTAAAATATGCCGGCTAACGAAAAGTGCGTGAGAAAGTTTTACCCTGACCCACTTCAACAAATCGTAGAGCGCTGAAATTTTTACATGTGTAATCCTGCCTACCTATGTAGATCATGTGATAATGTACAGTTTGTAACTCTGCACTGTTGCTGTGTTATAGGTAAGAACATGAAGTAAGGTATGGTGGTCCAAAATCCATTACCGCATCTCAGAAAGCAGCGCGGCAACATCGCAGAATTATTTGTCCCTAGGAAATGACTGCATGGTCGGGAAGAGGTGGAATGAAGATAGTGTGCAGTCAAGGAAAAACGCGAACTATGATTAATTTCATACCCAGGTCGTGTATCTGTCTGGCCAATATTCGAGCAGTGAATGGGTGTGTTGTTATCCAGGAGGCGAAAACTTTCTGTCATCATGCCACACTCTAAGAGTTCCCAGAATCTCTCAACGCATGCAGCAGTAATTTATAGTATGTCGTGGTAATTGTGTAAGCTTTGCCTGGAATACCCCATGCTGATCTCAAATAAATGCGATCATCACTTTGGTCGCTCAGAGTTGAACACGGTCTTCCTTTGGTGTATTCGATATCTTGTATTTGATCGCTATTTCTTTCTTTCTTTCTTTCTTTCTTTCTTTCTTTCTTTCTTTCTTTCTTTATGTATTTATGCAAGGGAATGACTCAAGGAAGAGTTTGAACCTCCAATTCTGGGGCTACATCGGTCTTTTAGGTGGGTCTAGGATTTGGGAAGGAATGGTCCTAGCCTTCTAGAAGATACCATCCCGGCTTTCGCCTGGTGGGAGTGAAGAAAACCAGGGAAAACCTAGTCAAACCAATGACAGCATACCGACGTACCACCACCAAAGGAAGGTAGTGTTCAACTCTGAGCGACCAAAGTGATGATTACGTTTATTTGGGATCAGCATGGAGTATTAATACTTGCTTTCCAGGCAAAGCTTACACAATTACCAAGATATACCTACTATGCCTCATTGCTGCGTGCATTGAGATATTCACTGAAATCCCAGAGTGTGGCATGATGACAAAATGTGTTCGCCTCCTGGAAAACAACGCACCCGTTCACTGCTCTAATATTGGCCAGACAGATGTATACAAGACCCTGGGTATGGAATTCGTCATAGAATTCGTCGCACTTTGCCTTGACCGCGCACCATCTTCGTTCCATCTCTTTCCAACCATACAGTCATTTCCTAGGGGCAAGTAATTATGCGATGTTGCCGCGCTGCTTTTTGAGATGCAGTAATGGATTTTGAACCACTACATTTTACTTCACGTTCTTACCTATAACACAGCAATGGTGCAGAGTTACGAACTGTACATTATCACATGATCTGCATAGGTAGGCAGGATTACATATGCAAAATTTCAGCGCTCTACGGTATGTTGAAGTGGGTCAGGGTAAAACTTTCTTACGGACCTTTCGTTAGCCGGCAAATTTTAAAGAAATCAAACATATGCAAATTATTCAGAAACTAGTGATTTGTGACACCCGGTTCATATAGGTGAAGATGCTCCAAAGTGCCTGTAATATATCCTCTTTGAAGGAATGCATCGAATTACCAGTCACCCTATATATATATGTATAGTGGCGGATCCAGGATATGATCAAGGGAGGGGCTAACCATAGTTTGAAGCTTTGTCCAGTGTAAACTAGGATTGAAGTCAATTTTATCTAGTGTTTACCTGAGCGTCAAGGGGGCTAGAGCTCTTATAGTCCCTTGGATCCGCGCCATATATATATATATATATATATATATATATATATATATATATATATATATATATATATATATCAAATTACATAAATATATGAATTACAATTATACACAAATACATTTGACTTTGTAATATTTAAAGGGTCCTTCAAAAATAAATAATTTTTCACTAAATATATTTATTATTTTTTAACCAGGGTGAGTGATGTGATCCTACAATCCAGCTCTCCTGGTGATGAGATAGTGTAGTAAGGAACAGCCTGTACTATCAAGGATGATCTTGCATGATGGTTGTGCACCCACCAACTTCACCGGATTTAAGTCACGGTCGAGGTTCGGAGCAAGTGAATAGTAAGTACTGTCCTTCGTAACCTCGTTATTGCATTGGAACGAGAAAACTCAACATAGGATATTTAGTATAGTTTACTATTCCTCGTCATATTACTTCAATTGATTGATTCTTGGGATAAGAATGAGCGCAAGAAAATGTATGTGTACGGTTACAGTTTTGCTCACAGCAGGTTCAAGGCATAGCTACACCCTCGATATCTCTCTCTCTCTCTCTCTTTTTTTTTTTTGGGAAGGGGGACATTTTTTGAATTGAAAATGAAAAATCGAACTTTTACTATACCATAGCGATGCTATTATGAACGCTAATACAGAAAGTTTCAAAATTGAATAAATTTATCTTGATTTTGTCACAAAAAACTCCGGTCTCATATATTTTTCTTCTTTTTTTCGTTCTTTTTTTCTTTCTTTTTTTGTCGTAGGAGAATTATAAATTTGAGTTGAGTTGAGTTGATTTTGAGTTTAACGTCCCGTTCAGCAGAGACGCTACATGAGACGTGGACCTACTGATTAACGTGGAATCCAAACCACATGAGCTCCCGCCAGGAATCGAACCCGGGTCTGCCAAATTATAAATTTGAGGGACTACGCTCAACCAATTAGGGATATGAGCACCACTGCAGTTTTGTGTGTGTTTTCTTTTGAATTAAACATTAATGTTGGTCATGTAAGAATGAAGAAAGTTCTATATGATTGCATGAGCAAAGTAGGTTACCTTTATATTATTTCAGTAGTTGATTCGCTCAAGGCTCGTTTGCAAATTGCTGGACACTGGCGACATCTCTTGGTGTCAGGCAGGAGCTAGCACAGCTATCGTCACCTCTTATCCTGACTGTGAACTATTAGGAATTACCATGAAATTTATAATAAGGATAACACAGCTCTGCATGCATTCTGATGTTTCCAAACAAATAGCATTTTCTGAACTGGATTTTTGCACTCATTACAAATGTGTAATCAGTTTTTTTTTCTATCACGTCAGGATTTTTAGAAATTCGAGACATTCAAAAATCAAGATTTAGTGGAAAACCTACTTACGCCTATGGAGAAAAACTATACATGAATATATTCTAGCAATTGATAGAAGACTGATATTAACTGTATCATGGGCGAATCCTATGATGTCTTGGTATCTTTACTGTCAGAAAGATAACGGAATGATAAAACTATTTGCAGGAGAAATGTGTTATTTTGTGTAAAGTGAGTCACTGCCGCGGCAATTATATCATCCGGTTATCTTATTTGAGTGTTGAGAATATCACTCAAAAGTGCTGAACGTTTAGACTCAAGACTCAAAGCGAAAAACTTGCTTTCACCCGGGACTACTTTCTCTTGGTATAGGCAAGGAGAACATGAGATCAATTCTATCTTGCTGAACATGGATCAATGGTTTACTGTCGTGACATACCAGAACTTATAGAATGGTTTGGCGTTACTTACAATGTTTCTGATTGAATACTATTTATCGGAACATCGAAATCAAGTTTGAAAGGTGTCTTACTTCACAGTGGCAATATCCTTGGGTCTATTCCTGTTGCATATTCTATTCATATGAAAATGTTGTGTTTGCTAGATTTTGTGAACTACAAAGAACACCAATAGCTTCTCTGTGGCGATTTTAAAGTTATAGGCCTCTTGCTGGGACTTCAACCAGGCTACACCAAACATCCTTGTTATCTCTGCGAATGGGACAATCGTGCAGAGGGTGAACATTAGGTTAGAAAAGAATGGCCATCCCGAAAATCTCACCTGGCATAAAGAATGTTGAACCATTCGTGGAGCGTTCAAAAATTTTACTCCCTTCCCTGCATATAAAGTTAGCGCTCATGACACAGTTGGTTCGTGCTCTAAATAAGGACGGTAAGTGTTTTAAGTAAATATACAAGATATTTAGTATTACGAGAATCGAAAAACTCAGCTGGCTTTATTTACTTGTCCCCAGATAAGAAAACTTCTCAACGACCTACTTTTTGAGAATACTATGACCCAAATGAAGAAGAAAGCATGGCAAAGCTTAAGGAATGTTGTGAAGAACTTCCTAGGTAATACAAGGAGTCCTGATTACGAACATATTATAGACGAGATCAGGGGCGGACTGGCTAGGGCTGCTAGTACCATTACTCACAAACTTATATGTTTTATGCCTTATATATATATATATATATATATATATATATATATATATATATATATATATATATATATATATATATATATGCCTTATGAATTCGTATGTAAAGATTAAGATAAAAAAAACCTTACAATTAACTGCAGTTGTCCCAGCCTGTAAGTTATACTATTTTATAATAATAAGCTACGGAAATAGATGTCGCTACTTGCACTATTCTCCCATATCAACACTAGGGTGATGACTTTTATGCAACCTCGTTTCCCTGTATAGTAATTTGATGAGCTTTCATTCAAGATTAGAGAAAAATCTCACTTTCAAGACGGTATGATGAAAAAATGCCACGCACAAAATGATTTTAAAATTGTTTAAAATCAGCTTTTTTGCCAATTTTTGGATCAATTTAGACAGATACAAAATTGATCATAAGCTTTAGAATCACATATATACAATATTATATAGAGCCATCAAACATACAAGGAAGTCAATCATTCACTATAATGTCAGTAGACAGGATGAATCTCAGTGGGAGGTTGCCATTCTTGCGGCAGGAGTCAGTACAAATCTTTCAAAATTTTGATCGCACGCTCACAGCACTGGTTGCTTCGGGCAATGTTAATTGGAGATTCATCTTTCAGGAGGGTTTTCAAGCATTTGAGACCTGTTGGATAGTCACTCAGAGTTTCAGATAGTTCATCAACATCTTCAGCATGAACAAGTTGAATGCTGAACCAATGGTCAGTCCATAAGCAGGAATGAATGAACAGATTTTATGCAGCCTGTTCCGAATTTCAGGTATCAGAATAAACGCAAGATGGACTAGAATGTCACGAGAGTTCCAGCGTGCACTGCTATGTTTGGGATCTGTTGAAAATTCACGAAATGGATGTCACTCCTCTCAGTGAAGTGACGGAAGACACGAGCGAGGTAGTAGAAAAACTTCGTCGTCTCTCCAGCTGCATGAACCTTAGTCTCAGCTTTACCATTGCTGAAGGCTGCTTTCGATTTATCATATTTATCAAATCGTATACAAAGAAGTACTCGATGTTTAGTGATTTGGTAGACCCATGTAGCTCATCATTCATGACAGCGCGAAGAACGTAATCCAGCGCAAGGCGCTGGCAACTGATGAACTTGGGTTTCGGATGACTTTTCTGTTTAAACATTTACTTTTCTTCCCAGTATTCATACTTGTTGTGTCGGCAGCAATCATAGCAATTAAACTTCATAGGTTGGACTCCTCTAACACACCCTAGAGTCCTTATGCGATTCTTTGAGCTTTTCCATCTTTTAATTTGAGCGCAACCAACTTAATTTTTTGTTTCATTCTTGAGGACCACGGCCAGATAGTCAGAGCCATCAATGCGTTTGCCGTCAAAGTGTGTGCTCCACTTCTCCAGATGAAGCGTGTTCACCAAGTATTTCTTCACCTGAGTAGATCTCGTGTAGATAGCCTTGTGGATTGCTGACTGACATGCGGTTGGAATTTCAATGTCCTCACCAGAAAGCCGGCAGCAGACTTTTACCGCTCCTTGAGACGACAGCTTTGAGCTTGTAACAAGGCGTCTTGCAAATGCCTGTTGAGTTAACCTTATTTCTGCTCGTTGGTGCTGCATTCTCATTCTCCCAAGGACTCCCTTCGCTGTTGTCGGATGAGTTCGTGCTACTTGCGGAACAATAAAGTGTTGCTGACTGGTAAGTGTCGACAGTCATTTCCATTGCCTTCCTTCGCTTGGATGAATGGATGGTTTTTGCAATAGCAGGTTTGCCAGTGGAATAACCAATCTGACCCCTACTTTCAATTTGCAGTTTGTAGAGGTTCTTATCCTCATCGTACATCCATTTGCCTTTCACTTTGGTCACATTAAACAGTTCATTCAATGAATAGAAGTTTTTTTTTTTCAGCGCTCATAGTCTTTCAGAAGGTTTGCTAATTTTGCACAAATGGCTTGATCAGATACATGCAGGAAGTTCAAAGTTTTGCTCCATAAGGTTTTAAGTTCCACAGAAATTATACCGATACTCTCTCACCGTTCTTCGGCTCAAGAAATTTGAAGCGTCCAATGACATGGTTTTTCAGGGGTATGCGACTCCGTTTACTCAAGGGAGCTTCATAAATTGCCGCGTTGCCTCTTCTTGATGGCACTTCAAACTGAAGTGTTATGTACAGGTTTCCTTCTTCTTCTCCGTGTTAAAAAAAAAGCTCTTCTTGAACTACACGTTGTCTTCTACTCAGGAACTCAAATAGAAAAGGCATTAACGTATATATTAAATACGTAACAAATTTAAAAAAGATGTTATTAAGTTTTTATACTGTTATTGAGTTTTGTTGTTTAAAAACAAGCTAATAACAATTGTACAAAATAAAAAAAGCAGACACTAATAAAATATATGCTCAATTATAATAATAAACTCTGGATATATCTCCATTTCATTTCCACTTTTGGTACCTATTAAACTCGCTTCGTCTCCAGATTGATCCAGAAAGGGTCAGCTTGTAATCAATAATAATAATAATAATAATAATAATAATAATAATAATAATAATAATAATAATAATAATAATAATAGTAATAGTAATAATAATGCTAAAATGGTCAACATAACATTTCAAAGTGGTTTGTGCGTGACCTTTATTTCAATGGAATAGACGTCATTTTAGCCATGAATAGACAAAAGTTCATTCATTCGTGCTACAGGAAATAATTTTTGAGAAAAAAAAAATCAAGAAGTCATCACCCTAATCAACACAATGTTGTACATAAGGAAGTCCTTGAATAAATATAGTTGGGAGGGTGAGTGGTTGGTGGGCAAATTAAAGAAGAAAGAGAGAACCAATTTTCAAAGCATAAGAGTTTTTAGGAATGTTTTTAATCTACACATGTATAATGTACAGAGTGTGCTGAAAGTCCAGTATCCCCTATGTATGTTCCGAACATGGATGTTGATGGATCTGAAGTAAATAGAGTATAATGACAGAAGACACATATTTTTATCTGAAAAGATTATAGGCAACACTTTATTTCAGAGTTTTGATGTTGCACAATCGTTTTCATCATAGAGAAATGTTCGCCCCTAGTTAAGGTGTGAAATTCTCCGCAGCATTACTAGAGTGACAAGAACAAATACATTTTGAATGACTTTTTTTCTTAAATCTTTAGCTCTGAGGTAACAAATGATGGTAACTTTCTGTTTGATATCCCCACAATGCTTTATCTCAAACAATGATAGATCGGGACTTCTGGGAGACCAGTCCAGAGATGCTAGGTAACGGAGAAGAAGCACAGCCATACCTAGGAAACCTTTCATTGAGATATTCTCTCACGAGAAACGAAAATGTCCCTGTGCTACATATGGCTGAAAGTACATTGGATCAATAGGATCCAAGCTTACAGCTGAAGAAAAACCCAGTCTTTTGGGGTAATATGACTTTTGACTCACGCTCTATAATGGATCAAGGGCTCGGATGAAACAATTCTTGAAGAATTCAAGGACACCTTAAAATAATTAGTCGGGGGATAGTTAAAAAAAAAGGAACATACGAAATTTAATATTTAAAAATCAAATTAATTAACAGATCTGGTAAGAAAATAAAATTAAATAAACCTTAGAACAAATCATTTCCATATAATAAACATATATTAATTTAGTTTCACAAGCTAATGTAAAAAAATACAATAATTATAAGGAAGTAATTACTATGGCAATTTTTCATTGATACTACCAACACCAAATATAATCCTAGGTCTATTGGATTAAGTTCAAAATTCGGATAATGTCGAAAAATTTGCGTTAAAATTTACTTTCACGGAATGAGGTATACGATAAAATTAAATTCGTTAATTATTCGAGATATACCATCACATCGCGGGACATCTTGTGAGGACATTTGATGATACTCTGACAGTCTAGGTTACCTACTTAATCCTATTATTTGAATTATGAATGAGGTTGGTAGTACTCATGTCCTCCTCATGCGAAGAACTGGTATTTTAGCTATATATAATATTTATTAACTTGTAAAATAGCAACACGATAATATTCTCATTGTTCATTCAAATTCTAGTTTAAAATTTGATTTCGATCGTTGTTAAAACAAATGAGTAACTCATTCGACTATTCAATTTTAGCTCCAAAGCGAAGACCTACTATTTATCGTAGAAGCTAAATCACACATGCTCCTATCGGGAATAGTAACTTAGTGTTCCATATTGAAAGCGCATTTGATAACCATATTCCAATGTGGAAGCTCCTAATATGAGTGAATTAGTGCCGTCACTTAGATTTTTTTTCTGGGGGTGGGGGAGGCATGCCTTAATACGCGTGTTTGGGCCCCTTAGAAAAAGTTTTTCTCCAATTCTTGGGCCTCCTCTTTCTATCTTTCTCTTACTCGTTATGTCTCCCCCGGAGCCTGTGGGCCCTCGCGCACGGTAAAGTCTGCGGGGCCGTTAGTTACGCCCCTGGGCCCGTTCCATACATGACAAATTAAGGGAATAATATTGACAAATCTTAAAGCTATACATATAAATATTATTTCTAAGACCCCTAATAGTAGACATTTTTACTGAAATGGGCCCACGATTCAATTTTTGTTTTAGTTACATTTCGTATGCTGTTTTCTGTATGTAATGTAGTGAACCTGTTTGATGTTTCAGTTTCAATTTCATGTTCGTATCGTATATGGAGTATCAAAATTTTGTCTTAAAGTTGGCCCCCTCGAACGGGACGCTTCCCTGGAAGGGGGCGCAATTGCCCCCAGTTCCTCACAAGTTACGGCCCTGGAGTGAATGCATGAAATTCCTCAAATCTAGCGGAGACAAGATTTACTAAACACTTCGTGAATGATTCGCGCCTTGAACCTACCATTCGTAACTTGACAATTCTCTATTCATTCAGTGCTTATTGTTATTTTGTACTTAATAATTTTCAAAGAGAATAATCTGTGGCTTCGCAGGCCTGCTTTTACGGTAACAATTAACATCTAATCGATTTAAAAGGTACGTACTTGAAGCATATGAATTCGTTTCTTAATTGTCTGCGAAAAAAACATGAATCAAGTGTTATTAAATTCTGATTGTGTGAAGTGTATTAAGAGTTGAGTTGAGTTGATTTTAGTTTAGTGTCCCTTTCAGCAGCGAGGCAATATGAGACTTAGACCTACTGATTAACGTGGAAACCGAACCACATAAGCTCCCGTCGGGAATCGAACCCGGGTCTCCCACGCCAAAGGCGCGTATGAAGTGTATTAAGAGATTATTTATTTCTATCACATAATTTGTATATTACCTTCATAAACCAAACATAACATGTGTTTCCAAAATCTACTGTGGACTTTCCTCGACCTTGAAACAATAGGAACAAAGTCATCTTCCTGCGTAACGAATTTTTCTTCTTTCACTGCAAAGCTGGTGTTATCTCCGCTGAGGTTAGAGGCTGTACACTACTTCTTCCTCTCCTGCCTGCCGCAAGAAAGCAGAAATCAAATGTTTTCAGTCATTGTAAAAGTGAAGTGTGATTACATTGCACGTAAGAGAAGACGTTTAAAGCACTGTTTTGTGATCCAGACGAATAATAGAAAGAGCTAAGAAAGAATATATGAACAGAGCTTAACAACAAGCATCGTGATTTACACTATGTTATCAAATCTCTTATGGACTTGAATCAGAACTTCAGATTACTCGTTAAAATTAGTAAAATTTTTGTTCGGCTTTTCCTCATTCGTATATGGAATAAATGTCCGTATTTAAAATATTTAAAAATCTTTGTATTAATTGGGAATACACGTGACTTTGTGACTATATCACAGAGCCGCTCTACTACCTAAGTAGCAAGAAAGCTTTCGGCCATCTGGCGCGTGCTTGGCTTTTTGGCTTTCTACGCTTGACCTTTCAACGCACACTTTCATACAATCTGCCTTTTGTTACACTTGCAGACGATACTTTAGATCCATCACAGAGCGTCATAGCATCACTGGTAGTTCATTGGCTATTGGCTTGCTGCCAGCGTAAAACGCTTGCGTCAAGCTTGGATGAAACACTGAATGCAAGGTTGCCCCCATGTAACTTTGTTACTGGGATCCAGCTTGCGGCATATCTACACACTTTCCAATCAAACCGGATGCTAGCTTGCCGACTTCCGATGCAAGCTTACAGCAAGTGGTTTGCAAGTTGTTTCTGCTACTAGGGTGTTGAATTAATATAATTGGTACTATGTTCCCTCTACATTTACAATTATTTTTTGTTTTCTGCACCGATCGCACTACTACTATTCCTAATATTAGAAATAGTTATAGTACATATTTTTACAATAACGTTCTCTGCGTTCGAATTTGTTTCTACTTTTTCTGTCACTAACACTACATGAATATTCTATACAACAAAAATTGCTGTGCCCTTTCATCATAGAATTATAGTGTACAATCATAATTACGTTGATTTGCACTAATGAGTTATTGTGGTTGCAATCATAAAATAAATATATTTTTTCACGAGATTTTGGAAAGATTTCCTTTGAGAAATTTCCATTAGGAATGCAAGAAGGGTAATTACTCTCCCTGATTTCGCCATGACTTTCAAATATACATGAAAATTAAATAAAATTTTTAATTTACCTTCCCACGATGATGCCCTATAGACTGAAGGAGATGGATGATTATTGAAAGAATTCATGAAATAAGAACATGGAAGGAATGGGAGCCCCGAGAAAACCCACGGGCATGATGTTGTCCACCACGAACTCATATGGCCTAAGAACGAACCAGCGATCACATGCACTAGGGGCACACGCTCATGCCACTAGACTAACAGAGAGTGCTAGTACCAATGTGAGGATTCATTTTAAATTAGAAGTGCGAAATTTTAGCATATCAGCTTTTAATTTAGAATTAAGAGGAATGGAATACGTGTTTCAGTGTTCTCGAAAATTAAGCTGTTAAAGGCGGCACATTTCTTACATTATTTAATTTCCGACTTTGTAATAATAAACCTTATTGTTCCTATGCAAAGAACAAACACAATAGAGAAATCTAATAAAAATATTTTATTTCCGTATTTGTGTTATATATGTTATGAAGGGTGCTCATTATTCATATTCCTATTTTTTCACATTTTTCCAAATCTTGAGGAAATAATACTAAAACAAGTAACGATCATGTTGCTAGTGAAAAGTACCTAGACTTGGATAAATTTCAAATTGTCATTTTTATGTTGTAAGGATCCCCACATCACTACATGAGCACATGTTTATCAACGACACGTGCTAACATTTATAAACAAGCCGACGATATACCGAACAGGAAGAAGACGAAGGGAACCAAAATAAGACGAACCACCCGAAGAGGGTCCATAAAAGACGAACCACAGAGAAAGGAGACATCAGTTGACCACTGATTTCCAACCCACCTGGAGGTCGCTTTGCACTAAGGGGCTATACCTATCCTAACACCCCTGAAGGCTGGTATGAAGCTAAGGGGATTCCTCAACACAAACTAACCTTGCAAAGCACAAAGATTTTAAAGGGGGGCGCGGTTTCTCAGTGGTAGAGCGTTCACCTCTAGTGCTTGGGGTCTCGGGTTCGATCCCAGCCCCCGCCAAGTGAACTTTGTGCTGAACAAACACCGTGTGCGTGGGTTTTCTCGGGGTTCTCCCGTTTCCTCCCACTTTCTTCATTCCACCATTTCATTCATTATTCATCATCACCGTCTCCTTTAGCCTAACCGGCATAACCGTGGGACGTAAAATTCAAAGATTTCATTTCACAAAGATTTTAAAGTATTTTATAACAAAATAAGTGAAGGACTAAATTCTCGGTCCATTATTGACTCTACCTACAAGACATCGCAATATTAATTTTAGGATGCTGAATACAGTGGAACTATTTTTAAACAGATACGTCAATGAGGTCACGAGGAACATGATAAAACTTGAAATTTTGCGTATACCCCTTATGGCAATAGTAAAAGTGCTCTCGCTTTGATACAGTTTTAAGTGCGCATTTTATATTTATTTGAGGATTGTGAATCCAGTTGAACTATTTATAGATACATACGTCCATGAAATAACTAGGAAAATGACCTCAAAGTGCAGATAATTATACTCATTCGTATCTCAAATTTGAGGTCAGCTTTATAGAACTTCATGAATGCGCATGTTTAGAAATAATTCAATTGAAAATAGCTTTTGAAATTGATATAAAAATGCCAATGGAAATGCATCCAAGTGTGGGAACTTTTACTTTTGGCATAAACGATGCTTCAAAATCCCAATTTTGAGTTCATTATTTCCATGACTCCATGGACGTATATGTTTAAAAATGGTTTCAATAAATTTAGCATCCTATTTAAAAAAAAAAAATAGAAAGATATCTAAGCCTGAGTACTTTTTACTAACGGCATGATCGTTACTTCTTTATTGGAAAAAAAAACTAAAACTAGAATTTCTGTTTAAGTTTAAATAATGAACTCAGCAACAACGAAAATCGTCTGTAAAATAACTTTTCATTCCTTTATTCAGTAGTATTTCGTAATCACACAGAGAAACTTTTCCATTATTCTTCGATTCCTCCAATCCATTGAAACAATGCGTAAGTGGAGACGGGACTGATGCGCGGGTTGGTCACGCTCACATTACTCTGTAATCTGGATCTGGAGCCTCATTTTTACTCACTTCATAAGAAAATCCCTTTAGTTCCATTTTGTTCATAAGGATTCCACATTATCAACTAATCATACCTTTTACCAGAAACTCATAAGCTATTTTTAAGAGCTCCATTTTTCCTGTTATTCTCCTTTGAACCGTAGTACTTATCATAATGGACTTTTCAGAGTACCAAAATACAGTAATATGAGGCTCACCTGATAAACTTAGAAGATTCTTCAACCATGGAATTAATTGTTCATTATAACATTATGGTAACTCCAGAAAATTGAAAATAAGTCAGTTATTATTAGATCTGGTAGTTACATGCTAAAAAAGTATGAAAGTACGTACAATTATGTTTGGCTACCTATCTCATTTGTATAATATTTTTTCCTGACAACCACATTTATAATATTTTAAAATGATACTTAAAATAAAGATTTCAAAGAGTTAATATCATTATTAACAAGTCTTTGTTCGATAGAAATCTTCCTGTAGATGAGGCGAGCAGTTTTCAAAGCGAGATGAATGTTCAGAGTTTGTAACATGGTTCTAATTAAAAGATTCTAAAACAAAGACAGAGATGTAAAATTGTAATATTATATTTCAATTTTTCAGATTCTGTTTTGGTCAACTAAGGTGACAATTTGTTGAAACTAAATAGACATAAATAAACTATTTAGACAATGAAAAAGGTTCACGGACTAGAAGTTCCAGTTTTATCCGGTAGATGTCAATCTCTGGGGAATGTTCACTGCCATCTACGGTATGATGTATAATTTTTATGACCTTTAAAAAGTAGAAAATGAAATATAGATAACTACCGTTGAAGTTCATCGTTAAAAATACGCGCGCTTGCCACTAGATTAGTGGGGAGGGTTATAATGAAAGTGATTATAACCCATGTTAAATTCAGCAGTGGTGGATGTTGCCTGGAGCTAGGGGTCCTAGCCCCCAGTTTTTGAGCAACAAAAATTATAGAAAGTATTATTTATATATTTTTTGAAAATTTATACTTGTATAGTAAGCGTTGCCTTTTATTCTTTATTAAATTTTTTTGAAACATTAAATATAGTTTCATTTGAAGTACTTGTTATGCAATCTGTAAAACCATACTTGAGGTCCACAATGACAATGTCCAATCTAGTCATAATAGCCACCGGGAGAGAGTTAAGTCGGAAACTTCTCCAGGACCCATGAAAAATTGTAAACTCATAATATACCTATTATAATCTGGGTTCTGGCTGTCCCTCCCAGTTTTAACCTTCAGGATCCTCCACTGTAAATCGGAACTCTTAATTCAAAGATCAAGGGTCGCGGGCATTGGCAGCACATACATTCTGTCTTTAACAAACCCAAAGAAAGAAATCGAATGGTGTTAAAATCGACGAATGTGGTGGCCAGGGGAGACGGTTGTCTTCTGTTGCAGCACGTAAAATCCGGCGGAGGTGAAGAACACGATTAAGAAGCTCTCGTACATTCCTGCAAAAATTAGACGGAGCATCGTCCAGTTGCAAAACATAATCATCATAATTGGTGTTCGGGCTGGGGTAAAAACTAGGTTTCCAACATGTCTAGATATGAGTCATCGGTCACAGTTTCTTGTTCAAAGAATAAATGGCCCGTGAACTTTCTCGTGGGACACAGCAAAGAAAGCGTTAACTTTTGGAGAGTCACGCTGATGATCTATCTGTGAATGTGCTTTCTTTCTTTCCCAGATACGGACATTGTGTTTGTTCACCTTGCCATGGAAAGCGGTTTCATCACAGAAGATGAGTCTTTGTACAAAACCACCTTCCTCCATTTTCAACCGCATGTCTTCACAAAGGTTACGCCTTTTCACTTTGCTGGTGTAAGGGCCTGCATTAATTCTACTTCGTACTGTTTAAAATATAGCCACTTACGCAACATCTGTATTCTATGATATGTCCAATTTCCTACTTGCCTTACTAAGTGACTTGCGAGGACTTCGCTGAAACGCCATGCGCACTCTTTCAACGTTTGCATCAAACATGAGGTCAACCATAACTCTTGCCTTTACACAAGCATCCAGTTTCCACGAACTATCGGTACCACCTATTTACGTTATTCTTATTGGTGGGTCTTCCCTAAATCGTGCACGAAAATCATGCTGTACTGTAACCAAGACCTGGGCACCTCAAGACGGAGCACATGGAAAGCCTTTTCCTGTTGTGACACCATTTCGGAAACTGACGCTGCTGCCCTGCAGTAAGCTTGATAAACAAACATCAGGTAGCGAATGAGAAACTTGGACAGTTGCTACTGCTTACGGTGTAGGTTTCATCCGTGTAAGGTAATAAATAGAATTGTTATTAATTTTCAAAACCGTACTATTCATTTATAAAAATTATATATAAGCACTAACTCAAAGGCTCCACAAAATTTGACACAAATATTTTAGGAAAAACCAGGTTCATAGCTAAGGGGTGCTCGGGGAGGTTCAGCCCAACGGCGACCACCTTCAATCCCCTGAACCTTTCATTTCTTTCCTCGTGTTTATATATATACATAAATATTAGCTCAAGTTAACCCAGCCAAAAGTGGTATTTGCTCTGCCCTGTCTTAGTGTTTTGGCTACGGGCCTGGAAAACACATGCGTGTGTTTCGTAACTTATTCATTGTGCTTCTGAATACACTAGTCGTAAAAAAATTTTTTTTCAAATTCCTGAAAACTATTCGTCGCATTTCGCGACGAACTTCAGTGTGAAAAAGAAATATAGCGTCAAATCTAAATCTTACCACGCAAGTTTTCAAGTGCACACAGGACAGGGATTGTTCTCACAAAACTAACTGAAAATAATAATGAAATGTTAGATGTATACGCACTCGAGCTTTGCGTACAAGACCAGCGTTCGGTTCCTGACAGGAGCTCATATAATTAGGATTCCAAGTTAAGTTCGGGAAGCTGGTGGGTATTCTTGTGCTGGAAGATGAAAACAGAAAAGGAAAGAGGAAAGAATAAGAAGATAAAAAGAGAAAAATTCTGATATTCTATTGCATTTCTTAAATGATAATAGGCCCCTATATTTTCATAAAGCAGAGAGTGGAAAATACAAAGTTTGGGCAGACTTTACCACGTAAAGTTTCGGAACTGTAACGCTGAGGACTTTTTAAGTGACGAAAAGGAGCGTTTTTCACATTTCTTATATCACAAATCTGTGCTATTTTTCACATTTCTTATATCACAATTCGTCAGCGTTGAGAATTGTGTGACAAGAACTTAGAACTGGGGTTAGAATTCTAGAACCTCCCTGATTCCTAACATTCATTCAATATTACATTTTTTTCTATGAAAACAAAGAATGAAAAAAGAGAAACAAACACGAAAAAAATAATTTTTATTTAATGTCAATTTTCAAAACTTTCAGGAACTAGCGGAAATTCCCCGGACCGCGCTAAGCCAACGCGGTATTCCATTCCTCTACATCCCCCTGTAGTGAACTTAAAGAAACACTCTCACTGACTTTCAAAACTCGGAGTCCTTTGTTAAGCATTGGTCCACGTATTACACAAGTTTGGTGTTGAAAGATACGGAAAACTCTAATACAATGCAAATGCACTCTAAGTACACTGCTTCAGATTTCACACCAATACAAAATTTCCCGCTTGACGAGGAATTCCACTTACACTTGGCAACGCTGACTGCAGAAAATCTGACAGGTGAATCATGATACTTCTCCATACAATGCAACAGCGCACGTGCGGGAGCGTTAGCACAAATCGGTAAATGCGAATAGCTTCCGTTGATACATATTGGCTCCCCTCTTGCCTCTGTCCCGCTCAGATACCCAGCACTTTCAGTGCTCCTATTCAAATCTGAGAAAGTGGGAATCCCACTATGAAGAATAACGAAGAGGATTTACACTAACAAGGGACATCACCCAATTGTCCGGCTTCGATCTCAATGCAATTTTTCTAGCTGATAGAGGACATATATGTATTATTTGTGATGACAGAAATTTTTGCCATGGTGCATGTTTTCCATTTTTTAAAAAAAAAGTAATTTTTAAGAGTTGTGATGTGGTTATTAGAGATTACTGCAGAAGTCCCTTACTAACCTTTGTAAACGGAGCGTTAATGAAAGAACAACCATGCAGATACATATAAGGCCTAGGGGAAAGTTGTATGGTAGGTATGACCCTGACGGCAGCAATCTTGAAATCCGCCATTTTGAATTAAGGTCAAGTTTTTTAAATGGTAATAGGGTAATATGATACATAATTTCGGGCTAGAATTTAATCAGGAAGACAATGGTGAAGCTAATTTTGAGATACACCCATTTGGGGAAAAGTTAAATGCCGGACGATTGGGTGATGTCCCTTGTAAGTAATAAGAGTAAATGACTAATTTTAATGTGCATCTTCCCATGCGAAATTGCGAATATCCACAAACTGCTTGTGCCCATGACGGACCGTACATGTGGTTCGCACTTCATAATAACTCACTTGTACTGAAACTGTTTCTTCAATAAAACTTTCACTTGTCATGGAATGCTTATAGAAGATGACAAGTTTCAAAGTCTTTATTTTCAAGCTGTGACACTTGAAAGATCCATAGAGTTCGTTCAGTTCATTGGTTGGTTGGAATTTATAGTTTCTTTTCAGCGCAAACTGTGCGCCAAAAGCGCGCTAATCACTAGATCATCAGGGAGGATCTGATAAGTTCGGTATACACTTACGTGATTAAGTGAATGTGATATGTATCACATTAACGGGCTATCTGAACTATATATATATATATATATATATATATATATATATATATATATATATATATATATATATATGATCCAGGATTGTCTGAGGGAGGGATGCACCAATAACTACCAAAATAACCAATGAAACTCTTCAAAGTGACATGTGACAATATTCTTTACCCCTGACAACATTGATGCATAGAACAGAGGAAAGTTTTAAAGAGGGTCGCAAGCTTGCAGGGGGAAAAAATGTTCTCTTCTCCTGGCTTCTGGTTTTTTCGTACTTGACAAATGTTATATTGTTTTGCTTGGTGAATCATTTTCCTTCAACCTTTAGCAAAAACACTTAAACTATTGCTTTTGCAAAGCTCTACCTTCTTCTACGGCCCAAACGGAATAGTGTTGCTATTTTCACTGCCAGCTTCTCATTTTAGATAGTGTATATTTACAACGAAGGGGGGGGGTGCACGTGCACCTTTGCACCCCCCTAAATCCGGCCCTGTATATATATATATATATATATATATATATATATATATATATATATATACTTTTGATAGAAGTGCTCCCCCCCTTAGGGGCATTTAGCCGACTAAGTGCATAACCTATGGCTATCTTCAGATAGATACTATTCTGAAGTCGCAAAACGAAATATACAGCATGTAAATTGTTCTTTCAGAGAAAAGTGGTGTCGTCCTTAATAGTGTTTATAAATGTATATTCCTATATACTATGTATACTTCGTATCACCCTTGACTTTATTTATGTTGTGGTTGTTACTTCTGTTTCCATCGTTGCTTTCCTTGTGAAAAGCGTGTGACTGCCTCTCGGTTCCCGTGCTGCACGCAATTCTCAGCTCTTGTTAACGTCCTCTGTTGTCAATCACTCCGGGCAGATGGCAGTCGCGACGGCCTCTCAAATTAGATTCGGCCTTGTCCCACGACAGCTTCGATTAGAACAATTAAGTCCCTAGGAAACAGGAGAGTATGTACGGCATTACCACCGGTTCGATTGGAAGGTTAGTGGCAGCTTGTAGTACCAGTTTGAGCGAAAGAGAGAGAGAGAGAGAACTCAGTCTACTAAATGAAGAGGGGAAAAAAGCACACAAATAGGCCACTTCATTCGCTTCCTTGCTAAAAGGTGACGTCGACGGGAGAAAAACAAGTGGCGATCAGTTCCCGCATTTAGCGAACGAGCAATCCATTAGTTCTTGTATGTTCTTCCTCGGCTACAACACTGCCCCCTCGTGTTATTTTTCAAAATAAGAGTTCTTTTGTCCCGCTCAACATCTTGGCGCTTAATTCATTACTGTCCTACGACGTTTCCAAACGACAATATGGGTTTGTTCTTTTCATTATCACCTTTTAAAAATTTTTAAAATCGTGTTATTAAAGTTCTGTGTTTATACATTTTTATGAATATAAGATTATGCTAATGGAGTGTAAGTACGAACTCCATAGAGAGTGGTAAAGAAAATATTTAGAAATAAATTCTTTCAGCACTTGCAAAATTATGTATATTGAACCATAACATAGGCGCTCTCTCGTTCTGTAGCTACCAATATAAACGTTAATTTGTAATTGCAAGCTATTGAACTTATATTGAAATGTGATACTTAGAACAATTTAATTTGATCTTCTTATCACAACCGAATGGCCGAGGTTTCTTTCACTTCGTAATATGAAGGTAACATGTTGAACTACACATCGTTCAGCTAGTCATGCAGACCACTTTTTAAGGGTTTTTCCTCAGTCGGATCTAAATGCCGTAGTATCTTGATATTGAAGCTTTGTTGTTGAAATCCAGAATGTAAAATCAGATCTCGTTAAGAGATAATAAAACATTATTATTCATTTAAAATGGCATGTCTTTCAGACTAGTAATTTACGAAGATAATTATCACACCAGGCAGACGGCCTTACTTTTTTTTTTTTTTAACGAGTTTGGTTTATCAAAACTTTTTTATATATTTATCATGTCCATCCGCCCGGAAGGAAAAATTTGGAGAACTACTTGATCAATCATCATCAAAGTTCGTCAAAATGAAGAGAGTCAAAAGTAAAGAATTCAGTTCGTTTTTCGATCGGCTTGAACATTGATCACTATAGAGCAAATACGATCTTAGATAGTGAGATATGATTTTCTGCAATTGATTACATTTTATCTCTATCCTTAACTCTCTATTCAAACCGGAAGTGGTTGAAAATCTCTACAACTTCCAGTATTTGTCTACATATAACAAAGACGATAACAGATAGAGGGAAGCTATCTTTTGGAATCGATTTAGCGTTCTAAGAATATGTACAGTCAGCGACTGTAAAAAGTGGAGGTTGGATACATAAGAAATGATAGCTTTTTCCAGTAGCAGAATAGTTTCACTGTATGCCTGATAGTTGGACAACCAACATGACAGCAAATACATGCCCGAAAACATAACATGCCAGGATATTCCTCCATTTGGAGGAAAAAGTATTACTATCTGAGAGCATCACTTAGAGAAACAATCACGAGATAAATCTGCAAAAATTCCATTCACTTTAAGATCAAAGAGATAGAAATTAATGCAAAGGAAACGAAAAGAATAATACTCATCATGCAGAGACCGAAAAAGTATGTAAAGCTAAACAAAATGAGAAAAGAAGAAAAGAGGGAAAGGAAAGAGCAAAAGACATGGGAATAAATTAAATTTTAACACTTAAGGATAAACAGTCTCCGTCTTTCCCCCTGACCCCTGTACTGTCTTGGTTTTTCTCCCTTCATAGGATAAATCTCTTTCAGTATCAAACGCGAACATCAGTTATAGTTTTTAATTCCTTGAAAAAAAATGTAACTCAGTCTAGGCTCAGACTCGAACACAGAATCCTTAGAACGACAGTCACACACGATACCCACTTATCTACACAGGCTCTATCAAATGCCTTTATAAATAACCCATTACACGCGCTGTTATCAAACGTGTTAAATCAGCCATTGTCGGTGAGTTACTCCAGTTACACACGAAGTTTAAATTCTATTTACGGCCTTTAGCCATCTACGGCAACAGGCCCCATGTTTTCATTAAAAGCATTTGTTCTGTAGATTAAAATCAAGAATATATCAATCTATTATGAATTAATTTCTTGGGTGCACCAACACACACACACATACATTATATATATATATATATATAATGTTATTGATTAAGGATTAAATGAGTTATTTCGTAAATTTACGAAACGGGTCTTGAAGGAGGTCGTCGCAACAGTAATGACACCTCGTAGCATTGTTACGTAACACACGCAATATAAATAAAGCTTCAAAACCGGAAGTTACAAGTTCTGCCGTGGCTAAGTCGCAAGGATGTCTGATTCTTGCGTGGAGCAACGCGGGTTCAAATCTTGGCTGGTGCACTTTCAATTTTCTTTCTCTCAAAATACATTCATGTATGTTTTGTATTTGTCACTAATATTTGCTTTATTGCATTTTTTGTAAATTAACTTAAATTTTTGGAGGTTAAGTAAAGTCAGGAAGGTTAAGATAAATATATGACTGCTTTATACGTGTGTGCACTCCAGAGATGCAGTGAGTCAGTGAGTCAATTTGTCAAGATTTGTAAGTGGGTCGTGGATCAATAGGATGTGACTCACTGTGACTCACTCTAAGCCAAAAACCCATTCTGACCCACGCTGACCCACTGATCCACTCTGACTCACCAACCCATTCTGCTCAGTGCATTGAAGACAGCTTCTTCTGAGCACTTCTCTACCTTTTACTTTCAAGGCCTCCCTTTTTGTTGTTTTTTCATTTGTTTCTATTTAAGAAAGAACTTCAGGCACTCTTGCAGAACTCCAGGCAATTGACCATATTTGGTTTTGTAATAATAGCAATAGGACTTGACTTTTCAAACACATCCTGTGAGCTTTTAGAAGAGCTAACTACTGGAAAAAATTGTGAATCACCTGTAATGTATGAATTATTATATAAAAAAATTGAATATAACTGTGTGTGTGTGATCATCATGATCATATTGCAAAGTCAACTGAAATGACATTTGGCATATACATAGTTTGGCTCTGATCTCATTATCATTTTTTAAAACTCTTTTATTGGGGGGGGGACATTTTCTATATATAGGGTTGATTTCTAAAAATAATCGAAAACGATCGATATTAGTTCAGAAACAAATTGGAAAGCAATTATTGAGAAATAAAAACTACAGTTTTACGCATTTTACATCTACTGGTTTTTATTATAACAACTGCTGAAACTTGTGTTTATATATGGAGCGTTCACAGCATAAGGGTATCACGTGATAAAGTTGTGAGGAAAATGGACATACAATTTGTACTGTAAGCTTAATTACGTGAGAATTTTAAATTTGCACGGGATGCTTAATTTTATGGCCAATTTTAGACTTCTCTTTACTTTGGTCTACTTTACCTTGATTTGAGACTTTCAATTTTCATCCTATTTTCCACTGAAAATGTCTGTAAGTCAACAAAGAAATAATTATATATGATAATTAAATTTAAATTCATCGCAATTTGGCCCATGACAAACACTTTATCATTGTATATCGTAAAGATCAAATCCACCGGTATTGTAACAGAGCGGTGCTTGAGCGTTGAACCGTAGAAATTCAAACTCCGATAATTGATAATTTCACAACCTTGTTTTATTACAATTGTAAATTTTATTATGTTTTGAAGAGAGTGTGGATCATGGGTAAGAGTTTATGACGATGGGTTTTGGTGGGTCGGAGTTGGTCACAAAGGTTCAGAGTGGGTCATAGTGGGTGGTGGGTCGCAGTGGGTCACATACTGTTGAACCACTGACCCACTCCAACTCTGATTAAAGCTTCGACATTTGAGGCTAACACGTTCTGCCAGGGGACCTTTTTTCTTTCAAAATGTATTTTATATGCTCATATTTATTATTATTAATTACTTTCTTGCATTTTTTCCTACATTAGCCTATCTTAGATTAGTGACCGCTGTTTAGGATAGATTATATAAAGTCAAATACGGTTATGTATGTTTACACTTTCGTTTCTTTCTTTCAAAATACATTCCTATCTGTTCACGTAGTCCAAAAATAGGCATACACTTTTGTATTGATCAACTATAACATTCTAGTTTATGAGTTTATTTGCTTCGGCTCTTCTGAGCTTAAGATGTAAGTAAAAACATATTAAAAACAAATAATAAACTAAGTCTACCTGATGGATAGAAATAAGAAATTTTATAAAATGGAATGAGCTGATCAGTACGGTACTGTATACTTATTTTTGGGCCACCTTGTATATTACTAATAATTTATTTCTTGCATTTATTAATAACAAGCTGAAATACCCACTTTTCGCATGGGTCAGATAAAATATCCATGTAAACAAACTGAACAACGAAACGAGAAGATATCGGTCATTTTGTACTACTTTTACATATCCCGGTAAATGCCCCCTGAGACCCCCTGGTTCGAAATTTAAAAGAACGCCTGTCGCCCGCAGGCGATTGGGCTGTATTTGGAAGTCAGCGCCTCTGGAAGAATCACCTTTCATCTCAGCTACCGTGAAAACTAAGGATTTACACTAATATTGACCAAGGGCTCCTCCGTGGCTAAGCGGTTAGCGTAAGCGCCTTTGGCGTAGGAGGCCCGGGTTCAATTCCCAGAGGGAGCTCATGTGATTCGAATTCCACGTTAATCAGTAGGTCCACGTCTCATATAGCCTCGCTGCTGAAAAGGGACGTTAAACTCAAAATCAACTCAACTAATATTGGCCATTTTGAAATATTTTTATATATTTCGGTACCCCATCCCCGGGTGACACGGACCCGCATACAATGGTAGCCAAAGTCATCGCTAATGGAAGGGTCACCATTGATCTCAGCGACCGCGATAACTATGAATTCAACACAAATATGGGTCATTTTCTAATATTTTTACATGTCCCGGTAAACGCTCCCTTCCCCTGAGAAACTGGTTCGAATTAAAAAAAACGCTTTGTCCTGGTCTGGAGCCTGAATAAAGGTATCCGTGACCAAAATTTAGTAACTTTCCGTCAACTCGTCTGATTCCCAGGCCGCACACAGACAAACACACAAACAAACTCGTATTTCATACACACAACTGACACAACAACCCAGAGCATTTTTTTTTTTTTTTTTTTTTTACACAGCACAGCGTTCTTTGCCATAGAACGTTACTATGTTGCTTCCACCCAGTTAAGCCTTCAACTAAGTGCCTGAGGCGTTAGTCTTTTATACGTAAACACGTCTGTTGTATTTTCCTCTTCTATCTATCGAAGTAATGGGTCAGCTATTTTGTTTATGTATTGACCTTGAAGAACCAACAAATGGATTTTCATGAAGTCACAAGTCCCTTTGGTCCGTGAAGTTGATATACAGTAGAAATGACCTATGCATTACTCACCCGTTGTGAAATAGAAAGATTATGTTGATTTTATTTGAACACCCACAAATCTGTTATAGCAAGAGGCCTTTCCAAAACTACTTCCAATCTGGATTAAATTTCACGGCTAACTTTTTGAATTATACACAAGAGTATCATTGATATGTTAACTAACTAACTAACTAACTCTATGGCCTATGGAACCCGGAGGTTCAGTGCCGTGTTCACAAAAGCTCTCCACTGACTTCTATCCTTAGCTAATTGCATCCAGTTTCTACTTTGTATTCCTATCTCTGCGAGATCCATCTTAATATTATCCTCCCATCCGCGCCTAGGTCTTCCTAATGGTCGTTTTCCTATGGGTCTACCAGTCAAGACTTTGAAAGCGTTTCTACTTTCTTCCATTCTAGCTACATGACCTGCCCACCTAAGCCTCCTAGACTTGACGACCCTAACAATGTTGGGTAAACCGTATAAACTATGTAGTTCCTCGTTATGAAGCTTCCGCCATTCCCCATTCTCGTTCCTCTTGGATCCGAATATTCTTCTCAGGATCCTGTTCTCAAATACTTTCAGTCTATGTTCTTCCCTCAGAGTAAGCGACCATGTTTCGCAACCATACAGAACAACAGGCATGATTATCGTTTGACAGGGGGGGGCGAGTAAGACCGTTCCCGTATTTTTTTAAGAGATGTTCAAAATATTTTTCAGTTGAAAAGCAACACTGTGGAGGATCAAGGAGCAGAATTGTCTTCAGGTGGGCAGATTTGAGGCTTATTCTGAAGGGAAGGAGATGAGATTCATATTACGGTAAATGAATTTGATTTCTGAGGTGAACCTGTTGTATATTATATGGTGATGTAACTGAAGTGGCAGTCGGACACAAATCATCACATTTCTTTAAAAAAAAAAATCAAATCGTGTTAGTGACCTTCGTTTACTCCACATACCGTATCATCTGGCATATCATTGCAGGTTAAAAGTAGGATCAATCGGCAAAAAAAACTGCAAGTTGTGGTCTTAGTCTGGTTTTGAGAAAAATGAAATGAAATCTTTAAGTTTTACGTCCTACGGTTATGCCCGTTAGGCTAAAGGAGGCTCTGATGATGGGAAATGAGTGAAATGTTGGAATGAAGTGGGAGGAAACGGGAGAATCCCGAGAAAACCTACGAGCACGGTGTTTGTCCACCACAAAATCCACACGGCGCGAACTGGGATCGAACCAGAGACCCCAAGCACTAGAGGTGAACGCTCTACCACGGAGCCACCACACTCCCTTAGTCTGTTTTTGATGCTCTGGACTCTAT
Organism: Thermobia domestica; assembly: GCF_964235325.1. Taxonomy (NCBI): domain Eukaryota; kingdom Metazoa; phylum Arthropoda; class Insecta; order Zygentoma; family Lepismatidae; genus Thermobia; species Thermobia domestica. The sequence continues at coordinate 171,160,452 of NC_137454.1, read as the reverse complement.
CGCCTAGCACGCCCGTCTACACCATGACTCATACGTCTATCATTCAGTGCAGGCACGTATGCAGGTTTTCTTTTCAGAAGGGGACCAACATGAATCCTCGTAAGCACGTAATTCTAATGTTTCAAAATTATCTATAATAACAATAATAATAATAATAATAATAATAATAATAATAATAATAATAATAATAATAATAATAATAATAATAATAATAATAATGCAACAGTTCTGTATTTCTCTTAAACGTTTTCTTACTTTTCACTTATGAACCGATTTACTTCAAACAAACTGCATTGTAGCACAAACGAAATCAAAAAAATATTTTTGAGACACATGTAAGGAAAACTGTCTGCTACGTATATCAAATGGCAAATGGCTATCATAAAAAAATAGCAAATGGCAATGAGTGTATCGTTCTAATACATTAATGTTATAAACAGACCGGAATCGAAATTGTAATCCCATTTAAAAGTGGAGGCGCGGTGGCTCAGTGGTAGAGCGTTCATCTCCGGTGCTTGGGGTCCCTGGTTCAATCCCAACTCGCGCCGTGTGGACTTTGTGGTGGACAAACACCGTGCTTGTGGGTTTTCTCGGGTTTCTCCCACTTTCTTCATTCCACTATTTCACCCATCTCTCCCCATCACCGTCTTCTTTAACCTAATCGGCATAACCGTGGTACGTAAAACTTAGAGATTTCTTTTCCCATTTAAAAGTGTTCTTTAATTCCACCTAGTTACAATGGCATTACGGTATGTTCTTAGAATCATAACAACAATGTATTGCCCACAGTTTGGACACTGCCCCAAAGTAATCTGATATAAAAGAACCTCAAAAGGGAAAAAGGTTCAACAAGTGCTTGAGTTTTGGAAGGGGACAGCTTCCAGGACCTCACGCTCGATACGTCCCTGATTCAATGCATTATATTTATTTCTTACAAAACATGATTATTAGATGCGCAATATGTAAAATTATATCATAGTTTGACTTTTAATAGATCTTTTCTTAACACATCCATAAATTCCGGCGTTCTGCCTGCCTGTTTTATGTCGGATAAGCGAAACTCTACTGTATTTCCCAAGATAGCTTATACACAGGGGCTAGAAGTCTGCACGGATCGGAGTTTGTAGCTCGGACAGGCCCGGTCCCTTGAATCTATCAGCATTAACGCATTAAGGGCGCAGTCAATGGATCCCAGGCTCCGAGACCCCAAACTCAGGGGGCCCCTTAAAATCCCTTTGTTTAATACTAAAATATAGCATTAAACTTATATTATAGACAGACCTATGCTAAATTTCTTTCGGCTCGTTACGCTCGCGGTATCGCTAGAATTAAGTCTATCCATCAGCAGTATTTAACTGTTAATAATGAATATAATTATTTAACTGTTAATAATTAATGTAACTAAACCAATTATTGTAAACTCGGAGCACATTAAAATATTACAGCATAGTTCTCGGTGGTTCGATAAGCCTATGAGGCAGTGGAAGGCAGCAAAGAAAATTTATGAGCTGAAACTATTCTTAACATAGGGCCCCCTTAAAATAGTCGGCTCCAGGTCCCCAAAAGCCTTAATCCGCCCCTGCCTATAAGCAATATTTCACGAAAAGCTGATATTTTTTAACAAATGTGTTCGTCATCAAGTTTTCATAAAGTAGTCCCTTTCTCCTTTAAATAATTTCAGATTCCACAGTGTTTCAGTAGTAGAGAGTTCACCTCTGGTGCATAGAGTCCTTGGTTCGATCCCTGCTCGCGTCAAGTGAACCTTGTACTGGACAAACACCGTGTGCGTGGGTTTTCTCGGGGTTCTCCCGTTTTCTTCCACTTTCCTCATTCGACCATTTCATTTATTTCTCATCATCACTGTTTCTTTTAACCTAGCCGGCATCAACGTGGGACGTGAAAACTTAAAGATTTCATTTCAAATAATTTCAATCAAAAAACAGTTGCAGGACATATTAATTTCGAATAAAACAAACTACTATATAAAATTCTGAGTATATTATTCTTTTTAATGAAATTCTCGCTGACCTTATTTCTGAGTCGAAGGGTAAAAAGACTAAAGTCACTCTCTTATTATTATAGATCCGTTTCAATTGAAGCAGTTGAAATAGTTCGGAAAAAATAAAAAGCCATACCTATATTCCAGTGTGCCACAATCGGTATAACGGGGCACACTGGTGTGTCCAGCAAAGTGAACAGTGTGACGCAAACTTGTTCCTATTATTTGGAAGAATATTTGTCGAGTTCCTGGTATTTATTATTATTATTATTTTTATTATTATTATTATTATTATTATTATTATTATTATTATTATTATTATTATTATTATTATTATTATTATTATTATTATTATTATTATTGCTGTTGTTGTTATCAACTATCCTTCCGTGGATCAACTGTCTGTATACAGTTAAGCAACCACAAGTATCATATTGAGGGAATGAGTATAATTTTTCCCTTTAATAGTAACAGAAAAGTCTATTTGCTTGTATATTTTGCCGAAAATAACTGCATCCGTCTAGAAAGTTAGGACTAACAACAAAGGGATCCGATATTCTGACCACACACCACCCCAAAGTCGTGAGTCCCACAAGTTCTCTTCTACGCCTTGGGACAATAAGGGCTGTTGCGTTCAGGGAGAGAAGGAAACAACTTAATTCCATTGCAGTTATATGCTTTAATAAATGTATATGTCCATTGCAATTATATGTGATCGTTTCGTTTTCTGTTTATTATTATTATTATTATTATTATTATTATTATTATTATTATTATTATTATTATTATTATTATTATTATTATTATTATTATTTATACATTTTTCAACACGATTGCCATGTGTATGGTATTCCATACACGCGGCTCTCCCATGCAGCGCCGCGTGATGATTTTCTATACACAAATAATATATTCCAAGTTTGTTGTGTTCGTTCTATAAGTGTGTATGTAATTAGATACATATGGCGTAGAAATCAAAATTTAATGTCCACGCCACGTATATGCAAAACCACACACAAAGGAACTTATGAACAAACATTGAGTTTGAGTTTAACATCTCGTGCAGCAACGAAGCTATATGAGACGTCGACCTAATGATTAACGTGGACTCTGAACCACATGAGCTCTCTCCGAGACTCCCACGCCAAAGGCGCGTCCGCTAACCGCTTAGCCACGAAGAAGCTCATGAACAAAGACACTTATGGGCTAAAACAAATGCGAAAACAAAGATGTGTGATGTGATTTTGAGTTCATCGTCTCTTTTAGCAGCGAGGCTATATGAGACGTGGACCTACTGATTAACGTGGAATCCGAACCACATGAGCTCCCGCCGGGCGGAAACAAAGAATTACTGGCGGATTGCTGTCCGTGATACACAGGTGATAACGGTCAACAGTTTTAAATTTAAACAAATATAGTTTTAATTAAGCACGAATTTAACTTACAGTGTACAGTGGGGAAGGCACAGTCGTTTACAAGGATCGTTTTCTTTAGAATATCAAACTCCGTCAAATACCCTGCAAACATGTCAGCAAGCCCCGATCAATATTAAACAGGTATTGTGTTGCAATGTTCATTTCAATGTTAACCTATGTAGGCCTACGGACTTCAATACTCGCCCTCAAACGAAGGTGCACACTATCCATGATTTGCAGTATTAAACTCTCTCTTGCCCTCTGTGTTCTTTTAACACGTCTCCTAGCGATTACAACATTTTTGGTATCTCAATCACTTCTTCGTAGGATAGTGAGTGGCCATTGATTAACCTGTCATTGAATTTTTCACTTTTTTACCTTTGAAATTGACAATAATCGTTTGGACATTTCAGTTGCACCTACCTAATATTATCAACGTTTCTTCGATAATTTCGTAACATTGTATTATTTCTTTGTATTATTGATTAGTTTGGTCAGGCTTATTTAAACACTATTTCTCTGCGCCGACGTGTCACATCTCTTGGACAAAAATACACTAGCTCTCACTGGAAATCAAATCCAGAATCAATGCACTTGAACCATTTGACCACAACAAGGTACATTTAAAAGGAATTTTCGATTTTGTTTCGAAAATTGTGATTAGGAAACATTTAAAAATATATTCAAGAAATGGCACGGAGCAAACGCACTGTACTTTCTCGCTCGAATTTCTTACACTGACTCATATTAGGCTGCAGCTATTATTGAAACATTTATTTGGGAAATTGCCAATAAAATAACGTGTTTTGGAAAACTTATTAGAAGAAACTTTAGGCCCAAAAGTAAAGTACCCATTGGTCATATTTCCGTTAGAAATAACTTAAGCCATATATTACAATTATTAAGGATATAATTGTATGTGGACTATAAGTAAAAGCGTCTGAGTAATTTCTGAGAAAATCATGAAAAACGTCACCCCAAGAATAAATGTCCCTTGTGGATCTTTTCAGGACAAACGAGCTATGCTATATTGTTAGTGTTTTCATAAAACATTTATTTATGAAATACGAACACAATCGCGTGAGTCGTCCTTGAGAAAATCGCAGGGTAAAACTTAATGTCAAAAGTAATATACCACCTCTAGATTTTCAGGATGAGGGAATTATACCATATAGCTAGGTTATTTATGTAACATTTATTTATGAAATATGAACAACAAACATCTCCTGAGTATTTTTTGGGAAGGTCATTGGGAAGAACTTACCGTCAAATGTAAACTTTTCTATCTGTAATTTTGATGATAAACTATTTATGCCATATTGTAAATTATTTATAATCTGGACCAAGTATATCGAGTAATTTTTAAGCAAATCGTCAGGAAAAATTTCACTGTCAAAGTAAACTATCTCTTTTCGGTTTTTCTTTTCGGGACAAGTGAGTTATACCATACTGTGAGATTATTACAGAATATATTTTAACTGAAATTACAACAAATTTGTCTCAGTTATTACTGAGAAAATTGTAAAAAAAAAAGAAGTCAATTCTTGAGAAAACGTCTCCTTCTGTATGTTATCGGGATAAATGATTTATGCTGTATGTTAATTTATTAATGAAACATTTCTTTACGAAATATGAACACAATTGCCTGAGGCGTCAATGGTAAAATCATCAGGAGAAAGCTACTCCTTTTGAATGTTTACATGACGAACGAGTTGTCATATTGTTAGGTTATTAATGATACGTTTATTTATGAAATTTGGTTGAGAAAATTGTGCAAAAAGATCGCATACTACACAATAAATTACACCATATGTATTTTTTCAGAAAAATGATTGATACTACGGTGGAGAGTTGCTAATAAAATATATAGTTATAAAAATAAATATAATCGTCACAGCTGTTTTTTTTTTTTGACAAAACTGAATTATTTTAAATGTTCATCCTTCAGTAAACTATCCTTACTTTTAGGTGTCAAAGGATATAAAATTCGAAACGATAGTATGTTATTAAAACGTTATATCTAGAATTCGTTCCAGATACATTCAACAGTATGGCCTCTAATTCAGTGCATGTAAAACCGTGACGAACCGACAGACAAATAGATGGGCAGACATGGAAAAATAATTTTTTCGATATGTAGGGGTCATGTAACTTGAATCCATTGAAATCTCGTATTCGATTTTTATAACTATCACCACACTTTCTTCTTTCGTCGCTCGAATGTGAAAACGAATAGGCCTACACCGACACGCAAAGTGATAATTTGTAATCCGCAAAATTTAATTTGTTATGTTTAATGTGCTGTCACGCTAGAAAAAAACTTATGCCTGTTACATCATTTTATTATCAGTTTTTCACGCTACTGTATAATTCAGAAGAACGTTATGATTATAGTTAATATCCATGGCATATTTTGGAAGCATTCGTGTTCCTCACAAATAGAGCTGTATAATTTAGTTTTGTTTAAAGAAAGCATTCTTTATTCCTTACACAGACTTATGATTGCATTTCTTGCACTTGTGGATATGAAAAAAAGGAGAGACAGAGAGAGTCAATACTCTAAAAAGAAACACACACACACACACACAAACACTAGAACAATAATTTAACATCAGCTTTTTTTATGACAATGAGCTATTGTTCTTCTTTCGCTGTGACTGTCAGGCTGCAAATCGGGTATTTTTTTCTGTTCCTGACTCGAAGTGAGTTGAAGTTTCTTCTGCTATGCAAAAACGGAGAGGGGAGGAACAGGCATACCATACCATAAACTGAAAACAATAGCTATTACTAACAGTACCCTAATTCTGAATAAATATGCCATTAGAAGAAACAAAGTTATTTTCTTATTATATTCTTTTTGTTCCTATTAACATAAAAATTATACACTTTCTATAATGTTTTGTAAAAAAAAGTAAAATGGATGGCATGGGGTGGGATTCGATCTGGTGTCAAAACAGTATAAGAACCACTCTATCCACTTGACCACAGATACTACGTTTTTTGCCTGTCTTTTAACAAATAAATCTCATGGCTATAGAGCATGTCACTTCCAAATTTAAGAAAACAGTTTTCCTATTTATTTCTATATTTCCGTTCAACATCTTGGTTACAGAAGCAAATTTATATTTGGTAGACAATTTACACTCTAGGTTTAAAACCAATAAATGCAACATTTTACTCCACTTTCTAGTTCCTTGATTCAACTTCTGGATACTACGATACTCTCAATCGTGAAATTCGCTTTGCAGTCATGCTCTGCTGCTGCAAAATTCTCTCGAAAGCATTATTGCCAGTATACACAAAACCGAGCATAATTTTGTTTTTTGTTATATTTTTATTATTTTATTATCTTTTTTGGAAATATCTTCTTGGATAGATTGCTTTCTATTATCTCCACTTACTAATAACTGAATTTTACCCATAAACGTAAGGAAAATGGAATAATTGCGAAAAATCGTTTGTTACAGTATACGCGCATTTTTTTTTTTCCATGAGGGTACGTCTGTATTATACAAATGAAAAACACATTGTTTAACGTAAAGGAAATGGTTGAACCGTTCGGTGTGAAGTTTTTAACATAGTTAACACCTACCTCAAACTGGGTTGTTGTCACGTCATATTTATTAAAGTGCGTATCCTAATAGAGGAGAGAGGGTTAAAAATACATAACAAAGTACTTCGCGTTAGTGAGATGAAACTTAGTACCGTAAGACTTTGTGTACTTTGCACAAGATTTAAGCCATTTTAAAGAAAATTGCATTTAAGTTACAAACGTAATTATTTAGAACACTGTATTTTAAACATATAATAGCTAGATATATAAGGAAAACATTAGTGCAAGTTCATTAGTAAACATTCAGTATAACCATAGCTATTGAAATATAAACTTTGGTGCAAAGTAACCCCATAGCTGGGGTCACTTTGCACAACGTGCAAAAAAGTATGTTCGACATACGAACATAACGTTTCCGTGCAATGTTTTCCCTTCAACATTTATACATTTTACTTTCTACACAAAACTGCATGCAGTCTACAAATATTGATATTAGAATAATGCTACTGGTATTAGTACTTAGTTTGAATTATCGATATTTGTAAAGAAAATTATGTATTTTCTGCTACCGGCACAGGAATCGCATTCTAATAGTTTAGCATATGTCCCACAAAAATGCCAACTCAGGGACAGAAAAAAATCCCCGTGAACTGATTTTCCTTGGTTGTTCCTTATGTCCAAGAATATCACCCCAACCGTAATTAGTGGGACATTTACGGGATTTGGGACTTTCAGAATGAAAATACCCAAATTGCATGATTTCCTTTTCAAAATCTAATGTTAGTCATTCCTATGCGTATAAGCGGAAGCCCCCGCCCCCAAAAAGTCTAGTCATTTCTATATATAAAAAAAAGAAGTATTTGTGGCTGAAGACTCTCTCAAACTACTTTTCTGAATCCGCCACTGTTCATAATTTATTTATCAACAAGAAATTCATTCCAACATATTCCTAAATAGGAAATTTACCTAAATTTAGAATGCAGTAGGTTCTAGTAGTAATTATTTCCTATCTAAGCGGTATTTTTGGACCGGTGCAAAGGAACCCCGAGTAGAGACTGAAACTGCCTTCTCCCAGTTTTACTTTTTTATGACTTTAAAACGTTTCACATTTCAATTTCAACTATTGCATCCAGGGACGTACACAGAGGGTGGGTCCTGGGGGTCCGGACCCCCGAAATCCTTACTTTTTGTAAATTTAGTCTAATTTTAGGGGCAATTTTACAATTTTTAATATAATTTAGCCTGAAATTGTGTTTGGACCTCCCCCGGAAAGGTTTGGACCCCTCCCGAAATAAATTCCTGCGTACGTCCCTGATTGCATCGAAGTTCCATTATCCACAGTAGTATTCTACGAAACTGACTTAACTTTGACGGAAAATCTTGTACGTGATATCTTTCAAATTTTGGCGGCCTTTACAGTGAGTGCTTTCCATACCTCTACAACAATGAACCCTCTCGGTAATTAGAACTGATGTTAACCGCCAACATTATAGCCAAAATACAGTTAGATGTTCTATCTTACGGTGCCAGTTGAAACTTCCTCTTTTCTGTTCATGGTTTTGCCGACAGAGGACTGTGAAACTCTTTTCATATTTTGTGCAAAGTAACCCCTGACGTGCAAAGTACGGTATATACATTCGGTATGGTACGGTTCAAACATTTTTTTATTCAGTAGTTAGCTCCTCTAAAAAGTCACAGGCTGCGTCTCAAAGCTAACTAATAAGTCCTATTGCTATTATTATAATTGCAAATATCAATATCTAAGATTGCCTGAAGTTCTTTTTTCAATAGAAACAAATGAAAAAAAGAAGAAAAAGGATGCCTTGAGAGTAAAACGTAGACAAATTCACCAGTGTTCAGAAGCTGTCTACAATGCACTGAGCAGAATGGGTCGGTGGGTTGTAATGCGTTGTTAAGTCAGAATGGATCGGTGGGCAGAGTAGGTCCCGGTGGTTCGCCGTGGGTCACGTTCTGTTGACCCGTGGCCCACTGACCCACTCCATCTCTGGACTGCATATACGGATAAAGCAATCATATATATGTGTCTTAACCTTCCTGACTTTATTTAAACTCCTCTAGTTTAAGATAATTTACAAAAAATGCAAGAAACCTATTATTAATAACATATATAAAAATATAGAAATGTATTTTGAAAGAAAAAGTTATCGGTGTACTCGAGACTCGAACCCGCGCTGCCCACTCCAGAAGCAGACACCTTACCGAATTATCCACGCCACAACCTGTGACTTCTGCTTTTGAAGCTTTATTTATATTGCGTGTGTTACGTAACAATGCTACTAGATGTCATTACTGTTGCGACGACTTCCTTCAAGACCCGTTTCAAAAATTTACGAAATAACTCATTTAATCCTTAATCAATAATATATATATATATATATATATATATATATATATATATACGTATGTACTATATATATATATATATATATATATATATATATATATATATATATATACAGTGGCGGCGATTGGACGTTAAAAGTGGGGGGCAAGACATGATCTGAATATTTCTATATCAATCTTAGTTTCCCTGGTTGTTTCTAACACTTTGACGAAAGGTTGTATAACTAATAGGATACTATATTTTTTCAGTTAAAGCACGATATATCGTATTTCATATTTTATTAAGTAAATTGACAAGGCTAGCGCAAATAGGTACTAGACCTTTGTACTCTTAAATAACGAAAATGTAAGAAGAGATTTGATTCCTTGCTCATGAACATCTTAAAATTCTGTCTGGAAAATTGTGTAATCAGATTATTTAATTACAAATTTACAAACCAAATAAATAGAAAGGATAATATTAATCATAGTAATGAATAACGAGTCTTGTTTTGTAGATGTTATACTGAAACTAGTGGTAATTGAACAATTTAATTTTTAATTCCAGACATGCTATTAAACGTATGTTATTACTCTTAGAAAATGAAAGACAGTAAATACTACAACCATATGCTACGACATTTAAGGCAGTATTTGCTTTTGCAGCTTCCCGAAACATGTTCGTTGCCATTAGGTGCAGTTTCAACTTTCTTGGAACACATCAAAACACAATACTTGGAATCACTTCACACTCCTGCTATACAAAATAATCCTAAAACCTAGAATTATCTTGAATTCACTAAAGTTAATTGTATATACACTTACACCCCTAAACACACACCACTTCACTCGTATATTACATTACAAAATAATGAAAAAGGTAGTTGTTGTTTCTTATTACGCTCTTTTTAATCAATATTCCTTACTTTAGAAAGAAGAGAAGCCATTTTAAGAATTGTCAATTTTTGTTCAATTAAAGAATAACTTGTGAAATACTTTTGTTTTTGCGAAATGTTCTCTCAATTAGTTTCAAAGCGGCTGACTAAGATATCGAGCCCTTATAAGAAGGGGATATAGAAGCAAAACCTGCTAAATCCAGTTTTGAATTTTGTCTGATAACGAAGAAAAAGTGATGCCTCATGTTTTCAATTGTTGAACAGCTATTTTTGTTTAGTGGTTGATTTCATTAATTTGTATTAAGTAGGGACCACTAAACTAGAAAATTGTTCAACAATTCTGAAACATAAGGGCATCACTTCTTCGTTTCCTGACAAAACTGAAAATGAATTTAACAGATTTGGCTTCTATATCTCTGGATTGAAAATATGCTCGAATTTTTGGATTGTTTTCCGTCGCACTTAAAACGAAATTCCTCTACCTTTCTTAACTTCACGGGAAAACAACCAATACGTACTCATGCACCGGCAAATATTATATAGCACCATTTTTCTATGAAACAGTAATGCATACAAAAACTTTATATTTCCAAATAAAACTACGATATATACATTAATGGGTTGCTTCAAAAAAGTGGGGGGCAACTGCCCCCTTTGCACCCTCTAATCACCGCCCATGTATATATATAATGTAATTATATATGTGTGTGTGTGTGTGTCTGTTGTGGGTTGTTTGTGTGTGTGTTAATCCACCCAAGAGATTAATTCATAATAGGTTAATTTATTCTTGATTTAATCTAAAAGAACAAACGCTTTTAATGAAAACATGGGGGCTGTTGCTATAGATAGCTAAAGGCCGTAAATAAAATTCAAACTTCAAGTGTAACTGGGGTAACTCACCGACAATGGCTGATTTAACACGTTTGATAACAGCGCGTGTAATGGGTTATTTATAAACGCATTTGATAGAGCCTGTGTAGATAAGTGGGTACCGTGTGTGACTGTCGTTCTAAGGATTCTGTGTTCGAGTCTGAGCCTAGACTGAGTTACATTTTTTTTTTCAAGGAATTAAAAACTATAACTGATGTTCGCGTTTGATACTGAAAGAGATTTATCCTATGAAGGGAGAAAAACCAAGACAATACAGGGGTCAGGGGGAAAGACGGAGACTGTTTATCCTTAAGTGTTAAAATTTAATTTATTCCCATGTCTTTTGCTCTTTCCTTTCCCTCTTTCCTTCTTTTCTCATTTTGTTTAGCTTTACATACTTTTTCGGTCTCTGCATGATGCGTATTATTCTTTTCGTTTCCTTTGCATTAATTTCTATCTATTTGATCTTAAAGTGAATGGAATTTTTGCAGATTTATCTCGTGATTGTTTCTCTAAGTGATGCTCTCAGATAGTAATACTTTTTCCTCCAAATGGAGGAATACCCTGGCATGTTATGTTTTCGGGCATGTATTTGCTGTCATGTTGGTTGTCCAACTATCAGGCATACAGTGAAACTTTTCTGCTACTGGAAAAAGCTATAACTTCTTATGTATCCAACCTCCACTTTTTACAGTCGCTGACTGTACTATCTTCTCTAAACTAGAAGTAACACAGATCAACTACGCCGGTTTTCACATTGATCACTAAAGACCAAAAATCATAATAGAAGCGGTTTCCTGTAATGAATTAAGTGTCCCAAAAATATATTCCGTCCTTAAAGTATCAGAAATCAATCACTCCGGTATTAACGTTGATCGTTTGTAGAGTAAAAACTTTAACAGCGAGATTGGTGTTCTGTATTCAACTAAGCGCCCCAAGAATATGTTCCATCTCCACTTTAAATCAGTAACTTATATTAGAACTGGAGCTGCCGGTTTTAACGTTGATCGCTATAGAACGAAAACCGTAATAAATAACAAGAAGCTGTGTTCTGTAATGAATTAAGCGTCCCAAATATATACTCCATCCTTATTGTAATCTCTCTTTATTGAAACTGAAAGTGACAGAAATCCACCACTTCGGTATTAAAGGTAATCGCTGTAGAGTAAAAACGTTAATGGATATAATAAGTTATACTCCCTTTCGCTCTAGTCTCTTTATACTAAAACCGAAGGTGATATAAATATACTACATCTTCCGGTTTCAATGAAATTGAGAAAATATAAAACCATAAAACCAAAATTCTTCACGTGGTGTACACGCGCCACTGCTATTTGTTTTTCTTTATTCACAATATCCAAAATGCGTGGATTTATTCAGATGATTCATATCACAAACTTTACTTTCACATTAGAGCCGCGGTGACTCAGTTCACCTCTGGTACTTGGGGTCCCTGGTTCGATCCCAGCACGCGCCAAGTGAACTTTGTGGTGGACAAACACGTGTGCGTGGGTTTACTTGGGGTTCTCCTGTTTTCTCTCACTTTCTTCATTCCACCATTTTATTCATTTCTCATCATCACCGTTTCCTTTAGCCCAACCGGCACAAATGTGGGGCGTAAAACTTAAAATAATCATTTTTTTTTAAACTTTAACATTGATGCCTATAACATGGAGTGAAGTTTACGATATGAATGTATATTGAAATAAATTAGTTTCTGAAAGACATTATTTTAAAGAAATGATATTAATTACTAGCAGAATATAAGTTCTTCACAAAGGAGAATATGTTTCATTTTGAACATAAACAGCTGAATTTGGATTTAAATGGGATCGGAAGTGTCACTGTTTCTCTCAGGGACCCCAAAAACTATGAATTCGAGACTAATATCGGACATTTTGGATCGTTTTTATATATCTGCCCCTCCTCTAAGTTGCAGTGTCAAAGTGAAATGATTAAAAAAAACAGACCCGAACATTATATATGCTTAAAATTTGATCGAGATCGATCGAGTAGTTCAAGAATTATTAATTCACAAACGTAGTCACTTTTATTTTTATTTATTTTTATAAATCTCTTGCCCTTCCCCTCCCGTAAGTTGTACAATCAAAGTTAAATGATAAAAACTATCCTAAGCCCAAACATCATCTATGTTGGAAGGTTGGAAGTTGAAATTTGATCGAGATCCGTCAGGTGGTTCAAGAGTTATGAAGTCATAAATATAGTCATTTTGATCAGCGGTGCCCCCTCTATGTCCATGACGCACCCCCCCCAATTGTCTACCCGTAGGTGTTCTACCATGAATAAAACTTCTTTTCGATTAATTTTGACACTCCCTCAAACATAGTTATACAGATTTTTACCCCCCCCAAATATTTCAATGACGCACTTTGCGTCACAGCCCCCCTTGTGGGCACCCCTGTATATATATATATATATATATATATATATAATATTACTTACCAAGGTCCTATTTTACGCTCGAAATTGTAACAATGGGGTGTAAATGAAGTTTTGAAATGGCGATAGAAATGAAGATAGAAAGGACCTATTTATCAAGATACTATAGGTATTTAAACAAAAAGAGAGAATTTTTTCTGTATAAGAGAAGCGTTAAAGTATCATTTCCTGCATTTTAAATCCATATAAACCTTACTCAATTGAACCAGTATAAGCTAAATGATACCAATATCATTATGGATTACAAACAGTTTTCCCTCTCATTGAAATTTTAAAAAAATCTGCAGGTACCGGTACTCATAATTTGTATATAGCTTTAGCAAAGTAATTATAATATCTAAAATTTGCGTTGTTATAGAAATGAACAAAAAGATAATATAAATTACCAATATATATATATATATATATATATATATATATATATATATATATATATATATATATATATATATATATATATATATATATGCTTACAATTACACTTATCATGGAGTAAATTATCACCTTGTTAATGAATGACAATACAACCTTACCTATTGTGCAGTTGAACTTTGATCGTCTGTACATACGCACGTCAAATGCTCTAATCCTATTTATAGCTCTAGTGGAATGAATTACCTTATTAGTTATTGTTCAGCTATACTTGCTGTTATGGCAAATGCTCATATAATCAATAATAATAATAGTATTAACCTACGTGGTCTCCTCATTGTAGTGTAATCGGTCATCATGTGAACAGAGGCTTAGAGCAGCCACAGAGTCACTTATTGGAACGTTGTCTTCAGATAGGTTCATTAACATAAAATGAACTCTATTGCTACATAGCAGAGTGATTCATTACTACCAAGGCGATCTACGTAAGAAGCTCTCTATATTTAGCATCAGTAGTAATTGTAGTAGGTGTAGTAGGAGTAGTATTAACAATAGTATCCCAAGTCGTAATTATAGTGCCAATTGTTTGATGCTATGTTCAATGTTAACAATATCGTTTAAAGGTCAAATTTTGACGACCTTAGCTATTAAAGGGTAGTTCTTCTTTTGCCCTGGTTCACAAAAAGGGATATTGTTGCTATTTTATTTCCGTAAGTATGTACTATTTTCGACAAATTAGGAAATAAACTAGTTGCAACTCCTATCAATAGTTCATTGATGAGAAATTTTCCTTCAAACTTATACCATTAACAGAAGAGCCATTTTTTTTTACAAGGCCATTTTTCCAGCTTTAGGAGCAGAATTTTAGAAATTTGCTGAAACACGAATACCGATATTTTCAATGAAAAGTTTATATAACGATTTCCATTCTCCTTCACACTGAACATGGACATTTTCTAAATAAAGTACTGAAAATTTTGAATAATATTAAAGAAATATTCTGTATTTCCCTTTAGGAGGGGAATTTTAAAGAAACAGTAAAACGCTTGCTAATTTTGTTTTTATTTCTACCTCAGAGTTTATATAATTATTAAATTTCATATCTCCAATTTAAGTGATTTCATACATTCTGCATTTTAGAAATATACAGGAAAATAGGAAATTAGGACATTATAGAAATTTCTCCCTTTCCTCAATTAAATACGAAATTTTCGCAAGCGCTGAAATTACTGTTCGGGTATTTGTAATGAAGAATTTATATCTCAGAGATTAGTGAGATCCTCTGTTCTTGGCAACATATTTAAGAAACTCGTTCTTTTTCTTACTTTCTTCCTTACTTACAAAAGGAACTTTTTGTCCAGATTCTAGCTATATGGAAGTAGGCCGTGGGGGTTCGGATCCCCGAAATTCCGATTTTTCTGTAAATTTTGTTTAATAAAAAATGTACGTTCTTTTACGGGAAAAAAATAAAAAGCACCACTTAGGACCAGGTTTCTCGTTCACAAACGAATAATATCAGCAATTAAGCGGGTTGAGTTTGTTAATGATAAACATTCTTTCATTATTCTTAAGAATCGGTGGTATGATATTGTTGTTTTAAATGTACATGCTACAACAAAAGATAAGGATGACCATACAAAAGACAGTTTTTACGAAGAAGTAGAACGGATATTTGACCAACTCCCACGATACCATATGAAAATTCTATTAGAGGATTTCAATGCGAAGGTAGGACGAGAAGATATTTTCAAACTGATTACAGGCAACGAAAGTCTGCATAAGGAAAGTATTGACAACAATGTTAGACTAGTGAACTTTGCAACATTCAAAAAACTTATCATGAAGAGTATAAAATCCTCACATCGCGACCTTCATAGATGACGTTCTACCTCACCAGACGGAAATGGTCACGATTTAGTAGACAGAACAAGCAAGGGCAGTTCCAGGACGGATTTCTGGGAGGGGGCGGTGGGAATGTAATACTGCTACTTAGAGCTACTTTTAAGAGCTCCAAACTATGGGATGGATTTTATTTATATGTAAAATAAGGAAGTTTCCTTTTCTGGTGGGCAATCGCCCCCTCTGAATCAGCCCCTGAGAAGAGAATCTAGCATAACTGATGTTCTGTCGTTTAGAGAAACTGATTGTGATACTGATCACTACCTGGTGTCAGCGATAATAAGAAAAATATTGTCGTTGAATAAAGGAAACATTCAATGTCTGAAACGGAGAGATTTAACTTAAAGAAATCAGAAGAGAACCGGTTAAGAGAGGAATACCAGATTGAAGTTTCGAATAGATTCTCGGTTTTAGAAGATTAGGACTTCACTGGTGTTGAGGATACGTAGATTCAAATCAATGATAGCATTAAATTTCAGCAAAAGAAAAATTGGAATACTTCGAAATACGTAGGAACAAACCATGGATAGAATGCACTAAATTAGCAGAGAAGAGAAAACAGGCAAAATTACATTGACTACAAAATCCAAATGAAATAACTACACAAAATTTCGTAGACATCAGGCGGGAAACTTGTAACATTTTTAGAGCAAAGAATCGCGATTTTTTGAAAGCTAAAGTTAAGGAACTTGAAGGTAATAGTAAAAACAAAAACATTCAGGAATGTATAAGGGGATCAACGAATCAAAGAAAGGCTATCAACTGCATGCTTACATATCAAAGAAAGAGGACGGAACAGTTCTCACTGATACAGATGACATCTTAAATAGATGGAAAGATTTCTTTGATGATTTGCTTAACACATATGCCAAAAACAAATGTGCGTGGAGAAAGAGAAATGCACACTACAGAACTGTATATTCCAGAGCTTAACCAAATACAAGTATAAATCGCTATAAAAAATTAAAGAAACATTAATCTCCGGCTGTAGCCGAAATTCCGGATCAGTTAATTTTAACTGAAGGCGAAAAATTGTGGAACAAGATACAGAAAATTGTTCTCCTTATCTGGAACAAGGAGGAATTGCCACAAAAGTGGAAAGAATCAATCATTGATCCAATTCGCAAGAAAGGCTACAAAACTGATTGTAATAATTATTCTTAAGGCATTTCTCTTCTGTCACATCCTATAAAACTCTCTCAAACACTCTATTAGCAAGATTATCCCATACACAGATAAAATTATTAGGGATTACCAAAGCAGATTTAGGCGAAATCGATCATCTATGAACATATTTACCATTCGACAAATATTCGGAAAAATTTGGAATACAATACCCCGGTACATCAATTATTTGTAGATTTGAAAAAGGCTTACAACTCGGTTAGGAGAGAAACATTGTACAACTTCTTACAGAATATAGAATACGGGAAAAGTTAATTAGATTAAATAAGAAATGTTTAAGTGAATCCCAAAATAAAGTCCGGGTAGAAAAATTTTTGTCCACGAGCTTTCACGTCGAGAATGGTCAGAAACAGGGAGATGTGTTGTGGCCATTATTATTTAACCTTGTCCTGGAGTACGCTGTAAGAAAAAGTCCAAGATAGAAAAAAGCACAAAGAGTTGAATGGTATTCACCATGTTATGGCGTATTCTGCTGATGTAAATTTAATAGGAGATGATAGGAGAACAATAGAAAGAAATGTAGAGGACGTATTAAACGCTTGCATGTACATGGGTTTGGAAGTAAATGAAGAGAAAACTAAATACATGGAAGTGCGTCGGAATAGTAATACGGCAAATTATGAATGAGTTAAAATATCAAATAATACTTATGATAAAGTGGAAACTTTCAAATATCTAGTATCAATATTAACAGACAAAAACTATATTTGCGAAGAAATTAAATATTAACTAAAATCAGAGAATTCGTGTTTTATTCGGTTCAAAATCTCTTGTCGTCACGAATTCTGTCGAGGAATTTGAAGCTTAA
Organism: Thermobia domestica; assembly: GCF_964235325.1. Taxonomy (NCBI): domain Eukaryota; kingdom Metazoa; phylum Arthropoda; class Insecta; order Zygentoma; family Lepismatidae; genus Thermobia; species Thermobia domestica. Next base: position 171,142,652 of record NC_137454.1, on the reverse strand, counting down.
AATATATAAAATGATAATCATGCCTGCTGTTCTGTATGGTTGCGAAATATGGTCGCTTACTCTGAGGGAAGAACGTAGACTGAAAGTATTTGAGAAAGAGATCCTGGGATGAATATTCGGACCCAAAAAGGAACGGGAATGGGGAATGGTGGAAATTGCATGACGAGAAACTACATAATTTATACGGTTTACCAGACATTGTTAGGATCATGAAATCTAGAAAGCTCAGGTGGCAGGTCATGTAGCCAGAATGGAAGAAAGTAAAAATGATTTCAAAGTCTTAACTGGAAGACCAATCGGAAAACGGCCATTAGGAAGACCTAGGCGCAGATGGGAGGACAATATTAAGATGGATCTCGCAGACATAGGAATACAAAGTAGAAATTGGATCGAGTTGGCTAAGGACAGAAGTCAACAGTGAGCTTTTGGGAACGCGTCATTGAACCTTCGCGTTCCATAGTCCTTAGAGTTAGTTAGTTAATATAAGCATAAAAGTGTCACAGCTAAAAACCAAAACCGAAATACAAGCCTACTTTGCAGACCGGTAAACAGGGGTTATATATTTTAAAAGCATAAGTAGATTGTTACCACAGGTACACCTTTTGTACAAAGAGGCTAACTATGGTTAAGATATTATAGTTTTATGTGTCTATAGTATAAAATAAAAATAAAAATAAAGTCATGACCCACTGACCAGTGGAAGAACACTACTGTATAAACTAAAAATTTTCAAACGGCGATTATTCAGGTTCACATTCGAAATCAAATTCAAATTAGAATTCGAATTCATTCAAGACCTAAACTTGGGATGTTTGCATGTAATGGACGACACTGGTTCTGTTTGTCTCCACAGCTGCACAGATCGTCATGGAAAAATCTGTGACGCTAATTGGTTAGCTTCTTCAACCATGCACAACATAAATTCTGGTTACGGTAATTATCTTTGCCTATTTTCTCTTGAAATAAACTTCCACATCTCTTCCTCTTGAAACATCCGAACGATGTCTGTAGCATTCGTATTGAATAATCTGTAAAGAGTTGATGCATGAAATATTCCATATACAAAAGAATGTTTCTGACAGTGACACGCCACAAATGTAATAACAAACAGCATAAACGAGGCATCACTGCATATCTGTGATCGCCATCTGAGACAGAGTCTAGGGAAAGAAAAGATCGCAACGAAAAATCTTGTCGAAATTCGCTGAAAATGAAGAACTTCTCGAAACAAATAAACGATTCCAGAAAATTGTGCGTGAAAATATTGAATGCTACAAAACCATAACCCAGAAATACAAAGACAAATATTTTACTTTACGCATTATAAACCTGAAGTAGATTTCAAGATTAGTTTGTGAATAGGTAGGTAAAATTACACAGTTACATAATAATACAATATTAATGACAGGTTTTAATTTTATTTACAATTCATTAACTTCCTGTTTATTTCTTTGCAAGTGACTTGATGTCTGTTCCAGTCATCCCCAGGTTTCCCAATCGTTGGAGGTTTTCATCGTTGGGGGCTCATAGTCTTCTACAGGTGGTAAGTTTCAGAAAGGTATTTACATCAAGTTATGTGTAAGTTTTAGATTAAGATGTAACAGTAAATCTTCAGGATAGTATATTCATTCAGCCTGATATAGCCTCTCTGTATGTTCTTGCAGTATAAGGCGACTCTTTTGGAACAACCTGGTGAGCACAACAGTGCTCACTTCATGTTCAGGTGATTCCTGGTTCGTTCCCACATCGGCTGAATTTGTGACGGACAACATGGTGACCGTGGGTCTTTCGAGGCTCTCCACCATTCTACCATTTGTACATTTTCATTCCACCAATTCTTTCATATTCATTCAATTTCATTAATCATTCGTCTCGTTTCATCTACAGGACACAACCATGAGACGTAATTTCGAAGATTTCATTTCATTTTCTGGGACATCCTCTATTATTTTTTCAGAACAGCCTCAAGTATAAATATATTTAAAAGATAAAAATAACTTCAGGTTTCCTAAATAAATACATTGATTTCTTGCTGCTCCTAAATAAATATATTAAAATTCCGTTTTTATTATCAAAAAACCCCTTAGAAGTGTATTTGTCGTTCAAACCAGTAATTATCAATATCTTTATATGAAAGTAAGTAGAATTCAAAAAATAATCTAATTATAGAATAAGCATCCTCTTATATCTTTAACCTTGCACGAGTGAATTACGAATATGTGTTTCCAAGCTTGTTAGGGAGATTGCATTACAGTCTTATTGAATCCACAATCTGCTTTCGTATTGTTAGATACCAAAATAACTTGTATGCTAGAAATTCAATACAAGTCTTTTTTAAAAAAAAAGGAAAAATAAAAAGAAAAGAGAGAAGCTTTACTTGTTTGACATGAAAATGAATGAGACATTCTACTATTCACACAGGTTCATGTTTCAGACACTATTGATTCTAGAACTAGAAAATAACTCCATTTTATCATATAGAAAAGCTTAAGTATATTGAATGACGTCATTTTCACCACATGTTGACATATTACTGTTTTATTTTCAAACAACAGACAAACGTTGAATTTTAACGCTTACATGAAAATAAAGTTCAGCGTTATCTGCATAAATACAGAATACTAGCACTTTTATTTATCTAATACCCAAATAGTTTGAATATGTTTACTACAGTTACTGTTTATTTCGCTTCGTAAATAGAACCGTAGTTTTTCTTTCGTCTCACATAATCTATTGACTTTTTTTTAGCGTGATATATTAAGATAACTTACCAATAATATTTTCTGTAACATACGTATAATTTACTGTTTTGTAAATCACAAAAAATACTTTTACTTTCTATGTCAAAGATCGTTACTTATATGTAAAAGTTGATTTGAAAACAATGATGTGTTGAGCATTCATTGTCTAAGGAGAGATTCAATCGTTTAAGTTGTGTTAGTTTTGATCTAAACTCTAATTTACTCTACAGGTTACATATAGATTCTAGGTCCCACTTTTGCCTGATAAGTTCAAAGTAGACAAAATAATAAAATCAATACACAGTATAATTTGTGATTGCTAAATGACACATCTGCATGTATCACAAATACATTCAGTTAAAAAAATATATAAAATAAAATCGTTCTATATAAATTCTTCGCAAAAAAAAAAAAACTTGTCTCAATTGATTCATTAGAACAGATGATTTAATCAGAAAGTAAAAAAATTATTAACTCTCAGTTATAAGTGTGTGTTGAGAGGAGTAAGTGGTAGGAAACCAGGGATTAGGAGGAATACATACAACTACGAAAACATTAATTGAATTTTAATATTAAACTTTAAGAGTAAATGACACTTTTAAGTTTTTATATCTTTTTAATCGTTGTGACATCTTACTAGTGTCATGGGGAAGTGCTAGGTGACTCATGTAAACAAAAGTTATCAAGAACTCATGCGGGAGATCTGGGTTCGATTCTCGTTGAGAGCTTATGTGGGTTTGGACCCCACATTAAACTATTTGAAATATTAAGGAGCAAAGTTATATGGAAAGTAGACCTATACTTTAACGTGGGATCCGAACCACAGGAGCTCCCACCGGGAATAACCTTAAGCTGTTGATGCAGTCTCACATTGACTCTCTGTGCTGGAAGGGATGTTAAACTCCAACAAATGAAAGGACCTCTAATCGTAATAGCAGACATGATGAGAACATGTCTTTTGAGATTATTGCTTGTGCCTGTGAGCGGCATGATTAGATACTAAAACATTCGCATTACATTCAAATTAGGATATACTAAGCCCTATGAAGTTTTTGTTCTAATCTAAAATTATGTGTGGGTATGGTAAATTTGTCATGAGTATAATGGTCAAATATTTGCTTAAAAGTTCCTGTAAAGTAACAACAAAATCTTATGGGCACAGTAAATTAAGTATAATACGCATTCACTTGGTAGTAAAACCTGAGATTAGTTTCCAATCTCATGATGGTATATGTTGTTGGATAGATATAAATTTGACAAATAGCACACACTATTTTTCCTCCCAAAATTTTACAGATAATCAAAGCAATAAGAAGTAAGAATTAAACTACGTATTCTACTTAGTTTCAACGTTCGAATGAAAATTCTCTATGTATTTATTCCAGCAGGACACTCGTTGAGTTGATTTTGTGTTTAACGTCCCTTTCAGCAGCGAGGCTATGTAAGATAAAGGCCGAACCACGTGAGCTTTCGCCGAGAATCGAATCCGAGTCTTCCATGCCAAAGGTGCGTACTTTAACCGCTTAGCTACGAAGAAGTTCGACACTAGTTTAAGTATACTTGTTAATGTAAGGACTTTTCTCAACGTATAACTACCAGAGGACGCTTATTGTACTTCTTCGCAGGCAAATCGATCGTTGTAGATACGAAAGCAATGAAAGACTGAAGGAGTCAGATCCTGACTGTGAGCTGAGTGCTAAGCACCTTCCAAACAAAATTAAAAATTTGAGCATAAATGTGTTGACCAACATGGAGACGATTGTTGTAAACCAGACTGGCATTTTGAAGGATACCTGTTGGAACGTTCACTACAAAATGCACGAGGTAACTTCTTTATGCATTGGTGTAGGTAGTAGTAGTCACAGTGATATGAGGTGGGAGAACTTCTACCAGAAGAACCCATTACATTACAAAAACAATCGGCATGCTTTGTAATGTACTACGCGTAATAATACTCAATGCACTTCATCTTTCCGTAAGGGTTACCGGCTTTCTTATATTAGTCTGATAGAAAGAATTTTGGAAATTTTATACTACCTTCATTCGTTATTCATGCTATTACTAAAACATTATCACAGAGAGAGGTTATGGAAGAGGATAGCCGCTAGGATTGTAAGATTTTCATATACGCAAAAGATTGGTTAAATGGGTATTTCCGTGTTTCTTTGACGTTCTAAAATTTTAAACTAATTTATTTCATATTTTGTGATGAACACATGGAAGAAAACACATAATTTCATTTCAATTACAAGCTGGGAATTGGAGTTATAAACGTTAAAAAATATGAAAATTATTATCACTATAACATCTATATCTAGAAGAGGAGATAAAACAGGAGGTGATCGTGGACAAATGACTTGAAAATGATAAGATTATATTGAGCCAGTGAGTATGATTGCCTACAAGGCGAAACGAGACATAATTTTCGTGACGAGAAAGAGCTCTTCCAATAGGAACAAATATATCCAATATATAGGAAAATCCAAGAAAGGAAAACACTTTCAGTACACCTATTTGAGACGAGACGGCCCCAAATCTAGTCTCTTGTGTAACACTATCAGAAATGTCACTTTGCTTCGCCATGGTCCTGATTATAACGTAATGTTTAGTAATGTAATGTTTAGTCGTTAAGGGAAAAGGTGATGTAACTAATCATTTGGTCCTAGGTATTTAAATTTCTTACGCATTGAAGCTATGTTTAGGTATTATGTGAGTTGCGTTAAAATAAAAGTTCCTTCTTTACAAGTCCCGTTTTATTCTAGCGTAGAGAGAAATTTTCTTAATATTTATGTCTTTATATCTGAAGAATATATTGGAAAATATTTTTATCCCTTATAAAGAAACAATTGACCATAAAATTACTTTTTTCCGTTCTACCATCAAGATTGATTCTTAATTCTGTTAGAAAAGGGAATAAATGAGCCTTTGGTTTTTCCCCTTTTTTTCTCACGCAAAAACAGAAACCTTTCCCGTTCCGAAGCTCTCTCTAGCACATATATGCTCTCTCTCTTTCTCTCTCTCTAGTCCGCAAGCAATTTTGTCGGCTGAATTAGAGCTAGCGTTCAAGAAACGAGACATGAATGAGTTTTAAAGGACCGACGGATGTGGATTGTTCTTTTGCCTTTCTCCGCGGATAGGTGGCAGCAGCGGTCAGTTTGCTAGCGTCGCTGTGGTTAATAAACGGCTTGCGTGCCGGGCGACGATGACGCTTCAGCAGGTAAGATATCATCCAGGCGCTGCTATAACTCTACGTAACTCAATAGAGAAGGCAGCGCCCTATGCATCTTTCATAAGCTGGATCTATAATTTGGTCAGGGAAACTCTCTCTCTCTCTCTTTCAGTATATATGTGTGTGTGTTGAGAGATAGATACAGACGACAGTCGAGTATTTAGATCTTGAACCAGAGAGGGCGACACGATATACAACATTACATTACTTTCCCCCCACCATTCTTCATCTCAGTTTCCCCTTTGCGGGACCAAATACGAATGAATCAGAGAGATAGCAAACCTTTTGCAAGAAAGTTAACAAAATTTGTTATGTCTTACTTAAAAAGTTACTTTTTCTAAAATTGCTTTAGAACTGTTTTCTTTACTTCATTGTATTCTGATATAAATTTTTAATAAAGACATAATTACTGAAACTAATTCATTATGTTAGGAAAAACAGTTGTAAACTTGAAATGATTTAGTATTCCTTAAAGAATAATTATTCAAAAAAATGTAAAAGAATAATATTTTTTATAAAGATACTGGAACCAAAAATTAGTTAATACTTTAGAAAAATATCAAAGTTGAGAAGCAAATCATTTAATCAAAAGTAGAATAAGTTTATTAAGACCAGCAATCTGCTTCTTTGTTTATGTTATAACGGTTATTTCGATTGCGTAATTTCTTTATATTATAATACGCGAAAAAGCACTTTTACTTCTGATGAAGCAGTTTAATCCATAGTTTTTCCACCTTTGAGTATGTTCTAGTTTACCTTATTTTTGATTAGTCTCATATTAGTCTTACTGAAAACTGGTTCCTTGACATACCGAGCGAGTCAATGTTAACAGGAATGGAGAATCATATAAAGGCGTAACATGACTACTCAGATATTCATTTCCTGCAACTTATCAGTAAATTCAAGTAACCTAATCCCTTGGCCGTTAAATGGTTTAAGGTTTGAATGGGTCAACTATAGAAATGCTGAGCCTAAGCAAGTTAATTATTTAATTGTACTATTCCCCATTGTTTTAACATAATTATACTTGAAAGATCGCTATTTTGAGGTCATTTTTCTAGTGACTCCACAGACGTATATGTTTTAAAATAATTTCATTACATTCAGCATCCTCAGATTAGTACAAAAAGTGCAATTAGAAGTTTATTCAAGCGTGGGCACTGTTTACTGATGAGATGTTAGTTCATTATTTATAGAGGAAATAGTCTAAATCTTTGTTTGTATTGTATTGAAAGATATTAAAAGCAAAGACCAAACAGTTTCGTTGATTCATCAATATGGCTACTGGTATTATTTCCAGAAAATGTTAAGAGCTAAGGAGTGCGTGTAATCTTGAGTGCATATTTTAAGTACAGGTCAGTACATGCAAATGCAGCAAATTATATCTGTGCACTCTAACTTTCTGCCACTAGGATATTGAAGTAGTGTAGAGAGTAGAATGCAAATAAATCAAACCTACGGTGTTACTACTGCGAGCAAGAATAGTTGCTGATTCGTTATTTTCCTGACAACACCTGCAACCCAACGTACTTCTAGCTTATGTTGGTTGCATAAACCTGGGGTGCACATGATTGGCGACAATCAAATACAAATTTCCTCGATAACTGCTGCTCCAACGACAAGTTCTGGTCACATAAACGGGTGCACGTAATTTCTCGAAATAAAACACTGGTAAATATTGTCAAACGAGCTGTGTTCATTTAAACAACATTAACTTGGGCAATTCTTTGCAAAATCGTTAATGATTGTGATAAAGTTTTCAAAGAAGATTTGTACACGTATAATGTCAAGATTGTAGCTTATTCATGATATATATTTTTTTCTATCTGTTGAGGCAAGTAAAGTGGAACAAATTTATTATTATACTTAATCTCTCTGAGAATGCAAGTTCACGAACCGAGAATCCTATCCGATACTGTTTTCATTTGATAATAAATGACAAAATATGATACTATTAAAATAGTTAATTGGCTTTTCTCTAAAGTAGGAAATAAAGATACATGGAAAATATTTCAAGCCCATTGACTTGTGGTTTGAGCTTTTTGACCAGAGTTCAAATGCACTAGGATTCTTTCATCTTCATCTGTGAACATTGTATTCAGTTTGAGAAAGTAAATGTATCATCAGGTTTGCGATTTTTTTTTAAAGCGTATTTTATATAGAATTTTCTCCTGTGTACTTCTGTTATATCCTCTGTAATGCATTAAGTAGGCAACCCAACTGAAGTCTTCTAATGCTTTGTGGTATATGAACATCCTCTAGAATATAAAACATAGATACTTGCTAAAAGAAATTGAGAACTACCTTTAGCATCATTGGTAGGTTTTGTGTGAGTTCACGAAGGTCACAACAGAAAAAAGCCAATGACAGATATTATGAAGGACAGTAACTCGTAACAGTTTTCTACATAAAGGTACTTTTCTCCCATCATGTATGTGAATAATTGAACCCAAAGTTAAATGGCAGTAATAACATATTCTACTATATTATTTTCCGAAGAACATTATTGGGATATGCTTTGTGCTACTAATCTACAAGAAAAATATCAAATTGAACAGAACTAAAAAGTTGCAGTAAAGATATGTTCAATTACGATCTTGACCTTCCATTTAGTCATCTTTAAAGTGGTTCAAAATTCCAAGTGTCTTGGTTTTTCTCTCAAACAGAGATTAAAATCATTCGTGAGATATTTGATAAAAAGTTCACTTTTTTGAGTAATAGATATTCAACTGAAATAGAACAGTCTCTTCTCTGTTCTTCATTTCTCATCATTACCGTCTCCTTTAGCCTTGTCACCATAACCGTGGGACGTAAAACTCAAAGATTTCATTTCATTTGCATGTATATCCTAAGAGATATTTGCAATTTTCTTTTATTTTCTTCATAATTTACTGATAGATTTGAGTTTAAAATTCCTTTCCATTAGATCAGTACACAGGACTAAAGCTCATTTAAAGTATTTAGGTATTAAATAATGATATTGTTGATATAAAAATTGACAATAATCAGAAGGAAAGACACTGAAAGGACTAGTCATCACCCTTTAACATTCTACATTCAAGACTATAGAATGAATACAATGTGAGGAATATGATGTGTAGTAATAAGTAAAAGCAGAAAACGAGATACATGGAGGAAACGTCTTATAAGCCAAAGTCTCACAAACAACAACAATTACATACACTTTAAACTAAATATAAGTCCTAATATGTGAATATTAGGGTGATCCAAAATTTCGAAAGTTTGAAATTTTACCATGGCACCCCCTAGATTTGTCCTCCCTTCCAAATAAATAATACATGCAAAATTTCAAATCAATAGCTCAATATTTAGAGAATGCGTAATCGACTTAAAGTTTAACAAAATTAGTGCTTTATTGTCGCTATATAGACAATGCGATACACTCTGGTTTCGTGTATTTATTGTTCTATATCCAGTTTATGTATTTATTTATTACAAATCAACTATGCCACCGTAAGAGATGTTGTTCCAAAGTGATCAATAAAGGCTGTCTTATCATGTTATATTGGTATATCATTCCTTTCGATGTATCCATTGCATTTCGTATTTATCATGCCATTAGAAGCAATGTAAACTTTACAAATTTTAAACAATATTCACTGCAATGACGAATTTCTTCCCATCTACGTTACAAGTTCAGCAAAAATAACTTAGTTTAGTCTCAATTGATAAGTTGCAGTCGCACTTTGTTTTCCGGTGGCAGAACTCGCATTTAATTTGTTTAACGATTATAATCCAGGAACACTGCAGTCGGTAACATTTGGTACAGTAAACTGATAGTACCGAATTGTAGCTGCTGATTGTTCCCGTGTGTTTACCACAACAAATGCTAGACGTGTGGTGATGCAGTGTTGGTTTGGACTGTTGTGTGATAGTGAGTTTGAGATAAAGTTGATATACACTTCTTTACTGTCATGGAAGAAGCCACAAGAAATAAGACTAGACTTTATTTACTAGGAATAGATAAGGAAACTGACCGAAAGTACACTACCTTCGAATGGAGATGTTTTCCGTGTATTTTTCTCCATAACATAACTTAGAAAGAAACAAGCCATGGTAGTGCTAGAGATACTGTACAATTTTGGGAAAAGGCTCGGATTCCAATTCGTGAGGAAAAGTATGCAACTGTAAAACTCGAAAAGTTAAGGGACCAATTGGAAAATTTGAAGAAAAGCAAAAACTGAAAATCTACCACACAGAAATAGAATGAAGTTATATTTGTTGCACCTTTCAATAATATATTTGATATATGCGTAGCACATGGGGATGCCCTTGGACTAATCAAAAATAAGGAAGACAAGAACTTTCTCGAGCGCTGTTTGTTTAGATCGATAGTTGCAGTGGCAGTAATTTTTAATCAAGTAAACCTACTCTGGTGACGAATAGAGACTTACGGAGCAGCATACAGTGCAAATATCCTCAGACACAAAACGAAAGCAGAAAACCTGGAAGAAAGTTGTTACTCCCGAACTTGCTTCTATGTTAAGTAGCTCGAAATTAACTGACAGACAAGCAACTTTTATTATACCAGCAACGGCCAAAGGTTTGGACCACAATCTGGACAAAGTTATCCTTAGTCGTTCATCCATCAAAGGAGCTCGCGAATGCAATCGCCTTGAGTTAGCTGTCATCATAAAGAGCAAGTTCCAAGGAACAAGCGCCCTCGTTATCCATTGAGATAGCAAAATTATACCAGACATAACAGGAAAAGAAATCATCGATCGCCTACCTGTAATAGTATCTGGCATGGGAAAAAATCAATTGCTAGGAGTTCCAAAACCGAAATTTGGAACTGGATAAACCGATGTCGTGCTAGGTGCGTTGAGGTTATGGAATATTATTGACCAGGTAAATGCAATGTGTTTCGATACAAATGCCAGCAATACTGGTCGCTACAGTGGTGTTTGTGTCATAATAGAGCGAGAAATTAAGAAAAGCCTTTTGCATTTAGCTTGTCGTCACCACATACTGGAGATAGTTTTGGCTGCAATTTTTAAGGAGTGTATGAGTGGTGGTGTATCTTTCGGTCCAGACGTAGCAATATTCCAGCGTTTTAAAGAAGTTTGGAACTCCTTGGATCACACACGGTATGGTTCAGCAGAAAGAAATATAAATTTGGCCAATATCAAGGATGAACTTATAGATGTCGCACGTAGTCATCTTCTATGTAGCCAGCCAAGGTACGAGTACCGTGAATTATTGGAACTACCTATTAACTTTCTTGGGGAAATCTCGCCCCGTATGTCATTTGCGGCACCCGGAGCTATTCATCACGCTAAGAGGACGGCAAGGGCACTGTACACATTCAAAATATGGCATTTCAGAGGCCAATTCAATCTGACTCATCAAGAAGAAAAAGGGTTGATTACTTTGTGTACGTTCCTTGTTAAAGTTTGTGTGAAAGCATGGTTCTTATCACCAGTTGCTACATCTGCTCCAAGAAATGATCTCAAGTTCCTGAAAATCCTTCTTAAATTTGAAACAGACAACCCAGCTATTTACAAAGCCCAGAAAAAATTGTATACTTGAGCGAATAAAATGGCTTGGCGTTCTTCGACGACGCAGAAACAAAGCAAGAAATGGTGAAAAACATGAACACATATACCAGAAATGATGAACCTCCAAAACCCCTGCATATACCTCGAGATACTCTTGTTTCACTACAGGATGCCAAAATCGAGAATTTGATAACGAAGAACAAGATGCAGTTTTTTGAACATCTGAGTATTCAAACTACATTTCTTGCACAAAATACGGAGACATGGAAATCCAACACTGACTACTTAACTGGTTATGAAGCAGTTAAAGACCACGTAGAACGTGAAGTTGCCCTCATACAAGAGTAAAAAGGTATTATCACAAAGGACGAGTAGCAGAAACAGTACTATTTCAAGTTGTTGCGGAACACAGGAAGCAATATCCATACTGTTCAAACAATACCCTATCTAAGTAAAGTCAATATGTGAAAGTGAAGTGTAAGAATAGAGTAAACAAATAAACTTTACAAAGTTTTAATAATGCAAATTCAATCAACAATAAAGTGCTTTTATGTATAATTGTGTAATATGTATATAACATTGTGTATAACAAAATACATAATCAATATATATGTATATGTAAAACAATGTGTATATAGCAATAGTATTCAAAACTTCAATCGGCTTGCGCAACCATTAAAAATTGTTGTAAAAATTTAAAATTTTACCTGTGTATCTATTTTCAGTCCTGTATTAAATGTTAGGGGTGCCACAGGTGAAATTCAGAAAAAGATATTTTCCCCTAATTTTTGAACCACCCTAGTGAATATATAGCCTCTTTTATATATCTCTCTTTTCTGAATTGGTGAAACATATTGTTCTAACCCTAATGCCACCAAGTGTCCATGAATAGAATTGATGCCATTATATTTACCTCACGCTTATGTTGGATAGTAAATATAATTCGAAATATTCTCCTACCTTGTAAGAAACTTAGAAGTGCTCTACTTCTATATTAATTTCAGCAAGTTAAGAATATATATTCCTTCTGTTTGTTTCTACTAGAAGGACATGCTCATATAATATTAACCTGTAAATTCAACCTCTCGTAGTCATGTGTTAAATCCTTCTGATAAATATGTATTAGATTGAAAACATACTATTAAGGTTATCTATTAAACGTACTAACCATCTCTCTTTTGTTTATCTGTTACGAAAACAGTAGAATCAACTATTATATTTATTAGCACAATGTTCTCTGTTTCAGAAACATGTGACGTTTTTATCCTAAAATAATTAGGCAAGTGGACTTTCTGGAATATATCTTTAAAAAGTTACGTTATAAATTGTGAACTCTTAATTGTGTGATAACAGTCTTAGAAAAGAAATAGATAAAATACTTTATAAAATTTTGTTGTTTAAACACTCAAGGTTATGAAAACTGTTGTTCGTATATATGGAATTGTCCATTGAAAGTAGATGGTAATTCTACCGTAGTTATTGGTGATTCCCGAAAGTAAACTCTTAGAAGTTAGCGTGAGAACCATTGAAAGTGATAATATATGTTAAAGTTTTATGTACCCCCATGCTCAAAAAAATTGCACGTAAACTGTAACCACGAATTTCGCATTTATTCCATTTTCTTAACATTTATACATAAAATTATGTTATTAGTAAGTGGAGATAATAGAAAGCAATCCATCTGAGGAGATATTTACAAATAATATAATAATATAATAAAAATATAAGCAAAAAACAAAATTATGCTCGGTTTTGCGTATACTGGCAATCATGCTTTCGAGGGATTTTTGCAGTAGCACTGCACGATTGGGCAGGGAATATCAAATTGGCAGTCGGGAAGTTGAATGAAGGAACTGAGAAGTGGAGTAAAATATTGCATTTCTTGGTTTAAAGATAGTGTCTTGATTGTCTACCAAATATAAATTAGCTTCTGTAACCAAGATGTCGTATGAAAATATAGAAACAAACAACAAAACTTGTCTTAAGGTTGGAAGTGATACGCACTATAGCTATGAACATTTATTTGTTAAGAAAAAGAAAGCAAAGTAAACGTAGTCTCCATGGTTATGTGGGTAGCGTGGCGGGCTAGTAATTCTTATACTATTTTGACACCAGATCGAATTCCATCCCATGCCATCTTTATTATTATTATTATTATTATTATTATAATTATTATTATTATTATTATTATTATTACAAAATAGCATAGAAAGTATATAATTGTCATGTTAATAAGAACCGAAACAATATAATAAGGAAATACCTTATTTATAGTGTCCTTTAATCGACGTATTTATTCAGTATTAAAGTACTATTGGTAACAGCGAATGTTTTCAGTTTATGTATGCTAACTCTTCCCCTCCTCGTGCTTGTACAGCAGACTAAGTTCAATTTACTTCGTATGTGTGTGTGAGTCAGGAACAGAAAAAAACATGTGACTTTTCAGCCTTACAGTTGCAGCGAATGAACTATAATAGCTTGTTGTCATTTTAAAAAACAGATGGATAAAATCCGATGTTAAATTCTTGATCTAGTGCTTGTGTGTGTGTGTTACTTTTTAGAGTATTTGCTTTCTCTTTTCTTCATATCCACAAGTGCAAGAAATGCAATCATAAGTTTGTGTAAGGAATAAAGAATGTTTTCTTTGAACAAAACTAAATTATACAGACCTATGTCTGCCGAATACGAATGCTTAGAAAAGATAGTATGGCTATGAACGATAATTATACCATTCTTCTAAATTATATTAGACTGATATTAAAATGATATCAGACATAAGATTTTTAAAATAGCATGACAATAAATTAAACGTAACTCATTAAATTTTTGGGATTACAAATTATCACCTTACTTGTGGGTGTAGGCGTATTCGTTTTCACATTCGAGCGACGAAAGAAGAAATTGTGGTGATAGTGGTAAAAATCCTAATCTAGATTTCAATGAATTCAAGTTTCATGGCCCCTACATATCGAAAAAAAATATATTTTTCGATGTCTGTCCATCTGTTCGTCTGTCGGTTCGTCGTGCTTTCACATGCACTCAAATAAAGGCCATACTGTTCTACGTATCTGAACCGAATTCTACACATGAGTTTTTCTTTTTATAAAATTCTATCGTTTATAATTCTATACCCTCTGACAATTAAAAATAAGAGTAGTTTACTGAAGGATAGGAATTTAAATAATTAAATTTTCTCAAAAACTGCTGTAACGATTTTGTTTATTTTTACAAATATATATTTTATTAACAACCGTCCACCGTAGTATGAATGATTGCTCTGGGAAAATATATAAGGAATAATTTACTGTATGGGATGCGTTTTTTCGAACAATTTTTTCAACCACATTTCAGAAATAAACGTGTCATTACGTAACAATATTACATAAATCGTTCATTATGTAAATATTTGGAAAAGGTATTTTCTCTTAGAGTGAGCTTTTCCCCGATGATTTTCCCATTAACGCCTCAGGCAATTTTGTTTATATTTCGTAAAGAAATGTTTCAGTAATACCTAATATACTGCATAAGTTGTTTGTCCTGAAAACATCCAGAAGGAATGGTTTTCTCAAGGAGTAATTAGTTTTTGACAATTTTCTTACTAATAACTAGATACGGAATGTTTAGGCATTAAAAGCCTGGAAAATAGGCAGGAAAATAGACACTTAAAATTTAAAAATATGCACTAAAATGTAACTCGAAGTAAAGAAGATAAATTAAATACTGAATATAATTAAGAAATAAATTCATCAAAGATAATGTTCCAAGAATATAGAAACATACCTATTTGTTAATGTCTTCTTTTACTGTGTATATAAAAACGAATTGACATGTATTCCATGTATATTTGGTAAATACATTTTATACAGCTCTTTATCACTACACATAACAGTCCAAAGTTTTACAGCACTTTATCCGTACACATAGCAGTTCAAAGTTTTACGGCATCTTATCACTACAAACAACACTTATATTTCTCGAAAGAGGCAGAATTCTTTCTGGAAATACTAAATTATATATTTTCCCAATAAAGTTTTATTTTGAAGAAAATGCATAGAATAGGCAATATTAGGCACTAAAGACAATTATTTAGGCAGGAAGGGGCAAAATAGGCAAAAATAGGCAAAATAAAATTAGCTTAAATTGAAACTATACTCTCTGATATAAACTTTAAAACGTTATTTTTGATCATATCTTTAAGATTAAAGAATAGACATTCTACTTAACATCCGGTCTGTAGTAATAAATGAGACGAATTTGTTCTAATTTCAGTAATAAATGTTTCAGTAGTGACTTTACCATATGGTATAACTTGCTTGTCCCGAAAAGAAAAATCCAAAAGAGGTTTACTTTGATGGTTAATTTTTCCCAATGATTTACTTAGAAAGACTCAAGTAGTTGGTACAAGTTTCATAAATAACTTACAATATACATAAATCGTTTATCCTCAAAATTGCAGATAGAATAGCTTACCTTTGGGGGTAAGTTTTTCCCGATGACCTTTGCCAAAACAACTCAGGAGATGTTTGTTCTTCATATTTCATAAATAAATGTTACATAAATAACCTAATGATATAATTCCATCATGCTGAAAATTTTGAAGTGATATATCACTTTTGGGAATAAGTTTTAGCCTGCGATTTTCTCAAGAACGACTCAGGCAATTTTGTTCATATTTCATAAATAAATGTTTCCTGAAAACAGTAACAACATAGCACAACTCGTTTGTTCTGAAAAGATCCACAAGTAATAGTTTATTGTTGGGGGTTACTTTTCAGACGACTGTCTCAGAAATTATTCAGACGCTTTTGCTCATAGTTCACATACAATTATTTCCTTAATAATTCTAATATATGGCATAAGTTATTTGTAACGGAAATATGACTAAAGGGTACTTTACTTTTGGGCCTAAAATTTCTTCGAACAAACTTTACCAAAACCCATTATTTTATTCGCATTTTCCAAAGAAATGTTTTAGTAATAGCTGCAGCCTAACACGAGTCAGTTTACGAAATTCGAGCGAGAAAGTTCAGTGTGTATGTTCTGTACCCTTTCTTAAATATATTTTTAAATGTTACATCTAATCGCAATATTCCTAACAAAATTGAAACTTCTTTTTAAATGAGACTTGTTGTGGCCAAATGATTCAAGTGCATTGGTTCTGGGTTTGATTTCCGGTGAGAGCTAGTGTATTTTCATCCAACGTTAAGTTATAGATGACACGTTGGTGCAAAGAAAAAAGTGTTTAAGTAAGCCTGATCAAGCTAATCAATAATACAAGGAAATAATACAATGTTACGAAATTATCGAAGAAACGTTGCTAATATATGGTAGGCGCGACTGAAATGTCCAGCAGATGATTGTCAGTTGCAAAGGTAAAAGAGGGAAAATACAATACCAGATTAATCAGTGGTCTCTACGTAAAGCTATCCTACTAAGAAGTGATTGATATACCAAAAAAAAAAAAATGTTGTAATCGGTGGGAGCATCTTAGGAAAATACAGTCGGTGTGAGAGAGGCTCCCTATCTTTCGATTTAGAAATACGGTTTGCGAGAATTTTATAAAAAAAAAATAATAATAATACTGCAAATCATGAATAGTATTTACCTTCGTTTGAGGGCAAGAATTGAAGTTCGTATATAGGTTTGCATTGAAATGAACATTAGAACACAATATCTGTTGAACATTGCTGAATGCTTGCGGACAGATTTGCAGTGCAGTTCACGGGGTTCGATATTGTAGCGATCCTAGCAAACTTCTGAGCCTTCCCCACTTTATATTATAAGTGAAATTTGTGCTTAATTAAAACTCTATTTGTTTAAATTTAAAACTGTTGACCATTATCATCTGTGCAACACGGGCAATACGGGCAACACTCGCCAGTAATACTTTGTTTTCGCCTTTGTTTAAGCCCCATAAATGTCTTTGTTCATAAATTTCTTTGTGTATAAATTTGCATATACGTGGCATGGACATTAAATTTTGACTTCTACGCCATACGTATCTAATTACATACACACCTATAGAATGAACACAACAAGCTTGGAATATATTGCTTGTGTATGGAAAATTACACACGCAGCGCTGCACGGGAGAGACGTATGTATGGAATTTCAAACACATGGCAGTCAACATGTGAAGAAAGTATTATTATTATTATTATTATTATTATTATTATTATTATTATTATTATTATTATTATTATTATTATTATTATTATTATTATTAATAATAATAATAATAATAATAATAAACGGATAACTAAACGATCATTTACATAATTTATAAACATAAGTTAACATTTATTAACACTTGTAACTGAGATGGACTTAAGTTATCTCTCTCTCTCTCTCTCTCTCTCTCTCTCTCTCTCTCTCTTTCTCTCTCTCTGAACGTAACACCTCTTATTGTACCAAGGCTTTGAAGAGAACTTGTGGCACTCACGACTTGGGGTGGTGTGCGGTCAGCACGGTTGTAGGTATATGTTCAATACCAAACAGCATCTACATCTGTAAAAATCGTACTTTGAGCAAAATCTGCACATGGAGCTTTTTGAAGGCTCAGCAACGGTACGCACTTCAATGTAACTCTTCAAAGGATGATGAGTTGCAAACTATCATCCTATCATGAGTTACAAACTATCTATGATTTGAAGTATAAAACCCTTCCCTACTTACAATATTTTCCTAATATATATCGTCGATTATGCCTTTTCTGGTATTTCAGTAACTTCTTGGCAGGGTAACTTTAGGCAGAGACTGCTGACTAAACCTGGTATTGTAGTTTTCATTTTTTACCTTTGAAGGTGATTCATTTAAGATGGACATTTCAGTCGCTCCAACCTCTTTTAAATAATATATCCTTGATACAAATTTAAAGATACTTTTCTGTAATATGGAGAGAGTACTGATTTGAAAACAATAGGAAATAAAATAATACAATTCAATCAGCAATCTTAAATCATAAACACGAAGTCCATTTAACTATTACATCATTTATCGAATATTATCACTACAGCTTTTGGAAAATAAAGGACAGTGAGTTAATTAAAAACTTACGGTTATACTCTGGATATTAAAGAAGACTGAAAAACAATCGAATGGAAACAGAATAAATTACATGGATTGAGAAAATTGATAGAACTCTGAACGTATCTTACCTACAGGTACTGTTCGCCACAAACTCACATGGAGTGGGATCAAATAACTATCTTTACCTTTAGCATCAGAAGCGAATGCCATACAGAGTTTCAATGCTTATAGAAAAGAAACATTAAAGTCTTCCATGAATGTTCCATTGATCAGAATTATAATATTTATTTATTTTGTAAAGATATTTAAAATAATTATTTGTCATTGATGTGTTATCGTTATGTTGTATGCATTTCAACCAGGCATTTTCTTTTCACATTTGTAACATATAGTTTGGTTACACAATATCAATCAAGTTAACCCTAACGTTAAGTGGGTATGCATATACAGTCTCCTAACTACGAAAACATCTACGATCATTCCAATCCCAATCGTTTAATGAATTTAATCTATTTTACATAAATTATTATTACGTTTAATCTTGCTCCTGTTGCCTCTCCTTCCATTTCTGCACCATATATGCCCACTTACGTTTAATCGAGTTCAAATCAAGGACTAAAGAAGGAAATTCGATCCAAATAAGCTCCGAACGTTCAATTAGTCACTCTCGTGTTTGCCAAGAAGTATGAATAGTACTGTTTGTCATGAATAAATATATACTCCTCCTGTTCCGGAATTTTCCTTTTAAGGAAGATAACAATGTATTTCCAGAATATTAACGTAAATACTAGTGTTCATTCTTCCACACACTGGAACCAAATCCCCAATACCAGCAATTGTTATATTGATTGCTTGAATGCCAAGTGGTATAACTTTAAAAACATAGGAAGGAATTTTGAAGTTCAATACGTATCTCATTAAAATTCATATTTCTTTTATGGTTGAAATAAAAAAAACGTCTATGATTATGAATTTTATTTCCTAATGCTGATACGGAATAACGTTCTCTTAATGCATTTACACGAGAAGTTGAAGTTTAAAGGCCTTCCCTAGAAACTTTCCATTTTGGAGCTAAGCCACTTGGTATCCATGGGTCCGTATCCCCAGAAATGCCTTATATTCATTCCAGACGATATTTCGTTTGCAGTTATGATAATATTTTGTTCGACGATTGGAAAATTCCATCAAATTTTAGATTGCAAACCACCTATTTCCAACATTCCTCTCTTCATTTTTTCGTATCCTTTACTCATAACAGAGTTCGCTTATGACTCCAGTCTTTTGACATATTCGGTACACAGTATTATGTATTTAAAAAAAACTTTATTCCGGTTACCCTCAGTCCTATCAACATTTTGTTAAATGGGACTTAAAATACGGTATTTGAAATACTTTAAAAACTTTCACATGTCGGTAAAAGTCGAAATACTTTCTATTGATAAAATTTTAATAGTCTTTGTGAACAGATTTATTATTGCCTACTGTAATTAAGTGATGGTAACCTGAAATTTTATAAAAATCCCTTATCGAGATGCAGAAATTTCCATTTTACTCTCGAATTTCCCACGCTAAATTAATTACCAACACTTTTTAAAATACAAAAAGTGAAACTACTCTATGTAATTCACTTTCTTCAACGTATGGTTAATCCATCCATAAATTCCAATGTTCCACGTGTATCAAGTAGTTTATGAAAAAAAGTCTTTTTTAATTCAAATAAATAATTGAAAATACTGACGAAAACAAGTACCTTTAGCCAGGCAACCCTGGCTAAAGGTACCTGAATATAATCTACATTGCAAAATACTGTGGTCTATATGTAATGTGTGTTCCAAATTTTATTGAAATATCTAGAATTGTTACGAGGAAAAAATATCAATGAGTTCTACTTGACAATACCGAATTTCATTGGGACATATATATATATATATATATATATATATATATATATATATATATATATATATATATATATATGTAATATGGCGCTAAATTCGTTGTACAAAAGCAGAGGAGTGAGCAACAATTTTTATGGAGGTAGTTGTAGAGTACTTTATATAATAGGCCCGTAGTCAAACTCCCTTTATAAAATTTGTTGTGGAAGAACCTCAGGATTCTGAAACACGCATTCCTAAGTGAAGTCTTGACCCGACCAAGGTGTTTCCCATAGTTTTGGAGCTATGAACCTTTAAAATTCATTTTTTTAATGAATTTGGCAGCCTATAACACGTAAACGGTGGGGTTTTCGCCCTATGTTTATTGGAACTTTTTTTGTTTGTTTCACTCCCAGGAATCACTCCTCTGCTTTTGTACAACGAATTTAGCGCCATACTATATATATAATGTTTCCAAACACAATACTATGCATCCAAGTATCATGGTTAATACGTCATTCTTTTCAGAATGAAACAAGACTTTAAATGATACCATGTACATGTGTTTATAATTACATAAGAAATGTGTTTTGGGATATATATGAAAATTTTCCTCAAAAAAATCCTTTTTTGAAATTTGGGTACCCTGAAGCGGTACCGGACTGAATATAATCTATCTTGGAAAATACTACCATCTATACATAATGTATGTGCCAAGTTTCGTTGCAATATCTGAAAGAATTACCAGCAGAAAAAATATTTCTTAATCTTGTTTAAGAATGCAAATGAGATATTTTCAGAAAATCGAATCCAGTAACAGCACTCTTACCCTTCTAATATACCATGAAAATATGATAAACTAAACGAAATATAAATCTTAGCATTAAAATTTATACATGTATATACATTATTAATAATCTATACACATAAGTTTATATTTTATTTATAACTGTTATATACAAATTTAGTGTTACTATATTTTATTAATTTGTTTTTACTTGTATTATTACTAATTAATATGGCCAATGTATGTTCGATGGATTGTTCCGAACTTAAGTCAGGGCCGTTCCATTATCCATCACCTATGGTCCCGCTGTCCTGGACTGGCAACAATCGGTAACTGCTTAACAATGCAAAATAATGTATTTTATACTGTAATAACATCACGGACCACCTATTCAAAACACATGTAATGTAGAAAGTAGAACCAAATATTCTACTTTCTACAATATTACTGCACATTTTATACAATCAGTGTTTACCTGTTGACTGATAATACTCAATTCAGCTCTCAATCTGGTTAAAACAAAATGCTACATGTAACGCAATCCGTCGCTGAAATCACCAATTTATAATGTGCTAACGTATTTTTGTATATCTTTAGAGTTACGCTATAGCCAACAGTTCGAATATTTACATAATCTAGGTTACTGTTTTACCAAAATCCATCTAAACACTTCATTTAGATGTTACCTTTT
The DNA here is from genome assembly GCF_964235325.1 of Thermobia domestica. Lineage (NCBI taxonomy): Eukaryota > Metazoa > Arthropoda > Insecta > Zygentoma > Lepismatidae > Thermobia > Thermobia domestica. The sequence goes on along the minus strand of NC_137454.1, from coordinate 171,120,782 downwards.
TTGTTGTTGTAGTACGTAATAAATTAAACATTTACACGCTTTTAAATATTGTATATGTATATATCACAAGATGGATTTCCTATATGTTATATGTTTTTCGTTGCTATGACGACTTACAAAACATGTCATATCACTAACACAACAGAACATCAATCATAATAACAGAAAAGAAATTACATCTATTTTTCTTTATATTTTCTCCTTTCTTTTGAACAGCTTGTGTATATTTTAAAAGCACGTTTTGCCCGTAAATACAAGTTATTATATAAAAATTACACAATGCCGTTACATAATGTCGCCAGAAAAATGAGACTTTTTTGTTTAAAAATAAAAAAAAAGAAATCCAGGGACCGTTGGATATCACATGTTGATTATTTGAGTTTTCGAATGACCCTCGTATATGCAATAATTACAAGTCATACAATCATATATTATATTTTACTTTTAAATCAATATTTTTTCATATTTATCTTAATTCTTATAATTAATTTCATTTTATACAATTCAATATTGCCAATGGAAGGTACATTCAAATAATGTTATACAAGTTGTTTAATTTAAAGTCCTTTCGAGACCATCGACACGTGTTACAAGTTGAAAGTTAACAGAATCTATATCAGTTTCTTGGGCAAAACTAAGAAGATTGAGAAAAAATATTATTATGATGTTGGTATGATTGTTTTCTTAAAATGAGAAAGGATCAAATATATTATATATTCAAACAAAAATGCAATTTATAAATGAAATATCGACAATATCTAGAACAAAACACGATAATCAACATCATAACAAAAACTAACACAAATAAAGAAAATTATCATATTAAGTATTAATTTAAAGATTAAATATCATTCAATTTAACTTGGGATACAATTTCAGAAGGAATCAATGTCTTAACTAACTGCATCCATTTACTTTTAGTATATTTTGAAGGACGCCATAACTTAAGTTCATCAATATTGCGTAACCCCAAAATTCGAAAACTTTAAGACTAATTTGTTTGATACCTAAATGTGTCACGATTATTCATATTATCTTCATAGCATCCAAATAAATTATAAATAATAAACGAAATCATAACGATATTTACGGTGAAATAAAACAAGAATCAATTGAGTATATTATTTCGGACGCCATAACATTAGCTTAGGTTACGTGACCAACGAATTCGTTTAAGTTGAATTGAAAGTCATAAACCGGGATACAGTCTTGCGAATTATTTATTTCTACAGTTTTTTGTTTCTTATTTTGAGAATTTTTGCCATCTATGAAATTTCTGTGAAATCCAGTTCGAAGGAAATTAAATCTAATGATTACATGCTTCTTAAGTATAGTATGGTTACTATTACTGTTGCTACTAAAATTAGGTTCGGTTATCTTACAGGTAAAATTAGGTTCAGTTCTCATTCGTTTTACTGGTGGCGAAATGTGTCTCCTAACAGATCTGTACCTATTCTTTACACAATATTCACGGTAATTTGTCCTACCACGGTTTTTGTTCCCTGAAAACTTCTGGTCATCCTTTCTGGAAGACTTCCTCTGTTCATCTAATGTGTCTCTGTTTTGATCTTAGAAATAATCTCATCGCTGTCAGCCGGATAAGTTCTATTTGACTTCTTTCTTTCTCTGTCAACCCATTCCTCTCTTCGCCGATCGTTTTGACTTCCATTTCTGTACCTCGTCCTCTTTTCTCGGAACTTATCTCTTCGCTTGCAATCATATTCATCGTTGCTGCCTCTCATGATTAGCCTCGCAACATTATCAGAAGTAAGTTCTTTGGTTCCATTTGCTTCAAGGATTTGCAAAACAGGAACAGAATCAAAGCACTGTAAGTCACTGTTTGTCTGTGAACTATCATGTGAGTCACTGTTTGCCTGTGAACTATCACTGGATGGAAAATAGAGACAAATTTTGGAGTCATGCAGATTGTCTTGAGAACAACGACTGTTCTCCGCATTTGCGTTGTTTTGATCCATTGCACTTTGCTCTGTATGCTCATTAACTTTTACGGAATTTTGATGTAGAGGCTGCTTCAATATTTGCGGAACTTCTTGTGCTAATGGCGGGTTTATTTGCTCAATCAGTGACAGAGCAAGTTGTTCGAAAAGATCAGCTATCTTTGAGGATATCATTTCTATATTACCACTTACCTCAGGTGTATTTTCACTCTCGTTAACACTCATTTTAGTATTTCTGAAAATGTTTCTTCCACTCCTTAATAAGGTATATTCCGTTTTGATGTATTTAATAAAATTACTACGTAACCTGAAAATCAATCTGCTGTTATTTATTTAGGAGATTGTTTACTTATCTTCTCACAAATCTCCAGAACTCCTGAGGCGGCAAACCACCAATCTATAACGTAAGGTCCATGAAAAATAATGCAGTCCTGGATCGCAAAACACCAATTTATAAAGACCACTAAATGTGTATTACTATGAAAAACACCAGTTTGTAATTAGCTTAATGCTTGTTTTGCATATTTCTATGTCGTTCTAGCCCTCAGTCCGTATATTTACATAATCTATGTTACTGTTTTACCAAAACCCATCTAAACATTTCACTTAGATATTACCTTTTTATTGTTGTAGTGCGTAATAAATTAAACATTTGAGTTGAGTTGAATTTCAGTTTAGCGTCCCTTTCAGCAGCGAGGCTATGTGAGACGTGGACCTACTGATTAACGTGGAATCCGAACCACATGAGCTCCCGCCGGGAATCGAACCCGGGTCTCCCGCGCCAAAGGCGCGTACGCTAACCGCTTAGCCACGGAGGAGCTTAATTAAACATTTACACACTTTTAAATATTGTACATGTATGTATCACAAGATGGATTCTCTATATATGTTTTTCGTTGCTATGATGACTTACAAAGCATGACATATGACTAACACAACAGAACATCAATCATAATAACAGAAAAGAAAATACATCTATTTCTCTTTATATTTTCTTCTTCTTCCTTTTGAACAGCTTGTGTATATTTTAAAAGCACATTTTGCCCGTAAATAAAAGTTATTATATAAAAATTACATAGTACCGTTACATACACTGTTCACACCTGTCATCATCGAAGTCGATAACATCGTCATAGGCAGGAGAATTATCACTGAAAAGTCCGTTACAGTGTTCAACATGGCGGAATAATCTAATCCTACATTTCTACATATAGTTGGAGCAAGATTATTCATAGCTGCGAGAAACGAGACGAAGATCACCAAGTGCAAAAGTCTTAGAGCTTGGTAGTGGCATCGAAGCCTTCCCTAACACGTTTCATCATCAAAGATAACCGTCAAAAACGACCGTGACATTTCTTCCGTATATGTTTACAATGTACACAGAGTGCTCACTGAATTGCAACCTCCACAAAAGAAAGTGTGGCCAGCAGCCGAGATGATTATACCATATGACCAGCCCGACTGGTAGTATTGCAGAGAAAGAACACACTCGAGGCTATATATTGGCAGATAGCACACTGTTATAATGGGAGGTTGGCAGGATTTATCTGCATTTTAATAGGGCATGATTGCAGGTAACCGAACAATAGGTACGTCAATACCCAAACAGCAATACTTGTCGGATGCCCTCGTTCATGTCTAATGAAGGTGTGCAAGGAGTGGAAAGAAAATTGGATAACGGTCTCCGAGGGATGGAACTACGGCGACGTACGCTCAAAAAAGTTTAAAATGTGCGGCGAGCGTCGCATGAGACAGCTCATGACAGCTAAATGAACCATCAGTGTCCGGGAATTACGTGACCAATATCCCACGCAACTATACGGCGTACACTGATGCGCATGCAGTTCCACAGCAGATTACCCACACCTCACGACTCGTTACCACAGACTTCGTCGCACTCGGGCACAGAAACATGCTAATTGGACCATGGATGATTGGCAAAGAGTGTGTTGGTTCGATAAATCACTGTTTGTGCTACTGCTCTTGAACAGGCGTATGCATGTGTGGCGCCAACAGCACGAGTCTATGGATCCCTCGTGCATGGTGCGTACTAAACGGGCGGCTGTATGGTTTGGGAATACTTCTGTTGGCATGGACTATGACCATTGGTGTGTATGGACAACAACGAGACATCCATTGTGTACCTGCGGATGTTAGAGAATCATGTACACCTATAATGCAACATTTCTATCCACACGAAAACGGCATTTTCCCGGACGGCAATGCACGGTGCCACCAAGCCAGGACTATTGAGCTGTAGCATATGAATTGGCTCTCTTTCTCACAGGATCTTAATCCTGTAAAACATTTGTGGGATGTTGCGGAACGAGCTCTTCGCACCATGACTGATTACCAACATCTGTGAGCTCGTTGTGGGATGCCATCAATAATATATGGTATCAGATCCCAGTGGAAACATATCAGCAACTACCAGAATCCACGCTACGCCGTGTTCAGGCCTCTGATCAAAAGTGGACCAACAAAGTACTAGATATGTGGTCTTAATTCAGTGAATACTTTGTGTAGTTGCTACAGTTTTGAATAACATTTCCGTAAGTACAAGGAACATAGTAAATAAGAAATCCTCTATCAATCACTACAACTGATTTCATTTTCTGCTTTAATCAACTGCAATACAGCTATAATATATGTGGTTGGACACTTTTTCGAATTTCCCATTATGGTAGTCATAAATCCACTCCATCCTGGCTGGGACTGAAATCCTACAAGCCATATAAGGTTGAGAGGAAACAGATATTGTGAAGATAGGGTCGTAAGAGATCTCACTTGTTGAAGTTCACTTAAGTCTTCAATGACCATTGAAGAAAAACCTGTATTTCGCTTTTTCATTTGATATAAGTACTCTCGGATAGTTGTGGTGTTAATAAAAGATTCAATTGTAATTCTCTTAACTGTTATCCGACACAGGTACCTGGCGTGGTACAATGAATCCCTCCCATAGGTCAAAAAGTGACTTTGTTATCAAGACTTCACACATTTATGTCAACATTATCAAAACCATGTTGGAGAAATAAAATCTGAATGAATAGCTGGGGAGCCAGCGTTTATGATCGATGTTAGGTAGATTGTGGCTTCATGATAAGATAATCCATTGATAAGATGCTCCCATTGATGACTTATGTTTATGAAGTGTTTTGAACCGTATAAACGATGCAGATTTAGAGCAGCGTTTCCCAACCGGTGTGCCGTGAATGGGCCGCTGGTGTGCTGCGAGGAATCGAAACAAAATTATTAATTTTAAAGCGATCAAATTGCAAAACCTAGACAAAAATGTATATTTGTTTTTCACATTACTATAAACCTCTACTGTGAATCTACAATTTTAAATTTCATTCCGGGTTACTGTTCTGTACATTTCTAATGTTGAAAAAATAGTTATCATTGTTATGACCATTATTGCTTCTTTATTGTTGCAGACTATTTCGTAACTTGAAAAATTAAAATATCATTGAATCCTTTCGACAAATTACCTATATTTGTGTTTTAAAAGTAAAAGAGATTTGTTCGTTCGTTATTTAGTGATCTTCCTTCTTAGTGAAAGGTTGGATACAGTTTTTAAAAAGAAAGCGTATTTTTAAAAACCTCGGTCCAATTTTTCATTGCAATTGTTTTCTATTTTTAAATTAGAATGAAAAATAAGCATAATGATTTACCACGGAGAAAAAAACAGTGATAGAGCTTTCTCCTCTGTGAGAAGGAGATCAATAATCACAGAAAAAAATACCACTGTGTTTAATATTTACAAATAATAATATCTATAAGTGTGCCGCGAGAATCCAAGTAACACCCGTAGTGTGCCGCAAGTTGAAAAAGGTTGGAAAACTCTGATTTAGAGCGTGATTTATATCGCACTTACTTTCAGATTTCTGGGATTCACTTGGAGTTGTTATTTTGTAACTTGTGATGTAAAAATGTCAAGATTTTCTGCATTATAATTTTTGCACCCCCCGTGAATTTATCGTATTCTTAAAATTTGCATTTTCTTAATACACTTTCTCCGTAACTTTTTGTGTACATCGTCTTTTCTTTGTACACTAGCTTCACAAATAATATTGCACCATTTTTATAACTACAGTGTCTACGTTAAGTTCATTTTCACAAATCTATATATATAAAAGAGAACGTACAAATCCTTTGTCCGCTCATCACGCTAATACGGCTGAACCAATTTCTTTTATTTTTGGGGGGTTATTAGGATTTGGACCCTAGATGGTTTTTATCATATCACTTTAATTTTCAATTACCAGTGTCTTGAGATAATTGACCATTCAGGTGTCCATTACGTACAAATCCTTTGTTAGTTCATCATAGGTATAAAAATAAACGTATGTATATGCAACCCGCATGACCGTGTCACTCGGCGGGTTAACATAAATGACAGGCGTTATAATGTTTTTTATCATATCACTTGAAAGCGAAAAAGTAAAAATTATCTAAGTAACAAAGTTTATTGCGTTCGGGGGTGACCGCAGCGAAGCGGGGCGGGTTAACATAAATGACAGGCGATATAATGTTAACATTTACTGCAATCTTCTATGGTTTTTATCATATCACTTGAAAGCGAAAAAGTAAAAATTATCTAAGTAACAAAGTTTATTGCGTTCCGGGGTGACCGCAGCGAAGCGGGGTGAACGCTGCTAGTTATACAAATGAAATCAAAATTATTATTTTTTTTATATTATTAATGTTGCTGATGTAGCCTGGAACAATTGAAATGACTATACTCTTGTCAATGTAATATATTATACTAACAAGTAAGTTGAGTTTCATTAATCAAAGTGATATGGAAATTCAAGTTTAAAATTAGGAACATTACTTTCTACTTTCAGTTATTAGTTACGGTAAGTGATATTGACAAAAAGAAATAGTAATTTTGACAGCTCAAAAGTGATTAAATATTGCATAGTCACAAAACGTTGTAAAAGGTTATGCGTTTTAAATTGAAGTTTAGTGTTTGAAATGAAACACATTTGGGTTTTTATCCAGGCATATTTTTTCTATATATTTTATACTATTTGTTTTAATTGACTGTGAATAATCATATAGTGATTAAACCTTTCAATACTTGCCTTGCACTTGAAAACTATTATTTTGCAATTAAACCTAACGTAAATTTATCTATAGATTTTTTAAACATAAAAATCTAAATTGATTATGAGCATGTAAACAAAATGTTACGTTCTAGTTAAAGATAACAAATCAGAATACGAAAGGCATAGTAATATATGCCTACATTTCAAATTTTAAACCAAAAACCTTACAGAAAAAAGAACCTACTAGATACTCATTAAATACTTCTCTCTTTCACTGTAGAAAATCACTTTGCATATACACACTTCATGAATCTCCCATTGATACTGATGCATGAAGATAGACAGTGTCAGAGCCGGGGTACAGCGCGCGCCTAGCCCGACCGGCGGGATGACTTTCCCGCTCCTGCAGTCATTTGGTAAGAACTCTCTGGACATCGTTCCCGATCCTATAAAATTATTAATGCGTATATCATTCTAAAGCTAATAAAACAAGCTAAAAGTTTTGATTGAAGCATTTTGTTGCAGCGTTATCAGGTTTTTAGAAATAATAATAAAAATGTTAAACATTATATTGAAAAATCTACTTTTTCAGCAAATTATTTCAATAGCGCCATATATACTTACTTTAGCTAAAACACATATGGACATAATTTAAAGAACGTAATGTGAGGAACTTAACTTTAAGAAATCATATTGATACAAGCCGGCTTAATCGAGTTATTGACATTTTCATGTAGGTATGCAAATTTGCATGCTTAGGGGAAAGCAAGAGGGGAGGGTTAGGGACTTTTGAGGAAATACTCTCCTTACGATGTTGTAATAACTGGCAAAGTTTCAACTTGTTACTAATTAGTCCCGACAAAAGCCTATTTTTGCCTTTATTGACCTGACTAATATATAGGATGTTTCAAAACAACACCGACAACGTTTGGATGTGATTCCTGACACCAAGATAAGACAAAAAGTATAGCCCAACCTGAGTGCACAAATGTTTCATTTCGGAGTTATTGGCTGCCGAAAAAATGAAAAAAATGAACTTTAAAGATCCATAGCTCCAAAACCATGGGGCTTACCGCAGTCTGGTCAAGACTTCACTTAGGAACTAGCATGTGCCCTATCCAAATATTTGAGTTTCAAAATTCTGCAGTGCTGGCGCAACAATTTTTGTAGAGGTAGTTGTTGAGTACTTCAAATTATATGCCCGTAGACACTCATTCTATAAAAATTGTTGCGTGAGTACCTTAGGATTCTGAAACATTAATTTTTGGATAGTGCACTTATTAGTTCCTAAGTGAAGTCTTGACCCGACTACGGTAGGTCCCATAGTTTTGAAGATATGGACATTTAAAGTTTATTTTTTCGTGTGTTTGGCAGCCTATAACTTCGAAAGGAAGCATTTATACACTCAGGTTGGTCTATATTTTTTGTCTTATCTTCGTGTCAAGAATCACCTCGCAAACGTTGTCGGTGTTGTTTGGAAATACTCTGTATATATACATCATTTAAATTACTTAGTGCTAGTTTTTTCCTACTTTCACAAGCTATTTATACATTACTTCCACACTAACATGAAGTTAGTGCTTCAGCAAATGATTTCGTATATTGATAGCTCTGGCATACTTCCATCCGATCAATCTGGGTTTCGTAGATTTCACAGTGCTTCTACTGTTTGTTAGGTATTAAAGGCCATGTGCTTCATGCACTAAATGACAAATATGTGGTAATACTAGTTTTATTATACCTCTCAAAGACCTTTGACATTGTCCAGCATGATGTTCTCTTAGCAAAAATGAAATACTATAACTTTTCAGTAAATACCATAAAATGGTTCGAATCGTATCTATATAAGAGAAAACAGTAAGTTGCTCTACGTAGTTCCTCTCATTACAAAATTTCTGAACCGGCTGTTCTTGACAGATGTGTTCCACAACGCTCAATTTTAGGGCCAGTTTTGTTTATCTTATATACATCAGATCTGGTATCTGTTGTACAGCATTCAAAGATGTACTATTACGCGGACGACACTCAATTGCTTATAAAAGCCGTGCCTCATTACTTACCACAAGTTGTTCGACTCCTCAATCAAGATCTTAATGCTATCAGTAATTGGTGTGTTGATATCGGCCTTGTTATTATATTAATCCCTTAACCCGTTTTTTCCCGATGTTCCAATATTGGAACAATTTTAAAGATGACGCAAATACCAGCTCAGCTGGCTACATTGTACCATGATTAGTTGGGAACGTGACAACTGCATTCACAAGGGATGGAATGAAGAGGTGGTGTACTTGTTTCCTGCTCTATTAGCTCTTGTACCTCGTGGTGGTGACGTCATTGTCAAAGAAATTTTTACATACACCATGGAGGAAAGAAGGTAAGAGCATAATCCTTTATTTTTATAATTTTGTCCGTTTATTACCTCGATTAATTGATAGTTGTTTCACGTTATATTAAAGATTTATAAAGAAAGTAATAATTATAACTTGTACAGTGTAATCTAAAGTACAATATTCCAATAATGGAACACCAGGAACGAATGGGTCCATTATTTTCATTATTGTAAAATTTCATTTCTGTCTCACAACTTGGAACGTATATTACTCTTTTATTAAAATATAAATGATTTTTGCTTTCCGTACGATTTCTCTGCTTATATTTACTTTGTTTCCAGCTGCGGCGTAAGCACTCATATCATTCTAAAAGTATCCAAAATAGCTCATAATATTATTTGGTTGTAATTTTATACTATTTGCACTATATACATATTATAAATTATTCTCTGAAAAGGTATGGAGCATTGATGTATGCTGGATGTATAATTCTTCACTGAACTAGTTAGTATCACGCATGTACTGTATTTGGCCTGACACAAACACTGATACTATCTTTGTTTGATTATTGTGATTATGTATATGGCCCACTTCTTACAAAAAGTAATTCTATTCTAATTCAAAAGGTACAAAACTCATACATCCGCTTCTGTTACAATATACGAAAATTCGATCATATTTTGCCTATTCTGAACAACAATAACGTGCTGACAATGCCCAGAAGACGACATTTGCATTATTGCTGTCTCATGCATTGTACCTAGGTAGAAATATTTCATCACCCTCCTCTATTGTCAATGACAAGCATACTTATTTTGTCTGTTATTTATCGGTTTGTGTTCGTTTTCATGTTTGTATTTGTATTCTTTTTTTTCATTATTGCTCTTTTCTTTCTTCACTTGTAGTATTTGTGTGTGTGTTGTTAAAAGTACCACTTTTTTCCTTTTTTTTATCATTTTAATGTGTACTTGTATTTTTTGTTGTATATCACCGTATCTTTTGTACTCGATTGATTATATCTTTTTTGTATAACTGAATGTATTTCCTTGACAAGGGTTTGGTTGTAGAGCAGCAATATGCTGAACCTCTCCCGCTTGAATAAAGCCTTTTTCAATTCAATTCAATTCAATTTTCCAGTAACAAAATTTGACAATTAGCACTGATTTCACATTACTGAAGACTCATTACCTTACTTCCTGCCTATAGAGAATTTTCTTGACGTCATGAGGTAAATATCGGAAAAATCCTATATATGCCTGTAATTTCTACGAAAACTCTCTTTATCCCTATTCGAGAAATTAGTGTCAAAGGAAAATATTATTTTTCCCAAAGTTTGGCATCACTGCCGTAAGTATCAAAATTAAACCCAACAGTGACAGATACAGTATTTTCAAAAAATTCAGTCACTTTAAATGCCGAATATATTTGTTTTGTCAAACTGTAACTATACAGACTAGAAAATAATGCCTGAAATGAGCATTTCACTGTAAATTACCATCGAAAATTCCCAGGAAAATACAAACAATGAAAAGACACATTTCACGCCAATTACAATGCTTAAAAGTAAGTCACTTTAAAACATCGAAAATATTCGTTTTCTCTCTGCCGCTTACCATATTCTCCTTTTCTGACTCACTGTACTCTAGGTCTATACAAGTAAAATCAAAATTCTTCCAAACTACCAAGAAAAATAAATCATGGAACACAAATAACAATGAATTGTCATTAATCTACGTTTCTTTCTTATCGTTTGGACGTAGTAAAACCAGAGCATTAAGAATGTGGACATTAACATCGTTACTCAAAACTTCTGTATTGAAGCTACAAACGTAACTAGTGGTACCATACAACAAAACGTGTGAATTGGTGGTTCAAGCATAATTTACAGAATGTTTCAAGATGCCCATATATTCTTCGATTTGATTTCATTTTGTAAGAATTAAAAATAAACCAAAGTAACTTGGAATTTTAAATTAGTGGGTTAACAGATAGTTATACCATAGTTTACACGCAACATTTTCCACACTAGTCATTCGTTTACGAATTGAGTAACACTCATAAATAATTATATTATATGAATCGCATTAGAAAACTTAGAATATACATTCTATTTAATTACTGTTTGTACATACACAAAGACCCACAAATTAACCTTTATACAGAACTCTCTCAACGATAAAAACAGTTTAGCTTAATCTATAAATACATACTTATTTTTTGATTCACAATTGACACACTGTTCTCCGGCAGACTCTCGAATACTTGAATGATTTTACATTTGATTTTGAAATAATTAATAAAACTGCTTAATGACGATAGTGAATGCTATATAGTACACAACAATGAACTATCGGATTCATTAACACTTACAACTGGAGTGAGGCAAGGATGTGAGTTAGTACCAAGTATGTTTCTATTAGTAATGAACTACGTAATGAGGAGAGCACTGGACAAGAAGAAAACACAAATGCAAAGAAAATTTACAGATAGACTGTAAGTTCTTGAGTTCGCTGATGACATTTGTCTCCGTCTTTGATAATCAAATACAAGGATATAACAAGTTAAAAGACATTGAAAGTTGAAACAAAATCGAAAATGTAGGCATAAAATAAATTGAGACAAGTAAGAACAAATGAGACTAAATACCACAAGCAAGTAGAAACTATTTTGAAACGGGAATACAATGATCGAGGAATATAAATCCCAGTGTCTCGGAGCAATAGTAACTCAAAATGGAGGAGCGGAGAAATACATCAAAATTAGAATGTCAGAAGCTAAGGCACCATTCATTCAATTGTATTCCATACGGAAATGTAAACCAATTGTAGTAAAAACAAAATTAAAGGATCTTTCAAAATCACGTCAAATCAATGTTATTTCATGGATGTGAAACCTGGAAGTAAATAAATCAAATAGAAAATCAGCTACAAACATCTGTAAACATGTCCTTAACGGATATCATGAACATAAAGGTCTGACAAAATCACAAACGAAAGATTCTCAGATATAACTAAACAGAAACCAATTATAGAACAAAGAAAGGGAAATTACAATGAATTGGGCACACTTTAAGGAAATCGGATGGCTCAATAGAGAAAGATGCTATGAACTGGAATCCTCAGAGTATGCGAAAGAAGGGACACCCCAGATGTACTATAATTGGAGCAGAACAGTAGAGCGGGAGTTACTGTTACACGGAAACACTTGAGCAGAAGCTAAGAATCGGGTGAATAGCAGGACATAAATGCTTCACTGAGGCTCTATGCTTCATAAGGAGTGAAAGGAATTAAATAAGTCAATAAAACTGTATGATGTAGGATGTCTTAATGTAGGCAGATCGACAACAGTTTCAAGCGTAGAGGATCACAAAGTCGGCCTCTCATATATGCTCGACTCCAAGTAGATTCAACTGTACTGTAGAAGACCTAAGCAGACCACCCGCTCGCAACATTATAGCATAGCATCAATTTGAAAAGATTTAGCACACACAGAAAAAACATAATAATGTTGGCGGAAATTGAAACTGAAAACCAAATTTATTTTTTAAAAATCTTGTTCATGTCTGACAAATTTAAACCACAGTATAAATTTAAAATTTGGTCAGGGTTAACCGATGTAGCTGACGATTAATTTAAACTAGATTACAAGTAATAACTGTACTACATTAACCATAAGTGAGATAAATAAACTTATTATTTAAAAAATCTACGTGTAGAGAAAAATAAGTTTTTCCCCATCAAATCCTTTTTTCTTTTACTTTTTTCCCCCTGAAATTGCTGACTCATCACCACATCTTATCCTTTTATCTCTATCTTTCTCTTTCTGGATACAGAGGCTAGTAGCTACTAAGAGGGTTAGAGACTAAGTATAGGGTGCTGGGATAGAAAAGTAAAAGAGGTATATCACTATCTACGAATGGAAAATGTTACTCAAGGGCACTGTTCCACATGGGCTTCAAAAACTAGACGTGATTCGTACTTCTATCAAAAAATCTCCTCTTTCTTTTTTTTCTTTCTCTGTCTCTCTCTCACACACACATACATCCATACATCTATACACACATAGACCTTTGCCTGTTATCTACCCCTACCTACACTCTTTCCATCAAGTTATACTGCCTTTCTTAGCGTCTGCAATACCTCCCTCTCCCCATCTCGTCTGCCCGAGCATCCGTCCTTTCTCTCTTTCTCTACCTTGCTTGCTTGCTTGCCTGCCAAAAGCGTCCCACAGTTGAAATTCATCAGGAACTCTATATTGTGGATTTTTTTATGACTCCGTCAATTTTTATTGAAGAGATGAGGAGTAAAATGCCTCTCAGGGACCAGATAATCGAAAAAATTGAGCCCCTGGTAGAAATACTACGCAGATTGAGTTCCACCCTTTTTTCTTCTTACATTATTATTAATATTACTATACACTATGTATACACATATGTATATGTGCCCATGTCAGAAGGCACTTAATACCGGCACACACACACACACACATATATATATATATATATATATATATATATATATAGGGGCGGATCCAGGATATGATCAAGGGAGGGGCTAAACCATATTTTGCCGTTTTATCCAGTGTAAAGCAGGATTGAAACCCATTTTATCCAGTGTATACCTCACCGTCAGTGTATACCCCTATAGCCCCCCCTTAGATCCGCCACTGTATATATATATATAAACATTAAGAGGTCATTGCTCACATCTAAATAAGAAAAAAAACTTCATGTGAGCATGTGAGGAACAGTACATAGCTTCGGAGCTAGGATTGTCCAAAACATGAAAATTACATAGCAGCACTCGTTATTCTGAAGACGAGGAACTGTGGAGTTGACGGTCTCTAACATTTTGAGCTTCCCGGTGTCAAATTCCGGGTCTACTGCTGTAAAGGCTTAATTTTGCCTACTTTGTTATACTTTTAAGTAAGAGCATTTTTTAAATATTCTGTTGGGAGCATGTGTGGGAATTATGACCTATGGGAAATCCTTTGCGCAGCCATTTTAGCTTCCTGAAATATAGGGATACATTTTTGGTGATGTATGTTTGGCTTCCTTTATGTTAATGTGAATCGCATTTCCACAGTTCCTCTGTTTAAAATAACTCGTGTTGCAATTTATTTTTTTCCACGCCTTTGGATGGACCCAACACTGAAACTATACACTTTATCCTACAAGTCAATATGAAAGTTTTTTTTTGTTAATTTATGTGAGTAATCACTTCTTATAGTTGATCGGTATAATTAAAGTATTTATCATACATATATTTGTCGATATATTTATCTTTAATGAGAAATAATGTCATTTTAGTATACAATTGAGTAGTTGAGCCAAAGAATGTGAGTTAGTAATCAGATTCAACTATATATATATACAGTCGCGGATCCAGGATATGATCAAGGGAGGGGCTAAACCATAGTTTGCCGCTTTATCTAGTGTAAAACAGGATTGAAGTCCATTTTATCCAGTATATACCTGAGGGTCAAGGGGGACTATAGCCCTTATAGCCCCCCTTGGATCAGCCCTTGTATATATATAAAAAACTATACTATATACACTATAGTTTCTCCAAAAACGTATATTTATATATAATATACCAAGTGTAGGCAACAGCTTGATATGTGTAGATATCTCACAAAATGTGTATATACGCATACACAATATTGTTGTTAATTTTGTGTCTGACAAAACTTGATATGTGTGGTTTACAAAAAAATGATTCAAATATAAAAAGCATATACGATGCAAAAGTATATACATTGGGATGAACGAACGGACAAATAAATAGGCAGGCAGATATCCAAAAGTTCCTTTTTTAGGCATGTAGGGACCATGATACGCATGTAAATCAGAGACCGTGACTATATGAGACGTTAGTCTGCAGTTTATTGCGGTATCCGAACAACATACGTTACCCACTGGGAGTGGAGCTTGGATTTCTCTCGCTAAAGGTGCCTACGCTAGCCATTGAGCCATGAGGAAGTTTCTGGCACTTGTTTTGTATACTTCGTTACTTCAGCCTCTTCTAAATCCATATGCGTTTCGTGTCACTCTTCTTACTACTATTACTGACATTCAATTCCACTAGTTACATAATATCTATGATGTCATTAAAGAATTATCAAGAAATTCATGTAAACATTTGATTGAAAAGATATGTATGCATCCTGTGTGATTCATTCCTAGTTGTTTGCTATGAAATAAAATTAAAATTATATTTCCAGTTGTTTAACGTTCCACAATTACACACTGAGACCAATGGTAGACGGTGGTGATGGTAATGAATGAAATGGTATAATGAAGAATGAATTAAAAAAAACTTTAAAAAAAACGGGAGAACCATGAGAGAAACCACGTATGTGGTATTTGTCCACAATTAAGTCTATTTAGCGCAAGGTAAGATTGAACGAGGAACCCCACGCACCGGAGATGGGTACTCTACCAGTGAGCCATAGTGTGCCCTAGCTGATTTCTATGCTTCTTCTTCTCGTATTTTCTTAAAGAGTTAAAATGAATTTAAAACAAAGAATCTCTAACAAATATTCAAATCATATTTTTGTATTAATATAATACATAATGGCACATAGTGATATAGGAGGTGAAAGAAAATTTTGGAGACTAGGCCCCTAGCTCCAACTTTTGGTTGCGGACTTGGAGCTGCATCTTTTATAGACTTGATGCTGAAATGAGAAGTTAAACTTCAACAAGCAAAGTGAACCGTGAGTTGGTCACATTTTCACGAGTGTGATTAAATTATTCAGTTTATTAGTTCAGTCTATCTATCGGTATCTACAAATAAACTAACTTAAAGCAGTGGTTCTCAACCTAATTCCTATCACAACCCACATTTTGTCACATCCTCTTGCCAGCGACCCCATTATTATCTCTGGTTTCTAATAAGCTTGTGTGGGATTTCTAATATACCTATTGCGGAGATCTCACGACATCCATCCGTTTCCATAATAGTAGAATCCATTTCTTGTATATAGTGGATACAGTAACTTTTCTAAAACCAAATGGATTAAATCCAAATCAGGTCAGTTCATTCATATTACAAATATCGAATCTACTGTTTCGAAATGGAGGCCGTTTGAAAATTTTAAAACTTCATAACTCCCTTAATTTTGGGTCATATGATAAAAAATAAAGCTATTTCTAATTTTTTTTAAAAAAAAAGCTTCGACAGTTGTTGAGTATTTTAAATGACTTAATAATGTGCGTCACGAATATGGAGCGGACATTGCCGCACTAGTAAAATCACGTCATGCTCAGGTGTCTCATTAGCTTTCAATTTTATTGTTTTTGCATTTTTATTTTATTTGCTGCTTGTAATCCAATATGCGGGTATTACTGCGTTTGTATTTTTCTGGTATTTCAATATGCAGTTCTCATTAGTTTCATATCGTACCTCTTTCATTTAAATTGATTTTTAAACAAAAAATTGAAAATGAAATCTTTGAGTTTTACGACTTACGGTCATGCCGGTGAGGCTAAAGGAGATGGTGAAGATGAGAAATGAAAGAAATGGTAGAATGAAGAAAGGGAGAACCCCGGGAAAACCCACGAGTACGGGGTTTTTAAACAACTCTGTACCTGTTGAAAATATTTAGTAGACCTATTTTTTTTTGTATGTATAAAAATTAAAATATGTTTATTAGAACAAAATAGAAAGTACTATTTAAAAATAGTTTCCGGTATTATATTCTAATTATATTTATCTCTTCCGCTTATCGTTGCGACCCCCAGATTCAGAAACTATGACTTAAAAGCCTATTTATTTCCCCCCCCAGTATGTATATTGTATGTAAATGTGTTTATATACTACATAAAAAACTTCAATATGGTACGTATCAAATTTTAAAGTGATTTTTAAGTGCTGAGAAATTTATTATCTCTATATCATTTTAAATGTTAATAATATTCGTTATTCAAGGATAAAAAAATACTTAATAATTCCCCACAGAATGCTCTTCCCACTGAGGCTTTTAGCAGAAGGTTTCAGTTCGCAGTGAATTGAGCTTAATATTCCCTTGCATGGTTAAGAGAAGAAAAAGAAATTTTTCTCAAATTGTCATTAATGCGTTGACCTTAACTCTAACCCCGTTATTCTTCTCGCGACTTTTTTTTTTTTTTTTTCGTGTGAAATAACAAAAGAGCCAAGACGCTTATCTTGGAATCCCTCACGTTTGATAATTGGAAGTTAGGAAGCGCTTAGGGTTAAGTCATGCGACCCTGGCGACGCGTAGTGGGAAGCTCAAAAACCATGCATCTTTTCTCTGGTTTTACCCTAGAGGTACGTAGGTACTAGAGTGTCTTCCTTTATATATATATATATATATATATATATATATATATATATATATATATATATATATATATATATATATATATATATATATATATACAGGCTATCGCGATCAGTAGCCCTCAAACCTCTCTTGGGTCCCATGATTCTTAGCACAGTTACTTCCTCGTTTTTCAGTTGCCTCTTTTCTTACTCTTTCATCCTGCCTTTCTTCCTTTTTTTCTCTTTTCTATGTGCATGTATTCGTCTTCAAAGAACATGGAGCAACTTAGCGAGAACGTAACCAATTTGTTTGGTCCAATAGCTTTAACTTTAGACCCAATAGCTTACAGATAAACCATATAGGGAAGCCTTTTCCTTTAGATTGACTTTTTTTTTCTTCCGGGTTAAACGTAGAGTTACTCTTTCATGCGTTGAAATCTGCATAAAGTATTAATAATTTAAAGGAAACTAATACTAAACATTATATTATTATTATTATTATTATTATTATTATTATTATTATTATTATTATTATTATTATTATTATTATTATTATTATTATTATTATTATTATTATTTTCGTTCCTCACATAAAAAGGTTATACAGTAATATATGGACCATTCATGTGTATACATTACTGTTTGTCTTCTGCTTCTTCCTTTCCTTTGAAGTCCCTTACAATTGAGAATGGTCCAATATCTACAATCTTTTGTTTCTTCTTCATGTTTCTTTCTTCAATATAATTGCTTCAAACGCCGTTTTTCCCAACTTACCACATCCATATTCGTATTGCTTTTATTTCTATTGTTCTTGGCTACTTGTGTGTATTTTTCTATTTTTCTCCCCTCTATATTGTTTCTGCTGGTTTGTTGTGTTGGGTATTGTGATATCTACTATAGTGCTGCCAAAATGTGTTGAGCTATGGCAAAAATGCGAACTAAAGCTCACACCCACGCATTGAGCCAATAAGGGTTCAGTTGTTGCTAAGCGAGAGAGCCTTAGCGAAAGGGAGTGGAATTCCTGCAGCCAATAGCAGCGCTTGGAAGGTAAGACTAAGTGTCAAGTCAATGTGGTATCTCTTTAAGTGTACGGTACTTCCTCTGTCTCTTTCTTGTTACTAAGATGGCCGACCTATTATGATGTACTTTTTGGCAGTTAGTATTGTTCTGTAGCAGTACAATGTTTATTTTGCTGTTTCTAGTATATATTCCGGTGCATATTCACAATAAAACGCTTTTAGTATTGCTTTTTTTTTTTTTTTTGTTTCACTTCTATTTCCTATTTCATTACTATGTCACTGAGAGTTCGATTTGAGAACGATTACTCAATGAAATTAAATCTGTATTTTTACGTTCAACGATTATGTCGTGCAGGATACAAGAGACAGATGATTGTCGAAAGTGAACGATTTGGGAAATAATCTGTGAGGTGAAAATTATGATAGGAAGAAGGAGAACCCTGTTCACTAGAAATTTACATTCCCAGGGTTTGAATCGCACCACAGATGGCATTTACGCCGATCCCAAGAGTTTCAGTATTCGCGCGCTACCCTAGCCAGTTGTTTGAAGTTGGTCATATAAAAAGTAGAGAAAAATTGGTCAAGAGAACAGAACCTAACCAACCCCTGCGGGGCTTCTAACTACTAACACCACCACTACTACTACTACTATTATTATTATTATTATTATTATTATTATTATTATTATTATTATTATTATTATTACTGCTACTACTTTTACTACTACTACTATTATTACTACTACTACTTTTACTATGAATCCGTATAGTAAAACTAAAAGCTTATTTTAATGAAAAAAAAGTGTTATGAAAATGTAAAAAAATAATCGGTAAATAACTTTTTTGAGTATTATTTTCAATCCTATTTTAATGAAAAAAATGTTATGAAAATTTAAAAATACTTGGGCAGGGTTTGAATCCACGCCAAAAACCATTTTTACTACTAGCATGTTGCGAGAGCACGATCGGCTACGAGGGCCGACAGCAGTTGGCCTTTACTTTCCGCTATATGTAGATCATGACTCTTAATGTCCTATCTGTATCGGCCCATAAGATCAGAGGATATCTAAAAACTCTTGGGATCCGCGAAAATGCCCACAGATGAATGTTCTACCACTTTTTTTTTTTTTTTTTTTTTTTTTTTTAGATAAACCTCAGTATTTTGAACACCTGAGTTTTCTTATTTCGGGTATTTGCCTTTTAAATACTTTATCTGATTGGACAGGTAAATAAACATATATACCCTATAAGAGCTCCCTTATGGGTTAGCATTCATAGTTTGAGGCGATATCCCCTGCGGGAGCTCGTATGGTTAGGATTCTATGTAAAGCAGTAGGTTCACGTTTCATATGATCTTGCTGCTGAACAGGACTCTCAACTGTAACCAACGAATTAACGAAGACATCCAGTCCTCCTCGCTGGTCTAATGGCTACCTTGGGAGCTACGGTGGTTCAGTGGTAGAGCGTTCACCTCTGGTGCATGGGATCGTTGGTTCAATCCAAGCTCGCGCCAAATGAGTTTGTGGTAGACAAACATAGTGTTCGTGAGTTTTCTCGGGGTTTCCCCGTTTCCTCCCACTTTATTCATTCCATCATTTCACTCATTTCTCATTATCACTATCTCCTTTAGCCTAGCCGAAATAAACGTGGAACGTAAAACAAAATATTTCATGTATTTCATATTTTCTAATGGCTAGCATGTGCACATTTGGTGCACGTGGTCTTGAGCATGATTCGCGATAGAAAAGCATTAAAAATTTGAACGCATTACAGTAGTTCAAATTTCACTTTAAACTATAAGTTCACGCCTCATATAGCTTCGGTGTTGAAAAAGAGCGTTAAACTTCAGCAAATAAACGCATGCATATTGAGAAAGTTAAAAATGCCCATGTTCTTCAGTGAAACTCGGGCCCACAATAGTTTTGCCTTACGATTATCAGACGAATGTCTTAAACCACTTGACTTCATTTCATCGATGCCACCGAGTCACCATACCGTTGTTAACCAATTGAGATAGAACAAACAAGTTAAAGCAGTAAAACAATATTTCTTTTTAAAAATGCCATGACACAATTTGGGCATGGTCGAACAAATCTAAAAAGGAAGAAAATGAAAGTTTTTCCAATCTAAAACAAATAAGAAAACTAAGAAATGTCTCTCTTACTCTGTTTCCAATTTATGTGAATGTCCCTACGCAATATGTGTGTATGCATAACATATGAATAAAAACGTACCTACACGAATCTCCCTCCCTGTACTTTCCCTTCTGTAATTTCTCTTCTTGTCTTTCTTCCCCCTGTGTTCCTTCCCTTCCCATTCTCGCAATTCTCTCCCACTCTATCTCTCTTTCTCTCTTCATTTACGATCTTTTCACTCTGGTGGACCACAGTTTATTGCATTATCTCTCTTAATTACGTCACATAATGAGATAACCTAATACGGATCTCGTCGCTTTAACAATTAATGCTGCAAGAGAAAAGGGTGGGTGGGTGTAGTGTTTTCTCTCCTTCAAAACTCAGCAACTCAATTCCATAGAATTAAAACCAACAGTAATACGTCAAATTGTCACTTTTATTATTATTATTATTATTATTATTATTATTATTATTATTATTATTATTATTATTATTATTATTATTATTATTATTATTATTATTATTATTATTATTATTATTATTTAAAAGAACAAATTAAAGAAACTGTTATAGCGAAAGAATCACATAGAAACAGAAATATGTAGATATATGATATGATGATCACTAAGGTACTTTCATTTATGTTTGTTGACTAAATACAAGCTTTGTCTCTACTTCGCATGCCTTTGGTTGTTATTCCTGTAGACAATTTCCGCAGTAAATTTAAGAAATATATATATTTTCTAATCAATTGTACACTGAAATACTAATAAAAAAATACTTGTAACTGGTATATCAGTGAACTACTACAATACATTTTTAGATATTCAGTCTCTTAAGACTAATTAAAACATCTAAATGTAATCACTTATAGTTATTAAATCGTTTTTACATGCTTTAAAACTTGCTTTTGTACATGATTTATAAGTATTTATGTGTAAGATGATGATGATGATGATGATAAGTTGTATTTATAAGATGATGATGATGTATGAAGGAGAAGGGGCACCTCGTAAGGGAAGGATGCACCAGCAAGGTTACTCTTATGCAACCAGCCAATGCGATCTACCTAGGTAATTAAACAACCTCCAGATGTTATTAAATCCCTACCCAATAAATGGCGTAACTCTTTACAGAAAAAATTACTAATTCTTTCTACGTATGATTATCATAAAGCACTGTGTATACTAGAAATTAAATATGAATATTTGGGCACATCCATACAGAGTTAGTTTACTGTTTCATGTAGTGTTCAAGACTTATATTTTAAATATATTGATAGTACAGATCTACAAGAATTTTAAATGCATTTTTCATGATTTCGTGGTAACTTTGCATTGGCATATCACACTTGTAAAACATTGACATACCTCCCCATTCTATTTATTGCTACATAACAAAAATGGTATTTACAGTAAGAATCCGCTTATTCTCTACCTGTACTCTTACTGTAAACTAGGTTCAATTACTACAAAATGTTCCCATTAAACTACATGAACTTACATTACAATATTAATCTTAATACAACACAGCTGAAAACTTCCATGAATCTAGTCTGGTCAAGTGTATAGCCTATGTTTATTTTCACATGCTGTTGACTTCCTCGACCCTTGTGATGGTATGGTATACTCATACGTCACCTCAACCGCATCACCGTACTGCGTACTCATATTCATTCGCACTTTGCTACAACTGAAATCCTTTATCTCGTTTCCTGTATAGTAATTAAGGTCTAGCAATATTACACCCTAGTAAAACATAGTAATATTATTTCGGTAAGATTGTTACCGGTACTTTTTAATCATCTATTATATTACAAATCAGGCACTATTTCATTCTCATTTTTTAAAAATGAGAAAGTCTCATAAATGGGAACCTGAAAATTTACATTGAGCTCACAAATGAAAACACGTTTGAATATAACGAAATTTTTTGTCTCAAAGATGAGTAAAAACCTCATTCCTGAGCAAGAACACTTTTAAGGGTGTAGGACCTCGACTTTGGTATCATAGGAAAAGGTGGCCACTGTAAGGAAATGTTCGAGCAAAGCCTTTCAAAATCAATAAGGCACGTTGCAAGCGAGAGTGGCATTACACGCTATTTTCTGTGTGCAATTCTCCACAGGGATTTACATTACAGACCGTGGAAGCCTCATGATGTCCAAAAGTTGTATCCAAATGATTGTGATAGGCGTGTTGAATTTTGTGAAATGATGCTCGCTTGGCTTGAACCTGTGTGGAAAAAATTATGTGGAGTGATGAAGCTTTGTTTCATATAGAGGGATTTGTTAATCGTCATAATAGCCATTATTGGGCAGAAGGTGATTCCAAAGAGACGGTTGAAAAATGTAGAGCAAGCCGAAAGTGATTAATTTATTCCCGCATTATGGGACCCTATCTGTTATGCCTTGAATGCTCTACATTTCTGAATTGGACGTGTTACATTCTGAATTTCTGAATGGGACGTGTCACATGAACTATTATTTACACAAGATGGTGTGAACCAAAGGCAAACTCACAAAGCTGAAGGGAAATTAAAAACTTCAGTTTCAATTTTTATAAACTTATTTTTCTTTCACGCATCCACTCTACTACATTGTCGCAACTTCAGGACATTTTCTGATTATAATTTTAATCGTTTATACTCAAATTTATAAACTTTTATTGCTCTACAGTGCTCCTTAACACTTTCTTTCTTTTCAAGCTTATTACAGAAGCTGGAAAAAAGAGAAATAGTCTGTGCTGTTTCCATGTTTGGATATTCTTTTAAAATACATATTTGAGTAAGTAGTCAGATTCAATCAAGGATTTATAAATAGAGGATCTGCCCATATATATCTTCATCCTATTAAATCGGTGAAACCAGAAAGCAACAGAGCATCGTCACGTCTGATTGGCTACTCTCGTTTCTGCCATCGTCTGATTGGCTACTTTCGTTTCCGCCATGATTGTTGGCTCAAAACATTACGGTCCTATTGGGCGAAGTGGGCAGAGTGGGGGTGGTGAAACTGTGACGTATGGCTTCAAGATTTTGTTGTAAGGGCAGATCCTTGGATTGAATAGTGTCTCTATCAGGTTTCCAAGGTGTAAAAAAGAAACTTTTCTGTAATATTATTATCTTTATACATTTTGAATTGAGTATAGCACACTCCGCCCAGTGATGTTTAACGAATCATAGTGATTTTAACGTTTCATATTAGTTCATAATGAATTGGAATCGCATGTTATAAAGATTTAAGATGTAAATCTTGTGATAAGGAAGCTTTAGTAGGATTGAGTATAACCCGGTCCCCCAAGTGATTTTTAACGAATCATACTGATTCTAACGACTTGCGGTAAGGAAGCTTTAGTATAAGTAGTAGTAGTAGCAGTAGTAGTAGTAGTAGTTAGTAGCAGTAGTAGTAGTAGTTAGTAGCCATAATAGTAGTAGTAGTGGTAGTAGCAATAGTAGTAGTAGTAGTAGTAGTAGTAGTAGGAACGGGCTAGAAGCCCCGCAGGGGTTGGTTGGGTTCTGTTCTTGATATAACTAGTAGTAGTAGTAGTAGTAGTAGTAATAGTAGCAGTAGTAATAGTAGTAGTAGTGACTCTTCCAGTTCCGGTGACAAAGGACTGGGGGGAGCGGGCTATACACAAGCCCTTTAGTATAAGTAGTTGTAGTAGTAGTAGTGGTAGTAGTAGTAGTAGTAATAGTAGTAGTAGTAGTGATGACAGCGCACTATTTCCAGTTCCGAGGACAAAGAACTGGGGGAGCGCACTATACACAAGCCGTAAAACCTTTCATAATGAATCTTGATAGATTGTTTATGATTTTGTCATCGATTTAAAATATGGATAAGTACACTATGCCCTTAGTTCCCTTACGGATAAAATTATGTTATTTTAATATATCAATCATTTTCTTTAGACAACCCAGTTAATATGATGTCCATAGCTATGGGTAAGCAGGAGTAGTCGCAAACTAGAACTTCTCGTACATGGGATTTTATAGGAGCTTTTACTAGTTTCGTTATGCTATCTCCCCCTGTTTCTGGGCAGAAACCGGTGCTGGTGTAATTTTGGCGTACCACATTTTGGAAGATTTATGGAAAAAATATATGAAAATGTAAGTATGAAATGGCTGTATGAAAAAATATATTCATAAGGAACATTAATATAGGCAAATCGAGAAACCCCTCTTGAAAATTCCGCATGATGCAAACAAATGAATGTTTGATCTTAACGCCGTTGGTACAACATGAAGGTAAGCTCCATTTTCATAAACAAAAGAAATAATGAAAAAGAAATGAAAACGTGTCATCCTGTTCGATGTATTAAACTTAACTAGGTAAATTTGTAAATGAATTTAGGTGTGAAAGAAAAATTGTTTTAGTGCTAAATCAAAATTAAATGAACTCTTCTTTTGTAATTTATGATACCCTCACTTTGTGGCAACTGTGAAACAAACACTTGATGAATTCAATCTAGATTTAAGCAAGCTGGAGAATGTTGTACTGATAATGCGAGCATGGGCGCCCAAAGAAAGTTTTCTAGGGGGGCTCATCTCCCTAGTTGCTATATTACGTTTGGTATTTTCTATTTGTATTAAGAAAAATTTAAGAAATTCAATACATTTTCGGGAGCCAGAGGGGGGCCGGGCCCCACCTTGCCATCCCCTTCGAGCGCCCATGAATGCGAGTGTAATAATGGGAATCGATATTAATTTGTATCAAATACATCACTAGAAGACCCAGACACGTCATTCGGGGGTGGAAAACGAAGGCAATTGCGTCCCTCTGAGTTTGAGATCATTTCATATCTTTTTTATCACTCGTATAATAATATATGAATTTATTTATTTATTTAATATTACAACAGGCTTAATGCCTAATTATAGTGTTGTGTACATACAGTAAATGTTACGTACATAAAATTATTAATTATTTCTATAGAAAATTTCTTGTTTCACATATATGATCGGAACCTATTTTCTGATAAACTAAATACATCCACTTTATCAAACTTATTTACAATGTCTTTATATAACGTATACAGCCTCCGGCTTTCGCACAATAAAATGTCCCTGTATTCTCTGCTCTGGTTTTGCAAGTGGGAATCCGCAGCGATATTTTCGAGACCAACTCCATATAATCAATCTTATTATTTAATAACTTGTACAAAAAGTTAAACTTATCAATGGAGAACCTGAAATGATGCTACAGAGGAGACTATCCACATTGAATTGTTTTTAAAATGAGTTACTCACTCTATTCAACTACTGATATCTGCAGCAAATCTGTATCTCTACCAAGAAATTTGTTTTTTTTTTCTTTCTTTAGTCAATGAAATCTGAATTTGATTTTCGCTATTTTCATCTCTCCAACAGATGTACCGTAATCTTTACACTATAATTGAAAGCCCAATAAACCATAGTGTTCATTGAATTTACAGTTTTTCTGTCAATGTCTGTGTATAATGAGATTTTTAGTGATTTTTCGAAACTTTTAAATGCTTTTCTTGTGGTTTTAAATCTATGGTATGGTGGGAACCGTGTTAAGCTGTTGCCAACACTGATTTTTACTTGTAAATCATTTAGTGTACATTTTTATTGTTGGAAAATGCCTAAAGCAGCCTTTCCCAACCTTTTATAAGCTTTATAGGACCCCTTGCAATATATATGGTTAGTACTTATATTTCTTCCCCATGTTAGTATATATATATATATATATATATATATATATATATATAGGGTGTTTCAAAAACAACACCGACAAAGTTTGGGAGGTGATTCCTGACACCAAGATAAGACAAAAGTATAGACAAACCTGGATGCTGAAATGCTTCTTTTTTGGAAGTTATAGGCTGCCGAAAACGAACAAATGAAGTTTAAAGGTTCATAGCTCCAAAAGTATGAGACCTACCGTAGTCGGGTCAAAACTTCACTTAGAAACTAATATGTGCCATATCCAAATATCCAACCCGCCAAGTGAACTTTGTGGTGGACAAACACGGTGTGCGTGGGTTTCCTCGGGGTTCTCCCGTTTCCTCCTACTTTCTTCATTCCACCATTTCATTCATCTCTCATCATCACCGTCTCCTTTATCCTAGCCGGCATAACCGCGGGACGTAAAACAAAAATATCATTTCATTTTCCAAATATCCAAGTTTCAAAATACTGAGGTACTCACAGAACAATTTTAAAAGAGGGAGTTTGGCTAATGACATATAATTTGAAGTACTCACCAACTACCCCTATATATATATATGTGTGTGTGTTTTTTTCTTTTTTTTTTCACTGCTATAATCATGTTAGAGCGTTGGTGCCTACTCGGTAATTCTGTGGTCCTGGGTTTCAAACCTGGGGCCGGACATCTTGACTAAGATGTTGCAAATATATAAATAAATCTAATACGTAAACAAAACTAAATCACAATAATCAATGGCTTTTGACAAATGAAAGACTGCCGAGCAAAAATTTCTCATTCTCTCTTTCCTTTTCGAGTCACCAATTGTGCCAAAGAAGATTTTCGTTTGAAGAAATTTTACAAACACGTACATCAGTCCCTATACACTTTTTGGTTCTGTCCAAAAAAAAAAAAAATCCCGTTGAAGTATAGGTAACTCCTTGTAATTCGAATATCACTTCTCACGCAAATTGATTTGTCATTATTAATTCGATCATTTAATTTAAAGCGGTGTATTTTTCAGAACTGTGTGTGTCCTTTTCAGATTGATTTTCGGACACCACGTTGGGAAAGGCTGGTCTAGAGTTAACGAAGTATATCTTTGAAACTTTTTTTTTTTTTTAATTTGGTTGTGGAAAAGTTTTTTCTACACCTTATTCTATAATGTAATGTGTGATACGGTAGTTGCAACTGAGAGGAAACTTTCTGTGCAACAACACGTGCAAGAAGGAAATCATAAACATGGACTTAAGCTATGGGCGAACGGAAAATAAATAATAAAAAGAAAAGAACAATGCTACACCACGTTTGATAGTATTCTTATGTCAAATCATTCTGTGTTTTGCGAAGATTTATTTGAAACTTATACGTGCTGCCATTTCTTTGAGTAAAGTGGACAGTAGCATTTTGTTTGTTACGATTTTGCCACAATATTTGCATTCCGATTTTATCAGATCTCATTATCGTGAAGATTCACACTCTCACATAGAGTAAAAGGAAGAATTGCCAGGTACCCTGTTTTAGATCTATAGAATAGCATACTATAGAGTAGAATGTATGCGCCCAGAAGCATGAAATAAAGTAATGACTATAATACCACATCCTCCTAGGCAGCTCGATTACCGGCGGAAAATCATGTGGTGTTCATGATAAGCTGTAGGCCTAGGTCTCATATACTCTGGTGTTGAACGGAACGCTTAACTCAAATCCACTCCAATTCGTGCACTCTCCATCTGATCTCAGAACAGCTATGAAGGGAGTGTCCATGTGCATATTTTAAGAACATGTGTAATAATCTTTGTGGGTTTGACAATAGCTAAGTAACAATGATACAAAAGTCACTAAATTTTTGTATTACCAATAGACTAAATTTCCTTTCTCTCACAAGAGGTGTTTAAAAGATTGCTAAATCCATATATTTAAATTTAATTTTGTTTAATTTAATCTTGAGGAAAGTTCTGAAATATTGAAATAAAAAAAAAAAAAATTATTATGCCTCTTCCCGATGGTTCATATCCCCATTTGTCGAGAGTCCGTTCACTTTACGATGGAAAATTGTTCACAAACAATAATTGTAGTGCGAGCGTCAAAACCTTCCTTCTCAAATCTATTCATGGTTGCCAGGCACATGAAGCATCAAACGGAATGTACCTACTTCTACTACATAAATTGCTACTTTTGAGATAACTGAAACATTAACGTTATGACAAATCGAGTTAGTTATTATGTACTATAATCTTACATATAATGCCCACTCAATTTTGTATAAGTGTTCTTGTACGAAAGTGTGTGAAAACCTTGTACGCCCGGCAATATTGGGAAGTTGCAGTTTGTGTTGTAAACAATAAACAGAGAGAGCGAAGACCCTTAGGTTCGCTGGACAGCGTTGTTTTCATGATAAGGCGACAGGAACGTATTGTATTACCTGACCAGCGAATGAGTGCGGGCGGCCGGTTTTGGAACTAAAATGCAAGCAGCAGTGTTTCTAACCGGATTACTTGTAATCAATCTATCACAGTTCTTTTTGTCCTGTTCGTAATAAACCACTTCATGCATATGCTCAAGTCAGGAGCGGATCCAGTAGAGCGATTGCCCCTCACCCAGAATAGGATATTTT
Organism: Thermobia domestica; assembly: GCF_964235325.1. Classification (NCBI taxonomy): domain Eukaryota; kingdom Metazoa; phylum Arthropoda; class Insecta; order Zygentoma; family Lepismatidae; genus Thermobia; species Thermobia domestica. The sequence goes on along the minus strand of NC_137454.1, from coordinate 171,091,726 downwards.
TTATTTTAAAAATAAAATCTAAGAATTTTCACCTTTGTATTATAGATGTAAAATAAAACCTAAAATAGGTAGGATTTACTTTTTTGTTTTACGTTGCAGAAGCCAAATGAAGCAATAAGTAGAAAGAAATTACTTACCTTGGCGTTCTTGTTAAAAAAAAAAAAAAAAATGTCCGCCTTCGAAATCGCAGGTGTCCATTTCTGTTCTAGAAATTGCAAACAATAGCTACTTCTCCTTTTCTAAATTTATTTTTTTTAATTATGTTTTTTCAATACACTCTTACCTTGATCTAACTTCGAACTACCGCCCCCCCCCCCCGAAACATTCAGCCTGGATCAACCCCTGGCTCAAGTTAAGAGAAACAGTTTCAAAACTTATTGAAGTTCTTTGCAGAACATTTTAAGTAACAAGCAAAATAAATAAATAAATAAAATCTCCATATTAACTTGCGAACAAACTAACCTCAGTATTGTACAAAGGATCAGACGCTCTCTGTGGCAAAGAAAAAACGAATTAAAATTGGACAATTCCACTCGTTCCGAAGTTTTTGACGAGAGGATATGTAGAATGTGTACTCATTATTTTCTGGTGGCTGTCTCTAGTAATTTCCATTCATATATCACTATTCACAATACATCTGTATTACTGCAGGAATGTTTTACTACGACCACATAACTTACGGCGTTCTTTACTAAGCATAAATAGATTCGGCTATGCATTACATCTAAACTGCAACTTTTAAAAACCATTGGATACACTGCAGAGTGAAACCCTCCGCTCTTCTGTCCCACCGCGCTTGCCAAGAAACTGATGTAAACACAACAACAGCGCCATCCTCCCAAAACCGCACTGCTATCCTGGTCAGGCAATACTGATTGTAAACAGGGGCTGGGAATTTCGATACGAGTGTAGGTGGAAATATTCTCGCCACATATTGCCTGTTGGTGAAGGTTTGCAATGTTGAAAACTACCAAGTCTATCATTTCACACTAATTGAACGAGCTTTGAAAAGGAGGATTATGATGCAATAATTATAATGACTAACAATCATAGACTGAAAGTACTAGGAAATAAAGCATGCTGCTGTAAGAAGAATATAATACACATTGAATTGCGCGCTCCAAGTACAGTATAACGCGAATTTTAACATGTAAACATTTTTAAGCTGTACAGATTTGCCCTCACTGTCTGGGTGACTTTACTAGACACTGTCCAACACAAAAAAAGCATTGAAATAGGTAGATCGAGCGTGCGCATGAACCCGACTCCGGCCAGTCTTTCTTATTAAGGTTTTCCTCAGCCCCACGAAGTGAATGCCTAGATAGTAGCTTGTGTAAGGCCGGAATTGGGCGGAACACTGAGGTTCCAGAATTGGTGGGAGATATATTTCGCCAGAATATTATGTTGTCAACACTTTCGCAAATATTGTGGAGGTAGGTTCCGATATCCTTTCTTCGTTTTATGACTGTTTAAATTTGTTATGAAGTAAATGTAGAAGTGTTTCTTTTATTCTTTTTTTTTCTTTTTTCTCATCTTGCTCATCCTCGTTCTCTTTTCCCCACCTTTTTAAAATCCGAATACTATCCTCCTGTAAGACTGCGTTTCTCTCCACGGCGCAAGGTTTAAAGAGACCAACCTGATATAGTTAACATTTAGCAGAACTATACCAATAAACTCACATTAGAGAAGAAGTAAACTGTTTGTTTGGAAATTTACGCAAGTTACAAATACCAAACCCTACTAGTGCTAAAGTTGATGCGTTAATGCCACTGTTACCACTGCGATAAGGGGAAAGAAGGGGAAGGACTGCTAAGATTCGCTAGCCAGGTTTTGTGTCAAAACACAACTCCAAGCTATAGTAAACAGACAATACCTCCCACTTCTGGGTAGTCCTAGTGATATGCCTAGGTTTAATGTTGACTATACATTAGAACACACAGAAATTGCACGTCATATCAATTTTGAAAATGCATATGAAGGGTTTCTAAGCAAACAAATTATTATATTGAGTGCTCGAACTTGCCTTGAATAAATTTAACTGTGATGTTAACAGACGATAGCGCAGTATCTCAATAACGTGCTTGGGACTGTTTGTATTGTATGTATTCTGTTTATAAATATAATAGATTTCATTGTTATGATATAGTCATCTGGTAACCCTCAGCTTAATAATCGATTTTGTATAAATCTTCACGATTATGATATAAGATAAATCAGAAAGAACGAATACGAACATGTAAGTGATGTCGTTGGAAAGGGCTCGTTATACTGAAGAAAATGCCGTTTTAACCATGACCTTAGGCCAAATAGTAATGACGTAGAATTTTTAATATGTATATATACATATATAGGGAGTAAATTTAGACTTTCAACATTTTTTCCGCCCTTTGGTTTCAAGATAGAAGATATTTTGATATTTTGCACGCATTATGCACATAACAACGTATTTTTAGAAAAACAAATCAGATCCATACGGCCACCCAGGCCGGGGCCAGAGGGGCAAAGTGTTTTCGTGACATTTTCAAATATAAATATCCGGGTTTTCTGGTTCAGGTGTACGATACGGACGAGTGGTTCCGTTGTAAAGGTCTTGTTATGCTAAAGATAATAGCGTTTGAACCATGACTCCAGTAATGAAACAGTACATTTTTGGAATATATATATATATATATATATATATATATATATATATATATATATATATATATATATATATATATATATATATATGTGTGTGTGTGTGTGTGTGTGTGTGTGTGTGTGTGTGAAAAAATGAGTCTCGCGACCCCAGTTTTCAAGATACAAAACTGAAATTTATTGCCACACGTATTATATACTAGGTACATAACACTTTTTTTTTTAAACACTCACATCCCTACGTGAACCCGGACCTGGGTCAGAGGGGTGCAAAAATTTCGAAAAACTTTTTTCCAAAAAATCTCCGGTTTTCCCTGATTTTTCCGTTTCTGTTGTATAATACCATTGAGATAATATATAACACTGCGACATAGGGAAGGGCACCTCTAGGTCTATATATTATCTCAATGTATAATACGAACAAGCGAGTGATACCATTGAAAAGTATGCTCTATTCTAAAAAGAAATAAAGTGGAATAACCATAATCCTAAGACAAATAGTAAGGAAACAGTAGCTGTTTGAGTGAAAGTCTAAAATTTACCTCAAAAAGTGGAAATCCTAAAAAGATTATTGCATAAATGCATTGTTTTATTCTGTATTTTCTACAAATTGATAGTACAATAAAATCTTAATCCTAATATCCGTTCTCAAGTACCATAATAATCTGTTTCAGTTTATAAAACACAATTTAAGAATATCATTCCTGACTGTTCAAATATATCCCACACTTAAAAGGATAAACGTATCCGTAATCAATACGAGAATAATGTAAGTTTTTGATAATATACATTGAATACCCTTGTAAACATAGGGCCGGGGTGGCTCAGTGGTAAAGCGTTTTCCTCTTGTGCATAGGGTCCTTGATACGATCCAGCTCGCGCCAAGTAAACTTTGTGGTGGACAAACATCGTGTGCGTGGGTTTCCTCGGGGTTCTTCCTTTTCCTTCCACATTTTTCATTTCAATATTTCATTTGTTTCTCACGATCACTGCCTCCTTTAGCCTAGCCACCATAACGTGGAACGTAAAACTTAAATATTTCATTATTTTCTTCTAAGCATGACTAATTAAGCCAAAACTGTTTATATTCCTAAACAGTACTCATAAATACATTATACTTATAATATATGTTTCTCAGGCTTTACATTTTTCCTTATAGCCAATAAAAATCTTTAAAAGAGTTACAGACTCTGCCTATACGCAAAAATGTTGTTAACCAGTGCAGATTCACGGGTAAATGAAAAACTTTGGTAACTTAACTTTTCTTTCTTTTTGTTAGCAATCAATAATCAATCAGACAGAATTTAATTTCCTGACAAGAGAAATCCATTTTCTATGCCTCTCTGAGTGTTGTAGCCTCTTGAATACACCCAACCCATGTCATGTCCCATCACACTAAGCAATTTGTAAACAGCAAAGGAAACGTATTATTATTATTATTATTATTTTGGAAAGACACCGTAATCATAAACAGTTTTTAATTAATTCTTTTTTCGTTTATGGTTCATCGAAAAAGATGACAGAAGGGAGAGATTTAGGAACAGAGACGAGGGATAATAATTACTAGTCGAAAAAAAACGCGTTAGAACACAGAAACAGTTGCCGAAAAGAACGATTAAAAAAAAAAAAAGGTAGCATTCCATCAATCAGTTTTACTACTGCCCCTGTCTTATTGATAGGCAATGCAAAATAAGTGCTCGAACGAATTGACAGATGTCACTGCCAATGCGGAGAAAGCAGGTTTTAAATTCTTGTGAATCTAACGGCTCTGTCGGCGTCTAAGGTCTTCAGGGAGTTCGTGGCTTATTTCAATCTATAAATGATTGGAAGTCTTCCAAACCAAGCAAGCGTTGCAGGTTTCGTACACAACAACTCCATCTGACAGGCACCAGCAATGAAATAACTAATACAAAGGCTTAAAAAAGGGTGCCTTGTCAACATTATTTGAGTAAATATGGTTGGCTGCTCTCCCTTGATAACACTCAAGTCAAATATGCAACAATTTTAATTGTATTCATTTATTTAAATTAAGGCTTTTTCTCCTCCAACTCTTCTCTACAATCAATGTGGTTAGGTTGACAAAAGCACTACCACCTACGAGTTTGGTTTACTAAAGAAACATATATACAAAACGTATTCTTTTTGTGATATTTTAGAATTCGAAGTCAAATGAGTTATTATTATTATTACTATTCAGATTAAAGTGTTTTAAATACCGATCTGGTCCGCTGAAATTCCTTGTTTCTTTCTTCCTTTTCTTGTGCCAAGTGGTAAGTCTTACATGAATGCTACAAATTATTTGTTGGGTTTATCACCACCTATGTTAGACTTACGTTATCCAGCTATCGCAAACATTGGTAATTTGTACTTCAGTTGTCATTGATTTTTTACTTCCATTTATTAAGTTATCTCTGTATCATTATCAACAGGTTCAACTATGAAGTTCTTTCTAACTTTCCTCTTATTTTAATTTAAATTTATATGTAATGTAAGTTCAGTTTTTATTATTATTATTATTATTATTATTATTATTATTATTATTATTATTATTATTATTATTATTATTATTATTATTATTATTATTATTATTATTAAGTATTTTGCCTTTCGGCAAGTCCTGGGACTAAAGAGGTTTTTATTTATTTATTTAGGCCTTCGATCTTCGGCTTCCTCTTTTAACTCACAATATTTTCTTCTGTTTCTCAGATCATCTATCAGTTGTGTTCTTCCTATTCTTCGGTTTCCTTTCATCTTTCCTTCTATGGCGGTATGAAGAAGACATTTACTTCGCAAGATGTGTCCAATCCAATTGGCCTTCCTACAAAGAATGCTGGCTAGAAGTGTCCTCTTTTCTCCTATCTTCGTTTGTAGCTCTCTCTCCGTCCATATTATCTTCTCCATCTTCCTCCAACACCATATTTCGAAGCTCTCTAAATATTTCTTCTCTAATTTCCGTAATATCCAAATCTCTGAACCATACAGTCCAATGCTCCAGATATAGCACTTGACCAACTTCTTCCTAAGTTCAATATTGAGCCTGCTAGTTAAAAGTGATCTTTTTTTGTTGAATACTTCTTTAGCTATGGCTATTCTTGACCTGATCTCTTTGGTGCAGTAGGCGTCTCTCGTCAAAATACTTCCCAGATACTTGAAATTCTCGACCTCTTCAAGTTCTTTTTGTTCTACTGTGACCCGTAAGAGCGCGTTTCCTCGGGATATTCTCATAACTTTCGACTTTTCGATGTTTATTTCCATTCCATATAGGTCTAGTTTTCCAGTGTCAACTATTTTGCCAGTCATCTTCTGTAGTACTCCGGTTTTAGCTATAATAACCGTATCATCTGCATACCTGATCTTGTTAATGATCTGCCCTTCAATCTTGAAATCCCCCAATTCCTATTAATGCTTCCTTCATTAACCCTTAAGCAGGCGCGTCAATTCCCGTAACGTTAGCAGGCGCGTGGGGGTATATACAGTATATACCCCATATGTTTATTTTCATGTAGGTTAGCAATCAAATGCAGAATCATTTTTAAACTACTAATGCAGTCATAGTCTATCATATATAAATTATGATAATACAAATATCTCGAATAGCAGTTGAAATCCTAAAGAAACAATGCTGCTACATTACAAAGACTAACAGTGGGGTACGTTATACCCCAACGTGCCTGCTTAAGGGTTAAACATTCACTGTAAATGTTGAATAATTGAGGCGACATACTACATCCTTGTCTGATTCCTCTTCCGACCCCACCTATGGTTTCTACTTTATTCAAGCACAACTTCACTCGTTGTCCTATGTACAAGTTTCGAATGAGTCGTCGGTCTCTCCAGTTGACTCCGATTTCTTTAAGCATTTGCAAAAGTTTCGTTCAATTGACCCGGTCAAAAGCTTTTCGCCAGTCGATGAAGCACAAACATAGTTCTTCCTTCACATCAAGAACTCGTTCCGATATAATTCTCATAAATCCAATAGCATCTCTGGTGCCTTTTCCTTTCCGGAATCTAAACTGATCTTCTTCTAACATCTCTTCTATCTTACTTTCCAGCCGCCCCCTGCCTGTTCAGTATGCGTGCAATAATCCTTCCAGCGAGGGAGATAAGGTTAATGGTTCGGTGCTCGTTGCACTTCTATACTTGCTCTTTCTTGGGCAATACAATCATTGTAACTTCAAGAAAGTCTTTTGGCCATTCTCCACTCAGGTAGATCTTGTTAATAAGTGAAGTCAGTACTTGCATTGCATTGTCTCCTAGTCCCTTGAGCAAATCTACTGGTATGTCGTCTTGTCCAGTGGCCTTTCTCCTTCGCATATCTTTGATTGCTTTTAGTACTTTACTTTTCAATATACTGAGTTCCTTTCCTTCATCATCCACCTCATCCTCTGCTTCGATCGCAATATCTTTGGAGCGATTCTTCTGATCATACAGATCTTTTATGTATTTCTACCAAATTCTAAGGACTACTTGATGATCTGTGACAACATGATCTTGTTTATCTTCGATTCAAAAAGTTCGTATAATTTTGTTACCTTTTCCTCCTAATTCTTGTGCTTTCGAATACAGCAGATTATATCTGCCGCGCCGTTTAAGTTCCATTATTTCTTCACATATGTAATCCATGTAATTTTCTTTGGCTTTGTACCTCTCTCTTCTCAATTAATTATTCAGCCTTTTGTATTCATTCTTATCCGTGTTTTTTGTCCTTCTGCGTTCCTCCATCTTCTTAAGCATCGCTTCAGTTATCCATGGTTTTCTCTTTGCTCTTTCCATCCTACCAATGTTATTGTGGAGTGTGCCTAGTAGAATCTGTTTAACTTTTCCCCAACCATTTTCTACATTGCTGACCATAACGCTCATTGCACAGAATTTTTCTTCAATCTTTTGTTTCAAATCACTGTTGAATTTCTTAGTCGCTCGAAGTTCCATTTTCCATTTCTCCTCCCATTTTTCTTGATCGACTTTAACCAGGTTTGCACTTCCGCCACTAGGAGATTGTGATCCGAATCAAGTCGGCTCCCGGTAGTGTCTTCACATCTCGTACACTATTCCTGAAACGTTGCTGCACAAGAATATAATCTATTTGGTAGCGTTTCTTATCTCCTGGTCTTTTCCACGTGTACAGCTTAATTTTTCTTTTCTTAAACTCTGTGTTCATCACCACCAGATCATGTTGCCTTCAGAAATCGATAAGCATTTGACCCCGTTCGTTTCTTCTACCTAGTCCAAATGGTCCCACTGTCTTATTTGCAGCTCCTCCTACTACACTGTTGAAGTCTCCCATTACTATGCCGTTGGCCTTACCTCTTCCTTCCTGGTGCAAAACGTCACTAATCTCATCATACATTGCTTCTACTTCATTGTCATCATGATCAGTTGTTGGCATATACACTTGAATTATCACAATATTCACTGGTTTTGCACTTATTTTCACAAACATCAATTGGTCACTGCAGCATCCCACTTTGGTTACACTTCTTGCTACTTCGTTCTTCATTGCTATCGCGACACCATTCTTAGCCTTAACACCACCTGAATAGAATATTGTGTAATTTCTCAACACTGTCTCACTTTTCCTTGATAATCTTATTTCACTCAAGCCCATTATGTCCATTTCCATTTTCAAGTTTATCCGCACGTCGTAGAGTTCGTACGTTCCAATTACCCATGCTGAAATTAAAGTTATTATTTTCTCCTTTGGTGAATCTTCCCGGAGTAGTCCTCACCGGAGATCCGAATGGGGGACTATTTTACCTCCGGAATGTTTTATCTCAGAAAGAACCATCATATTTATTTATTCTCCTCCTTCGTCCATCCCGGGAAAAAGATAATGTAGTATTCCCATTTCCTTTCCACATCTTTATGCCGTTGACCACCCTGTGGTTCATCCGTCTTTTAGGACAGTTTTCCCTTCTAAGAACAAAAACGTGCCCTGACCTCTACGCGCTCATCCGCCCTCCGAGAAGGCCGTTGGCACTTGATAGAGGTTGACTCCTTATTTCGGAAGTCGGTAGATCCCCACCTACGTTAGCCGCCAAAGACGTTGCCCGCTTTCTCCTGCGAGGAGGTGTAGGTTGAGATTTTCCGTTCGTTTAGGATGAGACCCGAAGGCTTTTCTCAAAGCCATCCAGTACTTTTAGAAAGCTTTTCATATTAAATAATATTAAATTTATATATAATACGAGTTCAGTTTTAAGTTAAATAATATTAAATTTTTATATATAATATAAGTTCAGTTTCAATTTAAATAATATTAAATTTATCTATAATGCAAGTTCAATTTTAATTTAAATAATATTAAATTTGTTTATAATACAAGTTTAGTTTCAATTTAAATAATATTAAATTTATATATAAATTCAAGTTCAATTTTAATTTAAATAATATTAAATTTATATATAAATTCAAGTTCAATTTTAATTTAAATAATATTAAATTTGTTTATAATACAAGTTCAGTTTCAATTTAAATAATATTAAATTTATATATAAATTCAAGTTCAATTTTAATTTAAATAATATTAAATTTGTTTATAATACAAGTTCAGTTTCAATTTAAATAATATTAAATTTATATATAAATTCAAGTTCAATTTTAATTTAAATAATATTAAATTTGTTTATAATACAAGTTTAGTTTCAATTTAAATAATATTAAATTTATATATAAATTCAAGTTCAATTTTAATTTAAATGATATTAAATTTGTTTATAATACAAGTTCAGTTTCAATTTAAATAATATTAAATTTATATATAAATTCAAGTTCAATTTTAATTTAAATAATATTAAATTTGTTTATAATACAAGTTCAGTTTCAATTTAAATAATACTAAATTTATATGTAATGTCCACCATTTGGAATAGCAACTTGAACATTATGTGAAAGTATTGCCCACGAGACGAGAAATACATTTTCAAATTCGAGATGAGACAAGAAATTTAATTAGTCTCGTGAGAAACACTAGTTTACTCCAAGTTTTAGTGTTACATGGTGTGAAACTATGAATTGATAAAATGGTTCTACGAAAACAATGTAGAGTATTTATTAACATTTAAAGATACGCGATTCATTACACAACATAGTCCAATAATATATATATGGTTTAAGTGTTATTATATCATATTTTTCGTGGGCATAATTGTTTTTATGCCAATTTACAAAAGGAGACAAGACGGAAAACTCATTCTGAGAATCGAGACGAGACGATAAAACTTTGCTTCTCATCTTGCCTCTTCTGAGTCAGACTGTGTAAAACACATGAAAAATTCAAGCATTAGAAATAGAACTATAATAAAAAAAAATAACAAGTGTTGATTGGAAATATAATAAGGAAATGTTGGAAAAATAGTAAAGAGAAGATCAACGGAGATAATTTAAGAAGAAAGGAACTCATCAGGACATTGTTTGTATTTTTAACGGTGTGTGATTAAAAATAGCATCAAAACGGAAGTGTCAACGATTAAAGATACATACTTGCGCTGACTATATATATATATATATATATTGGAAACGTTAAAGAGTGGAAAATCGTTAAGGTAGTTAGCACTTTCCACTACAACAGTCTTCGTTTTTCATGCAACGTAGCGTGTGTATATCGGATCGTTTGATGTACTTTCGTGTCTGTCCTTGACTCATTTTATTCCATCAATTTCTCAAATCATCTCTCATGAGAGTCGAACTTGTATTACATTATAATAATTATTTGACAAAATTATACAAATCGTGTCAATCTAGTATATGTGTCTTTAAAACAGGACAACGTTTAGCAGAAGGGCTCCAGCTATTTTTTTCAAAAAAATGTTAGTTTCAGTACTTTTGTTCACATTAGGTGAGTTTAGGATAGTTTAGGTCAGTTTAGGTGAGGTTAGTTTAGGCTAGGTTAGGTTTGGTTAGTTTATGTTAGATTATCCAGCATAATTTTCGAAAAAATGATAGAATTTCGCATTTTTGTATTATTATTAGGTTAGTTTAGATTAGATGAAATAGTGATTTCCTAACTTAAACTCCTTCCACAATGAACATTCTTTCCTCTAGTGTGTTCATCATGCTGCTGTAGTACTACACTACAAGTTCCTTCCCTCAATATCACCGTCTGTTACCAGCATCAAAATAAAAATATATATATATATTAATTGTATATATTAACATAATATAGTACTATTGGTTATTTTTGTCTATATTTTAAAGTTTCTTTTCTCATCAAAGTTAATACAAAATTCCAGTGGAACATTCAAAATTTATTTAAATATGCATATTTTCGTAAGAGTAAGCCAGACAGAGTCATCTCAAGAGGTCAAAATAGTCATCAGTATAGAACAGTGCAGGCCACCATAAGAAAGAAAAAATATGCTTAATGATGAACTTAAAAAGTGCGTAAAAATCTCAAATCTTATCTAATACTGTACTTCCTTTTAAAAAAAATAGAAGGAACAAAAATAAATCCAGGTGGTAAATGAATACCTATTGCTTCTTTTCCGACGTTTGACATCCTTTTCTTTGCAACTAGCTTTCGGATGTCTGGAGACAACTGCTCAGACTAGCATTTTTTTTTTTTTTACCGCAGAGATCGGATTAAGGTTAATTTGCATCTGACTGGAGACTATCCTTTTCATAAGTGAAAAAAAAAATGTTAACAGTGATACGTACCACCAAACATGAAAATTACGTACGATGCAAATTTGTGTTTCTGGAGTACTCACTTCATTCATTTTTTAAAAAAAAGCTTTAGCGTTGAGTCGCACTGAATTTCTATTAATTCCATCTGTGTATAGCTCTTTCTCTTATATTCATGGTTTTAACAATTATATATTTTCCTTGTAGTTCAAACTCAAATATGGTAAACTCGTGCCGTGTGGACTTTGTGGTGGACAAACATCGTGCTTGTGGGTTTTTTCGGGGTTTCCTCCCATTTTCTTCATTCCACAATTTCATTCATCTTTCATCATCACCGTCTCCTTTAGCCTAACCGGCATAACCGTGGGACGTAAAACTTAAAGATTTCATTTCATTTTTCAAATATGGTAAATATTTAGTAATATCAATCATAAAAGAATGATCCGTAACCACAAAGAATTCATCGCTAAGCTGATCTTCTGTTCTTTGATGTTCAAACAAAGTAGCAATTTTTTTCTCTCGAATTTGAGTACCTTTTGAGAACAGCGGAGTAGAATAACCAGCACAATTCTGTATAAGATAGAAGCCTAGAATATATGCTTCCTAAATCTTCCAAGAAAGTAGAAAATTGTTGTTGGTTTAACCAGAAGATCTTATAAAGTATATTTCTTTCTATGAATTTGATTTATGAAAAGGGTTTCAAAACATTTTCATTGTTAACCAATTTCGTATATAAAAACAGCAAATAATAAATTATGTATATATATATATATATATATATATATATATATATATATATATATATATATATATATATATATATATATATATATATATATATATATATATATATAGGGTGTTTTAAAACAAGATCGGCAACGTTTGAGATGAGATTTCTGACACAAGATAAGACAAAAAGTATAGACTAACCTGGGTGCACAAATGCTTCCTTTCGGAGTTATAGGCTGCCGAAAACATGAAAAAATGAAATTTAAAGCTCCATAGCTCCAAAACTATGGGACCCACTGCAGTCGGGCCAAGACTTCACTTAGGCACTAGTATGTGTGCTATCCAAATATCCATATTTCAGAATCCTGCGGTACTTCCGCAACAATTTTTATAGAAGTGGTTGGTGAGTACTTCAAATTATATGCCCGTAGCCAAACTCCATCTATAAAAATTATTTCGTGAGTACTTTAGGATTCTGAACCACGTATTTTTGGATAGCGCACATATTAGTTCCTAAGTGAATACTTGATCCGACTACGGTAGTTTCCATAGTTTTGGAGCTATGGAGCTTTTAAGCTCTTTTTTTCGTGTTTTCGGCAGCTTCTAACTCCGAAAGGAAGCATTTGTGTACCCAGGTTGGTCTATATTTTTTGTATCATCTCGGTGTCAGGAATCACCTTCCAAACGTTGTCGCTATTGTTTCAAAACACCCTGTATATAGTTAATTTTTTTATGAATGGTGGGACGCAAGAAAAATCAGTCGCATGCGGTCCCGCGAATCACTCGTTTGACATGCCTGGTATAAGTTAACCGTACCCACGGTTGTGCCCTTAAAAATGGTATTAAGGAAAAATACATTTCGGTTTATTAATGAATGGTTTATTATCAGATATGATTCATTATTGGAATAAGTGTTATGTAATCATTTACTTGTAGTCTTTCTATTAATTGTTCAATTTCGGGATTTTATGATTTTTAGTTTATAAGCATATGGTTAAGATGACATGTGTATGACGTATGAAAGTAAAGGTTAGTACAATACGCTTCACAACACGTAGGTAATGTTAGATTAACGAGTGAGTTTCTTTATTTTTTCTTTCTTTTTTCTTGCATAAGTTAGCTCAAAATACACAATATAAAATTGCCGAGTTTCTCTAGTTACATTTAGAAAATATGACATAGCTAAAGAAAAAAATTAGTAAATTCATGAGTAGCATTAATTAAAAGTCTAGAATTAGTATAACTAACACGACAACATGTATTGACAAATGAATAAAGGCATTTCTATGTTAATCAAGCTGTTATCAACACGCAAATTTTCGTATATAACCCCTTCTTACAGAACACATCAATGGAGTAAATGGAAAATGCTAGTCACGTTAAGTAACAAATGGGCATATCTTTACAAGGAGTGAACGGTAACATCAAAGGATCTGATAGGCATTTTTAAAAAAGTATATGCAGGAGCAATGATCACGAAAGGTCCGTGTAATAGGCCAGTTTTCTTTGATTGAACCAGATGGAAGATGTTTCGCAAAAGTCTAATTACAAAAGGGAAACAAGACCACACCCGAGTATGTTGCGTTAATTAAGGGTTAACCATCAGAATTCAGGGTGTGGTCAATGCCTGATTCTTGTTACTCTCTATCACACTAATCAATGTGTGATCAAATCACCATATTATTTATTATATACAAGATATGTTAAATGCTTTTGTACTTTAACCCCGTCAAGACCAAGGGACACATTTGTCTCATTCCTTTAAACTGTCCTAAAATTATACTTGACCATTTAGAATATTCCAATTTTCGTCTATTGAATATTAAAGATACAGGAAATAAAAGTTTAAATATAAATATAAATTACTCTATATAGTTTCGTAATCAGCCTCTGGTTTAGAATAACTTTTACCAGTTATTTACGGATTTATAAAGTATATAGGAAATACTACTATTGACAGACATAAACTCTGTAATTGCTAACACTATACAGATACAGGTAAATAGTAAAGTTTAAAAACTTATCATAGGTAGCGCTGCTTATAATTTGTTGTTTACGAAAAGTCTCTTGTTGACTACAAGGACATATTTGTCCCAGGCCATAATTAGGCAACCGTAGAAGTGGTCCACTTACCATGACAATTTTGGGAATTTACGCACACGTCAGCTTTATCCTAAATAACCCAAAAATATAATTCTCCTTACCTACAATTCTTATGGTTCTAAAGGAATTAAACCAGTTAAATCACCTTTCTCTAGCGTAACCCAGCGTAATTTACATTCAAACGTGTACTCACAGATTTAAGCTATTCTTAGTTCAAATTATAACTATATCAAAACTAAATTGCAGAATTTATTAATTGTTATTCAAACGACCCAATTTTACTATTAACGGAAGAACCATGTTATGAATTTAATAAAACTGTATTACAGTTAGCATGGAATAAATATTATGAGCAACCCCTTAATGAGATGTCTGTTTAAATCTACTGTATTCGCTGAGAAGTCATCTTGTACTCCTGCGGGTAGGCATTACCTTGCTTTGAACTATAATTAACAGTTTAAACTTGATTAAAATATTACTCTAATCTAACCAAATAGATTTAAATACTATTCATAATTTTTACCATTCACATAGCCTATGGCCATCGAAGCACAGCTCTGGGAGAGATTTTACACTACCAAAATAATAGTTTTCTTTTTATCAAAAAGACAGAAAGCATAGCACCTATAGCACGTAATCTTTTGTGCATAGAACAGAAAAGGCAAAGCACATAGTCATCTGCATTTCTAACAGATTTGCCAGAAAAAATGAAATAATGTGATTGTCCAATATCTTGGTTCTTTGTTGTATTGGGTTTTGCATACAAAGATTATATTGTATAGCCTACGAAATTGAGAATCAGAAATGTCACGATAATGCAAACAATTGTAGCCAAGAGGGCAAGAATAATTGATTGATTTGAATTTCATACCCACGAGGCTACAGGAGACAGAGCTACTGTTTAAAATCGGATCCATATGCTACTAGAATTTGTACCCGAGACAAAATCTCATTGGGGTTGCATTAAGGATGAATCTAAGTAATGAACACTTTAGCCATTTAACAATAAAAGGCGTACGAGATGAGATTCGAACCACAGTCTGTTAATTTGCGCTTGTTTCCCTAAATTTTAAACATAAAACCTAGTGAATAAACTCGGTCGAGGTGTAAATATTCTTTGTTAGACCTCCCTCACATCTGAAACTCCTAAATGAATGTTAGCAAATGGGCCTTTAAAGTGGGAGATCCTGTTTCACTTCTGGACGTGAACTCATATGTTTTAGTTTCACGTTGAAATGTAGCCTATATCTTGTATTCTGACGTTTAATTACAAATCAATCAAATTAGGGCCATTCTATCTCAAATCGACCAAAGTATAAGCATGTTAAAATTTCATGGTCTCAGATTTTGATAATTGTTTGTACATTGAAAGACATATCTGAGAATAGTTATTTCCCAAAATAAAACTTTTCCAGCCCTTGTAGATAACTAGTAATTAATTTGTATAGGTGTAGAGTTATAGCAACATTTAAGTCCCAAGTTCAGGCCCCGGAATGAGCATGTGCTGAAAGTTGTACATGTATGAAATTTTAGCAAGAGCTGAGATCATGAATTTTTCATTATTGGTTGATTTGAAATAGAACGACTCATTAGGAAAATAATGGAAAAAATAACTCTTCTGATGTCGTCTTAACTCCTCATTTCTAATAAGAAGAAAATTGACAAGTTGGTGCTAGCGTGTTAAATAATTTCTGAATACTAAGATAAGTCTATTAATTTTGAAATCTGATCTGTTGTATTTTATACGTATAAAAACACAAAAATGGGTAGAAGTGTGTTTATGTGTATGCATATTTAACCATAGCTCAGGATCGCTTGGAGCAAATTCTACCAAACTTCGTACTTACATAAGTTAAGCACAATAAAAAAGCACTTGAAAGCAGGTAGTAATGTATAATTATTCTTTTCAAAAACAATTTTGAAGTGGCGCCAAACCGAAGGAATTATTGCTAATATAAAATTGTTCCGATGGTAATTTTGAGTCATTAATACATTTGGCTTGGCACGACTTCAAAAAAATGTTAAAGATAATAATCATAAATTATTACCTGCTTTCAAGTGGTTTATTATTATTATTATTATTATTATTATTACCGTCTGCTTTTTAGCGTTTTTCAAAATTATTTTTTGCCTTTCAATACCTTTTCTGAAATTAGTTCATATTCTTTTAAGATAAGTTTTTATTTTTTCCTTTTTAGATTGCTTCTCTAGTCAGTTGTTTTCCTACTGAGCCTCTACTGGAGTCAACCTCTAGCTTCAATGTGACTGAATGTTCTACTTCTTGTTGCACACTTGACTGTTTATCCTTGACTACCACCTTGTAACGTATCTTCAGTAGTTTTGTAAAGGAAGGACATTGACTTTGCAGATCATTCAACCAAAAACCTTGTGCAATCTGAAGGAATGTGCTATGATGATGAAAGGGACACAAGTCTTTTGTTTATTGGCTAATTTACACAATGACGAAATGAATATAATGATTCTACATGTATTTGCCTGGCAATGTACATCCACAGTCAAATGTTCTATGCGACTGAATTAATGAATTTAATAAGATTTAAAGTGATTTGCTTTTAACAATGATTTGAATAGTCCAATGATTTATAATTATAATTGCTTTTCTTTAGTTATGATACAATATAACAGTACTGTACACCATTATGGGGTACTGCATGCAATTTATCTGAACTTCGAATATACGCATTCAAGAAACAGTTGTATCTATTGATTTTGAGATGTTGGAAATAGTATGGTAAGAATGAAAATATTGAATTGATCTGTGAAGAATTACAGAAGGTACTTACAATGAGAAACTTGGAACATAACGCGCACGGATTAGAGTATTTTCTTTTTTAGTTTTTCATTCGTGTAAAATAAGTTACATGCTATTGTGAATAAATAAACGCTAGTTATTATAAATTGAAATTGGGAAGTTCATTTACAATAGGCATGTATATAATATATATGACAAATCACCTGCTCAGCTGATGTCGAGAAAGGAGTTGTGATGCAGAAGACAAACTCTCTCTCTCTCTTTTTTTTTAAGAGCCGCTTAATGCGTAAATTGCATTGTTTGTTTAACATATGGCGAAACCTAACTCGAGGATGTGAACTGTGGCACCTTTTACGTATTGCGAGTCGTACCATGTTGGCGATGATCTACTGGATAAAATTTTTGTTGTGAAATGATTTGATATTAGACCGAGACCGAAGCAAGTTTATGTTCGTTTCAGTTACAATGTCAAACGAATTTCTTGCAACCGAGTCAATCAATTTTCCCTTTCCCTGCAAGTATTTTAAAAAATCACATCTATCTTTGCTGAAGTAGATCTGAATAACACTACTAATAACAGAACTGCATTGTAGTGATTTTTCCAAGAAGAACATGTTGAATAATATCTAAAATTTATTATGAAACTTGAAGAAATAGTTATTCTTCTTACAGAACCTGCTGCAATTACTAAAGAAAAAATCTCTACTAAAAATCCCTTCCTGCACATAAATCCCAGTTTCGAAAGATTAGGCAGAACTGAGATTCCAGTTTTGCCTAAAGAAAGATCATTTAAAATATTTTCTACAATGTGCTGGAGGGCCTTTAAGCAAAACGGAAAGAAACCTCCTCAACAAATATTGTGTGTGTGTGTGTGAAAGCGATTATTATGTTCAGGAAGAGGTAAAGCGTTCGATATTAATCGGAAATAGACTCAAGCTGGACAGACTCCAGAAAAGTGTGAGTGGGGGAAAAAGTGATGACGTGAAACAATATACGAGACATGTAATTTTGAGCCCCGTATTTGTCAACTGAACTTTCAATGGCGATCAGTATCTTGTCATTCAGTATATATTTGGTTCTCCCCTTTTATTCAATCCTAAGACTAAATTTCTCACAATTTTTTCCAGCATGATGGTGCACTTCGTACCTTTCTGTGAAAGTTCGACTGTTTTCGAAATAACAACTTTTAGCCATCGGATAGATAGCAAGGGTCCAATTTTAGGATACTTGGAATCCTTTGTGCACCAGATGAAAAGAGGCAAATTACTTCATGATAAGTTATGTATTGTGAAGACTTCTCTGGACCAACAGACATTAAGACTGTTACTGAGTATCCAGTAATAGGGTGATC
Source organism: Thermobia domestica (assembly GCF_964235325.1). Taxonomy (NCBI): domain Eukaryota; kingdom Metazoa; phylum Arthropoda; class Insecta; order Zygentoma; family Lepismatidae; genus Thermobia; species Thermobia domestica. The sequence continues at coordinate 171,073,517 of NC_137454.1, read as the reverse complement.
ATATTGAATATATCATGTAGGATGACATTTTCTCACTTTCATGGGTAATAATTTTTATATGATTAAGGTTATTTCGGAAATAAGCTTCATATTTGTATTTGTGGCAAGAAGCTATTTCAATGTGGTGTATTTATTATATGATTGACCCCTATTATGAATTCAATATGTCAGACTTTAATATGACTGCTATGGTGATAATGGATCGTATGCAGTGTAATTTCACCCCTATAACCCCTACCCAAAATTGCTTATCATGGCCTCCGGTTGTTTTGAAACTACAAGGATATGTCAATTGAAACTTTTCATTCGCTCTGTTTATTACCTATATATATGTCTAATATTTAAGAACAATAACATATAATTTAAGCACATTATATGAATAATTGCGATTTCTCCGTTCTCATAAAGTGGAGATGGTCCATTTTGGTTCTCAGCACTTCAAATACAGTACCATATTGTAGCTGTATATGTTTCATGACTCCCAGAAGCATTTCCATGAATCCGTACATAGAATATTTTCAACACATCTGTACTTTAGTTCTTTTTTTCCACATTGCTTTCTCATTTCTTTTTTTTATCTACAACGATCCAATATTGATGAAATGCCAAAATAAAAATAAATGCAATGGGAATATGATTGCATATAACAAATAACTGAATAAGGCACATCTAATGGGTTATATACATACAATTGCCGTAACAGCACCCGAAGGAAAGTATATATATCATTTTTCGTTCCTAACACTTCTTTTTTTTTCACACACAACGCTTACACTTTCCGTATATTGGAACACACACACATACAAACACTGACTACGTTATTACCAACGACAATTACAAGTCAAAATCCAAAAAGAGTAATTTTTCACCAATATCCCGATCTTTTCATCGGAATAGAATGAGAAATCGTTTCTCCCCCTTTTCACTGCCCCCTTGCGTCTACCCTTCCACTTCTCCATGTCCACTGGGGGGCAGAAGGAAGGGGGTAGTTATGTAATCTGATATTATGGATAATTAGTGACAAGCGTGTTCTAGTGTATTAGGCCCATTGCCACATTCGCTCACTCCCTGATGAGTTATCATTGATTACTTGCAGTTTCTGCGATGCTGATGGTGTGTCAAAATCAACGAATATATTTTCTGCTCTTTTGAAAATAAATAACTCAGAACTCACTCGTTTTATTGCTTTTAAGTGAAGGAAAAATGTTCGAGGGCGGATAATAACAATATCTGGAATTTTCATCACCTTGTCTGTGGTTGCCTTTTTTAAAAAATGGAACTAACAAACTTTTCGAAATGTTGCTCACTCTTATAGTAGAGTAGCAATTAATTTTACTGAAAGTTATAAATGTGCAGCAAAAAGTGTTTCAAATAAATGTTGGAACTGTACAGACGTATTAACTTTCCACACTTCGTAGCATTAAACTATCTGTATTCTTCGACTTTTACATCTATAGCGACATAATCAAAAACTAACTCAGGAAATTGTACATTATAATTGAAATACATTTTTGTTTCAAACCAATCAAATGAATATAATACTTCTGTAAATAAATATGATTTTAAAATTGTGAAAAACAGTGAAAACAAATAGCATAGCATGTTTAGTAGTTTTCTTAACTTTGAGGAGACTAGTACACACTTGAAAAAGAAAATATTTCTTTCGAACATTTAAAATAAGCTATTTCTCAATTTGTTTCGTTATGATATACTGTATGAGATAACAAGATCGATGGGTAATAGTGAACTGATAAGAACATTAACCACACTGGCTCAGTGATAGAGGCCCCACCTCTACCAATTCTTCCATAACCATCTATTTCCTTTAGATTACAAGGCATAATCGTGGAACGTAAAACTGAAAGATTTTATTGCTTTTAAATGGTGAGAAACAGATATCATCAATGTAACTAACTAACAACCGACTTCTCTTTCAAAATAAAGCTTTTCCTTTCTCTTACAACGGTATGGGTTTTTTCTTAAACCATTAGATTTTAATAAAAATGTTTCAAACAGATAACAAATTTATATTGTATGTAGGTTTCTTGGTGATAAATATGTATTATTTATGTTTGATTTAATTTTACATCCATTCTGTGGACGTTGTAAAATATCTATATGACCTCTTATCCCGTTGGAGCTGTAAGAACTAATAAACTAATATGACCGTAATGTGCCGCCAGAAATATTGGGCATACAATCACCAGATTTAATTGACGCTTAGAACATCCTGAATTCGTTTCCCAGTTGATGGCTATCTTGAATAATGACTAAAATTGTATTTCTCATACAGTAAACACATTTCTAAATAATGCTTTGAACAAGCGTCTTTCCCTTATCCATTCTTTCTGACGAATATACGAGAGTACAAATATAAACATAAACTGGTTTTAAGTTATATATAGGAAATACCCAAATGACTAAAATAATTTTTGAATGTTTAATTTTTGCTTATGAATTTGATTTACAATTCTAAAATCCCTTATAGTTCTTGCTTCTTTACTTAATTACATGTAAAAGTAGAAGCTCAACATGGCTTTTGAAATAAACAAGTTAATTACGTTTCACATCTTGAAACTACGGTATACTTACAAACTACTGGACTGGAAGTAGTAATACTATCACTTCCGCTTACAATAGATGAATAAAATCGGATATAGAGGGAACTAATACTACTTTATATAGTGTAGTATATGTAGAAATGTGTGAATAAAATAATCAGCTATTTAAATTATTATTCCTAGTATTTATATGTAAGATTTACATTAGTTTGGGCTGTCTCGTTATTAGATTATGAAAAACAACTCCAAAAATTGGAAATAAATTACATTGCATATATTTAGATTCCTGTTTAACATGTAACAATAAGTTTTATTCATTTCCTAGCTGTTCGCAATTATTTTTATTTTATTTTATATTTTTAAATACGATAATTCCATATTCAAATATTTACTTCTGTATTGAGCTAAAGTCTGAAAAATAGCTACTTTTATGTACAAAGTGAACATGAAAAATGTGCACAAGCTCCTGGAGGTGATTCGTGACATTAAAAGAAGACAAAAGGTCCTTTTGCATATTGTCGAATTCTGCGTCATGTACGAGTAACAGGAGTGCCAACTTGGAATCGAAACTCGAATCCTGACAATTGGAACGGAATAGAAAGATGTGCCCAGCGTACACGACGCGGAATTGGACAACATGTAGGAGTACTTTTTTTATGTTATGAATCACTGCCCGAAGTATGTGCACATCTTTCTGTTCCGTTCCAATTGTTACAATTCGATTTTCGATTCCAAGTTGGCGCCCCTATCTCTCTTACACGATGCGAAATTCGACAATATGCAAGAAAACATTTTGTCTTCTGTTGATGTCACAAATCACCTCCCGAAGTTTGTGCTCATCTTTCAGATTCACCCTGTATATAAGATCTAAAAAAATAAGGTACCAGGAAAAATCCTTTCCACCTATTTAGAATCAAACGTATCGACGCCCATGACTTAGATTAATTTATTGTCTATATAAACCAAGCGATCTCGTTGTATTCCATTATTTCCACAATTCTCCAATTCTCAATATATCGCATAGTAACTATAGTATTTAGTGTTCTAATTTTGCTCCTCAATTTCTTTCTTTCTTTCTTTCTTTCTTTCTTTCTTTCTTTCTTTCTTTCTTTCTTTTTTCTCTTCTTCTTTCTCACATTCTTACTCTTACCTTTAATAGAGCAACAGTGTTTTTGCGTAACATTTATGTTTGTAATTGAAGTAATGACACCACGAGGTACTTTTTTTTTCTCTGATACAATGTGGCCAAAATTAAAAGCCATATACAAATAGTAAGTACACAACAATATTCATTAATATTGGAATAGAAATAAGCTGGAATCAATAGATGGTGCAAAACTAAAACAATTGAATTTCAAAGTAGGGAAAGCGAATAAAGCCGTAGAAGTTGTTTGGAATAGTATTTTATTTAGATGTATATTGTGTGTTTTTAGTTTCTGTTTGTGTATTTACGTAGAAAATGACTAAGAGAATAGGAAGACTGGAATAAAATGTATGAGGCAGTATTGAAGTAGAAAATAAGCAAGGAATAAAAAAATGGCCAGATAGGAACTATTTTGTTTTTGGAGAAATTCTGTAGGGCAATATCACGTGACTCGACCGTATATTTCTTCTTTTTCTTCTTCTTTGTAATGCACTTTACGTACCCTTTCTTGACCCTCCTCCCCTTAATTTCCACCTTGTTATTCAATTGGTACAGACAAGACAGTAGAAACCTGAATAAGACTTGTCGCCCTCTCTGTACTACCACCAACGCTATTCTCATTTCCCCCCTCCCACCAATTTTCCCTCTTACAAACAAGATGTACAAAACTTTTTGGGTGTGTGAAGGTGGAATAAGGGTGAGGACTTCTTTCTTCTCTGTCCCAGTAACAAAACTCCCCCTTCTTCCTCATCACCTTCTGGAAAACAGAACTAGCATATCACTTCCCTATGTTCCCCCAACCCATCACCAACCACACCTTCAGAGTCGAAAATAGTAACAGAATGCATATACACAGTATCTTTTCCTCTTTGCGTAGTTGATTCAGAGTACCTCCACTGGGAGGCGTGAATGTTACCAAGAGGTGAATTTTGCCCTATGCTTTTTTTGTTCCTTCTTCGTCTTCTCGTCTTTCTTTCCTCCCTTTCTCCTCCTTACCTTCTCATGCATAGACATGCACAAACACTCTCCCACAAAACGGAATCACACTACTCTAACCTACAACCCTGATATATATCCATGTTTGAGGAGGAAGTGAGGTGGAGCGAAGGAGAGAGGGGGGGGGGGAAGAAGGAATGAGTTTCAGTCCTTTTGGTGTATATACAACATTGTACAGTTCCGCTCTCCTTGTCTATATCTAACCCCCCTTGCTGCTTTCCGAACATGAGATGTAAATTTCGTCAAAATTCCCTCTTGGTTCCTGGAGGCCCGTGTTGTATTTCTCGAGGTAACCTTACGGGATCCGCACGGAAGACCTGGAATAGAAGATGAACAAGACAGAGAGAGAGAGAGAGAGAGAAGCACAGAGCAATTGAAAGTGTGAGTGAGGGAAAAGGACAGATATGTTAACTTATCCTCGTAGCAGAGTTGGATTACAAAAGCGAATTATCTTCTGCACCACCTATACTGTTTTACCCACCCATTCTCACACCCCGATAGCCTCCACCTCTCACATGAAGAGAAGAAAAACTTGTGTGTGTGTCTGTAAGCTCTCTAAGACGCAGAGCGCCACTACATACAGTAGATAAAGATAGAGAGATGGAGGGCAGCAATAGTGTTTGTCCGCAGCAGAGGTGGCACGTATGCTTTAAGGTAGACATATCCTGTGAAACACAAGAGAGTCCTGAGACTGAGAGAGAAGCGGTTAGAAGATAGGGTTTACCTCATATCTCATGGGTGCTATGGAGCTGAGACCGCAACCAATCACAACTTTGCTACCCTAAGTGAGCCACAGAAGTTCCTTGCTTATACAGAGTTAAAACTCACGTTTTACTACTTACTTTACTACCATATACTAACTGTAAGTTTCTCTCCAAAAAATAAGAGAGAGAGACAATCGTCTCATCATCACCAGATGTTGTAAAGGAGTGTGGGTGAAAGAGAAAGAAAAATACAGTATTTCTATCCTTTTTGTCAAATATGTTTCTATGGGATTTAATTTGAAAGAATGTGAAATTTTCAGAAACTAACTTTAATATGTAATGTAGGCGTGTGCTTCCCTATTCATACAGAAATTCCCAGATTATTGAAGTGCTTATTATCATGCGATGATCATTTATTTATGCACATTAAAACACGTCGTTGTCAAATTGTCATATACAAAATGTTTCGAAACAACATCGACAACGTTTGGGAGGTAATTCTTGACACTAATATAAGACAAAAAGTATAGACCAACCTGGGTGCACAATGCTTCCTTTCGGGGTTATAGGCTGCCGAAAACATGAAAAGATGAACTTTAGAGGTCCATAGTTCCAAACCTATGAGACCAATAGCAATCAGGCTAAGTCTTTACTTAGGAACTAGTGTGTGCCCTATTCGAATATCCAAGTTTCAGAATCCTGTGGTACTTCCGCAACAATTTTTATAGAGGTAGTTGGTCAGCACTTCAGATTATGTGGCCGTAGCCAAGCTCCCTCTGTAAAAATTGTTGCGTGAGTACCTTAGGATTTTGAAACATGTATGTTTGGATAACGCAGATATTAGTTCCTAAGTAAAGTCTTGACCCGACTACGGTAGATCACATAGTTTTGGAGCTATAGACCTTTAAAGTTCATTTTTTTTATGTTTTCGACACCTATAACTCCGAAAAAAGCATTATACACATTAAAATATTTCATTGCCAAAAATGACTCACTGGCGAACATGTTTTCATAAAATCCATGTTAAAATTTATTTCATAAATGAAGAAATGACGATATTAATATTATAGTTATTATTTTCTATTTTCCGTGGAAACAATTACGTGCAAGAATACTACGCATAACGCAACATTTATTATTACGGAAATCTTTTAAGTGAAAGTATGTTTTTACCGATTTGATTTGTTTAAAAAAATAAAAGAAACTTTTAAACAAAATATTACCCGACTTTAAAAACAAAAGATAAAAAGAGCTACAAAGGAGAAAATAATTAATCTCAATAATCTAAATACTTATTTAATTTAATTCCTTAAAAACCTATGAATTTCCGAAAGTATTTATTTCAATACTTATTTTATGTTGTATCTATCTATATAAGATTGTTTTATTATTATTATTTTATGTATACAAAATTAAGCCTGTACCAAGGCAAACGAGATAATGTCTAATATAAAATTATAGTTTCAATGATTTCTGATAGTAGAGACGGGAACATGACTGTTTTTTTTAATGAAATGAAATGTAATGCTTCAATTGAACGTCCCACGATTATGCCCTTCAGGCGAAAGAATACGGATGATTAAGACAAGTGAATGATGATGGAAGAAATGGTGGAATGAGAATGTGGGAAGAAATTGTAGTGCCCCGAGAAAACCGAAGGACACAATGTTGATCATCACAAACTTAACTTGGCCGGAGTTCGAACCATTGATCCCACGAACTAGAGGTAAGCACTCTAGCATTGAGCCACCGTGCCCCCTTGACTGTCCTTATGTTATAGGGGAGTACATACAAGGTATTCAGGGCACAGAGGAATCAAGTCAACATTACCAAAGTTACGAGAAAAAGAAACGCAAAGCTTAACACTGATTTTCACATTATAAGAATTATTTAGAACGTGTGGACATTAGTCTTTCAGCTCTGAAAAGGACTGATGTGGGTAAAAGATGAAATATATCCAAAATGATCAAAAATGAACTTTATACAGTCAACGCGTCATATAATAAAAAATATATATAACGGACACCTTCATGTTAATGGGCAGCTGTATTTGAAAAATGAAATGAAATATTTAAGTTTTACGTTCCACGGTTATGCCGGTTAGGCTAAAGGAGACGGTGATGATCAGAGATGAGTGAAATGGTGGAATGAAGAAAGTGGGAGGAAACGGAAGAGCCCCGAGGAAATCAACGGACACGGTGTTTGTCCACCACAAAGTCCACACGACGCGAGCTGGGATCGAAGCAGAGCAACTGTATTTGTCCCAGCATAAATGGGTACTATTATGCCTTTTAAGCCCGCCTTTCAAGGACACTCTTGGATACAGACACGGACAGTCTTCTCCTCCTCCCAACGTTTTAGTAACTTATTCATAACAGAAAAGAAATAATATGTGTTCATACACAATTAACACAGAAAGTACTTTCTGCAATTTGAAAATAAATCTGGGATACATGGCAGTAGACAGAAAATGTCTTTATTGTAAGTCAATAATCGTGTAAGCCGCCACACAAAACAGTAACTAGTTGAACGTAAAATTGTTCTCTTCTATGTCGACAATAATTTACTTTCTGTTGGGAATTTTAAAATAATATATATGGCTAAGAAATGTATGCGGAATTTCTTCCATTTGCTGACAAATTTAATCCCTTTTCTCTTGGACACTGCATCTTTGAATGCAACTTCAAAGGAAAGGAAACAACATCGATAAAATTTGAATGAGTAGTCCTATTTCGAAAACGCCCGTAGCAACCCGAACAGTGAGTCAAGTATTTCAATATTAGGCTATATTTAACATTTATAAGTAGAGATGCAAGGGCTCGGAAAAAACCGGCTTTTTGAAAAAAAAAAAAAACTCGGTTTTCTCTGCTTCGCGTTTTTGCTTGGGAAATTTTGGATTTTTTGCAAAATTCTGCTTTAAATTGATAAAGCAGACTTTGTTTCGTTTCTCTATAACACAAAAAGTCATTTAATTAGTGGTTGATGCTGATAGTAATATAAATCCTCGAAAATAAACCATGAATTTCGAAAATATATTTCAAACAATTTTATTTCAACATATTTACATTATGAATTCCAAAGGATTAACCAATGTATGTAATAAGATTTTTTTAACCTCTTATATACAAAAGTAAGCAGGGTTGGCAAGAACCATGGTTGTTTTTGGAAATGCCAAAAACCCGTTTTTTAGTGGAAGTTTAAACCAGGTTTTTTTGGTTTAAACCAGGTTTTTTTTTATTTAGATATTTTGTTTTATGTATTTATATTACATATTCACAGAAATAAGTTTGTTTCGCCTTGGTGTTATTATGCAACAACGTGGTTATGCTGGAAGAGGTTCCATAATCTTAAAGAAGTCCGGTCAGTAAATTTCTTAAATTGATAAACTCCCGCCGTAGCCATCGGGAAAATCCCGTCATTACTTTAAATGTAAAACAATAACGGAAAAATCCTGTTATTGCTTTGCATGTAAAATTTAAGGTCAATGTATCATAATCAGCACGCTAAAACTGAGGTATTAAATTACAAATTTAATATGTAGATGCCACTGAAATCCAATCCAAGCTAATGTTGGAAGCTATGTAGGCAGTCGATAAATTTTGCCAATTTCTATCAATATATTTAAGCAACCCTGGCTTCTTTATAAAACAGGCATTCAGGCAAGCAGAAATATACAATTTAGTTTCAACATCCTTAATACCGATGTTATCAAGGAGAAGACATTCGCTTAAAGTGACATCCGAACCGCTACTTGGATTACGCATGAAAGCAGGGTTGTGGTTCGACCGAGAATTGAAGATGGAACACCTTAATTAAAAGGTGAAAAGGAAATAAAACTAATGCAGACGGTTTGATATGTGGAAACGTCACCATGAAGTTCACACGATTCGCGTTTTTCTTTTTACTTTTTTTTGTTTAAACCAGTTATTAAAAAAAAAGAAAAGAAAAGAAACAGCTGTTGTAAACCAGCCAACTATAAAAGTAAACACTTCTTTTAAAAAAAATACACAAATAACTAGCAAAATTGTATGTAGTATTTTTAATTCAAAATATTTCATACCCTCTTTTTGAAACCAAATAAAATTAAAATAAAACATAAGAGAAATACTTAGATTTATATGATACACTTAAAGGCTGCACATCTAGAGCGTTTGGTTCTGTATATTTTTGAAAATCTACAGTTAAGTTTTATATAACCACCATCACTGTTTACCCCATCCTCAAGTTTTCTGAATTTTTAACAAGAGGGATTCAACATATCATTAAGGAACTCTCCCCCCCCCCAAAGAAAAGGACTACGGAATATTTTTAAGTTAAGCTAAGTACAACTGCACAACAAACGTGACTGAGTGGTTAGCTTTTGCGCTTCTCTTGGGGAGTCTGGGATTCAATCCAGCATTCGATCATTCTGACAAATCTTTTCTTCATTCCATCTGTGAATGTAGAAATAGCGTGTGTACTGTGAGTTGGCCGACTTCCTTTCTTATTGTTTATAAATCGTTATTATTACTAATTACCAGACGTGACGGTTTTGCGAAGGTTAGGAGGGCGGTCTTTCGGACTGAAGCCTGTTCCCCAAAGTTACGGAATGTCTAAAACAAACGAAATATCTATTAGTTATGCCTTTACTCATAGACTTTAAGCTCCCGTCAAATAAAAATTATTAATGTTTAAAAAAACTAAACATTAATAAGAAATCCCCCCCCAAAAAATACTTTTCTAAATCCGCCACTGATTCTCAGTATAAAGTGATCTTTAAGGTTGTATCCGGAAGATTATTGCTAAACATATAAACGAAACGAAATATTAGTTATGCCTGTATTCATAAACTTCAAGCACCTCCCAAATAAAATTAGGACTTTTCAGAAAACGAAAAATCAGAGAAACCCCTCCCAAAGTACTTTTCTAAATCCGCTACTGATTATTTGTATAAATCGGTATTGAAGGTTGTATCCGGAAAATTATTGCTAAATCATTGCACAGCTACAGTCAGAGCCGTAGCTAGAGGGGGGCCAGCGGGGCGCTCGCCCCGGGCGCTGATAGCAAGGTGGCGCCGAACGAACAAGAAGAAAGGAAAAGTGTTGAAAATGAATAAACGACACGGCGCCCGTAAAAGTTCTGGCGTCCTATTAAATCAATATTGTCGATTAGCAAAGAAATGGATTTGTTAAAAATTTTCTTCCTCGCTCCGCTCGCAACTCAAAAGTTTCAATAAGTCACAAGTTTTTCACTTATTAAAGAAAGTTATTATATATGATTTATTAATGACGATGTGATATCAAGGTGCCGAGTAATGTCTTATAGATTACGCAGGAGCATTTTCTAAGTCAAACGCTCAAAGTCTGAAATGTGTTTTGATGGTGATGGATTTACTTAGTTAATCACGCCTTTCTACCCAATCGGATTAATCACGATGGTAAGAATTAAGGTATGAAAAGTACTATAGAGGAGTGAAGAGAACATGCAAGCTGCTGTTTGCGCGGAATATTAAAAATGAAAGTAAACATAGTTTCTAATGTATTGAAATTTAATTTCTTATGGATAGTTTGAAACGTTGTAAATAGCCTGGAGAAAATTCCATTAAAATCCTTCTACAATAGGGAAGCCGTGTTAGACATGAAGGTAGTGAATGTAGATGGTGGTGTTGGAAAAATCCTGGTCTCCTGAGCAGAGCGGTGATATCAGAAACCGGGCTCCAGCCATGAGGCTCCAGAAAAATGGGGTCCTGAATTTTTGTGCCCGGGTTCTCTTTATACGCCTATTAAACATGGAATTGTATGTGGGTGGGGGAGTTGGAAATGTTCGGGTCGTTTGAGCACAATGGTAATGTCAGAAATTGGGCCGGTCTCAAAGAACCAGAAATGGTGTCCCGAAATTTTGAGCTCTGCTTCATTCTATTTTTCTTTTAAGCATGGAGTTATTGGATACAGATTGTGATGTTGGAAAGCTCCAGGACCTGATGCCCCAGAAATGAGGTCCCAAACGTTGGGTTCGGGTCTTTTTTATTTGTCTATTTAACATGGTGTTGTACTAGGGTGTTGGCGTTTGAAAGGTCGGGGTTGATTAACGAAAGCGTTAATGTCAGAAATTGGGTCCTGGCCTCGAAGTCCCAGAAATGAGGTTCCGAAATGTTGGGCTCGAGTCCACTCTATTTCTCGTTTAAGCATGGAGTTGTTGCACGCAGATGGTGACATTGGAAACATCTGGTTCCCCTCAGCACAGTAGTGGTCAGGAACCGAGCCCCCACCATGAAGTCCCAGAAATGGGGTCCCGATGTTTTGGTCATGAGCACCTTTTATACGCCTGTTAAACATGAATTGTTGTACGAGGGTGATGGCGTTGGAAAGGTTCGGGTCGTCTGTCAGAGATAATGTCAGAAATCGGGGCCTGGATTCAAGGTCCCGGAAATGAGGTCCCGAAATATTGCTTTCGGGTCTCTTACAGTTGGCTATTAAACAATGTGTTTTTGGAAGCAGGTGATGGCATTGGAAAGGTCTTGGTCCCTTGAGCAGTGCGGTGATGTCAGAAATCAGGTCCAGGTCCCGAAGTTTGGGTTGTGTACTAAACCTTTGCAATGGCCCAATCTCAATACTTGATTGCGAGAGATAAAACCATCAATTCAGCTATTAATATGGTTTTATCTTACACAATCAGGTATTGAGATCAAATTAGACAAAAGGTTTACGACACAAATGGAAAAAAAAATGGGACCCGGAACCAATTTCTCATCAACGTTGTGTTCAAGGGACAAAGACTTCCAACGCCACCACTTTCATCCTACAACTCCATGTTTAATAGACAAATAAAAGGAACCCGAGCCAAAGACTTCGGGACCCCATTTCTGAGGCTTCAGGGCCCAATCCCCGGTTTCTGACATCACCGCAGTGTTCAGAAGACCCAGACCTTTCCTACTTTACCATTCTCGTCCAACAACTCCACGTTTAATAGACAAATAGAATGGACCCAAATCCAAAATTTCGGAACTCCACTTCTGAAGCTTTGAGACCAGGACCCGATTTCTGATGTTACACTGTACTCAGACGTCTAGGACCTTTCCGATGCCACCACCCGTGTCCAACAACTCCATGTTTAAATGGGGAATAGAAGGGACCTGGGCTCAAAACTTCTAGATCCCATTTCTGATGCTTCGAGGCCAGGGTCCGATTCCTGACGTCACAACTGTGTTCAAGGGACCAAAACCTTTCCAACACCACTACCCTCATCCAACAACTCCATGTTTAATAGGCAAATAGAATGGACCCGAATCCAAAATTTCGGAACCTCATTTCTCGGGCTTCAGGTTCCATTTCTGACATCACCAATGTGTTAATGAAATCCAGACCTTTCCATCGGCACCACCCGCGTCCATAATCCCACGGTTTTTAGTCGAATAGAATAAACGTTTCCAAAATTTCAGGACCCTATATTTATGAATTCGGGGTCCGGATTAGATTTCTGATATCACCACTATGTTTAAGGAACCAAGACCTTTCCAATGCTACTAACTCCGTCCAACAACTTCATGTTTGATAGGTGAATAGAAGGGACCTAAGACAAAAGCTTCAGGACCCCATTTCTGGGGCCTTGAGTGCCTGATTCCATTTCTGACATAACCGATGTGCTAAGGGGACAAAGATCTTTCCAATGCCATCACCCGCGTCTAAGAACTCCATGTTTAATAGTCGAATAGAAGAAACTCGAGCCCAAAACCTAGCCATTTCTGGGGCTTCCAGGCCTGGGCTCGATTTCTGACAGCTATATTCAGGGAAACCGGATATTTCCAACGCCACCACCCACGTCCACCAACTAAATGTCTAATACGGTTTCCCTGGCGTAGCAGAATTGGCTCCATGCTCTTTCCATAACTGTTCTGCAAATGGATTGGTATACAACCGAAAGTAGTTTTGCCAAGTTAAACAGAAAGTACAAAATAAGCATCTTGAAAGCAACTCTTATTTGTAAAAGGATACATAATGATCGCTTTTGGCTGTTGCAATGGTCTGTCCAAGAAGCTTGATAAAAATTTAGCATAGCAAACAAAGCTGCTTCTCATATATGTTAAAAAAAAAAAAAGTTCGGTAAGGTGAGTGTAGAGGGGCGCCGAATTCTACTTCGCCCTGGGCGCCGAAATTTCTAGCTACGGCTCTGGCTACAGTATAACAGAAATGTGGAAGTATGGTTTGACGGATATGTTGAAAAACATACGCTTTGACGGATAAATAGAAAAACGTAAGTTTAACTTTTGCGCTAGAAGCTAGAATACTAAGCTCTTAGAAATGAAACACGGATGACAAACTAAAATGATCTAGAGAAGAAAAAAATGTCGATTACTCAAAAGTTAAAATAAAGTCAAATAGCCTCTAAAATTGCCCTGAAATACTACATTCTTCATGTTAGCTTTAATTCGTAAAACATGTGCTTCATCCATCTTGATGGTGAATTTCAGAGCGAAATATGGCGTTTAGGTCATGGAATTCTTATCTAACTAGAGAATATACTATAAGAAAGCTATTTAGATAGAAAAATCATGAAAATGAAAAAGTCAAAATTTCCAAAATTCTCGTTTTTTTCCCAAAAAGGCCGGCTTTGTATGTGAAAAAAACCATCGATTCAAAAAAGCCGGCTTTTTTGCATCTCTATTTATAAGTAATTACTACTCGCATTTATTGTATACGTACTGTATACAACTACCGCATGTGCTGTGAGTAGTTTAAATTTGTGAAACTTCTCTGTAACGGACACCTCTCATTTATGGACAAATAATCATCTCTCATTGGTGTCAGTTATTCACAGGTTTCAGTGTATTAACAGTTGAATCACTGATCGAAGAAACGTCATAAGTCAGCCATGTGCCGAAAATGAGTTTACATGCAGCTTTAATTCTTGAAGGGTATCTACACCGTTGGATTATAGTATGTCAAAAGTCACGCTAATAGTTCGTGCAGTATCGAGCTGCAACATGTGTCCCTGAATTGAGAAACATCACAAATCATTGGCTTATGGCATAATTACATTATTGACTTACGACGTTTCTCAAATCAGAGATTTAGTTATGGAGTCTTTGTAAATGTCACATGCAATTAAAAGAAAACGAAGGATAATGATTGTTCAATAATGATTGTTCAATATTCAACTCATCTTGAAGAGAACTTGACTCCTAATGTTGAAGTAAAATCTGAGTTTGAAGCTAACATGAGTATATATGATCGATCTTACCTTACTTACATCCATAAAATACAGTCTTTCAAACAAGCTTTAATATTCAAGTCAAATTAATAAAACATGAAGAAGTAACTAAGAATTTTGTTTACTATATATTTTTTTTTTTTTTTTTGGAATACAAAAAAGTTAACTACTACAAAATAATTTACTGTGTAATGATTTTAAACTTAATCAAAAACAGATTCATCATTCTTTCAACCATACGCACTGGAACTTTTCCACATCCTCACTCACAATCCTTATTGCGAGGAAGATGTGGAATATTTATTTCTGCAGGTAAGACAATGTTGAATCATAAGAAAGGCCTCCAAAATTTAGAGTCATGTTATAGGACAGATACAAAAAGAAAAGATTCAAAGTTTATCAATTAACACCAGTATAAAATAAAATAAATAACTTATTAATGTATTTAAAATCCTGCAAAATTCACACATTCATCTTTCAACTTCATCCTCACTTTCGTTGTTGAGAAGCTGTACCTAGCGAGACAATTTCCGCTTGAGCTCATTCGTGGCTAAACGGTTAGCGTACGCGCCTTCCGGTTGTGGGAGACCACTGTTCCATTCCCGGCGGGAGCTCATGTTGTTCGGATTCCACATTAATCAGTAGGTCCACGTGTCATATAGCCTCGCTGCTGAACGGGACGTTAAACCTAAATCAATTCAATTTCCGCTTCGTCATCAGTATCCCATAACAAGTCGTCTTTAGTGCCATCCATAGCATAAGAATTCTCACACCTTTTGAAGAATTTGATCATTGTTTTCACTTTCAGTTTTTCCCATAGTTTGATCAGCAAATCACACAGTACAACATCACGAAATCATCAAGTAATGCAGCCCGCATAATTCCACCTTTCGTATACAACTTTTCGGCACTTATTATCCACTTATTCCATTGTTCATGCGTGTTATCTTTGAATGGTTTTGTTCAGACAGACGTCTACAGATTGTAGCATCGAAGTTAAATAACTCTGTGCAAGAGCAGTTTTAGTTTTATTCCGTGCTAAGCGATATTTAGTTTCTCAGTTACGTGACTGCATATATACGTGACCAGTGTTGCTTCCAGACCTGTTTTTTTTTTGGGGGGGGTCACTGCCCCCCGGAGCTCTTAGAGTGCCTCCCGGAGAAGACCAAAATAATACTCTATAACATAATAATAAATAGAATTGTGTCAGTAGTGTCCCACGGAATACCAAGTGTGCACCCCCCTTCCCCCGGAAGATTTTTTTTCTGAAAGAAACACTGTGCGTGACTAGTGGAAAACACATCACACACGAACAAACTGTGTTGATATTGTAGAGCAACTGATCGAGGAAAATGATTGACTGGAATTTTATTTTAGGAGTAGTTTTTTCCTCTTGAAGATGACCATGGGTTTTATTTAACTTCGTTCCGTCTGCCACGAGTGTTAATACTAGGCTTACTGTAAATCTGGACTATTCACGGCTTGTACTTTTGATTTGAACAGTTTTTTACGCCTTTATCCTCCACCACAATTCAATTGTTTATCGAAATTAATCAGCGTTTCATTCATATTTCCAATATTAGATAATGGAAAATTGTATTTTTGCCTCATACCAATTACAAAATTGTGAAAACTCATGAGTTAATGGTCAAGATTTTATGATAATTTTTGCGTAACTTTTGTTTTCTGTCGTATTACCAGATTTTTCTGTTTATGAAAAGATTGCATCAACCTATTGTTGCTCAAATCTTTGTCTTGTTCTGGATTAGTCCCTGTCCACTTCAATGCGCAAACCCTAATACTACATTTCTTTTAACAACAATTCTGCCTCTGCTCCTGTACTCATTCTGCAACGTTATTATCTAAATCTGGACAGCAAGCTATTTTTCTACTGATAGAACATTTTATCACTACTTTTTAAAAGTTATCGATTACCTACACCTGCCACTCATTACACTTATAGTACAAATTATTTGAACACACGACATAAGCTACAAACAAAACGTGTTTGGGATACATGTGAGTTCGTGATGCGGCCCGTGGATTTATAGGCAAAAACGTAACAATGCTGAAGGAGGCTTTACCTTTATGCGTGCAACCATCGACTGCGGCTGATCTTGAAAATAATTTCAACTTATCGAATGCCCGAATCAGTGCGAATGTTTGCAAAACAATCGCAAGGCGGTGCTGCGAGATGCAAGAAAATAAAATTTATTCATTCCAAAAATTACGAATAGGACATAATTCCGCATAAGCTATACAGTATTATTATTCAGATGATAACAGCTGATAAACTTAATTCATAAGCCGTTGATAGTTTCGGGATTGTCTAATAACACAGATGTATACTAAAACTACAAACTTTCGACGAACGTCTTATCTGCGGAAATATACGATATATTTGTAATCACAAATGATTCGTATTTTCGGAGGAACATAGTAAATAATTTTTGCTAGAAAGGTAAGGAAGATGAACAGAAGATAATCTCAATAGCGTAACCAGTTTATAAAGGTAAATAAGAAAGTTTTGTCGCTTTTTTATCCACCACCTTCGAATATCGATATGTCACCTAAGACGTAACTGGAAGATCAAAAATAGTCTCCATCAGTATCGATGACCTTCCCTCAACGTTCTGGAAGGCCATGGAATCCATCGCGGTAGAATTTGGTGCGCCGTGAAGAGAAGAAGATATCAAGTGCATTTTGCATCTCTACTAGGGATTTGAACTGGCGTCCTCTAAGGTGATTGTCCAAGGAATGGAACAAGTGATAATCAGACGGTGCAATGTCCGGGAAGTATGGCGGCTGCAATAGTATTTTCAACCCAAGGCGTAGAATGGTGTCCCGGGTCATCCTAGAGACGTAGGGCTTAGCGTTGTCCTGTAACAGAGGGACCGATTTGCGATTCAGACATGATGGCTCCAAAGTTTTCACATTTTCTTGAGCACGGCTCAATTGCTGACAGTAGGCCTACACAGTTGTATTGATGCTCTGAAAAGCTGGTAGCAGTTCCTGCCGAAAACAGTCCACCAAACACACAGGAGGACCTTGTTCTGGTACAGTGCTGGTTTCGGCTGTTTTGGAATCGGTTCATGGGATGTTAACCAATGATGAGGGCTCCGTGGAGCTTCGTAAGGGAACACTTCTCATCACATGTAAACACTCTGTCCACAAATGGCTCCTTCCTCAGACGAGACAGCAAAGAAACACACATGTTTGCTTTCGTTACCTTCAGGCCCGGAGTCAAATCATGTGGAACCCATCGACCAAATTTCTTGTGTTTCCCAAGTTAATGAAGGCGCAGCCGAATGGTTTCTTTACTCACACTGAATTGTAGTCCCAGTTCCTCACATGTCTGGCGACTGTTCGCCTCAATTGTAGCCTGAGAATATTGATTTTGTATATGCGTTGGTCTTCTGGTACGTGGCGCGTCTTCGAGTGTTTCGTATCCGTCCATAAGCTTGTTAAACCACTACTGTACTGTCCGCTTAGTTACGAGACCCTCACCAAAGGCCTGGCATATTTTTCGCCCCGCTGCAGCGGCTTTTGACCCCAGTTGGAAATCGTACAGCATACATGTGCTTGTGACCCACTGTGGAGGTCCCATGTTCACACTGTCTTTACGCAAGTTCAGGGTGTAACTGAACTAGCACAACTAGGTAGTGGTAGTAAGGCCCACAACAACAATTGACCTTCGCCTTATCTCCATTCGCATTCAACTCACGGTGTGAGGGCCAATTGAACACACGGAAGAAAAGATAAACGGAAGAAAGAATGAATAGGTAGGTAAACACCAAATAATATTTAATTTCATACTCTACACAAATTAAATTTAATTTCACGTTCTAATCAAATGTATTATTTGGCAATATTCAGATATTTGGAAACAAATCGCAAATTAAAAGTTACTTTAAATAGGCTCACTTTTAAAATGAATGAATAAGCTCTGGTAAAGACAGTAAAGAGGATTATATGAATCATGTATATGCATAGGATATAGGTAGTCATTGTTATCCGTTAGGACATTAACGGACTGATTCCATTAACAAATTCGGGCAGAATAACTGCTATACATCTCTATTGCAAGAAACAGAATTCAAAACTTTGCTTACATCTATGGGATACAGATAAGCAGCGTTATAGTCGCCGTTATAAGTTAAGATAGTAACGATTTGACTCCATAAATACCTCGGCCAAGATACTGCTCTAGCTGTCTATTGCAAAAATAGAATTAAAAAAATAGTTTCCGTTCACGAGTTATCGTGCAAAGTAGCGGACGGACGGACGAACTAACAACACAGTCCCACTGCGTGACCCTCATAAAACAGGTATGAATGTCATGAAACTCAACTAATGCCAATTACACAAACTACATATAACGAACAGCAGCTATAAGGATTGTTATTGTGATCACATTGTGAGACTTATAAGATTGCTTATGTTGTTATTACACCCGCCCGTTATTTTACACGATGCCATCGAACAAAAGCGAATTTTCGAATAACGTTTTTGCAATAAATATCTAAACCAATTACCTTTGGTCGAGTTCGTTAATGGAGTCGATCTAATGTGCCGAATTACAATTTTAGTTTTTAAAATTATTCAACTTTTAAATGTGACACATTTTCTGATTTTGGCTCGTGAGAAATTAATATTGTGAAAAATACCCGTGTTCAGAGACAAATTGTGACCTAATTATTTTCAAGATAATTTTTTCTTGAAAAAAATCTTTATAGCGTAAGCTCTGCTAATATTTGCCAAAGTGTCAAAGTAGTAGATATTACAAAGATAACCAAGAAAATTATGTCTCTCTTTTATGGAGATCTGTGTTCAATTGGCCCCCACACCGTGAGTTGAATCCGAATGGAGACAAGACGAAGCTCAGTTGTTTATATGGGTATATCCAACATACTACCTTGTTGTGGCTGTTCAGTTACACCGTAAACTTACGTAAGGACAGAGTGAACATGGAACCTCCAAAGAGCGTCATAAGAACGTGTATGCTGTACGAGCCCAAACGCGGCTGCAGCGAGGTGGAAAATAAGACAGGCCTTTGGTGAAGGTGTCTTGACTACGCGAACAGTGCAGTGCAGTGCAGTGGTTTAATAAGTTTAAGGACGCTGACGAAACACGAAATACTCCGCGCCACGTGCCGGAAAACCAACACATATACACAATGAAGATCCTCAGGCTATAATCGAGGCAAACAGTGGCCAGACATGTGGAGAACTGCAACTACAATTCAGTGTGAGTGAAGAAAGCATTCGGCAGCCCCTCCACTAACTTAGGAAGCACTACAAGTTGAGTTGATGGATCCCACATGATTTGACTTCGGGCCAGAAATCAACGCTAGCAGGCACCCATGTTTCTTTGCTGTTTCACCTGAGGAAGAAGCCATTTCTAGACAGGATGTTGACATGTGATGAGAAGTGGGTTCTGTCGTCAACGGTTCTGTCGTTACGAAGGTCAATGGTGCCGTCATCATTGGTTAACATCCAATGAACCGGTTCCAAAACAGCCGAAACCAGCACTGCATCAGAAGATCCTCCTGTGTTCTTGGTGGACTGCTCGCCTAATCGTGCATTGAGAACTGCTACTAGATTTTCAGAGCATCAATGTAACTGTGTACTGTCAGCAGTTGAGCCGTGTTCTAGAGAAGCTGGAAACTCTAGAGCCAGCAATTCTAAATCGCAAATGGGCAATCCTGTTACAGAACAACGCTAAGCCCCAGGTGGGTAAGATGACCCGGCACACTATTCTATGCCCTGAATGGGAAACACTACTGCATTCGCCATACTCCCTGAACATTACACCGTCTGGTTATCACCTGTTTCATTCTTTAGACAATCACCTTAGAGGACACCACTCCAAATCCTAAGTAGAGGTGCAAAGTGCACTTGATATCTTCTTCGCTTCACGGCTCACCAAGTTCTACCGCGATGGAATCCATGCTTTCCCAGAATCTTGGCAGAATGTCGTCTATGCTGATGGAGACTATTTTTGATCTTCCAGTTACGTCTTAGGTGACATATCGATGTTCGAAGGTGATGGGTGAAAAAGCGACAGAACTTTCTTGGTTACCTTTATACACATAAGGATTTATTATCAAGCATGTTATTTTGTTCAACTTTATATTGGTTGAAGTATGTATCATCTTCAAACACATTTTCCTCGGTTATCACATAATAATATTATAAAATTACAATTGTTTATTTTGTATGGGGCTTCCTACACTGTGCATAATTTTATTGCAAACCGTGAAAATTATAAATATTCAAAAAATATAAGTTTAAAGGTAAAAATAAATCTAAATCTTTTGCCGCTGTGGGCCTCGAAGAACAATTATCGGTCAAATCGCTCTTAATTCCTGCAAGGTCAACATTTGAATCCCTATTGTCCTTATTTCTATGTTTTTAGGCGGTGTTTCACTATCCTTTAATTTCATTGCTTCCTATTTGATTCCTGATGATGAAGAAACACTGAAAACTCAGCGTCCTTACCAACCACGACCATATAAACGAAGGACAACCGCAAAACCATCTACTGCGGAGAACACAGATTTACCCATAACTAATATGAAAGTATTGGGTCGATGCATAAGTTCGTGCTGTTCTTTATATTTTTTTTTTTTTTTTAACGGTGAAACCTTGTTTTGTATTGTTCTATTACAATTAACTTACAATTTGTAACACGTTTCCGTTATAAAGAGCAATTTTACAATATCGGCATTTGAAAGCATCTTTTTACATTCATGTAAATAAGTTAATCCAATAATCGAGATTTGAAAGCAATTAGATACAACCATAAGTAATTACATAAGAATTGTAAAATAACAATGATTATTAAAAAAACTGTTATAATGAAAATTTCAAATGAAACAGTAAATATCTATTCTTCGGTACTTTGTTCCCATGATGTTCGGTAGGTACTACTAAATCTTCTGCTTTCAAAGGCTCCAACCTGTCATGTTATGACAATATAAAGGCTCCAACTTTATATTTTATATTTTATTTTTATTAATTCTGTTCTGTTAATTCAAATACAAATACAACATAGAAATATCATTCTACGAGTGAAACAATACATTTCATACATTTTACTGTCACTCACATTAACTTACAATCATTCAGTGATGTATTCACCTCCACTAACTATGACCTTCTGCCAACGTTCAGGTATCAGTTCAATGCCTTGTCTGTAGACCTGTTTTGGTCTTGACTGGAAGAAATCTGTTAGCCATTGGTCAAGAGAAACTTTTCTGTCCTGTCCTTTCAGCAATTGCTTCATTCCCGCACACTGCACAAATTGTTCTCTCAGCTTTTGCTGCACTGGATCCTTGGTTAAACTCGAAGAGTAAAATGTGACGGAAATGACCACTTTTCTCAACTTCACATTCCATATTAGTTTATCTGAAATATATACAATAATATGTTTACAATCAAGAGAACCTATGTTTAACAACACACAAACTCCAAACTACGGTAAAACAACGGAATAACGATAAACAATCGCTTCACACCGCATTGTTGCCAACCTAAAAAAAAACGTTCGAACTTATGCATCGACCTTATATAATATGAGCTTTGTAGAAGAGAAATACCATGTATATGGGTTTTCTCGAGGCTCCCCGTCTCCTCCTATTTTCTTCATTTCATCATTTCGTTCATTCTCATGATCACCGCATCCCTTATTCTGATCAAGGGACGTTAAACTTTCGATAAAACAATACAAAATATGCAGCAATTCAAAGATTTACATTCATCAGCATTATAATGTGAAAGGTAATAACTATGATAAGTAAATTATACAATCTTTCTTTCTGATGTGAAGTGAAATCCTCCAGTTTAACGTCCCACGATTTTGCACTTTAGGCTAAGGGAGACGGATGATTAAAGCAAGGGAATGACGATGGTAGAATTGGTGAAATAACAATGAGGAGAGAAACGAGAGTGCCCTGAGAAAACCATCTTGTTCACCACAAACTTACTTGGCAGAACTAGAAATCCCACGCACAACAGGCAAGAGCTCTATTATCGAGTTTTTATTTTCTTTCTGAAATATGAGATAAATAATTCTGTATACGACTGAGCTCAGGGTGTCATGATTCTCAACTGAAGCCCATCTCGTGAAATGAACTCCATCGATAACGTGTTAGATCATAGGAATTCTCCGTTCTCTTGTGGGCTCCATCAATTCTGATTTGCTACGTCCCTCCCCAAACTTAATGATGTGCAAACTAGTACATGTTATTTAACTGGTAACTACGTACATACTATTTTGCGTCTTTTCAGTTGGTCTATACCCATCCTGTAACAAGCAAGAAGGAGAAACTGATCCAATAAAACCAACCTTATTGTCGCTTTAGAAAAAAAGCTGCTTTCTTGTAAGAGCCCTTTTATACCTTACTAGCTAATGCGTGTATTTTCTGTGCACGCGGTCTTGAGTAGAGGTTATTAAACTTCAGATAAAGTTTTCAAATTCATTATAATCATACCTTAAAAAAATCTGGTCTGGTCTGGTCTCATATAGCTTCGATGCTGAAAAGAAATATTAAGCTCCCCAATGTCCTAACAGTTGTGAACAGAATGAAGATGAGATACATTGTTTCAGTTGATTCTTCCTAGATACATAAAATACATTAGAGACAAAATAAGACATGTGATCATATGCCATACAATTTTATACTTCATTCTCATGCCCATCATCCACGGCGCGCTAGCTCCTACGGAAGCAAACCCATATTCAAGACAGCGTCAGCGCTACTATTCCACTCGATTGGCTTGAATGAGTCTCTCCAACCATCTGTTCCACCATAAACTTATCTGATTTTAATTAGCTTGATGAAGTGGGCGATCTCACTAATTTTATATAGACCCTAACATATTTTCCTGAATATTTGTTGAATACACTCAGACTTTTATAGAAGATTGTGGGTGTTTTGTCGGAGAGTGGAGACTTACTTGCATAGTTTGGAGATGAAACTTGATATGTACCTTTCTTCAACTTGCAGAAATAACCTTATCGTTTGAGGCTGCAATCCAACAAGAATAAGCGGGTAAAAGAGGTAAAATGTCCCTTATATTGCAAGCTTACACATGTACGTGCAAGAGAATTCTCCAATAGAGGCATAGGGTGGATTCTAGCGGAATTGTACATTTGGCAACGTTGAGAACACGTGTGCTGAAAGCTACTGTAACAGGACTGATTCTGTGCAAGTGGCGACGCGATAGAACTCTCTACTGCATAAAGGGAAAATAATTGTGAAAAGTAAGTGGTTGATATTTTTTTTATCGTTGATAAAACACTTTATTTCTTTCAAAGATCGTGTTGCAGCAATATGAAAACTACTACTACACTTAACGACATATTTACAGAAAAACGTGTTAAAACAGAAACCGAGAAATTCGTCTTGAGTAACAAGTGATAATGAATAAAAAGTAAATATGGCGCCAAGGGTAAAATGGCATACCTTCCCTCCGGGCAAAATGGCATAGTATGACCAGATCTATAGACCAGACTATAGAGCAGATGTCTCCAATTCCAAGTGTTTCTCACCAGACAACAAAACAGAGAAGAAAGGGAACAGAAGAATTCACTCTTCTTACCGAAAGCCCTATTTAAATGATAGAAAGAAGAAGCCGAAGAAAAGAAAATGAACCTCTGGAAAACATCTGTAAAGAAAGTTAAGAAAACATTAACTTTTGATATGGAAGATGAATGTGAAGGACTAGTGTTAAGCGATGATGATGATGATGATGATTCTCCTTGTCTATATTGTAATGAACTGTATTCATTGTCTCGCCCAGAAGAAGACTGGCTTCAGTGCATGACCTGTCGGAAGTGGGCTCATGCAGACTGTCAAAATCGCAAAAGTTTACGTTTGTGAACAGTGTAATGTTGGTTAAATCTGATGTAACTTGTTTAAAATATTGTATTCAATTAAACATCGTATCAAATAATTTTACCTATTCTCATACCTATCGTAAAATGATTTTCACCATATCTTAATATGAAACTTTTATAGCTCACATTGTTTATTGAGTTGCAGCACATTATTTAGAAAATCTGGTATTGTTTAGGGAAATTTAGAATTCAAATACAAATGTTTTTAATCGTGTATTTCATATCTTTGACTGTAATCATTATTAGTATGCCATTTTACCCACGTATAGGCCTAAAATGGAACACTGAGTTCAAGTATGTCTCAGTATATGCCTATATATATATATATATAGGAAACAATTAATTTACCTTTGAATTCGGACACTTTAGCGTTACAGTTTTCAGAAAAATCAATAATAAAAAGTGTTATGCCATTTTAGGCCCAATTACTATATAAGACAAGTAAAAATTTATCGATTATGATAACATTTAATGTATATTTTCTTTGTGATATTGCGACCATCCCTACAGCTTGGGGCTGAAATCTGCCAGGAAAAAAGTATGAACTTACCTCCCCCCTCAATTTCAAAATATGTTCCACGATAGTTTTAGTTAAATATTCGATTTAGGCGTAATATGTTGTACGTTTTCTTTGAGGCTTCCCAATCGTACGCTTTGCAGGGAGTTGAGAGCAGTAGAGAATAAGGTAGTGGATTTACCATCGGAAGTCCCCCTCCGCGACTTTTAACATTTCCATAATAAGTTTTATAAAATATTCATTCGGTTTTGATACAATATTAATATATTTTTTCTTGGACTCTGTTCCGTAATCCCCAGTATTTGGGATCAAAATTAGTCAAGAATGAGCGATGAATTGAGACCTTCATGTGATGTAGATTACTCTCTCTCTCTCTCCCCTGCTTCAATTTTGAAAACATGTTCCTAGATAATTCGGTAAGCTGTTCGATTTTGGCCTAATACAGTAAAAGCTCTTTATTCGCGGGGTATATGTTCCATAAATATGCCGCGAATACAGAAACCGTGAGTACGGAATGGTAATTTATATGGGATTATAGGGGATACGTTCCTAGGTGACAAAATAAAATAACAAATAGAACATAGCAGCAGTGTAACTCTATCCTTTGCTGCCTTAAATCCAGGAGCAGACTTTTCGCTTTTAGAAATGAATGTTTTGTTTGGCATTCTCTTCCAAAACAGTGCAGTTTCGTCTGCATTAAATACTTGTATCCTCCATCAGTTACTAAGTTTGCAAATTCTTCTGGATATCATTCTGCTGCAGCAGTGTCTGTAGATACAGCTTCTCCAACGATTTTAATGTTATGCAATGATTGTCTCACCTTAAATTTATTGAACCAACCTTCCGATGCTTGAAATCCTCCATCTGTACATTCACCACTACAACTACCACCAGGTTCTTTAAAATGAGCAATGATTGTCTCACCTTCAATTTATTGAACCAACCTTCTGATGCTTGAAATCCTCCATCTGTACATTCACCACTACAACTACCATCAGGTTCTTTAAAATGAGCGTAAAGACGCTTTGCCTTCTCCCCGACCATTGGACCACTCAGAGGCACCCTTTTTTGGTTGCGGTCTTCGATCCATAATGATAACGCCACTTCCATTTTTCCTATTGCTGGATCACGAACAATTTTCGCTGACAGTGAAGTTGAAGCTACAGACGACTTTATTTTATCTTCGGATTTTTTTATCGATCGTACAGTTGATTCGTTGACATTGAATGAGCGTGATATGGATGCAAACGACACTCCAAGGCGTAAACGATCAAGCATTTCTATTTTCACTTTAAGCGGTAACAGATATTTTTCGTGTCGAAACTCGTTTCTCATTTTTTTTAGTTGACATTACTGTATAAATTAGGAAGACGGCGGTAGAGACGTGTTACTCGATCACAATTTTTGTAACGAATGTAAAGACGAAACAATAAAACACGCAAAGCGGTTCTTACCAAAGGACGGAACGTCTAATAATGTGGCGGCATTTAAAAATATATTTTATTCATTGAGTAATAAGGTTGTTTTCATTCTGTTTGTTTACATTCTCAAAAACACCGATCGCGGCGAAGGCGACTTATGTCAAAGTCCGAACAGCGGCGATATTATTTAACAACATACTTTAGGCAAAGTTGTAATAAGGTCTATTTTACATTTTATTAGTCCATTTGACGGCGTTTACAAAGGATATTGGGTTGGATACCTATTGGAATCCTTTTTATTACTAGGTATGTACGTACTGATAAGATCCGCGAATAAAGAAATCTTTAGCCGCGAATATAGGAATTGGGTCGCATATTTTTAATCCGCGAATAGTGAAAACGCGAATGAAGGAAGCGCGAATAAGGAGCTTTTACTGTATGTCATACTTTTTCTTTGTCTTCACAATCATTTACTCTGGATGGAGCTGAAACCAGTAAAGAATAAAATAATGGTATTAGGCCCCCGTGCATTTTTATAGTCATGTAGTCATTGAGAAAAATCCATTCTCCGGACAGTGGTATATTGTACAAATATAAGGAATCCTCTTGCTTACTACAGAAATCAGTATGTAGCATGCATTATCCATATGCTTCATAGGCGCTGCCCTTAGATGTTACATCATGCCGTTGCAGGATGTCTGATATCTAACAGTTTTCCGTACATCACATGCATATACTTATGTTATATTCCTCAGCTGTATGTTATATATGTCCATTTCTATGTGAGATCCTGATCGCCTATATTATTTCATACGCAAAACGTATAGATGGAACACTTATAGGGAAAGTATTATAAAACATGCGTTTTCAGCTATACGTCTGCTGTACGTTAAGTCCAAAAACTACAGATATTACGCATGTAACCTACCTTTCTAAGTACGCCACCTACATTTTTTTCTCAGTGCAGGATAACCTATATAAAACTCATTTTGTTTTGATACAATGTTATGTATATTTACTTTCTTGTTTTCCGTAATCTCCTGCGCTTGAGATTAAATCAGTCAAGAATGCGCAGTGATTCCATAATGTGGTACGGATTACTCCTTCACCCTCAGACTAAAAAATATGATCTAAGATATCTTTGGTAAAAAGTATTAGATGTTCATGAAACATGGCATATATTTTTTGAAGCTTCACTATCATTCTCACTAGAATGTTTAATGTCGAGTATGGTTTAATTTTGTCTGATAATATCTAATCGTCTCAATTACTTGCAGTTGAAATAGGTTAATATTGAAACAGTATTCTTTCCAATCTTACATAACATATTTTCCTGGATAATAATTAAACACACTCAGATTTTTATAGAACATTGGATGTGTTTTGACGAAAAGGAGAGATTAACTCCTATAGTTTAGAAGTGAAATTAGTGAGGAGGATCGCCCGCTTCAACAATTCACAGCAACGCTGGTGACGCTCCTCTCCGAAATCCGATTTCGTGCAAACTCGTACGGTACAAGTTAGCTCGTGTCTGTAAACTGGACTATAGATGGCTTGTAACACTGCCGTATAATGTATAATCAGCTCTGCTCAAATGGACACTTCAATATCATTCAATAGCGGTGCCAGGGATTACCTCAAAAGGCGTAAGGAAGTTTTGGAAGTTAGATTAAGTAAAGCCTCATGAAAATTAGGATGTAGAGATTAACTGGAAGCAATATAATACACTTGTGTAAAGTTGCTATTTCAAATAATTTAAGAGGGTACGGTGATTCAGTGGTAGAGCCCTTACCTCTAATGCGTAAGGTCCTTGATTCGATCCCCGGCCAAGTAAGTTTGTGGTGGACAACATCGTGTCTGTGAAGTTTCTCGGGGTACTTCGCTTTTTCTTCCCACTTTCTCATTCCACCAATTTTTCCATAATCATTCACTTGCCTTAATCATCTGTCCTTAGCCTAAAGAGCATAATGATGGGACGTTAAACTGAAAGATTTCATTTCATTTTTAAATAATTTAAAGAGGGTGGAATATTTATGTAAAATCATAAGGGGTACAATGTTCCTAAGTGTAATAGCAAAACGTTTCAAAGAATATTGTATTCAATTGGCACAAATGAAGAATACCATTCTTCAGTCAATATATTAATACTTCATCATGTTACCAAAACACTTTAGAGTAAAAATTACGTAAATAACAACCAGATATGAGTACAATAGCATGAACGCGACCCGGTTCCTTAGTGTTGAAGTGATTATTTGTGGTATAGAAGTATTCGTTCGATGATGGGTTGTGTCATTTGAATAATGCGATGAACGAAGATGTTCTTGTGATTTTCATGTTTATACCCACTTTCTCAATTCCATTACGAGTACTATTATCGTTCATTTTATTTCACTCTCAATCTGGGCGGTGTAAAGGATGTCCAAAGAAGGCACAAACTGCTAGCAGAAATAAACTATTAAATTATGAATAAAGCTCCCAGTGTAATAACTATTTAGAATTTTAATTTTAGCAAACTTCATTTATGCTATATGTTTGACATTTTGTCTTTCCTATTGCTATTTAAGATTTCTACGTTATTGAAAACGAAATAATTATGCAGATCAAAATTCTTTACAAAATTGTCCAAAACGAGTACAAAAAGCTATTCCAGCATAAAATACGGCCCTCAAACTCCTACCTTTCTAGGTAAAAATAAATTATTATTATTATTATTATTATTATTATTATTATTATTATTATTATTATTATTATTATTATTATTATTATTATTATTATTATTCAACATGGCGCCGGCTGAAGATCCATGTGCTTTATGCAGGAAGCCAATATTTGGCAAACAGTTGATTTTATCTTGTTGTGTGTGCAAAAATCGATTTCATGTTAAAAATTGTTTGAAATTTGGACGTGTTGAGTATGAAATATACATGGCAAAAGGTGTTTCAACATATAAATGCCATGATTGCATCAAGAAGAGGGACGACAACACAGTAGTGACCCCAACTATTGTGAAGACAACGAAAGTATCTGAAGTTTTAAACAATGATAACTCATTAATAGAGTCGTGTAGTGAAGAAGAATTTGAAAATAACTCAATTAGCGACTACAAAGCAGAAAATGAAAATGTGAACTGCAGCAAATGTTGTAGTGTTGTGTCTGTATGTTTGAAAGAAGTGCTGGCAGCTTTACAAACTGTGAGTGATAATTATGAAACCCTTAAGGCTGAAGTCATTTCTCTCAAGCAAGAAAATGTGAAGTTAGTTCAGTTGTTAGAAAAATCCAACACAGTAACAAACGTAACGTATGCTGAAATTGTAAACAAACCGCCTCAGGATACAACAACCCCAAAGCAATAGCAATAGTATACAGGTTAGCCGTGCCAAGGTCAGTTCCCCGAGGCAAGACACAGACACCGAGTGGAAAGTTGTGCAAAAAGCAGGAGTTAATAGAAGAAAGAATTTGGTTTCTGATAACACGAAGGCACGTGAGCCTGTCAAAACTAGATCAACATTGGTGCAAGGAAAAAAGGTGAGTGATAAGCTAAAAGTAAACAAAAAAGCACAAACAAAAGCAGTTTTTGTTACAAGACTCGATCCGACCGTTACATGTGAAGAATTATCGAATTTTGTTAAAGACAGTGCTGATATAGACGTACAAAAATGTGTAAAATTAAAAACAAAATACAACAGCTACTCTTCCTTTTATGTTTCCGTCTTGTCAAATAATTTTGATGATATTTTGAATGCTAATGTATGGCCGGAAGGAGTACTTTTTACTGAATTCTATGGAAGACTCAGAGATGATATTGTATGTGTAAATACTGTTTAAACTAAATAGAAACATAATGAGCAATCAATTAGATAAGTCAATTATATTGTTTTATCAAAATGTAAATGGTTTAAATAGTAAAGAATCAGACTTTATTGACGAAGTTAATTGCACTGATTATGACTTAATATGCATATCTCAGAGTTGGTTTAAACATGACAAAGTTCATTTTGAACAGCTTACTGAGCAATATAACGTTATACGTAAAGACAGAAACCTTCAACTGACAAATAAAAGTACAGGTGGAGGTTGTATTATGTTTGTAAATAAAAGATTAATGTATGACGTAGTACAGGTACCGTTTCCGAACCTAGATGTGATTATTATAAAGTTATATATACCCAATAATCCCCCAATATTAATAGGTTTGCATTATCTTCCACCTAATTTGCCACCCAAAGAATTTGTAAATTATTGTGATTGGCTGAATAAGTTATTAATTGAAAAAATTTTGAAAATGTTGCTTCTTGGGGATTTCAATTCTGCAGGTATTGATTGGCATAATGGAATCGTAAAAACTAAGCATTCTTATTTAAAAACAAAAGCTGAGAAGATGTTAGAGTTAGCGTCTATATTTAGCTTAAAGCAGTATAATCAATCATACGACTCTCAGTTGCCGTATAATATATTGGATCTTGTTCTAACTGATATTACTGAATGCTCAATATGGTTTGATGTGAGTCCATTAGTCAAGGTAGATAGGTTTCACCCACCTTTCGTATTCGAATGGCAGGTTGACGAAAAGTTAAATTTCTTAAATGCAGATACAGCTCAAGCTCAAGGTGAGTTATATGACTATGTAAGAGCTGACTTTTATCAATTATACGAGAACATTAAAAATGAGATGAAAGTAGATAGGTTTTCAGGAAATGTAAATAACAGTACGGTATTATTGCAAGATTGTTTGGAAAATATATTGAAAGCAAATGTACCGAGAAAGCATATTATATAAAAGAAGAAATACAAAGCTCCTTGGATTACTAAAGAGTTAAAAGCATTAATTAATAGAAAAACAAAATATTTTGTAAAATTTAAGAAAACTGGTAATTTAGTCATTTATGAAAAATTTTCGGTTTTAAGAAAAAATGTTAAAAGAATGTACAATAAACTTAAAAAATGTTATTTTGAGCAATTGGAGAATAGTATTTGTACCAACAAAGTGTATTTTTGGAATAACTTTAAAAAGTCTCAAGACAAAAGTGTACCAAATAGAATTTTGTTCAATGGTACCACCATTACAGGGACAAAGCAAATTGCTGAAGTTTTTAAAGATGTATTTTACAATAATTTTAATTTAAAAGTTAATACCCTAGATTGTGCTGTAGTTAGTAATCTGAGCAGCAATAATATAACGATTCCAGTAATATGTGAAAATGATGTTACTGAAGTAATAGGCAAACTTCGGCCATTAGCATCTTCAGGACCTGGGAGCTTTCCAAATTATATCCTTAAAGCATGTTCGAAAGAAATAGCCCCAGTCTTGTCAAAAATATACAATACCTCATTAAGAACAGGGTCATTTCCATCTAAATGGAAACATGTACATGTGGTACCGGTTTACAAGAATAATGACAAGTTAAATCCGAACAACTACAGGCCGATAACCGTATTGAACATATTTTCTAAAATTTTTGAAACCATCATTCACAAACACTTGTTTTTTAATGTAAAAAATATTTTGCAAAAATCACAGCATGGCTTTTATAAAGGGAAATCAGCTGTAACCAATCTCTGTGAAATAACGGATTTTATCTACTATGCAATAAAAAGTAGATCACAAACTGATTTCATATACATTGACATGAGTAAAGCTTTTGATTCAGTTGACCATAGATTGCTGTTAAAAAAAACTGTCAAATACAGGTGTAACACCCTTGTACCTAAAATTTTTTGAAAGCTATTTGACTGGTAGAACATACCAAATTAAAATTGGAAATGTCATGTCAGATTCAGCCAGTATTAGTAACGGTGTTCCTCAAGGTTCTCCTCTAGGCCCATTACTTTTCTTTATTTTTATTAATGACTTACCAACAGTCTTAAATCATTCAAATGTTTTACTTTATGCTGATGACATTAAGCTTTTTAGTGTAGTAAATAATATTGAGGACAACGATAGGCTACAAGATGACTTAAATAGAATCATAATGTGGTGCAAGGATAACGGTATGAGTATCAATTGTCTGAAAACTAAGTGCATGACCTACAGTAACAAATCGCAATACTATGTAAGTCAATACGAAATACAAGGTACTGTAATACAGAAAGTTGACACAATAAAGGATTTAGGTGTAACATTTGACAGGTCACTAAGCTTTGGTGATCATATACAAAATGTATGTAATGAAGCAAGAAAAATAATTGGTTACCTGTTTAATCAATGGCTTGCTTTCTGTCAATCAAATACATATGTACTCTTATATAAATTACTGGTAAGGTCGAAACTAGAATATGCATCAGTGACTTGGAACAGCCTAACAAAAACTCTCGTAAACAAACTCGAGATGGTGCAAAAGTGTTTTATTAGAATACTTTGTTTTAAGTTAGGACTTGACTATTATTCTAGCACGTATGAATATTGGATAACGTATTTTAATTTGGAACGGCTGGCTGACAGGAGAAAATTGATTGAATCTGTATTTGTAGGAAAGTTACTTGACAACCAATATACCACAGACTATATTTTTAAAAATGTTGATTATAAAGTTCCAACATATGGTACAAGGGCAAAAATTTTATTGCAACCGCATAATAGAAAACATATTTTAATCTGTAGGATTTTAGAAAGCTATAATGAATGCATATCTTAAAATATGACTTTATTTTAGAATTTTAAATATAACTTAGTAGTTTTTATTTTTATTTTATTTTATTTTTTTACTTTTAATTTTTGACACTTCTTTGTTTTAATAATTGACGTATACTACACTGTCAATGCTTTTATTATTAATAATTTATGATATAGATGTAATCATAATTTTATCACTAGTACTATATATTCATTGCTAAAATAATGTAGAATAAGACAAAGTGCTGTATTTTTGTTGTATTTTAGCTGTTCTCAGCACGTAAAATAAAGTTTATTATTATTATTATTATTATTATTATTATTATTATTATTATTATTATTATTATTATTATTATTATTATTATTATTATTATTATTATTATTATTATTATTATTATTGAAGATTTAAGAATTCAACACTACATCTGAAATCTCAGAAGAGGTCAGACAAAAAGTACAAATGACCGACGAGCGGGAAGGAAGAAGTCGTGAAATATTCATTGTTTACGAAGGAGGCGCCAGGTAAACAAGGTTGGGAACCACTGGTCTAAAGAGCATAGCAGTAAAGATTTCTTTATATTTCCACTCGCAAAAGAATCAGATACGTCTATTATAAATTAAACCACATAACTTAAGAAGATATCGAAACATGTGATTTCGTTTGCTGTCTACTAATACTGCTTTTAGATTTATTGTGTCTAAATAATTAAAGATATAAAGTTGCATAGAAAGATATTCTATTAACTACATAAACACAATTAATTGAAGAAGATAAATCGACTCGTAAGATAACATTGACGAATGAATAAAAACAGACAAAGCTCAACAAACTTTTATTTCCAGTCCTATTAGCCTTGAAAATACAAATGCTTAGGAACTTGACATCGAACTGATGCCACCACCGGCATATAGTCCTGACCTTCAAATTATTACCGGTTTCGGTCCGTGACGCACTCCCTGAAATCATGATGCTTCGCCAGCCAGCAGGTGGTGGAAACAGGAATGACTGACTTCTTTGCCTCTAGGGATAAGACGTGGTATCGACGTAGAATCGAGAAACTGACAGGAAGTTGACTACAGACATTCCAACACTTGTGGATCTGCTTTGAATATTAACCTGCTTTCACTGTATTATAATAAACACAGGCAAGGTGCGCCTAAGAATATTGCAAAACTTTTGACTCTTCCTTGTAAATTCTCCGTTATCTTTAAAGTTTCTGAAATAGTGACTTACCACAAAGGTGTTATTGCTTCTTGGTAGCCACTTGATCTCTACATGGAAATTTTCACGAAGACTTTCCGAAACCATTATATGACTTTTGAAGACATATCTGGTGCATCCATTGAATAGTTCAAAAATGAGAATTTTTGAAGAAAGCATTACTACTCCTAGAATCTCACCTGCATGGCTAATAGTTTTGGAGATACACAACGTGTTCAATGTCTTCTCATTTCCAAACTAACCAAGAACTTTCGGTACACACGCCTGGGTCATCTTTTATAAATATATGTATTTGGTAGAAATATATAATTATGCATTTCAAATAGGAGATCACTTTTATCAGAAAATCACATTTTACAAATCACTTGAACCGTATTTCTCAATGTGTCTTACATATAAGTATTAGAGAATTGCAATCATAAGTAAATAGTCTCTATGCAAACAATTGTTTGTTATGAATAGCATTCAAAAGTACTAACAGTATTTTGAATAATCAAGTAAAGAGTATGATGCTAAATAACTAATATGTTTTCTTCAATTACTAATTCCATTTGTCATGAAGGTAAAGATATTCCAAAGGCTCGAGATAAATTCAAAATCCAAGAATAAGCTTGGAACATGCTGTTAGATGTAGCGGATGTTATGTATATATATATTGTGTGTATATGTTTGTGTATGTTTTTGTGCGTGTATAGTTAAGAAAATAGTTACATAAGTCAGCATCCCCTTCCTTTTTACCACAAAGTTTCCTCTCTATAAAGCAGAACGTAAGACGACTAGGCTACAAGATGAAGGCGAAGGTAGTTTGTTTAAGGTGTAGAACCTTTGAATAGTTAAGTTGGTTGCCATTACACCACTTACAGTTAGTTTTTCTTCCTCAATTTCTCCGTCTTCTCTTGGAACACATTTTCCTTTAACCCTCCTTTCTAATCCATCCAAGTACTTCAGGGGCCAGTTTCAAATTTACCCACCAAGCATGCTATTTTCCCTAATGCTTCGCCACAAGATAAGGCTAGTAGCATAAAAAGAAAGAAAGATAACATACCATAATCCATCTGCGGAATACCAAAGGGAAAACAGAAGTAATCTGCGAGGTCAGTTTGAAGTTAGGAGAAACTTTGCACTGACATCTCATCTTCTCACATCTCCTTGTGTTAATAATCTATGAGGTTCGAGGATCTTGGTTTGCGTACCACTAATACCAACATGGAGCCACGGCCATGCATCCATCACCTTTTGTGTTTCATCATGAAAGACCTACGATGTTCGTTTGACTTTTGGTCCCCTTTGGTCGGTAGCCCACACAATTTACCTAAGTTACTTCCTTTTACTTCTACGAAGCTTGCTTCGTTCCTTTATTTCGTTGTTTGGCGAGCCTTGTATCGTTTATCTTTCTTCTTGCGTTTCGTGTGGGCTCTGGGAATTGATACTTCCACTCAAGCCTTTCGTAGTCTCTTTGCTTCTAACGTTAATTTTAAACCACTTTTGTGCTTATGTTTGAACCGCACTGCCTTCAATGCTTTGATATGCTGTTTATATACCAGTTTGTGCGTATATTTTGTTTATCACACTCAACAAAGACACTTCAGATTTTCACTATTGACGAATGTGTTTACTAGCATGTTCTTTCAGAAATTTTTATCCGGGGGTTCAAAATCAAAATATGAGATAGCTTTGAAATTCATACTTGGATATTTTCGAAATTTAATATTATTTAATATTTTGATGTATCGATGAAGATTAAATATTTTGTCGATACTGGCTTGCGAAATCCAAATACGGATGTTACAGTCGTATGTTTACCATAACGGAGTATCTAAATTCGTTCTTAGAGTAACACGTGGAATACAGATGATATTAAGATCAAACAACAGTTTGTTACTTCATGAATACTAGTAACCAGGCCCGCAACCAGATGGGGGCTAGGGTGACCTGGCCCCCTAAACTTTTCCTGGACCCTCCAGACCTCAATTCAAAATGCAATTATTAATACAAAAAACAATTTATAGAATAATTTTTAATGACTTGTCCCCCCTGACATATTCATGGCCCCTCAAACCTCTCAGGCTGGTTGCGGACCTGCTAGTAGCGCCTTGACCAACACCTGAGCAAAAGTAGGTATGTTCATTCGAATACCAGAAGCTATCTTACGTTCGCTTCAATTTTTATATGAACATTAATCGAATTCTGTTTTGCAACATAACAACTATGTCATCATTGCAAGTTTGTAGATTATTCACTAAAACTTATTGTAAGATATTACTGCATATTTTGTTAAAAAAAAATACTCTAAAAAAATGTAGCCTTGTATTGTAAAATCATTTTTACATTATCATATACGTAACGTAAATATTATGCTCAATCTTGTTTAAAAGAACTTCAGATTAATATTCAAATATTTTGTATAGTAATTCTTGTACGTTATTGTGTTACATTAAAGATAAAATACATTATAATTCAGAGTAAAGCAATTGATATTAGGGAGTAAGAGTATTCATATTTTATAACATTAGAGTCTACATACAATCTATAAACAGTAGAATAAATATCTCCACTTTGTGAGTAGTGAATTTTAAAAAATCGTGGTTATATCAATCTGCAAGATAGACTATTCTGTACTGATTTAGGTTTTCACAGCCATATTAAATTTTACTGATACCAACCTCGGAATAGATTTTCCCCTAAAAGCACGCATGATTCGATTGTCATGCTAAATATACAAAAAAAAAAAAAAACTTTTTAATCTTGCGTGGCTCAAGTATAAGATTCTCAGTTTATAAAGGAGAGTTACTTCTCTTATTCAAAGTTTTAAACAATGATTTCTTTTGTATTGCAGAAGACCCTACAGAAAATAAAATGCATATACCTTTACTCTCACAATTTCAATAATACGTTAAATATAAAACAACTATAAACTAAATACAGGATATTAGTTGAAGATCACTTCTATAACGAGATAGTAAATTTATTTTTTATTTATCTAAGCGTACTTCTTTGTTTTATACGTATTTTATTTAATGTAAGGATATAAATTATGCGTACGAACGTTATTTTGCAAATAGTAGATACAAGAAGATTGTTCGTATATAAAAAATAACTTTGCAAAAAATAATACAAATAACGACAAGAAAGTAACAAAAAAAACGTAGCTGTTATGAGGTCTTAAAACTAGTAAGAGAGAAATGGGCTCCTCATGTTATTGGGTGTTAAAAAGGAACCCGGAAAAAAAAGAAGAAAAAGAAAATATTAACACTGAAGAAAAATAGCAGAATATTGTCGTCCGTGAAACTTTTCCAAAATATAAAGTCAAAGAGGAGTCCAGAACTAAGGAAACTATGGGGGGAGGGGTGTTTAAGGAGGAGAAGAATATGATGACGAGAAAGGGGAGAAGAGGGTAATATAACAAGCAGAGAAATCTCTGAGATAGACCTTATACATACTTTGGCTTCTTTTAGAAGAAGAAAAAAACGTCGTGGATATTAAAAACAGGATTCTCCGGAGACTATCTGAGCTTGTAAGATTAATAAGCAGATGCCTTGCAAAGTGCTTGACTAGCGGTGGTAACCTTCCTCCATAAAAACAAAAGACTTAACGCTGGCTTGCTTGTTTTTTTTCTTTTATTCCATACACCCCGCTTCCTTTGCTTGACTCCTTTTCGTAATAATAATAAAAAAAGAATATATTTTAGTACGGGAAGAATAAAGGGAGAGAAAGAAAAAAAGAGTGCATATGTTACGCTCAAAAGGAGCCCCAAGGGGTGTTACCCTTAATTACACCACGGGGTTAGGATAGAAATCTTCAAATAGCGCTCATGTTCATACTTAAATCTCTTGAGGTTCTGGCATAAAAGATTTCATAGATGTATGTGTATATGTAAATAAAAGTACACATACACTAATCACAAAATGCGTTGATGCATGTTGACTCTTGATTGGTCACACTTGCTGAACATGTCTAATCATTTAGCTTCTGCTACGTTTAATTGAAAAGATTTAAGGTGTGTGTACATATCTTTTTCTTTCGTTAATTTCAATATTCTTGGGTGTGTCCAAATATGTTCAAGTACCACCCATTACTTCAGAAAGTTTTCATTAATGATTTCATTCCATGACTTTTTTCCTTGCTCAGGATTTTGGGATAATTATTGTATTATCCAAATTTCTATTCGTCTGTTCTGTTAGTAAAAACTCATTTTCCCCTGTATTATGATTCTATTGTACTCAAATAGACAAAACCTACAATAATGAACATTTTACATTAGCTGACATGTGGCAATCTTTCTTCCTTTTTAAGTTCTACATCCCACGGTGATGGTGGTTAGGCTAAAGGAGATGGTGATAAAGAGAAATTAATAAAATGATGGAATGAAAAAAGTGAAAGGAAACGAGCGAACTCCGAGAAAACCCACATACACGGTGTTTGTCTACCAGAAAGGTCACTTGGCGCAAACTGGGATAAAACCAAGGATCCCATGCACCGTAGGTGAACACTCTCACTGAGCCACAGTGGCCACCTGACATGCATCATTTGACACTATCTTATTCCATACTATGATTTTTTATGGAGGTTATTCGGTCAATGGAAATATACATTTGCCATTGTTTGTCTCTTGTAATTTCTCCATTGCTGAAGTTTTGAAATGATTTTTTTTCATTTGAATATGTTAAAAGAAAGAAAGAAAAAAGACTGACATACATTACAAGCTAAACGTGTGGTGTAAATAGAATTGAAATAGTTCCGGAGATCTAAGATAAGAATAGAGTTAAGAATAGTGTAAGAAACAAAGTCTATCTTTAACCAAAGTTATACTTAACAGAAAAGGTATCTCTGGTACATGGGGTCCTTGTTTGGATCTCAGCTAGCGCCAAGTGAGCTTTGTGGTGGAGAAGCCCCATATGCGTGGGTTTTCTCGAGGTTCTCCCGTTTGTTCCCACTTTCTTCATTCCACCATCTCATTTATTTCGCATCATCCCCGTCTCCTTTAGCCTAGCCGGAATAACTGTGGGACGTGAAACTTAAATATTTCATTTCATTTGATTTAATACAAAAGGCATAGAGCCCTACTAATTATCGTGTATAATTTCATGTAATAATAGTAATAAAGAAACAAGTATTATACGGAGATTTTAGAACCCAGAAACGGGAAGTCTCTTTGACCTTGGATTACAAGAAAAAATAGTGTACCAAAATTGTGTATTTCAACTTCTTTTCGAGGTTCAGTACTTTATTTATTATTTTTTTACGGGTTAGAAATATTTGTATAAACAGATCTTTTCCATAAAATGGATACACAGTATTGTAATTCTTAGTGGCCGAGTAGCAAATGTTCGCACTTTCCAGAGCATTCGATTTCCGGTGGGGATACTTGCCTTGAATATTAACCCAAATAGTGATTCTGATTCCACTCTTCAAAGTTGAAATTGAAGATTGCCTACGAGAGAAGATTTAATGTTGCTTCGTCTCGAAAACGTGTCGGAAAAGTGATGTCACTCTCGGAAAATGTATCTATTTATATTAGAAGAGCTCTATTCTGACTTGTGTCTCATCGCTGGAATTCTGTCTTGTCTCGTCTAGTAAGTAACCCTATTGAAAACAGAAATTAAACTTCAATCAATCTAACTAACGCTAATAAACATTGGACAAGATATCAATATGTTGACTGTTTTTCAGAGGTCTGGAATATTTAGGATAGTTTTGAAATTAGGCCCTAATGCAAACACTTTAATAAACTGTAATTTTCATTCTTATTACAGTGTTGGGCAACCTTTGTCTGGTGTTCGTGATAGGATTGAGGCATATACCTCGTGAAATATTTCCAGACGAATAGTGAATCATTCTTCATCCTAAGCAGTGGCCCGTTGCGTAAGCGATTACGTATAAAAAATTCTGCTTCGGATTTGCTGATCTAAAACTGATTATACTTAGAAGTTCAACAACGTCCAAGTCGAGGGATTGAGCGGGCTAGGGAGGTTTATTAGTTTATATTGATGTTCCTTACATTACGACTGAACAGGTCTGTCTATGCACATTCGTAGTTTGGCATCATTATTAGCGAATATGTACTATAAGATGCACCTGGTCAGCTAAAATGTGCACATGATTACGGAAAGTAATTCACCCTTTGACGAGAAAGAAGAGAACCAACAAAATACCATAAAGTTTCCGGTTTCATCACTATAAAGTTACCGCTACGTTTAAGAATAGAAAGTAGGCTATCGTAAACATACGTCTCGTTGGGTGTCCGTCGTTCGTAAACCCGATCCATTGTTGAAAGTAAGAACGATGTTCACCGGATTAGGCGATGTATGAATTTTTCCTAATTTTTTTCTGTCCTGCTTCTTGTAAAGAATAGTGTTTCCGTATGGTCAAGCTCGTATCTCAGAAACAAAGCCGATTTCTTGTTGAACTCTTATCTCAGAAACCAAGCCAATTTCTTGTCAAGCTCGTATCACAGAAAAAAAGCAAATTTCTTGTGCAATTAGTATCTCAGAAACAAAGCCGATTTCTTGTTGAACTCTTATCTCAGAAACAAAGCCGATTTCTTGGCAAGCTCGTATCTCAGGAACAAAGCCGATTTCTTGTTGAACTCTTATGGCGATTTCTTATCAAGCTCGTATCTTATAAGCAAAGTCAATTTTATGTCAAATTCGTTTCTCAGAAACAAAGCCGATTTTTTTGTTCAACTCATATCTCCGAGATAAAATCATTTCTTGTATCATAAAACAAAGCTTGTATCACAAAACAAACCCAATTTCTTGTCAAATTCGTATATCAGAAACAAAGCCGATTTCGAGTTTCTTTAACATATAAAATTTTCAGTCTTGTTTTCATAAGTGAAGTCAATTCTAAAAGTTGTAAGAAGAATTGTGTAACACATTGTATAAGTAGTCTAGAACTGTAATATGTATTCTTGTTTGAGTTCTTTAGCTCTCTCCTTTAACATGAATTTTCTTTATAATAAGCTGAAATAAAAATCTTTTTCTGCTGTAAAGATTAAGAGATACGACTCACTTGACTTCATCTTTGCACGATGTGGGAAGTACGAGTGGGTGTTTGTTCAGAGGTAGGTGTGTTTATGTACAGTGTCCGTATGTGTAAGTAAATACACGAAGAAAAAAGAGAGAGAGAGAGAGAGGAAGAGAGTTTGACAGAAAAGAAGGAAGAAGCCTAACGTAAGATATTGTCTGTAGCTGTCACCCAAGCGACCAATCTGCTTCCACTGCGACAAAAGGACGACACGCCACAGGGAAAAGATATGTGGCTGTAGACTTAATGTAATAAGGGACCCCGACCTGTCTCGTAATTGGCACTTCAGTGTACCTGGGAGACACAACCAAGGAACGCCACATCTCCTGAGAACATACAATGATATTACGTGATTCCACTTTGTTTTTCTTCCCTAAAACTATTGTTTTCTTTTTTTTCGGTATCAAGACAGGTTTACTCGACTATTTTGTTTATAGCACAACCACAATCATAAACATTACTTTCTTTTACAAAGAAAAAGAGAGTGAAAGTAAGAAAATGCAAGGGAAATGTGGCTGTAATCTATCTATTGTATTGTTTACTTGTTACAGAGTTTGAATGCATTTACCTCAAATGACATTAATTATACCAGTTTAAGGTTATGTTCCACATGATAATAACAATAAAAATACTACCGTTTTGTACGATAGGCTGCTTTCTATATTGAGAAAAGAAAATTCTGGGACAATGAAGTTGTCATCTCAAATTGAGCAGGAAAACTTCAATCTATGATAGTATAGTATGTTCAATCTGTAGAACCTCCATCTTGGCTACTAGTTTTCCTATTGAATATAATAATATCTTTTACAGTGTAGTAAAAAGGGACACTAAACTTCAAGAAACAATAACTGGTGACAAACAATGGGCACTTCATCCTATAGTTAGTGCCCTACCACATTTCCACAATTACGTTCATGTGTTTCTATATCAACAATTCCCTCTATTGTTGAATGTGCAATGCTTTGTCATATAATGAGACTCTCACACATTGACCACTATGGTCATGAAATTATTCCCTCGTTACTTCTTCTTATGGAGTTAAATTAAGAACAAAGTCAACTTACATACCAAGTCAACCAAAGATCTGAGATGGAGGATCACAGCTACCACCACTGATCTGCTGAGTCCGACATGGGACCGGACTGCGCTGTAAAATAGATGAGAAATCAACAGTGAATATATTAAATATTTATGAAAGACATGAAAAGACATGAAAATACAAAATTCGGTGAGTGTAACTTTCATTTTATATCATTTCTACACTCCTCAATGTGAAAATACTAGATCTATAATTTGTAGTGTTTTAAGGTCTTTGTGAATGTAATATAGTGTACTAGAATATATATGAATCGCTGAATTGAAAAACGTCATAAGTTAGCCATATACCGAAATTGAGTTTAAATGCAGCTTTGATTCTTGAAGAGTAGCTACACAGTTGGGTTGTGATAAGTCAGATGTCGCGCTAATAGTTCGTGCGATATCAAGCTGCAACAAATGGTGAGTTGAGATACGTCATAAATCATTAATAACGTTATTGACGTTATTCACTTATGACGTTTGTTAAATCAGTGATTCATATATAAGTCACCGTATCTTCTTCGTGTTATTACTATATTATTATTATTATTATTATTATTATTATTATTATTATTATTATTATTATTATTATTATTATTATTATTAGTAGTAGTAGTAGTAGTAGTAGTAGTAGTAGTAGTAGTAGTAGTAGTATTAGATTAGTATTAGTATTAGTATTATTAGTATTAGTATTATTTTATTAGTATACACTTAATCAAAGATAATTCTATTCTGTAAGATTAGCTATTTATTTATGAAAAGTTAAAAATGAAATGAAATTAAGTCTTTCAGTTTAACGTCCCACCATTACGCCCTTTAAGCTAAGGGAAACGAAAGATTAAGGCAAGTGAATGACAATGAAAGAATTGATGGAATGAGGGTGTGGGGAAGTGTCCCAAGAAAACAAACGGACACGATGTTGTACACCACAAACTTACTTTGCGTGGGGATCGAACCAGGGACCCCGCGCACAAGAGTTAAGAGCTCTACCTCTGATCCATCGTGTCCCTATGAAATGTTAACTAAATTGTAAGAATTTTATTATTATTATTATTATTATTATTATTATTATTATTATTATTATTATTATTATTATTATTATTATTATTATTATTAATCTTTTACCAAAATTGTCCGAAAACACTTCAATAGTAAACTTCCTGTTGGGTTCGTAAAAAGTTATTGCTAATCAATCACATGCTTTGTTGTCAGGTATTTGAGCTTGTGGTTAAAAATTATGACAAGGAATTTGGGACTTGGATTTTCGACAATATTAGAAGGACGTTTTCAGTACATATTTAAGGCAGGGATACAAATAACCGTTCACTCACTTACCCGGGGCGAATGGATCATCGTGCAGGCGAGTATTTAATATCATACCAAAGGTAAGTAAATGATTTCTATTGTGGGATATGAGCTAGTAGCTTTTTTATGGGCTAGTAAAATTTTGTTGCTTATTTGCATCCCTGGTTTAAGGCAATCACTAGTGATATTCTTCATAGGATTATCGTTCTGGAAGTCAGAAGATGTGCAGTACCTCATTCGCACAGATTAACTTTGAGGGTGCTCAATCCCTTCATCATTATAGTAGTATGAAAAAACAACGATAACAATGCAGAGCGAGCATTGTAGATTCGAACCACGTTTCCAAGTACGTCAAAGACAAGGCAAGTTTTTCAAGGCTGAAACAGTTTGAAAGTTTGTCCATGCGAAGAGAGCATGATTTAAGTTTCATTTCCTTTCCTACACTTTTTAGGGAGAAGCCATTAATGCCACACTATAGACTCATTAATAGTCAAGATTTATGAAATATTAACAAAATTCATAGAGCCATTTGTTTTTCAAGAAGATTACAATTTTTCGATTTACGCTTCCCAACAAATTATATCCTTACTTTCGGCGTAGCAAGTAAATATACAAATCATGCTTCTACTCTCCTCTGAAATCTCATATAAATATTAAGTTGAAATTTGCTATAGTTAAGTTGAATTCTGTGCTGTATAAGCCTGTGATGATATGGACAGAGTAACGAACGAACAGTCGAATGGGCTTTCAAAACCATTGTTTCGTGATGTGTCATGAAATTCATGAAACAGTGATATTTTTACTAAATTTGAATACGTTATAAATACTTTCTTTTTCTTTCGAATGACGATAGAAGAAAGTATGGTAATTATTTTTAAAAAATCAAATTCGAGATTTCAATGAGTTTACGCTGTTTATAGCCCTTGCGTATCGGATAAGTCATTATTAGGTATCTGTTCAATCATCCATCCTGATAAACAAACACTCCCCCGGAGATCATATGGTTCAAACGTGCTAGAAATAAATTTTAAACTTATGATTTTTATAACATTACCCAGT
This sequence comes from Thermobia domestica, assembly GCF_964235325.1. Taxonomy (NCBI): domain Eukaryota; kingdom Metazoa; phylum Arthropoda; class Insecta; order Zygentoma; family Lepismatidae; genus Thermobia; species Thermobia domestica. The sequence goes on along the minus strand of NC_137454.1, from coordinate 171,028,783 downwards.
TACTTTTAACTATCTTCCTCCCACCTAATATAAGGGAAATTTACTGAAGGGTGAAAATAAAATGAAATAAATATTAATTTCTGAAAGACGACTTTAATGATTTTGTTGATATTTTAAAAGTCAATAATATTTTATTAATCTTATAACCAGTGGCCTATTTAGGAGACTATCGGGCTCAAGCCCCTCCCGAAATAAATTTGTTAGTTTTTCGCATTCCACGTACAAAAATAATCATTCTTACAATTTCTAAGAATTTCATTGACTTATGCTTATATCTTACCATTCCTCATGCTCTTTGTTCAGAAATAATGCTATATTTGTCAAATTTTATTCCATGTAAGAACTGCATTCTATTTCTTCTTTCGCCCATTCTATTCTTCTATTTATTTTTCTTAGTTGTTACTTTATTTCGTTTCTCCTATCATATTTCGACCATTGTTAGTTGTGATTCAAGTCGGCCGTCCTCAGTAACACTAAAACTAGATGAGCTGATAAGCGAAACTGTTGTTCCACACCAACTTGCATGGATATCAAGTACTTTGGTTATTATAGCAAAGGAATATTTACATCCTTTAGTTCTAAAGAAAGGCACATGTTTGAATTTTAAAACATCAAGAGGGTGCAATAAGTAGTCCGGGAAATTAGGTATGCCAAGAGGACGCTTTCTTTTTCTTCTATGAATAGAATAAAAGGCTAGATTCACTGCTAAATGTTTGTGTGTATCATATCACATAAGATTTACCAGTTTGCATTTTTTTACCATTAAAACTGCAATCAGTATATTTCAGCTTCGACTTATCTCAACATTTTCTTTCAGGTAAAAAAAATACACAGATAAAACTAAATATTTCCATTTTTTTCTAAAATGGAATAAGATAAATTGAAATGAGATTACAAATATTCAATGTGTGTTTGCAGGAGCGTCATTTCAGATTTGCCTGGGGGTTGGTAAAATCCTATACTGACTCAGGTTTCTTCCTAGTATATTAGTAGACAATCGATTAAAATATATTTAATTGTCAAACACAGGTGGACAATTGCCCCAATGCTTCCCAGTGTTGTGCATAGACCCCGAAACAAAATCCTAAATACGCCACGGTTTATACTATACTAGAAGTCGATTTCGTGTAAAAAAAAAAAAATAAAAGATGTAATTTACTTTTGGAGAGTCTTTTAAAGAATGATTTTCCCAAAAGAAAATGACTCAGGTGATTTTGTTCATACCTCATAAGTAAGTAGTTCAGTAATAACTTCAGCATGACCTGATGTAATTTAAAAAATGGATGCAAGAAAGTTCACTACTGTGGCCTGTAAAGTTTATTCTTTTAATGGTAATTAACTTAGGTGAATTGTGTTATGGTTTCGACATGCTTCAAAAATGTACTAAGCAACTTTCTAACTTAGTACAGAGTCTTCTAAACAGAAGTATGTGTTTTAGAACATAACTATACGTTAAATAATTCATTCTCAGTTCGTTGGCTATCAAATCAAATATTTCAATAACGTATGTTTGTTTAGTTGGACAACACGTGTTGGTCTCATACATCTCATGGGAAAATTGGGTCTTCAGTTCGAACGAACTTTTCTGGTTAGGTTCCAGTTTTATTGGATCTTTAGTTTACAGTTGATCTGTTAAAGCCAAACGTAATTAATCAGGATACTTTCATTCTGTATTCGGGATATGTCTAATGATATTTAACTATGTAGTCTATATCATAGTTGGCATCTTGCCTTGGAGTTTGGTAATTGAATGATGTGTTCCACCGGGAAGGGAATAATTAATATCCAACTTATGGTTGGTGATACAGACACATGATAACAGTAAAGAATTTGAAGGAAGCAAAATTCAATTTGAAAACAAATATTGATGAAAATATTGCAAGTTATAATCGTACTTTATGAACTCTCTTTCTTTTAAAATAAAAATGGAAGTTGTATATTTTCTTTTTTACATAAATGCCAAACTATTAGTATATTTTCTTTTTACATAAATGACAATATATTGCTTAATACACTTGTGTGCAAAACTTAAGGATGAAGTAAGTTTCAAATCCTGTGTCACTCTCAATTGGCATTGGTCGTTTAAAGAACAATACACAGAAAGTAGTGCTACAGTGTAGCGCAAGAAATCATAGCAAGAATGACGTGATTAGAATAACAAAAATTGCACTTCTATACAGATATAATAACCAAAACTGAACTTACTGTGACTAAATCATGGCCTCCTTGACCTTACAGAAAAAGTGAAATTATCCCGAGAAAGAAATGTAATTGTTAAGCTTTTGTGAGTCAAATTGGGGAATTATCTAAAAGTATCGGACAAGGTGTTTCTTAGAAATAATCGGACAAGGTGTTGGAGAAATTGTAGTAACAAAAGAAGAGCGTTACTATGGAATATAAATAATGTGTGTAAATAATATTGATAGGGAAATGGGGCTATAAGTGGTTGAAGTGGTTTGTGTTTTGTAATGGAGCCATAAGTGGGTGAAAATATTGTTAATTAGGTTGGTGAGTCAAAAGTGGCTGTTAATATTTTAGGTATATGAGTAGAGAGTGGCTAGGTATATTTTAAATTGTTTATGGTATGAGTATGTCTGGTTGTAGTTGTAAAAGCCAATAAAGGTTGATAGTGAAGAGGAAGTGTTACCTATGTTCTTTGGTAGACTTAGGTACATTTGAAAGCTAGTTGAAGTAAAATTTCGCTCACTTAAAAACTATATCCTAACAGTAATCACCACAAAGAGCTATGTATGCTCTGCAATGATGTTGCTCACAAGGTCAGTAATGAGCTGTTGTGGTATGGAGTTCCATTTCTCCACTGCCGCAGTTGACAACTGATAGATAATTCTTAATACATCTAAACGTGAAGACTAAGCCTTATAGCATTTCATACGTGGTCGATGGGAGTCAAGTCGCAGCAACAGGCAGGCCAGTCCATTTGCCTAACATACTCTCGTTCCAAGAACTCCGCCACCTGTGTTGTTTGATGTGGTTGCGCATTATCATCCATAAAGATGAAATCGGAATCTACTGCACTTCTTAAAAGACGCACGTACGAAAGGAGTGCAGTGTTACAATAAAGCTGAACGGTGAGTGTACTGCATTCAAAAAGTAGGAGGTTGGTATGCCAATTCAACATTATGCCTCCCCATACAAGAACACCTGGATCACAAAAACGATCACGTTCGCAAAGTTCCTGAAATCAATGCGTCTCATATCTCTCTCTAGATAAGTGTAAGTCTCAAATCACTACTCATACTGAATCTGCTCTCATCTGAAAAGAGAACGCGATCCTACTCATCCTCGGCCCATCCTGATATTCTTACTACCATCACAAACCATGCCGCCAGCGTGCGAGGCTCGATGGAACACAACATAATGAGATTGTGCGCCTTGCAGTCCTGTTAAGTGAGTCTGCAATTCCATATGCTGTTTCACGTTGGTCCTTTCTTACCTGCTGCACATTGTAACAGTTGTTATCTGTTGTAGTTAACCGTGGTCGGCACCACCTTCTCTTCGTACAGCATTGCCTGTGGTTCGGAACGCTCATTGTGCACGTGAAACAATGCTGTGGACAATATCAAACTGCTGGGAGACACTCGTCACATTTTCTCATGCTTCCAGATACCTGATGATTCTTCTCCGTGTGGAGCCATCTTAATGTTTTGTTTTCGGGCCATGTTATTGTGAGTCACACTGCAATAATGCACCTTAACAGTTCTCTTACTGACACACACTGTTTCATCGCTTCATTCAACTGCTTCATATTGGAGGAGCAGACTCATTATGCGCTACGGTCACGTTGGCATCACGTTATAAAACGTCTTGCTTCATATATAAGGAAATCTTTGGCACCATGCTGTCGGGCTTTCATTCATTTCCATCTACTATGCAATATTTTATGTTACTTTACCTATTGAATCCGTAATGTATCTATCACAACATACATAAATGTATTTAGTTCTACAGGAGCCAAATCTGGCGTGCGTGTGTAAAGTCGGTTAAGTCAAAAAAATCAGAAATTGAGATTTTTGCAGGGTCTTGTGTAAAAAAAAAAATCTGCATCTTTGTGTCTAGTCGGCTAAGTCATAACTTCATATTTAAGAGAGATATGGAAGTGTGCATAATCAGACAAATGGGCAAAGTTAATGTTTTGCGTGTGTAAAGACGGTTAAGTCAGAAAAACGTGACTTGTCTGACTTTGAACTATTCTTACTTTATGTGCGCAGTAGGTTAAGTCAAGATTGAATGACTTGTCCGATTTTACACCTGATTTTGTGGTATACTGAGTGTCCAAATACGGTTAAGTTGCATCGATATGCTGTATGAAACTTGATATTATTCCTTCTGTCCTTGAAAAAATATTTTAGTAGTGTGTGTGTATTCTACTATGCTTCCAGGTGGTGCGAGGGATATACTCGTGTTACAAGCCGAAAACAATAATAGTAATAACACAACAATAGCTTCGTGTAGTTTCTTTAGATTGAAAATAAAAGCAAAGCTCAAATTAAAATGTCGGTTCTTTTATATGTTTTGTTTCCTTTTTTAAAGCTAGCTTTTGAAAGGCAAGCTGAAAAGGAAATTCTAGCTTCAAGAATTTCTAATAAAGCCGCCGCCAATACAATAGAAATCTTTCATTCGAAACGTTATTTAATCACTAATATGACTACGGTCGGAAAATTTACTTATTTCCTTCTCTACGTGAAATTAATAGCACACTCTACAGCAGCAGTTGTTAGAAATGCTTTCCAGGAGTAAGATGATTGTTGCGTTAGCTAAAAAACGCAAAATGGAAGACTCTCTTGATGACATTCAGCAATCAGATAACTTAAGGCAAATAATTGATTGTTCTGATGATAGCGATAAAGATCCTCTTTTTAACCCAAACGACTATTCAGAAACACTTTCGGATTTAGATGAAAACGTGGATGATAGGAAGGTAATAACGAGAGAAAAGAAAAGTGGTGGAATAAAAAGACGAAAGAAGGTTAAACGTCAGTTTGCTAAAAACATCGAAATAGAAGACAATAGTACAGTTATAGTGAGAGGTAAAAAAATACACTATAAGGAATCCTTTAAGATTTTCGGAGAACCACACGAACATCTATCCAGTACTTCTAATCAAGATGTAGCACGTGATCAAGATCTCTTCAGCCAACGTCAAGATATTAGTATTGAGAAAGAAACAAAGGAATCAGTTCATGAAGGGATAGAAAAGAGAGGAAGCAAAGGCGATACAAGAGAAGCACGGCAACAAAGAAAAGAAGCCCGAAACACAGGAAAACAATACACAACAAAATCAGGAAAAGTAGTGAAGGAAAAAGTTATGCAACCGCTAGGAACATGCAGAATGAAGTGTTGTGAAAGAATAAAAGACGAATACAGAGTAGAACTACACAAAGACTATTGGAATATGGGAAGCTTCGACAAACGGGTTCTGTACATTTCCAGTTTGATCGATATTCAAGATAAGACTAATATAAGAATACGGACAAATGATCCCAATAAACACCGATTTAGACAGATAACTGTAAAATACAATTTAATTATAAATGGAAAACTTGAGGGAATTTGTAAATCGTGTTTTATAAAAACATTCGGTGAAACAAAGGCTTTCATTGAAACAGTTATTTAAAAGAAACGATCACAATTATCTGGAATTCCAGACCAGGACATGAGAAGGAAACATCCAGCAGTTTCTAAATTGCCAGATCAGACAACAGAAGCAGTTAGAAGACATATTCTCTCTATACCAACTTACGAGAGTCACTATACTCGGAAAAAATCTGACAAAACGTATTTACCAAGTCACTTTACTTTGTCAGATCTATACAGGGAATACACAAAACAATGTCCAGAGAATCCCGTGAGTCGTAGAATTTACGAGTCTATTTTTCATGAATTTAACATAGCTATTAAGAAAAATAAAACTGATACATGCCATGTATGTGACAAATTTCAAATGAGAATGAAACTGTCCGAAGGTAACGATAGATTAATGATGAAAGAAGAATAGGAAAAGCACACTGAAAAGGCAGATTTGGCATACGAAGAATAAAGAAGAGATAAGGAAATATCAAGGAACAATCCAGATACTCTTACCCTCACTTTCGATCTTCAACAGTGCCTTCCGACACCAGTTGTTACTAACTCTATTGCATTCTATAAGAGGCAGCTTGGACTTACAACCTAACAGTTCATAACTGTAAAACGCAACAAGCGCATTGTTTCATGTGGCATGAAGGGCAGGCTTCAAGAGGAGCCAACGAAATTGCTTCCTGTATCTACAAGTATTTAATGGGACTAGAACCTAATGTACGTCATGTAATAATGTACTCTGATTCTTGCCAAGGACAAAACAAAAATAGCCATATGGCTGTGATGTACATGGTCGCTATCCAAAACAATCCAAATATATTATCCATCGACCATACATTTTTAATCCCTGGTCACACTCATATGGAAAGTGATGGAGACCACAGCTTAATTGAAAAAAAGAAGAAGAAGTATGGACTTCCAATACATCATCCACATGATTGGGCCCAATTAGTTCGTGTTACAGGCAGGAAAACACCATTCCTTGTTACAGAAAAGTCAACTGCAGACTTCCTTGACTTCTCATCACTACTGAAACAGGATTTAATTTTACGAAAAACTGACATGGAAGGAGAACGGATCTTTTGGAAAGACATTCAGTGGCTTCGTTACGATCAGCAGAATCCTGGCAGCTTTTCTTTTAAAACACATCTGGACAAGGACGGAATTTTCAGAAAGGTCAGCTTCAGGAGGAGAGGGAGACAGACAAGAAAGCTTGTACCAAAGGTTTGCTACAATGGACCGAATCCTATATCGGTGGAAAAGAAGAGGGATCTACTTGATCTTTTGCCATTCATCTCCGAGACTTTTTGGGAATTCTATAGGAACCTGAAAACAAGCACAGATGTCCGCAACACTTTGCCTGATGCGGTTGAAGATGAAGACATGGAAGACTATATATTCCTTAAGCCAGGTGTCAGTTTGGTGATATTGTGTTGTCCTGTGAAATGTGGTTGATCTTTTATTCAAATAGTGTGTGTTCATTTTACTCTTTTTATTTATATTAGTTTTCATTACGCATTGTGTGTTGCAGAAGTGATTGTGTATTTTGTAGTTGTGCATTATGCCCCCAAGTTTCTGTGTTATATGTAGCACAAAGTGCCTATTTTGCAAATTGTAGAGCTATACAGTGAGACAAAAAGTGTAAACAATTTAGTATATTTTTCATATTAGAAGACTAGGAGCTTACAAGTGTCATTTTAGTAATATTGTGATAAGTCTTAAACATGATGTGCAGCTTTTTCGTAAAGCATAGTGTTTGTTGATATTATTCATGTGTTCAGTGACGATAAAGCTTCAGTGCATTATTTTTTTTTCAAGTTTGTGTTATATTATCAAAGAAGTTCCGAATTTTGCAAGGAATAGAGGAATGCAGAATAGTAATTTAATCATTTAAGAACATATTTTACAGATGTCAAAATAGAAGCAAGTTTGCAGCAACATATAGATCGACAATTCATATTTTAAAAGATGAACCCATAATAAAACTGATTGCAAAGAATTCAGTCAGTCAAGTATTGTAAAGTGTTTTTATTTGTTTTTTGTTTTAGTATTCTTTTGAGTGTTGTTTGAAGTAAATTTGTATGAAACACATACAGCTATGTCCTTAATGTCATTGAAATATACTTAAGTAAAGCGATAAAAACAAACAAAATCATAAATTATATCCCGTAAAGCTTGCCTCAAATCTTGTGTAAAGTACGACAAGTCATATTATGTTTCGTGTAAAGTCGGACAAGTCCAAGCTTGAACTGAAGTATATTTTTCAAGTATTGTCTAAAATCCAAAATAACTTTCAAATTGCTGAGATGTACGTGTAAAATCGTTATTCTTGTATTAAAATAACAATAAAAATAAATAAAATTACTATGGCCTCATTTAGGGATTTACAGCGATTTTCCAAACTTTCAAATTTATTTTTCTCAATTAGTGTTTTTCTGACTTATCCGACTTTACACACGCACGCCAGATTAATGTAAAACAATAGATATTAACCGAATACTATTAATATACACTCACAATAGTTGGTATTGTAAAACAATATAAGATGATAGTTGAAAAGTTCTGTACCAGAAGTTATTAATCTACAGTTAAGGGTGGGTATGCATTAGTGTAGATTAATTCTTGAAAGTTACAAAAGTTTAAAAATTTTTTGGTACTTAGTTTCTTTAGAAATAAATAATTCATATAATGTAATATTATCATCCTCTAATTGTTAATGCTTCCCATGTATTTTTCAAACCTATTTCCAGAAACAATCCAAATTACGCAATATATATATATATATATATATATATATATATATATATATATATATATATATGTGTGTGTGTGTGTGTGTGTGTGTGTGTAGATGTGTTAACGTTACATGACCAATTCCCTGCTCAAAGAACATAGTTTCTTATTTTCTTTTTATAAATACGAACTACTCATTACTTCTAGATTTTTCGGGACTGAACACGAAACTCCAATTAAATAAAATGTACGGGGCACCGCACTAAACTCTTTCACTCCAATTCCTTAAAATAAATAATGATATGCTCCAGTTATTTGCGAAACATTTTCTTGACAAATATGAACAAAATTATAAAGCGTTTTCGGAAAACTTCGCCCGAAGAAACTCTCTACCAAAAGTAAACTATTTCTTGTGAATTTGTTTTCATAATAAACAATTTATGCCATATATTGGTGTTATTAATAACTACTTGTTTATGAAATATCAGCAAAGTCACACGAGTTGTATTTGAACAAATTGTGGCAAAGATAAATAAATAAATAAAAATTAAACTTACCCAGAGTTTGCTAACTTTTGTTGATATTTTTATGGAAATAATATATACAGTATTATAAACATTATTATTGAAACGTTTATGAAATATAAATAAAATTGCCTGGGTCGTTCTTGAGAAAATCGTCTGAAAAGAAACTCGTCTCCAAGAGTAAACTACCCCTTGTTGATTGTTTCATAAGAAATGTGTGATGTTTATTTGTGTGATTAGATTAGGCAAGTTGATAAAATTGTCATTGTTTAAATTGGAAAACGAGACGATAGTTAGAGTCTTTCTATTTCAAGTGTGGGCTCGGAAAATACGTGAAACATACTTCCTCTCCACCTTCGCCATATTTTTAAGGAGAAAACCCTCCCTTTGCTTTGGAGAAAGAAGTGAATGGCCTTGGTTGTGTTGTCAATTTGTAACTTAGTCGTTTGGTCTTGACGAGTGAAGATCGTAGCAACTTAGAATGGCGAACAAGACAATGCACAGCAAAGTCCGTAAAATAATTCATTGCGTCAACGCTTCTCCATCCAGCTATTGAAAGATCTCGGCCATAGCAACTTGTCCCTTCTCTTTCAAGGGAGGTACGGGAAAACACACGTCGACAGCAGCGTGAGCAGAGGAACACTTGAAATAGAAAGGAGAATAGTGATAAAAACGGTTAGACTATAGTATAGCTCCAAAGAATTCTATATATGTTTCTACACTAATAAACTTACATTTAAATTATTATAAACTTTAAAGGAATTGTCACGCTTTATATAGGTTTGGCAGCAAGATATTACAAAAGAGTACGAACCTCTATTTAGTTCATTACTTACTTGTTTACAAACCTTATGAGCAATGTTAAAAGAAAACATAACAAAAAGTAACTGGAAAAGAGCAAAGTAGTCCAATGTCAGTTTGATAGAATTTTCGAGGTTCGTGTGAATATATATTGGAAAAATGGCTGTTGCGGGAAAATGTGTTCAAGTTGTATTGAGATCAGTGACTATTGTGAAAGTGCATTGAAGCTTCCACATGTGCGCGTGATAAAGTGATAGATATCAAGGGATCTTACTTGAAGATTGTGATTTTTTTTAAAAATAATTCAGTATAATGTACACTCACAAGTGATAAGTTTGTGGTTTGGTTTTGGAGCTTCATTAGTGTTAACTTTCAATTGTTTATTTTTTCTTTTGATTGACAATATTAGGATATAATTGATGACTCTTGCATGAGTTGTGTGTAGTGTTTATAGGGTTTATTCTAGAAACCAGACTATGGCAGATGATATTAATTTACCTTTATAACAAACGCTCTAGACCCATCTTCTTCGATTAATAATGTGGACCGAATAGAAGAAATAGTTGTAACTGAGAATATGGTTGTATCGGAACAAATCAACACTTCTTTGACCATGATATGTCAGGATACTACCCCTCTCAATAACTAAGACATCAGTGGTGTCCATAAATACCTTTTAAAATCGGATTACAAATTTTACACAATTGAAAAAAATCAGTCTTCACATTTAGCGCCTTATTATGTGTTTCTTAAATCTAACAGTGAAGACTGAGGATAAAGCATTTTATGTCAATTAGCCTTAACCCTTTCACTGTGGAAGGCGACGGAAAGAAAATTTCCCTAACCTGCGAATGTCGATTATAGTCGACGTGTTAAAATTTGTCTTTATCTTGGTTTTGTCGATTGTAGTCGCCAAAGGTTTTCTGTGTGATTTCTATTGTTTATCGGAAACAATAGAACACAAAAAATTGAACGGTACAACTTTGGCGACTACTCTCGACAAAGCCAAGATACGGACAAACAAATTTTAACACGTCGACTATAGTCGACATTCGCATGTTAAGGAAATTTTCTTTCTGTCGACAAAAGTCGACTTCCTCTGTGAAAGGGTTAAACTATATTTTGCAGATATAGAAGGTATTGAAACTAAAGTTAACATAGGCCGCAATTTACTTAAAATCGAGTTTCATCCGGGGAAGGAAGCTAATCAGTTCCTAGACCATAGCATGTTACTACAAAACAAGTGGGATACTTATATTCCAAATCACATGATATATACACGACTGGCGTAATGCGTGATGTGGATACAGAATAAATATGAGCGATTTATTAACGGATATACAATGTGATTCAAAAGTATCATCGGCTAGAAGGATTTATCGGGAAAACTACAATAATGAACTCAGACCGACTAAAACTATTATTCAAACATTCAATTGAAGGGGTGGATTCCAAAAGAGCCTAAGTCAATTTTTGGCAATTTTGAAATATTGGTTCTATTAAGTTCTATTTCAGCATCTTTGTATATTAAACAGGGTTTCATACCAAAACTCCATAAGTCAAATTAATTGTAGGCAAAAGAAAACAACGTTGTTTTTCAAAATGTTCTTAGTTAACAGTATTTTCTGAAGTTATTTTCTGACTCATGCCTAAAAACACTTATGAAACTCTTGCTATAGATGATTATTCCACAGTTATTTTACGAAAAGTAGGCAATTACAAGTTTGTTTTATGTAGATTACTTTTCTATTACAGAAATAGAATGATGGAAACACACTCAAAATATTCGTCTCTGAAAAACTTACTGCTTTGACTTAGGCTCTTTTGGAATTGAGCTGTTCAATTCTCAAAATCTTCCACAAGACATTAAACTATACTATATTCGGCGTCCTGTACACACGTATATTCGTCAATGGCTGTTTCAAGTATGGTCACCTAAAACACAATTGTAGATTGAATTAAACAATTTACAAAAATGGTGATGCCTCATACGCACAATAGACATGTACGAACCCAGAAAATGCATCAACTGGAGCAAGAACATCAGTCAGATAGCAAAGATTGTCCAGAAAGTGTTAGTCAAACAAAGATTGTCCAATTAATGGCTGTTAATAAGTTATCATTTAATTAGATTTAATTCATAGGTAGAAAGGAGAAAAGAATGAAGAATGTGTTGTAGCGTTTTGAACTACTGAAATTATATTTAAAAAATTGTGCAAATGACCAATTAATACTTATATTATGGCATACGGTATTTTTGTATTCTGTAAAAAGAATGACTATATATTATTTATAGTAGAGATAAAAATTAGTTACTGCATTACAAGTGCCTACCTTCGACTGTATTGCCAAATGTCAACTACAAGTGTTCGTGTTTATACATAACATATTCTGCATACAATCTCAAGCAAATGGGCAATGGTTGGTTGAGTATCTTCCATAATATTTTACCATCCCAACACATAGTATAATTTCCGATCTCGTTCGTTACTCCAACAGTCCAATGAAATTTCTCTCCGAAAAGAAAAATAACATTTGTTAGTTTTTCCTTTTTCCTCTTAAAAATTTATTTATTTCATGTCGTGCAAGCAAGGGTGTTTTGCAATTTTGGAAGTCTGCAAAAAGATGGTATCTCACAAACCTTTAGAAATTGAAGAAGGCTTTCTCGTTGGCAAGAAAACTTAGATTAGGATGCTAATGTGACATGTGCTATATAATACACACAAGCAAAAGTAAAACTTTTTTTCCTTCTTTTCGTTCGCTTTTCCTCCCTTCCTTATGTACTTTTTTCTTGTGGTACTGTGTATAGGGGAGGAGTACAGAAAACTGCCCCCTAAGGGAATTTTGGTAAAATTGGTAGGAAACACTATGGAAGAACGAAGAAGGTAACGGAGAAAAATGTACAGGTCAAACGAAAAATACGAGGAAACAACTATGAGTAACGGAAAAAGCTAAAAGAAAACGAAAAAAAAGAACCAGATTGTCTTTCCTATAACTCATGATTTACTTTCTACTTTTTCTGCTTTCTACTTCTGTTGCGGCCTTTTCCTTTCTTCCTTTCTTCCTTACCTGTCTTTTCTGTGGCAATTTTATTAAAGTTTACAACACGGTTCTGTAAGTAAAAAAGTGAAACTTGTATGGTAAGAATCTTGATATTGACTGCTTAGAGTCCCATGGCACCTTGTCAGGAAATGCAGAGTGCTACCGAGTAGCGTGTGTTAGTGTCACTATGCACTGAAACACGTTCCATCTGTGGAAAAAAGCGTTTTATTTATCAGCTCTCTCTCGCACAGTTTCTGGTTTTTCTTATTGATTATGCTTATCACACGCTGCCTTAGTTGAGCAAAATTATGTTCTTTAGCTTCCATTATTACCAACATAACCAGTTTATTTCTTTGAGATAGGGATGTAGCTACAGAACATTCTCTATTATTTATTTATTTATTTATTTTTGATCACTATCAAATGTAGTGATAAATAATTAACATTTTCTTATCATGTAGAACATACACGAGCTCGTGAATATTTTAAATTCGATATGTACTTCAGGTAATACCGAACTCTAATTGCTCTACCGGTTGCACAAGTGCCGCGTTCTCTAATTACACTGAGTCAAATTAATGTAATATTTTCCATAAGTAGAAGCTTTGCTTTGTATATACTTAAACACAAACAAACTATTTGCTGAGCAAAACAATATATTCACATAAAAAACTACAAAAGTGTTACAATTTCGCCAACTAACATTTTGGCTTCATCAGACACTATATCCTGATGAAGCCAAAGTGTTAGTTGGCGAAACTGTAACACGTATGTAGTTTTTTTTATGTGAATATATTGTTTTGCTCAGCAAATAGTTTGTTTGTGTTCAAATTAATGTGTTTATCCATGGCGTCGTCTGAAAATCTGACTGTTGTTAATTGCGATCTGCGGCTAGTAGGCGGTTTCTATTTACATTGTGCCATATGGGACCTTTTATCCACAGCGGTTCGTTTCGTCAATTGCTCGCAGCGTTGCCAATTCTCACGGCCACAGTCACAGTTACAGTTGCTTGGTGTTATCTAAAGTGGACGAATATAAACTTCAATAAAAAGTTATAAAACTTTATTTAGTAGGTCGATAATACTGTTGTTGAAGTATTGCCTCTCCACCACTACCAGTTGCGCCCGCAAACCCAACGCAAGTGAAGAAACATTAGAAATGCAAGGGAAAAGACCAACCGAAAAGATCCGCCGCGGTGAAGCAAACGCTACCGCAACCACATGAATGAAAACGGCGGAAGTTACATTACAGAATTGGAGCGTGATACCGGTTAACGGACAAGCGCTATCAAGCAAATTGACAGGACAGCAATTCGCCGGATGCTTTTTCTCTCATGAATTACGTCAAGTATGCATATAAATTGATGATTACAAACGGACCTGAGTCACATTTTTCTTTTTATGATCGCTGGTTTAAATTCTAATTTTTTTCGTTTTTGTAGGATATATGCAACTTTATGTATAGAACGGGCAGATGTCGAAGGTTTTATAACATTGAATTATAGGTTGAGAGCAAGAAAAGCCTGCACATTCATATTTAAACAGTTTTTCTTTAATATCTCAAAGCAGCACAAATTATTTAGGTCCTTTTTAGAATCATTGATACATATATTTGTTACGAAGTCATTATATTCTTCTAAAATAATGTAAAAGTAACAGCAACAACCAAAAGTACCACCTGGAGCTAGGTCTGCGATTACTGTCAGTAGTGTACGTGCTAAACTTAGTATTTAGAAAATCCCAGTTCAAATTATTTAAATTTTAAGTTAATTGCTATTTTATTTTACTTTTACTTGAAACATGAACTAATAACACTAGTTAACAAATTTAAACTTTTTGTTTGTTACATGAGAAAAATCACCTGATCTCAAAGGAACTTTTTGCGCTGAATTCGAATATGCACTCGGTTTCTCTCCATCACGTAAGTTTTCCCGTAACAGAGGGATTTTCGGGAAATTCCCTCAAAAATTTCCCTTTTTCAGATATTTTATTCCCCTAGCTCCTGTCCCCTTACATATAGTAACATAGAAATTATACCTAAGTATACCTTGATTTATATTTAATAAACCCTAAAAGTTTCGTAAAAATCGCTTTGTTCTCTCTAGAGAAATAAATATATTTGTATGTATACTGTGTGCACTGTTTATTGCACCTGATAGTAATGCTTTCAGATCTCCTGAGTTGGGGTAAAAACGATTTGCTTTATTACTACAAACACAGACCTAAAAATGAATATTTACAATAGTCAACAACACACTTGTATTGCTCTCTGTAAATTAGAAACATGTATAAAAATAGAATGTACTTCCAACGTATATTTTCTTTAAACGTACAGTATATGTATATCTTAATACATATATATACAATTCTCCAAGTTTTTTCGTTTTGTTCATGAAATGGTTATCAATATTTGTTATCAAATGTAACAGAATACAAAAGAAAGAAAGAATGGAATACAGACTCATTGTTGACAACAATGAAGTAATACAGTCTGAATTTTCCACTACGGTATCGTTTCCCCCCTCCCCCGCGCATTTCTTTCTTTCTTGTGTTCTTGACACCTGGTGAGGGAGTTTTGTACATTTTTATATTGACGTGTGGTTTAACACTACTTCACTTTCAAAGTTGTCTTTGCTGCTAAGAGTGCTTTCATGTTTAATCTTAACGGCATTATACCCAACTAAGACCAGAAGTTTAGTTTGTGATCAGTACAATGGCGTCAAGAGGACATCGTTCGTGTGTTAACTCACCAAATAGTTTTTGTTATGTGTGTGGCCAGTTTGTAGTTAAAGGACAGTGTAGATCCATTACGCCATCGGTGAAACTAGCATATTATATATATTTCGGATGTCGTGTGGGAGATCAGGACAAAACTTGGGCACCCAACATAATTTGTGCGTCGTGCTACGTCACTTTACTTGCATGGGCCAAAGGGAAACGGAGGTTCATGAAATTTGCTGTACCAATGGTGTGGAGAGAACCCACCAACCATCTGGATGATTGTTATTTTTGTCTCACAGTAGTTAAGGGACATTCTAAAAAAAGCAAATACACAATAAGTTATCCCAACGTTAAATCCGCAATTAGACCTATTCCGCACGGGGATGAACTTCCACTTCCCGAGCCCCCTACCAACTGGGAAGAGATATGGCCAAAAGACTCTGATGATGATCATGACCTTGATGAACCATCGACATCAACATGTACATCCAAGGATCCAACGTTCATCCCTGACTGTGTTCGCGAGCCACATTTCATCCGGCAATGTGAACTTAATGACCTAGTCCGTGATTTGCACCTGACAAAACAAAAGGCGGAACTTCTGGGATCAAGGCTCCAGCAGTGGAACTTATTGGATGCAGAAACGAACATATCAGTGTACAGGAAAAGGCATGTTCAATTTTCAAGCTATTTCTCAATGCAAGATAATGTGTGCGGATATAAATGGGTTGATGGCGGAGCTAGGAATTCCTTACGTTCCAGAAGAATGGAGGTTATTTATCGACGCGTCAAAGGTCAGCCTTAAAGCTGTCCTTTTACATAATGGAAATAAAAAACCTTCTATACCACTTGCGCACTCAGTGAAGATTAAGAAATCCTATGACACCATGTCAACTTTGCTAAATCTTATAAATTACAAGAACCATTGTTGGCAAATATGTTGTGATCTCAAGGTAGTTGGTATTTTATTAGGACTGCAGTGCGGTTACACGAAGTACCAATGTTTTTTATGTTTAAGGGATAGCCGAGCTGATGACAAACATTATGAAGTGAAGGAATGGGAACCTAGAGTGAATTACGTACCTGGAGAATGCAACGTCAAATACGCTCCTTTGGTAGATCCTAATAAGATATTACTACCGCCACTTCATATCAAGTTAGGACTTATGAAAAACTTTGTCAAAGCCATGGACACATCTGGTGAAGGTTTCAAGTATTTGCGAGATAAGTTCCCTAACCTGAGTGATGCTAAGATTTCAGCGGGAGTGTTTATTGGTCCCCAAATTAGGAAATTAATGCTTGATGATAGCTTTGACAGCAAGTTAAACAGTGCTGAGCTAGCTGCCTGGACAGCATTTAAGTGTGTTGTGCGCAACTTTCTGGGCAATAACAAAGCTGAGAGTTACACAGAAATCGTACAGGACATGATACAGAAATACAAAGAGTTGGGTTGTAGGATGTTTTTAAAAATCCACTTTTTGCACTCCCACCTCAGCTTCTTTCCTGCTAACCTAGGTGCTCTCAGCGACGAACAGGGGGAAAGATTCCACCAAGATATAATGGCAATGGAGAAAAGGTACCAGGGACGATGGGATCCTTCAATGATGGGGGACTATTGTTGGGGTCTTGTTAGAGAATGCAACATTTCTTACAAAAGAAGGAAGTAGTGTACGTTTTTGTAACCCAATGGAAGTTTCATATATTGTGATAGTTTTGATTATCTTTTCATGACCTTTTGGTACATTTGTATTATTGTTTATTGTAAATTGTCACACTTGTAAATTATATTGTATTATATTTTATATATGTGTTTGTGGTAATAAAGCAAAACGTTTTACCTCAACTTAAGAGATCTGAAAGCATTACTATAAGGTGCAATAAACAGTACACACAGTATACATACAAACATATTTATTTCTCTAGAAAGAATAAAGCGATTATTACGAAACTTGGAGGGTTTGTTAAATATGAATCAAAGTATACTTAGGTATAATTTCTATGTTAGTATATGCAAGGGGACAAGATCTTGGGGTGTAAAATAAACGAAAAGGGAAATTTTTGAGGGATTTTCCCGAAAATCCCTCTGTTACGGGAAAATCGTACGTGATGGAGAAAAACCGAGTGCATATTCGAATTCAGCGCAAAAAGTTTCTTTAAGAACAGGTATTTCCTTTTATGTAACAAAACTTTTGTTAACTAGTGTAATTATTGTGTTATAATTTGTAGAAACGAAATAAGCCAATAACATTTAATATAAATAATAATAAGAGTTTGTCTGTGTATCTGTCTGTCTGTGTGAGGCCTATGGACCGAGAGTTACCAAATGTGGGTCACGAGTACCTTGGTTCAGGCCCCAGACCAAGATGGAGCGTATTTTTTAAATTTCGAACCAGGCAGGTCTCAGGGTGCCAATTACCGAGACATGTAAAAGTAGTAGAAAATGACATATATTAGTGTCGAATTCATAGTTTTCGTTGTCGCTGAGATCAATGGTGAAACTCCGATCGTATTAACTTCCAAATTCACCCCATTCACACATATATAAATGTAACCAAGAAAGTTCTGTTGATTTTTGTGGAGGCATGTGTTCAATGGACAGAGTGAACATGAGACATCCACAGAGCATCATAAGGACACGTATGATGCACGAGTTCAAACTGGGGTCAAACGCTGATGCAGCATTGTGGACGATATGCCAGGCTTTTGGTGAGGTTGTCGTGACTGCGCGGACAGTGCAGCTGTGGTTTAACAAGTTTAAGGATGGTGACAAAACACTCGAAGACGCACCATTTGTCCCAAGACCAACACAAAATGGGGATCTCCAGGCAGCAATTGAAACGAACAGTGGCCAGACATGTGAGAAACTGGGATTACAATTTAGTGAGAGTGCAGAAACCATTCGGCAGCACCTCCGTCAATTTGGGAAGCATGACAAGTTGGGTGAATATGTCTCACATGATTTGACTCCGGACCAGAAGGCAACGCGAGCAGACCCTGTGTGTTTTTTTTCTGTCTCGTCTGAGGAAGGAGCCATTTCTGGACAGGGTGTTGACATGTAATGAGAAGTGGGTCCTGTACGAAGCTCCACGGCGCCGTCATCATAGGTTAGCATCTCATTAAACGGTTTAAAAGCAGCGGTGACCGACACTTTACAAGAAGAAGATCCTCTGTGTGTTTCGTGGATTGCTCGTGACATCTTACTTCGGAAACTGCTACCAAGCCCCAAGTGCCTAGGATGACCCGTGACACCATTCTACATCGTGGATGGGAAACACTATTGCAGCCGCCATACTCCCTGCACATTGCATCGTCCGATTATCACCTGTTCCATTCCTTGGACAATTACCTTAGAGCACGCTAGTTCAAATCCCTTGTAGAGGTGCAAAATATACTTGATACCTTCTTCGTTTCACGGCCCACCAAATTCTACCGCGATGGAATCCATGGCCTTTCAGAACATTGGCAGAAGGTCGATGCTGATGGGGACTATTTTTGATCTTCCAGGTACGTGTTAGGTGACATATCGATGTTCGAAGGTGGTGTTGAAAAAGCGACAGAACTTTCTTCGATACCTTATATATATATATATATATATATATATATATATATATATATATATATATATATATATATATATATATATATATATATATGTGTGTGTGTGTGTGAAAAAGCCACCAAAATGTCATTTATTTTTTGTCTTCTAAACGAATCAGGGGATAAATACCAAATTTATATTGTACATACAGTAGTTACTGTAGATTATGAGGAAAACGAAATAAATACTCTGTTTCTCACACTTACGCCGTAGAGGGCCAGGTGGCTCAGTGGTAGAGCGTCCACCTCCGGTGCTTGGGGTCCCAGGTTCGATCCCAGCTCGCGCTGTGTGGACTTTGTGGTGGACAAACACCGTGCTCGTGGGTTTGCTCGGGGTTCTCCCGTTTCCTTCCACTTTCTTCATTCCACCACTTCATTCATTTCTCATCATCACCGTCTCCTTTATCCTAACCGGCATACCGTGGGATGTAAAACTTAAAGATTTCATTTCATTTTTACTTATGCCGTAATATTAAAAGGTTGGGCGGTGGGTTGTAATACTGCTACTTAGAGCTCCTTTTGAGAACTCTAAACTCTGGGATGGTTTTATTTATATATAAAATTAAAAAATCCTCTTCTGTGTGCGTGGAGGGGGTGGCGATCGCCCCCTGGATCAGCCACTGGTTGTCATAGTGCGCTCCATTTCTACCCGTATAGAAAACAGATGACGATCATATGCTATTCGGCGCTTCGTGACTACTAACCACAAAGCAAACAGAAGAAAATAGAGTAACGTTCAGTGCTGCCAATTTACTAAAACAAAAATGACTGGCATTTCAAAAGTTGCAATCTTTATGGAACACCCTTTAGTTGGATTGTATAAGATAAATAGCAAATGCCCCCTTCCTCAACAATATCTTATTCCTTCTTTGAATTTTACCATTTGTTCAAGTAAATTTATACAAGACAATGACCTAATCGATTATCTGCAGCAAAAAAGTTCCCAAATGCGAAATGTTTTTTTTTCCTTTATATTCTACAATTTAAATGAAGCATATGAAAATATTTTGTATTAATATTTCCATTTCGTTTTCCGTCCAGGTCGGGATAACCAGAAATTTTATCTATACAAGTCAAATGTAAATTTGTGTATTATAATAACGCCAAAACAATTGAATCACTATAAATTGTCATGAAATTTAGTTGTATCTATGTAGAAAGATGTAAGTCGAGGCGGGGAAGATTTCTATCTTTCGGTTCGACGATACAGTTATCATGAGCTGAGATAACTTATCTTCAACAAAGTGTTACAAAATTCGTATTTAAATGTTTTTTATAATTAACAGGCAGACAATTCGCAGTACAAAAATGAACTCTTGGTTGCATAACGTTATGTGATAGATGTACCATCTTTCAAGAAAGTAAACCCTCGCATTCAGAGGGTTTGCATAACTTGTCTCCTAACTATGGAAACATTTGTGATCATTTCAACCCGAAACATCTCATGGATTCAACCATTTTTACAAAAGATATCATGATGTGATAAACTGTAATTTGGGAAAATACATATATGCATTGCAAGAGTTGTAACTTTAATTATTCGCCGAGAGCGCAGCTGGAAACAAAATTACACATTAAAATTTTTTATTTAAAATAAATACACAAGTGTTCCAGCATTTTTGATAAGTCTTTTAAAACAGAAGAAAAATGGATGTGTGTTGCAATTACTACAATCAGATGTCCATATCGTGGAATTCCTTAAGGTTAGGGATATAAAATTTGGTACTTGGACTTTAGAATTAAAATAATTAAACACATATAATTATATAATTGAGCGTGTTTATATGTTTGACCTAGAATGTAAGAAAAGGGAATAAGGGTGGTTTAAAATGTCCTTACGAGGCTTTCTAATTTCGAGTGACACCTCGAGTTGAGATGAATTCCATACAAAAGATGTAGAAAGTAGTATGGAAAACGTACCCTGCAGGAATACGTCGAGACATTTAGTGGTTATTGTATTTTAATAATTGATTAAATCTTATCAAATTTTCATCTTTCAGTGAATCTAACTAGATCTACAGCGCGAAAATTACACGCCTTGAGCATGTACTATTTAGTAAACAAATGAGTGAATGTAAAGTTTTTTTTTTTTTTTTTTTTTTTTTTTTACAATAAGGTAGGCTATCGTTTTTATTTACATATGATATAATTTCCAGTCTTTTTTCAGATCTAAATAAAAGGTCTGGGTTATTAATTAATGACAGACGTGTTGATGATGAACTCGAAGAAAATGAAGATAAACAATATTGCGAATAAATAACATATGCAATGAAGGCGGAAGGTCGAATGGGAAAAAAATAATTAATACTCTACATAATCAAAGCCTTGGAGATTTGAATGAGCGAATGAAACAGAAGCCCATACTAAGCATGATTAGAATTTAAAAATGTATTCTTCTCTCTTTCTTTTCACCTAATATTAGTAGCCAGTTAAACTAACAATCAATGAGATGCCCCTCCTTCCTCAAGTATCTTGATAAATTTCTTTTACAATATATTCTTTCCATTGTTCTGTATAATTGCTAGCAAGTTTCACCATTACTTTCTTTTTTGTCTCTAAAATCGATATTCGATTTTTCCTTCCTTGCCTTTACTCTCCCCTTCCTCTTGATGTTCTGACAGTTAGACAGATTGTTTCTTGCTTTCTGCGTGCAACAGAAAGAGAAAAAATAAAACATTGACCCTCCCGATTCATTTATTACATCTTCTTCCCAACAATACACTACACTTGCCCCTAAACACTCCCTTCCTTGATGCTTGTTTTTCTAACTGGTTTCATTCATTGTTGTCTGTCCCTTTTTAAACTTCCTTCTTCTTTTTACACCAATAGTTGCTACCATATTACGTATATAGTAGAAGGGGAAAGTGACGTCACAAAATGAGGTGTCACATCTTGAAAAATACTGGGTGAGAAATCTTGATTTATACTGTTGAGATCTCTTATGGAGGGTAAGTGTCTGATTCGTTTTTTTTCTTCCCTACTTCTTTCTTTGCATTTTCATTTATAAAAGATTTGCACTTTCAATTTAAAAGAAAAAGTGACACACAAATGATTCTTTTAGAAACATAGTGTGAAGCAATGCAGAAACGAATAGATTACGAAAGTAATTATCCTCCTCTTAAATTATTTATATTTTTCTTTTTTGGAAAGAACAGTATTGCAAGAGGATGAAATGTCAGAAAGGAAACAAAGAACATAATTTAATCTATTTGACTAATAATATATCTGCTTTTCAGTTCCTTTGTTCATAATAATTCAATTGAATACAGGAGGAACAGTAGGTCTACTTCATTTTAGGTTTTCTAGTCAATTTTAAATTGATTGGCTATTCCTAAACGACATATTTTTAAATTGTTATAAAACAATGCAAAATTATTTAATATTTTTTAATGTGATTTTTTTCGTACATGTTTTGAAGCTTTTCAGTGTTTAAAAGTTTTTCTACTACTTGTCACTTAATTTATTTATTTAAAGATTAGAACAACATGCTCACGAATTGAACAATTCTTCCGTTAATCACATTGAAGTAAAACCATCAAACAAGGCGGACTGGCAAGGTTTGACCCACCAGGCTGAATTACACAGTTGGCTTATCATATACATTTATGGAGGTAGTAGGAGGAGGTATAAATTATGCAGCAAGGAAGTAATTTTTTTAAAGTAAGTAAAGAACAATTTTCTGATCATGCATGTACGTTACCAACCATATTCTGAAGTAGCTTAAATTGCTCGCTATTAAAATTAGTACTAAGATCATAATTTATATTGTTTCCTAACCTTGATTGACAGATTGCCTATTCTGACTATTTTTATTTTTATTTTATTTTATTTTATTTTATTTTATTTTATTTTATATTTATTTTTTTGAGTGAAACTAAAATTTTGCTCTTAGTAGAACCTTAAATTTAGTTTCACTTTTTCTGCTACAATACACAAATTTGCCATACCTTAAACAAGTTTAGGATTCAAAGTGTACTTAAACAAAACTTTCGATTAAAGAACAATATACATGTATATTTTGCAAGATAAGTGCATCTATATTCACACCTTATCGACATCCTATGCGTTTGCGATTACCACTAAAACATATTTTCTATATAACCATGTTACCTTATACTTTAGTATAATGTAACATGGTCCGAGAATTTCGAACATCCTATATATATTCGCAAGATTTTCTATTAGTAGAGATTTAAAAAAATATATGTCTGAATTTATCGTAGAATTATAGGAGTGAGTCGCAAAATTTGCATAAATTTTGCCCAAAACAACAACAATATTCATTTATATTTCAAAAGAAATATATATGTAGTATTATCATTTTTGAATTTTGTTTATTTAATCGAAAATATTGCATTATTTTAGGAAATAAGAGTATATTTGGTAGTTTTAGTGAGTGTTTAGTTAATTTCCAATGATATCTTGAAGTAAGGAATCTTCAAAAGAAAATCAAAAATTTTATTTCGTATATTCTTCGAAAATTTTAGTTCAGAAAAAGTCAACCATAATTCTTCTTGACACATCTCTTTGTTTCAGTCAGAATTATCTTTCATTGGATCATCCGCAATCACAGCTGCGTTTGAGATTGTGCGGTTCTTTTGATGTCTAGTAGGGAAAACTAGCGTCCTATAGTTACGTCATCGAAAATATCCAATTAGGGATCTTCTTCCTATTATCTTTGTCCTTTACCAGAAGTAGTGTTAAGAGTTGGACGTAAAGTTATCCTCGTCTATATAAAACGTGAGAAAGTAGAAAATTTGAAGAGTGACAACAAGGAAAAATGATTTTTAGGTTTTCACATCTTTGAAACAGTGAAATAGTGCAGTGAGAAAGTTGCTGTGCTCAATGGACATTGGATTTTCTGCAGTGAGAGCGAATCTTTCACGTCAGGACGAGAGTGGTTGGGATCAGCCATCTTCCCGGTTTCAGAAGTGTATGGCTGTGTAGTCCAGGACATAGAAAATTCGTTTTTTGGAAACACCGACGGAAGCTCTCAATCCTCGAGAGCTGGTGTAAAATAATTATAGATGATCCAAACAACCACTGGATAAAAAGAGTTATATAATTTAAAAACTTTTGGAGAAGATTGACCAAATAAGTGTGGTAGTGTTTCCATTTTGACAGGATAGAAATTTTGTTTGATAGCTAACTTGGAAAAATTCTGTTTGGTTCAAACCTCCAAAATTGTTATGATTTGACAGTGGAAAATGGTGTTTTCTATACAAAAATTTAACGTAATAATGTCGCACTAATCTCCGTAGCTTTCCTCGGAATTGCTCATATATAGATTCACAATGTGAATGTCATAACACATTCAATGGGGGGAAAATTGTCATAGCGTCAGCAGTGATTGTCATAAGAATAACAAATGTATGTACAAACCTGTACAAATATTTACCCAAAAGTTTAAAGAAAATTTTAGAATTTATAATTGTTAGAAATTAATTTTGTTTAACCTCGAAAGTACTGCTCATGATGTAATTAAACTCTCTTTTCTTTGCTTACGTGCAAGAAACATAACCACTTCAGTTTAGAATCTTTCCGGCTCAAGTAGACAATATGGGTTCATTTTCTATAGTACCGGTAATACGAGACTTTCTTCAGTAGTTTGAATCTCGATCTGTATTTTGATACCCATCTGAAGTTTATAGTGTTTATTGAATAATTTTTGGAAATTTCAAATTAGAAACGTTAATAGTAATCCAATGAATAATCTGATAACTAAACGTCCTTGTACGGTAACTGGAAAGATATTGTGCTATCATAAAATGAAAATGTCAGTGTATTTGTGATTGTTTGTAGGTTAAGGGCATACACAACGTTCAAGATTTTCGTAAAATAATGGGAAAATATTTCTGATTTTTATTGGAAGACTGATAATGATGATATTTATATCGTTCCTAAATATTTTTTCCGAAGATTAATTAATTAATTATGACATAATTAACCATTAATTAACGATAAGCTATTCCTACTTTTCAACTAAATTAATAAAGCAAGAACAGTGAAACTAAAATATATTACTCCCTACACTTTCTCTAAGAGATCTAATAACTTTACAAAGTTTTGTTCTTGTTTACTTAACTTTTATGTGACTTTCTTTGAAGAAGTGCGCAACTCAATTGTAACAATTCTTTGCAAAACAACGCGCTCCAAAGTAACACTCTTTTTTCACTTTCCGTTACATTAAGATAGTGAATATGTTTATGGATTAATATATATAGTTCTATAGCCTGAGTGTTGTCCTTTTTTTTGCAGTAATTATTTACTTTTAAAATTGTACGTATTTCGAGAAAAGTAGGAATTTATTACAACATTCGATAATTTTGAATTTCCCGTCGTACGGTGGCGCCGCCATGTGAACTGTAGCCATACTTCATCCATAAGCGTAGAAAGCATCAGTGTTACTAACCACTTGCTGCTCTTTTCTATTGTGAAGCTGGTGCGTGATTTCCTATCCGTGATAATGGCTAGTAAGAAACGACCACTGTCAAAGACGAGAAAAAGAAATAAGCAATCTAAAGCACGTCGTCTAGCGTGGAAACTACGAAAACTTGAATGTGATAATGAACCGGTAAATGCCGTTACAGAGAATTTGGAAGATACTCCACTACAGGGAGACAATAGCCTTCGGACAGACCAAGACATCGGTGAAGAACCTACGAGCTTTTCTAGAAGTTTTCAACAGGAAGATAGTTTTAATATGAGGTAAGGATGTTTACTTAATAGTTTATATATTTTCTACACAAGAAAAGCAGAGTAGAATTATGTTTCTTTCAGAAACTAATAATAATAATAATAATTAAAATTAATAATAATAATATGCTTATTATATTACTGAGAACAGCTATGTAGTAAAATTACAGCACTACGTTTTACATATCGTATGTAGACAGTGGTGTGTTCACACCGGACTCGGATATCTGTTTGAGAACTATATCCTATCAAGATAGTAACTTCGTATAGGAACAAATTAAATGTGATTAATACAAGGACTGTCACAGAATACTTTTGTACGTACAAAGGAGTTATTACGTAATCAGGTTAGGGGAGAGGGCGGATCTGCGATATGATTATTTTTTGTTACAAGGGGAGGGGAGCAACGACTCCCGAAGAAAATTTTCTGGAGGGGTATAATTGGAGCTGGTAGAATGGGGAAAAATGCAATCACGGGTCCCAATGCTCGATCTATGCATTATACATTTCCGTGAGTCAGGGGAGGACCGTGCCCCCGTTCCCCCTTAGGGCGCCCATGGAGGGGAGGTATAAGAGCAGATTAAAAAATCAAAATAAATAATTTTAAAATTTAAATTTAGGATTGTTATTATTAACTTATAGACATTTCATTTTGTGTCTTTATGATAAAATTGGAAAAGTTTCTTATTCTCATATTGAGTTCTTTTTTCTCCACAGTACCAAAGCCGAACCATTCTATGTTATCGAGCCTGAAAAGAATTATGTGTCTTCTGTAGCTCTGTGCTAAAAGGAGTATTATAACCAATAAAATGGTGAAATATGTTTCACATAATTTTAAAACAAGAAATATGTATATAGCCGCACACATTCTGTTCTTTATACTTTTTTTTTCTTCTTTTAGACATTTGTGTTAAATTGTAATGAAGAGTAATATTGTGCTTTATATATTGTAAAATATTTCCAATATAGGGTCTATAGGAAAACTAATTTTTATATTTCAGGCATGCGTTGTTGGACAAGCGACGAAGCAACTGTTATTTGTTGGAGTGAGGAACAAATATTGTTCAGTGTGCGCTTCAGCTGAATCTAAGAAAAAACAGCCAAGCAATCACAAATGCTACAAAAATTGGTCTTCATCTTCCTCGTCAATGGAAGCTGACATTATAGTTGAAGCTTTCCAAAGGAGCGAAGAAATGCATGGCGTTCGTTATAAGAAATTCATTGCGGATGGGGACTCAAGTGTTCATGCAAGAATTATTGAAAGAGTTCCGTACGGGCGCTGTGTAACCAAAGTAGAGTGTGCCAATCATTGTGTCAGGAATTACACGAGTACCTTGCACAAACTTCGCTCTCAAATTAGTTTTTCCCCTGAAAGTAGAGCAATCTTGAGGAATAAAATTCCTCGTTTAACGGCAGCTGCTCGAGGAGCCATCACCTACAACGCCAAAAATAACCATACTGTTGAAGAACTCCGTGATGATTTAAAAAATGGTCCATCGCATGTTTTTGGAAGGCACGAGAAATGTAAAGAATATTTCTGTAGAAATGAGAAAGAAGACATTGATATGTTGCCTGTTCTCGAAGCATCTGGTCTGTATTACCATATCATAGCAGCGGTGCAGCAATTAGTGAGCAAAGCTGATAGATTGGTGGCAAACGAAACTACTAATAGAGCCGAACTGTTTATGAGCTTACTGTGCAAGTTCAATGCAGGAAAGAGATTGAATTTAACAAAAAGAGGTTCATTTCAACGTAGATGCTATATTGCTGGACTAGCTTACAAAAAAAAAAAAAAAGCCATGTGGCATTACAGTCCATGGAAATCTGCAACAAAAAAGAGTCCTGGGACGTACTTCCAAAAATTCATGAAGAAGAGAAAAGCCACTAGAGACAGAGACCGGCAGTCTAAATCCACATCACGGAGTGTTAGAAGAAAACTGGAGTTACAGCCGGAGAATAACAAAGACTATGGGCCAAATGCAGAGAAGCCACCAATGTCACCGCCATCTCTTCATACGGTATGCGAAGGGAAACTCTCTTCATTTACAGTAAGTAATCCATTACTACGTCTATTATTAGTAGTTGTAGTGGTAGGAGTATCAACACTGCTTTGTTTGAGTACAAATTAATTTCCTGAAATTGCCTTGCTTCAGGACACGTAAGAACGCAGTTTTCTTTCAAGTTGTAGCGTTTTTTAAAAATGCCCATTATTCACCTGCAGCAGATAATAATAATAATAATAATAATAATAATAATAATAATAATAATAATAATAATAATAATAATAATAATAATAATAATAGAAATATTTATGTGATCTGCAATTTCCCTGCGAAAAGAAATAGCCAAAATATCATGATAACTGATGACAGGTTGGGCGGCCTCTGGGATCGATCCCAGGATCCTCGGATACCACACTCGCGTTCTGCCGCTGACCTCCATCTCTCAGATATGCATATATTTGATATCTGCTTTGTTTTGGCCACCAATACTGTATAATTCTGGGTTTTCGTTCAAGCAACAGGAGGTAGTCCAGATTACTTCATATCATGTTCAATTCTTTCCTTTTCAAGAAGATAAAAGAAAAAATAGACTACGAGGTTTGTTGCTAATCGTTTTCATTCAGATTTAGCCAGGTTTCATTGGGTTTTACTAGGATTTATTCAGGGCTTATTTTTCTTGTTTCTATTTATTTATTTATTTATTTATTTATTTATTTGTGCATTTGCGAGAGTGGCGGCGACCCCTCAGAGGGAATTTCGAACAAAAGACAAAGGCCTTCCTTCCAGGACCGACCCTTCTTTCCTGTATTTTCCTTTCTCAAATTATGCAGATTTTCAGTGTTATACTTTGTACACAAGGTCTACTTGTGTGTGCGTATAAAACTCTTTTCATTGTATTTTAGATTACTGCCGAGGAGAGAGCAGCAATCGAATCTTCATCCAGAGGACAGCTTGGAAATTTGATATATGAGCAACATCGGCGTAACAGACTCACTGCCTCGATGTTTGGAAAGGTGATGAAGCGAAAAGATAGTACGCCATGCCACGCACTTGTAAAGCAAATACTTTACCAAAAAAAATATTTGGACGACAGCTATTGAATATGGCAAAAATAACGAAGATGTGGCTCTTCAAAGGCTTGCATATGAAAAGGGATGGACAATAGAAAAAAGAGGACTAATTATTGATCTCCAACATGGTTTCTTGGGAGCAAGTCCTGATGGTAAGTTTTCTGACTTCTTGCAATTATTTTTATATGATGATAAACATGCAGCGGCCCTAATCTGGTCTTACAATCCTTTGCAAATACTGGAGCCGTTTATTGTCCATGATTTGTCTTTCCTATTAATGCATTTCATATTGTTTACTTTATGCGTTTACTTAATGCATATTTTTTATACTTTATGCGTGTAAGCTACTTTCCCAGACGTAGTGGGAACAGTGTTGAATTCAGGCATCTTCCTCGGGAGGGCACATACTTTACCATATATATCTAGTGGTTACCGTTTCTGACTGCTGGTCGTGGAGTCCCAGGTTCGATTGCTGGCTCTGCCAAAGCGAGATGGTCTAGAACGGTGCCCACCCAGAATCGTGATGCAACTGGGAAGCTACTGTGTATAAAAGACAGTGGCGAACAGGGTTGAGAGCTTCAGCTCTCCTGTTGTAACACTTCTGGTAAGCTTATGAAAACATCCTCATTTCCTTTCTGAAAATTTCCAGATTAATTCGTGCCAGCCACTAGAGAAAAACAGTCATACTTGCAGTAGGGACCTCACCTTGGCTTTACTACGCACTACTGACCAGGGCAGAAGGAGCCTCACTTTGTGGAGATCCCTGGTTTATATATGCATTATCCACGTGACATGTCTCTTGTGGCCAGTTCCTATCTAAATGGTTTTGTTTCTTTTCCCTTACTCTTTTCATGAACTTAGGTTATAGATAGTTATTGCCTGATTTTGCAACAGTACATTTTTCTCTTATAGATTATACCGTATAGACCAAATATGGATACCTTTTACATAATAATATAGACTTTACATAAAGTTTTCTAGTTAACTTTTCCTCCTATATCAAACATTAATTTAACATATTCATACAAAACAATATATTGGATGTTATGCCCCTTCCGTTCTCCACAAACCACGACCGACACTAGGTTCGCGGTAGTTTTTTTCTTTCTTTTTGTGGCCGTCATATTTGTGAATCAGTAAGTCATCTACTCATGATGTTCGGCGCTTTTCATGGCATACGAATATACCTGAAGTTGCCCAGAAAATATTTTCTCTCTCACCGTGGCTCGACAGGAAGCACTCGCTTGTCAGACAACTTTTCGTTCAGCGCAACGAATTCTTTCACCGCTGTCCGTCTTCCTTCACGGGATTACGCTTCATATCAATGCATATAGCTCCAAAACTTGTGTTGGTGGGGGGTGGGAGTGGGGGTTAGGAGGAGGGCAACGAAAAACCGCAAGATACGACAGAGGTAACTCCAAACTGCCGATATATTTGGTTGTGGTGATTATAATATCGTGTGGGGGCGAGGATGTCCTAGAGAGGATGGGCATCTCTTTACATTCTTATCAAAGCCTATTCAGCCGTTCTACTGTACTAGGGGAAGTAAGTAATTAGTAATTAGAAATTAAACGTTCACAAAACTTGTTCAATCAGCTATTTTTATAACTGCGAAAGTGCTGCTTGTAACACATACATGCTTTACAATTCGTATGAATCTGTGCTTAATCCTTTATCCTATTCTTGTATTCTTCAGGTTTCATTGTAGAAGAGAATGCCCTAGTGGAGGTAAAATGTCTTCCTTCCCTTAGAGGCAAAAATATGGAAGAAGAAATAAGACGGAGGAAGGGTTTGTTCCTAGAGATCTCCGGTGAGGGTAGCTTGAGGCTAAAACGGAACAGTGATTGTTATTACCAGATCCAAGGACGGTTAAACATTTCAGAGATCAGTAAGTGTTACCTCGTTGTCTATATTGATGAGGCCACACCATTGCACCTTGAGGTTGTGGAGAGAAATGGAGATTTGTGGAGCAATGTAATGGTTCCAAAATGGTCAAGATTTTTTAAGGAATGCATGTTGCCAGAGATTGTTGACCCCATGGTACCACGCAACATGCATTGCAGAGACCCAGAATACATTACGAACGCTCAACGTGCATTACATGAAAGAAAAGAATGTGGGAAAAGATAATTTTCAGTACTTCCTGTTATATATATATATATATATATATATATATATCCGTGTAACGTAGGTTCCTGTCACCACGGCATGGCGCGTCCTCAGGTTGCGGATCGAGGAGAAGGCCTCTAGATATAGAGGTTAGCTGCGAATATACTGAATAAGCATTCGCGGACAGCCGACTAGGAGTGGTCCTCCAGCTTGGGGGTTTGGGTAAGGCTAACAACCTTATCCTGTATATATATATATATATATATATATATATATATATATATAAACACTTGTTCAGAAATATTCACAAAAGCCTCGGACAGGGATTGATAACTTGCCACGACCTCAGCAAAAGAAAATGGACATGAGATTTGGAACTTGAAATATTAGAAGTCTTTATATTTTACGCATTAAAATCCGTAACGAGTGAATTAGAGAAATACATAATTGACCTAGTAGGAGTTCAGGAAGTTAGGTGGGAAGGAAATGGAGCTGTGAATTCCGGAAA
Source organism: Thermobia domestica (assembly GCF_964235325.1). NCBI lineage: Eukaryota > Metazoa > Arthropoda > Insecta > Zygentoma > Lepismatidae > Thermobia > Thermobia domestica. Next base: position 170,997,382 of record NC_137454.1, on the reverse strand, counting down.
TTTTAAGTTCTTTTACGGGGAAGGAAATAAAAATCACCAGTTAGGAACAGGGTTTTCGCCCACAAACGAATATTACCAGCAATTAAACGGGTTGAATTTGTTACTCAAAGATTTTCTTTAATTACTCTTAAGGGACGGTGGTGTGATATTATTGTTTTAATTGTACACGCTCCAACTGAAGATAAAGATGACGATATAAAAGACAATTTTTACTAAGTGGAACGTTTATTTGACCAACTCCCGCGGTACCATGTGAAAATTCTATTAGGGGATTTCAATGCGAAGATAGAACGAGAGGATATTTTCAAACCGATTATAAGGAACGAAAGTCAGCATAAGGAAAGTAATGACAACGGTGTTAGACTCGTGAACTTTGCAACATCCAAAAATCTAATCGTGAAGAGTACATTGTTAGGGTCGTCAAGTCTAGGAGGCTTAGGTGAGCAGGTCATGTAGCTAGAATGGAAGAAAGTAGAAACGCTTTCGAAGTCTTGAATGGAAGACCAATCGGAAATCGATATATATAACTCTCTGGCCTATGGAACCCAGAGGTTCAACGCCGCGTTCACAAAAGCTCTCCACTGACTTATATCCAGTATAGCTAACTGCATCCAGTTTCTACTTTGTATTCCTATCTCTGCGAGATCCATCTTAACATTGTCCTCCCATTGGCGCCTAGGTCTTCCTAATGGTCGTTTTCCAATTGGTCTTACCATTCAAGACTTTGAAAGCGTTTCTATATATACGAGGGTCACTACGAAAGTTTTGAGATGTGAAATAACTTAATACTTAAAATCAATTTAACACTTACATTTTCTCAAAGTATTCACCATTACACTGTACACACTTTTGCATCCTCGAAAACCATTTGTGGAAGCAGTGTTGCCAGTCTTTTTCTTCAAGTGTTGAAAGTACATTCTCGTAAGCCACTACAGCTTCTTCAGGGCTGCAAAATCTCTTCCCACGAATGCTATCTTTGATCCTGGGGAACAGAAAAAAATCACACGGGGCCAGGTCAGGGCTATACGGCGGATGAGTCATACGTTTGACCTCCGTAGATTCTAAAAACTGAATTGTGATGTTGGCCGTGTGTGCGGACGTGTTGTCATGATGAAGCAGGATCCCACGCAATTCAGTTCTTGGTCGCCGTTCTCGAAGCTCTGGAACACTTTTGTTCGGCAAACAGTGGTGTACCACTGAGCAGTAACAGTCCTTTGTTCATCAAGTGGAACAGTTGCAACATGACCAGATTTGGAGAAGAAAGTTGCGACCATCTTCTTCCCCACACTTTGCGATCGCTTCACTTTCGTGGGTGGATTTTCGTCTGGAAAGATCCAAACTGTAGACTGGCGTTTATTTTCAGAGTCAAATTGATAGATCCAAGTCTCATCACCAGTAACAATGTCAGAGATGGTCGAGAATTGCCTCCATCAAATCTTGCAAGCATTTCTTCACACCATTCCACACGCATGCGCTTCTGCTGTTCAGTGAAAGTGTGAGGCACCCAACGAGATGAAACCTTTCTGAGCCGAAGATGATCATGAAGAATTTTTGTTACTGCTGGCGATCCAATGTTCACTGTAGATTCAATGTCCTTGAAAGTTGTTCGAGGATTTTCTCGAATCATTTGTTCCACAGCGGCAATGTTTTCATCTGACACAGCTATTGCCGGACGTCCAGCTCTCTCTTCATCTTTAAGCGATGTCTGGCCTCTTCTGAATTCACCAAACCATCGAAAAATTGTAGCACGGGAAGGAGCGAGGTCCCCAAATGCCCCCTGCAAACGGTCAAGGCTTTGTGTCTCGTTCAAACCACTTTTGAAATCGTAAAGGATCATTGCCCGAAAATGTTCCCTTTCGAGCTCCATTCTAGACAGCCGAATACTGCTCATATTAACAAACAAGTGAAGGCAATACGGCCACGCCGATAAGCGAGGCAAGTTGAAACTTTCTTCGCTTCTTCACTCTGGATACCACTAACTAACTAACTAACTAACTCTATGGCCTATGGAACCCGGAGGTTCAGTGCCGCGTTCACAAAAGCTCTCCACTGACTTCTATCCTTAGCTAACTGCATCCAGTTTCTACTTTGTATTCCTATCTCTGCGAGATCCATCTTAATATTATCCTCCCATCTGCGCCTAGGTCTTCCTAATGGTCGTTTTCCTATGGGTCTTCCAGTCAAGACTTTGAAAGCGTTTCTACTTTCTTCCATTCTAGCTACATGGCCTGCCAACCTAAGCCTCCTAGACTTGACGACCCTAACAATGTTGGGTAAACCGTATAAATTATGTAGTTCCTCGTTATGAAGTTTCCGCCATTCCCCATTCTCGTTCCTCTTGGGTCCGAATATTCTTCTCAGGATCTTGTTCTCAAATACTTTCAGTCTATGTTCTTCCCTCAGAGTAAGTGACCATGTTTCGCAACCATATAGAACAACAGGCATGATTATCGTTTTATATATTTTAAGCTTCAAATTCTTCGACAGAATTCGCGACGACAAGAGAGGGATACCACTACCGAACGCTATTGTTGGAATTCAAATACTGTACCACAACAATGCGTATCTCAAAACTTTCGTATTGACCCTCGTATATATATATATATATATATATATATATATATATAGAGAGAGAGAGAGAGAGAGAGAGAGAGGGGGGGGGGAGAAACTTGAATAAAACGGAAATTCCCCCCGGACCACCCCCTGAAATCATGACTGCATAGGAGAAACCGGGGTATTCTCGAACACTGAGGTAATGCCGAACACCCAAGTTTACACCGAAGGAAACTTGTAAGAAAACAGACGATTTTGCTGCATGCTAACGGAGGGACCTGGACAAGTGTAGCATACATTTGATAACAGTCAATTGAGTGGATTACCAGGAAGATATTTTGTTGTGTTTGTCGATTCACCTATGAAACTGATTCAACAATCTGCGCAAAGTAACATGGCTCTTCTCTTATCTATATTATTACAGATAAGGCTATATATTTCTTTATATTTGAGCATTAGTTTTTTGTAATCTTACTAGCCAGTGTGCAGTCAATAATTAGTTTCAATTTTAACAATAAATTGACGCCTCATGGGGAAACGACAGACAGAATGTTCACCATTACCTGGAGTGTTCGGGATTGCCCAATGGTGTGAAATAAATTATGAAAAAATTTTAATTAGTTTTTCCTTATTGAAATGTAAGTAATAAGTTAATGAAATTGGTTTGGGAAATACATCATGTCTTGGTATTGAGCGTTATTAGCTTTGTTAATTAGAATAGTTTGCTATATTTATTATTTTTAGAATTATTACTTCATTATTTCATAGTCAGTAATCCTATTTTACATATCTGATCTTTCATTATAGGCTGCAATTTTTTCTGTGTGTGTGATTCACAGAGTGTTTTACAAATTTATTTAGCCTAGTAGCATTCATTAGCAGTTAGCTAATTTTGTTCAGCCTATTAACCGCATTTCAACACTGGACTAATAAAGAATACTGTCTTTGGGAGAAAACATAAATGCCTATATACGTATATGTGATTTCTACAGTTCAAAATAATGTTTTCATTTTAATGAATAATTTCCTTAATGTACCGTTATTTCTGAATTTATTTCATAAGATTGCATTTGTTTAGCCTATTATGTATTAACTTTCATGTGTAATAATTTCAAAGATAATGAGGTCTGGACACGTTTCTCATTAATTTGAGTTATGTTTGTAATTATAATTCCTATTAAAGATTTAAATACTAAATTACAGTATAATTTTAATGTATTTTAATGCATTTCCCTTCTTTCGTAAAGGAAAGTTTAAAGTAAACAGTATGTTCTGGATTACCCCGACCACTGGGTCAATCCCGAACATAGGAACATTTTTCAAACATCTCACTAATTTATTGAAAAATGTTACTTTTGACTTTCCTCTGCATTTTAGTAGAAAGGAAAAGCTCCAAGCTTTCTATACACAAGAAATGTTAATGTTTTATCTCTAAAAACAAAGGAGTTATTTATAATCAAAGCTTAAGTGTTCGTGAATACCCCGGTCTCCCCTACATACATCCCCTGTAACTCCCGTAGAGCTGACTGGGGTGTCTTACCCCCACAGTGTTTGGGTATAATATATATATATATATATATATAGAGAGAGAGAGAGAGAGAGAGAGAGAGAGAATATGCTTTACGAATCCCCCCTTCACGAGTTTCTGGCTACGCCTCTGGACCTTTCATGCATTTCGGTCCTTCGCTATTCTTGTCATCTTGACGTAAGTATTGCACTAGGGATGCACACGAGACGAACCGAGACAGGATTTTCCTGACAAAATTCGAGTCGAGACATGGCTCTTCCAATAGAGAAATATAAATTTTTCGAGTGGAGACATCACTTTTACATCACATTTTCAAGACGAGACAGCCACAAATCTTGTCTCGTGCGCATACTTATATTGCACATATAGGCAGTAGCGGCGTAAGGGCAGGACGAGCGGTGCCCTCGCCCCGGGCCCCACTTTGTTGGGGCCCCCGACGGTAGGTAAAAAATAATTACTAAGGAACCTTGTTAGCATGAGCCGTACAAGGGCCGTCAAGGTTTATAATCCATACCTTCCCTAAAAGTGAACGCAATTAATTGTCAATCAATATTACACCAAATAACGGATAAAACAACAAATATCTGTCTAATAAAGCTAAAGAGTGCTGGATTTCCGTATAAGCTAAACAAGCTATGAGCTTCGGGTCTCACTCCCTTGGATATAGGTGAAAAATAAAGTAAACGCTTCATACTCTTGGGGGACCTAAGAAACAGACTGAATGCAGGTAATATATATATATATATATATATATATATATATATATATATATATATATATATATATATATATATATATATATATATATAAACGTTTCACTTCTTGGGGCTCCCAAGAAAATTAAAGAAAAATTTGAATATAGGTGAAAAATAAGTAAAATAAAAGTTTTACTCTCTTGGAGCTCCAAAGAAATTTAAAGGAAAAATGTACTCGTATGTGGATTAAAATATGAATAAAACAAAAGTTTCACTCTATTCAATAACCTAAGAGAAATTTATAGGAAAAAGTTGAGTGTAGATTAATATATATATATATATATATATATATATATATATATATATATATATATATATATAAAGTCAAAGTATATTGTGTTGTTTGCATTCTACGGTCTTATGATGCAAGTAATGGGGATCCGTCTGCTAACCTGCTTCCTAAAATATCACTGTTTATTTATTCCTTTATTTATTTATTCATATATCAGTTCAATAGAAGGGTAGAAAGAAGGGATCAACGTACATAATGCTTTATTAGGGTACTGGCATTCTTTGCTAGCTAAAAGCTCTTTAGTGCAGACGCTATAGTCGCTGATTCACTTCTTTTCCTTTTTTTTTTTTTTTTTTTTTGTCCTTTACAAGTCGAATTTTCGATGTTTATCAGACACTATGCATCGAAGAAAGACTTTTCTAATAAAAAAGAATTCTGAAGTCACCACCATTCTCTGAACAGGACACAGCATGCTAGACTCACTCACTCTCCTCCTCGTTAGGGCGGTGGCACAGGAACATTACGAGAGTCATAAGTTCGTAACAATTCGCATGCCATTCGTATACTTTTACCGCACACAGTCTTCTTCACCACATGCTTTGAAACCAGAAACCGGTTCCGGTTCTCCTTCCCAACAACGGGAGAGGGAGTGGGAAAACAAATTACTTTGAAATAGATGTTGTTTCAGAAATCCGCATGTGTTATTGATCAACACTCGACCGTGTTGGTGCAAAGATGTCAAGATTGCAACGCTTAACTTTTCATTCCTAAGACATTTTGAAAAACTTTTCAAAAACGCCACAGAGTGCGCGGTCAGTCCGCGATGGCATTGCCCTCTTTAGAGAGCGCCACAAAGTTCGTGTACCTGGAAAAACTTTAAGTTAGTTTAGCTAAGGTAGGTTAGTTTAGGTTAAGACAGGTTAGGTATGTTAGGTTAGAAGTAAGATATCTATTGTCTCTCAAGTAAGTTTTCGAAAAAGAAAATGTCAGTGCAAGTTGTAACATGGTAGGTTGGGAAGACAGTGTTGAAGAATGTGGTAGCTAAGGAGGGCGTAAAATCCTCTGACCGGTCGACACCATGCGGAACTGACAATTAACAGAAGAAAGGAGGGAAAATGCGTAGAAATAGATTACCAGAAAATAAGAAGGAAAATCTATATATATAAAAGAGAACGTACAAAATCCTTTGTCCGCTCATCACGCTAATACGGCTGAACCAATTTCTTTCATTTTTGGGGGGTTGTTAGGATTTGGACCCTAGATGGTTTTTATCATATCACTTTAATTTTCAATTACCAGTGTCTTGAGATAATTGACCATTCAGGTGTCCATACGTACAAATCCTTTGTTATTAGTTCATCATAGGTAAAAATAAACGTATTTATATGCAACCCGCATGACCGTGTCACTCGGCGGGTTAACATAAATGACAGGCGCTATAATGTTAACATTTACTGCAATTTGAAAGCGAAAAAGTAAAAATTATCTAAGTAACAAAGTTTATTGCGTTCCGGGGTGACCGCAGCGAAGCGGGGCGGGTTAACATAAATGACAGGCGATATAATGTTAACATTTACTGCAATCTACTATGGTTTTTATCATATCACTTGAAAGCGAAAAAGTAAAAATTATCTAAGTAACAAAGTTTATTGCGTTCCGGGGTGACCGCAGCGAAGCGGGGTGAACGCTGCTAGTATATTATGATTTAAATGCTATTGAAGTGTTGCAACCTCGATATGATTTTATTTTCAACTGTTTATTCTTATTTTTGTCATTGTCGACTTATAATACTAATATATGCGGATTAAGTAAATTTGTTTTAAAAAATTCAAAAGTAAATAACCTATTTTGAATGAGACTGTTCAAACCAAAGAAAATTTAATAGTAATTTGTGAAGTTGAATTCTGATGGGTATGCTGATTTATGATATTTGATTTTAAAAATATATATATATATATATATATATATTTTCCTACAAACTTTGTGTTAGGAGAATTTCTCTTGATTATACAAATAAAATGTATGAGCCGTGGATAGAATATTTGATTTTTCTTTCAAACAGAGAAACATTTTACTTAAATTTAAGTAGTTGAGAATAGAGTAATGTGCAGTGTGTATGAAATATATAAATGAGGTTCAGAGCAGTACACGAACGATACACTCTCTAGTAAAATTGAATAGTACAGCTGTGAAGGAAACAAGAGGCGTTTTCTTAGCGTGACCGGAGACGAAAATAACCGAATTCTGAAGAAATTAATTATTTTAGTTTATAATCATTTTCCATTTTCCAAAATTTCAGTTTGGAATTTTTTTTTCGTTGAGCTAAAGTCAGTTTGGGATTGTATTAAAAGAATTTTATTTTGTCTGGTAGGGCCATCACAGACAAATTTCAAGATTTCCATAGTCCTCATTGCCAACTCCGCTGGGAGGTCGACTTCCTGTGTCGGTGGTTTGTGGTTCGCAACCTTTTACTCGAAGGGTCGCGGTTGACGGACTGCAGGCCTGGATACCGAGCTGCGAGTTGAGATGAAAGAGGACCTGAAATCATATTCTTTGGGCAAATTTGAGTTCTATTTTCCGGAGACAACTGGGTTGGTGAATGGATCGGTGATTGTTGGTGGCATGCCTGCACCGGGCCCAGTAGGTTCGCGACCACCAGTCAGTGATACATTTACACAGTCCATAGTCCAAAGGAAAGTGAGCATCATACAGAAAAATACATTAAACTACATTATTTCATCATTTTACATCACTATACATTTTTTTATATTTTTTAATTGTAAAAACCATAAACTACATATCTTGAATACAGGTAAAAAGCTATATTGCTATTTTAACATAACACTATAATTCACTTTGGGGCCAGCGTCCTATTTGGGGCCAGCGTCCTATTTTTAGGACACTTGATATTTTATTTGTTATAACAAAGAAGAATAAGGTTTTCGTGTTCTGCTAATTATAGGGAGCAATTGGAGACCTGTCATAATGCACTGTAATTTTTTAATACATTTTTTCCTTTCCCTCTGTAAAAGACGGACGCTTAAATTTATCTGTGTAAGTTACTTTATTTGGGTATGTTTCGGGCAACGTTATTTTTTGTTTTTAATACAAACAATGCATTTAATTTATATGTATTAGGCAGCAATAGGTACGCGGCAATCAGACTATAAAAAGTTACTTTAGTTTTGTTATTACTTTCGGTGCTATAGATGTTGAAACATTAGTGTCATATACATAGGACGCTGGTCCAAAGCAGTATACTACTAAGTAAAAAAGCGAATGTATAGATAGACTGACGCCCTTGATTTTTCGCGTTCTTACGCTTATCATTCATTGTTCAATACTTAAAAACTACAGTTTTTTACTTTTTTCAATTGAATGCAATTTACATCTAAGCTTTAGTGTAACTACAGTAGAGAAATAAGTGGTAGAAAAAGAAAAGTGCTGAATAATAATGTTCAAATTTGAAAAAAAATATATACGCATCAACACAAAGCTTCCCCAAGTTGGTGTACAAACTGACAGAAACTTTAGAGAACTGAAAGAGAAATGTTGTAAACAAATCACCTACAGAGATATTCTTTTGTATTTTCAACAGTGACACAGTGCAATATAGCTATAGTGAAGGAAACAGTTCGTTATGATGTAGATATAAAGAACAACATCATTTTCTGTTGTACGATTATAAAACTTGTTATAAAAATTTGATCTCTGCTATGGAAAGGATATGAAAATAAAGGAGAGTGCTAGCGACAATATACATCATGATAGAGAAGATTTTTCTTATGATTCCAGAGTGGTTTTCAATATGCTAGATATTGTAGATGGTCCGAATAATCATCTGCTATATTTTGAGAATTTTTTCGTAAGTAGAGATCTGCTAATACATCTTCGTGAATTGGGATTCAGAGCAACCGGTACTCTGCAAAGTAATCGTGTGTCTCAGTATCCATTGACTGAAGAGTTGAGTAAATACATATGCACGCAGTTCATATGAATACAGATTCGACTGGGATGGTAAGTTCTCATTGTCAAATGAAATGACAATTGGCGTGTTGTAATTGGCACAAATTCTGACAGCATAGATCCTGTTACGTGAACCATGAGATATAGCCGACTACATCATAAACATATTAGAATTGAGCAGCCTCATGTTATCCTACAATAACCATATGAGAGGTGTCGACTGCTTCAAAAACTTAGAATTGATATAAGATGCAAGAAGTGGTATTGGGTGATATTTTCACGAATTATTAACATGATGATCGTAAACTCATAATTATGTTTACGAAACTAACTCAGTTCAATATGGATCTTCTGACATTTACACGCAACATATCTGTATATCTATCATATATATCAAACTTGGTGGTCACCTCTTCAAATGCATTCAATGAAGTACGCCTCGCTGGAAGTGGTTACTTCATTATGGAAAGGAAGACGTAAAGATGCCATGATAATCGATGCACTTGAATACCATTATCGTACTTTGAAAAGTGTAATGTCACATTGTGTTTCAAAGCGTTTCGTGAAATACCAAGAAGGCAAAGAAAAATAAACTTTTAATCAAAGCCAAACACGTGTAACAAACTTGCACAGGTAGATCGAAATTACAAAACAGCAATTATCTGAATTTCAAACGTAAATGTTTAGTGTTCTAAGTGAACATCAATACAAAACACACATGCATATTATATATATATATATATATATATATATATATATATATATATATATATAATGTATATATAGATATAGATATAAATCAGGAAGACTTCGTGCTTCGATAGACCGACCGTGATCACTCGATGCCTTGAGGCACTTAGCGGTATAAATTTGAATTGCTTCACTCAAGCAATAGAATGCAATTAGTTAGAAATATATCCTCTCTAGTATATCAGAAAGGACCTGCGTCCTATTTATAGGACAGGGCGTAAGTCACATCTGATGTGCAGGAAAAATCAAAATGTTATATTTTCGTGATACTCAGGCAATAGTAAACTAAATTGAATTCTTAAAGTGAAAGAAATCAGAAAAATAATAATTTGGTCCCAAATGGGTTAACGTCTCATGAATGTGCACCAAGACTAAGGGAGGCACTAATGATGAGATGGATAATAATAGTGGAATGATAAAAGTGGAAGGAAACGGAAAAATCCGAGAAAACTCATGCACATGGTTTGTTTATCACTGGCGGGAGCTGGGATTGAACCAGGGACCCTATGATCCACCAGAGGAGATCGCTCTACCCCTGAGCTTTCGCGGCCCTGACATAATTTACATAATATATGTCTTTTAAATACGATTGACCAAAACTAAAAAAAATCAAAAGTTTAGAACAGAAGTAGAGCGCTTACCTTTGGAGTGTGGGGTCCCTGGTTCTATCCCGGCCAAGTAAGTTTGTGTTGGACAATCTAGTCCGTTGGTTTTCTAGCGGTACTCTTGTTTCCTCCCACATTCTTATTGCACTGATTTTTCCATCATCACTCACTTGCTTTAGCCTAAGGGGCATAACTCTGGAACGTTAAACTGAAATATCCTATTAAATTCTCTGATTTAATTTCAAAAGTTCAGGAGTATTACTAAGTGCCTGTGATTTGAAATGTTTACATTTCTAGAGGAGAGAAAGAAGTGACAGTTTAATATCATAACAACACAACTGTATTTTGCAATTTACTTCGGTTTCTATATTTTTCTTTCTTTTGGCAAACTCGGTGGTAGAGTCTCAGTGGTAAAGCACGCATCTCTGGTGAGTGGAGTATCTGGTTTGATCGTAGGTCCGGCCAAGTGGGTTTTGTGATGGTTAAACTCCCTGTGGTTGGATTTTCCAGGGATTCTCCTGTTCATTCCACCATTTCGTACATTATCACAGGTGTCTGCTTTGGCCCTGGAGCATCATCACGGGACATCAAAATAAAAGGATAATTATAAGATATAGCAAGAACAGGTTCCATCTCTCATATACCCTTCTATTGCAGTCAGTCGTTATATATCTTTTACTTCCTGTTTCAACATTGAATTTATAAAGATTGGAATTCCAAGGTAATTTCAAAGATGAGAAACGAAACCATTTTGTTTTAGTTTTTATATACATTTTGTTTTAATTTTTGGAGCGGATAAATGTATGATTGTACGGTGATACAACTCTGTAGCGGCATGATTTGAGCAAGATACGTGAAGTTATTATCTCTTGGTAATATTCAATTGCATATGGATTTCAAATGATAAATAGAAATCATTGAGAAAAGTGTAATTAGTTCTACAGTTCACAATATACAAGAGATAGACAAATTACGGGAAAAAAGTAATGGATGGTAAGCTTGAAAGACGTGAAACCGACAAGTGTAAGATCATAAAGTGCCATAAGATATGTCGAGAAATTTTAATGATGCTTAGCAGTTCTGCGGGATTCAGTGTCTAATGCTGTATTATTTTTTTAACTTACTTTTTTACATCATTATATTTTATATTGAAAATAGCTGTGCGTATGGAAGCCAAAATTTGCTCCACTCCATTTACTATTACGTTATATGATAAACCCAATAATATTTCCCATGTGAAGCACGGTAATATCGAAAGAAACCTTCGTTTCAGATCCTTCTATTTATATAATGCATTGAAGCTGAACATTTAATACTTTCGATCCTAAGTAAAATGAAAGCTAGAATAGGAATGGCCAAAGAAGTATTTAGGAGAAAGAAAAGTATAGTTTAGGGTACTTGAATAAAGAGTTAAGAAAAAAGTATCATGCAGTACTTCAAGTGAAGTGGATATAAAATAAAAGCTATGAAAAGAGGCTAGAAGCCTTCAAAATGTGAATATGAAGAGGAATGGAGAGAATTATTTGGGTCGAACAGAAAACAAATGAGAAGACATTAGAAATCGTCTGGAAGAAATGGACAATTTTCGATGTAATTGAAAAGAATAAGAGAAATTGGTTGGTTGTAGGCTGAGAAGAAACTGTATTATGAGAGATGTGCTATTGAGTGTGAAAGCAGAAAAGAGACAGATAGGACGAAGAAAGCTACAGTTGATGAACAGTATCAAAACATATAAATCGTACTTGAAAATAAAAAGATTATTTGAAGACCGTGTTTCATAGAAGCTTCTAAGTTGCGGCAAGTGATCTGCCAATAATGGCAGAGCATTTATGATAATGATGATGACGATGGTGATGATCCTAAGCCCGGGTAGGACTCGAGCTAACTTATTAAGGTAAACGGATGAATCTCATTTCTAGCTCAATAATATTTTAGCAATTCTACTCAAAAATACCATTAAATGTTGTATTCATCTTAAAATAGAATTTCTTACTAAACAATACATATCTTTTAAAAATGCACTAACCTGACAGGAAGCTGGAATTTGCTGTATAAAGCCAAGAAAAAATGTTAAGTTCCTATTTCTAATCAAACCTTACAAACCAGTGTAAATTGAAGCACGGTATTCCGAGAAATCACAAAATAACCCTATTAAAGTTTTCGGCTTTTATATGCGAGCTATCAAAATCTCTTCATAGTTGTGATATTTTCCAAATCTGTGTAACAAAACAAATACGTGAATGTCACAAGTAAAGATGTAAGTGTTCGAAAAAAACTGTTTTCTTGAAAAACGTTCTTTTCCTCGAAATTCAAAAATTCAAGAATTAAAGATAATCAGTCATCAGTAGGAATGAAAAAATGGAATACTTCAATTTAATGTCCAACGATTATATCCTTTAGGTTTCGGGAGACGATGATTAAGATTAGTGAATGATGATGGAAGAACGGATGGAATGAGAATGTGGGAGAAAACGGGAGTACCCCGAGAAAAAAAACACACTATGTTGTCCACTATAAGCTTACATGGCCGGGGATCAAACCAGGGACCTCACGCAGAAGAGGTAAGCGCTCTACATCTAAGCCATCATGCCCCCGCGGTAGAAAAGAAAAGTACAAATCGATGGGTTTTCTAGTTCCAACAAATTGTTTATAGAGCTACTAGCAGCGTTCACCCCGCTTCGCTGCGGTCACCCCGGAACGCAATAAACTTTGTTACTTAGATAATTTTTACTTTTTCGCTTTCAAGTGATATGATAAAAACCATAGAAGATTGCAGTAAATGTTAACATTATATCGCCTGTCATTTATGTTAACCCGCCCCGCTTCGCTGCGGTCACCCCGGAACGCAATAAACTTTGTTACTTAGATAATTTTTACTTTTTCGCTTTCAAGTGATATGATACAAACCATAGTAGATTGCAGTAAATGTTAACATTATATCGCCTGTCATTTATGTTAACCCGCCGAGTGACACGGTCATGCGGGTTGCATATAAATACGTTTATTTTTACCTATGATGAACTAACAAAGGATTTGTACGTTATGGACACTTGAATGGTCAATTATCTCAAGACACTGGTAATTAAAAATTAAAGTGATATGATAAAAACCATCTAGGGTCCAAATCCTAATAACCCCCCAAAAATGAAAGAAATTGGTTCAGCCGTATTAGCGTGATGAGGGAACAAAGGATTTGTGCGTTCTCTTTTATATATATAGATTATATTAACGCTTATTGACAAATAAAACTCTTTTAGTAATAAGTTTAATAGTGCTAGCAATAACTGTTCTGAAAATTTACTAGAGTTTCTGCTTAAAAAATCATTTAAAATTTATGAAAAACTAAAACCTGGTACTATGTATATATTTGTTGAAGCCCCTAAAATGTGAGGAGGAGAACGCTTAAGACACTGTCCACAAGTTTCTTAATTCAAAAATGTTGAAACAATATAAGAGTAAAGAAAGAAAGAATTTCGTGACGAATGATTTTCAACTAGCCGTTTATGACTTCAATTTTGTAAACTGAACTCTCTGAAACTCAGAACAAAAAGTTTCCCAAACTGATTAGGACTGGGAATTAGATGTCTGGGCTTCCTGAATCTATGGCCATGTAAGCCCGTCACGACGATCACAGTATCCGAGGAAATGGAATTAAGAAAAGAATTGTTGGAGGAAGTAAGCGGCTGGAACCTGTGTGTTATTTAGCATCCAAGTATTTGTTTGTAGTGAATTAGAAAAACCGCACTCAGGTTGGGTGGCCTGGAAAAGCTTTTACATTTTATTGACGGAGTGTCCCCACCGGGAATCGAACACAGGACCACTCGCACCCAAGACGAATGTGTTAGCGACTACGCTACGCGGAACCACGTTTCCTAACCAGAGAACGAACTGTAAGCAAGACGAAAATGGTCTTATATCTGTTTCTTAGCTTATGGTACTTTTTTTTATTTTTCTTGCAAATTGAATTCAGAAAACTAGTAAAACACATATATCAAGTTGTAAAACTCTCAGTTACTTGATAAGATAATTAGGCAATTAAAATGGTCTTTTGGTTGCATAACTTACAGTTGCTGACTACAACTCAAGTGCCACTTTGAAAACCAATCAAGGCAGCCAATCCTGAACTGCACATAAGACTTACAGGTGCCGTATGTAAAGACACTTTCTTAAATGTAGACTATTTTAAAAGGAAACAAAGGTGATATTTGAACAAGGAAGTTTTTTTTTTTTTTAAAAAAAAAAGTCAAGTACGCGAAATTTTCTGTTTCGCCCCAAGAAGTCATCTTTTTAACATTTGAAATGACAAGTTACAAGAATATAGACGAAATAAATTAATTTATATTTGACAATCATTAGAATACTTAAATGAAAAATAGTATATAGTTCATTATCTGTTGTGTAAGCTATAGTAGAGATATCAAGAGTTTAGGAAATTTTAAGGTTTCTCCAGTGGTTAGTTCAATTCCTCGCAACGTATAAAATGAGCTAGAGATATATCTGACACATCCGTCTGTACTTTGTTATAAACATTCTGAAATTGGCACCTAGTTCATGTGTAACTCATTTCTTTCTAATTTTGGGCCAAATTAAACAGTAAATTGAAAAATCTCATGTCTACTCATACATTGTAATTTGGAAGAAAAATATTAAATGATTATATATATATTGTGATGCTTATTTATTTATTCCAGAAGCTTCTTCATTGAGAATTCAATTGCAATGAGTAAGAAATATATTATTTACAGAAGTATATGATGAACTACATACGAAGAACTCATGAAGAAGAAGATGATGATGATGAAGAAGTAAGGTTTGACAGAATATTCCGTCTTTTGCAAACCTTTATTGCATTATCCTGATGTTATTAGTAAAAGCCCGTTGCTTTAATTAGACTAAGAGATAATTAAGGCATGTCGCTAACCAAGTTTCCTCTAAGTTGGTGGTGTGTGCTTGAGGGTTTTGTGGAAGGAGTTTCAGGGTAGGAATCACCCGAACAAGAAGAAGAAGAAGGAAGACGATGTAGAGAAGTTTGAAGTCAAAGAAGGTCACGCCATGCGTCCAGTGAATTCCCAAGACCTTCCTTTCTATCTTGTACAGAACTCCATCGCTGCAGAACCGACACTTTTCCTTTAATTTCTCAGCCATATCCATCCAGAGTCTTCATTTGAGTAATTTCCACATTTCTACATATATACGTTGTATCTCTCTCTGTTAAACTCTTCTTTGCTAGACTTGGAGAAATGTAACATCATTTCTCTGACGGAACTAATTTCCAAAACTATATCTTCTTTGAGTGAAGAATTATATTTTTTTCTTTTTATTATTAGTTGAAACTGATGTAGAGGAAGGATGCGCATTTCCTTCGGACAGCTTCCAAAACTGATTAGTGTGGGATTTTTTTGCTTTCTCCTACCCACTTAGAAGCTTTAGAGCGATGCTTAATACATTTTCAAACTAAAACAAAAAACAAATTGGATTACTTGTTCTAATTGCTTTATTCTTTTCTTGCAAAACATGGTTCTTAATACGACTACCTTCATTGACCTTATAACATGTTTACTTTGCAATGTGTTAAGTAGAAAACAATTACATTACAATTTCTCCATATTAACCATTGGACAGGTTAATTCCATGCTTGAAAAGTAAGCTTATTGACCTCTTGTTTGCGTTGTTATGAATTTTAAGTAGCGCATAAATTGGATTTGTATATGTATGGGGATTATAGAGGCCTATTCTTTATAATTTTCTAGGAGATAATAGTATCCAAATTTTCTAATATTGTGAATTTTAATTTTAGTATTTGGTCAAGTTTTTATGAGCTATGAAAATAATAGTTGATGGAGACTTCCACAGTAAAGAATATATCATTTCTACTTTCCATATCAGATGTATTATCTGTCAGGAAAGTAAATGTACACCTGGCATTCCTGCGCTCCAACCGTGGAGAGTATGAGAATTAAATCAATCAAATGTTTACTGAGGGCCAAAAAGAAAAGTCTAATCTGAATAAGACATTGCAGAGAGACACAAGCTGTAAATACGAATTGCGCATAGTGTAAATAAAGGACGACACCGAAAGAGAATGCCAGAAACAGCTCTTAAACGGAGAAAAAAGACAAAAAATTGTCGAAGTGGGAATATAAAACACAAATACAACAAATACGCCGACAACTAAACGTTCACTACGCCGTGATCTTGGTATAGTGGTTAAGGTGCTGGCTTACAAATGCGAAGGACGTCAGTTCGAATCCCCGGCAAGGATTTTTTTAAAAAACATTTTTTAATAATACATACCGCTCATGAGAGATGGTAAAAGAGGTCGTATTTAGTCTTTCGTAGCAATTATTATTGGTAATGTTTAGTACTGATAATACTTTTTGTCTTTGCGTATTGCTTTTATTCTTTTCTTTATTTCGAAAGAGAAGAATATCCGAACAAATGCCACCAGAATTCCTCTTATTTTGAATGTAAAAGCCATTTGCAATCAGTGAAGAATAAAAATTGAACGTTCCGACGTAGCTGCAAAAAGTAAAAAGAAAAACATGCAAGTGGAGGGGATCGAATCCATACTCATGGTTATTAAAAATACAATTTCTACATGCGTTACACCTCCCGACCACGTTTCTACGTTAGCAAGTAAGAGGCTTGTGTTTAGATTAGACTGGTCAATACGTTATGCAAAGAGGCCCGGTTTAGCTCTAACGCACCACAGGTGCGAGAAGGGAGCAAAACACTTTTTCTCTCTCCCTCTGTGTGTCTATTTATCTATCTGTATACATATAACGCTTTTGTAAATGCCATAACCACACTAATTTTCAGCGGACGAAACTTGGCACAAACATTAATTGTTGAAATCTTGATGAGTTCGTTAACCAGAATAATCAGATGAAAATGTTCAAAATGGCGGCCCTTCAAACTCTCAAAATGTTCCAAGTGAACCAAATTTCGCCCATAAATAGGTATTCAGAAAGTTTGAATACCTTTTCCTCTTTTACTGAAATATTTGTGTGCAGGGACTTATCCTCTTTTATTGAAATATTGGACCCGATTAATCGCCTAAAGAAGGTTAACGACCCTTTGCACGGTCAGACTTTTTTTTTGCAGGAGGGGGCTATTTTCCTATCGGAACAAGGTGATTATTAGTGATGATATGAAATTACACATTGAAAGTGAAGTAACTTGTGAAACGTGTTATTTGAAAGAATAATATAATAAATGTGCTTTTCCCTAACACAGAGAACTGTAAATCATATATTTCGAGTTCGGGAGCGTGAATGGCGAGGAGTGTTATTTGATTTGCTTTTTAGTAACACATTGCATTGCAAATAAAGGTAGGCAACACTAGTGGTAAGTAAAACAATAATAATAATAATAATAATAATAATAATAATAATAATAATAATGGGTATTTTTGTGGCAAGGCAATATCTTCTTCAAACGTAATGATTGTAATGCCATATCTCCCTTACAAACAAAATATTAGCAATTTATATCGAGAGAACGGGAAATTGTAGAGTGATGAGAGCAACGTTGGACAGTATGCACTCATAGTACTCAGAAAAATAAGTGATTTCAATGCAAAATGAACGAAGAGTCATTGTCATGGGGAGTCATGGGGCCACGGCAGAGCCCTCTTTAGGCAAAATGTCGATAACTTATATCGAGAGAACAGGAGCTGATAGTGGGATGGGACCAACGTTGGACACCGTGGACCCATAAGGCACATCGAAGAAATTAGGGGGAGGCGCCAGCCAGCCTTACTTATTTCCACATAATAATATAAAATTATATTGTGGAAATACACACACGAGTTAGCTAATTATTATTATTATTATTATTATTATTATTATTATTATTATTATTATTATTATTATTATTATTATTATTATTATTATCAATAACAGCGTCTTTTCATTACGTGTGCATGTTTGACATGAAACCAAAGAGAAGATCCATAATTCGTAGAAAGAATAAGAATAGCCAGTTACTTTAGCTGTGAAGAACGGCGAAAAATACGAAAAGAGTGACTACCTGTAGGAAAAGAAATAATACTTTCTCTCAAATGGATTAAAAAAAAACAAGCCGAGATAGATTCGAACTCGCATGGACGGCGCGAAAAGCCAGTGTTTTGTCCACTTTTTTTTTCACTGACTCACCGAACTTGTTTCAGTAACTTACTTATGGCTAATTTTACTTGCTTCACTCGTTTAATTTGCTTTTTCTAATAACTTGTAACGACAGGGACACGAACACAGAAACATCGAGGACAGTTAAAAATCATAAATGCTCTCCCGCCGGGAATCGAACCCTGGACACCACACATCAAAGACGCACGTGCTAGCCACTAGACTAGCGGGGAGGACACTATTCATTCCCTGTGTCGTTAGAGATTACGACCACTGTATTGCCAGCTATCATTTCTGTGGGTTGTATACTATGATCACATGTTTCTTCTTTGCTGGAAGAGTTAAACCTACATTATATGTAATACATGAGGTATTTAGACCTACATGCTCTTCATATAATGTAATAAAAGGGTCATGTTGGGAATAAGAAAAAGAACATGCCTTGGACAAAACGGAAACTATTGGCATCAGAAATATTTATCTACGAGGCATGCGCAGTAGTATATTTCAGAACAGTTTGTAGACAGCTACTAGCTTAGTGTTCTGAGAGGTTGTGTATAAACTAGGGATACCCAATTCCGGAATTATTACTTTCCGGACTCCCGAAAGTAAAACCGGTCAAATTCCGGAATTCGGAAAATTCCGATTTTGGAGCAATTCCGGAATTCGGAAAAATCCGGAATTTAGAAATTTCTGATTTCGTTAAGATTTTTTTTCGAAATCCGGAGTTTTTCTCAATTCCGGAATTTTCTAAATTCCGGATTCTTCCCGACTTCAGAATTCTTCTGAATTCCGGAGTTTAACTGAATTCCATAATTTTCCGAAATCCGGAAAGTGAAAGTTCCGCTTCCGAAAAATGAATTTATTTCGGTTAATATGAATCGTGGCGGAAATAGGTCTTTGAGCAGGTAATGGCGACTGCTTTGAAAGAAATGGAGAGTATGAGAATTCAATCTGTCATATTTGTAGTTTCGTGTGGAGAAAAAACAAACATGTGAACCAACGGTTTAAGAACAACTCAAGTTATTGATGTAAACTTTGCCGACATCATAAAAGAAATACGAAAGACATTTTGAATCGAAGAAATATAACATACAAGTTTGCAAGCAGAGACAAAGAAACCTAACATAACCAGAGTAAAGACGAATCGTTTACCGCGTAGCGATCGCGGTTCAGTGGTCAAGGTGCTTGTGCGAATGCACGTTGTAATCTTTTTTTTCGGATTTTTGATGGCGAATGATCAGCGATGACATACGTTTTATTATATTCAGATATTTGAATACTCAGATGTTTCAATACTGCGCGCAAAGTGAGAATTAAATCAATCACATGTCTAGTCAAGGTAAGGAGAAAAGCCTAAACTGAATAAGACATTGAAGCGGGTCACAAGCTGGGAATAAGAATAGTTCATAGTGTAAATATAGGACGACACCGAAAGAGAAATCCAGAAACAGCAGGTAAACGAAAAAAAAGAGTAGAAATTGTTGAAGTGGAAACATAAAATACAAATACGAATAGGGATGAGCACGAGTCGAGCCAAAATTCGACTCGACTCGAGTTCAATTCGAGTCGAGTCAAAGATAATTTTCTTGAGTTGAGTTTCCAGCCAAGTCGCTGTTTTCGAGGTCGAGTTTCGAGTTGAGTCGAGTTTGATAATGGCTCGCTTGCTCGTTCAGCTCGTTTTAAAATAATGGCCTGATTAGACTTGAAAGCGAAAGCCATTAGAAATGTAAGCACTAATGTGGGATACTTTTAGTGTTGCTCACGACAGGGGTGCATCACGTTTCGTAATTTTAGTGCATCTCGTGGGGCAATTTTAGTGTATTTCGTCTCGTCTAGATAACGAGAAGACAAGAGTTTTTTTTATTATTATTACAAGACAGCCTCAAATGTCGTAATCACCAATATAAGTATATACTGTAGTTCCTAAAATCAAGGCTGAGACCTGCACGAATTCTTGAGCCCAAGTAGAAGACCAACCCGGGTAGTGATATCAACCGGCTCGGCTCGTGTCAACTGAGCGAACAGCTCGAATCAGCCCGGTTGGGATGAGCCGTCGGCTCGGCCCAATTGAGCCGATGACCTGAGCCGGCTCAGTTGGAACGAGCCATCGACTCAGCTCAATTGTGCCGATGGCTCGAGCTTTCTCGGTTGGGATGGGTCACCTACTCGGCTCATGTGAACCGGTTTGAGCCAACTAAGTTGAAACTAGTCCATCGGCACTGTTCGACTCAGCTCAACTAAGCCGATAGCTCAAATCGCCTGGGGTTGGGTAAGATATTGGCTCGGCTCAGTTCTCGGTTCGGTTCGATAGTGAATGAGCTGTAAGCCGAGCGGGTCGAGCCATTGAGCAGCTAAACCCGGTCCCAGCTGTTTTGAACATATTAGGCTCAAGCCTATAACCTTTAACAATTTTTGGCTCGAGCCCTCATACTTGCCCCTTCGGAACTCAAACACAGAACGTGACCGATGTCCTTGCCTCCTGAAGACTTCTCGACGACCGAGATCGACAGTCAATTAGCTTTTACTATTCAGATACAAAAAGCATATCTTTTAAAGATTATACACGGTGTTGATATAATAATAATAATAATAATAATAATAATAATAATAATAATAATAATAATAATAATAATAATAATAATAATAATGTCATTAAAAGTTTTAAACTTGCTCTAAAATTTGGCAAAACACTTAAAAGTAGAGATTTCGGGGAAAGGGTTCCGTACCTTCAAGACACACCTCTGCAACTACCAACATTTTAAAAAAAAAACATTCCATTGGAGTTTCATGTAGAAAGTATTCTACTGTATGTTTTAAGGAAAATAACTGTAATAAATATAACTGAATATCACGCAACAGTAAGGCATATAATAAACTAATTTTTAGGATATGCAGAGGTAAATATAAAAGCTTTGCTACAAAAATACCTACACAGAGCATAATTCAATGAGCTCTGAAATACAATGTAACGAAACAGTCTATGAGGTTCAGTCAACAGAGCAATTGTTACTTAAAGAATGGACATACACTATTTCGAAAATCGAGATAGGACGGGAAATGTTTACGATACTTTTCGTCTCGTCCCAATTTTCATCTCCAAAGAGAGACGAAAATTTTGAGTTAGCCTCGTCCCGTCTCGAATGTAAAATGTTAATTCTCATGTTACTTTATTTATTTTAGAAACGAGATGAGAAATTCCTCTTCTCGTGAGCAACATTAAACCAAACCGAAATATTCGTAACAAATGTCAAGTTTCTGCTTGTAATGGTATGACCTGAGCGATAATTAGCTCCTAGCTTTTAATCTTCTACGAGATAATAATAATTATTATTAGTTTATTATTATTCCTGAAGATTTGATAGTTCAAGTATTGAAACATCTCAGTATTCAAATATCTGAATATAATAAAACGTATGTCATCGCTGATCAATCGCCATCAAAAATCCGAAAAAAAATTACAACGTGCATTCGCACAAGCACCTTGACCACTGAACCGCGATCGCTACGCGGTAAACGATTCGTCTTTACTCTGGTTATGTTAGGTTTCTTTGTCTCTGCTTGCAAATTTGTATGTTATATTTCTTCGATTCAAAATGTCTTTCGTATTTCTTTTATGATGTCGGCAAAGTTTACATTAATAACTTGAGTTGTTCTTAAACCGTTGGTTCACATGTTTGTTTTTTCTCCACACGAAACTACAAATATGACAATTGAATTCTCATACTCTCCATTTCTTTCAAAGCAGTCGCCATTACCTGGTCAAAGACCTATTTCCGCCACGATTCATATTAACCGAAATAAATTCATTTTTCGGAAGCGGAACTTTCACTTTCCGGATTTCGGAAAATTATGGAATTTAGTTAAACTCCGGAATTCAGAAGAATTCTGAAGTCGGGAAGAATCCGGAATTTAGAAAATTCCGGAATTGAGAAAAACTCCGGATTTCGAAAAAAATTCTTAACGAAATCAGAAATTTCTAAATTTCGGTTTTTTCCGAATTCCGGAATTGCTTCAAAATCGGAATTTTCCGAATTCCGGAATTTGACCGGTTTTACTTTCGGGAGTCCGGAAAGTAATAATTCCGGAATTGGGTATCCCTAGTTTATACACAACCTCTCAGAACACTAAGCTAGTAGCTGTCTACAAACTGTTCTGAAATATACTACTGCGCATGCCTTGTAGATAAATATTTCTGATGCCAATAGTTTCCGTTTTGTCCAAGGCATGTTCTTTTTCTTATTCCCAACATGACCCTTTTATTACATTATATGAAGAGCATGTAGGTCTAAATACCTCATGTATTACATATAATGTAGGTTTAACTCTTCCAGCAAAGAAGAAACATGTGATCATAGTATACAACCCACAGAAGTGATAGCTGGTAATACAGTGGTCGTAATCCCTAACGACACATGGAGTGAACAGTGTCCTCCCCGCTAGTCTAGTGGCTAACACGTGCGTCTTTGATGTGTGGTGTCCCGGGTTCGATTCCCGGCGGGAGAGCATTTATGATTTTTAACTGTCCTCGATGTTTCTGTGTTCGTGTCCCTGTCGTTACAAGTTATTAGAAAAAGCAAATTAAACGAGTGAAGCAAGTAAAATTAGCCGTAAGTAAGTTACTGAAACAAGTTCGGTGAGTCAGTGAAAAAAAAAGTGGACAAAACACTGGCTTTTCGCGCCGTCCATGCGAGTTCGAATCTATCTCGGCTTGTTTTTTTTTTTATCCATTTGAGAGAAAGTATTATTTCTTTTCCTACAGGTAGTCACTCTTTTCGTATTTTTCGCCGTTCTTCACAGCTAAAGTAACTGGCTATTCTTATTCTTTCTACGAATGATGGATCTTCTCTTTGGTTTCATGTCAAACATGCACACGTAATGAAAAGACGCTGTTATTGATAATAATAATAATAATAATAATAATAATAATAATAATAATAATAATAATCTTAATAATAATAATAATAATCTTTATTTTAGTGCCGAGAACAGCTTTTGGCAAAAATACAGCACTTGGTATCAGAGTATGCAATGGAATGATGATACTACTAAAAATAAATAATAAGAAATAAAACAATAAAAAGAAGGGTACTAATATAAAACACAATGTAGATAAAAGTCAGCTAAGCAGAATAATTCCTTGTCAACGCAGTAAAAGTTATCAAGTTTTCCATCCATCTAAAACAACAAGAAGCTAAGAACAGCAGTCATAAAATTACATTTGGCTTAATGTTTCTAAACGTCATTGATTAAAAACTATTAGTCAGATCACATAAAACTTTCACATTGCTTAATACAATAAGTCTAAAATGAGCTTAAAGAATGTGTCAATCTTTTTAAAATTTCACATTTCCAATTCAGAGGAACTAAAATCATGGTATTTCTTATGCTATGATTTGGCACCTTAAAACCTATGTTTTGTAAACAATATTCACTGATATAAATGTTATCTAGTATTTTTTGCATGCATGCTCTGTCGAAATTTTTTCGTCTATTCATAAGGCTTTCTATACCCCAATAATCAATCCAATATTCATAACTATGTGAGTAATAGCTCATTTTCATTTTAAAACATAGCAGTCGAATAAAACATTTTTGCACAGATTCAATCTTGTTTGTCAAAGTTTTAGAAATGCTGTTCCAAATTACCGAACCAAATTCTAATTTTGGTCTTACAAGTAATTTATATAGAAATACATACGTTTTATCTCTTTCAAATACAGGCCACTGTTTAAAAATAAAACCTATTATCCTTCTGGCACCTTGTACAATACAGTTTATATGATTAGAAAACTTTAACTGACTGTCAAATGTAATACCTAGGTCTTTAATAATGCTTATTTTCTCAATTTGTACACCGTTGACCTCATATTTACTGACATAATATTGAGTTTTATTGGTGTATGTCATAAATTTTGTTTTCTTATCATTAATTTTTAGAAAATTATGTCTACACCACGTGTTTACTGCATTTAAGTCTTGTTGCAGTAAATAATTATCGAACTCATTGTTGACTAGTCTGAACAACTTCATATCGTCAGCATATAGGAGAATTTTAGAGTATTTTATTTTTTCTGTCAGGTCATTTAAAAATAAAGAAAATAAGAGAGGGCCCAAGGGCGACCCTTGTGGTATTCCGTTTTTTACATAGCCTACACTAGAATGTACAGGTCCGATTTTAACTTCGTAAGTTCTGTTTGACAGATAGCTTTCAAACCAACGAGTGTACAAAGGTGATAAACCAATATTTGATAACTTGCTAATGAGATACTTATGACTGACAGAGTCAAAAGCTTTTGATATATCTATGTATATTACTATTATATAATAATATGTATAATAATAATAATAATAATAATAATTAGCTAACTCGTGTGTGTATTTCCACAATATAATTTTATATTATTATGTGGAAGTAAGTAAGGCTGGCTGGCGCCTCCCCCTAATTTCTTCGATGCGCCTTATGGGTCCACGGTGTCCAACGTTGGTCCCATCCCACTATCAGCTCCTGTTCTCTCGATATAAGTTATCGACATTTTGCCTAAAGAGGGCTCTGCCGTGGCCCCATGACTCCCCATGACAATGACTCTTCGTTCATTTTGCATTGAAATCACTTATTTTTCTGAGTACTATGAGTGCATACTGTCCAACGTTGCTCTCATCACTCTACAATTTCCCGTTCTCTCGATATAAATTGCTAATATTTTGTTTGTAAGGGAGATATGTCATTACAATCATTACGTTTGAAGAAGATATTGCCTTGCCACAAAAATACCCATTATTATTATTATTATTATTATTATTATTATTATTATTATTATTATTATTATTATTATTATTATTATTGTTTTACTTACCACTAGTGTTGCCTACCTTTATTTGCAATGCAATGTGTTACTAAAAAGCAAATCAAATAACACTCCTCGCCATTCACGCTCCCGAACTCGAAATATATGATTTACAGTTCTCTGTGTTAGGGAAAAGCACATTTATTATATTATTCTTTCAAATAACACGTTTCACAAGTTACTTCACTTTCAATGTGTAATTTCATATCATCACTAATAATCACCTTGTTCCGATAGGAAAATAGCCCCCTCCTGCAAAAAAAAAAAGTCTGACCGTGCATAGGGTCGTTAACCTTCTTTAGGCGATTAATCGGGTCCAATATTTCAATAAAAGAGGATAAGTCCCTGCACACAAATATTTCAGTAAAAGAGGAAAAGGTATTCAAACTTTCTGAATACCTATTTATGGGCGAAATTTGGTTCACTTGGAACATTTTGAGAGTTTGAAGGGCCGCCATTTTGAACATTTTCATCTGATTATTCTGGTTAACGAACTCATCAAGATTTCAACAATTAATGTTTGTGCCAAGTTTCGTCCGCTGAAAATTAGTGTGGTTATGGCATTTACAAATAGCGTTATATATATACAGATAGATAGATAAATAGACACACAGAGGGAGAGAGAAAAAGTGTTTTGCTCCCTTCTCGCACCTGTGGTGCGTCAGAGCTAAACCGGGCCTCTTTGCATAACGTATTGACCAGTCTAATCTAAACACAAGCCTCTTACTTGCTAACGTAGAAACGTGGTCGGGAGGTGTAACGCATGTAGAAATTGTATTTTTAATAACCATGAGTATGGATTCGATCCCCTCCACTTGCATGTTTTTCTTTTTACTTTTTGCAGCTACGTCGGAACGTTCAATTTTTATTCTTCACTGATTGCAAATGGCTTTTACATTCAAAATAAGAGGAATTCTGGTGGCATTTGTTCGGATATTCTTCTCTTTCGAAATGAAGAAAAGAATAAAAGCAATACGCAAAGACAAAAAGTATTATCAGTACTAAACATTACCAATAATAATTGCTACGAAAGACTAAATACGACCTCTTTTACCATCTCTCATGAGCGGTATGTATTATTAACAAAATTTTTTAAAAAATCCTTGCCGGGGATTCGAACTGACGTCCTTCGCATTTGTAAGCCAGCACCTTAACCACTACACCAAGATCACGGCGTAGTGAACGTTTAGTTGTCGGCGTATTTGTTGTATTTGTGTTTTATATTCCCACTTCGACAATTTTTTGTCTTTTTTCTCCGTTTAAGAGCTGTTTCTGGCATTCTCTTTCGGTGTCGTCCTTTATTTACACTATGCACTATTCGTATTTACAGCTTGTGTCCCTCTGCAATGTCTTATTCAGATTAGACTTTTCTTTTTGGCCCTCAGTAAACATTTGATTGATTTAATTCTCATACTCTCCACGGTTGGAGCGCAGGAATGCCAGACTCGAAAAATAGGTGTACATTTACTTTCCTGACAGATAATACATTCAGCCTATGATTCCTTGTACTATTTACTGGATGATATTCAATAAATGACGTACTGGTATACATATGTGTGGATATATTTTATTGGAGATTAATTCAGTTATTCCTTTATCGGCCTCTTCATCAATTTAAACATTATTATTATTATTATTATTATTATTATTATTATTATTATTATTATTATTATTATTATTATTATTATTTTATTATTATTATTATCACTTATCATTATATTTATTTTCAATATTTATTCACATTTTATATTATATATAGATATATCAAATTAGATTCTGTTGAAGGCAGAATTTAGTAATACTACACTAGGATCACATATCAACATATACAACTAGGCATCATCATCCAGCTAATTATCCATCATACCGCGTTATTAAAATTACTCATTGCACTATCTGATAGTTCAAATTAAATCACAATATCATATACAAACTGCAGTTGGGATAGCGTCGATGTTCGATCCGAGGCCCACAAATTTTACAGATACATTTCTACACAATGCATGTTAACTAACTCATAAAATGTCTTCTTTACTATGATATTTATCTCAGTTTGTTTATCCAAAAAAGGATTCGAAAAATTTAATTTCTTTTAGATTTTGTGATTTCCAGATCATCTGGTACGGATCAATATCCCTTAAACATTCTCAGGAACAATTTGTAATGCGTCGCTCAACTATACAATAGCGGCGCATTACATAGTAGAGGGCGCGTCGAAAAGATATGATGCTTTTAATAAATAATAACATACTTTTACACAGCATTTATAATCATACATGTGTATTTATTTCAACGGGAATGGGAAATGGAAGAAACTTCATAACAAGGAGCTGTATAATTTATACTGTTTACCAAACATTGTTAGGTTCATAAAGTCTAGGGGGTTCTGGTGGGCAGGTCATGTAGTCAGAATGGAAGAAAGTAGTAACGATTTCAAAATTTTAACTCTGAATCTAATCAGGAAACGACCATTAGAAAGCCCTAGGCGCAGATGGAAGGGCAATATTAAGATGAATTTCTCAGAGGTAGAGATACAAAGTAGACATTTGATCCAGTTGGGTAAGGACAGAAGTCAATGGAGAGCCTTTGTGAACGCGGCATTGCACCTCCGAGTTCCATAGACATAGAGTTAGTTAGTTAGAAGATGATGTCATCCACGTAAAACCATTTCTCACCACGCAGCAAAATAATCTGCCGGTTTCCATTGGTGGTAGCAATGCGAGTAAGCATAGTAAAGGAAGGGTTGTGGCTTGATAAGCTCCTTGGACAAACATAAAGAGCCCATACGCCAGGAAATCACTACCATACCAACAAATGTTGGGGAATGTTTTTGGCAGCTCGGCAGGAGACTTGATTATGTTATATTGAAAACCTAAAAGTTTGTTTTCAATATTTAAAAAATAATGCCTTTTAAATAGCACATGTACCCCAGTATGTTGAAAAATTTTATAAATATTGAGTAATAAGTTAATTCAAAACCATTGGATATTTTCGCCGCACCCTGTTTTTTATTTATTATTAAGTCACCTCAAAATTTAAGCTAAATTTAAAAGCAAGAACCTTCAACGACACAGTAATTAAAGATCATGGAATAATACTTATATATTTGAGCCTTCATTGATTAAATATTCATGAAGTAATTACTATCAATGAAAACTCTAGAAAACTATCTGACTATAGTAGAATAAAGTTTATAAAGCATACATACGAGGGTCAGTCAAAATGTTTGTTACACCTCATGTAACATTTTGACAGACATTTTAAGAAAGTTGTTGACAATATTATTGTTAGCCTATATTCAAAGTGGAAGTAACACTTTCAGTGGAGCAGCTACAGATAGGCGATTATCAATTATGATCGTGTCGTGTTTGTTGCAAGCGGTTTCCAAATTGTCCGTGGCTCGAAGGTATAGCCTCAATCAGGAAAGCCCTAGATACTAACGTCATACGGTTTCTTCTAATAATTCTAATCGCCTTATTTCAGCAAGATAATGTCACGCCAGCAGAACAATGTATGGTTATGATAAATGTCACCCATCGAACACGTGTGGAATATGGTTTGTCCCCTTCTTATATGCTACGATGCTTCGTTAGATGACGCTAACATCTTGTTTAATTGTATACTCTTGTATCGAATGGACCCTTTCTATACAAGAAATCAGAATCTCTGAAGATAAACAAATACTAATGGAGGAAAAGATAATCTAAATTCTCTCTTTACCTAGAACAGGCCAACAGAAAACTCTAGACACAGGCAGTGTTGAATTCAGACATTATCACCCGGGGGAATGTGAACTCCTCAGGAGGGGGGTTCTGTATTTTTGCAAGAAAGCAGAATATTTAACAATTCCATTCACATGCACATCTTACCTGATATTGAGACTAATTGTTGATAAATATTCAGTGAGATTATAATAAAAAAAAAGAAACAATTGTTTAATTTTATCTAAAACATTAAAAAAGACTAGCAAAAATATTTTAGACTAACCTTTAACTACTTTATTTCCTATATTCAGTAGTTACTGTTTGTTGCTAATGTAGAAGTTTTTAAAAACATTTAAATTAACTCAAATATGTTTTGTCATAAAACAAACATACTGTACATAGGAATATCTTCCCAAAAGTTATCATTCTTTCTCACACTTCTGATTCTAAATCAAGCATATTAGCCTTGGTTTCGTCACTGCATACACATCAATAATTTAATTTACGAAATCTTCAGTAGGATTAGTGCCGTGTTGTGGAAAATTAGCGCTTGGGGTGAGACTATACGATTGCACTCCCGTACATACGAATGAGGTCGACAGACAAGCCGCGAAAGGTGAGAAAATTTTAAAAAGTAAACCCTGCTTTTCCTTGATTTTGAGCACTTTTTATTACTTTTTCCTTTCATTTTATATATGTGCACATACCCACATGTGCACATATGTTTCATTCTTCTCTTTTTCTCTTTCCTTCTTTTCTTTTCTATTTCCCTCCCGAATTTTGTGCACCTTACTTCGGCGTTCGGACCGTCGCCCCGCTTGCTCCTCCTCCATGGCACGGCACAGCAGGATCTACGTCACCTTCAATAGCAATCTTTCACTTATATACTACTATCAAATTGATAAATTCTATATAAATCTCTAACCCAGGAGGGATAACTATTCCTCCCTGATCCCTCTAAATGACGCCCTCTGAATCTCACCCTTTAAATGAATTATTCTTAGTTAAAGAAAGGCGTGTTTACTTTAACAATCGTGAAACACATTTACGTCTGTTACTTCTGATGCGAGAAATAGGATTTAGGAGCTCTATTTCAAACAATGCAAGAACTGTACATTTTCAAGAACTGAAGTCTGCTGACATCAGAGATCATATGAAATGATCGAAAGATCTTCTCTATCTTTCCTTTCCTATATCAATCTGTGCTAGTGTTACCTACTAATATGTAATATAGGGCGAGAGCATAGTACCTACTAAAATACAAACCTTTCTTCAACAGTGTTCTGCCAAACCCGGTCATGCCGTTAAGAAATACAGGTTTTATTGACTATTTGGTATTCTATCTTAGATGTTACATGTTTAATATTTATATGGAATGGGTCTGCGTCATTTATATTAATATGTATATTGAGAGATCGGATTTCGTCTGCTCGTGCACGCAAAGAAAAGCAAATAATTGGGTGAAGTAATTTCTATATTTTGTGACTGAAATTTTACGAGTTTCTCCGGGGGGGAGTGAATTTTCTTCGGGGGAGGAGATTCCCCCGGGCTACCCTTGAATTCATCCCTGGACACATGGAGTTTCTTTTGATCGTTGCCCATGTTCGATTCTCGCTAGTCATATGTGTTTAATATTCAGCACTAGTGGTACATGGAATGAGCATTCGTCTATAACCAATCAAATTTTTGTGACTTTATGGCAACATTTTTTTTCTCTTTCCCCGTCTCTTCCCTATACTGTTTCACAACAAATTAACTACAACTCACTGTCTGTGAATTTTTATAAATTTCGAGGCCTTATAGTAATTCTGCTGGGTATAATAACGTAGAAGACAAGAAATGAATCAGTATCGGGAAGTATAGCTTTTTTCCTCTATGATGCAAACATTTTTAGTGTCGTGACTAACGTAGAATAAAGTAGAAGTAAATATCAACTTTAAATAAATTAAAAACAGAATTCTGCCAGTTGTGTTACTCAACAAAATGAAATCTTTAATTTATCGTCGAACAATTACGCCCTGTAGCAGACATATAATTACGAAAAGTGGACGATTGTGAAAGAATTGGTATTAGTAGAATGATAATGTGAGAGGAAACTCAAGAACCCCGTGAAATCAGTGGATATCAGGTTGTTCACCACAAACTCATATGGCTTGTGATCGAACCAGAGACCCTTCACACCAGATATCAACGCTCAACTACTGAGACACCTTGTTCTTTGTTGTACTATGTGGTTGTGGAGTTCGGTAATCACTCGCAGAAGTTATTGGTCCATAAAAAAGGTCTAATTGAAAAAATATAAATCATTCTGAATTTGTTATTAGTTACAGATAGGGTTGCTTACGAGACACGTTGAGGCTGTCTCATTTGGAAAAGGTGTCATAAAAGTAATGTATCGTCTCGGAATGTATTTATTTCAATTGTAAGAGATGTTTTGTCCAGTATAATGTCACGAAAATTTAGCCTCGTCTTGTATCGTGGAAACCTTAATTACAGATCATCGAATAACATATTGATAATAATGATTAATCCATTGATCGTTCCAGTTGACGGGACACGTTGATCGTTAAGTTGAGAAGCTTCAAGCTCAAGTTGAGAGTATTGAGTTCAATATTGGAAGCTTTAAGTTCAAGTTGAAAGTATGAAGTTTAAGTTGAGAAGCTTCAAGTTCAACTTTGAAGTATTAAGTTCAAGCTGAGAAGATTTAAGTTCAGATTGGGAGTATAAAGTTCAAGTTGAAAACTTCGTGGGAAAACTTTTTTCTTTCTTTTTTTAGTTGTCCAAAAATACTGTGGGAGGATAATTTAAAACTGAATTCTCAGATAACAATAAAAAAATTGGTAAAAAATATCCTTATTCAGATTGGACTAGTGTAGGATGTAATCGAAGGCGATATTTTATTTCTGCTGAGATGGAACTTTGGGCTTGTGATCCATAATCTTTGAATAATAGTTGTATCTTCCTTGAATTGAATCCCGGAACCACAAGTAAGCAAGAGGAAGAGGAGATTCTTTTTATATAGTTTCTCCATTTCGTGTTCTATGAATTGTAACAAAGTATAATTGAAAGTATACATTATATCAAGGTGCCACTTATACCCTCAGAAATTTGAAACTTGAAGTAAGAAAATTTAGGATTCTGGTGTTTATTTGTCTAGTAAAATTGTGTACATCATTTGTGTTAGAGTACATCAAAGAAATTTGATTTTGTAGGACACAAAGTTGAGAGAGTATATAGTACACCATGCACCACAAGAGAAAGATGACGATATTTGATATGGATGGAGGCTGTTGAAGATACTATTTTTTTGTTTCTCTCTCTTTCGTTCAAGCTGAGGAAGGGTGTCGTGTTAGTTTGAACGGGGAACCGTGCGAGTTCTCTGACCGAGTAGAAAAGGGGGAAGAGGGTGAGTAGAAACGCACTAAGGGTGAGAGGAGAGGAAAGCTTCGGTCGAATGGGACCCTTGGGAACCAGGTTCATTCGACTCCGCCATGTCTGTACGGCCTCTCAACGGGATAATCAGGTGCCTCTACATTACAAACTAATTATGTTGCTGATTGCTGGGTGATGTATGGGCAAGACAGTCGACCAATCACAGAACGAGGTCGGCCCGACTGGACAGCCGAGGTCATCTTCTATAAACCACATTTTCGAAAAGGGATATACTAAGGGTAATCTAAGTTGTTTTGTGAGAACACCAGCTATATGCATAGCAGATTTTCTGCATGTACTTCTCGTCAATTATATATAACGATGAAAAGGTTGTATTTTAAAAGCTACTAACTCTAAAGCGAGGAGTTATTTTATGCAAACTGGACCTCTTCCCGAGAAATTATTGGAAAGAAAGTCTAGACGTCACTTTTATTAAAGTATTTTAAGATTTTACAGGGTGTCCACATGAAACCTCCCTGATTACAAATATTAATTACATGGATAGAATTAGTGCCAGAGAATAACGGTTTGCGGTATCTTGAAGAGCAACTCAAACAATTTTTTTGTCATTGATTGTTAATTATTGT
The DNA here is from genome assembly GCF_964235325.1 of Thermobia domestica. NCBI lineage: Eukaryota > Metazoa > Arthropoda > Insecta > Zygentoma > Lepismatidae > Thermobia > Thermobia domestica. Next base: position 170,964,296 of record NC_137454.1, on the reverse strand, counting down.
TATTTGTTACAGGTGTTCAGTAACAAAGTTTATAAGAATTTTTGTTACTTATTGAATGTGCTCATGAACGAAGATGACAACAGCATAAGAGAGAGCGCAGTGTGTGGTATGGTTGGCTGAGACTAAATCACCAATTATCATGGAAAGGAACTTCAGACTTAAGTACCAACGGGACCCACCAGACGTCAAGACCATCAAAACATACGTTGTTCGTACATATGTCAAAGATAGTGAGAAAGTGAATGTGTGGTGTGTTCTGGGACGCGACAGAATTATCGGACCATTTTTCTTCATGGGGCACACAATAACTGGTCCCGTTTATCTGGACATGCTTGAACACTTTGCTTTTCCACAGCTACTCCCTTTGCAACCAAGCGTGATATTCCAAAGGATGGTGCTCCACCGCATTGGTGTTTAGATTTTCGTTGGACTTTAGACCGAACGTTCCCACAGCAATGGAATGGAAGTGATAGACCCACTCCTTGGTCACCGCGATCTCCCGACATAACCCCTGTGGATTTCTTCCTATGAAGCTATGTTAAAGATAGAGTCTACGCCACAACTGTACGTGATATTCCTGCTCTTCGTCACAAAATTGAAGAAGCCATCAACTCGATCACATCAGACATGCTGCACAACACATGGCGGGAGTTGAATATTGACTGGACATTCTGAGAGCTACTAATGGGACACATATAGAATTGCATATATAGACACAAAATGTTTGATTTGCTCTTGAAGATGCTGCAAATCGTTATTTTCTGGCACTAATTGTTTCCATGCAGTTAATATTTGTAATCAGAGAGGTTTCATGTGGAGACATGTATTACAATATCTGCTTCTGCTTAAAATGAAACATGATTTAACAACAAATTTGTGCTAAAGGCTAAAGGAGTGGATGGCAAATGGTTACGGAAGCAATGTTCAAAAGAAGAGTTGAAAGAACGCTGAAGAACTCAGGAGAAAACCTACGTGTATGGTGTTGTATTCCTTCGTTCCGAATCCACTCTATCAGATATCAGAAGGATTCATCACTGGATAAGAAATCATTTCGTCACACAGAAAACTCTTGACAGCTAACTAACACCCAAAATATATCTATTAAAGAAATGATTGGAAAAAATCTCATTAGAAATTACCTATACATTCAGATCAATCCTATCTAATTTTGGACTTCGCCTCTTACTTTTTTTGTGTGTGTGTTTTTGTTTTCATTGAAAAATACAACATAATGAAGTCTCTTATCGAAGCGTGCGTAAGTGTCATTTATTTATCTGTTTGTTCGTTTCTTGAACTTTAGTGTGCCTTTTCACCAACCAGACTATATGGGACGTCGATCTACGATTCAGGGTGGAATCTGAATGGATCTAAGGTGGAATGCCACCGTAATGCTTTCAAATGTTCTCCCACTGGGAACCAAATCCGGGACTCCGTGCACCAGAGGCGAGTACGTCAGCCATTAAGCCAACAGGAAGGCTATTTTTGTATCTTTCTGACTGTTCCGTGAATTTAGTCCCTGTTTTGTTACAACCTTACAAAATAAGGGTGTTTTACAGTTTTGAGATCTGTCAAAAAATAAGATAAAAATCAACCCCATACTGCAAGTTTTAACATATGTATAACATGATAACAAAACAATTTTACATTATAATCTCTGTAAATGTTCTTGATTTTGATCTATATGCTGGATATTTTCATACCGACCATTCCGATTGCCTTGGGCGTAAACGAAAGTAAATTCACCACATCTTGGATGTTTCCTCATGTACATACATTATGAGGTAAAAAAAAACTAATTTTGCACGATAATTTCCATAAAAATTGTCCATTTTTAAAATGAAATATAATGTGTGTTTTTCTTTAAGGCTTGGATCTTATCCGAACTATTAGGGTTTGAAATTAGTTATACTAAAAGGATGAATACATTACATCTATTTAATTTAGAGAGAGGTAATACTGGTATTATGATCCTCCAGTTTGTGTTTTTTATTTAAAAAATTAAGTTTTAAGTTTTTTGTTCAAACTGTTATGAAAACGTTAACTACAATGGTTCATAAAACTACTGATAAAATATAGATTCTTTTGAACAATTTTAAAGATATGAAAAAAATCAAGGCAAAGTCATTTTGTAGAAAAATAAGTTTTATGCTGAAAAGGTACGTCCCCAGGAAAAATAAAATAAGTGGTTTAGAAAAGTGTATGACAAATTTATTCATAAGAACAACATTTTATTCATTACAAAACCTGAAAAAGAGATTATGAGTGAAAAACCATCAAAAACCTATTATTCCATTATAAGACCATTGAAGAAGTAATTACAAATCCAATGGAAAGGGCTGTTAAAAATAAATGTAAAGGGTCACAAAGAAACACTTTAAAACTTTTATGAAGTTTCCTGTGTCATATCTATTTGCGAAGGGAAAAGACGTCTACATAGTTCTTGCTTTCATACAGTCATTGTGTGCTCATATTTTGCGGATAGAACATTGCATCCGCAGTTCTCCTCACTTATCTGAAGAAAATAGATCCTCATAGAACAGACAAACTGCTTTTTTTTTTATCTGGAGTTTCCACTCTGACTAATGTTTCTAAGACATATTCCCAAAACCGTTATATAATTAACATGATCTCTCATCCTTTTCACTATCTACGTTCTTTCAGTTTTTGTTTTCTTATTGGGCTGTTGATGCATCAGATTTATTTTCCCTATATCTGAGTTTAACTTATTTCTTCAGCAATCAATGTTTTGGGTACTCATATACCAAATTTGAGGGCTCACATTTTACAACTCCTCACCATATTGAAACTGGAGAATTCATAAGGAATCTTTGGAACTTGCAAAAATACATAAAATCTTTTAAAAAACTTTTAAATATGTTTTGTCCTCTGCAATTATATACCAGGACGAATTTTAATGAACAAAACCTATAATTAAAAGCAAACCACTTGCTTTCCAAAATTTTCTAGATTGAGAAAACCAAAAGAACGCGTTCACTCACGCTTTGACGGCAAAAGATGTTACTAAACCAACAGTTCGAGCCATCACAGAGAGATTGAGCGGAAGATTTTTGAGGGACTTTGTCACTTTTAAACTAATAGATCAAAAACTCTGAAACTTTTTACAATGCATATAACAAAGGAAGACATTCTTTGACGTACCCTACGGTACCAGATTAATAGTGTTGCCAACCTATTTATAATGTTATATTTATCAAATAGCACATTGTCAGATTGTGAGTTATTTCAAGTTTAAGTTAAAAGAAATCTTACAATGCCACATTTATTATTCAGTGTTACAACTGAGGTCGTTACAACATCACAAACAAATAAATTTTTGGAGGCTCAGTAATGGATGGAGGTAGGCACGGTGGCTCAGTGGTAGAGCGCTTAACACTGGTGTGTGGAGTCCCTGATTTGATTCCTTGCCAAGTAAGCTTGTGGTGGACAACATTGTGTCCGTGGGTTTTCTCGGAGTACTCCCGTTTCCTCCTAATTTCTCATTCTACCAATTCTTCCTAATTTCTCATTCACTTGCTTTAATCATCGTCTCCCTTAGCCTAAAGGGCATTAAACTAAAATATTTTATTTTCACAACAGTAATGGAGCACATACACATCTACAAATACTATGCTCATGGCATGACATATTTGAAGTGAATAGAAGCAAAGTTACAATGAATCGAAACCTTTAACAATTTTTCGAAATTCTTGATTTAAAAAAAAAAAAGCGCTTTAGATAATTATCATCCCCAATCACGTAGGTGGTTTTCAGGAGACGCAAGATCATTAGACGCGTTTACAGCAACATGATGACTCAAACCGTTCTGGAGACATAATAAACAATGTTAAAATCCATAACAGTGCTTAAAATTGTGCAATTACGAGAATATGTAATTACAACTATCAAAAAGTGTTGTTGTAATGTTGCAGGAGCACGGAAAAACAACAATTATTATAAAGATCTCTCACAAATCCGCACTGTGTACTCGTATGTATACTTGGGGAAAACAATCATTTATCATACTACAAAAAAGTACGTGACTAGTAGTGTAACCAAAGGATAAATATTTTTAAAATAAATGTATTTTTATGTGATACCTTATCTACTCTCTCAATCTAATTTGGTCTTTTCCCATGAGTTGCAGTGGTACGTTAAGTGAGGCGACACATCAAGTCGATCTTCGAACAGGACACGTGAATGATATGTTATAAGCTTTGTAGTGCATTTAACAGATCGAAAGCGTAAATATGTTCGCCTACTAAGAGCATTCGATATGAAAGACGTATAGAGTGTAGAGAGGATTATGCAAATTTTCCTCTCGCTGTAGCTTTTCTTTCAGCTATCATGTCACCCTTCTCTTCAGCTTATCGGCTTTATCAGTCCGATGTGTCCTGATGTAGTCACCAAATGATTAACATCTAAATCCAACCTTTTTGTCTTTCTTTTGAAAAGGAAAGTCGATAAACCAAACAGGCTTACTTTAAAAAAAGTTCTAAAACGCCGTCTTATAGTACAGAATATTTTGGACCGCCACAGCCGCTACAAAGAGGGTCTGTTGTGCACTACAGTAAAAGCGGATATTCAGCGAAGTGATGACACGTGTTTTTAAAAAAATGCCAATCTATATAGGAGAACATATCTGTGAATAAACTGAGTGTACGTATTCACAACACTATACTGAGGTTACTGAAGGAGGTTGGTTAAAATGAATTGCCTGTATATCTTTACTACTGTATGGATCTCAAAAGCAATTAGATATCTCTCATGACATAGAATGCTTCAGGAAATAAAGTAACTTAGAAAATGTTACGAAAACGTTCTTCACATTTTTCTCTTTTTTTCTTTACAAATGACTCTAACGTTCTATAACGTGTTATGATATTTTAAACACTCAATGAAACATACAAGAATTCTAGGTAGCATGTGCGAAACCTAGCAAATTCAAGCTCACTGCATCGTTTCTCATGAAAGTTCGAGTTTAAAATACGCTGCTGAAGTCGTCTGCTGTGAATTTCAATGGGCGCAGCCATATTGGTTACAAACAATCTGTTGCTAAGGCGGTTGTCAAGACAGTTTCAATGGCGTTGTATGTGGCAGCTGTGAGTGTTGTGAAAGACAAACTTAAAATTATGAATATGAGGCTACATATTTCACGAATAGCAGTGAATATATTTACTTTATACTTATAGAAAAGCTGTATTTATCATAATATGAAACAAAATTGCTCTACATTTTAATTCCTTCAATCGCCAATAACTTGCTGGACAACAAGTGAGAGAATCCCACGCATGTACATGAGCGCCCCTTAATAATAATTTTAGATTGAGTTTAATTAAGATTATTGATAATTGTTATGCTATATACTTCTGTCATATTGTTTGTTTAGCTTCAGTGAAAATGTTTAATATGGAAGAAACTTGATTTTTTTTATAAAATTAGTGATCAGATATTCAGAACAAAGGAGTACAGCGCTAGAATAACCAATGCATTTTAAAGTATTCAACTACAAATACATAATCTCTGAAACTTAGCATCTTCGTGGAAATAATTTCCTAATTTATTCTTCATCCTTTTGTTAGCGGGTGTCCATTCTTTGCTTGGACTGTTAAAGTTGAAATGTGTCACCAGAAATAATTAAATAATTTAAAAGGCATAACTCTAACTATCCTATATAATGTTCTAATATTATCTGATTTTTTTTATTTTTTTTTTATTTTATTTTATTTTATTTTTTATTTATTTTTTTTTTTTGACGTCTACCACAAAAGGCGTACAGACTTCTAACATGCCACCTTACACTGGGTAGTCACTTCACGTAACACTACATCTATGATGATTAAGGGCAGCTTGAAGCTCAAGCGCATTTATAAGGATGCAACTGTAGGGAGCAGGCGGATCAATGAAGGTGGGTTGGGTGAAGGTTCGTGAAAGAAAGACAGGTACGAAAAGTGTACACTAGCCTGGGCTAGTAATCACTACAAGTGGATTTGCATTTCAATTTCTTAGTAACCATGGCACATTTTTAACGCTGTTTCTATGTTCTCCCTCTACATGTAATTTTCTTGCACAGAAGTGTTTTCATAGATTAGACAAATTTTACACATAAATATTTTTTTAAAAAATATGATCCTATATTTTTCATGCGTACTTAGCGTAGATCGATAGGATCGAGCAATTAAATTTTATGTCAAACGGGATGAGACAAAGTAACAAGTCCGCTTTAAACTTTACTATATTACCTGTACTATACTCTTACCAACATTCATATGCAGTAAGGTACGGTTAGGTTAGTTTGTGATTGCTTAAATGCGGTTGTCTTACATATATGTGTAACGCCGATTTACCAATTTAAAAATCATCCATTGCCTGTAAATCTCAATTGTATCAAGAGTTTCAAATTTTTACACATATATGTAACCACAAAGGTAAAATTGTTATCGAACTTACGCTGGTGAGAATCGGAAAGAACCGAGGCAGATGAGAATCACACTCCATGCTGGGGCAGGCATTGTTCGAAGATTATAGTATGCGTTTAAAGGTGTGATTCAATTATCAGTTTACTAAGAAAGGGTTTTACAGTGTTCTGAGTATTAATATCTAGTATATTAAACAGCGAAAATAGCCTAAAAATGTCACAAACAAACAAATAAAAAAAGATGGAGCACGGGAGCTTTGGTAAAATTATGTGTATTTTAATTTCTTTCTGGCAGAATGCAAGCAGAGAAAGTGTTCTTCGAAAAGATTGAGATATACCTATTAGCCCAATAAGTAATTAATCATTATATCGCTTGTTGTACAATGTGGCTTTGTTTTTGTTTCTCTTCAATATATTATATAGTACAATATTTCTAATTTCATTCTTGGGAAAACAAGAAACATTGCATGTACCTCTTAAACTGTTATGGTTTTATCCGAAAACGAAACAAATCATTTTCATAGGCGAGTACCATATAAACTTCTTCATATAACCCGCTCGAAGCTGGTTTGTTTGTAACCAGCTAGCTGAACAGGAAGCGGAAATGACGTTTACTTCACTAGCGTATAGTTCTTAACGGGTTAACTACCTGTTTTTTTTTTTTTTTTTTTTTAGCTTATTGACTTACATCAAGAATTAATTTTCTATTTTTTTTAAATTTTCGTTTCGTTTCATTCTTTCTTTCTTTTCTTTTTCTTCCTTTTTTTTTTTTTTTTTTTTTTGAATTAACTGAAATTTCTGTTATGTGTTTATGCTGATTTCTTCTTCGGTTCTAGCTAAATATCCCTTGCTTTTTCGAAATGAATTTATGTTATATAACTTAAATTGAATTTGATTACTCGCGTAAATATTAAAATTAGTCTACATTACAAAATTTACTTTTCACGAAGTAATTGAGATTTAAAACTATTTCTATCAAGTTGTCACACTGGCAGTGCTACCATATATTTACATTGCCTGTTTCAAATTTCCAATCACTCAATTTTCATAGTTGTCTTTTACCAGACATATGAGGAGTATCACATGTTCTGTGAGTTTCAAAATGATATATCTCTTGACCTTGGTGTATTATCACTACATTTTCTCAGCAATGTTCTTCGCAATAGTGAGCTTAGTATAACATAGATGTATATTTGTATGCAACTAAAAATATAAAGAGACTTGAAATATTTAAAAGTTCGAGTGAACTATGTATTCAGAACGAATAATTAAGAGATTAAGCACATGCTCTCAATTATAGCACTCAACAATGTTAAAACGGGTTAAATATGTATCAAGTGTACAATTATTAGCACAATACAAACGAATAATCAACATTATCACTATCATTATCATACTCAATCGTTATTGATTTGCTACTGAATGAATATCTCACTCGTTTTCTTCAATAATATCTCCTGTCAATTGCTTTTAAAATGTAGTTAATAGAAAATGCCTGATTTCTTCTAAATTCATCTTGCATGTGATGTACAGTTGCTCACAAGACAGGAGTATAGGTTATCTCGTCTCGAAAAAGGAGTCGTGAAAGTGATGTCACGTCTCAGAAAGTGTATATGTTTGTACGATATGGAAGAGCTCTGTCTCGTCTCGAATCTCATCATGAAAGTCCCGTCTCGTTTCATTCCGTGGGTAACCCTAATGTAGTGTGACTTCTAGCTTAGCTATCATCCCTGGGAATCCAATGTAGAAGATTTGTGATCCATTTTCCATGTGTTCCTCTAGTTATGTGATCCATCTATCTCCACCGCTCCTATAACCAATACCGATCATGTTTTCTATCTTACTTGTAGTTTGAGAGTGAATACATCCATTTGTTCTCTTAACTCGTCTTAGCCTACATCTTCCCATTAACTGTGTGCATGATTCTTGATCTTTGAGTTATTTTTGCATTGAAAATCCACTTTTCATACTAATTTTTACGATGCATCGATTGTATGTTTTACTTTTAAGATACAATGGTAAGTTGTTTTTTAAAGATACAACTCGCATCCATCTACAGTACAGTGAATCAATGTTTGCAATTTCCTTCCTTCCAAGCACACACACACACACACACACACACACACAAAACCAAAGATGAAAACAATACTAACATAAAACGATGAACATTATATCAATCCGGAAGAAATTCCAAAATTTCAAACACAATTTTATTCCTTTAATTGCATCATGCAATGGTGTGTTAAGCGATAAAGACAGAAACAAATTTTAGTTCATACACCTCTCAGCAAATACACTGTAAGAGCCAGGTTATTACTGTAGCTCACAGATCAAGAGGCTCAAATGAACTAATTCGCAAGAAATCCAATATTCAAAATAGGTCATGTTGCTTAACTACCGAGAAACCGCGATTTGACATGTTTTTTCTTCCTTTTGGGATCATCGTAAAGGTGCTTTATATCTAGAAAAACCTTGATAATTGATCACTGCGTTCAAGAATAATCATAACCAGAGAAACAGTTCCTATAGACACGTTCCCCGAGAATAAACATCGGTTTGACTTTGTCGATGCGACAATAATGAACACATTGAGTTATACTTAAAAATAATAAAACTTTAGACATTGAACTTTGCTAAAGTATGCTACTCATAATGTGATAAATATAATTTAAAAAATTGGATTCTTTTTCAATCACCCTGTATTTCATCAAATTTTACCCTGCATATTCATACAGTTTACATTATAATTTACATACAAGTCAGTATATACCTTCTTCGCTGGTCTAGTGACTAGCGTGTGCGTCTTTGGAGCACGTGGTCGCTTGTTCGATTCCCGTAGGAATAACTTGGAAAAGCTCGAAGGCATTATGGTGGTTCAGATTCTGTATTAAATTGTAAGTCCATATTCCATATACCCTCAGGGCTGAAAAGGACGCTGTACTTCAACAAATAACAACTAAATAGTAAATCTACTTTTTAAAAGTCTTAAAATCTAGCTCAATAGATTAGTAAGCATGAGACAAAAAGTGTCTCCTCTTGAAACACAGAATTCGAAGCTAAACAACACAATCTTGTACTGTGTTTGATTTTAAGTCCTTTGATTTTACCAAGTGTGAAGTGTGGATCATGCTCGTGAAAAGACTAAAAAACGGTTATATCGGACTATACCATTCGGTTATCTTTCTCAGTCCTTGCAAAAAATAAAGCAGTGAAGTAAATATATATATTTGTCCTTTTTTATACCTGTTTGTATGTAAATAAATTTATTGACCCAGTTTTTTAAAAATATTTTTGTCTTGTTTGTATACTAAAGAATTCTTATTTACATTTTCATATACATATAAAATATAACCCAATTCACTCTCTCCCTTTTCATTCCCCCTCCAATTCACCCAACAGAGCCTTTTTCAGTCATTATATTTCATAACTCAATTTCCCTTTCTAGTTACCCGTACCCAATCAGGAAATCCTTCCCTTTCTCTCATCCTTTCTTCCCCCTCTCTTGTTTTCCTTTGTACGTCCACATACGTATTTTTCATCTTCCTCTTCCCCTTGCTTTGCCATGAGGCAACTGATGAGCAGACCTTGATCCTGACGGAAGGTCAGGAGGTCATATGACTCGTAATGAGGAGGCTTATTGGCTAAGCAAACAAGATATAAGCTTCCGATATGGAACATGCTATTCTTTCATCCCTTCCACCAACTCTTGTTTTCTTTCTCCCCTCAATTTTAGGCGTTGCCAACTCCCAGATTATATTTAAAAATAGGTTATAAACAATATTAAGCTATAACAACATACGGAATAAATAAGTTGAATATATATTGAATTAACAACAAATTTATTGAAAATTTGTTTGAGTAATTCTCCAAACAACCATGTCTATTTAATAAAAATGTTGGAAGAATTATTCTAACTAATTTTCAATGAATTTTCTTTGATAACCTTTCTCCTCGCTGATTTGGTGCAAGCGCTAGTGGTTCCAAGTACGATTCTCGGTGGGAGATCTAGGATTGCCTACAAGGCAAGAATTAACGATGAATCCAACCACATCAAAAAATCTTTCAAGTAAAATTTCAAGTTTTCTCTGTGTAATAAATTATTTTCTGTTGTTGTTGTTGAAATATACTTCTTACTTTGAAAACTACAGGGTTTTAGATTCCTGCACAACTTTTAGGACATCCTGTATATTGTTTATTGGACAATGGAGACAAAGGTAATTCCGAGTTGTCACGGAACCAAATTAATAAGTGTAACAACCAACAAATCAAGTAGTGTCTTACATCCTATAGAGTTTCATGTCGAAATTTAAGATTGTTATGTTGTACGTATGTAGATATTGGAATCTTGAACTCGTAGATACCGTAAATGAAACGAAGCAGTGTGAGAGAGTAAAGAATATGAAGCTTGTGTCAGAGAGTGGTACCTACGTCTTCATATCGGTAGTCTTTTCTCTTCGCCCAATTGTAATCCGTATACTGACACTCTCCATATGCCGATCTGTTTCTTTAACATAATTTCCCAGAAAGATGAAAGAGATAAACCATATCAGCATTAGGAATTTCTTACATTCAGAATGTCTTCAGGAGAAATACTTTGCATAATTTACTAAGCGAACGGTTGCAGACTAATCTACAGTGGGTTTTAAGTAAGATAAGAAGAGGAAAAAACCTCTCATTGCTTTCATTATCGGTGATTGTCTTTCTCAGTATGAAGTAGGGATAAAGTATGTGACTTCAACCGGAAGATTCAAACTTAAATATCGTGTTTTCTTCTTTCATATTGAATCCTAATAGGGTCATTTTATGCGATTACAATCTCACATGTCGTGGTGTGGTTACCGTTTTCTTCTGCAGTCACTATTTTCTAGTGTGCCAATATCGGGACTCAAACTAGGCTTTTCCTTGTTTCGGCACATTACTTTCTTCATTCCATTGTTTCATTGTTTACTTCGTTTATATTCATTTCAAAATAATCTTATGTACAGTAAAAAAAATACACAAGGAAAAGAATTAGAAGAGGAAAAAGAAAGTAGAACTAGTGCTGAGACTTGAACACGGGATTACCTGGTTGCCACTTGAACACGTTACCACTATTGCATGTCGAAATGGCAAACACTTTCTGATATACGCTTGTGTTGCTTTGTGCCATGTGGTGTTGCCACATCGTTATATTTTTACTGGACCCTAATACCTAACAAGGACACGGTGGCTAAATATTATATTATATTTTCATCTTCTTTTTACCTCTGGCACCACTCCCTTCTCCGGTTGAGCACGGGCGAGAGTTTTAGAACCACTGATATATTACTATATAAACGAAAAATCATACTTGTCCAGAAAGAGTTGAGTTGAGTTGATTTTTAGTTTAGCGTCCCTTTCAGCAACGAGGCTATATGAGACGTGGACCTACTGTTTAACGTGGAATCCGAACCACATGAGCTCCCGCCGGGAATCGAACCCGGGTCTCCCATTGTGCTCAAAGAATACAAGGTTCAGTGCTTGACCACCCCTTGTTGAAATTCTGCATACATCTCTGATTTTGTCAAACTTGATGTAATATAGAAACTCCTTACTATACTTTCCCAATCCTCCTATACCATTTAAGTAATTAATAACACACAAGAAAAATAATTAAATAGTAAAGAAACTATAATGGAAACTACATAGCAACATGGTATGTATTTTTTTTATCCTATTCACATTTTCCCTTTATTTGTCATTGGGTTAATAACATCAAACTATATTTAATTATCTAATTGCATTACTATTTAACGATTAAGGATTACTGTTACTTTTTCTGTAAATTTTCTGAATAAGTCAGTAACAACTAATAAAAACCTGTGGATGTTTTGGAAAGTGATTAGATCTTTCATGCTTACAAAATGTTATGGAATGAACTACGGTTTTCCCCCCTCGTAGGACAGAAATTTGAGCGACAGACCATATCACTATCCACTTAGTTCTATGCTCTAAGGAACTGAAAAGAACAGTATAGGGTAACCACATTTCGCTAGGTTTTCAGCATGGATGGAATGGGTCAGTGGGTCAAGTTTTCTGGGTGGGTCAGTGGGTTGTGGGTCAACAGCATGTGACCCACTGTGACCCACCACCCACCATGACCCACTGCGACCCACCACCCACCATGACCCACTGCGACCCACCACCCACCGTGACCCACTCAAAGCCACAACCCATCATGACCCACTGCGACCTACCGACTCAATCTGACCTACCGACTCACTCTGCTTACTGCATTGTAGGACAGTATCTTCTGAAGACTGGTAAATTTGTCTGCGTTTTACTTTCAAGACCTTCATTTCCCTTCCTTTTCCATTTGTTTCTCTCTACTTACCTGAGGTGAGTAGGCTATATCTAAGTGAAGAAAGAACTTCAGGCACTTTTGGATTTGATATTTGTGATTGTAATAATAGCAATAGGACTTATACTACCACTTGGCTTTCGAGGCCTGTCAGTTTTTAGAGGAGCTAACTACTGAAAAAAATACATTTTTGAATCACTGTAATGTATAAATTATTATATAAAAAATTGAATGTAACTATGTGTGCCTGATCATAACGGCCAAATTGCAAAGTCAAATGAAATGACTTTTGGTATATAGTTAGGCCTTAATCCAAACTGGGATGTTATATTGCTTTCATTATAATACATATCCCAAGGAGGTAGTGAGGATCCGAAATTTTGCGGAAAATAATGAGTATCTAGCAAGCCGTTAAATTTACGAAGCTGAAGTTCAGTGTATTAACACTTTATTAAAAATAAACAGAATGTGTCCTAGCATTTTTTAAAATTCTTCTTTATGGGGGGGGAGCACTTTCTATATATGGAAAATTGGAAGTTAGTTGGTTTGTAAAAATAATCAAAAACGATTGATATTAGTTAAGAAAAAATTCAGAAACAAAAATACAGTCCTTCGCTTCATATATCCATTGCTTTCTACTATAAAAATTGTTGAAGCTTATGTTTATTATATGAAGCGCTTACAGCACAGGCACTGTTGCCAACTCGCGAGTGTCAAATGTCGCTAGTTCAGTACTCTGAAGTCGCTAGAAGTCGCTATTACGCAACTAGTTAGATACGGGAAATTCCCGGATTTTTGAACCACAGTGAAGAAGGGCATAATCCTCATAGCAGCGATGAATCTAGGGCTGTGCGATATGACGATATATCGATATCATCGATATCGATATCAGCTTATATCGATAATCGATATCGCAAAAATATTGACGTCGATATATCGATATTGTCGATATTCGATATCGATATCCGATATCGTCGATATTCGATATCGATGTACGATATCGTCGATATTCGATGTCGATATGCAATATCGTCGATATTCGATATCGATTTCGATATCGTCGATAACGATATTTAATATTGATATCAATGTTGTCGATATCGATATTCGATATTGATATTGTCGATATTCGATATTGGTGTTTGACACTGCCTCGAAAATACCGCGGCGGGTTTTGCTTTATATATATAGACCTTAACGCTTTTTGGCTCTCGTGCAGAAAAGAGTATACTTGTTGGCGCTGATAAAATTGTTTCTCTCTACGAAAAGTTTTTCTTCTTCAAATATCGGAGAAGCTATCAAGCTATACCTGGCGTTATTTACTGGCCTCCTAAAATCAGAACAGTTAATCGTCGACTTAGAACCAATATGCAACTTTACAACCACCCGCACTTACGACTGGTTGTAAAGTTTACTTAGTTTGTTTATTTGCTTTGGTTAAGCATCCATTTTCAACAGTAAGGGTATATGAGATTGAATTTATAGTTGAAGGTCGAATCTGAACCATTCAAATGCTCTCTCACCGGGAATTAAACCCGGGACGCTGTGTACTAAAGATTCGTGCGCAAGTCACAAGACTAGCATGGACCAGCAGTAAAGGTAAGGGTAGTTGGTTATTATAAGAGAAGTAATAAAAGTAAAAACATAATGTTAACAGAAATACTGTAGTACCACCATGAAAAAGTTACTGTTATTAAGTTACTGAAATATAAACGCCTATATCGACAGACGATTGATCAATGTATAATAGCCTGACCGAATTACGACCGGTAGTGAAAAACAAAGTCTATCGTAATCTACGGCTAGCTATATGTTTAAGACTCAGGGACGTTCAACTTTTTGTTGCTTCGACGAGACGTGTTATGGTATGAAAAGGATTTTGTGAGTCACAGAACTCCCTTTAATACTCTTTTTTTTTTTTTAAAGACACAGTGGCATTCATATAAAATGCACGTACACGTACAGTGATCCGCAAAAGTAATCATATTATTTTATATATAGTTTAAGCTTAATAACAAGTTAACCCATTTTCATTTTTGAAATGAAATGAAATGAAATCGTTGAGTTAAACATCCCACAGTTACTCCCTCTAGACTAACTTAGGCAGATAATTAAGGCAAATGAATGAGGATGAAAGAATTGGTGGAATGAGAATGTGGAAGGTAACGGGAGCACCCCGAGAAAACCCACAGATATGATGTTGTCTATCACACCTTCTTTATTTTTGTTTGATCGTATTTTTTCATATATTAAAAAGATCAAAGACCCTACCACTTGGTACAGACCATAGGGGCTTCAAAAGATGGGTGATGTATGGCTTCATACTTTCTAGACTTCGACTTCCGTCTGTCTTTACCTTCTAGTTTCTCCAGCTACTCATTTTACACGGACTGAATGAATTCGTGAGATGAATTCGAACAGGACATAACGGAAACGAACTCCTTCCCTCCATCAGAGATTAAACCGTAGCCGTCCAGTTGGTAGAAGAAACAATATAGACTACAGTACCGCAGCTCTATATTCTCCGTATAGTAATAAAAATATTGTATTCGATAAATTCGTTCGCAAGTTTTTCACAGAACATTTAGAGTATTTGATATTTTTTATTATGACCGTGTATGCTTCCACGCTATTGTAATACACGAGTCCTCGTTTTCTTTGCGATTCAAACCGCTTTCAATCAATTGAAACTTTCAGTTTCAGTTTTACGTCAGTTTCAGTTATGCTCTGTAAGATAAACGGAACGGTGATGATGAGAATGGTTGAAATAGTGGAAAGAAGGAAGTGACAGGAAATCGGAGAATCCCTAGAAAACTCACACACACGATATTTTTTCACCAAAAAACCCACTTGGCGCGAGGTGGGATAGAACCAGGAACCCCACGCACCAAAGGTGAGTATTATACTACTGCCAACTCAGAGTTGTTCAGCTTTGATCTATAGCACAATGTTTCTTCTTACAGTGCACACTGGTCCAGAATCAAATTCTAGGTGGCCAAAAACGAAAAAATAGAAATGCAATTCTTAGGCGCAATTTGTGCTACAGTGTTTCTTTATTATATACCTGAATAATTCTGTACATTTTTAAGTTTTCTTCTCTTCGCCGCATGGCGCCACTGTCGCTGAAAGAAAGAGCAACGGATGACGCGTTCGCTTAGTCATGATTTTCATAGTTGTTGTGACTGTGGCTTGTCGTTTACGAGTCGAATGTAAGCCTTTTGCGATTTTCTTTAGTTAATAAGTTCCTAAAGCTTATAATTTGTGTAATCAGTTTGCTTTTTTGTCAAGTTGCTTTAAAGGATGGACGAGTGATGTAAACATATAGTGTTTTTGTTTACATTTCGTAATTATTAGACTGAGAAAAAAAAAGTGCCTATTACTGCCAAAAGATTTCGACATTTTCATATTGTTTTGTCAATATTAAGTGCAGTGAAGTGGGTTTCGTTGCCGCCGTGCGCCGCCGGTGTCAGATAAATGGACATAATGCAGCTATAGGTGAAAACCGTTGAGGAAAATTATATGTAATCGACTTTGTATGATTATTGTTAATACTGTGTGACATAAATATTTTTTTATTTGATCATGGAAGAAGTTATTACTTTTAAGACTCTTTTTGAGCAGTGGAGGAACCAAATTAACCCACAGGGGCCTGCTACAAGAGCCACAAGGGATTATCTTGTCGCCTATATACAAAATTTGAACACAGGTGTAACCGACGAAGAACTTTTAACATCAAAAGTAGCTAACTTTTGTGCAACACTACACAAATATTGGAAAGCAGCAGATCACAGCAGAAACAAATTTTTAGTGAAACATTCGGAGTGGCTAGAAACAAAATTCGAGATAAAACCGAACGTTGCAGCGTGTCCTGGAAGACCTTCAAAGAGTTTCGAGGAAAGTAGTGAGCGTTCGAAAAGGCGAAAAATATAAAAATTGAAAGGTGATGTGTCAGTGGAAGAGGCGACTACTTTGTCAATGTCTTATCTACGAGACGAGGGAAAGCGAGCAGCCGCCGATTTGTTAAAAGATGTGTTGCAAGGTTCTCCTACGAGACCTATAAAAATCAGAAGAGCATACAAACAAAGCATGGATAGGCCAACCGAAGTGACTCAATACACAGATGACCAAGCCCTGGCATTGGTGATGGATGGTAAGTTGTCAAAGCATAGCTACATCACATTACGAAAAGGGGCCATAGAACATAATTTGAAAAACTTTTACCCTCCGTACAACAAAATAGTGGAAGCAAAAAATCGCTGCTATCCTGAAGGGATTGAAGTGAGTCTAGAAGGAGCCAGAATTCCTCTTCAAAAGTTATTAGATCACACTGCCGTAAGGCTTATAAAAATAGCAGACTGGACAACAGTGGAAGCGCTCCCACATTTAAATTAAAGAAAGTGGTTTTAACTGTAAAATATGGCTGCGACGCAGGGACGTGTAGTGCATATTACCGCTGTTACCGGCGGTAACGGTAAAAATATGACAGTTTTACGTTATTTTCATGTGTGTCTAAATTTCATCATCAACATGGGAAGATGTTTACATATTTTCTTTTCCTTTCCTTTCCTTTCCTTTCCTTTCCTTTTCCTTTCCTTTCCTTTTTTTTTTTTTTTTTTTTTAGTTTGGACGGCCTATGCCGCATTTACACTGCCAGCGCCATTTGTTGTTGATACCATAGATTTCAGATGTAACGCGAACCCCGATAGCGGTCATTCACTTCAGAAGCACCTTTCAGCGTGCCAGCCAGGGCCAGAAGCATCCTGCGCGCTCGTATTTGGACGTTCGGAATGGCCCTTATGTTACCGTTCGGCTGAGGGGAACAGGAAAAAATAGGAACGTTCCCTGTCAAAACAAGGAGAATCTAGAATATCATCAGCATGTTTATTCTACTTGCTCTCCTCTCGCTATAGAGGATCGAGCTGGCAGTGTGATTCAACTATACTGTTTCGTTTGCTTCCTAATCCAAGTATGGAAACTTGGCTGTAATTTCCGTATTCGTAAAGTTATTTCATTGTCTTAACAGTTTACAATTCCATAGTAATGATAATTAGAGAGAAGTAGAGATGTTTCCCGGCGCTCCTTCTAATTCGTATATTTATTATCATTTAAGATTTATGCTCATTAAGTTGAAAATATTTTGTTTTTAATTTAGTATAGAATACCTACTTTCGATTCAGCAAATTTCCAGCCCTAGCCTCTAGCCTACTAGTTGAATATGCACTTTGATGCTGTTTGATGTGTTGAGAAAGAACTGTGAAAATCGTCTTTACTATACCGTAGTTTGACTGTCCCGCATTGTGTTCGACAGTCTGACTAGTTTTCAATACGGAAAACTTGTTGCTCAAACATACGATGGAGCTTCCTTTATGGTTGGTGAGGTAGGAATCAGCAGCCTCCTGTTAAACAAAGATATACAGAAGTTTATTTTTTTTTCTTCATTGTCATGCCCATAGACTTCATTTAGTGTTAGAAAAGTCCGTTGGCTGTACAAAACGATGTAAGTTTTTTCTAAATCTATGTCGTGACTTGCTTCTTTATTCTCGAAGTCTTCAACAAGAACAAATGCTTTGGACTATGTAGCCACAGGCCCGTATCCAGGGGGGTTTAGGGGAGCCGGTTCCCCTAAATTTTTGCTGTCCCTTAATATTTTCACAGTAGGCTTGCAAATGAACTATAATATGGTGATGAAGTATAATAAGGTTGGATCGGACCCCCTTAACTTCAGCCGCCCCCCTACATTTTGGGCTGGCTACCGGCCTGTGTAGTCAACAAAAGTATCCCAACAGCCTCAAATACAAGGTGGAACTATAGAAGTAGGATAAATGATGTACTGTATAGCTTTAAAGGTGAACTGTTAGGACTCTTTAAATCCATGACGAAAATATCGACGAATGAGATTCTCAAGCCAGAGTTCGTGCAGCAAAATTCTACCAAACCCTTCAAAGTTTTGACTTCAAATTTTTACTTGAACTGTTTTATGTTATAGGATCAAGGTAAGAAGTCTTGTCCACTATCTTAAGAAGGAAATTGATGATGTAAGTTTTTTCAGAAAAAAAAAATAAATGACTTTGAAGAATATCTAAGTTCATTGAGAGACGGTTTCGATTATATTTAGTAAAAATGGAAGAACCTGAAAAGCCACACTTTTCAAAAGATCAAGGTAAATGAAGTGGGATTTGAATACCCCCGGAAAAATCGTTGCCAATGCCTATAGTTTAAAATGATTGATATGCTAAAAGGAAAAAAAAAAAGGACTAGTGTAAAAACAATAACCGGTAACAACTGTGAAAGTGCCACGCCACGCCACTGCTGCGACGGTAGCTCAGGACACAGCGAATACATGTATGTACCTCCAAAAAATGTACATTCTAATGAACTCCCGCCAGACGATAAAGGCAAACCTCTGGCAGCCGACACGATGGGACAAAAGGAGAAAGGAAAAGGGGGGAGAAAACGACCACATGCACCAGAAGAAACTCCGGATGCAGCACAAGACCAAGATGAAGCACTGGATATCGACGATGAACATGAAGAAGGTGACTCTCAAACTTCAAGTCTGTAAAGTGGAAATCTGTTTTTATTTTCTATGGTCCCTTTAAAACTTGAGGGTACTTTAAGTAATGAAGAACAGCAGGTCATCTGGATCAATGATAGGCCATCGTCAACAAAATTGTGCCGTCCTATAAAATTTATATATGTTAAAGAAACTGCCGAAGTGATTAAAAACCAAGTGAATCAAATGAAAGCAGAAGTAAATGATTTGGTACCTTTTCAAGTGTATGTAGAATTCCAAAATAATCCTATTTTAGTTGAATATAAGGTCCTTTTTACTATGATAGACGGAAAAATTATAAATGCATTGACAAACACTGGAAGTCAAATATGTTATATTTGTAAATGCACACCGAAAGAGATGAATAATTTACAAAATTTTAAAAAAAATTTAATATTAATCCTGAAACCTTAGAGTATGGTTTATCTCCTCTTCACAGTTGGATTAAATTTTTAGATTTAGTGTTAAAAGTTTCGTATAAAAAAAACTTAAAAGCTCCGACAATAAGAGGAGCTACTGAAGCTCAGCGACAGGAAATGAAGATGATCAAAAAAGAAATTCAGACCCGATTCCGGAATGAAACAGGCCTACACATAGATAAGGTGCTAGCAGGAAAAGTCGGGACTTCTAATACCGGCAACGTTGCCCGACGTTTTTTTTCATAATGCTCAACAGTCTTCAGATATAACAGGATTTGATGAAGACTTGATTCGAAGATTTGGAAACATAATGATTGCAATTTCAAGTGGAGAGGTTATCAATGGAGAAGCCTTCGCTAAATATACAGAGGAAGCGGCAAGGAGATTTGTCAATCTATACGGGTGGTACAGAATGCCTGTTAGCGTTCACAAGATTTTAATGCACGGAGCAGAAGTTATTAAAAGCGCCATCTTTCCAATAGGTATGTTATCGGAAGAAGCTCAGGAGTCTTGCAATAAAAAATACAAACAGTTTCGTATGCATCATACTCGAAAAGATTCATGCATGCATACCACGACAGATTTAGTTCATCAGTTACTCGTGGATTCAGATCCAGTAATAACCACTCTTAGGAGAGCAACAAGAAATAAGCGTACAACTCTACCGGAGGAGGTAAAAGCTCTGCTATTGCTCCCGAAAGAGTTAGACAGCAGAACAGAAGAAGATAGCAGTGAGGGTGAAGAACTATGAACAATCCGAGGACGAAGAAAATACTTTGGACAGCTGAATAGACGATGATTTATGTGATATATTTTTTCTTAGTTAAAATTCTTTAGTGATCTTTATTATCTCATTTTAGAATAAATTACATACTTCAAATTGTTTGTTTACTTTCTAAAACTTATTGTTGCAGTTTCCAGTAACATTTATTTATTTTCAATAACCTTAACTCATATTCAAGGAGCCATATAGTTAATTTTACGAATAGTCCGCCATCTTGGATCCGCCATTTTGAATGTTAAACAAAAAACTGTTATCAGATTTGAAATCAGCGACTCTGAAAACCCCCCGACACTCACTCTTGAGCGATAGAAGGAAATGTTTCAATTGTCCGCCATCTTGGATCCGCCATCTTGAATCCGACATCTTGATTTTTTAACAAAACGTTACCAGATTTCAAATCAGCAACCCTGAAAACCCCTCTGTAGCAATTTTTAGCCACCAGCTATTTGAAATGAAATTTTGGCCACCTAGAATTTGATTCTGGACCAATGTGCAGTGTCTGAAATGCAAAATTTCCGAGCCATTCGGGCCCCAGAAGGAATTTAGTCAGTGAGTTGGATACACCTGTTCTAGATTAAATCATAAAAGTAGTGAAATTTCAGTGATTATGCTATACATAAGTATACGGAGGGCTTATAGAACGGTTATGTCCATTTGTCTATCGACAGGTATAAAAGCAAAAACGGTAGGAAATGGAGAAATATACATTCTTTTTATAGAACTAGTGACCCAAAAGTAGGTTTCATTTCTCCCCTTATTCACCTATTAAAATCGGAACTGATAAATCTACCACTTCTGGTTAGGATATTGGAACCTTATGGTTAGCAAGTCTGTTGTAATTTTACAATGTAAAATGAAACTCATATGTTTCTCCTAGATCTTTTGAACATTTAGAATTATGCGTTAATTTATTTAATGGTATTTTATAAATATGAAATGGATTGAACTCTGAATACGGTATCTTATACAGAGTGCCACAAAAATGTGGCACAATATTTTGGGAACAGATTTTTCACATCAAAATACGAAAAAAAAAATCGTATAAACATGTGCTCAGAAGTGGATAGTTTGGGAGTTATAGAGTACCGAAAATTTGAAACATATAAACTTTAAAACTTCATAGCTCCACTGCTATGGAACCTATTGTAATCAGTAAAGATATCACTGAGAAACTGGTATGTGAACTATTCAAATATTCATGTTTAAGAATGCTCCAGTACTTGCACACTAATTTTTAGAGAAGTAAGTGGAGAGTGATCAAGTACTCCCAAACAGCCTCTCTAAAAATGATTGTGAAAGTACAAGAGGTTCTGAAAGATGGATATTTGGATAGTTCACATTGACTCGACTACGATCGTTCCTATAGTAGTGGAGACACCCTATAAGTAAGAAACTATACACTTCCGACCACAGGTCGATATGAATTCTTTTCCTTATTTTGATGTGAGAAATCTATTCTCAAAATATTTGGCAAGTTTTTGTAACGCCCTGTAGTTTGATGTCTTTGCAATACTCACCAAAACTGAGAATAGTAGTTGTAGTGAGGTATAGAAGCGTACCAATCAATCTAATATTTTAAAATATATATATTTATCCCTAATCGTCTTTAAAACGTAAGTTTTTCTATCAAAATTTACTTTATATCACATAGGTATCTCAAAATTGTAAAATGTGATCGAGAAAAGAGCGTTTATTGAGACGGAAAAACAAACAACATTATTTAGTTACTTCAGACATTAACAACTTTTTCTCTTTCAGAGATGGAAAACTGTGAATGATGACGTTCCATTCATCAGCTTATTTTCATCTCCAGCGCCCTCAACACAAGTTAATGGTTCCTCTACTCCTTGCAACATTATTTTCTAATCCAACTCACCCGCCCAACCAATCTTAATCAGGTAGAACGCGCAAGCACACTTTTTTCATACGCATATATATATATATATTGCAATAGGACAAAAAAGGCTATTAGTGACGTAAGAGAAAAGAGGAAGAGAAATTATGATGATGGTAGAGGAGAGTAAATACTTTCCGATAAGATTGGTACAAAAAAAGGCAGATTAAAGATCGGTCGCCTCACCATCATTTCCATATTTCTATCACTCTATCCTTCACTCCCTGTCTCAAAATTTTATCTAACATCCCTTCCATTACTTCCCTTCTTATCCCCGCCACATGCACATCACACACTCACATATCAAAGCATTACAATAACGGAAAGGGAGGAGGGGATAACGTAAATGAAAGATTAAAGAAGGGTACTCGTAAAGTTCAGTGGTTAAGATTGGATTATAGATAGTTATTTTGTAAGTGGCATAATTAAAGTTCAATGTGCTTATATTTGATACAAAGATTGAAATGCAGGATTTATAATAACAAGGGGTGTTCATTTATAGCGCTTTTCCTTCTTGAATGTTGGAATGAATGAATTAAATTTACTTTAACATAACACTATGATGAAACGAAATTCATTTTAAAGTGATAATATAAATTAATTCTTAAAGCAAACCAAATACGAAGATATCGAAAAATTATTTTATTCGAATTGGTTAAGTAGGCTTCTATCATTTAACACATTTATCTTTCTATCTCACTGACAACTTTTGTAAAAACATTCCGACTTTAACATTACATGGAATGTGGTTTCCGTTTAGATTACCTGTAGCATTGATTTCTTTATAAAACAAACAGAAAGCCTGTTTTCTCCCTTTGTGCCTCTCTAAGTAAGATTTAAATTATCTTCCACTTGAGAGGTGTCCATCCACTGCCGTACTACTAGCAAACTCTATGTCGTGTGCTCTGCTGCTGTCGGTGGTGAGAGGAATGTTTTCTTCCGAATGAAATCGAGCAGATACGAATATAGCGATGAAGCAGAGGAATCTGTGCGTTTGACTTAATCCTACCAGTGTATTGGGCATAGTGAAATTGAGCAGTTTATATGATGTTGTATCAGTTTTTTTCAAAGATTTCCAAACTATGCTATGCATAACTGTCGGAAGTCTTATAGAATGGCCCAAATTATATAGTGATTCAAATTAGCCATGTCGGTTTCAACATGTATCGCTAGAGAACAAAAATGGTATTAAATAACGACAAGTGGTTTTCTGTAAATGATTCACGGTCTCAAGAGAACATACAATCACAATTCGCAATACCCTAGTAAAACTAGTAGTTGTTGAAATTTTCTACTACTTCCAGTGTCAATCTGATTTCCATAAAGCAAAAACAGTAAGGGAACGACAACCTGCTGAACTGGAAACGTTGCCTTTTCATTTAATATAAAGCGCCTTACTAGTGTGGTGCAAAAACGGCTGGTGCGACTAGAAAAAAATCCACAATTTTAAATTGGAAACCACGTATATCCAATAATTTTCCTCTTTTGCCATCTTTTCGTATCTATACTGTAACGGAGTTAAAATCTAGTAACGGACTTTTGATACATCCTGTATTTATGTATATTCGTCGATAAATTTCGTTAAGGGGGCCGCGGTGGCTCAGTGGTAGAGCGTTCACCTCTGGTGCTTGGAGTCTCGGGTTCGATCCCAGCCCCGCCAAATTGGACTTTGTGTTGGACAAACACCGTGTGCGTGGGTTTTCTCGGGGTTCTCCCGTTTCCTCCCACTTTCTTCATTCCACCATTTCATTCATTACTCATCATCACCGTCTCCTTTAGCCTAACCGGCATACTCGTGGAACGTAAAACTCAAAGATTGCATATCATTTTTTTTTTCAAATTTCGTTAAAAAAGACACTTTCGATAAAAATGTAGTATATTTATTTTTTTTCAAGATAACTAATCATTTCTATTCCTTGGTTAGGGCTTTAAACCGAATTGGGAATTTGTCTTTAATATGTTTATTACACTACTATGGTAACAGACTAGTAATTAGTTTTCCCATTGCGGAAAAGATTAACCTTCAATAATTTGAGTAATTCTTAATTTTAAGTAAGCATGTGTTTATTTACTTAGTGTTTGTCAGATTAACGTTTAACAGGTTTGCACTATGCACTTCGTTCCTAATTCTTGTTCCATATATCAGTTAATAAAGCTTGACTAAGTTTAAACCCCAAGTTTGATTTATCTTTAACTCGGAAACCGAAAGTATTGTATAGGGAAATTATTTCACATGCATACTAAGCAATGAAATGTCAACCATCGTGCTAAGTTTAATCACGATCGAATAAGTTCAGCAGATAGCGTTCATTTTACATGATTTTCTTGAACTTAACAATGGATCGACCATGTCCTCAAATCTTCGATCTTATTTTAACTCGTTTTCCAATGTAATAGAATGATTTTTTTTTTTTTTTTTTTTTTGCACAGCGATATATCATATTTTTAACTTGGGTGATAATGCAATGTTCCACTGTTACTTTTATTTGTTTCTATGAATATATACGTATGTAATAAACCTATATATTTGTAAGTAGACTGCAATGTGTATGGTATTCCATACACACTTCTGTCTCGTGCAGCGCCGCGTATATGATTTTCCATACACAAACAATATATTGCACTTTTTCGTGTTCGTTCTATAAGTGTGTATGCAATTACATACATGTGGCGTAGAGGTTAAAATTTAATGTCCACACTGCGTATATGCAAAACCATACACAAAGAAAATTATACATTTATGCGGCTAAAACAAAGGCGAAACCAAAGTATTACTGGTGGACTATTGCCCGTGGCCCACAGGTGATAACGGTCAACACTTAAAGTGTAAGTCAAGGTATTAAGTTAGGCTTATCGGTTTTAAAGTAGCGATGGCCTTTTTCGAAAAATTTATTTTTCGATTTTCGGAAATTTCATTTTTTGATTTTTTTGTTTTTGGAAAAATTTATCGGTTTTCGTTTTTCGAAAAAATTTTCGTTTTCAGTTTTCCGAAATTTTTTTTTCGTTTTTTGATCTTTCGTTTTGTGATGATTTTTCGTTTTCCGGTTAGTGGGAGAAAACGGTGTTGGTGGAATGATAATGTGGGAGAAAACGGGAGCACCCCGAGAAAACCCACGGTCACGATGTTTGTCCACCACAAAGTTCACTTGGCCGGGATTCCATGCAAAAGAGGAAAGCGTTCTACCACTGAGACATCGTGCCCTCTTGGGTTTGGACTTAATGAAAGGCTATTGTATAATACCTACTATTGATGAAACTCATCCAATCACGACCAAAATTAGTATGGTTATGGACCGCGATCTATTTAGTACGTACGTTAAATATTATGGTGTGTGGAATTTCAGTTCCAGAGTTATTGCTCGTCAAATTTGAGTTTAACTGAGTAATATCAAGAAATTTCACTAAGACACATTTGATTAAACTCAAACGATCTTGACGGAAGTTGGAATGATCTTAAATATTGACGAGTTTGGTATGCATGGAAGCTCAGTATAAAATATTATGGTGTATAGACTTTTTGTTCCCAAATTATTAGCCATCAATGTTAAGTTTGGAATCAATGAAATCAAGAAATTTCATTAAAGCACGAAAGATGGAACTCATCCAATTTTTACCAAACTTGTCATGGTGGCAGATCTTGACGAACTTAGTAACTATAAAAGTAACCAAGAAAGTTCTGTTGCTTTTTCACCCTATACCTTTGAACATCGATATGTCACCTAAGACGTACCTGGAAGAAGTCTCCATCAGCATCGACGACATTCTGCCAAAGGTCGTGTATTTCATCACGGTAGAACTTGGTGGGCCGTGAAACGAAGAAGGTGTCAAGTGCATTTTGCACCTCTACTAGCGATTTAAACTGGCATTCTCTAAGGTGATTATCAAAGGAATGGAACAGGTGATAATTGGACGGTGCAATGTCCAGGAAGTATGGCGGATGCAATAGTGTTATCCATCCAAGATGTAGAATGGTGTCCTGGGTCTTCCTAGCCACCTGGGGCTTAGAGCTGTCCTGTAGCAGGGGGATCTCTTTGCGATTCTGAAGTGCTGGCTCCAGAGTTTTGAGTTTTTCTGGAACACGGCTCAACTGCTGAGAGTACACTGTTCCATTGATGCTCTGACCAGCTGGTAGCAGTTCCCATAGCACGATACCGCGATAAGTCCACCAAACACACAGGAGAATTTTCATCTGTTGCAGTGCTGATTTCGGCTGTTTTGGAATCGGTTAATGGGATGCTAACCAATGATAACGGCCCCGTGGAGCTTTGTACAGGACCCTCTTCTCATCACATGTGAACACTCTGTCCAGACATGGCTCCTTCCTCAGACGAGACAGCAAAGAAACACAGGTGCCTGCTTCCGTTGCCTTCTGGCCCGGAGTCAACTATGTGGAAACCATCGACCCAACTTATAGTGCTTTCTAAGTTGATGGAGGTGCTGTCGAATGGTTTCTCCACTAACACGGAATCGTAGTCCCAGTTCCTTACATGTCTGACCACTGTTCGCCTCAATTGCTGCCTGAAGATCTTCATTTTGTACATGTGTTGATCTTCCGGCACGTGGCGCGTCTTCGAGTGTTTCGTCACCGTCCTTAAACCTGTTAACCCCCCGCTGCACTGTGCGCGTACTCACAACACCCTCACAAAATGTCGAGCATATCTTCCGCCCCACTGCAACGGCGTTTAACTCCAGTTTGAAGTCGTACAGCATACACGCCTTTATGACACTCTGTGGAGGTCCCATGTTCACTCTATCCTTACGCACGTTCACGAAATACTGAACTGTCACAACCAGGTAGTATGTTGGATATACCCACACCAACAACTGATCTCGCCTTATCTCCATTCGCATTCAACTCACGGTGTGAGGGCCAATGGAACACAGACCAAAAAAAGCGACATAACTTTCTTGGTTACCTTTATATATGTAATATTATGGTGAGTAAACTTTTGATTACCTAGTTATTGACCATCAAAGTTAGGTTTAACCATTAACACTTAGTCTGCCGTTTGGCCCACAACGTGGACTACCCCTATATTATACCAGGGCGCTGGGAAGCCCACCATGTGGGCACATATAGATGTTACTGCTCAGGCCAAGCTGCCCACGGTGTGTGCACACCGATCATTAGTTTCTTATGGAAGTTTCGTTTAGTCGGCTTGCTGGTATAATAAATTGGTTTATGAGGAAAATTTACACATAATTGTTTGGTCACGAGTAATATATACTGATCATGCAAGTTATGGTATATACCACATTGCCCATAGCTTGGTAGGAACAAAACGATTTTTATGACGAGAGTCTAAGTGTTAAATAACGAAAATATTTCAGTCGATATTACGCATATTATCAACAGGAACCATTTAATCGTGACTTAAATTGTGCAGTTATAGACTTTAACGCGTTTAGTATATGTGGCTAATATTATAAAACATGGGCTCTTCGTTCTTAAAATATTGCACACAAAATTGGAGTTTGAGCCTAGTAAAATCAACAAATTTCATTAAAACGCGTTAAACGCATCCGATATTGGAGAAAGTTGATATGGTCATAGACTTTGACGAGCCTGGCACTCGTTGGAAGTCAGCACGAAATATTGTGATGTACAGACATTTGGCTTCCGTTCTCGAGGGATATAAATTAGAAATAATAATTATCAAAGGTAAACAGTGTAAAATTATATTTTACAGAATATTAAAACATAATTATTTACTAATAGTGATTATTGATGCGTTATCAACAATATATTTTATAATGTAAAAAAAAAAAAAAAAAGACTAACAAATTACCAGAAAGAAGGTTCCTGTATAAATTGATCATGATAGTATCAAGCAACTCTTTAATAAATTGATTTTAACAAAATATGAAACATAAAGTGATTATAAGTACTGATACTGATTTTAAAGACTCCTCACTAAGATTCCTCATTCATTTCTCTTATTTTCTATAAATAACAAACTCAGTGTCAAAAACAATTTGATTGCTCTCAAAAATAGGCAATTTAATACTAACAAAATACTGTTGAATGGAGAATTCAAATTTTAAACAGGTGGGTCTTCGTTTACGCAACAAATTTCGGTAGAAGAATACCACTAAGATGAAATATTGTTTATTTGGTTGTTTGTTTGTTTAAGTTCAGCGTCCCTTTTCAGTATCGAGCGAGGCTATACAAGACATAGACCTACATTTTAAAGTGGAATCCGAACCACCTAACACGTTCAATGCTTTCCCCATTCGGGAGTCTGTGCAACAAAGGAATTCGCGCTGGCCACTCTGAACGGCGTGCGACTCTGAACATATTAACGTTCGTCATTTGTTTTCGAAAAACGCCAACTTCAGTTTGGTAGAAAATGGTGGAAGTGGAAGACGTTTCTATGGTGAGCGGCGACGTGCGACGTGAGGAACTCACTTTTATTTTGGAGAGGAAAGCGAACGATACAAACACAAATGTAAATACCAAGTAATAAAATAGCCATACTGTAGTTTGAGGCCTTGTGTATATAGTGTGTAATTTCTATCAGATACAGCACAGAACCACGTTGTTGATGCATGGAAGTTTGGCGGGGATTTAGTCATGCCTGACTGCTGTATGCTGACTGGTGCTGCTATCTGTGAAAAATTACGAATACTTAACCGACAACCTTCGTTGTGGGGCTACTCTGAACAGAATTGATGCAGTGACACTGAACATAGCTTCGTATAGCTCTCAGTGGCAGCTAATATTAGTGTTGCAGCGTTGCGTAACGACCAAAGTATTTCAAGAAAAAAATATTATTATCAACAGTAGTAAAGAACAGAAAAAATACTTTCTAATACTTGCATATATACATTTTAAATAACATATTTTTTACTTCTGTAACTGTCCGTTCCGTTAATCCGTTTTAAAAAGCGAAAAGTATCCGTCACAGAGTCTCTAATTTATATTGTCTTGCAGCAAGCATACAACGACCAGATTCTTTCAGCGCGGCAATTGGAGCAAATGTTAAGTCTCCTTTCCCCTATCTCAGAAATTAAAGGGACTGGTCGTTACAGTGTTTCTGCAACACTACGGTTTCCAGTGAACGAGAAGGTTTTTCGCGCTAAATAAGATTTCTGAATTTTCTTTCACTAGCAATTAACAAATGGAATTTGTTTTCATGCATTCATATTTTTAAATAACGGGACCATACTGAAGCAAACCAATATAATGACAATTTAAAAAAGTGATTGCAGAATTACAAAATAAGAAAGAAAATATCTAGTAGAGGAGAAAACAAATGAAAGTAGACCCGCATTTACAAGTTAATTCTTAGCTTATATTGATAATGAAGGCTTCTTCTACAGTAATTTGTGAATCAAATATTAATAAGTTAGTATGTAGAATCGCTCCCCCCTGTGTGGATAGTATTTTAGTACAAACATATTTCTTTTATAAAATATAATTTCCACATAAAACTGTATGATGGGGAACGCCACATTGAATTTGGGATTAGTTAGCAATGCTCAGAGGCGTAGCCATGAGTGGGGTCCACCGGGTCCGGACCTCCCAAAAATTTCGAAACTTGACTAACATTTGTAGACTTTCTTAACGAACTATACTTGTTTAACAGAGAAACGATTGATGTAGGCTAAATATTTTATTTTACGCCTCATCATGTACTCTTTCTTTTCTTATAAAAATAATCGTTCTATCATTTTTTCTAAAAATATAGATGACAGTAAGTAAGAATTACTTATCGTCTTTTCGGGTGCAGTATAAGACAGGTTCCATAGTATGTAGACGTATTGGACCTCCCTCAAATACTTTAGACCCCTCCCAGTTAACATTTCTGGGTGTAGAACTGGCAGTGCTGTTAGTTTTGATGTTCTTTGATTTTTGGCTTCTATTACATGCTGATCCTTCATCTGGCGGGTTTCGAGGTTTCCTTTCCAGAACATATCACATTGGTAAGCATTGTTTCGCCTCATGTGGAAGTATATTGTGTTCATCGTGCATTGCGTAACGACCAAGACGGATGATTTGGAATGTAGTTTTTTCTTTTACGCACATGTGTGTGTGTGTTGATGTATGAATATGTGACATTCGGAATTCATATACCAGTACCTATTTTGTATCAGCTGTTTGGTTTTTAATTATTAGGTTTAATTTTATTGTGTGTGCTTTAATTCTGTCTACAAATTCTGAATGAATTGTATACCATGACTTCTGTAAATAACTTACAAAAAACATTGACCAGGTTTCAACTGAGGAAAAATTTGCAATTAAGGCTTAGACAAAACAAGCAAAGAGCAATTCAGGAGAGTGTTCGAAAAAAATCCAGTTTTAATTTACAGGATATCTTATGGCAGTAGTGTTGTTTGCACCAGATACATTTCCTCAATTTATTTTAAATTTTCCTGGATGAACTGTGAATTAAGTGTGTTCAATGTACATTTTTTATAACACTAATCTCTGCTACGAACTCTCTTCAGTCAACACTGAAGAGGAATTCGGATCACTGTCAGGGACTAAGTTTGCTAGAATGAATCGTTCGCAATAATCTAGAAAAAATATTTAGTAAATCTACAAATCTTCTGAAATTAATATTAACTGTACCTATGGCATCAGCAAAAGACGAAAAGTTTTTTTCCACATGAGAAAGAATTGACACTTTCAAAGAATTGAATGTCCCAAAAAAAAGGTTATCACCATTGGTTATGCTTTCCATCGAAAAAGTCCTGACGATAAGAATACCAGAGTTCAACCAGCATGTATTAGACAGATTTGCTCCGATCAAAAAGAGGAGAATGAACTTACTAATTAATTAAGGTGATTAATCGGATAAAATGTTCTGCATTTTTTATTTTTTAAAAACAGAATTTTATTTAATTTCACATGTCATTTGCATCTAAAGTTATGCTGATTAGTCAATGAGTCAACTTTATATCTTCTGTCTCTTATCATTCGTACTGCAACGATATCAGGGTTTCATGTTTCATTACAGCTGCCCAGAGATTATAAGAGAGTAAAGAATGGCACAAAATACGAACGATGGAATGAGCAAATAATGGCGAAAGCCTTAGCGGAAATTAAAAAAAAAAAAAAACTGTCCCTCTACCAGGGTGCCTAGAAATACGGGATACCCAAGGTCACATTACACTTGGGTTAAAATCTGCCAGTAGGAAGTCCGATGAAGATCAGCATATGTTTGGGAAAGAATATGAAGGCGAAATAGTAAACTTGTTGCTCGAGATGGCACGGAAAGCTTTCCCTATAACACTGCAAAATGTAAGAAAAGCCGCATTTGACTATGCTGAAAAGAAAGCACTGAAGAATCCTTTCAGCAGGGAGACGCGGTCAACGGGAAAAGAATGGCTTCGATTGTTTCTCAAACGGCACCCTGATTTATAGTTACGAATCCTGCAACAGTTATCTCTTACAAGAGCAAAAGGTTTCAACAAGGAAGCTGTCACAGAATATTTTGGTCTCCTGCGTCAAACCGTAGAAGGCACTGGCTTGATCAACTCTCCGGATCACAACTACAACGTGGAAGAGACTGACCTTTCTTTCAACAATAAACCAAAGCATGTTGTGGCACACAAAGGTTGTTCAAATGCAGTGTTCGTGACATCCGCCAAGAA
The DNA here is from genome assembly GCF_964235325.1 of Thermobia domestica. NCBI lineage: Eukaryota > Metazoa > Arthropoda > Insecta > Zygentoma > Lepismatidae > Thermobia > Thermobia domestica. The sequence goes on along the minus strand of NC_137454.1, from coordinate 170,932,312 downwards.
AGGAGAAAATGTTTTGTTAATTATGTGATATAATGCTGCAAGCGCTTTCATTTCTCCGTCCTGGATCATCTGCAATGGGTGACTGGATCCAATGTTCAAGACGCAGGCGTTGGTACTAATTAGTCTGTGTGGGCCCTAGTGACTATGTACTTTTTATTTGTGGACGATGCAAACCAATGCGTGAGCACATGCCAGCATTACTTAGCTCTAAAGGGTCTACGTTCCCTAAGGGTCTTTCAATATACAGCTTTTTTTAATGTTCAGTGTCCTTTGTTCAGTTTCACCTCTCGGTCGTGTGTGACTCTGAACAGAATACACGTGTTTATTTCCACGCACATAGCATCCATTCTGTACCAGATATTAAGCAGTGCTTGCACCGAGTGTTGAACAACATATTGGACTTTCGGTTCAATGTGAAGTTTCTTCCATTCGTTGCAAACCGTTTGCTTATAAGGTGAATTACTATGAAATTGTTCAGTGCCTCCCACCGCATTCTATTTATCACTTTCGGTTGCATTAAACTTAGAGATAGAAACTACCCTTGTGGCACAGAATCCATATCAAAAACTGCTTCCGATTATCGTTTTTTCTTTACTATGAAACTAGAAATGGTAGTTTCTTACCATTCCCGGTTTACATAAAGGGATAGAGATCGAGATGACAATCTTCGAATCTTGGATTCATATTTAAAAAAAAATATATCTCGTTATCTCTTATCATTTTTGCTCTATGGCAATCACTATTGAAATTAGAAGTGGTAGTAAATTTCTGCCAGAGGATAAAAGTTGGAAATAGTCTATTGCAAAGGTACTGAATCCATGCTTCTCGATAACTATTACCATGCTTGCTCTATGGTGATCAATACTGAAACCGGGAGTTGCAATACATTTCTTCCTCCTCCTGTTTTAATAGAGAAACAAGTGAGTTTCGTTTCACAGAGTAAAACTACGGTAATTTCCAATCTATGCGAATAGAATTCTCAAACTTCCAGTACAACAAGTAGCACAACCAAAACCACTGGTTGCAAAAGATCAAAGGTAGAATCTGTTCCTCGGATGCTGAATCCATATTTTAAAAAAGCCATTTTTAGCCATCTCTTATTGCTTTTGATCTATGGCGATAAGGATTGAAAGCAGGAATGGGTCATCTGAACCACTTCCGGCTTGAATAGAGGATTAAGGGAGGAATCTACTCTTAGGACGCTGAATCGATTGCAGAAAACCTCTTCTCTATATTTTTTATAGTTTTTGCTCTATGAATATAAGTATTGGAACTGATAGTAGTAGTAAATTTCAAGCATTTCCGATTTCAGAAGAGTGGTGCAGGTTATGACGATACGTTCTCTTAAAACCCTGAGTCGATTGCAGAAAATTGAATGTCGTTATCTATTACAATTTTTGTTTTATCGCGGCAAGTGTTAAAACCGGAAATGGTTAATTTGATGGAATCTACTCTTGGGACGCTGGATTGAATGCAAAAAAAAAAAAAAAAAAAAAAAAACTCCATCTCGATATCTCTCACCGATTTTGCTTTATGGAAATTAGTATTACCTATAAAATAAAAAATAGTAATAAACTTCAACCACTTCTGCCTTTGTGGAGTGTTGAGTAGAGATGACCAGAACCGGTTCCTCGTGGAACAGGTTTTCGGGTCTCAACGGATCCGGTTCTTGAAGATCCGGTTCCGGAACCGGTTCTTCGGATCCAGGTCTGGAACCGGTTCTTCGGATCCAGGTCTCGAACCGGTTCTTCGGATCCAGGTCTGGAACCGGTTCTGAAAACAGAACCGGTTCCTCGCTTAACCAATTCCGCTGGAACCGAAACTTTGTTACCATCTCTACGCTAAACGCGAGCTGCTGGCAAGCTGTGAACAGTATGCTAGATGAAATGGTGGAAGCGACAGGCAGGCGCCAGGCGGTGGCAGCTTGTCTCATTTGGCTAAATAAAGTGGGTAACTGGCAAACTCATTGGCTAAACAGGCAAACTGACCAACTCATTTGGCTAAACACCCACTGGTGGACCAAAATTTTTTTCTGGGAGCACAAGCGGGTCTCGGCGGGAAAGGCACAAGTGCATGATCCTCTTTGCATTATTTTTGAAGGTGAACTTTGTGCTTCCTTTACGGGTCTTTGAGGGCTTTCAGATCCAGGTCTGGAACCGGTTCCTAAGATCCGGTTCTGGATCCGGGTTTTCAGATCCAGATCTGGAACCGGTTCCTAAGATCCGGTTCTGGAACCGGGTTTTCAGATCCAGATCTGGAACCGGTTCTTAAGATCCGGTTCTGGAACCGGGTTTTCGGATCCAGGTCTGGAACCGGTTCCTAAGATCCGGTTCTGGAACCGGGTTTTCGGGCCCAGGTCCGGAACCGGTTCCAGAACGGGTTCTGAAAACCGGATCTCCGAGAACCGGTTCTTCGCGGAACCGGTTCCGTCGGAACCGGAACTTTGTGGCCATCCCTAGTGTTGAGATGATTGTTGTGGAGTGTTCTAGAGTGTGGAGAGGATTGTAATGAGCCTCTTGAGATCCTGAATCGATTGTAGAAGGACCACTTGTCGCTATCTATTACCAATTTTGTTCTGTGGCGATAAATGTTGATACTTATAATCGTTAATTTGAACCACTTCTGGTGTGAATAGACGTCAAGGGAGAAGGTAGAACCTACTCTTAGAATGCTTAGTCGATCGCGAAAAACGCATCACGATTTCTCTTAGTATTTGCTTTATAAAAATCAGTATATTGAAACCAATATACTAATAAATTCAGCCACTTTCTGTTTCGATAGTACAGTGGGTTATGATATATATATATATATATATATATATATATATATATATATATATATATATATATATATATATATATATATATATATATATATAATATACAAAATGCTCTTGATACACTTTTTCAAATCGATTTAAAAACACTTGTGGCTAGCTATTACTATTTTTGTTCTACATCGATTAATGTTGAAACCGAAAATAGTTAAATTGAACAACTTTCGATTAGAATAGAGAGTTAATGGAAAAGATAGACCTATTTTTTGGAAGCTGAATTGATTGCAAAAATCTACATCTTAATATCTCTTGCTGTTTTTGCTTTATTTAATTCAGTATTGAAACCGAAAATAATAGTAAATATAAACAATTTCTGGTTTTGATAGAATGTTGTGGATAGTGTTGTGGATATGTAGCATCATTTAATAAGTAAATTATCATTTAGTAGTGCATAAAGTTTTTTTTTATTAACATGGAACCAAATGGCCAATTAAAATAATATTTTTCATTGTAAATATTTCGTACGCGAAAGGTAAGAATATAGTCAAAGCATCCAAAAATAAAAATAACATAAGGCCAAGGTTGTGTAAACTAAATAATAAACTTTCCCACAACAAGCTATAACATAACACCTAGCTAACCCCGATATGTGCATCTGTGATCTGATCTACTGTTTGCAAGAAAAGTTGATAAACAAAATTATCTGGTGACGGACGTATGGACTCCCCCCCCCAAAAAAAAATAGCAGCACACTTATAAAAAAAAACAATTTTTTGGATTTTTCTGCGTGATACGTCACGAAATTAAAGAATATAAAAAGCACGGGCAAGAGACATGGAGGAGGACAATTCACATCAACGAAACATACGCTTTGGATCAAATCATCAGTAACTACAATAGAGTTTAAAACGCTTACCTTGTAAGTACCATCTCTTTTCCTATGGTATCCCTCCTCCACTTTGGGGAGGAGCTTCAGTAAAACTCGGCCATCTGGCATGCATGGAAAAAAGGAGTCATTCATCATTGTGGGTATAAGTCTCCTGTAACAAACGACCCACTGTACATTTCAGTTTTAAAGATTTATTTTCATATTCTTATAAATTCAGTTATAATAAATTGTAGTTTAAATGGAGCTTCATGTTTTCATTTCGAGCCCAGAGATTTAACAACACCAAAAAATTTAGGTTGCCTTCAATTGCACTTTAAAAAATTCAGTTTTATTTACAATGTCATGCAATTGCATTTTTTAAAATATTATTTTAGTAGTAAGACTCTAAATTCTTTGCAATAAATCGCTTCTCGCTATGTATTACTATTTTCGTTCTATAGTGACAGAAGTTGAAACCAGAAAAGAGTATTTGAAAAAGTTCCGGCTTGAACAGAGGGTTAATGGAGAAGATGGAACCTATTTTGGGGGCTCTGAATCGACTGCAAGAAACAGCTTCTCAATATCTGCTACTCGATGGTTGAGCGCCAAAAAGGCGTAACTGCAATTTTATTAGTTTAGAGGCTTAAGCGATATGTGCCTCTCTGGCACAGAACCAAATGCTAATAACTCAGTTATACCTTTATATCATTTTCGAATAACGTTCCAAGGATAGAGATTTTCATTAAGGCGTCTTGGCACAAGAAAATTCAATTCATTATACATGTCCTCATAGCATTAACTCAAAATATGAAAATTCGACAGTTACGCCCTTTTGGCGCTCAACCATCGTACTATTTTTGCTCTGATATCTGTCGACAGGCAGACAGACAAAGCCGTTCTATAAGACTTCTGACACTTATACATAGCATAAGCGGGAAGTGTAATAAGTGTGAAAATGGAATATATTCTCGGGACACTGAATTCGTTCTGGAAAACCGTGTTTCTCTATATATTACTGTTTGTGTACTGTGGTGATCAACAATGCAACAGAAAGCGATAGACCTCTACCACTTCTAGATTACATAAAAGTCAAATGGATTAGATGAATCTATTCGTGTTGCAAAACTGCACTTCTAGCTATTTGTTACGGCGCTTGCTCTGACCGCTATCGATATACGAATGGATGGTTAGACTGACAGATGAACATAGCCATTCTATAACACTTCCAATACGTATGCATAATATACTATAGTTTGGAAGTCCTAACAAATGAAATGAATTCAGTTTGTTTTACGAAAATTATCTGTTTTCCGTTTCTAGAAAACGAAAAATTTTTCGTTTTCGGAAAATTCATTTTTGAAAACTATGTGGCACCTCTATTTTAAGATAGATATTAGACTTCTAGTATGCAACCACCTTTACTTCTGAGTTAAACTATGTTATCTACTACACAGGGGTTAACATTCGTAAGTTGGAGCAAAATTTCAGTCTTTCATGATTTTTCACAACACATTTGAAAATTAGATAAAATAAAGACATTTTTAAAAACACGATTTATTTTTTTAAAAATAACAAACAAAACACATAACAAACAAAACAAAATAAAAGGCAAAAAACAAAATAAGTATATTTTTAAATACATGCTTTCTTTTTTTAAAATATTAACATACAAATATTGTACTAAAAAGTAAAATTTCTGTCTTCAAGAAAATTATCGTAATTTTTTCATCTACGCATAACTTAACAGAAAACTCTCGTATACAATTATTTGATTTACATGACATTTGAAGAATTTATAAATTGATCGTATATGGAAGCACTTCTTTTGATTTTTTTTTACTCATACATATATATTGTATATTTTGTTTCTTATTTTAAAAAAATAAAGCACGTTTTTATAATATTTATTTTAGAAAAATCAAGTGAAAGACAAATAATTCACATCCTCTTGCTTCTGGGCATGTTAAAGAAGAAAAACTTGACTTTCTTCTCCTATACACGATAATATTAATATACAAACATTACATATTGTATATACGATATTGAAAAAAAATAATAATCTAGTAATGAAGATAAATCTCTGAAACTGTAAATTGAAATAGAAACTTAATTAAACTTTTACTGTAATCAGATTATTTTAGGTTGGTATGCTAACGTAGACGTCCTAATTTAACTATCCACATTTAAAATCTAAATGCTACTCATAATATAAAATTATCAGTATTCTGCTGGCTCTGATAAGTCTTTTCTTGTATAACTCCAGAGTTATCCACACACCATTCTCGCTCGACAATAAATTATAGACAGTCCTCGACTTACATAAATAGATTATTTTTATAACTTAAAATTTACGTAGGTCAACTTTTTTCTTCTACCGCAACCTAAACTTTGTTCCAAACGCGTATTTAAAAAATTGAAAAAATATAATTGCTAATAAAACTGCAAGTGGCCAAAGCAGTACATATATTTTAAGAGTATAATTCTGTGTTATAATTTTGGCTATGTTACACAGCCGATGCTATAACACAGATATGTATTTTAATATATATATATATATATATATATATATATATATATATATATATATATATATATATATATATATATATATATATATATATATATATATATATATATATATGTGTGTGTGTGTGTGTGTGTGTACTGCTTTGATCAATTGCAGCTTTATTAGCATTCTTGAATTTTCCAAACTTACAATGAAAAGGACTGTAATGTAAAAATTCAATTACATAATATGGTTTATAAATGGTACACAAATTGATATTGTAACAATGCTGATGCTTAATTAATAACAGTACAGGAATAGTTAATTGCCTCACTTACTAGATGCCATTGGAAATTAAAATTTACACTAAAGATGTAAGTATCGTTCAGTAAATTTACTTATATCGAAAATTTCTTATGAAATGAAATCTTACAGTTCAACGTCTCACGATTATGCCCTTTAGGCTAAGGGAAACTATGATTTAAGTAAGTGGATGAATTAGTGGAACGAGAAATTGGAAGAAAACGAAAGTACTTCAAGAAAACCCACGGACACGATGCTGTCCGCCACGAATTTACCTGGCTGAGGATTGAACCAGGGACCCAGGCACTAGAGGTAAACGCTCTAAGACGAGCCACCGTGCCCTGCTGAAAATTTCTTATGTAAGATCATATTTACGTATATTGACTTTACGTAGGTAACTCGGGGACTGTCTATATTTGTTCAAAGATTTACAAAATGTCTTTTTTTTCTTCTTAAATGCTTCTTTCGTCGTTCATGTTCTTTTCTTTCATGTTATGTGTACACCAATAATATTGTGTTAGTCAAAAAGTTTCTTCGGTTTTTCTGTAACAATATAAGACGCACGCTTTTATACAAATTATTCATTATTTTGTTGTACTCGTTTGTCATTGTTCATGAAACTTGAGACTTCAATCCCACGTAATTTTTTGTGAGTAAAGATCTTTAATTTTGTTTGTCTTTATTCAGGGAATTAAAATGCTTTCGATTAAGATAATTTTGTAATCTGAAAGAAATGGTTATCTAAAGGTGATGAATCAGAGCCAAACTGTAAGAGTTATTGTCTGATCATCAAAGAAATATGCTGTCTTACGTTATCCAATAGAAGATTATGCTTTTCCTATAGACTAATTCTGGATTCTTTCCGTCGAGTGTTGCATTCAGTTGGTACAAATGGAAGCATTATTTGGTGGAATGAATCGATTGATTTTTCCAGAAGAAGCTCATAATAGAGAACTCCATACAAATTCCATCAGATATTCAACAGCACATTGTTTGGATGAAAATCTGTCTTGAGTATGGTAGGTATTGGCTCATTTCGCTTATCCAAAGATTTCGTCCTTTTCACATTATTCTGAAATATCCAACTTTTCGTCGCTCGTTACTTTTCTTTAGATTAGCATTTCCGTTACGTTTTAGGAACAGAATCGCAGGTGGACATTCGAACCTGGATTGTCTTCCATCAAAAAATATCTAGCTCAAAACTTCACAAATTAAAGCTATCGTACAGTAAAATCGAACGAATTAAACGTCATACAATCCTGCAGGTATACCTATGTTTAAAAACCTATGTATCTATTCTGTCTTTGCCTACCTTTATAGTTGATGCACATCGCTTTCTTCTAATTATCAATGCGTGTTGTCCATTTTCAAGATTATTTCTACCTAATTCAAGATATTTTCTAATATGATCTTAATTCCTGGTCCAGATTATACAATAGAGCAAACTTTAAAACCGTACATGCCTAATCTACCTATCTTGTACCGAAATTCGTTTCTATTTTTTAGACATTTCTTCATTGTCTCTTATAAACGGGTCAATCCAACTGAAGTGGTCCAAAAATGGTGAAAATGGTTGCTCGGCCATCTCCGAAAATTATAAAAATTTGAGTGTGACGAACGATGTGTATGAGAAGGTCAATAACATCATTCACGTTTCGTATGTGCAAGTGTTCTTAAATGGCAGCCATATTTGTTGACGGTGGATGCCAATTTTTGCATTTGCAGGCGTTTACGAAAATTACTGTTGCTCAGGACGTACGAATCAGACGAACACCAAACAAAAACAAATATTTACATGAGAGACTGAGGTACACCGACAATAAACTTTTGGTCTAAATAAATTTGCAGGGTTGCAAACCAATACATGAAATCACCAGAAAAACTACAGAAAATTACACTTTTAAAGGGGCTGTATTTTGGAATGACATAAAGTTTTGTGCTGAATACTATTGCATGTAAAGAGTCTGCAAGAATATCCACGGCTATGATACTACTGGCACCGTAGATGTATGGGGGTCAGAAAGTTGAAGTTTAAGATTTTGATGCCATTTTTGGGGCGTAATATCTCAGGATGGCAGAGTGCTAAAATTGCACTCAAATTTTTATAATTTTCGGAGATGGTCGAGCAACCAATTCTGGACTGCTTCATATGGATTGACCCAAACACACTTTAAATAATACAACATCCACATCAAATTCATTTTTGTCTCTCACTTCTTCCCTATTCTAATTACTATTTCTTGATTCATAATTGGGCGGTGTTATGCAACAACCATTTAACCCACAACAAGCCAGTTTTGAGGAATTTGCAGTTATAGGTTTTTCCACCCCTCAGATATTACCCTATGTGGGTTGACTTTTCATAGGCGGCAGACCGATAGCAAACGCGTTACCAGAATTTTTTTAGTATATTTCTTACATATGTTCGAACCCTGCCGCAACTGGGTTAACTCACTGGGTTGGCTGGTTGTTGCATAACACCGCCGAATTAAGCTTCTCATAAGCCTTTGATTCTTTTATCCTAACGAAAACTTGGTTAAATTCCACTTCAAAGCTGCGCAGTTCACTCTGTCAAAACGTCCGCGATTTGTTACAATGCTGACTCATTTCTTCCCTAACTCCCTTCCTTTCTTTCGTGTAGTTTACATTGCTGACGTAAACAAGAGCTACCAGAATGGAAACTTAAAGACAAAAATAAATAAAATCCATGAATAAATATTTCTGATTCAAGAGATTTACTAAATTTGCAGATAAAGAAAATCAGTTTAGGATTAGGCACAAACAGACGAACAATCAATAATGCCCAACATTTTAGGACACTTAAAACTGAGATAAGGTAAATTGTTTGACATGAAGTACAAGATTGGTTGTTACTTTTGGGTCCTTTGGTAAGGAAAAATAAAGGCTTTATCCTGAAATCCAAAGTCGAGAGACAGAATATAGGCATATTGAGCATCTTAACCTTCTCAGTCCGAGCGTCGCCTATAGACGATATAAATTAGCGTTTGTCTGACATTTTTTCCTTGGTCTAAAGCTTTGAAGTTTTGCGAAAAGTGTTTGTAGTGAGAGTCAATAGATGTATCTGCACTGTACTCCCATTGGTTTGAGCGCGAGATGTATTTGGCGATAATAACCGTAACACAAAGATGGATGAAAGGCGGAAATTGAAAAACTAACGAATTGCTGGAGGTAGGAGCAATTTTTTAAGTATTTTTGTTACTTTAGGTAAACATTTATTATGCATTTTGAAGACAACATATACAAAGTTAATTTAATGAATATAAATGTACTTGAGGTCACAATAATATGTAAAATAATATGTTTACATTTTGATGTCTCTCATGGACGACATTGGGAATCACACTATAAGGGCCGAATGTTATATAGTTTCACGAATTGTAGGCCCTGTAAAAGGTAAACCGAGCCCTTTTGGTCTGAAGATGTTTATTGTAGCCACATCTGAAAGTCTTCCATTTGATTTCTTTTTGTATGAAGGGCAGAAAGGCATAATTACTGACGATATCGACCTGGGAGGAAAGAATGTGGTTAGGCTCGCAAAACACTTAGAAGGGACAGTTATCTATATGGATAGATATTTCACATTCATTCCCTTATTGAATATTCTTCACTATCACGTCAAGTGCCAGGGTACGGAAACTTTACAAATATCTCGTATTCCTGACTCAGCAAAATTTAAATCCGATGTAGAACTTAAAAGAATTGGTCGTGGTTCCTCCGATCAATTTAGTACGCAATGATGGTCAAATATGTTTGGTGAAGTGGTTCGATAACAAACCTGTAATTCTTGTCTCATCATATGACGGAGTGTCAGATGAATATGAATGTAACAGCTGATGCCGGAAAAGTAAGCAGTGTATTAGTGTGAAACGTCCTGCACAAATACAATGCAATATTAAAAAAAAAATACAATGCAAATATGGGAGACGTTGATTTCCTCGATCGTATAATCAGCTACTATAGAATAGATTCCAGAACTAAAAAGTGGACGGTAAAACTCATAATGCACACAGGAGACTTCGCATTGGCTGCAGGCTGGATAGAATACTGTCAACACTAGATTGCTCTATGAACATCACGGCAAGATAAATTGGGTTTCTTAGATTTTCGAATTGAAATTGAAGAATTTCTTATGTTTTCTAGTCATCCAACTTCTACATGAGAGTATGAACCTAGCGACGAATCTCCATCGAAAAAATGTAAAGGCCGAGTTCCACATCCTTCAAATTATTTGAGGGCAAAAGGAGGACTGCACTTACCAGAAAAACCTGCATCTGTAAAGATAAACTGTTGCAGACTGCCTGGATGCAATGTCAGTTCTATCTGGATTCGTTGTTTGATCTGCAAGTTGTATCTTTGCTTAGTAGAAGGACGGAATTACTTTCAATTGTACCAACGATTGCGAAAACTGTGAAACCTGTATAAATCTGTACTTGACGTGCATTCAAAAAGTTTAAAATCCCTGAACATTTTTTCGTCAGTTTTGAACAGTTTGTGAAAATTAAAATATGTAATAGTTTGTTTCTTAGTAACATTCAGATAATAAATAAAAAGTGTAACAATTTGTTCTTTAGGTTGGCATACAAATGGAAAATATCCTTTGTTAGTGTCATTTCTATGTATCTTATGTGAGAGTTAAGTTATTGTATCTAATGTATGAAAGATTCCCGAATAAAATTATCTATTACATTTATGCAAAAATACTGACTTTACATATTAGTTTCTGAAAAATAAAAGTCTTGAATCCAAATGTCGCCTATAGGATACATCAACTTTCACACACAAGGAATGAAAAAATACTATTTTTCTTTAAAATAGGCCTGAATATGTAAAACATATTCAAGTTGCAACAATTTTTGAAATTCAAAATATCTCTGGGACTGAGGAGGTTAAAGAGAGAGAGAGAAAAAAAATGCAAACAGTGAAATACGATTATTCTTTATTGGCAATTTTATATTTTAGAATATTCACAATTGCTTACCCTATATCTTTAGTTCTTTCAATCTTCTCTTCTGACGATTAACATAGTGATTAAAACATGAAACATGGCCAAACATCATGTAGTTACACCTCACATATGCATGAAGATGAAGTAGAGTTCAAGCTTCGTAAATGAATATTGTTTTCATAAACGTATATGCAGTGCATTAGGTATTTAAAATGAAGTCGGGTTAAAAATTGCTGGTGTTTGTTCCTTCAATTTATTCTCGCAGATTCTTTTCCCCAATCCATTAATTTGAAGAACACACATTGTGACACTGAAAACACTTCTTGAAAAGAAAAACAATAGAGGGCAGCAGCAGTGGTAGCATTAGGTACGTAGGTATACCAGTAAAGTAAATATGACAAAAAAAAATAAAAGTAGAAGAAAGAAATAGGGAGAGAGAGAGAGAGAAAAAGCAAGGCAGTGAATATAACGAAATCTCCAGAGAGTGCCACAGTGTGTCGCTAGTGACGCTTTATTGGGAACTTTTGTGGTTCTATCAAATTACGTAGTGTCTGTGTATTTGAGCGTGCTCGTGCGTTAATATTCCAACACTGAAACTGGAGACGTTTCGTTTATTTTTCGGTCTTCTTTTCCACCTCTTTCAGGTCTCTCCATTTTTCTCTCACATTTTTTTGGTTAACTTGTTTTTTCTTTCTTTATGTTGGTTGGACACCAGAAGAGAACGACTCTAGTGATTTTCTTCCAGATATGTTCTCTATAGTTTTCTAGTTCAAAAGAAGCAAGACTCTTTATTTATACAATTTGTACATTTTTCCCTCAACCCTTATTTAACTAGCATACTTTAAAAAAATAGCAAGAGGTTCATTTAGTGTAAATCCGAAAGAATAACAAATAATATGACCACATTTGTTTTTCCATGTTGTGAAATTCAAGCATGCATAAAATTCCTTATTTGCAATGTTTGTCGGAAAGTGTCTCCAGTATGAGAGTGTCTCCAGAGAAAATTTGTAGAGTGTTATATAATGCTTGTAGAACTATAAACAGATAAAAAAAATTGCTGTCTTCTTGAAAGGTGTTAATTTTTACCCCTTCTGTTTGACATATTCATTCGTATGTTGCATAGGGGACATTCTTGCTGGGAATTCCAACAATATTCTTTTATTTAACAAAACTTTTTTTCCTCTTCTTACATGTATGAAACAAACTTCTCTGTATGTTGACATGTTTGTACAAGGAAGATTAAAAAAAGCCTTAGGTTTACTTGTATTAATAGTACACCTTAAGGGAACCCTGCAGATTAATTAGTCTTATTTAACAATGTTATTATGTTTACTTGTAAGTTAAGGATTCCCTGCAGAATCTCAGTAATTTACACGTAGTTTTTCAAGTGTGTATACGTATTTTATGTTTTTATACAATGTCGTGTAAGTTTTCTGGTAGAGTTAGGCTCATAGCTATGATTTTTGTAAGTGCATTCAGGTAGCAACTAGTGCAGTCACACTCAACCGATCTGTCGCGACACACTGGTGTGGCACGAAGTTCCCTAAAGTGTGTCGCGAAATTTTAGAACTTAAATATCGTGAATAATTTAGTAATAATTAGTTAAAATCGAGACAGACTTTACCAGTCAACACCTCCAGCGGTAACAATATTGCTCAGTGCTAGAGTCAATATAGAAACTAATTGGTATTATTATCATTTATAATAAAAATATCAAATAAGTGTGTCGCGATCTCCAGAATGATCAGTAAAGTATGCCGTCTTTAAAAAAATGATTGAAAACCACTGGACTAGTGAGTTTGTTGATCTCTTTTTAATGGCTTGAGAATCAGCGTAATTGAAAATACACAAGTTCAATTTTTTTTTCAATTATTAACCTCTTACTTCCAGTTGTATGTCTCTCTCATTTGTATATTTTAATAGTGTGCATAGTTTAATAATAATAATAATAATAATAATAATAATAATAATAATAATAATAATAATAATAATAATAATAATAATAATAATAATAATAATAATAATAATAATAATAATTTTCATTGATTGGCAAGCAATAAGGATCATCCAGAAGATCCTAAATTACAATTACAGATAAAAGAATATGTTCCTCCGCTCTCCTTCCAAACTAACAGATGTATTCCCCCCAAAAATTATCCACAATTTTATCATCTGGAAATTCTTGCCCGTTCATCACAACATTTGCTTTATTTTTTGTTTTTTTTATCGTTAGGTAAACCAAATTAAGGTAATTATGAATTTAGTTCACTTATCTGAGCAACTCCGATGTCCTTTAGTGTCATTTTCAAATTAAATCTGATGATATCATCGAGAAATACCAGTAAATCATTTCGTCCCTGGAGGCAACACTCAGTTGGAATTTTTAGACTAGTGTAATCAAATAGAATATTAATGAGATGATCTGAATTAATTATCTCTAAACGATCATGAATTGATATCCTTCTAGATCGTGATCGTGTGCTGGTTCAAGTGGATATTTGATAAATTTAGTCAGAAGAAAAATAATCAATAACAAAGTTAAATACTGTAAAGTTTTAAAATGAAGAGGAGTAATACATTGATTCAAACAAAACTTCGAAAGAAATGATAGCTGAATCTTAGACAACATTTTTACCTTACATTTCCTTTGGTTTTCAAAAAATATTTTTTATATTTCAGTAGAGTTTTAAATCTTAAAGGACGGCCATGATTTTCGGAAACTTCAGTTATTTGTACCCTTCCGTTTGGCAATAACTGTTTAGTTTGTATTTAATTACCATTTACTTAGAGCACAGCTTTCCCTATTAGAGTACACTGTTAAAAAGCTAGAAAGAAACACCACAAATTTCTCAATAAAGAAGCATTGAAGCAATATAACTCAATGTCTGCTCACACCTGGAAGCGGTAAAGAATTATTTCCAATCGCCTACTTGTAACATATGTAACTCTGAAATCAAAAAGTGACATCAGTAGCCTATTGTAGTCGCTTACGCTCTCGCCTTTAGTGCGAGTGGTTCCTGATTAAATTTCCAGTGGGGACACTAGATCGAAAATGTGTAAAAGCCTTTTCAGGCTAGCCAACCTGAGTGAGATTTCCCTCACCTTTCCTCATTTACACCAGGCAAATGCTGAGACAGTACCTCACATAATGGTCCCCAAAACGCTTCTTTCCTTCTCCATTTCTTTCTTCTTTCCCAATTCTCCGTTAAGCGTGATCGCCGAGGGACGTCATCGCTCATATGTGACGGGCTAATATGGTTATAGATGCCGAAAGCCCAGAAATGTCATTCCTAATCCAATTCCTGAAAAGTAACATAAGCTCAAGCTCTCCTTCAGCCAGCTACTCTATTGAAAATGAAAAAATCCAAGATTCTTGCCCCTTCCTCCCAAAGTAAACCTGAAATGACGCTATTTGTTTCCTGAAATATATATATAGTTCCTGAAATGTAGTTCGATTGCGTTAGGCCACTATTATTTTTTCTGTTTGCTATGGTAACAAACAACACGAAATTTTCCGAGAATGTTTAGCATACAATTGGGTTCCCGTATAATTTGTCTTCCTTTTCTTAGGTGACAGTGTTGCCATCCAATTCAATTAAATAAACTTGAAAAGGAAAAGTTTAAAAGAAATTTCTAAAATTTTGTTCAATAACTTCTATTTCCTTCCAAAGACTCTTCTGCCATATCCTGCAAATGTTGGAAAAGGCATCCTATCACCATTCAAATGTACTATGTTTAACATCTCTAGAATAACTACAATATGAGCAATGGATAAAATAAGGTTAAAAAGAATTAACAACCCGTAGCTCGCATATTCCCACTTTATTACTGCAATTTTAACTCCCACGCTTTTCTTCTTCTTCTTCTAGGGGAAAATATCAAAGAACGCTTGTATATACCTACGTCTCTAATTATTTTAAATGAAAAATGTAAATAAGAAATTTCGTGTCTCTAAACTTAAGAGATTTCGAGATATGGGGATTCCAATATAATAATTGCCACACCTATTCCCCTTCCACTCCAAATTTCCAAAAATTCTTCCTTAATGGTACATTATGTCACAAATTATATATACTCTGCAAATTTAAAGTTTTAACTATACAAATAATTTTAATGTATCCGTTGATTTTGTCTCCGTGAGTTTAAATACGGAAATCACAGTCTACTAACGCTTATGATCACCATTAACTTAATCAATAATCTAAAGAAGTCTCAATTATATTACTTTTAGTTTGTTCTCAATACATTAAAATTCCATATTTATGTCTATAGTTGTTCCTCAAAAATAGATTTGCATGGTTGGCGTTCAGTTTAAAATAGTTTCAGTGTATTTAGCATTTTCAAATTAGTATAAAAATCACAATTAGAAGTTTATGCAAGCGTGGAGTGATGGATAGGTCTTTCCTTTTTTCAACGTATTAACTGCGTGATTCAAGAAGTTTATTTCAAGAATTTTCTGTGACATTAAATGATGGTACTACCTAGGTAGATGTCTTTGTTCTTCATACTATATATACTGGTACTATCTATTATTTTGTGTTTGAGACTTGAGACTCGAGACTCGAGACTCGAAACTCGAGACAACTTCTCGAGACTTGAGATTCCCAGATCCCGAGATTGGCAACTGTTTTCTTTTCGTTTATTTCTTTGCTGTGTAATTATTTAATTAACTCAAAGTAATACCTAGAAATTGACTAGTTTTTGTTAGAAAACGATCTGTTGAAGTTTATGAAACTTGAGATGAAGAGTATCTGCCAGGTGGAACAATTTAGACTTCAAGAGAAATTGAACAAGAATCAAATATTATCTTTCATCAAACTGTCACATGAAGATGAAATTTTTCAATATTTAAGTACAGAAAAGGTGTTTAGTGTGTTGTAATTAATATCAGTGAATAGCTGTGTAAAATTGTTTGTACTAATAGGGTGTCGTCGCAAGGGAAGAGCTGGAAAACACTGATCTACATTTGGGAGCTCAGGTGACTTTAGCATCTAGTCCAACACTTTCAGAGATATAATTAAAGTTGTAATGACTTCCTTGTGACTAATGATTAGTGTTTCTGCCTCTGATGTGGATTTGATTCACAATAATCGTAATTTATGTGATTCGAATATCACGTTAAATTCCACGTGTCGGCACATTAAGTTCACATCTTGTTCCCAGGTAAAACTTCGGCGTTACAATGAGACATCAACTACGGAGTAGAAATAAATTTACCTAATACTAGATATGTACTATTACAAGTATTCTGCTTGCATAATCTCAGGTTTTAGGATATGTTCATTTTGGTGTACCACAGGGATCCAATCGCGGACCATTAATTTTTCCTTTACTGTATCCCATTGACTACAATGTGTGTTATTCTCTTGGTAATGTCATAATGAAAGAGATTGATTGGGGGTATATTTCAGTAGCAGTTTCAGCATAGTGAATGATGCGGATCTTGTATTGCATCAATTTTCGTATTCACATTTGTTTCTGTTGACTTTCTCCCATATAAGATTTAACTCAAACATTTCATTCTGCTTAGCTTGATAATATCTATCAGTTGATATATATCCTATTTTTGAATAAAAGTTTGACCATTATTGAGCTAATGATATTGTAGAATTTTAAAATATCTATTATACATTTCAATCTACCAATTTAATGCACAATAATCCTTCCTGGCTTTTTGAAACAAAGTTGGTGATAAATGTAGCAAACAAACTTTTAAGGGGTATATTGTTAGGTATCGGTACTTTTACTCATACAGCTTAAAGGAAGAACTACTTATTTTTAGACAAACAGATACGTAATAACAAGAAGAAAGAACTGACAATCGTGATTCAAGAAGATTTTTTATATATATATGTATAAATTAGCAGTCATCATAAATTCAAATTTAACGTCCTGATGTTTTCGGTAGAAGTATCGCCAGGAGACATTGCCCTAAAATGAGGTTCGCTTCACCTGAAGTTTATTATTGCAGAGGAAAATCTCCTGCTAGGAAATTCGCAACGACATCTATTAATGTTAGATGACATTTTGCGAGTTAAGAGTTAACAGGAAGGAAGGTGAGCCTCTTGTGTATGCAATGTAATGTGCTTTGGAAAATGTGTGTGTGTTGAAGACTCAAACCCCTTTCACTTCACTAAAGTACTTGTCTTGTAGTCGTGGTGTGATGTCTTATGGCAGCCCTGCTCACTCACACACTGTGAAGACACTTACCTACCTTTTACACTACTTATTCTGTTTATATATGTGTGTGTGAGTGAGTGCGTGTGTGTGTGTGACAAGTCCTGTCTACTTCCAGAGCGGAAACGTGTCTTCTCAAGGCTTTGGGGGCTTTTAATTATTTACATCATTAAGAAGTTGCCGAGTGGCTTTAGAAGTCAATCTAGCACCTTCAGAAACTTAATTAAGGGTGTAATGACTTCTTCAGTACACTTCCTCCCCCCAACCTCCCTTTCGTCTTCCCCAATGGGTTTTGTTTAGCTCTTTTGTGGAAGAACAGCGAAATGACACACAACTAACTCAAATATATATGCGCCTACTTATATACATATATAAACTTTCATACTTACCTTTCAACGAAGCAGATTGGTTACTTTTAGGCATGATGGGCAGATCTTCAAGTTTCTTGACTATTTGTAGTATAGCACTCTGGTGTGATATATCCTCACAGGGAGCAACTTTAAGAGAGAACCTAGGAAGATGGAGGAAAGGGTATCATGTATATATATTTTTTCCTGCAAAAGCCTCTAACTCCGTAGTCTTAAAAACACAAGATAAAAAAGAGGGCACTCAAATCCCGCTTGTCTCATCTTCTAACATTAATGTTACAAAGTTTTGAGTGACACAATAAACGAACACAGATTTTAGTTTGTTTGCTATATACGGGACAGATTTGTGTGTAAAAATGTCAGAGGAAGTAAGAGAGAGAGATAATAGAATTTCAAAAGAAAACAGAAATCTGTATCTTTATCATCCCTTGGGCTTAGGTGATGTAAACTTATAAATTTTCCAGTCTATGGACTCCCATTTAAAATATTTCAATGTATATAAATCAGTTTTACTATTCATGACTTTACCGCTGAGTAAAAATATTTATTTGTTTTCTTGTGCTTAATCTTAAAGAAAGGTTTAAAATTTAGAATGGTTATTTTGTAAATTATTTTGTTTTCAAATTTTGGAGTTATATTAGAGACACGGAGCGAGGAAATAAGAGTTACATGAAATTTTACAACGTTAGCCTCTTTAGCTTGTAGACAGATCGCTTTGTTACGGCAACACAATTTTAAATTATAGGTTACCATATCTTCTGTGTAACTTTTGGTAAATCGAACAAATGTCTTTTTTTTTTTTAATTTTAAGTGTCTTACTCAAAAATCATCAGAAGGCATAAATATGCATGTTTTTATCGTTGAAAAAAAAAACAAAGAAAACAGTACACAAATAAAAGTGGACAAGGAGAAACAACAGAAATTTTAAAAGACATATCCAGTCAAATGTCTTAAATAGATCATTACTCCAAATCTGTCCTCAACATTGGGGGGGAGGGGGAGACTGGTAAGATTGTTTCCATAATCTTTTTTTTTTCTTTATAGCGTTGTTTAAAATATTTATGAAGTTGGAAAACAATGTTGTGGAAGATTAGGGGGGAAGAGTTCTCTTCAACATTAGAAGGCGGACAGATTTGAGGCTTATTCTCGGTAGGGGGAGATGAGACTCATATTACGGTAGATTAATCTGATTTCTAAGGCGAACCTCTTGTATATTATATATCAGGTGATGTAGATGAAGTATAGTATATATAAGTATTACAAATCAGTCCGTGAACACATTCTGAAGTCTGAATATATGCATATTCATAATTGGTATGTTTCTTCTTAGGCATCAACAATGATCCTCATCCACATTGTAGATGAAAATCACATTTCAAATCTGATTATTTGGGGGACAAACCACCCAGTTAGAAGATTGGGGAACATGTCCCACTCATCCCCCCAGAATTTGCGCCAGTGCTCCAAACACTATCTCTGTGGGCTTTATGCTTGGGTCTAAAGTTTTTAGCTAGACTCATACTTATGAGATGTTCATTTTAAAAAAATAAAGATTTTTACATAAGCTTATCAGTAAATATGTAACTATTAAATCTCATATCTATGCAAGGGCTTTCATACGATTAGTTCCAACAGTAGGAAGGGAGCTAGTAATATATGTACTGCACTACGATGCAGAAGTGGCTATTTCACGAACTTTACATTAAAATACACTCATGGTATTACTTCAGCCCCCCAAAAAAGTGAACTATCATGGAATGCATAAATAAAATTCTTTGTTACAAGATACAAATGTACAATGATACATGAAATACAAACAAAAAGAATTCTAAAATTCTACAATGTAATCTACTTTACATTTTGTGAGTTGTTTTTCATACATATATTTTTTAATTGAAAATTGAAAATTCATGATAAAATATTATTTGATTCTATGCTTGAATATGAGCTAAAAGATCAGTGATATCCCATTAAAAAAAGGAAGAGAAATGTTTTTGTACAGAGAGTACAAATGTATACTCTTAAACACTAGGAGGCTCAGAGTACTATAAAAGTTCAGTAAGACTAACGCATTAGTAATTGTCATATATGCAAAATCCGTTGAAATCAGAACACTTTGTGCTACACTCGAATAACTCTCCACAACTACCATAGTTTTACTACCTTTATTTACCTGCTGCTATTTTGAGTGGAAGGAGAAGGAAAATCTGAAGGTGGTTTCTTATACTACATGTTGATCATTTGCCTTTGACATTTCTTGCTTGACTGTTCTCCGACATTCTTATTAAACATTTTTTTAAAAATTATTTTTCCCTACTCTACCTGAATTAACATATTCCTATATGTCGATCCAGTAAGAATTTTCTGACGTTCCTGCTCCCTTAGATTTTGAAGGTTTACTCTGCTAAACTAACTTTAGGTTTATTTGAAAATTTCATAAACACAACCTTACTATTTAGAAATAGTAAACAATACTTTTGCGTTAGTTACTGAGAATTGGCTAGTGAAAAAATATATTGCAATGTACTACGTGCTGTGTTTATAAACATCACACATGCTCTTGTTTGTAAACAACAACCACATGTATTTTACGATGGAGTACTACGCTTTACGTTAGATTACTATAAGAAGCAGGCAACGCACCACAAGCACCATCTACAGTCACATGACGACAAAGGAACAGCAGCGCCACGGCCATCCGGAGAGCCTATATAACTAAGAGTATTCAACGGGCAATCACTAGTCTGCGATTGGTCACTCCTCCTCTAGCTTGCCTGGAGCTCTAGGGGAAGCCCAACCTAAAAGCTTCTAGTTTGCTGCGGAACTTTAGGTTTCCCTTCCTCCCTCCTTAGCTTGGACGGAGCTCTGTCGGGGATCCCAACCTCAGTTGCTTAGCCTGCTTCGGGGCTCTGTGACTCTTAACCCCTTCATGGTGTATGCTTGCTTCTGAGCATTGTGGTTTCCTTCTCCACTCTGCTTACTTTGTTCGGAGTTCTGTAGAGATCCTGCCCTAAGGCTGCAGTCTTGGGCTACATTTTCTCGCTCGCATTAGAGAAAATTATATTTCTGTATATATTGTTGCATTTTTATTAGATTTTGTTATAAACCGATAGTGAGAATCGATTCCGGACTTTAATTTTACTCTTTTCTGCTTCACGATGATACACCAGTTGTCCGTTTACATCAAAATACAGCCCCTCAATGAGTCGCCATCCAAATAAGTGATGGAATCCAATTCCAGTGATCAAAAAGAAGTGTGTCTCCCGCTAGACGACTCAGTAGATAATAATTTTCACGATGTTGTGTCAAAATCTATGATACGGAAATAACAGAGTACATAGAAACCACTTCAACACTATTCTATTACTTGAAATAAGCTGAAATATAGAACTCTGGTTATTAGACACATTTTTTTCAAATACCATCAACCACATTACATAACAATCATTGAGGCACATCTAAGATCAATCATTCAATGTTTGAAATATTTTTAAGTAATTGATAATTATCAACAATTTTATTTAATTTCTCCAACTTCTAACTGATATTCGGATGAAAAGGGCTTAATGATACAAAGGTAAGTAAAATTTGAGCTATCTCTAGCTTGATAAAATTACTATTCGGCAGTATTCTAGTAGCAGGATAAAGGAAGTTCCTTAAAATGCATTGAGTAGAAATAGTGTTGTTCCATAGGAGAAATGTAGTGTAGTTCCATTGAAATATTGAGTAGGAGTACAGTATTGTAATTACGTAGGCGTAGTATATGGTGAATACTCAATTAGCTGTCAAACAGATAATTAACGCCATTTACAGCATTTTGATATTAAATCGTTCCGTAATCTACGTCGAACTTATGTGTGAACTTAACCCTTTTAGGATTTTTGGTAACTTTTGTTACCATGGCGTAATATCGTCTTTGACCTCCTATTTAGATTCTATAACAGGTATTAAGTCCGGTTTTTTTTATTGGTCAAGTACAGGATGGACTAAAGAATACCCCAGATGCGTTTTGGAACCGGATGGTCAACTTGGCGGCGCCAAGTGAGGGCGGAGTGGAGTGAATTTTTATTTTTTTCTTAAGGCAAATTTAGAAAAAATTCACACCTTTAGTTTTCAAGATATCAAGTTGAAATTCGACACACAAATTTCGTGTACCTTTGGGTAATTCTAAATATTTTTCTGAGGTCCCTACGTGAAACCGGGGCCGGGTCCGAGGAGCACAAGTGTTTCGGGGTGGTGATTTTTTTAGAAAAAAATCCTGTTTTCCCGATTTTTCCAGTTTAGGTTAATGATGCGGACATGTAAGTGCTATAATTGGAAAGGACCCATTATACTGAAGAAAATGATGCTTCAATTACAACTCTAGGCCAAATAGTATTGACGCAGTAATTTTTTATAATATGTATATTTATGTGTATATATATATGTATATAGGACCTAAATTCAGACTTCGAACAATTTTTCCGGCGTTTATATTCAAAATACAAGATTAAAATTTTGCACACATATTATGTATATAACAGCATTTTTTTAAAGAAAATGTCAGATCTGTACGTCAACCCAGGCCTGGGTCAGAGGGGAAAATGTGTTTTGATGGGATTTTCAGAAAAATTAACGTTTTATCCCAATTTTTCCGGTGCAAGTGTATGACACGAACATGTGAGTGATAGCATTGGAAAGGGCTCGTTACGCTGAAGAAAATGGAGTTTGAACCATGACTCTAGGTCAAGTAATAATGACGCAGTACATTTTTGAAGTACTTTAATATATGTACGTATGAAAAAATGGCTCACCTTCAGATTTTCAAAAAGTTCTCCCGACCTCAGTTTTTAAGATACAAAATTGAAATTTTGCACACGTGTTACGAACATAATGTATTTTCTTAAAAGGAAAAAGATCTCTACGTGAACCCCCAGGCCCGGGAAAAAGGGGAGCAAAATTTTAAAAAAATATTATTTCGAAAAATATCTTTTTTTTTTCAATTTTCCCGTTTCTGGCGTAGAATACAGAGAAGTGAGGGATACTATTGTAAAGTATGCTCTATCCTTTAAAAAAAAAAAAAAGGAGGAGGTATGAACTATGATCCTACAATAAATAGTACAGAAGCATTAGCTGTTTGACCGAAAGTCTAAAATTTACTTCAAGAAGGTGAAATCCTAAAAGAGTTAATTACTATATCTATTCAAGATCCGGCAGAAAAATCTGGCTTCTTCAAAATTGAAATTGTGACCAGACTGATAATTTCACATACGGTTTTCTGTTTAAAAATTTAACTACAACTCAAATCATGTAGCTTACAATAATTAGTTAAAAAAACATACCACAATACCACACCTGTGCACAGTGGTCCACACACCCTCTAAACCTGCCCAAAACCTCAAAATTCGAAATTATCAGAAATATGAAAGACCTTACAGATTTTATAAGGAAATACGTAAGAAAATAGGTAGGTTTTTGTTCAGCTCGTAAGGGTTGGGCCTACAGTTAGTACCAATGTGCAAGATTAAAGTTGTGGAAGAAGGCTATTTATCCATCCCAGTAGCGGACGCAAAGTTAATGATGTAAAAACAAAATAATATTTCGTTGTGAGGCGCCAATAATGATTGTGTAGAATATCGTTATACATTTGTCGTTTGTGACACATACGTAGAACTCTAATCTGCTTTCATATACCAGTTAACATGTGGATAAATAAAATTAGATCGAAAACCAAAATTGGTATACTTGATATTGAATTTTTTCATGTAAAGTTTTATTTTGAGTCCAACCTAGTCCAGTTCTATTATGTGCTGGATGTGATAGTAGGGGATGTTATCTACTGGAGAAAAAGGCCGAGTCTTTCCCGCTTTTGCCCGATTTGGTTTGAAAGGCATATTTGTATGTGAGTAGGGTAATATTGTTGCGAGTAGTATTTAGGCTAAATACTGTTTTTCCTTGTCATTACAGGAATGTTATTCGAAACAACACGAAGGAAGCTTCTACAATTCCTGAAGAATGTAGAAGGAAACAAAGATACCAAAAGGCAACACCTGATTAGTTTCCTCGAGAAAGAAACGTCCACCAAATTGACTAGTACAATATAATACATAGCGCCGTGTAATTCGGTGGACGTTTCTTATAGAGTAGTAAAATTTAATCATATCAAAAATGAGACGCTGGTTGGCTGGTGATATTACGTCATCACATTTGCAGAGCGAGAGAAACTCACAGCCACAGACAGACGATGTTTGATGTTTGGAGAAGAAATAATGAAATTAATCACTGCATACCTTTTCTTTCTGGTTAATTAGTATTTTGGGCAACATTTTAGTGACGAGATCTTCTTTAAGCAAAAGTTGATTTTAGAATATTATCAATCCTATTCATGTACTTGATGAGAATGAACATCATAGTTATCATAGCAGCTAAATTAAGACCTTATGCGTACCGTCTTAGAATATCTTTCACTTATTTTTGCATTTTTTTACTGAACATTATCTTGTTGCCATTTATATAATTGAAAATCACCTAAAATCCTTTTATTTTTGTCAGCCATTTCTCTGATAGAGTGTGGAAACCAACAGCGGCGCCGATTTCTGTATAACTTGGGGTAGGGGGCTTCAAGCATATATATTTCATTGTCTATAATATTCAAACAATATAGTATATCCAACTTGTGAGGGTGCAAGCACACTTTTTCGGGACGGGCTCCCGTGGGTGTCCATGGAGACCACCACGTGACAGAAACTCTGAACAGCTCTCAGATACTTTATCTAATTGGGAGGAAATACAGCTCTCGGTAGTATCTACTAATGTGTCGTATTTTCTTCTCAGTGAGAGATGTGTCCAGCAAAATATGGAAATCTTTTCATTGGTTTGATATGTTGGAAACACAGTGAAAGTTGAAAGTGAAGTGATCATACCTTCGACACTAGAAATATACCATAACAAAGTACACCACAGTATGCGTCACTCTGAACATGAAGAATCATGAAGCTCTTCTAACACTCCGGAAGTCTTGCCGACGCAATCCGTTTCCAGTGTTATGAAGACTTATCTTTTACCTATATTTTACCCACTTTGAAATCAGAGCGTATCTGAGAATTCTATAGAGAACACTACTGGGAATTATGCGTACACTGTAGAGAATTCCGTTACACACCCATTGCACATTGATGAAATATGGATTTTTCAATCGCGTATGAGTAACTTCTTTTATATTGATATGGACTCTGCTAAATGGTTTCTCGAATTCAAAAAAGTGCGTGTTGAAATTTAGCTCTTGAATGATTTGGTATATCCCTTGTTCTAAAATTATGTACTTTTTCCCACAGGTCCATAGGAACTATTTCTCATATTTTGAAGTGAGAAATCACCTCTTGTAGTTTGTCAGTATAGTTTATTAACATTCTGTGTGTATATATAGATCGAATTGAGAACCTGCTGTTTTGAAGTCGGTAAAAAATATTAGGTTTCTCAACTTTTCTACATATATCCAGATGCCAGTGAGGAAAGCCACCATCTAAGTGTAACCGAAATTCTCATAAAAAACTACCGTGAACATTGCATTTTATAAAACATAACGGATGTAATACCATTAGATCTGTCATGTATTTATTTAAGGGACTTGATCACTTATCTCTACTCCACTCCAAAGTGGATATTAATTTAATTTAAAGAAAACAATAATCAAAGTTAAAAAAAGATGATACTTCATTTCATATCCACGCCAAGAGAATGTAATTATAAAATATAAGAAAGTAGTGCAGGCAAATAGATAAACAAGGCACTAAAAATACAAATAGATAAACAAAATACGCACTATCTTTAGATTATGTTTCAACTATAATATACTGTTATTACTAGAGACCGGATGTTTAGGCACTAAAAACCTGAAAAATAGCAGGCAAATAGGCACTTAAAATTTAAAAAATAGGCAGTAAAATAGGCACTAAAATGTAACTCGAAATAATGAAGATAAATACTCAATACCATTAAAAAATAGATTCAAGTCATAGAGAATGTTCAAAGAATACATAAGAAACATACTTGTTTGTTAAATAATATCTTTTTTTTACTGTATATACAAAAACGAGGCATGTTATGCATTGCATATACTGGGTGAATCTGAAAGATGTGCACATACTTTGGGAGGTGATTCGTGACATGAAAAGAAGACAAAAAGTGCTGTTGCATGTTGTCGAATTCTGCGTCGTGTTCGAGTGACAGGGGTGTCAAATTGGAATCGAAATCGAATCCTGACAATTGAAACGGGACATAAAGGTGCGCACATACTTCAGATGATGATTCGTGAAATTCAAGAGGACTTTTATCTTCTTTTTATGTCACGAATCACCTCCCGAAGTATGTGAACATCTTTGAAGTTCATCCTGTATATATATTGTAACGTACCACAAGCTTGTGTTTAGAAACACATAATATAAGTAAATATGTGTGTATTATGTTACGTAAATTATATATTTTCCCAATGAAGGCTTATTTTGAAGAAAATACATAGAATAGGCAATATTAGGCACTAAAGCAATTATTTAGGCAGTAAAGGTCGAAGTAGGCAAAATAGGCAAAATAAATTTGGCTTAAATCGAAACTATAACCCCCATAAAAACTTTAAAACATTATTTTTGATCATATCTTTAATATTAAAGAATAGGCATTTTGCCTAACATCCGGTCTCTAGTTATTACATTTGGATGTGAATCTTGAAAAACTATACTACTTCTATTTTAGTCATGTATATAAGGCGTAGTAATTATGATAGTTACAAAAATAAATATTTAGCTATTCCTTTACCTATGTATAGATGGTCTGCATCAAATTTGGAAGCACATCCACATAAACATGGAGAGGTTGCGGACTTAGTATTTCTCACAAATTAACTCGAGTTACTTTTGTTAAGAAAGTTTTCCATCCTGTCTTACATTTTCTTGGCCTCACTGATAACAAAATAATTCTTAAAAGCCAGCTGAGTCTTCCGAATGGCTTTCCCCTTCGGATCACCTATCGCTGCTTATGACATACCGTTATTTTGTAACAAATAGGAAAAATTTGTGGTCCGCTGAAACACGTAATGAAACAATGAATTAATAATTAGAAAAACGCAAACTACTTAAAAAAAACTGATAAAATTGACATGACCCCATTGCAAAGTTAAGCTATATCATAACTTAAGAGACTACTACACAGTCAAAACCTTTCACTAACGAGTAGTTTATCAAACAGTGGATGGTGTTAGAAATTGAAATTCTTTGTCCACGAAAATTGTTTTTTAAAACAGATTTATCCGATATTACTATGGCAAGAAGAATAGACGATCTGGCATGAGATAGAAAATACATTGAATGAGCATACTTTTCAATTTGTTTATTACTCATTGGCTATTGATAAAAATTGTGATATATTTGATATTGCGCAGTAACCCAAATTTTAAGGAACTTTCAAAAAACCTAGCTTTTGAGAAGAACTGGTAGCTCTTTTTGTGTTAAAAGGTACCACGAAAGGTAATGTGATCTCAAATGCTGTGTTGTCATTCTTGGAGCGATACAACTTGAGTATAAAAATATCTACGGTGTTATCAATTACACAGTTCCTGTAACAACTGCCAAGAATGAAGGTTTTGTTACATAATTGAGTAATGAGGCTAGTGCACTTGGAACAAATAGATGATACCCTATCACTGGGTTCTCTGCTAGGAAAATTTGTGTGTCAAAGATGTGCAGTATGTGTCAAAGACATGAATGGCATTAAAATTGTGAACTTCATAAGATTCCGAGGACTGAACAACAGATAGTTCCAAGTCATTCTTAGTGATATGAAGGCAGAATATGGTAACATGCTCTCCTTTACGGAAATTTGCTGTCTTACTGCAGGCAAATTCCTTGAAAGAACTTTTGACCTTAAGGATGAAATAAGTGAATTCGTGGCTACTAAAAGTGGTGGAATTGAACAGTTCAGTAATCTGGAGTGGATGTGGTTGATTTTGCTTATCCCTTGAACATTACAATGTACTTCAATGATTTGAATATCAAACTCCAAGGGTAGAACAATTGGGGAACCTGTCACTATGATCATGTCAAAGCTTTCGAACCCAAACTACACTTGTAGGAGAATCAGCTTAGAAATGGTGATCTCACGCCCTTAGACAGTTCAAGATAATGAAAAGTATGCTGAATGTGTCTCAGCGCTAAGGTCCAAATTCGCCATAAGATAGATATCTTCGGTCATATAGACCTACCAAAAAGTTTCAAATGCTCTCCAGGTCTTTTACTGAAGATGTCAAAGATGCCGCAGGAAACATGTAAATGAAACTTATTGAATTGCAATGTAATACTGAACTCAAAAGAAAATATAATACTGTAGATATGACAGAATTCTACTGTAAATAATGTAAATGAAACCGAACTCCCTGTTTTGTATACAATCATTCCGTTTATTGCATCAGTATTCGGTACTACACATGAATTGTGCAGCTCTTTTCCAAAATGAAGAATATAAAATCGAAGTTAAGTAATCAACTGACTGATACACATCTTGAAAACTGTCACTGAATAACATCATCCAATTTCAAAGCAAGTATTGACATGACAGTGAAGAAAATGCAGTCACAGTGTTCTCATCGAAAGTGAGAATGACATTTGTTTTTGTGCGTGTGGAAAGATAATTTTTAATTTTAAGGCAGTAGTGACATAAAAAATCTTTTATTATATTTATTTCTTGCGAAAATTTATTATACATGTTACGATAAATGTTAATGTGATAACGTTAGTTAAGAATCAATATTGGTGTTTTTCAACAACAAGAATACATTTACAATTTGTATTTGAACCTTTTGAATAACAAAGGTTATCGAAGTGCCCAATATTCTGCAAAATGTAACTTTCTTTTTGTTAACATGTAATTTAATCTGAGAGACGATCACAAAATGTGTATGTACTGAACTATTATGTTATACTGCAACTTCCTGTATGGAACTGACCGGAACTGTATGGCTCGCCAGCCTCTTATGGAATGTGAAAGTTGCCCAATAAAGGACAAACCTTAGAGATCACTGCACTAGAGCTCAGCAGATTTAATTATGATGAAGTTGATGATACATTAAGGCCTCAACAGATTTGTTCTATACTGAGGATGATGACATATTAAAAGCTATTAGAACTAAATATACAAAATAAAGCACAGAGAAGTGTGACATCTTTGGGTCTTTGAAACTTTTCTCACAATAGACGAATGAATGAAAAGAGTCTAGTATCTGGATTCCAACATTAGGTTTTTATCTGTATTTCTTTACCCTTCTTGAAATCTTTTTTTTTAAGCCAAGTTCACCCCTTTTTCTTCCCGTACTACGTCGATCCGTGTCAGGACCAACTGAGGAAACTAATTAACCAAATGAGAGGCACCAAAAAAAGAGAAAGAAGAAAAGTAACAGAAACTGGTTGCAAAAAAAAGTTGAAAGGAGTTTCACAAAAATTAGATGCAATGGGGATGAAGAACTTTTCATTTCCATCTAGTAACATCACCTTCCTACCCTTTCGAAAAAAAAAAAAAACTCGTTTTGCTTTTGGGCAAGGGGGTGTGAGATACCTCCCTTCCTCTTAGATATATGTGTGTATATGTGTGTGTGTGTGTGTGTGCATCTTCGTGCTTCACTTCTCTTGCTCGCATTTCTAACTTAGGAAACACTCGAGAGGCGCAAATTTTTCCAGATTGTTAATGAATTTAGCTACTGGATTGCCTCGTTTCTCCTTCCATTTCTCCAAGTCCAAATTAGTCCTCTCTCTCCCCCCAACCCACTCTCTTTCTATGTCTCTCTCTCTCTCTCTCTCTCTCTCTCTCTATGCCTTGTACACTCCCTTCTGCACAGCTTACACCCGCCCTTGCCTTGCCTGCCTTGGAAGATCCAACCCTAGGGAACGAACTTTGCGTCGTCGACAATTTCAGACTTATTTTACATTCATATATATCTACATATCGTGCAAATTAACATGGCATTTTCTCCAACATTATTCCAGTTTACGTTTTAATGCATTAACAAGGCTTATCATCCTACTCTACTTTTTCTTTATCCTTCTCTTCTGCTATATACTCTTTTATTATTTTTTCCCGGAGACCATACCATCCTCCTAGGTTCTTCTTCTTCTTCTTCTTCTTCCTTGAAGCGCAAAGCTAAAGATAGAGTAGGTAGTCAGGCAGGCAAGAGAGGAGAAGTAAATAGACACGGCGTAAACTTTTTGGTCCGCTTTCGCAAGCGAAATAGCCCTTTCGCTTCACTATACGTGCTGGAATGATGAATTTATAATGAAACCAGGGGTTTATCCTATTTAACACATAACGTACTTACACACACACACTGTCTCTCTCTGTCTCACGCACACATATACAGATACATACGTTTGTATAAATATATACAGATAGATGAGAGACGACGAAGAGAGGGGCTAACATGGGACTAAGTCACTGATGTAGAAGTGTCCTTGGGAGCGCAAACTACTTCGGAGGACAACGTCGGTGCACTAGCCTTACTAGCTAGCTTAGATGTCCTCTCTCTTGCCTTTTGGACGACGACGTCTCTTAGGGACACTCGTTAATAAAGGGAAACAAGTAAAGGGCTAATGTGCTCAACGCAACTGGCCGCTCACTCGCGCTCTTCGTGTTTCCAAAAACTCAAGTCCCTTAGCCGTGGAAAGAGGAGGAGATTCGTACTCGCTCGCTCTTGCTGTTGCTGTGTGTATTACTTTTTGAGTACCGAGAAAACACCAGAAGAACTGACACGTGCATATTAGGACCCACAGCGATATAAGATTCCCAAAGCAACCGTAAACCTTTTCTCAGATGCAATTGTCACGTTGCTACTCCCTTTGCACAAACACATATACACATAT
This sequence comes from Thermobia domestica, assembly GCF_964235325.1. Lineage (NCBI taxonomy): Eukaryota > Metazoa > Arthropoda > Insecta > Zygentoma > Lepismatidae > Thermobia > Thermobia domestica. The sequence goes on along the minus strand of NC_137454.1, from coordinate 170,901,473 downwards.
ATAAATATACACACACTGCACTCAGTATTTATTATTCCTACTCCCATGACATATATTTCTCTTCCGTCTTATGCTAACTCCCTCCCCTTCCCTCGTTTACTTTAAACCATTCTTCTAGTTTTTTCTTTCCTTTTTTTCTTGCGACAACAACGACTACTATAACACCATCTACACAATCTTGCACGTCTAAAGTTTACTCTATATTTCAAATTCCCCCATCTTACCCTAAGTCATGGATATTTCATTTTAAGCGTTCTTTCTTGAGAAAGAAAAGGGTCTTATACATATAAAAAGAAAGAAAGAATAGCATTCGCATTTATGCGACCCTTTCATATTGTTGTTTCAGATGTTACTTTCCCTCTTCTTAACACTGTTTGAGTCAATTGTTTTCTATAAAAGTAGAAGGTCCCTTGGGTGTTATTTCATACTTAAAACACTTATATCATGCTCTTCCTTCGTGTAAATATGATATTTGCCTTTTTCCTCCTTTTCTATCTCTACATTTCTTCATTCACAAACACATACACATACAGTGATAATTTCAGGGGCTGGCCCGGAGGCAACGTCCCCCCAGTGGGGCGAAATTCCCCCCCGACGCAAATCTCGAATTGTGTTCAGCAAAGGTTACCAATATTTTGCCAGCGAAACTTTTACCCATATATGGTAAAATCCTGTCCCTGCAGGAGAAAAGCATCTGAAATCATCACTGTTCACGCGTAATACATATAGCATATTGGGTTGGCTTGTAAGTTTTTGCGATTTTTTAAAGTGAAAATTATGCATGAAAAGTAAAATGTTGTGGCAATGCGTGTTACGTTTTTCAATAGGACATGTGCTCTACAAAATGGTATTTTCAGATTGTTTATGCTGATATACTTTCTGTTCTTTCAAGGTCATGAAAATGAAGTATAAAGCCGGCAGAAAAGGGCATTTTCGACACCTGCTGCTGCTTGGGTTTAATCGAGGTGACAAAGCCACAGAAGTTGTTCGAGAGATTTGTGAAGTTTATGACGGGGAATCACGGCTTTTGTCCACGTGTTAACTGATGACGAGCAAGCAAATCTGCTGCGATCGTGGCGCGTTGAGTTTTGTTGTTGTCAGTCAAAGCATGCGGGACCCATGCGCCAAACTTTTGGACCTTTTCCATCAAGTGAAGGTGACGCTCTATAGTACTGCAGGAGCACTCCATTATCTCTACCAATCCCCTTGTTGTTTGGGGTGGATCTTCATCAATAAGTTGATTCAGTCGTTACTCATCGAATTGAATGGAACGTCCGGTGTTATGCACGTCTTTGAGGTCGAAATTGCCGTTTTTGAATCTCTTAAACCAATATTTAGTCGTCCTAAGAGACATCATTTTTACGCAATAAACTTCACAAAGCCCTCGAACAACGACTCTGGCTTTGGCATCTCGATTAAACCCAAAAAGCACCAGCTGTCGAAAATGCTCTTTTCTGTCAACTTGACACTCTGACCTGAAAAGTAAAGAATGTATATCAGCATAAAAAATCTGAACACGCCAATTTGTAGAGCACATAATACCCTATAGAAAAACATAACACGCATTACCAAAATTTTTTCATGCAAAATTTTTACCGAAAAAAAACACCTATGGGCCAACCCAATAATACAAATTTCTTAAAAATGAATTATCAAAGATTTTAACTATCAATACTAAATTATTGTTTTAATATGTAAACATACAATGCATAATTATAATGGTTAAGTAAATAAAGTCTTGACAGTCTGAAAGGTACTGAAGGATGCTCTTGTGTTATTAATAAATCTTGTTTAAAAATTGTTTAGGTTTACTGACGTTTGCCGAGGAAAAATAACCCACAATACGACTACTAAGCCTATTTTTCGCAAGAATCCTAATATAACGTTTTCAAATCTTTAGCAGTTTATAGCAGTTACTTTGTATTTTTGATCATAAAGAATGTTATATACGGAACTGCAATCGCCTGACTATCAAATATCGAAAACAGTTATTATATTCCGAACTGAGATATTGAATTATTAATTATTCCCAACACTTGCACTAGTGATTCCGTCTCGCCACATCGTTTGAAAATGGTTGTCCTAGTATCTTAATCATGTTAGAATTAGATCTGGGTACAAAATATCACCTTACAGTATTACGATTTTCGGAAATGAACCCTTACACATATACCAATTAGTATTTGTTGATCTTTTAAAAAATATGTTCAAATTTTTTATCGGTTTCTAGTTGTGTTCAAGTGACTACTTGTGTAATGAAGCTAGTATTACCAACATTGTCTGTATGAAATGAATCCCTAGAAAATTCTTAACCCTTTAAGTGATAGTGATTATATTTCTAACCACCCGCTCTTTCATAAGTTTTCGCAAAAATTACAATTCAAAGTTATCCGTATTTATTTCTAAAATTGCGGAGAGATGCTGTTGTTACTATACCAGTCATCATGAATCAATTGCACGTTTCAATCAGTAACGTGATGGTGTTTTGTTCATAGTGGTTATTAAAGTGGCCACTATCCTATTAGAGTTCCTTCCCTTGTAATTTATCCCGCTCTCGGTTCAGATAGTTCGTATTTATAGTGCGGAAAAATGGTATATTTGAAACCTGTCATTGTAAAGACGCTTATCAAGGTTCTAGGACAAAAGTTGAACATACTATTGTTCTACTTGCAGGAAGAGAGGAACTAAGAGAAGAAAGTTTAAGGAAAGTGCTTTTTACACATTATTTTTGGTAAATACTAAAGATTATATATATATCTGCTACCTGTGAAAGCAATATCATTTGTGGAACCTACGTTTTAATTTTTAGAATGACAAATATATGCTTAACAAGATCTATGACGGATTTGTTACAACCAAGTAAGCGCTTTCGATATATTTCAAAGGAAACTCGCTGAGACAATAAAATTTGTTACAGTAGAAATCCAGATAAATGATTTTGCTTTCACCCATATCCAGCGTGTAATATATAATGTAATGCAGTAATGTTTTGATTGCAGATATCGTATAAAATTCATATTTTCTGAATTTGTTCCACGAATCGATTACCTCAGCTTGTTATTTTTTAACACATTTTTCTTATAGATGCAGGGGAGTAGCGATGGTGGGCTAGAAAGGAAGGTACGTAAAATTTCTTAGCCTCTACTAAAAATCTTATGCGTATAAGTAGGAGATAAAATACTACATCATGACCCGGTAACCTATAGTACAGAATAAGTTTATTGAATTTATTGCTTCTATTCAATCAAATCCGTAGAAAGGATGGTCTAGAGGGCCAAATCAGTCTAAAATTTCATCAGTTTCATCTAAAATTTACATTTGAATAGGCGATAAATCTTCTGACCTTCGCCTCTCTAAATCATATTTTTTTCTTGTTCTTATTTCTCTCTTCTTTTTGTTCATTTTCTCATTTCTTAGTTACTTCATAAGTTACACTTTGAAAAAAACGCGTTTGTTCATAACTAACTAAAGGAATGTTTATATAAATTGTGAGACCATAGTATACCGAGTTAAAAGAACTTTTAAAAATGCCAGTTTCTGTTTTAAATTATATCCATGTTACTTCGTAGAGAAAAATAAAACAGATTTAGACGAAATATCTGTAGTAAATTTCATTAAACAAAAAATATGAGAAAATGTGGTTAGTTAAGTAAGCAGTATACATTATGAACAGTAATATAAAATGCATGCCTAAATGAGGAAACAGGTTGATACAGAAGAAGGCAGAAAGATGTACAGAAAGTTGAATAGTGAGTTACAGAGAGAAACAGACAGAGCGAGGGAAGAGTTTTACAAAAGAAAATGCGAGGACATAGAAGAATTAGAAAGAGTTGGGAGGAAATGCGAGGAAATGTATAAGGAGGTGAAATCTATGGAATTTCGGAGGAAACAAGGGTGTATTACGATGGCAGTAGAAAATAAAAATGGGGAGGTAGTCAGCGTCAGAAATGAGGTAATAGAAAGATGGAAAGAATACGTGGAAGACTTATATGAGAGTAGGGAGAGACCGTGTAGCCTAAATTTTCAAGTAAAAAATGAAGTAGGTGAGGATGATAAACGATTCAGTATTCTTCGGGATGAGTTTGAAAAGGCTATATCCGAGATTAGGAATGGAAAGGCAACCGGGATAGATAATATACCAATCGAATTCATAAAAAATATAGGAGACAAGGGAAAGAAAGGATTGTTGCGACTATGCAATGAAATACATGAGACAGGGGAGTGGCCAAAAGACTTCCTGAAGACGATCATGAAAAGGATGGCTAAGAAATCGAACCCAAAGAGATGTGAGTATTATAGAACTATTAGCCTCATATCTCATGCAGCTAAAATTTTGCTCCGAATACTGAACAGAAGGTTATATGGAAGAACAAATGAAGAAGTTCGGGTCCAGAAGAGGTAAGGGCACAAGAGATGCTATTGGATTATTAAGGGCGATCGGTGAAATATTTATAGAAAAAGGGAAAGAGGTGTATGTTGTATTTATCGATATAGAAAAGGCTTTTGACTGTGTGGATTGGGAATTGTTGTTGGGAGTTCTAAAGAAGATAGGGTTGGAATGGAAAGATCGAAGACTCATAAGAAACTTATACATGAACCAACAAGTAAGTGTTAAGATAGGGGAAGAACTGACGGAAGAGAGTGCAATTGGAAGGGGAGTTCGACAAGGATGCTACCTCTCGCCAACACTATTTAATGTCTATCTAGAAGAAATAGTGAAAATGAGTTTACATGATGATGACGGCATTTCGGTAGGAGGTAGAATAATTAGAGCATAAGATTTGCAGATGATATGGCACTTGTTGCAGAATCTGAAAAGGAAATCAATAAAATGTTAGAAAACCTGCGGATGGGCTTTGAAGAATATGAGATGAAAATAAATGTTAGAAATACAAAAACCATGGTGATTGGAACGAAGAGGTCTGTGTCAAATATAAAAGTAGGAGGGGAGCAAATAGAACAAGTGAATTGTTTTCGATATCTGGGTAGTATTTTAGTAATGACATGAAATGAGAACGTGAAATAAAAGCAAGGATAGGAATGGCGAAAGAAGCCTTTAGGAGGAAGAAAAAAAGTCTGTTTTGTGGGACCTTGAATAGAGAGTTGAGAAAAAGACTCATAAAATGCTTCGTGTGGAGTTTTGTAGTGTATGGAACGGAAACGTGAACATTACGTAAAAGTAATGAAAAACGACTGGAAGCCTTCGAAATATTTGTATGGAGAAGGATGGAAAGAATTAGTTGGGTCGAGCGGAAAACGAATGAGTGGGTGTTAGAAATGGTGGGGGAGAAAAGAACACTTTTAGATATTGTTAAGAAGAGCAAGTGAAATTGGTTGGGACATTGCCTAAGAAAACATTGTATGATGAGGGACGTGATAGAGGGTATGGTGGCGGGAAAGAAAGGAAGAGGGCGGAGGGGACTACAATTAATGGATGACATAAAAACAGAAAGATCATACGTGAAAACGAAGAGGTTAGCGGAGGACCGTGGAGCATGGAAGCTTCTTACCTGCTGCAGGTGACCTGCCAGTAAGGGCAGAATACCTATGATGATGATGATGAATAAATGGATATGGTTGCTTAAATAACTATCCGTTTTTTTTTCCTCCAGCGCACATAATACCTATCACCCAGGAAAAGTAACACTTTAAAATATCATGTTATGACACGAAGAAACTAAATACGGCGAGAAGTTTGTGTTGGAACTTAAAGGGAATTTTGTCGCTTAAAGGGTTTTAATAGTTCTTTTCACTTCAGCTAATCAATTTCCAGATTTCTATATACTCTTTTCTCAACAATAATTGAAACTGACCACTCTACCCTTACTGTTCTGGTTTAGTGATTCAATCCCAGGAAGAACTCTCAGACATCGCCGTTATTCTTTCCTAAAATTGAAGAGTTTAGTGAAGCAATTTCCAAAAATTAAAGCGTTGCAACTAAAATATGTGCTTTATATAAAAGTAAAAAAAATGGATAGCGCTAGTTCAACTTGGGATTTTGGAGTAAATTGTAAAAAGGTAATGGCAAAATCAACTTCTTGATATCGATGGTGTTTTGTAAAAAGGGTTCCTCCATCATAAGTCAACTTTTTTAGACGGACGAGAAAAAGTATTTAAAACTCTCATTTACTTATTTAACCAACTTTCTATACATCAATATTTACAGAAATGTCATTCAAACGTAGTATAAACACACGCTACAAGAATGACATACAAAACATATAAATAATTGTCGATATGTAGTACCATAAATCGGTAACGCCCTTTTTACAATACACAATGTCTATACAATATATGTTTATCTGGATTTTGTTGTCGATAACGCCTATTATAATTATGCAAGTCAGGTTTATGAAAGGCAAATATTTTTGTGATATTACATGCTCCATTTATCCATTAATACCAATATTACAGCATTGTGAAAAAATAATCTTTTTAACAAGCAAAAGACTTAGGAGCTAGACTTTACATTGAGTATTACCTCAGTCCACAAATAAAAGGTAGTGATGCAATAAATGCAATTACCAACTAACTAGCTCTATGGTCTATGGAACCCGTAGGTTCAATGCCGCGTTCACGGAAACTCTCCATTGACTCTCTTCCTAGCCAACTGGATCCAGTTTCTCCTTTGCATTCTTCTTTCTGTGAGGTCCATCTCAATATTATACTCTCACCTGCACCTAGGTTTTCCTAATGGTCGTTTCTCAATTGGACTTATAGTTAAAATTTTGAAAGATTTCCTATTTTCTTCCATTCTGGCTACATGACCTGCGCACTTGAGACTCCTAGACTTACAATCATAATTATTGTCCATCGAAAAACTGAAATCTTCTTCTTCTCTTAGTAATATTTACTTATCATATCACTCTTCGGCAAAGTATCTCTAACTGTTGACTTATCCGGCAAGCCTAGATACTCGGAATGACACGTTGTTTCTATAATTCCTCTTGTACACAGATCTTTTAGAACTCTATATTTCTGTATGGAAATCGTCAATCTGCATACATGTAGTTCTGTTAGACTTGTTTGCGGAGAAGACAGTCTAGAGTGTGTTTGGGATTTACCTAAAATGAGTGTGTGCTCTTGTAAATTAGGGACATTGTTTTGTCACACTTCTTATTTTGGCAAAATTTAATTTTGAGCCATCTTCATAGAGAATAGTTGATTTTTGGAGAATGCTTTGCTTAATACAGTCCCAAGCAATGAAGTCTTTGTGAGTATTGACTTCAACAGTATAAGACCCACGTACTACTCTTGCTTTTTCTATACAAGTTGGCCATTCAGGATAAGCGCACACAACTTATTTCTCACCTAATTTTCAATTTTGGAGTATACAGAATCCACAGGCATGTACAAGTGTGAGCAAAATAAATGACTCGTCTCTTTAATCTGACGTCTTTCTGAAATATCTTCGTTTTCTTTGGACTTATGTTCGAAACTTTGGAAGGTTTCAAGGGCAGGAAAGGTTAATGATAAACACGTTTTCAGTGTTTATGTTCAATATTATTTTAAAATAAAGAAATTAGAAGTAAAAAAACTTAATTTGACCGAAAACATAAAAATTACAAATTCTGTTGAAAAGAATATTTTTCTAGACCGTGAGGGATTATGTAGTTCAACGTAGAACTGAGACCTCTACGGCACTGACAGTGAAAACAATGTGGATTCATATCTGGAAACAAAACATTTAATCAAATATTTCTAACATTTCTTATATCCATGCAGACTTAAGAAATTCAGATATAATATGCAGACTCCATATAAATAAAGAAAACAGTGGAAATTATCTATCAGAAGATACGAATTGGAACACGATCATACTGAAAATTATGTCTTGTAGTAAAACAGATCTATAACAGACTTTTCACGTAATGAACCAAAAAAGTTAATTTTCCGAGATAGTGAAGGAAATGAATTGGAAATTTTATGGAATAATCTACGACTTTTAAATGGAACGTTTCTTTAAAAATATTTCCACATAAACTGCAAAAATATATATTTAGTCGCATGTTTTCAAGTTTAAACTTACCTCCCTGACTATAAGGGACTAATAAATGTTCCTGCGTTAACATTGTAGATCATTTCGGGCACTTTAGAAGACATGTGTTTTATTTCTCTGTCACAAAAAAAAAATAAAAATAAAAAAAAATAAAAAAATTAAAATGAGAGAGCTGTTTGATTTTATTGTGTGAAGAATGCATCCGTAACACGTGTATAATGAAATATCGTTCTCGTCTGGTTTTGATTTTAAAATCTAAATTCTTTAAAACTTGTTACATCTATTTCGAATTTCAGTAGCTCAAAAATAATCAGAAAACTAATGTTAATAACGTACATTAGCGCACATTAGGTTATGCAAATGGATACTTTTACAACTGCCGTTGTTTCACATTTAGTTTGAACGTTTACATTGTGCAGGTGGAAAACTGAGTACACTGTTATCCTCAAATAGTGCAAGGTTTAAAGTTTCCATGGATTCTCTTCTTGGCATCGGTCTTCAAATAAATATAGTTTGATGCTATGTCAATGTTTGTTCCTTCTTTCGTCCAATACATTCGCCAGAAAGCACCTTTTACCTGCACTATCAATCGCATCGGGAAAGATGGAGGAAAATCGAAAACCTTTATTTGATGACGAAGTTATTTGTTGAAAGTTGTTTGTAAATTTTATTATTTGCTTCTCTGAAAAGAGAGAAATTTGAATTACAACCAACGAATGCGAGCGAAGGGGGGGGGAGGGGGAAGCATTTATATGTTCTAATTGTTTCAATATCTGAAGAATGGTCTATATGCAATCTTCTTCGGCAGTCATACCAGACATTAACATAAATATATGATCTGCCACATGACTGATCAACAGTACAAGAAGATTCGTATCTTCTCTAGAAAGTACAATGAACTTATTGCTGTTACTTCAATGGATTTTGCCCACAACGGAGGTAGGCTATCTGCATCAACAACTACTTGGTACACATAGCATCCAAGAACTTTTTCAGTGGACGTTCCGGAAGAGGTAAGCGGGTCATATCCTTTACGTTGGGCCCTTCTTCGTAGTCATCAAATACTATGTGGCACCTTTCATAGAGCTCCACTGTGTACGTCACATATTGCGATAATATGTTGCTGTAGGTTGCATTGACCAATAAATGTGCAAAAAATGGCCACCTTAACTGTGCTGTATTTGTTGAAAAATATAAGATGTTTCTTGTTACAGAAAAATAATTTCATAATATATTAACGATAAGATGATTTATTGTCCTTTTAGTTGAGGTTGTTAACCGTTATGGTGATTGTGCTGCCAATTCATAAGACAAAAGATTTCACAAGTCTTCATCACTACATACAATGCACAGTATTTTGAAAAAAAAAATGTTCACGGTAGCCAAAGATCTCATCATGTTCTTGCATCGCAAATGAACTTCACTGAGAAGCTTACCAACAATGTGCTTGAGAGAAGCAACCACAATTTGTAACGCTCGATAACGATTTAGGGAGTTGTCACCAATAATTTCGCTCATGGGCGTCTCTGGCACGTTAAAATTGGGGGGGGGGGGCGGGGACGCCTAGAATGCTAGTAGACCCCAACTAAATTTACGTCAAAATGTATACTATCTACCTTTTTGTTCTTCATTTCGCTGTATGTTTTTGAATTTGTCCAATGAACCATCCTCGTTTACTTCGTTTTCCGTTTTGATATCTAAAATGTACGGTTTATTCTTGCTGTCATCCGACTCTAATGTGTTTTTTCCATCTTCCTCAAACTCAATTCGCTCATTAAACACTCATTTCTATCTTTAGTTTCTATATTGTCATAGTAGTTGTCCCTTGCTACCCTTCTACAGTATTCGCATGAAATTTACCCTTATATATAATATTCAAATTTCCCTATCTTTTTAAATTCATCTTGTGACTTTCGTTTCTATTGTATACTTCCCTGTCCATATAGATTCCCCTTCTTAATTCGCAGGTATACACCCTTTCCTTCTCTTCTTCAGTCTTCCTTCGTCATGGAAACCAATTGTTGCTGGGTAAGCAACGAAAAAATAGTGCGCCTGCAGACGAGACTACTTTGACTAACCAAGAAATGTATTTTTTTTTAAATATCTTTCTTTGAAAGTGACACACGTCGGGCGGACATTTTAATCACATTAACCTAATTGTTTAAGAACAGACATAACTTTAATTTGTTCTGTATATGTTTTTACTTCTTCCATATAGATCTAAATACTTTCAGCATTGCTTCACTTATCTCGTACTCAAAATATTTGAGGGAGACTCGTCTCCCCTGTCCCCCCAGCAGAGACGCCAGTGATTTCGCTGAAAGGACATACAGAATCAATTGATGTTTTCTGGAAAAGATCGTTGACACGAAGTAACTTTACATCTGCACATGCTGTGTGTATCTGTTAAGTCTTGCAACTGTTTTGACGATCTTGGATTGATGTGTTGTCTGTATATTTTAAACTCTGGGGACATCTTCAATAACGCCTAGTACTCTTGATTTTACTGGCATTATATACACCCTCCTTTGTATTTATCGTGTATAATTCTTCTTCTGTTTATTCCAGAAAAGGAAAAAAGATAACTTACAAACTATTTTCAACATATGAGCTTCGTCATCATTGAGCTGGATGTCTTCAATCCACATCTTCCCCAACGATTGATATTGCGATCACAAATTATTCCTGACTAGGTATTGGATAAAAGAACAGACAAACGTTGACATTAGAAGATCTATTTGAAGACTGTTGGCAAGAAGAAAATCGATGTAAATTTATATCTTGCAGTACTTTCTCCAACCTCAGGTGCTTCATGTCAGCATTTATTGTATGTATACTCTTTTTTTATTGATGAAATTTAAGTCTATTTTCAGCGCCGAAGCTAAGAAGTAGACCTACAGTTTAAAATGGAATCCAAACCACCGTAATGCTCTCCCAAAGGGAATCAAACACGGTATTAAGTGTATTAAAGGCGCACGCACTAAGCACAGGAAAAACAGGAAGGTATCATCGTGTGTATATTTACAGGTACAGCGGAGAATTAAAAAAATACCACCAACAAAATAGGATCAGGAACTTCAAAACAACGAACTTATACCAGTTATAATATTTGAAGTGGCTGTTCCGGAAAGCCTTATGAAGATAGTGATGTGTAATTGTAAAATGCCGAGTTAAAGAAGATGTTAATATTAAAGAAATGGACTTGAATTTCATCTATGTGTGGTCTGTGTGTATAATAATAGCCCAATGACGATTGAAGAAATAAGATCTTCACCTGAACATCGTAAATGCCGGAATTAAATGTTAAACAATGACAATTATTGCACTGGTAGTCATAGACCAAGTGTGTTGTGAGTGAAAATACGGAAATAAAATGACAAGAGAATAAAATTGTTGGAAATAGGTTGTTTCAATCTAAAATGGTTGACTTGTTAAATGTACCAGTCATTTGGGTTCCACTGATAAGGCGTCCATTTTAAAATTAAAATACAATGTAGCCTGTTCAGTAGGGTGTTCCCGTTAGCCCTCACCATTACACCAATACAGCATTGTTGGAAAACGGATTCAGGGTGTTCTAGGTTCCATCACACAACAATGTCCACATTTCCCGCTTCATTTTTGCATTCCCTTACGTTTCGTTGGAACAGCCCATGAACTGGAAACCTTGCTTTTTCATTCGACATGGGTCGCTTTACCAATGGATCCCAAAGGACTGGTGCTACTGCAAAAGATCAACTATTTTAGATTGAAAACCAGATTCTTTCAACAAATTCCCTCTCTTTCTATTTTTTCCTGTCCTTACTCATAGCGACTTTTCATACACCCGGTAGATATAGTCAATATTTAATACAATTACCTTATCTGCACTAATTTTCATTATTATCAGTTTTAAGTGTTTTCTAAATATTTTTGATTCACTGAAATTCAAAACAGTTGTAAAAAGTTTAAAAGAACTTGGATTTTAGAACCTAAACCAGATGAGACTCATACCTCCTTAAGCTCTCATTACGGACCGCATCCTCCACAAGATAAAATCAAATAGCTTTCTTATTTTTTGTAATAGAGGAAAGCTAATGGATTACTTATTACACATGGAGAGTTATTAACTCACGAACATGGTCACTTTTATTTTTATAATTATTGATTTTTGTATATCTCCCCATCCCCTACGTAATTCCGTCAAATTGAAATGGTAAAATCCATAACTATGTTGAAAATTTGATCGAGATTGGTCGTTTGGTTCAAGAGTTATTAAGTTTTATTTATTTTTATAATTCCCCCTTCTCCTCCAACCCTAAGGTCTACCGTCAAAGTGAATAGCTAAAAATATTCCCAGGCCAGAACTGCATCTACGTCAAAAATTTGACCGAGATCGGTCGGGTGGCTCAAGAGAATAAAAATCGCAAACTGCAACTGATGAGTCATAGTCACTTCCAATTTGGATCTGAAGTATTTTGTTCAGACACCGCTATTAATATATAGATTTTATATCACTGTAGATTTTTATTGTTTGTTGTTTAATGTTGTTTTGATAGTGTGCATCTGGCTACACTATTTCAATAACCGCGTGGTTTGATTGTGTCTGATAGGTTCTTGGAGATAGTGTGTTGGCGCCTAAAAATCTCATAGTACAGAATATTCTTCACAAAAGAATTCGTGAGGCCTGTATATTTAGGTTAATAAAAGTACAGAGTTCTAACAGTTAATAAATAACTAAATAGATTACAAAAGTGTAAAACTTAACACAAAAATGTCAGAATGTAAATAGTAGAATATTAATTTTAAAAGACAACAATTTGCGTTCCTTTCATGCTCACAACCTAATATGTATACAAGAAAAAGAACACACATTCAAATTAAAATAATAATGTAGTCTATCGTTTCTCTCATATCAGAGAATTTTGTATATAACATTACGTTACTGCCCACTAAAAGGTTGCAGTGTTCAACTATCCACCATATGGATCAGATTTGTATCAATGAAACAAATGAAATTTCAAATTTTCCCACGATTATACCCTTTGGACTAAAGGAAATGCATGATTAAGACATGGAATGATTATGAATAAATTGGTGGAATGACAGTGTGTCAGGAAATGGCAAACTACGGGGGAACCCATGGTCACAGTGTTGTCCAACACAAACTAATACGGTCTGGAATCGAATCAGGAACCCTTCGAACCAGATGGGAATGTGCTAGCCCTGAGCCACCGTACCTTAGCATGGGTTATCAACCTCTTCCATTCGCATACCACCATAAATCATACGTGTCATCCTGCAGCGGCTTGTGTACCACCAACGGTACATGTACTACAGGTTGAGAAATCATTATTTAGGGTATTACATTTTATTTCAAGAACGAAATTAATCCCATTTAAAGAGTACTTTATATACACATACATGTTGCAACCTTAGAATATCTAAGATCCCTAAGCTTTAAATTTGCTTGAATGATTTCAAAAGTTCATTAGTGTTCGGAAAGGAACTGTTTGGAAGCCACCAAAGTGTTCTATTTTTGTTCTTATTATTCCGAAATTACTAAAGCTATCTTTATTTTCCGATCATTCAACGAACTTTGTGGACACACTTTAAAATCTTGAATGTAAATTTTTAAAACTCCAGTGATTTTCTCAGAACGGAAAAGAGGATTACTACTTTCCATTCTTAAGTTCTTCAATACTTTGACATTGGTTGCCCATTGTGTACGCATGTTCGTAATGTATAATACCATGTTTCTCTCTCTCTCTCTCTCATCTACCTGTTCACAACGATAGATGGAGAGACGAGAAGAGAGAGAGCTCGTAATTCAAAATATATACTTTTTATCATTGTACATAGTATAATCTGAAAATGAAGGATCATATTATGTTCTCGTTTGCGACACCAAGTGTTAATTTAATGGATGTTTGATTGATGGGTCAATGCGGTGCTTTAGCAGCCAGAATGGTAGTGATTATTGCCACAGAGGTAGCATATTTAGGCCTTGTGGCTCTATGAATAATGGAGCCGATTCCACTGAGAGTTGAACATTTATGGTCTACACAACGCATTAGATGCACAATTGTTTCATAATCCGTTCCATTGGGCGTGAATATGTGTTTGCATGTGTGTCATTGAGTGTGTTTGTGAGTATTCGAGTGTTTGCTCCATACATATATACACACACATGCACACATTCAGAAAACTAGTAAAACGATAATTTCATGTTTAGGTTTCATCCACAAATTAACAACTTATACAATGCATGATTTTTCTTTCTACAACAACAACAAGTGAGCAAGGAAAAACCTTCTCACACAGTCAATATCACATTTTATGTTGGTTTTTCTAGTTTCAATAGTACAATCGTAAATTTTTAACCTTTCCAATAGCTCTAAACTCGCAAATGTATGTACCATAAGTCGGTTCGTTTGAATAAAGTATTGAAGGAGATTGTGAATGTCATTAGTTTGCTGCGACCTCACCTACTGATAAAGATAGCGCCAAATTTAGTAATAGGAATTTAGCAAGCGAGTCTGAGGTGGTAAAAACAACCTAAAGAACTGTACCTGTCGTGGTAAAAACAACCTGTCGTGCACCAACACTGATTGAGAATATAAGAATGCAGCGCTGCTACCCTCCAGCAGACTTGCAATAGTCCTAAGTCTGGCAATTTTGTATTGGACTTAGTCTTATTTTACTGCAGTTTATGCTGTAGTGAGAATGTGAAGGTACGCCTTTACCTTCACGCTTTATTGTTTTACTCATGTGGTGGGATATCCATTATTGATATCATACACTGACAAATATTTGAAAAGAGAAAATATAGTTTGAGAAATCTTTTGATAATTTTTTACAAGGAAGGGCGGATTTTCATGCAAGCGTCCGTTGTTTGCGATTTCAATGCGTGGCCAACAGAAAGCTGTCTGTGTTGCACATAGAACCATAGTTAAACAATTTTCTCAATTTTCTATTCAGGCTCATCGCAAGCAAAGAACGCAACGGATGCTTGCATGAAAATCCACCTGAAGAAACCATATTTCTTATTACATTATGATAATCAAACTTAACAGTTGTGATTAATCTCATGGTTATTCTTTTTCCCACAATTGTTTTTACTATTTAGTTTTATATCATTTAAAATAATTTTTATTTTTTATGTTATGGTGACATCATGTGATTTAATACCATGGCAGAAGAAGGAATTTCATTTAGATTTAATTTACCAATTTTTTTGCAGGCTAATCAATTTTCCATTTCTTGAAAGAATTATTTGCATAATTTCGTAACTAGTTTTTATTTATAACAGCTAAATCAACCTCTCGAATCGAATGAAATATGAAGTTATTTATTTAACTATATTCCATATGTTGCGGTGGACGTTCCCTTGTTTATACAGTTGTAGCCCCTTTAGCACCAGAATTAGTAAATATTGCATTTAGGATTACGGATTATTTTAGCAGATTTTAAATGGACCAGACAGTTAGGTTTTAACGGTATGTGGAAAAATTCAATTTTTTCAATTTTAGCTTCGACTTCTATATAAATGAATATATGAACGTGTTAAAAAAGTGTTTCTTTGTTTTAGGCATAAGTTATTGCCTAATATTTGACAATTTACAGGTTGTAATGAAACAAACTAAGTGATTGAGTGTTCTATGCGTAATCCATCTTTAGCGGTAAGAGTAGAACAATATAAGCACTAATATTAAGAAGTTACTTGATTGCATTTTAATGGTTGATAATTATTGGTGGTGTTGACAGTATATTTTTCTTCAAATATGAAAAATACATTTACAATAACTTTTCCTGATATTTACGTAGTAAACATAATGCTCGTTAAGGAAATTTACAGCCTCCCGCTTTCAAATCTAATACCAGTTACCTGCATATTTCGTAATAGTACATCCGATTAATTCTGTAGTACGAATTTTGCAGTATGTTTTCGATTAGTTAAACAAACCTAATAAGCAATGTGAAACAGAGAGATCTTGGTTATTTCGAAATTTTCTGTAAAATATATCTTAAGAGGAGGTGCATTTACTAGTTGATTTTTGCATGTCGTTTTATTTCAGAGCAGTATCGTATTCCAAATTATCTGAAATGTTAATGATTCAGCAAATACAAACAGTCAATCATTTCTTACGGTTTCGAATCGCAGTTCTCTTTTGCTTACTGTTTTTCCTGATCAAATCTACTAAAATAGCAGAACAATTCTTCAATAATAACATTTCTTTCTATTTCTGATTAACGGTAAAATATAAACTTTGCAAGATATGTGGCCTACGATTATTTTATTGATATAATTGTGTTTATGAAAGCAATAAGAATAATTAAAGAATTTCTTCTTAGATAAAATGTAGTTAATTTCTTTAATGTATGAAAAAAGTGAATAATTTATTAAATAAAAGAATTATGACTTAACCTAAAGTAGGACATTTTTTCAGAGGTATGTATGAAACATGTAGTTAATAATTTAATGGTTACTGCAAAGTAAATCTGTACCTATAATTAACATAAATTTTTCTTCTTGCTCACATGATTATCTGTACAATTGAGTAATACGCACATTTTATGAATTTTGAATGTTGTATCAAAAGACATAACTGTTCTGTGTTTCGACTACATTATTTTGCAATCATTTTAAATTCCTTGAAAATTGTACATGCTTAAAAATCTAATTTATTGTTTCCCTTTTGGAAATCTATAGACTAATAATTTTGTAACGTCTGTTATGAAATAGCAAAAGCAGAACTTACTGATTTTAACGAAATTCAACTGTCACAATAAAATTGTATTTAAAAAAAGAATTATATAATTTCTTAAACAGCATTGATTCAGTATATATATAACAATTTGACTTTCTTAAACAGCTATAGAGTACCCACTAAGATGTGAGAGTGCCTAGATATGTAATTGAACATTATAGTCAATTTTTCTTACATTGTTTTGTTTATTTAACCAGATTGCACAATTATTTTCCTTTTGCGGTAGTTATTTTCCGTTGCCGCTGGCAATCAATTAATAGTATTACTTTTCGATAGTAGAAATCCTCTACTTCACAGTAAACCAAGTAATCACTTATAGATATTAGATCTTCAAACTATGCTGTACATAAATATGGGAGCGAATAACGTTATGCCCATCAGTCTATCTATCGATAGATATCAGTGGAAAAATGGTAAAAGATAATGAAAAATTAATTTCTGGTATGGATTCAGCATCCCAAGAAAAAGTTCCATTTCAGTCTTTATCTTTCTATTCCAACCGAAAGTGATAAGAATATTTCATGCTCTGTTCAGCTTGGATTTGCTGTTGTGTCTCCTCCTGGCATCGCAATTTCTAAGCGTTGTTTCGGGTTCTGCGGAACGTCCGAAGCTTTAGAACAATGACTAATGCATACAATTTAAGTACATCGTTTCATTTTGGGCCAGTAGAGTCGCCACAAAGATCTATTGTTAAGTAAAATTAACGCAATCCATGTTCGGCAGTAGAAAGAGAGTGTTTCTCCTGTAGAATGACTCTTTGAATTATTTATATTCCAAACACAGTATAAAACATTAAAGACAAATAAAAATGACAACAATAAATGTACTTCAAAGAGAATTGAGTTAACACACATATTGTTTCGAATCGTCATGGTAATTACAAACATTACATGTTAATAGACAAATATAAGACGCATCCCCAGAATAAAACTGTCGTAGCTGTGAAATGTCCATTTTAAAAGTAAGCCAAAGAAATTTGTTATATCTAAAGGAACTTTATTATCTCGTCTTTTTTGAGAATTGTAACGTTACTTCAATATGTATAGTAATAATTATTGCAGACAAAACCTTTCTTAAATACATACACATTGCAATTATTATACTTTAAAAATTGATAACAATTAAAAATCTATTTTGAGTTACGACAGTCTTATTCTGGGGGTATTGTACGTACGCACTTCATTAGATTACAAACAGAGCTTTCTTTTCTTTACACGTGCTCATGGGATTTCTTGGGGTTCACCCGTTTCCTCCCACTTTCTTCACTCCACCATTTCATTTATTTCCCATCATCACCGTCTCCTTTAGCCTAACCGGCATAAACGTGGGACGTAAAACTAAAGATTTCATTTCATTTCATTTTTCTTTTCTTTACAGTGCAAAGAATGATATATGATATAGAACTTCGAATGGACCAATCTTCATATAACTTTCCAGAAGGTAAGTATTTTAAATTTAGGAAGGTATAGATATTTTGGAAGGACAGTAATACTAGTGGTGGTAATGGCTTGAGTAAGTAGTAATAGTAGTAGCATACACAGCTTAAGGCTGACAACTTTCGTTTCTATGTTGTAAATTATACCTTTTTGTTATTATTATTATTATTATTATTATTATTATTATTATTATTATTATTTGCGGTACCATTATTGAGCTGAGCGAAGCGAAGCTCTTATACTCGGGTTAGCCATTTGGTTGTCCGCGAACTCCTCCTAGACCGTTTGGCCGATCTCAACCAAACTTAGCACGCTGATAGAGTATGTCGTGCTGAGTGACAACATAGGTCGAAATCAAAAATCCGATGTACCATCGAGGAATAATCACCGAAAAACGCTTACTCCTAGACCGTTTGGCCGATCTCAACCAAACTTAGCACGCTGATAGAGTATGTCGTGCTGAGTGACAACATAGGTCGAAATCAAAAATCCGATGTACCATCGAGGAATAATCACCGAAAAACGCTTCCTGATTACGTAGTTTAAGCTCGCTCAGCTCATTTCATTGCAATCGGGTATATCCATTGCATTCCTAGTATAAATGAAGACCAGATAAAGTCTTGTTCTGAGAGGCAAAAATTAGCGCTATTTAGTATTTGATTTAATATGCCTTTTGAATTTTGTCATTTACTTTACATGACTGTTTATTCCTATTTACATTTTATATATATATATTATTTTTATAACTTTTTAAAGATTGTTTATATTTCATGTTCGTTATTTTACTATTAATACTGTTCTCGCAACAAAATATTTCAAAATATTCTTTATTTCACATATAACTTCTATTAACAATTTTATTTCCGCAGATATATGGAATATTTTCCGATACTAAATGATATGTGAGGCAGAAAATTTTCTGTTGCAAAAGATTCTTCTCGCAAACCCCTACCATATAGAAGCAACGTCTACCATTGACAACAGTAAACAACATAACTTTCCAGATAACAATAGGTGACGTTGTAGTACCCTCAGCAATAGTACAGTACAACCCCTTAAATCCGAACTAATTGGGGCTGAAGCCTGTTCGGATTTCGGGGGGTTCGGATTACCCGGGAAATAATATTACGTACTTATTTCGTCACTGAATTGGCAGTAAAACAACAAGTGAGGTTAGACAGGGTGGCCCAGTGGTCGAAAGGGCAATGACTTTGACTGGCGGGTGTACACTCATGTCCAAAATGATTGTCGCATATCTATAACTGTCTTCTTGTAAGAATATAATTAGATAATGATTTAGAATAAGCATTAAGTCTAAAAATGTTAAAACCTTTAAAAAAACTAAATTTGTGTGATTAAATCTATTTTTTCATTTTCCAGCTGTAGTTTTTTTCTCCTGAGAACGTGTTCGGATTTGCCGGGTTTTTGGATTTCCGGGGTTCGGATTTGAGGGGTTGTACTGTAATAATTTCAAGTAATATTTTAAAATTCGTTGGTGTAAATTTTCTATTGTAAGAGCTGGCAACATTGTAGCTTCCGGCTTCGGTGGAGAGAAAAAAGGAAGTTGCGCGCTTGGAGGGAGACTGTTCGGTATGGCAGTCTAAAGTCATGTCTGAATTTTGTGTCAAATAATTCGGGGTTTTTCGCTCTAAACCGGCGTCATCCAAAGTGCAGGCTGAATCTAACTGATAGCTGAAGTCTTTCTTTCCCTGATTAACTTGTTAGTAGGCAGTTTAATATGAAATATTAATTGTAGTAAGTGAACGAAAATTCTGCTCTTTGTCTAAGCCACTTGCCACATGTAAAGTGATAGTGCTCAACCATTCGTTTACCTATTGCACAACTCTTTTCTTCAATAGTGTGAAAGTGCATATGAAAACCTAGTTGTCAGTGCTATTTAACATCGTTAGAACTTTTGGATAGTACTTTTGTATGTCTTTTAGTTTACAGTGCCGTGAACAGCTAAACATGAGCGAGTAAATTCTTGAGGAAACCCCTGCCCTACGTTCCATTCTGCCTACTAGCTAAACAGTGCTCTTTACAGTTCAAATATCATCTGAGCACCAACTAATGTTTATTTCATCTTTTGGTTTATTTTAAATCTAATTTTGACGCTATCAGTTATGGCACTCATTGAATCACAGTTACTCATCATGAAGAAGCCGCAGTGTAAGGTGGTCGATGTTATATGTGTTTTCAAGTTTTTTTGACTTTTCTCCGAAAGGCAATACTATTTCTGGTGGAAAACGTAATAAGTTCCAACTTAGGAGCTGTTATATCGTCTGTGCTGTGTATTATTATAGCCGTTTTGTCATGGTCAAGCAGAACTTTTCTTTCAGCCATTCTTATGGGCTTTACTTTACTATACTCACTCCTATCGAGCTTAGCGCTTGTGTTTCCGTGCCCTATCAAGTGTAATATTGGAGCAATCATGGTGTAATTGGTCCCTTAAGGCCATAAGAAGTGATTTTAAGTTGTTCTAGAGTAGGAACATTATTTTTGAAAATGTCTGGCAGCGCTCCAGCTGCGTACAGTCCTGGTCGCGGATTCAGGTTCCGCTTTGGACCGTCTGCTTCAAGAAATTATCACTATACTGTGCAACAATCACCTATAGCTGTTTTATTAAGGATGTATATTAATTTCACCCTGGTACTTTCCTGCATAGAGAAAATAGGTTATCATGTCCGTAACTACAGTATGCTTTGAGAAGCCCACCGGATAAGTCCTGCCCGTGATTGTATGATTTGCCCAGGATTTATGTACCTACAAAGGGGTCAATAGAGGCATTATTGTGTTGATACGAAGGTAGTCTTCAAGAATAGTATTATTAATCGTCGGTGTCGCCCTTCGTAGCGACTTCATAGCGACTTTTGTTAAGTAAATGCTGTCGCTTTGTTACTGAGCTAGTGCCTTCAATGAAATTTATTTTTCTAGTGAAACTTAGCTGTTTCATGCAAGCTTTCTTAGCCTCTATGCAATGATGTTGCTCGTTAGAATGTTACATCTTGTTCTCCCCGACAATACATCGACAGGAAAAGATACGAATTCTTCAGAATAGAAGTGGTTTTCAGCATTGTTTATGCTGGCCTTATCTATCTCCTTGCAGTGAGATTTTCTTTAATTTTATGTCTGATGAATTCAAGTGCTGTTTATTAAGTAATATCCTACCAGTGCTAAGTGTCACTCGCCTAGCCTGGTAATATTATAATATTTCGTAATATTATTCACAATGTGTGAAAGCAGCCTAAATTCCTCTAACTAGTGCTAGATGTCCTTCTCCCTGCACACCGGTTCCAAGTAGCAATCTTTCGCTACTTGGCTCCATAATACATTACACAGGTCATCGTGCTATTCATAAGCCTCGAGTACTGTGCTTTTATATTGTCTTTGTGCCTGCTCAAGATAAAGTGCGTCATTCAAAATGATATATTCAGTTTCCTTCGTGTGTTACATCTTTTAGTGAAATGTTCTGCGCAATCTTTATGTCCACCCAGTTCCTTTTGCATTCTACGAAGTATCCACCTTGTTTTAATATCAGGAGCTACCCAATCGGTATTTTCCAGAGCAATGAACCATTTATTAGTGGTTTTACGTCCGCTAGTATGCAGCCTTACATATGCCTTCATACGGTCTTTCGTAAAGAATTATGATGTTCATATAGAAGCAGAAGTTACACCAGCTACGGTCATTTATATCTACTAACTCAATATTAGGGAATAATATTTTGTAAGAATGGTAATGTGTAAGTATGACATCATACACAGGTAAGAGTACTCATTTCTGTTATAATGTTTTTGTTATATATATATATATATATATATATATATATATATATATATATATATATATATGTGTGTGTGTGTGTGTGTGTGTGTGTGTGTGTGTGTGTGTGTGTTATTTTGTTTTTAGAATACTTTCGCTTAGCCTTTAATAGTAAACTCAAACTACGCGCATATATACAAATACTGTGTGTTCAACTAACTTTTGAATGTCAATTTAATCATGTGTTATATGGAACCTCAACTAGAGTTCTGCATTCATATTTTGTTACAAAGGTAAACTAGTCTTAATGTTTTGCTACATTCCTCTCAAGTAATGCATAAATCTTGAATAACATGAGCTCTTGATCTCCAATGAATATTAAGTATTCTGACCATTGGGAGAGGAGTAGTTGTCTAGTTACCCATGCCTAAGGAATTGTTGTCTATTTTCTTCTATGTACAATCAGATACTTTGTATAGTTATTTTGGTTTATTAAGGTTTCCACTTCAAATAGTATGGACAATAAATAATCAACCTTTATTTTAGTGTTTGTCTGTTCCTGACAGCAACTTCCATAGGTTAGATCAGGTAAAGTCATAAGTAAGTTTACAAAAGCTGTGTGTAAATTCAGCAAATTGTTTAATAAATGGGAAAAGTTTTTTTTTCCCGCATCTCTTCGTATGATTAGGTGTGGGTCAACTTCGTATTGTTACATATTGTCTGTTCGCTCCTATTTTTATTCGCTTTATACAACTCGAGCATTTGCTAGTCAGTTGCTTTTCTGATTGCCTATGGTCAGCAACCTTCACAGGCTGGCGACCTAGTTTGTGCATATTTAATATATTCTAGACAGTCTCCACCTTCTGAAGGGCTTCAGAACATAGGGCCATTCTGGGGCGCTACAACGTATTACTTAGCATACTCCTAATTAGGTTTACTAAAGTAACTTTCCTTGACAACGAATTTTGACTTGACTAGGCTTTTGAAACTTTGTAAGCAATGTCAATGTGGAAGTTAGCAGGAAGAAAGATTCCTTCGTAGTCTCTATGTACTTAGCAATATATGGTTATACTTATTATTAGGGTTAGGACTTTATTGCACAATAAATGCAGGGAAAATGCAAAATAAAAAATGCAATTATGCACTAAAAATCTAAAATATGCACTATAATTTGAAAAAAAAAAATGCTTTCACAGAGAATCATCCGTTACTATTTATTAGTGTATTATCTATCTATCTATATATCTATCTATCAATCTATATACGTAGTTCTACTCTGTTGTGTTTTTCTCAAAAGAGGCACGTAACACTGAGTTGCAATAAACAACAAAAATCATATGAAGGTTTTCGAACTGGAATGTATGGCGCTTGTCTGCAAATAACGATTTGTACATTGAAAAGGTTCTTTCAGTTTCTACAGAAACCACCGCATCTTATTCGAAATAGACCATATCACTAATTCCTAGATCACTTTCTAATTTGGGCAGTACAAATGTTCTGCCTGAAAGAATGTCCACTATCGCACACAAAACTATGGTAACCTGAGTTTTTTCGATACATCTGTCACTTTTCTTGACACTACCAGTCCTACTTCCCCAGGAACACTTTCTAATGCACTTGCTGCATTTTTGATTGAGAATTGAATTTGTCAATTTTTCTCCAGATTTCTCTAAGTAGGTAATCACACCTGATAGAAATCCAAAATTAGATTGAATGTACACAAGGTTACCTTGAATTTCAAGATTGACCAGTATCTCTTGTGTAGTTCAAATCGCAGAAGCTTCGGAGGGGTCGAAAGAGTCTATCGTTTCCTTCACAGCTTTGAAGTTTTAAAAATAGTATTTACAGGCTTCTAGTCACGTTCCCCACCTGGTAAGAACGAAGCTAGGTGGTAGAGGGAGTTCAGGATGCTCAGACTTAAAAGCAGCTACACGTGATGGGGCCTTACTGAACACTTTCTTTACACTTCCTATGAGTTTATCAACATCAGGAAACTGCACACGTATCTCTTCAGCCACTCTGTGAATCATTTTCGAATATAGCGCCTGCAGTGAGTTGGCTGCTTTTACCATATACGGTGCAGCATCGGTTACAAAGAGCACCACGTTTTCGTAAAGAACGCCATTAAGCCATAAGAGATGCATTGATTTATCAAATAACTTACTGATCGTGGAATAATTGACCTTTTCCAAAACTTCGCAATTCAAAAGAAATGTTTTACCCGGCCCACCCTCCTGCATCACTTCAACAACAACATTCACTACATTTCGTCCCTCCGAATCATACGTTTCATCGATGGACGCCCATATTTTCTTTCCGTCCACTTCTTGTCTAATTCACTGCATTGTTTACGCGTAAAGTTTGTTCACATAATTCTTCCTTAATGTCGAAGAATCGGAGAGGGGTTTACAAGTGTATTTTTCCAAAAAGGTACACAATGTCACGTTGTAAACTTTGTTCAACGGAATGTCAGCACAAATAAATGCTTTGTACAAATCTTCGAAAAAGAAATAGAATAATTTTTGGATGTACCACACTGCGGGAGAAGTTGTTGAGCGGCGTTTGCCTCTCGTTTCGCACGTAACTTAAGTCCCCGTGTGTGTTTGTCCCTTGAAACATGCTGTTCAACGGTAAATTTTCTTTCGCCTGAAACTTCCGTATCACACACCTTGCAGTAGAGAACACTTCCATCTGTTGTAAATACTTTTTCACTTCCACATTCACTCACAAATCGTTTAAGCTTGGAAGCAGTACTCTCTTTTATCTTCGGCATTTTAACCAGATAAACTGCAGAATTAGGCGTCTACCAATAGCTCACCAAAACCGTGAATGCCAAGGTCACTGAACTCTCGCTCCTTCGCTTCATGTGACTAATCGCCAGAGACTGCAGTCTGCGGACATTGGTCACGCCTACTCCAACGAATCTTCGAACTAGAATCGTGTAGGTGGAAGCACTCTGCTTCAATTTATTGTTTTTTATAAGAAAAATGAGAATTATGCAGTTAAAAGTAAGAATATAGTAAATATGCATGCAAAATGCCCAAAAACTGTAAAAAAAAATGTACTTATACAGAAATGGGTAAAAAATGCACTTATACAGAAATGGGCAAAAAATGCACAAACAAGTTTGTTTTAAATTACTTCTTCTTAATAAAACAGGATTTATAACACAACGAGCAATGTTTATACTAATCCAGAAAAAAGGTTAAAAATCATAAAGATCCTAACCCTACTTATTATTCTACCTTCACAAAGATATAAAATTCACTTAGAAAATGCAAAGAAAATAGTATTAAGATAACGCAGATATTCCAGTAAATTGATTTACTAATATTATAACTTAAGTATAAGTATCAGTATCTCCTTTCCTTTCAAATATTATGAAAATTCCACGAAGTGTAGATAGTCTTATTTTGATTTTAAATTAGTTTCTCCAGTAAGTTTATCAACCATTACAATATTTATATTCCATTTATAGCTCTTACAAGGTGCCTTCTTCCAAGGTTCAAAAAATTTCAGTTATTGAAAAGATTTTAAATAAAACTTTCTAACGACGGCTGAGCTCCTAACGACGGGACTTAAAATTGTGGCCAAATTTTGGATCTTGAAACACACATTTTACTACTGCTGCGTCATTTGTGATTGCAGTACATGGCCCCAGCTTATATACAATATAACCAGTCGTAGTATACATAATAAATAGCTTACATAGAGGCAACATTTTTTTTCAGAGTACGATTTTCTTTCATACTCATTATTCGACCTTTTGCCGTGTGAAATATATATTTGATCGAAGATTAGTACCAAATGGTCAACAATATTGCCATAATAGCTTCTTCAATTCTTATGAGTCCTTCTCTGTAACAAGTCGCTAGTCCAAACTTATAGGGTATTTTTTTCTTTCGAAGAACGTCATAACAGATGCACACATATCCGAAATTTACCGTTCCCTTTCCAACCCTAGAATTGCACCACGAACACTATTAGAATTGCCAGTGTTAACTTTAAACAAAAACGTAACCGTAGTTATATGATAGATCTATTATCAGAAACACTAGCGCTCTCACGCGGTTTCTCGAAGAAGTACGGTTATGAGAGTTATATTCTAACGTAGAACCATTCATGGCGAGTTAGAAACCCATACTCGACCATATTTGACTTCTGACAGTATTCGTGCGGGCCAAAACACTTACTGCGCAAAGCGGGTTGCATATCTTCCAGGCATGTCCGACTTTCGTTTCCCTCATTTTACACCAAGTTGCACCGCGAGTATCAAACCATTGTCAAAATATATTATAGGTGAGTTGGTGCTGCTTCTGTGGTGGAAAATAGAAGGTGGTCACTCAAACATAAAGCAAAAAATTTTAATTCGAATATTTTCGACGCCCTTTTCACTAGAAATTTGAAGAGTGAAATACATTGTTTGTAGTGTTCGGTAAGGCCCTTTAAGCAAAACACTTTTATATTCTTATTTTGTTTCACAATCGTAACTTAAATCGTTTTCGATATATGAAAACTTTTTGATTTTTGAATTTTCAACAATAACTTCGAAATTCGAAGGATGAAGTTTTTTGGTCAAAGTTATCTTTGAATATGAGGTACCTTGATATCAATATCAAAGCAGTAGGTATAAGGTCACTTTTTTCACCGCCTTATCCAGCTATACCCTTTCAACTTAGATTCATAAGAGAATTTTCTTAACGAAATATTTTGAAACGTTAATTTCAAACTGATACATTTTACGATTCATTTAAAGCAAAATTGTGCAAGGACAAACTCTTACATCTTCAAAACAGGGGCAATTTCAACTATTTATAACTTCCCCTCTTCCCAGCCACAGAACTCTATCATGTTCCTCCTTCCCTACTCGTTACTGTTCCTTCTCACTTCTCAACCAAGAATTCAGCGAAACTAAAACATTTCTTCTTCATCAACTTATTTCTTTTTTGTTGCTTTCTTTCTCTGTCAAACAAACTTCTCTCATTTGGCGATGAAGCACAGTTTCTCTTCTATTCTTCTTCCAAACTGCTCATCGTCCTCTTCTTTAAGAAACTTTCTTCTTCCTTTTGTTCTTTTCTCTTCTTCTAGTTAAGCCTTCTGTGTTATCCACAAAGTCTCTCGATTCACTTAGCTGCTTACATCTTAAAAGCAGTGTTGGCAGACATACGTTAGACTATACAGCTCAATGAAAGGATTCTCTTTTAAAAAAATCTTTCAAATTACACTGTAGTGTATGAAGTAAAATTTCATATATTGATATTTATTATACGTACGCACTTAAGAGTATTATTTTCACATTTTGTGTGTACGAAATTATTTTTTACTTTTCTAGTTATGAAATTAAAAACAATCGTGACATTCAAATCATTTAACAACATGATCTATGATTTTATCATTATGTATATTATAATTATTCCAAATACTATCGCGACTAGGATTATATCATGATGCGTGCTTACTGATGCGTCCGCAAAATTCATAATATGTTGAGATATACCTAAAATTAATTATACAACATAAGAAGAGAAAATCTTTACAGAAAGATCGCTTTTCGTAAACATTCTGCAGAACTGTAACATATTGTTGTCAGTTTCGTAACAACAGCGAATTTTCCGTTCGAAGTCATTAAGCCCCGTTCGAGCAGCGACGCCTCTGTGGGCGACAAAACACAAAGACCTATTTCATGTCGGTTTGCGTCAGTGCAACATAAAATTTGCGTCTTTGATTGAAAAGTAAACAAGTAGTAGTAATGTCCCAGCTGAGGACACTTTTGGCTCTAGGTCAATGACCTACGGGTAACTGTACATTTTGGCAGGGGTACCTTGGCCCACCATCTAATTTTTGGCAGGGGTACCTTTGTCCACACTAACTTTTGGCAGGAGTACATAGGACCACCCTCTTAAATTTTGGAAATTTGGTATGGTAGACTAGGGCCAGGGTTTGTACCCCTATAAGTATTGGCGGTTCACATCGTTCACTTCCATTGGTAAAAAATTGCCAAAAATTCAAATTTCGAAGGTTTTTAACTTAATTTATCCCCTTTGATGAGGTCTTATTAACTTATATAATTATATGGGCGTGTACGGAAGTCCATTTTCTTCCATAAGACATGGGTATATTGCTTCACCCCTTTAAAATTTTGGGAAGGGTACCTTGGCCCACCTTTTAAATTTTAGAAATTGTCAAATTTAATCATTTGGTATAATAGTATAGGACCCTAATATATACCACTATAAATTTGGATGGTTTATCTCGTTTCCTTTCATGGCTAAAAAATTGGCAAAATATAAACGTAAGCAATACTTGTATCATGTGTTCGGTTTTGACCCAATTTATCCTCTTTGATGAGGTCTTATTACCTTATATGGTTATATGGTTATGGTTATATGGGCATGTATAGGGGTCCATTCTCTTTCATAAGACATAGGTACATTGTTGCACCCCTTTAAAATTTTGGGAGGGGTGCCTTGGATTATCTCTAAATTTTAGAAATGGCCAAAATTAAAAGTTTGGTATAATAGCACAGGTTCCTAATATGTATCACTATAAATTTTGGTGGTCCATCTCGTTCCCTTTTATGAGTAAAAAAATTGCCAAAATATAAACGTAAGCAATACGTTGTACCACGTGTTCGGTTTTTGACCTAATTTATCCCCTTTGATGATGTCCTATTACCTTATATGGTTATATGGGTATGTACATGGGTCTATTCTCTTTCATAAGACATGGATACATGGTGCACTTCTCTGAAAATTTGGGAGGGGTACATTGGCCCACCCTTCAAATTTTGAAAATTGTCTAATTTAAAAATTGTTATAATAGTATAGGACTCTAATATGTATCACTATAAACTGTGGTGATTCATATCCTTATCTTTTATGGTTTGCCAAAAAATAGTCAAAAAATAGTACAACCACGTATTCGGTTATTGGCCTAATTTATTCCCTTTGATGTAGCCTTATTACCTTATATGGTTATATAGACATGTACAGAGGTTTATTTTTTTCTCAAGATATAGGTACATTGAAAATTTAGGAGGAATTCATTAGTCTATCTCTTAAATTTTAGAAATTGTCCAATTTAAACATTTAGTATACTAGTGTAGGGCCCTAACAAATATCATTATAAATCTCGTTTTCTTTCATGGGTAAAAAATTGTCAAAAATGTAAATTTCGGAAGTGATTTTGATAAGGATTTAACATGTTATATGGATATGTACATGGGCCATTTCCTTTATAGTACATCCATACTTTGATACTCGCTTTTAAAATTTTGTTGGGGTACATATGACCATTCCTTAAATGTAGGAATTACCAAATAACAAAATTTGGTAAACGCTCTCCAGAGCCCACTGTAAGTGTAGGTGTCTATCTTGTTCCCTTTAATGGGTATAAAATGGCCAAATATTCAAATTTCGAAGGTTGTTGACCTATTTTATCTTCTTTGATACGGCTTTATTCTTGAATGAGTAGAGGGTTCATTACTTTTCATAAGATATAGGTATATTTGTGCACCAATCTTAAATTTTGGGAGGGGTACATTCCTTCACCATTAAGTTTTGGGAATTGCCAAATCAATAATTGGTAATTGTTCTTAGAATATGAATATAAAAATTGGGCGATTCAGCTTAGTCCATTCTTTGGGTAAATCATTGTCAAATATTAGTATGGTCACGTGGTCAGTTATTGACCTATTATGTGATTTTATTATCTTATATAGGGGTTCATGACATTGGTACAGTGATACGTTCCTCTTAAACTTTGTAGGATCACTCTGCCTAAATTTGAGAATTGTCAAAATGAAATTATGTAATATACATTTCTGTACATTTCATTGGTCTTGATTATTCCCTCCTATGGGTATAAGAAATACAAAACTATAAACGTAAGCAATATCTTGTACCACGTGGAAGGTGTTATTGATCTTGGTAAGGTATTGAATATATGGTAGTGTGCTATAGGCATTTTAGAAGAAACATGGAGAATTAAATGTGAGAAAGATCTTTGCATGATAAGTGAATGTTGACCAAAAAACTATGTCCAAAAACTAATTTCTCAGCAATGTTTGAGCAGTTTTAAAAAGACCTCAATTGCTTATGGCGCCTAGTTGTTACTGTGGATGAAACATGGATTCGCCATTACATGCCAGAAACAAACAGCGAGCAAAGCAGTGAGTAGAAGGTGGTCACTCTGCATTAAAATAAGCAAAGTTGATTTTATTTGCCTACGTACAAAATTCAATTGCACTTTTGAGCTGAAATACATGGTGTTTAACTGCAATGCCACGAATTTTCACCTTAACTTTATACATATAAACATATAAACAGAAAAAGGATCAATGAAAATTATGCAGCTTAACTTTTAGTCATTCAGTTACTTCTATATTTCTACAAGATACGTTATACAAACGTACATATGCCAATTCTGGAATTATTGTTGTGGAACAGTTTTTGAAGTTTTTATATTATTTATTTTTCATTCACCTATAACAGAGATATTGCTCCTTTTAGAATAGGTACTACGGTAATTGAAATAATTACTTATTACAAAAATTAAAAGGATAAGAGAAACAATTGTAATGCAATCAATTTTTAAGAAAAATGCAGCAAAGCTTATGTGTTCACATACACATACGCACATGTACTTATATATACCTAGGTATACATACTTGAATAGGCACAAAGATACGTATATACATATATAGTCTCTCGTACATTTATACACATACACATATACATACGTATATAAAATTCTACATATTCAATACACAGAATCGATATATATATATATATATATATATATATATATATATATATATATATATATATATATATAAACAAATAACAAGATATACAACATGTAGAACTATTTATCTAAATATATTTTTTTAATTGAGGTAGAAACATATAACATGGCATCGAGAAATCTATATTTTTACCATCTTTATTTAAAACATTGTAATCTCTCGTAATTCTAATTAATGATGAGTTTAAATATACAATTGAATTTGATTTTTTGGATAGAACATTTGTCTTCTTTGAAAATAAGTTCTTCTAGTATTAAATCTCAATTGTTGTAAACATTCTTTGTTATCAAATATTCTATTTACCACTTTGAACAAAAACATTTGATCTGCAATGTGTCTTCTAGCAATTGAGTTATCACATTTAAATTCATTAATCAGAGTTTTATATGAAATATTTTCTTTGTACGAGGACCTTTTGTATTTCTTATAATACAGATGTCTTAAGAACTTATTTTGACCTCTCTCGATTATATTCGTAAAAGGGATTCTAGACTACAGAAGCATACTAAAACTTGCTTCTATGAAGCATATTAAATGATGTTATTAAAGTTCTGTAGCTTGTTAGATCTTCTGAATTCCTCAGTAAAAAACCCAGAGTTCTGGCTGATTCATTAACGTAGTTTTCACTATATGTGCTTTGTAGTTAGGTTTGCTATCTAGTAATATGCCTAAATCTTTTATATTAGCTGTTCTGCTAATTACTGCATTATTAATCGTATATTCTAAATTGACAGGAGAATACTGTCTGAAGTATGTGTTTACAAAATATTTGCTTGAATGTAGCTTATTTCTTAGAGACCATTCATAACATTTATTTAAATCATTCTGTAAACAATCAGCAAAATTCGTTATTTTCTTGTACAGCTTAACGTCATCGACAAATAAAAGACACTTTGAAAACTTAACAGCACTTGACAAATCATTTATAAATAATAGAAAAATAATGGTCCTAAATTAGAGCCCTAAGGTATACCAGATCTTACTTCAAAAGTAAATGATTTTACATTTTTATATGAAACAAATTGTTTACGACCATTCAGGTAAGAAGATATCAGCTTTAGTAAGCGAAAGGACAAACCAAAAATTGATAACTTTTGAAATAAAATTGCATGATCTGTTTTATCAAACGCTTTAGTAAAGTCCGTATAGATAGTGTCCACCGAAGGACCTTCATTCAAAGAATCAAGTAGGTACTGAGTTAAAGTCCCTAAGTTTGTAGTTGTACTCCTATTTGGGTAAAAAAAATGCTGAAAATGAATATAAATGGTTTCACATGAGTAAATATTTATTTATATATAATTTCTTCATATATTTAGAGGGTGCTGATACAAGAGATATCGGTCGATATTTTTTATCTCATATAGGTTACCAGATTTAAATATTAATGTTATTTTACTTATTTTCCAATTGTCTGGATAAATTTGAGATTTTAATATAAGGTTGTAGAAGTAACATAGAGGCACGCGAAGCAATTCAGCACAACCTTTAAATATATATGTAGGAATCTCATCAAAATCCGTGGATTTACTTGATTTTAACTTTCTTATTGATTCTTTATATTCGTTTTCACTTATTTCGCTAATATCTAAATAATATTATATTTCATTGCATATCTCTCCAGGTATCTCATAAGACGATAAACTCGAGCAATATATATGGTTAAAGTGTTGTACAATCGGCAATTGTCTTATTAGAGTGTATAATTTGGACTTTATGTATCATTTCGTGTACGGTCCTATTGTTTCTTTTCTTGTTATTAGTGACATTCCAAAATGATTTGGAGTGTTCTTGAATATTATTCTTTATTTTATGTACAAATGATTTGTTATGATTGATTGATCATACTTTTCAATTTCCTACATAATTCGACAAATTTTCTGAACCGTAATGCGAAATTTATTTTCTTTTTCTTTAAAATTGCTTTTCCTTTACAAAATCTTATTATTTCTGGAGTAAACCAACATGGATAGAATCGGCTATTATATGATTTATTTTTAGTAACATTCTTTAAATTGCCTTACTTAATATTGTATAAAAGTAACATATAGATCATCATCTGAGTTTTCGTACACATATTTGTTCCCAATGTGCATTCTGTAAGTCTTTCTACAAACCAGTGATAGCCAACTTCTTTGAACTTAGGGGCCGCATTATAGAAATTTCTACGTGGCAAGGGCCGCAACTTCATATGATACTTTAAATTCACTTTCCCACTTATCTTTAAATTTTCAGGTTCCATCACTAATTTTCCTTTTCTTACTCATACTGAAGTGCCACTGACTTAAAAAAATAATTGGACATAATGTAATTCTTGAGGAAACACCTTGCAATTCTGAAGTATGCTGATATAATGCATCAGTCTCATATACAGACTCAGAGTTCCCAAGTTCTCAACAACAAAATCCCTTCAACGAGTCATAAAACTCTTTTTTTGCTCGAAAAATATCTTTACATTTTCAAGGTTGGGTGAAAATATCTTGGATAATTTCTCAAACATGAAAACATCTGTAAGAAATGAAAAAAATATTTTAAATCGCAAGTAAAAACATATACCTCCCCTTGGTAGTACTGACGTTTAAAAATATTCACAGCCACTGTGTTTTCACGGTACGCTTAAATTTTTAGGTTTCCAACTTACCCAAATAAACGAAATAAAACACTAAACTAACTAATTTTAATCTTAAATTTATTTTTGGTTTCCACGCCTAAAACATACATCCAATTTGTGTATCAGTGCAAATCACTGCGTTTTAATTATTTTTATTTTTTAATGTACTTAATATAATGTATAAAAAATATTAACACTTATCTTCCGAGGGCCACACGAAAAGACCTCGCGAGTCGCATGCAGCCCTCAGGCTTCCTTAGGTAGTCATCCCCGGTATAAATTATAGAAATCAGCCTTACAATAATTATACACAGAAATAGCGTTGCACCTAAAATGTGGTATTTTAATAAAAAAAAAATATGTGACTCAAACAATAATGGAGAATGATGTATGTCTTCTGTAACTAAATAATAATCACTTCGATAGTTAGGTAAATTTGTTAATATTGTTAGCTTCCAAAAATCGTAATACCACAAAGAATGTTACTACTACCAAGCTAGCCTTCTACAACGCTAAAGAAACTCAATATCTTATCTATCTCTTTATTCTCAATCTTCAACATATCTCTCTTATAATTCTCTTACGTCTAAAATCTTCATTGAACTCATTATCGTATCCTATATCATAATCTTAACTAATGCTTCTTCATATTTTCATAATCTTTCAGTAATCTTCAATCAATCAATCTTCACAAAACTATCTCAAATGAATGTCATATCTCTAAATTATTTGCACAGTTAACTCTCATTTACTTGGTAACCGCAAGTATCACATTTATAAGCACTTTGTGCCCAACAAATATTAAGTAAAGTGTTCTTCCATTTTTTTATTTTTCACGTTATTAATTGATTGTAAATTAAACAAAGATAAAAAAAATTGAATAGAGCTGCACATGTATGAACTCCTTTCATGAGATTATAAGTTGAATCTAATATTGAAGGTATGTTAAAATCTTCCATTATCGTTATATTGTTAGATTGAAAATGTAAAACATTCTCAAAATTGTTTTAAAAAATGTAGTATGTGTCAATTTTAGATTTTGGTGGAAAATATACTGTAATTATAATATTCACAATGTTACCTTAACACAAACAGTTATATGTCGCAAAAAATCCTATATATTAATTTTATTTTTATTGTATACCAGCTTTATTTGAAAACTGAATTTTCAAACTAATAGATTAAGTTGTCTAGGCTTTTCACATTATGCATTAAATTTTATATTAACTTTCATAACCCAATGCAATTCTTATTGATAGTAGTGAAAGTTGTCGTCCTTAATTTTAATTTTAACCAATTAGTGTTGAAATTCATTTTAATTTCAACCATAACTTCTTTTTGACATTATTTTTTATTTAATCAATTAATTTTTTCATAGCGTTATTATTAATTTTAATCCCTTAAAATTTTCATTAGTTTTTGTTTTCAATTACGTATACTTAAACCACCCCTCAGTAACTCAATGGACATCAACTTTGAAGATAGATCTCGGCGCCATTCAATCAAACGCTTCTATTCTACAACTACTGGAAGTGCACGCTCTTCGCACAGAAAAAGAATAAGGGCTATTAAGTACAAGACCTGAAAGTTGAGTATTATAGGCCTAGAATTTTCCCTCTTCGAAAGCGGTATTTTTAAAAACCACGAAGACAAGTTATTGAATTCACATTTATTCTGCTTTGCATAAATATAAAATCGGAATGAATATAAAATAGGAAATTTCCACTTTCGAAAGAGAAACTTTCGAAAGTGGTTAAACGAATGTTTAGTAATTTTTAATGAGGAATTTACATATCGAGTTCATAGTCTTAACTTCAAAAATTCATGAGGTAATCTATTCTTAGGAAACAATGAACCCTATTTACCCGCTTGAACTATATATATATTTAAAAAAAAAGCACAAAATCCTTTCTTATTACTTGCCTACAAGGTAAGGAAAGTATTCTGTCTATATTCCACGTTTCTAGTTTTACTAGTATAATTTGAGCGCTGATGAGTGAGTAATATTTACTCCTTTATACAATAATATAGATTAAAGAGATATGATTACTAAAATATGTACATATGGTTCAGTAAACTACGAAGAGATGGTTCCATTTTAAGAAATTTTTGTTGTACAGTTTAAATATATAATTGTGCTGACTATACTTTTGTTGTATATCAAACACAAATATACATCTATTTGATGTTCTCGTTTCTATTAAATTGGGAAAATGGTTTTAATGTGTATTTAAAAGATTGTTTATGAATACAACAAAATGTAAATCTCAACCAACAACAGGTGTGGTTGATAATTGGCCATATAACCCTGTTGATTGATGTAGGCTATTGAATTAAACGGAAATTGCAAATGGATCATTTGCATGATCTCGGTTCGGCATCACTGGTTTCGCTTTGATCACTGCCGTCCCCTTCTATATGTAAGCATTTACTCAGATGGTATTCGCTACTCAGTTAAGGTATCTACACTATTAGCAGAATTAAGGCTTGACGCATTAACCTGAACCAATCTATAGTAACAATTATGCGTAGAATGCTGGCTAATAATCGTCAATCACCGTACTATGTGATATAAATATGTACTATTAGGCTTACGAAAAACAGTCATTGCTTGGGCAGTCGTATGATTCCAGTATAAGATGTGAAAATGAGCATCTCAACTTATTTGGACACGATTTCATTAAATGAGGTTGAGCTCTGAGATGATATAGTTGTTACCACCCTTTATTTCACCTCAGATCGAGAGAATATGCGTTAATCAACCAAATACTACATACTATTATATAATCATAATTGTAGCTATTTTTATGTTTACATTAAATGAAAAATTATAAAGATAAGTGCTTCTAAACGACTCTGTAAATTGCGCTAATAGCATTTCGTGTTTTACTAACTCGTAAGAGCAAGAGCAAGGCTTTCGTTAAAAAGTATCGAAAATGCAATAAAAAACATACAATTACTCACAACGGTCATGATAGAAGATCAATAACCCCACTCTTTCTAAACTTACAAGGTTAGAAAATATTTTGGAAAATCCTTGTAAGAGAGGCGTTATTTGGACCTAACTCTTGTTGCAAGATAAGAACTATTATCTATTCCAGGCAACCTGATAGGAAACTCCCCTTCCTCCCACCACTCTCCAGTACGGAGGGGAAAGCAAGCCGTTGACCTTCACAGAGAGGGAAGCTTTTCTAATAAACAGAATCGTGTACACACTAAATTCATACGTCAATTCGCTCGCACCTGATGGTGAGAAAGCACTGCTGTTTTTACCTGTCAACCCCGAATAATTATCTCCGTTTAATTAAGAAGTACAGAGCAGAGGGTAGGAAAATCTACTATCCTCTACTATCCAGGTAGAGGAGGAGACACGGGTAAATGTTTCTCATACCGTGTCAAGGGTACCGGTAATGGTAGATGAAACTGTGAATTCTAGTAAACAAGCCTTTCTTTCTGGACTCTCCACTGGACTTAAGAACCCTACCAGTAAAGGTAAAATGTTACCTTGGTTTCAGCCTGTACTTCCACATCTAGAACCGAACTGCGTGATAGTCATGGATAACGCATCTTATCACAGTGTAAAGGTAGATCGGGTTCCCACCATGTCTTGGGCAAAAAATAAAATAAAAGAATGGCTTCAAAATAAAAGAATTTCTTATGACGACACGTTCGTTAAAACTGAGTTAATTAGTCTTATACCTCCTGCAGCCAAAAGTGAATGCTGCAAGTATAAAGTGGACAAAATTGCGGGCTCTTCAGGTAGGAAAGTTTTCAGAATACCCCCTACTACTGTACATTTAATCCAACTGAACTGATTTGGAGTCAAGTAAAGGGACATGTGGCACGAAACAATAAACGTTTTACACTTAGTGAAGTGAAGACTCTTTTGGAGGAAGGGTTAGAAATGGTAACAAGTGAAAAGTGGAAAGATTGTGTGCAACATGTAGTGGAGATGGAAGAAACGAAATACTGAAAACTCACGAAGTTACAGAAACATCGTTATTAACCTTGGAGACAACAGTGACGACTCTGGCGAGAGTGACCAAAGTATGAATACAGAACCTCTGGAGAGCAGCAACTAATAGGCCTACTAATACATTTTACTCAGTATGATTTGTCCTTTAGTGTGTATTTATATACGTTGATTTTATAGAGGATTTGAAGTCAATGCAAGTAAGCACCCATTAATTGCATTGACCTTCAGACAAGAGTTCTGTGAGAACTAAAAACTTTTGTGGTGGCTCCGTGGTAGAGCGTTCACCTCTGAGGCATAAGGCCCTGGTTCGATTCCAGCTCGTGCCAAGTGGGCTTTGTGGTGAACAGGCACTATTTTTGCAGATTTTATCGGAATTCTCCCGTTTCCTCCTACTTTTTTCTTTGCACTGTTTCATTCATTCTCGTCATCACAGTCTCCTTTAGCCTACCCGGGATAACTGCGATACGTAAAACTCAAAGATTTCATTTCATTTCCAATTTTCTGTTACTCTCCCTCCCCCTC
This sequence comes from Thermobia domestica, assembly GCF_964235325.1. Taxonomy (NCBI): domain Eukaryota; kingdom Metazoa; phylum Arthropoda; class Insecta; order Zygentoma; family Lepismatidae; genus Thermobia; species Thermobia domestica. The sequence goes on along the minus strand of NC_137454.1, from coordinate 170,863,617 downwards.
AACGGTCGTCAGGACTGTTGACAACTCCGTTTTTATTAAAATAGTCAAGTAACAATTCAAAAATCAATTTACTCTATTATCAAGGTAAGTAACAATTCAAAAATCAATTTACTCTATTATCCCCTAAACTCAAAGCCAATGAAAGGGCCGGGTGAGGATTGCAACCGCATAAGGCGTCAAATTTTAGGGGATTTTAGGGGCGTGAAATTCACTATGATGGTTAAGCTCCAATAATTATAATTTTGCTTGCACACGGCAAACTCAGACATGGGCCTGTTCAAATTACGTAGCATCTGTAGTTACTACTTCGTGTCAGGCTTCAATCAATCTGGGATTGTTTTTCTAAGTTCACCATAACAAATTTTCACCCTTAATAAACTCAGAAGACTTCAATGTTGATGAATTTTGTATGTATGAAGCTTTACCGTAAATTTATAGCCGCGTATTAATAAACAACAAACAAAAAAAGATACTTTGCCACCATCACATCAGGTGCACGTACGAAGAGAAAAACGTAGGAAAATGATTTCATTGAAAAATAATCAATAGAAACTAGGGCATTTGCCTGAGTTGAGGCGCCCGTGGCGAGACGCATTTATTCACTATTATCAGTGTGTACACATATGGTTATTTTTCTTCTGGTTCTTTTCAATGTAAGAACACATGTATATAAGAGAGGAAACAAGAAGTGTTTTATTATTATTATTATTATTATTATTATTATTATTATTATTATTATTATTATTATTATTATTATTATTATTATTATTATTATTTCAGGTTCTATTGTTATTATCTTAACGCACTGATAATTTACCCGTACATATTGTACTTGGTTTCCGATTTTATATTATGAAATTAATGTATCAAAGCAGTAAATACAAATTCAATTACCAACCCTGACATCCCTTGCCATTCCAACATTATGTCACCACCCCGACTGCCAAAAAAAGAAGGAAAATAAACAATAAAACTGTTCAATAAAATTTCTATTAAAATGACACATGTACTACTTACTTACTCACTAATACAGGTAAATGTAATTAAGTGTTTTAAAATACGCAGTGTTATTATGAAAGTTGTAATTTATTATTTAGGCCTAGACATATTTAGATACACTCTATACCTCCGTGTGCGGGGGCTGATGGTGGAAGACGGAACACCAACATTCACCTATACTTGAGCGTGGTGGGGGAAAGAACTTCTTCTTTTTCCTATCAGCTTATGTGGAACAGAGAATACATATGAAGTCTCCGGCGACACGGGGCAGTGCTTATTTGATGCTATAATGCAGTGTTTGTCGAACTTTTCAAGCGGGGACTATTTTTATTAATCAAAATGTTATTTTTTCCAAGGAACACTCTCCTCTTCTCCCTTTCCAAAGCAATTTATCATTTAAAAATGTTTTGAGCATCTACTACTATACCAATATACTTATTTTAAGAAAATATTATTAAAATACATTTAAATTTATATTGGTATTAATTGAGGGAAATGCGTGATCGTGTTTTCCTCTTAAAATTGGAGGCTATCGCTTATATTTGATAATACGTCTATCGCTTACTCTGAGGGAAGAACATAGACTGAAAGTATTTGAGAACAAGATAATGAGACGAATGTTTGGACCCGAGGTGAACGGAAATGGGGAATGGTCGAAACTTCATAACGAGGAACTACATAATTTATACGGTTTACCAAACATTGTTAGGGTCATCAAGGCTAGGAGGCTTATTTGGGCAGGTCATGTAGCTAGGATGGAAGAAAGTAGAACGCTTTCAAAGTCTTGACTGGAAAACCAATCGGAAAACGACCATTAGGAAAGCCTAGACGCAGATGGGAGGACAATATTAAGATGGATCTCGCAGAAATAGGAATACAAAGTAGAAACTGGATCCAGTTGACTAAGGATAGAAGTCAGTGGAGATCTTTCGTGAACGTGGCATTGAACCTCCGAGTTCCATAGACCATAGGGTTAGTTAGTTAATACGTCTATATAAGCTATTAGAACTTGTATAATCTTTAACTTATTTAATTATATGATCTACTATAATATATACCTTTTTGAGATTCTTAGCTGTGGTACGCATTTCACTTGAATTTCAATTTTCCGTCTTTTTTTTTCGAACCAATACTCCATCTAAGAGATTACAAGGCGAAACTAAAGGATCACTTGTACTCTGCGGACAACAGCTTGAGAATCGTTGCTATAGTCCATTCATACCATAATAAACACAGACCGTTACTTAGAAACATTTGTAACCAGCGGCGCAGCCACAGGAGTAGTCTATTGGGTCTCAACCCCTACCCCCTCAAACTTGCTAACTCAACATTCATTTGAACACTTCCTCAATAAAATTATATTTGTTTAAAAGGGACATGATTGATGTAGCATGAAAATTTGGTCTTACGGTTTATCTGTACTCCTTCTCTTATACAAACAATATAGCTCTATCATTTATGTCTGAAAATATAGCTGGAAGTATTTTTTACAATTACTTATCGTCTTTTAGGATGCAGAAAAATGCCCGTTCAATACTATAAAGATGTAACAGCTTGTATTATTGGACGCTCCCCCTCCTACAGCTTGGATCCCATCCAACAAAAATTTCTTGGTGCGCACGTATGTGTAACCCATAACTTATGAGTGGGAACAAGTACATGATCTACTGTTTGTGTAACGTGATGCTTCTGCATTGTACGTTCACTGATAAAGATAGCCTTAGCATGCACACTTTTCGAGACGTTGTATTGGCTGTTCGCGATCCACAGAATGGTTTCCACCAGGGGCGTCATTTCAGATTTCGCTTGAGGGGGGGCAAAAGCGCCACCGACATAAGACTTTCTCGTCTTGTACCAGTATATAAGTAGACAATCGATTAAAGTATATGCATTCCTCAAACCCTTGGGGAGGGGGACAATTGCCCCCTCCTGCCCCCCCTAAATGACGCCCCTGGTTTCCACAGGCCTATATCTTTCGGTATGTGATTATATTTTATGGAGATGAATCAAGAAAGAAGTGTATCGGAAAATCTAACACTATTGTTGAACTTAAGAAGATAGTTCTTGAAACCATAGCCAGTATCTTGTTTAATTTTTAAAAAGGTTGTAGAATACATCTCTTTCTTTCCTAACAAAAACTTTTTTTTAATACTTGATTTGTTGCTTTTGGAAGATAATAGAAAACAAAAAGCGAAAATATGCAATGCTAATTCCTATATTTTTAAGGAAAAATCAGTTCTTGAAAATATGGTATTGCTTTTCACCAACATAGTAGTCAGTTATCAGTTTCTTTAAATGTTTTTATTATGTGTTCCTGTTGTAACATGTTACTTAATGCATGTTGTGAGATAAGTAACTTTCCACGCCCTACCCACATATAATAAGAACAAAAGTGGATTTATTCTCTGCCCAGAGTCGGCTCTACCGTATGTACTCTACCGAGGAGGCGAGGTTCGGGGGTAGCAAATAATTGGCATAAAGTATAAAAACTTGATACATATAGGAAAAATAGATATGTCTGTATATATGAAAAATGAACATGAAATCGGACAAAAATTAAAATAACCTGCCCTTATTTCTGATTTTGCGAGTAAGAAAGCAAAGAAAGTTTATCTCTAAAACAATACAGTAATGATCCACTTAAAAAATGACAATATAATTAAGTATGTGTACTTTAGTGATTCTTCATTTCCCATGAAGGGAAGGCAATATGAGGTTGTAAGTAACTTCATTTCTTTTTGCTTTCAAGAATCAGTGCAGGCGAGAAGATATACGTTTGACGAGACATTATACTTATAAGCTTCTTCTTACTTCACATTGTACCGAATGGATGAATGAATATAATTAGATTTAGGTTGTTAAAGGAAATACGTAAGTATAAAAGTTCTCGCAGATGTTACAACAGTTACTAATTTTTTATTATTATTATTATTATTATTATTATTATTATTATTATTATTATTATTATTATTATTATTATTATTATTATTATTATTATTAAGCAAATTTCATATTTTCCTTAATACTACTACGCTTTCTCGTATGAAGGGGTGATGTAATCTTGGCTTTTAGCATGTATTCTTTCTAGGGCAAGAGGGCTGAAAAATTATGCTATTGCAGGACGATACATTGCATAAGGTCGGGCCTGCAAGTCGGGGACTACCTACTTCAACCAATTATACTCAATAAAGCTCTGGTTACCTAAACCCTTCCTCAATCAAAGAGACAGAATAATGTCCGTAGAACCGAAAAAAGAAGAGTTTATTTTAATACATTCACTGACAAAAATAATTAAGCACAATGAAAGAATCGTCCAATTCAACTGCAATTCGGTAGATCTGTAGAGCTATGGAGCGTGTATGTAAACTATTAAATTTTTGAAACTTGAGAACAGTGACCACCATGAAATAATGACCAGAGGCTGGTAATGTTAGCAGCAAGAAACTCAGCCCTGGCCATGTCAGTTAGTTATGAAATGTGAGAAAGTAAGTCAGAATAGTGCAGGAGGTTAAGAAACACTCATAATTCCTCGTTGCCGCATTAGCCACCACTACCAGCACGTGACGACATTCGAAAGGAACGTCACGTATCGTGGAGTTGCACAAGAAGAACTGTATGTTTCGTGCGATTCTCGTACGCGTGGGGCATTCCGATATCACTTTGGTCCGAAGTTGGGGCCAGTGGATACCTGAAAGCACCAACGCACAACGTGAAGATTCCGATCAGCAGACCACATGACAGATTACAATACGGGAGGAACATCCGATTGTGCATGAAACATTACATGACCCTGTGACGTCTACAATTGCCATCCAAAACTTTGTGTCATGCCTCAACGTGTCCCGACGACTGGTATTAGCTGAATTGTGAATGCACCGTTCCATGCATGGATTGCCGTTAACACCAGTGCATAAAGGATAGTGTGTAGATCGGGCAACGTGAAATCCTCATGAAAGGCAACGAATCGTGAGGAGTCTCGATTCTGCATTACGACAGATGCCCATTCCATCATATGCGGCACCGAAGAGAGAGGTAATCGAGCCAATATTATGGAACGGCATACCTTCGTTACTCCTGGCATCATGGAATGGGAAGCCATTGTATATGACTTTCGCTACCTCTTGTAGTGATTCGCGGCATCCTGATGACACGATGATATGTAGTTAAGATTCTCGTCTGCATGTGTAACCCTCCAGTAAGAACATGTCGGCACAATCGTTAAACAATACAACACTCAGACAAACACGACATATGTACATATGTACTGCGTACGTCATTAGGAGCTAGTGGTCTACTATGCCACGCTTAGTTGCATGCATGGGGAGCATGCCCGCGACCGTTCGGTCTATTTAATGGACGGGTACCGCTAAAATGTGTCGCACCCCGCCCGTAGTTCCTCAATATACGCTATTGATCCTCGTGCACGCAGTGCACCGTCAGAATTTGTCCCCTAATTCTGACTCGCCGAAGCGATGTAACCCCCATTCTCTGAGGGAGTGGGATACGTCCACTGCGCGGCCAGACCGAAGTCCTGAGTGCCAACCAGTAACCTACTGGTTGAGGCAGACTGCTAGCGAGTCAGTCCTACCATGCTCTGCAGGCATGGCGCCCGAGCGTTATAAGGCAAGCTCACCTCCCGCCCGTGTTCACCGTTACCCAGATTCCTGGGATTGGCTCCCACAAACTACCGAATCCCACGGTATGACCACAGCCCGGCAGAGTCCAACTCAATTCCGGGGCCCCAGGCGATGCCCGATGGGGCTTGTTCAATCCCGGCCCTGCCTACCTCTATCGTTCAACTGGCAACCGCCTTGTCGTGTAGAGGTACCACGCACACGTCGAGATACTCCCATATCTCATCCCGGACCCAATGGTACGTGTTGAGTCACCATTTGAGTTTGGTGCCGGCCCATATCCCTCAGAGTTTCCTCCCTTTGGCAGGATCAGAACCGTTACCCAGATTCCTGGGATTGGCTCCTCCCCTACCTCCGTTTGGTCTCCCTGCAGCCAGGAATCCAACACTCCCCCCGGTAGGGTCGTCCGAACAATACGGGACTTCCTCTGATTACGGTAGAGGTACACCGTAAATTACCAGAGCCAATGACTGATGTAGACCGTTTGCTCAAGGCAGACATTGTCATTTGGGAGCCATGTCCCCCGAGGGAGCCGTGTCTCCCCTGGTAGGCCCGCCCAAACAATACTGGGCTACCTATCTTTTACGTGTTTAGGTACCACGTACACGTTGTAGCGAGGCTACCTGTCCGAATCCCAATGGTACGTGTAAGCCACCATTAGAAGGGACACCCACACCCTTCCTTCGGTAGGGTCGTTCAAACAATACGGAACTACCTCTTCTTACGGGAGAGGTGAACCGTACATTACCAGACCCAATGGCTGATATAGACTGTCTACCTTTAAAGACAATGGCCATTTGGAAGCGGCGGCTCACCTGGTAGGGTCGTGGCTCCTGCACCCAGCTCACACTACTGGGGCGGAATCAAGTAATCGAGGAATCGAGTTCGTAAAAGTTAGGAATCTAGTTCGTGATGAAGATAATATTCAAACGGAAAGTTTTAGATATCAGCATTTCTGGCTTTTACGTTGATCACTATAAGGCAGAAACGGTAACAGTAAGCAAGAATTCAAGGAGTTTAAGCGTCCCAAGAATACATTTCATCTCCTTCTTTAACTCTTTACTAAAACCAGAAATGATAGAAATCCATTATAACCGGAAGTGATAGGGCTGAAAGAAAAGTGATAGCGAGTGAAATCGATTTAGCATTCTAAGAGTAGGTACCATCTTATCTCTTAACCATCTATTCAAACCGGAAGTAACATAAACTAACCACTTCCGGTTTTAACGTTGATCGCTATAGAGTAAAAACGATAATAGATTGCAGGAATTTTGCAATAATAGCGATTTTTGCAATCCATTAACAGTCCAAAAAATATATTCCATCTCTTTACTAAAACAGGAAGTGTTAGAAATATACTACCACTTCGGTTTCAATATTAATTGAGATAATATTACGCCACATGAACCAAACTCCTTCAGGTGCTGTACACATATCACTGCTACTTGTTTAAATACTATTGTGAAAAAAAAACAAATACAGAATATGAACAAACTAACTTTAATCTTGGATTTTTTTAAATAACCATACTGAAGTATTCTGAACAAATAAGTAGTTACTAATAATATAGAGTCCAACCAAAGTTAGCACGTCAGAGAAACATTAAGGATTCTGGCCACTCCTACACATGAAGTAACCGGATGGTTCATATGTGTCTCTCATGTAGTTCGGAAGTTCATGTTCCATATAACTCAAACCCGAGAAAGGGACACTAAAGCCCAAAACAGCTAACAACCAACAAGCTAAGTGACTTGAATGACACTTTAACTTGTGTTAAAAGTCAAATTATACTGTGAAATCGTTACTATTAAGCATAGGAATGCGTAAAATCTTTGTTTGTTACATGTTGTGTTTGGCGTTTAGATAAATAGATATATTTATATATACGTCCTTTCCTACAAGTTAAGGTATATAAGACGAAATCAATAGTTAAAAATGGGATATGAACCACTGCAATGAGTTCGAACCCAAACCGAGAACTCATACACCAAAGACGTGCGCAACGCCACTGTACTAGCAAAGAGGATTTTTTAAAGACCCTAATCACTAATTTGGCCATACCCATATATGGCTGGAAATTGAAGTGATGTGACCTAAAAATGTGTAACAACTTCAGAAAAAAAATATGATAATTTGAAGCATTATCATGAAACCAGAAGTAATTAATCTGCTGTTATTTCATTTCACATCAGATGATTTCTTCCCCAATTAAGTATCAATTCAAATTCTATCAAAACTTGGGGCCGCGGTGGCTCAGTGGTAGAGCGTTCACCTCTGGTGCTAGGGGTCTCGGGTTCCAACCCTGCTCCCGCCAAGTGAACTTTGTGGTGGACAAACACCGTGTGCGTGGGCTTTCTCGGGGTTCTCCCGTTTCCTCCCACTTTCTTCATTCCACCATTTCATTCATCTCTCATCATCACCGTCTCCTTTAGCCTAACCGGCATAACCGTGCGACTTAAAACTTAAAAATTTCATTTCATTTCTATCAAAACTTGACTTTAGAAACAGTTAATAATTTTATTTTTAAAAAAGCATAGATGTATAATACTGTATTTTAGTAGATAGTATCTATTCAACACATTTTTATTCTAATTAAAATTAGTATTTAATAATGATAGTAGTCCGTAATGATTTAAAAGAAACATGTAATAATCATAAACTTTCCTCCTTCCTATCACTTTCGGGATGTAAACTTCGAAATTCGTATAATAAGTAAAATGAGATATTCATATTCTGTGTTGTAAAGAGCATACACAGAAAATTTCACGCATGCACATCGCACGGTTGAAATAAACTCTCTCTCTCTCTCCCTGCATCCGCAAATTGAATCTGTAAGAGGAACGATATACTCTTAGTACTAACTTTACATATTTCCAACGAAACATTTTACCTGTACGTCCCGTGGTTAAAGAAATATCTGCATGTGTTAGTAATAATACTGAAACATATTTTAATACTCATTTTCCTTATTAAGGGATTTATTTCTAGACTTTGTCCAAACCTAATGTTTCAGCGAAATTTTAAAGAAAATTTCAAGTTTCTAAGCACAATGATTTGGAGATCTAGTGAATGGTAAGAAAAAAAAATTCAAAATCCATTTTGCTTCTTAGGAACTAAATTTGGGGAAATTTAATCTTATAGTATACAGTCCGCGATTAAAGGAGTACCTTTGTAAATAATTTAAAGATTCTACTCAATTTCGGAGATGAACGAGTCAATGGGTTCACTCTTTTATAGATAAAAATAACATATATAAGGAGTTTAGATATTGAAATTACAAAATATCGAAATGCTTTACTACCGTAATTGAGGCCTATTCCAGAAGAAGGGCACATAGACCGTTTTCGTAAATGGAGAAAAAGAACCTTAAAAATTTTATCAGAGTATATAACAATAACATAAGGTTGCAAATACCTATTACAGGCTTTCTTAATATAAAAGATCTATTTGACTAATAAATAGTTTGTATTAAATGAAAAATATATAATATTTTATATATTTATTAGCGTATTTGTATAAAATTCTATGTGCCCTTTTTTTCGAAAATCCTTGTTGGTTGAAGAAATAGCACACTATTAATGCATCACAATAATACTCATTCAATATATATTCAATCCAATTGCTGTCTTCAGCTGACAAGAACTTCATTAAAGACGGAACATCTTTCTATTTCTGTTCTCTCACTCCAACAAAAGGGACAGGCTTAGGGTATATCACTCAATTCTTCGATATTAGTTTTTGAAAGATAAGATGTTGGCACGTACGTAATAGAACACAACAGAACGCCTGATACAGTGTACTTTATCATTATATATTACATAATGGTGTAGTTTGAAGTTTTTGGTGATGGGTTGGAACGAAAGAAAGGATCAAGAGCTGAGACCCAATTCTTTATCAAATCTTTATCCATTGTCAGCTCAAAAGGAGATGGATTCTGTCGACAGGTAACGATGGCTTCTTACCATGGCTTAGCAGATCCGATTCACTCCAAGTTTTTTATTTTGTTTCGAACAAACCCGAATTTGCGGTTGCACTGGCTAAACGAGTGTCCACGCAGAGGATATAAACAAATTATTTCCACTTTATGAACTTTAGCGAACCAAGAACAACATTTTGTTATTGAGTGTTTCTTTTGTCCACCTGTAGCATCTGACAACAATACTGCTGTTCTTAGTTCTGAAACTTGCTGAGGTTCTTTTTTAAAGTCAAATAAGAAAGAAGCTACCGCTGCTAGGGTCTGAAGTCAGTTGTGCGCCAAAACAGTAGTGCAAAGGCTTACAAAAACAATGTCTCCACTCTGCCAAAAATAAAGATATCAAGATAAAATTTTCACACCACCTACAGTATGACATGGCGGTTCGTTTTCAATGATTTCCGGAAAAAGGGCACATAGGCCTATGTGCCCTTCTTCCGGAATAGGCCTCAATTACTCATGCTCTCTACTTTAGTGCCAGCGGTTCCGATTCGACTTCTTTTGGGAAAAAGCCATCCTTAATGAAATTTTCTCGGGTTTTCCTTATTCACAAGGCAAATTCCAGGACGGTACCTAACATAAAGTTCCAAGGCTGATTTCTTTCTTCCCCATTTCTTTGTTCCTTCCCCACTTCCCGGTGGGTGTGATTGCCGAGGTACGTAGGTGGAGAACTAAAATGATCATAGATGGCGAAATCGCAGAAATATATAATTCCTAATTCCGAAATGCTTTTATTACAAAAAATATTAATTGACATCTACAATCTGCAAGTACATATTTGTGTAATGAAGTTATACAGTATAAATAAGTTCCGAAGTATGTGAAATCCATAATCCTGGTGCTAAAATTAGGATCTATTCCTTTATTTGTATATCTTCTGCAGCGCAGGAAAATAAACTGTGTCCCTGTGTAGCATAGTCGCTAACGCTCTCGTCTTTGGTGCGAGCGATCCCGGATTCGATTCCAGGTGGGGATACTCGGTAGAAAAAGTATAAAAGCTTCCTCAGGCCAACCATCCTGATTGAGGTTTACTTCATTCACGCCAGGCAGATGCTGGAATGGTACATCAAACAGTTCCCAAGCCGCTTCCTTCCTTCCCTTTCTTCGGATAGGGTGATCGCTGAGGGACGTTATCTCTCATACGTGACGGTCTAATATAGATGCCGACTACTGTATCGGCCTATTGTACGAGATAGGATAGCCTATTGTCCTAACCTCATATCTCAGCAACGTTGATACAATGGGTTATAACATTGTTTCTGGTAAAGGGATAATCGGACAAGGAAAATATAACAATTACATAAATTAGTTGCTCCTCCCAAGTCTTAGGCTCGTCTTCAAATTGCCTACTTTAGTGACATCTCTTGGCGTTAAGTAGGAGTAGCATAGCTATCGACAACTGTTAATCAGACTACGAGTATATTAGTGTGACTGACAGACTGAGTCGTCCTGCTTTTATAATAAGGACCATAAACTAATTACTAAGTAACGGTTGCCATAAACTATTTTATTTATTACTAAAGTTACAAAACTACCGTAAAATTAGCACCAGTAATGTATGAATCATGTGATTGTATTGTGGTATCTTTTTTCGCAATCCCAAACATTTTTAAAATGATCATCAAGCATGGTAACTAAGAAATTTAGGCCGATTGATTATCATAAAAGTATTACAAACCATATCTTTCCATTTACTCGTCTTACAAAGTACAACATTACTTTAATCCTTATCCGGGTAACTGGGACCTCTCAGGCAAAGTAGCTTCGTAGTTTTTTTTTTTTTTTTAATTTCTCAATAACCATAAATATTTCGATGACACAAAATTCTGAATTATTCTATCTTTAGTCGAAGTTAAAGTTATGAACATATCGAGTTGGTATGGCCCCAGTTGCCGTCTACGTTACTAAAATAGCTTGCCCGGACAAGGGTTAATCTGACCATAATTATTTTTCGATGATAATTTCAGAGGCTATTCCAGTAATAGTGGTAGATTTTATATTCCTCACTATTTTAGTCCGTTGTTTCGACGGCGTAGAACGTTTAACAGCTGTACTCCTAATGCATCATTCACTCCAGATAAGCTACTAGATCAATAAGTATTTTCCCCTCCACGAGAAAAGTACAAGGTCAGATAAACGTGAATTTGGTGTTTCATTTTCAACCATCAACTCCCTTACACGGAGATATAGACTCATATTTTTAAGGACGTTATTACGTTAATCCACGTGCGAACGGTCCCGGGTCCGATTCTCAATGGATACACGCGATCCAAAAAGGGCAAAAGCTTGTTCAGGCCAGCTATCTTGAGTGAGTTTTCCTCATTCACAACAGGCAAAGGCCGGGGTAGTATCTAACATACAGGTCCCAGGCAGCTTCCTCCCTTCCCCAATCCTTTCTTCCTTTCCTTCCCTCGAATAGTGTGATAGTCGAGGAACCTCATCCCTCAAGAGATACAAGTTAACATGGTCACAGATACCGAGAGATCAAAAATCTAATTCCTAATCCTAAGGTTAATCCGTTTTAGTAAGATAAGTAAATTTCTTTTAGTGTAATTGTAAATTTCATTAACCATTCAATATACATTTGGTAATAAGGAGTTTTGTGATAATGTTGAAAGAGCAAACGATGCGACAGTTGTGAACTGGCAAGGTACTTTCTATATTGATACAATAATTTAATCTAATATGCAATTCAAAAACAAATTCAATTGTATGGCTAGTATCAAAGTGTCAACAGGGATAATGGCTGAACTTCAAATGATTAGAAGAAACTAATGCAATCTTGTGCGACCATCTAATAAACAGACATTTTCTCATTAAACATTTTCTGTAATACAAGACTGTTCAACTGTAAAACATGAATTTTCGCTTCGCTAAGAACTATATGTGAAATAAGTTAAAGTACAATTTGTTACAAATAATATATTTACAATATCCACAATCAAATCTTTAGTACACAAATAATAATGGATACTTTTTTAAAGATGAAAAATTAAATACATGTATTGTTTATTGTTGTTAGCATCTTAAAAATTATTCCTTCCCTGATATGATGAGTAACTTGTCCTCTTCTGCAGTTACAAACAGTGGGAGCGGAGTTTTTTTTTTTTTTTTTTTTTCATTGCCTATCAGCTCACATGGGATAAATAATACACATGCGCGATTAGCATTCATTTGTACAGTATTGCTAGGCGAAGTCACTAAGCAAGTCGAGCAGCGGTATACTCTAATATTTTTCCTTCTGTGCTAAAACAGTTCTTGCAAAACTTGAAATCAATTGCTGGAGTGCGAAGCCACATTGAGAATAAAGATTAGAGTAAGTTAAGACAAGTAGCTTTTTTAGTCTGTTACGACCACAAACCAACTTCCACACTACCTTTCGTTATCATTTTACAACGAGAATTTCCTTTTTATTATTGATGTTCAAATGCACTAAATGTGCTCCACTTCCTTCCATTCAATTTAAATGAAAACTCAAAAACTTTAATTTTCATGGCAACACTGAGAAAAGAACAGTGTGAGAAAGCTCTCGATATAATACGCCTCATTCCTGCCTCTATACAATTTGTTCTTTTCCACCATACCACTTCTATTTTGCTCCTTCCCTCTTTTTCCTCGGCTAAACTCCCCCCCCCCTTCTCCGAACCCGCCGTCTTACGTTAATCCAACTTTGCCACTTTGTCAAACTTTTCATGGTGCATTTTTTACCATTACCAGCTACAATCCATGAACTTACGTCATTTTATTCAATAAGCATTCACAGCAAGAACTAGATTTAACGTCTTTTAATATCCCCGGGGAGAGAGAGTCAAGTTTTACACTCCTGTAGCTAATATGGAAAATTAGTTTTACTAAAATGGCAGCACTGTAGCGAAAAGAAGAAGAGAAAGAAAGGAAGAACAAGTGAAAGACGAAAATCTCTAGTGGCTCCATCTCTTGGATATTTACTGTTGGAAACTTTTCGACAAAAGAGTCAGAAATCTTTACCTCATTTTTCTTTTTACTGTTTCTTACTTGTTTTATTCTTTCTTTCTTTTAGTCTATGTTCTTTTAACTTTCAATTACTTTTTCACTTCTTTTATTCCGTTCTAGCTTATTCTTTGTTTCTTAATATTCTAACATTTAAAAAGAAATATATTTTAATTTTCTACTTTGAATTCCACTTTTGTCTTCCATGTTTACTGTATTTCATTGAAATAGTACATTATACTGTACACTGTACACTATCGATCTATTTCAAATTAATTAATTCTTTTAAGAATAATTCCTCAGAGCATTATGAATACGTTATATATATATGCATCTGAAACAAAATTTAATGAAAGAATATACAGGGTGTTCAAAAAAGAGTCATTCGATTTCAAACAATCGTAATTATACAGCCTTTTATCCCTTTTGAACCGTAAATGACCCGTCGGAAAGAAGGAATTCTTGTTTCAAGCGACTGTCGGTAGGTTTCAATAACTTACTTCCTTCACAGGTCACTTCAGTGTTTATTAGGATAGTGAATGCACATCATTTTGCGTTCTAGACTCCGTTTATGTGCCTACAATGCAGGAACGCATAACAGCTGCCGTAGATCCAGAAATGATTGCAAAAAGTTTGGGACGAATTTAACTACTGTATGAACATATGCCGTGAATCTCAAGGGAACCAAATAGAAAACCTATAATTTGGTATATAAACAAAACTTCATGATTAGCTTCGTAATATAAAATTAATCTGAAGTGTCTATGTTGTAAACTATGAATACTATTTACATTTTAAATCGAATGATTATTTCTGAAACACGCTCTACGCATTTTATTAAAGATACCAACTATGTTATATGAAGAAAGTTTAGAATTTTTAATCCCTGATATCTGACTGATAGATAAGATGGTGGAAACATCAAGACAAACACTCTCAAAACCAAGAAAAATACATACAAATCATGCACTACCCGTAAAAAAAGTTAAACTAACTGAGGAAAATACAGGGTGGCTCAAAAGTAGGTATAGGGTCTACACTACCGTACTGATCAGCTAATTGTATTTTATATCATTTCTTATTGTTAACCATCAGGTAGACTTCGTTTCTTTGTTATTTGTTCTTAATGTCATATTACTTATAGTTTAAGCTCGAAATAGCCGATGCAAATAAACCCATACACTAGAATATTATACTAGATCAATGCTGGGGTGTATACCTACTTTTGGGCCACCCTGTATAGACATAAGAACCTCTATTTAAAAAAAATGGATATTAGTAATGAATATAACTCCAAAACACATAAATTAGTACAAGATTTCTACTCTTAACTAGAAAAAACTGTCATCCGCACAACACGGTGGACAACTGCTCAATATGACTCAATCCTCGCAGCAATTGCATCTGCCAGAGAATTCAAATTTTATGATGACGTAAGAGTGGCTTCTTCAATTTTAGTGGTTTCTTCTTTCCTGGATCCAACCCGGGTCGTCATCTGCGACCCATATTAATTTTTATATGTTGAGTGGGTACATAAACGATAACCGACATTCGAATAATTGGCCGACCGTTTTCAGTCTGCCCTAAAATATGTATTCTGTCTTCGACGAAGCTTTGCTGATGATTCGACATTCGAGTACAGCGACATACATCAATATTGTGATGAAAGGATGCTCCAGTCATAGTTGATCTTCCTCCCTTATGCCGTTGATGGACACTTTTATTTAGGTTTTGGGATTTAAAAAAAAAAAAAAAAACATGATAGAGTTATAATTTACTCGTGTGGTATGGCAGATAGCACATGCATCAAAAGATTGAAGCAATTAATTCACAAATTGTACTGTACCACAGAGCAAGACCTGGAATACCTGTCCCTCAACTCAGTGAGCTCTTATATAAATACAGAAGGCAATATAACGCAATAGATTGTGTGATATATTGTGTCCTTTTTCACAACTGTTTTAGTTACTGATCGCGAAATACCTTTCTCACTAAATGATAACCAGCTATATCAGTATTGTATCCAAATAATGACACAAATTTGTAGTGGCACGACACAACTATTAGCGTGATGCTTTTATATTTCTTAGTGAATGTATATAATATTTGTTAACTTGAAAATCGTCCGTTGTCTTTATGTTATTGTAAACCGTTATTAATATTTAGCACTAAATATATTTAGAAAAAAAACTTTTCAAGTACAAATAGTGATCTCCTAGAAAAAATAATTTTTCTATTCTGCAATGTGACCTATTGGTGTTTGTATTTTGTGCAGGTAAGTGTGCGTCATCTGCTTACACATATCCTTTTTAAAGTCACTGTAATTTATAGGGCTCTTTCTACAGATTTTAGAATTTTTTTCAATAACTTGACCTTTTGACCCTGAGAGTGACTCAGGGGCGGATCCAGGACCGACTTCTGGAAGGGGGCGGTGGGTTGTCATACTGCTACTTTTAAGGGCTCCAAACATTGGGATGGGTTTTATTTATATATATAAAATAAGAAAGTTTCCTCTTCTGGGGGGTGATCGCCCCGACCGCCCCCCCTGGATCCGCCCCTGGAGTGACTCGAGATAGCTGGTTCGGTTGTTGGATCTTTGTATTGACCTAAGATACCTACATAACGAATTTGAGTCCCCTAGTTGTTACAGGTAAAATGTTATCTTGTTTACAGAGAAACGTATTTTACCCCATTTGAGAATTTGTATAGCTCGTACCTCACCATATTAGACACTAATATCAACCATTTTCCCTCTCCCCCGTGTTGCGGGGCACGGCATCGGAAGTGTAACTGTTCATCTCAACGACCCCGAAAACTATGGATTCGACATTAATAAGGGTTATTTTTGATAATTTTATCTATTTTCCTTTATCCCTAACTCAAGTTGTGGTGCTGAATTTGGATTTAATCAGCATCAGAAGTATCACTGTGCATTTCAGCGACACTGAAAGCTATAGATTCGACATTAATATCGGTCGTTTTCGATCATTTATAAATGTTCTTGCCGTCAAAGTGATATGACAAAACCATCTCAAGTCTGAACTTCATCTATGATTAAAATTTCATCGAGAGAGGTTGGGTGGTTGAAGGAGTGATGAAGTCAGAAAGACAGTTACTTTCACTTTATATATATACAGTGAAACCTCTCTAAAGCGGACAGCCGTGGGGAATAAAAAATTGTCCGCTATAGAGAGGTGTCCGTCTTAGAGAGGTTTCGATATTTTCTTACGTAAATTAGTAAATAAGGTGATATGTAATTACAAACTATTGAAGGTAATTTATCAAACCGTTTTATGACTGTGGGCATGTCGACATCTGCGGATTCTCCACAAATCGCTTTGAAAGAAATTTTGTGTCTAATCCGAAACTTCTCTAACCACTCGTTCGAGACCTTGAAATCTAAAACATTCATTTCTGTTGCTATCTTCAAATTCTTAGCTTTTAGCATCGACCCCAACACAGGATTTTTTTTTTTTTTTCATTCTGCACTCTATAAAAACATTCAGTTGCACACCAACTTTGTTCAAAGCAATGAGACACTATTTTCATTGTCATTTTCACACCACAACTTTATTAACTTGTCTTGGTTTTATATTATCTCAGGTGCTTGTGTTTTACCGATAAAAAAAATTTTCAGCTATCCTTCGCACACCTCAGTATTCTTCGAAAATTTAATCAATTCGATTTTAACATTAGCGCTTCTCGTGGCATTACGAAAGCTCACAACAACTTACACTTTATTGCTTATTCGATGCAGAATGACTTAAAAAGATTTCCATCTACAAATAGAGGCACTAAAACAATATGCGAATACGCGGACAAAAAATATCGAACATGTCTTCTGCTTGATTCCAGCGGAACATTAGAATGACGTGTCATCCCAAATGGCAGGCAACTGTCAATCACTTTTGATTCTAAAACAGGTTGGGTGGGAGTGGAATGCAAGCAAAGGATATGAGGGTGTTGTTAAACAAAGTCGCTTCATCTGAGTTTCTGAACAGCCAGGTGACGAGGAAAAATGTTATTACAATGCTTCCTTGGTGATACATGTATGCATTTCTGAAAATGTATTTTTTCTGTACTTTTCAACTTGTTTCTAGAGAAAGTGTCCGTAATATGGAGGTAAATAATACCTATAAGAGACAGAAAAGACTGTCCGTGTCCGCACTAGAGAGTGTCCGCTTTAGAGAGGTTTGCCAACATGTTTTTTTCCTATTAC
Organism: Thermobia domestica; assembly: GCF_964235325.1. Taxonomy (NCBI): domain Eukaryota; kingdom Metazoa; phylum Arthropoda; class Insecta; order Zygentoma; family Lepismatidae; genus Thermobia; species Thermobia domestica. The sequence goes on along the minus strand of NC_137454.1, from coordinate 170,845,823 downwards.
AGTGTTTGGGGATTACAAAATATGTCCGTTATGAGAGGTGTCCGTTTTACAGAGGTGTCCGTTAGTAAAGGTTTCACTGTATATATATATATATATATATATATATATATATATATATATATATATATATATATCCCCTCCCCCTCTAGTAAGTTGCACTACCAAAGTAAAATAATAAAAATCATCACAGGTCCGAACCTCATCTATGCTGAAAATTTGATCGAGACCGGTAAGCTGGTTCAAGAGTTAAGTTTTACTTATATTTATCACCAATGTTTAAAGTACTTAACTTAAAACCAAGAAGATATCATTATGGGTTTTTCAAAAATTCTAGAATAGAACTTTACAAAAACCCTTTCAAAAAGTTTAAATAAAAAATTATATATGACACCTTAATAAAGCTGGAATAAAAATCTGTGTTATAACCAAAGTGAAACACAAAGATTGTGTTATATAAAGTATTTTTAATATTTTTTGCAATATTTTCTCCATTCAATGATAAAATTAAGTTTCCATCTGTTGCAAGTTTAACAACTTATTAAGCCTCATAAATTACGTGTATGAAAATGAACATTATTGTAATTTCATTGAAGAGAGAATTATTCAGTAACAGTACTGCCACCTGTTATCACTTTTAGAAAACATATCCATGTGCATTTACTGTTTCAATGTTTCCTTACAAATACAGTATGAACATCACCGTTATGACTATTGTATCACTGTTATTAGTATGTACATCACTATTAGGATTATTGTGTCACTGTTAAGAGTACACTGTTAGGACTATCGTGCCATCACTGTTAGAAGTATGTTTTTCACTGTTAGGACTATTATGCCACTGTTAGGAATATGTGTCTTACTGGTAAGGCTCTTCGCTAAGTTCATCATTTCTTTTTTAAATTAGTGAATCACTTAAATATAATGAAAATTATAAAAAAATACGGAAAATTGGCTAGATAGTATCTACAAGATGCTATTGAATAAACTAATATCCATTTCTAGATCCTCTTTTATAGGCTATAAATTTGGATCCAATAGACTATAAATTTGGAGAGTTTTGGAAACAATAGTTCATAAATATCGTTTTGTAGATACTATCTGGCTCACTTTCTACATTTTTGTGGTTTTCATTACAGTTGGAAATGAATGGCATCCTTTTAATATGCCATAACAAAATAGCTTTTCGAAAACTACGCATGGGAATTCATCCTCAAACATCTCATTTTGTTCATCTCAATATTATAATTAACCACAAATTAAAGTTTCAAAGTTAACCATCATTTCTGGCATCGTTTCTGAACTATTGGCCTGCTTATTGTAACGCACTATCTTTTAGATTTACAAAAAATCATTTTTCCCAACTTTCTCGAGAACTACGCATGAGGATTTCCATTCACCTATATTATTTTGTTCAGTTCGTTGATACCTAACGATTGGTATTTGTCACATCTTGATTTTTTCCTTATACGTTCATAATATTGTACAACGGTAAGTCATAAGTCTTCTGGTAGTTAACATTCAAACTATAGTCCATCGTGTTGGACTGTCACCAGCGACCTTCCAGCCAGTTCCTCAATTCCACATCGATACCACATTTTGTCCTTAGAAACAAAGAACCACATTTCGTTATTACTGTTTCCACCTTCTGCTGCTTGGTGAAGCATCGTGATTTCAGGAAGTGAGCCATGGACTGAAACAGGTGCAATCCGAAGGTCGCTGGGTTTGACGCTCTTGACGGGTGTGACATTACTTTGATTAGATCAAATTAATATTCTTTTTTCAGCCGAATGTGGTATTGCATTGTCTTGTTGCATTTCGGTTCACCAAGGCAGGATATATTTGGCGTACTGTAGCATGCATCCACTTCAACTGTCCTGAATAGAAGTCGGCATTAATGATATGACAGTTAGGATCAAACTTGAGGTGAGTTACTCCTCTTAATTCCGTCACACACAGAGCATGACTTCATTATCGAAATTGCTTTATTTTATGACCAGTTCAGGAAGTTGGCCCTTGCTGAACCACTAATTTGCACATTCGGATTTCCGTAAAACACGCACTTTCCATTGAATGTAATAATCAGTTTCAGGGTACTCATATCACGTGGATTTTGCAGAAGTTGTCGGTACACATCCACTCTCCTCTGGGCCTGAGCTGGGTCAACTCATGTAGCATAATGTAGCAGCTCCTAATGGTTTTCCCGAGTTCGTGAAGGGGACGCACTATAGTAGGCTGGAACAAGGCGAATTATAAATAATTTTATAATCGCTGTATTCTGATGCATGTATTCTCCTCAATGACCTTACCTTGGAGCGGCCAGAACTGGCTGATCATCGACATTTTTACAACCTGCACGAAATTTCTGGAACCAACGATTTGCTCTCCTGCAGTTCACTAATACCTTAACAGTTCACGTATCAGACGCTGTTGAGCACTCATCATCACTACAAAAAAAAAAAAAAAAAAAAAAAAAAAAAAAAACTGACAAGATACTGAGGTTATGATGGCCGTGTTAAATGTCCGCTTGTAACACTACCTCTTGAGTGAGTTCGATTCGATCTTGTACGTAGTTACTGTTGATCACGGCGAATACACGCGCATCCTGTTTGTATTGTGAAAATATTGCAAGACTTATGACTTAAACTTGTAGAATTTTAATTTGCTTAATCAATATCTCCATTCAGCACCCTTGGTACACATATATAAATCACTGAAACTCTTCTAAAATTGTACATCAAATACGTGGAAACATGAACAGTTTATTTGCAGAACTGAGGCGTTCAGAACGCAAGGGATTCAACTCACATTATCAAAGTTATGGAAGAATTTACACACATGGCAAAAATAAAAATACAGAAACTACTTTTAGACACATTAGGACACTTTACATATTAATAACACTCTTTGAACATCTCCAGAGTACACATATTCACTCCTTTTAGATACAGTGTTTTCCAAGTTATGTCCCAGATGTATTTGCAAAATGTGTCATCACTAGAGACCGGATGTTAGGCAAAATGCCTATTCTTTATTATTAAAGATATGATCAAAAATAACGTTTTAAAGTTTATATGGGGGTTTATAGTTTCGATTTAAGCCAATTTTATTTTGCCTATTTTTGCCTATTTCGACCTTTACTGCCTAAATAATTGGTTTAGTATCTAATATTGCCTATTCTCTGCATTTTCTTCAAAATAAGCCTTCATTGGGAAAATATATAATTTATATAACATAAATAATACACACATATTAAGTATTTTTAAACACAAGCATGTGGTACGTTACGATATATATACATGGTGAACTTCAAAGATGTGCACATTTGGAATCGAAAATTGAATCCTGACAATTGGAACGGAACCGAAAGATGTGCACATACTTTGAGAGGTGATTCGTGACATGAAAAGACAAAAAGTCCTCTTGAATTTTTTGAATGTCACGAATCACCTCCCAAAGTATGCCAATACCTTTATGTCTCGTTCCAATTGTCAGGATTCGAGTTTGGATTCCAAGTTGCCCCCCTGACACTCGTACACGAAGCGGAATTTGACAACATGCAACAGGATTTTTTGTCTTCTTTTGATGTCATGAATCAGCCCCGAAGTATGTGCACATCTTTCTGATTCACCCAGTATGTATGGAATTCATAACAAGCTTCGTTTTTATATATACAATAAAAGAAGATATTAACAAACAAGTATGTTTCTATATTCTTTGAACATTATCTATGACTTGAATCTATTTTTTAATGGTGTTGAGTATTTATCTTCATTATTTCGAATTACATTTTAGTGCCTATTTTACTGCCTATTTTTTAAATTTTTAGTGCCTATTTGCCTGCCTATTTTCCAGGTTTTTAGTGCCTAAACATCCGGTCTCTAGTCATCACTTTGTTGTCGAACTATTTACCGAGAAGTGTCATACTAGATACAGTGTTTGGAGAATGAACGCTTTTGGACACGCGAAGCACACTTCATAAACAATATTTCATCAATTTTCCCCTCAACATCTGTACTAAAAGTGTTTGCATTGTGTTTTATTTTTTTATAGTGTAAAGTTTATTGGAAATTATTAATTTTAGGGAAAAGTTTTTATTGTTTTTAAGTTATAAGACTTGTTTACAATATTTAGACATGATTTTTTAAGCTCTGAAAGAATCTTAAGGTACAGATCTTAAAGATGAAATACTGTATATGTAGAAGGACCCAAAGTGGGCTTTCTTCTTTTGAGCAATGAATGCCCCAATTTCTGTTTTCCTTTCTCATCCAAAGGCGATGATTTCAAACTATGGGGACTTATAAACTTCTTCTTCCTCCCGGAAATACATATAATTATCAACCGCAACAGCCACAAATTAGTATCTATCCATCTTTACGTATATAAACTAAAGTTACTATTTTTGTTACTTAATAACTCTTAAACCACCTAACCGATCTTGATCAAATTTTCAACATAGATGAGGTTCGGGCCTCGGATGGCTTTTATCATTTCACTTTGAAGATGTAACTTGGGGAGGGGAAGGAGAATATATATATATATATATATATATATATATATATATATATATATATATATATATATATATATGTGTGTGTGTGTGTGTGTGTGTGTGTGTGTGTGTGTGTGAAATATTTTACGTCCCACGCTTGATGATGAGAGATGAGTGAAATGGTATAATAAAGAAAGTGGGAGGAAATGGGAGAGCTCCGAGAAAACCCACGAGCACGGTGTTTGTCCACCACAGAGTCCACACGGCGCGAGCTGGGATCGAACGAGGGACCCCAAGCCCCAAGCACCGGAGGTGAACGCTCTACCACTGAGCCACCGCGCCCCCATATATATATATATATATATATATATATATATATATATATATATATATATAAATGATTGATTCAAAATGACCGATATTAGTGTCGAATTCCATAGTTTTTAGGGTCCCTAAGTTGATTTTTGACCCTTGCCCTTGTGAACTACCCTGAGGGTGTGTGCTACTTTTAGTAGATAGACCCAGTCAGGGCAGATACAAATTGTAAATAATATATGATTGACTCCTTCTGATGCAATGTTATTTGTGTAAGCATGGGAGCCTGAGTGAGCACTGACATATCAGTACTGCAAATTGTCGTGATAATGGCCTTCTGATTATCAATCAAAAGATCATTATCTCGTGGGTCCACAAGAGGAAGATAATTTAATGAGCTAACTTCGGTAGAGACTTTAAAAAAAAAAGATCAACTTTGAGACTCTTGAATTTCAATTTCAAATGGTTACATAATAAACCAATTAATTTCCGTATGCAGATCTGACTAATAACCAAAATGCAACAAACACGCCCGATTTGTAGATCTGCATCGGCCTTCCTTCTTGTGTTACCTGCCTTGTGAAAACGCAACAACTTAATCATTAGTTACCATAAAGATAACCTGTTCCCTGTAACCATGGGAATGAGTAAGTTAACCAACAGATCACAAAATATTACAGGGACTATACCAATTACAGGACGCTGCACCGTCGCTGCAAGCCGCCGACCACCTGCAAAGAATTTACATACACAAAAATACATTAGGTATCTTAGTGTACTCACCACCATCCAGTTACAGTATCCTTGAAGTGGGATTTGAACTTGTAGCAAAGTAGCAGCACAAAATTTCGATTGACAAATGATTTTATTTAATAATGAGAACTTTTCCACTGCAGACACACACTACACTAATAGAATGCTATGAAGAAAAAAAAAAGAATATTGTATAACTCTTGTTAAGTTTTTGTTTCTTTCAAATGTTTATTCCAATATTTTTATTTTACGTTGGCGCGCATTCTCTTCTTGCTGTCTTGAATTTCCCATTCTCTTTCTTCATCTAAGAGAGGTCCTGAGTGCGGTATCCAGAGCTCTTCCCCGCTGCTGCTATTCGGTTGCAGTTGGTCTCTACTGAAGTGCTGCTGGCAGTTTCACGTCACAGTAGTGTACTAGTAAACTAGTTTGACCATTGGCAAGAGTTATTACCAAAGAGTTTTTAGGTAGTCTTTGTCACGAAAAATTGAAGGACAATAGTACAGTATTAGACTAAAATTATATGACTGTTTTCAGTGTTCATTATATACGTTGAAGTGTCACTGTTATCACTAACAAGTGAGAACTTGTAATACTTGATGTAAATGCCTCAACATTGACTTGTTTGATAAAGGTCAATTACATTCTGACACTGTTTGGATCACTTCACTAACACTGCTCCACCAGAAAAACCGACTGTGCCATGTTTGTAATTTTAATCACTTGCACATATGCACACTCCTTTTTAACTTATAGCAATCTATGCCTTGCTAATATGCAGAGAGTTTTTGTAAACAGTTCCGGCTCCCGTAGAGAGTAAAATAACTACTCGCACCACTTATATGTTTTCCTAATGTTATTTTCCTGCCGACAAGATTTGTCGTAGAGAAGACGTCAACCCTCCTTGAACAAGACCCGAAGTGACCCACGACCTCCCAGCCTTCAGAGATAATACCCCTGTCGATAGGGACTATTTCCTGAAACTCTCTTTCTGGCTGTATGCTCGCTTATGGCCAACCGTCAATGGCGACCCATGCAAGTACTGTTTTGATAATTGAGGTCATTGGACAATTAATGATTACTGTTTATACAGTTTGTTGTTTCATTTTTTAAATATGATCAGCAGAAAGCTGCAAGTTTCTACCATTAGAAGCATATAACACATTCTATATAAAATAACTTATTAACACATAATATTACAAACAAAATGGTATTCTGCTACTTTTGCTGACTTCCCCCCTTTTCGTACACACCCCTTGATAGGTGTAGACACCTGTAGGTGAAAGTTTGCAACCCCTCGACTGTGTCAATGCAGACGAAATATGTCACCATTTTATGAAAAGAATTTTAAAACATATTTATCAGATTGTTACATTGTAAATAAATACACAAACCTTTTCTTTACATATATAAAAACCTTTGGAGATGTAACATATAGTGTGACAACCCACATAATCAGTGTTTGGGAGTTGTTTTAACAATTGTTTTCCCACTGTTTACCTGCGTACCAGACAGTAATGGCTTCTTAGCAGCCGGTTGTAGACTTCCGGCGATGGAGTCTTCCTGCAATTAGTACATGATTGTGGTGCAATGTAGGGATACTTTGACATACGAGAACATGACAACACGATTTACAAATAGTAAAAGTAAGTTTCGTTATGTCCAAGAACCTTGGTAATTTAAATACACTTTAGTTAAACATTTACTCAGCTTACCATTTGAAATTTGTATTCCTCCGCCAAAACGGAAGGGCATCTCCAGTTAGGTCCGTTCTCGTAGGAAGCATTGGAGGCGGGGAGCGGGGAGTTGAGTGTTAGAATCGGTCAACTCTGAAAGTTTTGACATCTCATTGTATCGTAGTTTTCGCACTTGAATGGTAAATGGAATACAATGGAACTCACTGGCGACAGCATGCCTACAGTTGCAATGGGTCTTACTCTGAACTATTGTACTAGGTTGGAGAGTAGTGCTATTTAGCCAGTGAGTTCATAGTTCGTGATGAAACATTTCTGGAGTCAATTTCAAGTTCCAGTTAGCAACATTCGAAAGTTCAAACTCAGATGTCCAAAAATACTGTGCTGCGTCTTGTGTGGTCTCAGCCAACACAAAGACGTTCAGTTTAAAAAAAAAAAAAAAAAAAGTTTGCTCGTAGAGACTCCAATATACCTATAATATCAATTGAGATGTATTTCTTTCTAATATTTTGTAAATTATGTAGTTCTGATACGCTGAATTATCATATTTGATGAATATATATTATGAATTATATAATAATAACACTAATACCTATTAATAAACAATAAAAATTACCATTTTGATAGGCAAATAATTTTATAGAAATAAAATTAAAATTTGCATATCAAAATGTAAATTAATACAGCACTAATTGTATACACCCTTTATGTAAAAAGTTAAACGTATTCTCCCCACATCAAGTATCATACCCTTTCACACCCCAAATATGTGAAATTTTAAGCTCCCTTTTATGGACGTTTAACCAAAAACTCTGCTAAACTCAATGCCAATTTTAACGTCAAAAAATATTTAACCTTCAAAAAATTAACCTTTGCACATTCATCTATTAATTGGATATGGATAGCCACCGCTAAAGTCTCTGTTCCTGCGAAAATGCAAAGGCATAGACTCCATTATCGAACAGTACTGACACAGTCGTTCTAGCTGTCTACTGATAAAAAGAAGCAGAAATTTGCTTTACTTCGAGAATTGTCGTGTGGAGTAACGGACGGACGTGCTAACATTACAATCTTATAAAGGCTACTAGTGAGATAGAAGTTGGATCAAAATTTCCCACGAAACAAAGAGAACAAATATTGAATTTTATTGGTACATGCACATTAGAGTGTATCGACAATTTTTTTTTTTTTTTACTGTAAGATAGGTAGCGCATAAAATTGGCCATTTGTGACCAAAACACATCCGATTTTTTTTTCCAGATTTTTGGGGGTCCTTTAGATGGGGCACATCGACCATAAGGTTTTGATAGTGATTTGGGTTTCAACCAGCACAACAATTTCACAAAAATGTTATTATTTGGCTTTTCAATGTATTTGTTCTGAATTATGGTCATTTATTGTCTTGTTTCTGAAAAATATGTTATATTCATACCTCAGGAGTAGTTTCCTATGGTCTTTACTTATGTATTTAGTCAAAAATTGTCAATTTTAGACTAAAAGTGACTTTTTTCCATTGATGCCTTCCAATTCGTTTTGACTGAGTTTCATTCCAAAGCACGCCGCACCCCTCTGGACAACTGCAGCTTATTGCAATGTACACAGTAAAGATGTATGAACTAGTGTGTTTTGGAATCACGAAGGAACTATAGATAACTGACGGAGCACGACACTTCTGGAATACAAATGATCCACTTGTCCAGATTTCTCCCACACCACTTGAAAGATCTGATTGATAGGTCATTCAACAAAACGTATTCTTTGCTCATGCTGATAATCTCCTGCTGGCTTCAATAACCGACCAAAACTCAGACATAAGAAATCTTGGTTGACGAGGAATTGAAAAAGTAACAGAATCGAAAAAGGCAAAGGAACTTTTGTTTTACCGACCAAAATAGAACAATATTATGACATGAATGATTGGATTTCATGCTTCCTTCACGAACCGCGTTGATCAATAATATTACAAATGAAAAAAATGAAATGAAATGAAATCTTTAAGTTTTACGTCCCACGTTATGACGGTTAGGCTAAAGGAGACGGTGATGATGAGTAATGAATGAAATGGTGGAATGAAGAAAGTGGGAGGAAACGGGAGAACCCCCGAGAAAACCCACACACACTACAAATGAAATGTAGATAATTATATTAAAAATAATAAATAAATAAATACATAAAAATAGTGGAAATCTAAAATTTTCCCTAATAAGGAGTGGAACGTCTTGTAAAAATCATCACAGAGGTTGTTACTTCTTCCATTATCGGCGTCAGGGCACGTGATTGCTACATCAAAGCGAAATCGGAATATAAAGTACATATGCCAACATTTCGAACAAAAAGTAACTAAGAAGCCCAAGGAGAAAACTATTCGGTTGGTACTGTGATTACGCTTGCAGAACAAATTACTGCCAGTGATTATGTGAGCACTCTATGTGACCACGTGCATCCTATTGTCTAAAGGTTTCCTTTAATCACACAATTTAATAAATGACAATGCGCCTACTCACACTTCTGGAGCTTCATAAACATTGGAGTGAACTACAGCTCCTCTGGTGTCCCGCTCAATTCCCAGATTTGCATGTTATTAAATATCAGTGATGTTTTCTGGAGCTCAGATTTCGGACCAGATATCCTCCTCCATCTTTGCTGTCGGAACTCAGTGTACTCAGTATGAGGAATATCGCAATATTTCACGGAAACCATTTATTACATATAAGGATATACGATCATTTTACGGATTAACGTTGGTACCATAGCGTATTAACCAAGTAGGTTGCATTTTCTTCAAAGGTTCAGTATGTTCAGGTTTCTTCAGTATGTTCGTAATTACTGGGAGTATTTGTGTCATTGTTGGGAAAAGATAATCAATAATAGGCTTATATACAATCTGCTAGTAAACTGTGTATTTTCACAGTACGTAGATAATAAACAATATTTTACAACAGAATAGAAGTTTCTAATTAATATTGGCAACGAACTGTTAACTTTTTAGCGTCTTAAAATAAGTGTTTTCTGACTAACTCGAAAACTACTACTGGGGGATGAGGGGGACATGTCCCCTCCAATCTTGGAACTGTGGGGACTGTCCCCCCAGTAATCCGATTTGAAATGTGGGTTTTGGGGGAGAAAAGTAATGATTTTTGTCCGATTGCTACAAAGAAAAGTCAGATGAAATTGATGTCCCCCAGAATAAGCCTCAAATCTGCCTGCGTCCCAATGTTGAAGACAACTCTGCTTCCCTGATCCTCCACAGCATTATAAATATAACTGAGAGTTATATTTATGATGCTGAGTTTTTCCATCGGCTAAGTTTTTCCAACTTCATAAATATTTTTTACTTCGCTTTAAAAAGTATGGGAACGGTCTAACCCCCTCCCCCCGAATGTTTATGACAGGTTTGCGCCGCTGAAATCTACGCATAGGAAATCAACATTGGGTATGTCATTTTGTTCAGTTTCATGTCATATCGACTGATATCTGTATCAACTGTGGACAATATTTTATTTAAACAGTTGACTATATCTCAATAACCATACTATGACTGCCACCCTGTTAAAGTCATAACGAAAAGTTCGGTAAGGTTATACTTCAGTATCAATTTCACCTTTATACGTAATTGGTTCTCGAAAAGCGTATTATTTTTTAGGTTTACTATTGATTGGTATATGTCTCCTGTTTGGACAATTCCCTCCCCTTTCCTTAAACTCTAATATTACGGTAGCATTTTAACAATCATCTAAGTTTTCCTGATTTGACAACATTGCCTATGTTCTTGGCACTAGTCTCGTCGTGTGGGATGACTAACTGCGTTTCCGTAGCAAATTATCACATATTTCCGAATACATATATCGACACAGTCAGTGAACACCTGTGTTGATATACGTGGAACGTATTTCGTTTACCTCTCCAGGTTTTTGTGTATAAGGGTGTTTCTCTCGGTGAGTATTAAAGATGAACAGCGACATGTCATAAGAGTTTGTTGGCGTTTAGAGAAAAGTGCTGCGGAAATATATCTAATGGTTCAATAGGCATATGCCGAGCAAGATAGAGTAGAGCCCCACTGTACGGATGGCACAAGTTGTTCGAAGATGGGGGCGAATGAGGCGCTTTGCTTCCACATCCTGGATAAAAAACATCGATTATTAAAGAGATGCTAGGGATTACTGTTGCAGCAATTATTCGTGATGATATGCATATGTCTGTGAGAGCACTAAGTGAACATTTGGGCATATCGAAGGATACTGTTCACTCAATTTTGGGTGATCATTTTAAAAATGAAAAGGTTTGCTCCGCATTTTCTTACAGAAGAACAGATGCAGCAGAGTGTAGATGTTTGCAACCAATGGAAGAGATGTATGGGGGATGAGCCCCTCATTCTGGATCGAATCATAACTGCAGATGATACATGAATCCCTAACCTTGACTCGCTTACAAAACAAGAAAGCACCACATGGAAGTCGCCGCAGTCGCGTCGCAACAAGAAAGTGCGGCAACAAAAGAGCGCAGGTAAAGTGATGCCAATCGCATTTTGGAATGAAGAGGCATGGTGTACCAACACATTGACCCTCCTGTGCAAAATGCAGTATACTACCATGAAGGAGACGTCGAGACTTTGCACCAGCACGTAGCATAAGAGTGGCCCCACTTGAAGAACTCCTTCATATTGCACCACGATAACGCACGCCTGCATACGGTGCGAGATTTTCAAGATTACGCGACGAAGAGAAAAATAGACAATTTCCCGCATCCAGTATGTAACCCAGACTTTAAACCCTGCAATTTTTAAAGATCGCTTTAATTGGTAGTAATTTCATGACGAACAAAGAAGTGATCACCGCAGCGCAAATTTTCTTTAGTTTGCTACCTAACGGTGAATTTTCAAAGACATTCACAAAGTGGCAGAAGCTTGAACGCTTGCTTAGTTGTCAATGGTGGCTATTTTGAAAAAGATGGATGTCTACTCGATATGGCTGATTCTGAATAAAAATATTCTGTTTTGTAAGTTATTTTGTTTCATTTTAATAATTCTTGGTGGGGTGCATGTACTTGCTTGTATTTTAACTACTATGTAGTCACAACTGTTGACCTACTGCGCTCATTTTTTTCTCGATCGGAAGCTAATGACCCATATTTCCACCTTAGTCCAATTGCGAGCTAATGGAAATTGCTGGTTTCCTATACAGAAATTAGTCTCGCCTTCTCTGTGACAGCCTTTGTAGTTTGAATTTCACGATTTGTAGCTTTAACTTTCGTGTATTTTTGATACTGAAAGATGTTAAATTCCAAACTGGTATCTTTTAAAATCTTTAAGTTTTACTCCCACTGTTAGGCCGGTCAGGGTAAAGGAGACTGTGATGATGAGGAATGAATGAAGTGGCAGAATGAAGGAAGTGGGAAAAACCCACGCACGTCTTTGTCCATCAGAAAGCTCACTTGGCGCGAGCTGGAATCGAACCAAGAACCCCATACACCAGAGGTGAACGCTCTATTACTGAGCTTTGGTATCTTTTAAGTAACCGCCCAGGGTTTTAATTTACATTTTGCTTACATCTGTAGAAAACGCAATATTAAATATGGTCACCTCCTCTCTTGTAAGAAACTGCGGTTTTGTCGACAAGCGAGAAAAAATTTTCTTGAATGTCTAAGATTCGTGTTTCGAGCTGAAATTCTGAATTCCCCTGTCGTACAATTGCGATTATAGAGACTTTTAAAGATGATTGAGCAACAAGAAATGTATCAATAATAGTGTACAAATTACTCATTAAAGAATATTAAACCCAAGAGTCATCTGCACATAGAGTCTGAAATATATTTGTCATAGGGCGAAAACATTAGATTTTAGGTCCTTCTAAAGATACAAAGGTTACCCAGCAGTGTATATGACTAAGTATATTTTTTTAAATCAATAAGCTAAACTTCGTGTTATGAAACACTATTATTTACCATGACTGGGTTGATTGTTACATGATACGAAATAAAAGAAAAGTGTGTATGATTAATATACATAGTATTCGCTATAGCTATAAATCTATTCCAATCTTGTGTTATTGTATTATTATTCATTTAACCATTTGAGTTAGTAAAGCAAAAGATCTGTGAAAATTAACTGCGTAGAGAAGCAGAAGTAAAAGAGGAAATTTTCCTTGCTAAAGGGAGGGGAAGAAGAAGAGATAGTTTGTGGGCTCCATAGAATGAAAGGGGGCTAATAAGTAACGCCAATTAGGAGCCAGCAGAGATGATTTAGGACTTTCTCCGTCCTTCTCCGACCTCAACAACCGCCCTCTCGTGCAAGCGATAATTGGACAGACTGTCATTTGTTTCCAAGAGAGGCAACATGAGACCCGCACTAGCAACCAACCACTTTCATACCATTTATATACATATAGAGGATATACTTGTCTCGTTCACTTCTTTCAAATTCAATTTCTGTTCTATTATTATTTTCTGTCATATTACTATAGGGAATGTGCATATTTTAAAATCTTATTCAATAAGTAAATCGTGCGAACATTGTAGTAGTTTGTTCAATGATATGTTTGAACTACCACTTTGGCCACGGTGGCTTAGTGGTCTAGCGTTCAATTCTGGTGTTTGGAGTACCTAGTTTGATCTTTGCTTGTGCTAAGTGAGCCTAGTGGTGGGTTTTCTCGGAATTCTTCTATTCCCTTCCACTTTTCATTCATTATCATCTCCAAGGTCTCCTCTAGCCTTCGTGAATAATCGTGGAAAGTTAAACTAGAAATAGAAATTACATTTCATTTTAAACTATCACTGATAGTATCAGTGGTCGTTATTATTGAAATATTAACAATCCGTATACTAAATGCATATTAATTTTTAATTAATATTCAATGTTTTGTATTGCAACAAATTCTTCATTATTAGCGCTTATGACTGCAAGAACGAAGGCTGATGGACGACCCAGAATACGTTTCTCATCAGAAGTATAAAACTACCACTAGTATGTTAAATACTGTAAGTTGAAAAGCCTTTATGCAACAGGTTGCCCTAGTAATCTATTCATTTTCAGTAAAGAATAATTTAATATAATACACTACTAGAACTGTCCGTTCACTGCACGGTTATAATGAGGTTTAACAAATGTCTTAAAACAGGAAATTTTAATATTATGGTCATAATATTAGCCTCCAGCTAGCCCTAATTCAAAAGTACCTTAATGATAATAATAATAATAATAATAATAATAATAATAATAATAATAATAATAATAATAATAATAATAATAATAATAATAATAATAATAACTTTATTATTAATATTATTATTATTATTATTATTATTATTATTATTATTATTATTATTATTATTATTATTATTATTATTATTATTATTATTATTATTATTATTATTAAACGGATACTTTTAAACTCGCACGGCGAAATTAGTGCATAGGGTAGGAGGAGGAATTCGGAGGTATGGTTTCTTCAACCTTTTTCCCTCACGGTTATAGGTGTCTATCTACTTTTTAACAATTGATTATATGTTGCAGATTCTTCTGCATATATTGTGGTAGTGGTGAGCTTTCGGCACCTTTACTTTTGATGCTACAACATTTTTAGTTGTTGGTTTGATTTCCACCCAATCACCCCCTTGGGTGCAAAACGATTAAAACTATTGCTGGTGCACATAAACCCGTGAAGGTGATTGGATGTAAATGAAGAAAACTCAAGCTTTTATTTGATCCACTTAAAATCTAATAGTTTTATGTGACCTAGAAAAAATATACCTTTGTTTACACAAAATAAGGAGTAACTTTTTTCTAAATCTCAAAGATATTTAAATGCCTTTTCAAGTCTTCCAGTTATTGTTTACAGCATAATACATTGTCCTATGAACTTTATCCAAAATGTATGACATACAAAAAACTATAAGCCGTGAAAACTCTCGCCGAAAATATAAAAGAGAGAAAAACAAGAGAACAGGCCCTGTTATTCAAACAAACATAGGAGAAGGTAATAAGAACTATAAATAGTAGAATAATATAGTATAATATAGTAGAACTATAATATAGTAGAACTATAAACTATTACAATGTAACATGTGTTGGAACTCTGGATTGATAAACATTCCCTATTTACAGCATCAGCACTATTGGCATAAGCAACGGCCACTGGAGGCGTAAGTTGAATAAAATAGCTTAATAAGCACAATGTACTATGAAACAAAAGTGTACACCACAAAAACAAAGATAAGACAACATTTAAATGAATTTTAATCACAAAATGTTCACTTAAGGCATCCCACCCGTTTACCCCCATATCATGCGCCCAATTACCTCCTGGTGTAATTGGGAGATACAAATTTTTACAAAATTTTATTTGCCTCACAGTTAGGATTCAAGATTGCTGCTCTTCACTGCACCATCCTTATGATGTTTTTGAGAAGCAGTCAAAAATCAGGATCAAAACATTAACAGATGCGCGATTTATTGTGACTCAAACCAAAACACAAACAAACCTGAAACTCGATTTCAAATATGTCATTTCTCAATCAAATTAGTTTTCTTTTTGGTCATTTTTACACCCTCTCAAAATTCATCAAAACTTTTTTTCTTATCTACATCTATCCACTCAACATTTGGGTGTAATTAAATTCCATAAAAATGTACTGAAATGCAAAACATTATTTTTAAAAAGCTTTCCGTCCAATTACCCCTCCACCCAATTCCCCTCTCCTACCCTAATATACTTTTATTTCTGTAATTTTCCTGGATTGTATGTTATTTTCTTTACTAGTGGGCACTAATTTGTCTCCAGGTCGTCGAATAAATTAATTTCGTTGTGCATTTTGCTGCAAACAACCTTAGATAGATCAGGACCGAAGTAAGTGATATTTGGCTTGTAACTGCAGGTGATATGACAGCATAGGGATAACGTAATGAACTTATGAATAGTACAGCTATCCAACACAAGTCCAAATCTTGTTCACGCGAAAGTCGTTTATTTTTACCAAGTGATTGTGAAGAATCGAATTCTCATACTAGATGACCGATACTTAAGAATTTGGAAGTAAACACCTGTATCATGATAGAGACGATTTACAAATATTAGTTGGGAAAGGACAAAGGAATTACTAGGATATTCGAAACACCTCATTGATCTGCAGTATACACTTTTCGTGTTATCTTTCTCACAAAGAAACACTACACAATTTGTTAAACAAATTTTGGGTAGAGCAATCGGAGTAGTGGTAGCGTGATGGACTTCAAATGGAAAACCTCGGTTCGATTCCCCGTCAGGTAGGATATTTTTTCGCATAAAATAATGGCTACTAACAGAGATTCGTCTTCTGTTGGAGAACTTACAAAGCATCACTGGCGAGAATCCGAGTAAACAGTTTGAACGTTCTTCATCATACACTGTATTGATAAGTATGTTTCATATTTATATTCGTCTCTCTGTCTTTCTTGACGTTTCTCTATCCTGTCTTTGCATTTTTCTCTTCTACCACTCTCTGTCTCCCTCACAGAAACTTTATTTGCGTGTTCCAGAGTTAAAAAGGAGCAAGAGCCCGATCGACCGGTCTCGAAGATCTCATTAACTGGAAACTTCGGCATCGTGTTTTTCGGGCTCTGAGAATAACATCTTCTGTCCCGGTCGTCTCTGAAAGAAATACTGTTTAAACGTAAGGGAACATGTAAAATCTCTTTTTTATCCTCTGGGTTACCGAGTCTCAATCGAATCACCGGGTCACTACGAGTTCGAGTTCTCGACCCAGTGGTGGTCCATAAGCTAACAATCATCATCCGACTGACGTGATGACCCGTTTGAGCTCTAGCATGTCCACTCTATCTGTGCGAATTACAACGTTATAACCGCAATAGATGAAATCGACACTGGGTGTTCGGAACGGAAATTTTTGCAGAAGATTAGAAAATGGTCCCCTCTTTGGTTATTTGAAAATAAGATTTTATTTATACTAGTTCGACACCAAATTTGTTTTCATCCTATAATTCAATATGTTTTATTCACATTTGAAATTTGAAACATGCCAGGTCTGTTACATCTA
This sequence comes from Thermobia domestica, assembly GCF_964235325.1. NCBI lineage: Eukaryota > Metazoa > Arthropoda > Insecta > Zygentoma > Lepismatidae > Thermobia > Thermobia domestica. The sequence goes on along the minus strand of NC_137454.1, from coordinate 170,828,549 downwards.
TAAGGAACATCCAATTTTCCTTATGAATATTCGCAAATGTTCATTATGATACAGTTTGGACTTTTAATGTAGGTTTTTCTGATAGAAATTTAGCATTAAAATAGTACTCATTCAATTTCTTTCTTTCTTTTTCTCTTCTTTTCTTTTCTGTTCAGTTTGCATTAGTAGCGTGGAATGGAAGATATGACCTACGCTACCTACTGGGTTTATTATGTCCAATGAACACTACCGAATTTACAATTGAACCACGCGGAAACAAAGCATGTGTGTTAAGCTTTCGACATTATCCTAGATGTGTCCGGAGATCTACAGTTCTACTGGAAATTAAGTATGCTATTTTTTTAAAAAAAAAAAAGTGACTTACTGAATGTCAAACATCCCCAATATATTCGAATAGTACTGAAAAAGTATATAAAAACACACGTAACTTCTATATTACTATTGAATTTCTGGAAACGGAAATTTATAATATTAGGTTCTTTTCTTACTACGTTTGAGTTCCACATTTTAAACTGTTCTTTTTCTTTTGCTTCTTCTCTCCCCTTCTCTCTCTCTCTCTCTCTCTCTGCCTCATTTCTGAACCTCTGTGTAATAGACATCCGTTGCTTTCAATTTTTCATTGTGTGTCTTTAAGTTTCTTCCTACATCAAGTTATGAATCTCGCTTCGTCTCGGTTTTATTCTTTCATTTTATCGATACTAATACATATATAGTTTGAAATTAGAATTGCACCCATGTTGCTAGCTGATTTTAGTGTGAGAGAGAGGAAAGAAGAAGAGAGAGGGAGTCTCTTTACCAGACACGATAATGTGATAAGAATTTGTAAATTGAAATGTGTTTTGGGGGGAGAAATGTGATGATTTGTGTCCGACTGCCATTTCATCTACACCGCCATATAGCCCTAATATACAACAGGTTCACCTCAGAAATCAGATTCATTTACCGTAATATGAGTCTCATCTCCCTCCCTTCAGAATAAGCCTCAAATCTGCCCGCCTTCCAATGTTGAAGACAATTCTGCTTCTTGATCCTCCACAGTGTTGTTTTTCAACTTATAAATATTTTGAACATCTCCTTAAAAAAAATGCGGGAACGGTCTTACTCATCCCCCAATGATGAAGACAGATTTGCGCCGCAGGTTTGAGGCTCCTCGACCCTGAACATTTTTTTTACATTATGAAACTTTGAAATTTGTTTTACCAGCACGAATACACGAATACAGATTGCTCATAGATACGTCGAAAACGAAGACATTAATATCAAGTAATGTTAACGCGACAATTAAAGTTCGATGTGGTTGCACTGGCCCCAGAGGGTACTGACTGTTGGGAGAAGCGAGTAAGGCGGCACGGTTAGAAGGTGGTAAACAACTGAAAATAAAAGCTCCTACGAAGTAAAATCCTAAACTGAATTGAAATAGGCCTTCCTGAACGTGTTCAAGATTTCAATTCCGACTCACTAAGACTTTATTAAAATCGTATTCCGTACAACCTACCTTACTCTCTAAAACCGCGAGTCAAGTCAGATAGGCATGTCTACTGCGATACTGTAGTTAGTAATAGCACACGACAATTATAATAGTAAAGATGGTCTTAAGACAGGTTTAAAATGGCGGCGTGACTTTCCTAACTTTCACTAATTGTTCCCAAGTCCTAACACACTTATATTAGATATGATAATAGCCCTATAAGAATGTATTTGATAGGGAAAGTGTAGAACAAAATGGAACTTGGCATATTTCAATTACGACCTATTTACTATTATGATTAGACCCGCTACTAATAGCAGTGCTATGATTGGCTCCAGAGACAATAACAAAAGCGTGATGAAAGAAAATGTTTAGGCCGCTGCGTCGCCAGGTCGTGTAGTGGCTTAAAAAAATAAAACTGAAAGGGAAAGGGAAATGTGCTTCTTAGTTGACCATTGAAAAAATAATTAAATCATGGTATAAGTCGTGAGAGTAATTTTGTGTTCAGTGTTCAGCAACATTTTTTAATCTTTATACTGTTTCAAGTGTTTTTCCTGTCTGATGAGTTAGCCAAGTAGGTAAGACGCTGACTTCTCACTGAGTAATCCATGTTCAAATCTCCCTGCAGCTAACTTTTTTCTCCCACTACCGAAATAAACACCGTGTGTTGTGTTGATTTAACACAAAAAGTAGTAGTCACGCTCGGTTACCGCATCGTGTTGAACATGGGCGGAGTTAGGAATGGTCTGCTGCAGGGGCAGACCTTTTGGTCGGTCTCGGGCCTGTGGAATACATCCTTTAGACGAGTGTGGAATTAATATGAATAACTCATTTTTTGTCAAAAAGTTGGGGGAAATGCCCTCCATGCCCCCCATAGCTCCCCCCCATGGCGTTGAATCAACACAGCAATGTCTTTACTGTGCAGGACATGGGAAATGTGCACATTTCCTTGTAAATAGTAAGGTTAAGGACACATACAAAAGTCATCCAGGGCAGGGGTTCGAATACACAAATACGTGAAGAAACTTCATTTCCTCGGTCAAAATTAAATGTATTGTAAGGCACCTTTACTATTGACAATAAAATTCAATGGCACCAAAAGTTAAATTTCAATTATAAATGCCGGACTCAAATTACTGTAGGAAATTAAGTAATGTATACTAGAAACAGCCGAAATATTAAACATGAAGAAATAATTTAATAAAAACAAGCTAACAAGTCTATCACACAACTTTATTTTAAAAAAAGAAAAAACGCAGAGCAAACGTAACGGTTTCGATGTTCTAACATCTTAATGTGTCATCCGAGTAACGTCGAAAACGTTACGTTTGCTGTGTGTTTTAAATTCAAAAACTGTATTTGCAATTTCGAGATACGAGACGAGACAAGTAGTCTGTCTCATCTCGCGTCTCGCCCCAAAGGGTTCTGTCTCGTCTCGTTTACAAGACGAAACGAGACAAGATACGAGAAATGTCTCGTCTCTTCGTAGCACTAAAAATGGCTACCTTAAACCACTTCTGGCTTGAATATGAAGTTAACAGATGAGTCAATGGCAGAAAATCAGTACTCAATGTCACTTACTGTCTCTGCTTTGGTATCTGTCACACACACACGAATGAAACCACTCTATAAGACTTCCGACTTTTATGCACGGCATAGTTTGGAAGTTTAAAACCTGTCTAGTTTCATAAATATTATTAACATTAACATATCAATGATACTCATGTGTATAATTCAAAAAGTTAGCCCCTTGCTATATCAAATTTGTGGGTGTTCAGGTAAAAACCAATTATCGTGTACCACAATGTGTAATCAAACAAAATATTTAATTAAATTTTAAAATATGTATATAATAGGCAATGTATGAAGTGGAGACAGTTTGGATATTCTTTAGGATTCATAATCCAATGGAAAATTTACAGTAACTTCTACAATGCAAATGACCGGCTATGATTTCTAGAACTAGGAAGACGCAGAAAGAATGTGTAAGAATGTTGACATGACGGAAAAGACCGATGTTTGTGTTGAATTCTTAGTTATCGCGGTCGCTGAGATGGATGGTGACACTTTCATTAGCGACGACTTTCAAAATCGGTTACCATTGTATGCGGGTCGGTATCACCCGGGGGTGGGGTACCGAAATATATAAAAATATTTCAAAGTGTCAAATCCTGTTTTCACGGTCGCTGAGATGAATGGTGATTCTTCCAGAGGCGCTGGCTTCCAAATACAGCCCAATCGCCTGGGGTGAGAAACGTTCTTTCAAATTTCGAACCAGGGAACCTCAGGGGGCGTTTACCGGGATATGTAAAAGTAGTAGAAAATGACCGATATTTTTTTCATTTCGTTCTTCAGTTTGTTTACATAGATAATTTATCTGAACCATGCGAAAAGTGGGTATTTCAGCTAGTTATTAATAAATCCAAGAAATAATTATTAGTAATATACAGGGTGGCCCAAAAATAATTATACAGTACCGTACTTATCAGTTCATTGCATTTTATATAATTCCTTATTTTTACCCATCAGGTAGACTTAGTTTCCTTATTATTTGTTCTTAATATGTTTTTACTTATATATTAAGCTCAGAAGAGCCGAAGCAAATAAACTTATAAGTTAGAATGTTATAGTTGATCAATGCAGAGGTGTATGCCTACTTTCGGACTACGTGAACAGATAGGAGTGTATTTTGAAAGAATGAAACGAAAGTTTAAACATACATAACCGTATTTCACTTTATATAATCTATCCTAAACTACGGTCACTAATCTAAGTTAATGTAGGGAAAAATACAAGAAAGTAATTAATAATAATAATAAATATGAGCATTTGAATATATATTTTGAAAGAGAAAAGGTTTCCTGGCAGAACTTGTTTATTCCAGATGTCAAAGCGTTAATCAGAGTTGGAGTAGTCTGAACCATTGTGATCAACTCCGACCCACCAAAACCCTTGACATCAACTCTGACCCATGATCCATGCTCTCTTCTAAACTAAATAAAGTTTACAATTGTAATAAAACAAGGCTGGAAATTATCACTAATCGGAGTTTGAATTTCTACGGTTCAACACTCAAGCATCACTCTGTTACAATACCGGTGGATCTGATTTTTACCATATACACTGGTAAAGTGTTTGTCATTAGCAAAATAGCGATAAATTTAAATTTAATTATCATATATAATTATTTCTTTGTTGACTTACATACATTTTCATTGGAAAATAGGTTGAAATTTGAAAGTCTCAAATCAAGGTAAAGTAGATCAAAGTAAAGAGAAGTCTAAAATTGGCCATATAATTAAGCATCCCGTACAAATTTAAAATTCCCACGTAATTAAGCTTACAGTACAAATTTTATGTCCATTTTTCTCACAACTTTATGATGTGATACCCTTATGCTGTGAATGCTCCATATATAAACACAAGTTTCAACAACTATTATAATAAAAAGCAGTAGATGTAAAATGCGTAACACTGTAGTTTTTATTTCTCAATAATTGTTTTTCAATTTGTTTCTGAACTAATATCGATCGTTTTCGATTATTTTTAGAAATCAACCCTATATATAGAAAATGTCCCCCCAATGAAAGGGAGTTTTAAAAAATGATATTGAGATTAGGGCCTAACTATGCCAAATGTCATTTCAGTTGACATTGCAATTTGATCATGATGATCACACACAGATAGTTATATTCAATTTTTTACATAACAATTCATACATTATAGGTGATTCACAATTTTTTTTTCATTAGTTGCTCCTCTAAAAACTCACAGGATGTGTCTGAAAAGTTAAGAAGTAAGTCCTATTGCTATTATTACAATTCCAAATATGGTCGATTGCCTGATGTTCTGCAAGAGTGCCTGAAGTTCTTTCATCAATAGAAACAAATGAAAAAAGAAGAAAAAGGAAGGCCTTAAAAATAAAAGGTAGATAAATTAACCAATGGTCAGAAGAAGCTGCCTACACTGCACTGAGCAGAATGGGTTGTTGCGTCAGAGTGGGTCACGCTGGGTTGTGTGTCCCAGAGAGTCACATCCTGTTGGCCCACGACCCACTTACAAATCTTGGCCCAATTGATCCGCTGACTCACTCCATCTCTGGACTGCACATACGTATAAAGCAGTCATGTATTTATCTTAACCTTCCTGACTTTACTTAACCTCCACTAATTTAAGTTAATCTACAAAAAAATATTAGTGACAAATACAAACATATAGAAATGTATTTTCAGAGAAAGAAAAATCAAAGTGAACCAGCCTATATTTGAACCCGCGTTCTCCACTCAAGAAGCAGACATCTTACCGACTTACCCACGACAGAACTTGTAACTTCTGGTTTTGAAGCTTTATTTATATTGCGTTTGTTACGTAACAACGCTACAAGATATCATTACTGTTGCGACGACCTCCTTGAAGACCCGTTTCGTAAATTTAGGAAATAACTCATTTAATCTTTAATCAATCCGATAATATATATATATACATACACGATGAATGTGTGTGTGTGTCTGTGTGTTGGTGCACCCAAGAGATTAATTCATAATAGATAAATTTATTCTTGATTTTAATCTACAGAACAAATGCTTTTAATGAAAACATGGGGCCTGTTGCTGTAGATGGCTAAAGGCCGTAAATAAAATTCAAACTTCAAGTGTAACTGGGGTAGCTCACCGACAACGGCTGGTTTAACACGTTTGGTAATGGCTTGGTAACAGCGCGTGTAATGGCTGATTTATAAACGCAATTAATAGAGCCTGTGTAGATAAGTGGGTACCGTGTGTGCCTGTCGTTCTAGGGATTCTGTGTTCGAGTCTCAGCCTAGACTGAGTTACATTTATTTCAAGGAATTAAATGATGTTCGCGTTTTATACTGAAAAAGATTTTATTCTATGAAGGAAGAAAACCCAAGACAATGCAATACAATACAACCCAAGACAGACAACCAATGTTGGTTGTCTAACTATCAGACATACAGTGAAACTATGCTGCTACTGGAAAAAGCTATCATTTCTTCGTATATCCAACTTCCACTTTCTAATGTTCGTGGTTGTACCAGGAGCCATTCAGAATTGAACTTAAAACTAGCATCCAATCTAGTTGAGTCAAGGCTTTAAAGCATGTATTTTTTATAGTTCAACTGTGCCTTCCTCAGACTGTTCTGTTTTTCCTAATGCCTCACTAAACAGTGTACTTACACGCTAAAACATATCACAGAATTAGTCATGTCTCGATTCAGTAGGTTAGGTTTTATTGTGATTAACATACAAGGAGAGTCTCAAAAAAATGGAATGAGAGTACACGGTCGTTCCTAGGAGTACTAGAGAGTTCTTCCACTAAGTAGGTCTAGTAGAGACCTTCTCAAATCAGTTGCCCAAGCGGCGTCTGCGTAGGAGATTGATCTTGATTGTAGTGTTGTTTTCTCAACTGTTTTCGTTTGCCGTCTGCGAAATAGATATGAGAGATTTAAAGGAACAAAAACTATGTTAGAAAATTTGCTTCTTGCTTACAACGGAAGCTTACTTAATGCTTTAACAGGCTTTCAAGGAAGATGCTATGATCACGCACAAGTTTTCGAGTGGTTTGAACGTGGTTTTACGAGTGGTTTAAACATGATGAGATGAATGTTAAAGATCATGATCATTCTAAGCGCTCATCATCATCTCAAAACGACGAAAACTTTGAATAAATCAGCCAAAAATTCAAGAAGAATCTCTGTTTCACGATCTACGAATTTCAGAATAGACAGGCTTGAGTTTGAGCTTGTGCCAGCGCGTTGTCTCTAAGTTTGTCCCTCGCCTGCTCTCACAGGATCTGGATATTGGGCTCTCAAGAGTAGGCTATTGTTCTCTACCCTCCGTATTTGACAGGCTTAGCCCCATGAAACTTTTTTCTATGCCCGAGAATGAAACAAATCTAAAAAGGGGGCGTTTTGATTATGTGGAGGGTGTAAAAAGAGCTTGCCAGAGGACACTGGACAATATCAACATTGAATAGTTCCAGAGATGCTTCAAACAGTGAGAAAGAAGACTGCAGAATTGCATCGCATGTAATGTAGGTTACTTTGAAGGAGACTGAAAAAATGTTTTAAAAAATAATAATTATTATTATTATTATTTTAGAACAAAAGTCCATTTTTTGGGGGTCCCCACCTTGAATTTACTTAGTTTTCGTAAATAATGCTCCAGCATGTGGAGTGAAGGTAAAAATTGGGTAAAAGACATATTACGAGCAGCAAAAGTCAGGATCATTTGATGGTCCTGTAATTCAGGTCTTTTGGAGACAAGATAGTAGGTAGGAAACGATTCATACTATGAGAGTTGATCTTGCATAAAAATATGCAGCCACCCGATGGTCATGATTCACCAATTCAAGTTAAAGATCATGATTCGGAACACCCACTTTAATAGTAGATTCCTGCCTTTTACATCCTCGTTATTGCACAAGAACGTGAAACACAGAATTCAACCGTAAGCAGCAAATCTAGTTTGATATTGATAGCCTATATGTTTGGACTGACAATGATTGGAAGAGCATTTTTACAGTCTGTATCTTATTATATAACGCTACGTAAATCACTGAATATTTTGGTTAACCTAAATTTCGTTTGATAATTTCCTTAAGCCAGAGAGTATGAGAGTAAATAAATTTCAAAGGAATGTAGATAAAAGAGAGCGGGAAGAGGAAAATCACGCCTGGCAGTGTACTTGTGGTGGAAAGCGAAAAGAGCATTAGCCCTAGAGAAGCTCATAAACGCTGTTCTCCCTCCTCCATCTCAGTTCCTGTCTTGCTTCTTTGATTTGGCTGCATTTGTAACGACCATGAAAGGCACACAAGCGTATTTCAAACTTTATCCACCACAAAATCTAGTTCAAATGGGGACTTCTCCCCATCGCCCCTCTTTTATAACTAATTATTAACCCTACGCTGAAAGCTGAAAAGCACACGAAGGGGCAATTTCGGCTTCCTGATAAGCCAGCGAAAAATTAAATTGAAGAACATTCTTTTTTTCATCTTTCTCTTTTCTTAATTTTCAACACTTCACGAAAAGCTACGGTATTCTCTTAGTATATCATTAACATGGTTTAGTACTAGTCTATTATTTCAGAAATAATTTGAATAAATCTAGTACAAAATATAGTATATCAGCATTAGCAGTATGTAATTTCTTTAGCATTTCTGTAAGTTGAAGTTGTTTTATCATATGTCCTAAACAAATTCATTTTCATTAATATATGACTCATATACATGGCGGAAGAAATAGATGAATGTTTTATTTATTATCCCATATTCATTTTGGAAGACTGATCAACTTTGAGGAGGGTTCAAAAAAGTTTCCATATTTCTAGTTCGGATAATAGGAAAAATATTAATAATGTCTTTTCTACCATCTAAAATTACGTATTTTCCCCATTTTGCAAGCACTTGCGAATGTCATCTTTGTAAAGCAGTGTAGATTGGGCTTGAGCGACGTCTCTGTCTAGGAAATGATGTCATTGTCATCTTGAATATTCTTGGCCCTCAAAATGTTCATATTAGTTAAGAGGGAGAAGCTCGAAAGCGCAAGATTTAAGGAACATGGAGGATGCAACAAAATATCATAGCTACAGAGAAGTGTTTTGTCAAGTGCATTGCAAGAGCAAATGAGATACATTGACAGGCATGTCGTCAATAGATGAGCACAAATTTGGGGATCATTTCTCGTCTGCAATGTTTAATTTTGATATTCAATATGGTCAGAAGATTTTCATAATTTCCCCAGTAATTATATGAGATTAAAGGGAAAAAAGTTCGTGAGGATAACATCATGTTCATCCGCCCCTCCCAATAAAAAGGGTAACAAGACCTTCTTTCCAGACATTTGGACTTTTGTATCTTTAAGGGCCGGTGAATCACAATATTTTCTCTGTGTTGAACTTTCTTTGCTTCCGAATCAGAGTGAATCCACGTGTCGTGTATTGTCATTAGTCTAAAAAACAAAACAGATCTGTGACCTGATAGTGTTTGTTACTTCTAGAGTGGTGTCAACAGACGTGGGACCTGCCAGATTAGTGCAGATACCTCTGACATATGCAAATGATCATGTATGATCGTTTCCATGGAGCCTACTTAAATGAGTATAATATTATATTGCGTTGTTGGATATCCAGCTATTTTCATTTATGAGGGTTTTAACTTTTTGGATCATCTCATCATTCACTGCTATTGACGATCTTCCAAAGTTTCTTTATCCTTTATGTTCATGTGATCACATTTGAAGTATCTGTAGGACTCAGCAACAGCACTACACGAAGGACCATATACCATAAACATTTCCCAGAAGATTTATTTGGGAGCTTTGCCTTGTAGAAAGAAAAACCAAATTACTGCTCTGTATCCACTTTGTCCATTTTTGCACCTTTATTCATTGCAATACCCGCAAAGAAAAGTGTAATTATTGTACTTGGAGGAGATATTTTGTAGTTAGCATACACAAAATATGGAGCAAACAAGGTTATACGAAAATGAATCCGGAAATAAGGTTGTATGTAATCAATTAACATAAATTTATGATCCTACGTAAACAATTTCTACTTCAATACGGACACTTTTTTAACCTCATCGTAAATGTCACTTAGTAACTTAGCAGCTTCTGGGTGAAAGCTTATATATTGAAAGGCATTATTAAGTCCATATATGTTCATAGGAAAATAACGTATGTCCCCCTGTGCTACTTCGAACAATACTTCTCACCTCCTCCTCTACCTGTGTCACATTCCTCTTCATCTTCGACATTGAATGCAAGTGAATAACACAATTTGCAAATAGTGTTGCATCAATAGTTTCGATGATCTGGTAAAAAAAATAAGTTTCATCCCCATCTTAGGGTTTGCATTTGCAAAATCCCGTGTAATCTAGGTCCTAGGATGCAAGAAGATTTAAACAAATTTTGCAAGGTTCTACACCAGACAGGTTAATATATCTGGCAAACATCATAAAATCATTCAGTTATATATATAACCTACTTCCCTTAGGATAAGCAATTCCCAAAACTTACTTATAATTTTTAAAAATTATGAACCGACTTCAAAAAAGGCACTAAAATGTAAAATAGAGCAAAAACACAATAATAATAGTAAAGCACTTAAAAGCAATAAATAATTTGTTACTATTACGAATATTTTTTTCAAGTCTTGTCAAGTCAAACATACTAAAACTTCATAAAACTTCCATCAAAATAACTTTATGTTAGGCATTAATTTGTTCAGCACGACTTCAATTTTTTTATTGATAAGAGTATAAGAGACCAGTGTTCTTTATTGGATACAATAAGAAAAAAATAACAATCTTCCTCTAAACCTAGTTCTTTAAAAATTTAAAATAGGAACCTGTTGAGCAGTATACCACCCAGTTGCTAAAATACATACGTAAGAACAAACATATATCGGGAATTTTTTGTTCGGTAACAAAGACGTACGACGAGACATTACTTTCTCGGTATAAAAGAAGATTGTGAAACATGTTGAACTGTCTACATCTCATATTAATTTCTGATTCTGCCACTACGGGACTTTCTATAATCTTGTTCTCGTCCAAAGTAGAAGAACAAATTATTTATATTTGGTGAAAGAAAGCATATTTACTAGACTTGACGTTTACTAATTAAGAAAAAAATAATAACTTTAATGAAATAGACGTATACACTATAAGGTTGCTGTGTTCTGTTTCGAAAAGAAGTTTCCTCTCTCTCTTTTTTTTTTTTTTTCTAAAACTGTGTATAGATCATTGACTTTGAAAGTCATATGAACAATTGAGTGTCAAAGAGGATATCTTCGTCTACAGCCAAACTTATATGACATTATTTTTCTTCTATAAACGGATATGTCTATCACTTTTCGTGAAGTTATGATTATATTAAAGTTTCTAGAATAAACAGTATATTCGCTGAAAGCGAGCGAAACTTAATGTTCGATTTTCGTGAAAGAGAACACTCAATATTTTCTAAGTTTATCAAAGAATGTACATATCCCCACCCAACCGCAAGGGGATACAACATACTATGTAAGCACAATATGATTTGCTTTGGAGTTGTCATGTTACGCATGTACTTTATCATTCGAACATAACTCACTTATAGAGAAACATCTCTATGTAGGCAGGTATTTTATTTATTATCAATGTTTAGCATAACCCGATTTTCCTCAGAGGAGATTCCTCTCCCGGATGACTTGGCATCGCAACCAGTTTTGGAATTGGGAAGGCTTCTCCTGAGGGATAGCAGCGTGTGATGGAAATGGATATATACGCGATTTCTATTTCCTCCTGAAGCCCCCTCGATAAACAGACAAACGCCAAGGGAGATCCGTGCAGAAACACGAAATGCATCTGGTTTCATTAGCGCTAAGTAATAACACAACAGAAATGCAAGTGTGCGTGTAGAAGTGTCAATGTTATATTTGTATGTGTGTGAGTGTTGCCTCTAATTGTAATTACAGTTTTCTTTTGTGTCCCGCTTTGTCATCTGTGTCAACCGGCAACCCAAAGGTATTGTTAATCGCAAGATGATAACATTTACATAGCCTAATCAAGGTGTGGTCTGAATCCAACCCAAACCCAAGGACGTTTTCATCTTTCGATTAGTGTCTATATGTATGTGTGTATATGTATGTTGCTAATTACAACGACATTAACGGAGTTATGCTTGACAACAACTTGTTTTCATTGAAACATCTCCATCATTCAAGTATTTATCCAACTACTGACAGCTTCATGGATGTATGAGAACATACTTTGTATTAAGAAAAACAAAGAAGGGAGCTTTTATTGATTATGTTCTTCTTTAATTAGCGTTAGAATACTCATTCCACAAATTCTAATCGAATGATTTAGCAATGACGGTTTCAATTAGGCAGCAATATCAAAGGGGTTCGTAATGCTATTTTTATAAAGGGTACTGACGACGGAGTTCATGGCCCAAAGTGTGCCACCGAAATGTGAAGAGTCGCAAAAGTTATTTAGATGTTTAAACCAGACAACGGAAATAAGTACATTAAGTGAATGTTCTATACAAGTATAAATATATTTTAACCACGGCATAGGTGGGATGGCAAGTTAGTTTTCGGAGTTCAGAAAAGTTATAAATTTTAAAAGTAGAAATTGCTTTACTGGGGAGACATTTAGGGATTAGGCAAGTGAATTCTAAGCCTTAGAGAGATGGATATGTCAAGGAAAATTATCATTAAAAACAATGAGTCAACTATTGTTTACTACCTAATAGTAATTTAGTTACACAATATTGGATCCTTATAATAAAGTCATGTCCCATATTTTAAAATAAAGTCAATGCAATTAAAGCAATAACTCTACAAATAAGATTAAAATAACAGTTCTTAAATAATACTTAATACAAATCTTTTCAAACTGTGTGTTACGATAGCTCGGGGTATCGTACTGTGCCATCAGAGATATCGGGAAGTTTATTTGATTTTAGTATTTGATAACCTTATTTAAATTTTTTGCTAATTTAAGAACAATTGCTACTCTTGGGCTATTTCATACAAAAAAAATAAATATGTGAACCTAAAAAGTTGACAATGCCTTGAGATTTGAAAGAGAAAAGAGACTACAAGTAGATTTTAACAAATAGATGTATTATACTTTCATTTATAACAATTAAGAAATAAACATGTTGCTCATTAGGTGATTTCCTTTCACTCTCTTTTCCATTATGTTAATTTTTAATTACACTGTATATATCTTGATATGGCAGTTGCAAAGAAGTTTGTTAAGTAAGTGTTCTCTTAGGCTCACTCGAAACATTTTTCTTTCCTTTAAAGGAATACCGTCCTGTTCAGTGAGTTCTTTCAAACCCTCCCCAAATGGATCTATCTCACCTCAAACTTGGTATGTTTCGTCCTGAGGCTTTGTTGTTTACATGAGTCAGTTTATCCTTTCTAATACAATGTGGTACTAAATCTACTTAGTACGCAATTGTTTATGATACCAGCAATTCTTAAGACAGATGGGAGATATATATGCAAAAGCCTGCAAGCTTAAAATAACTGTACTCAAACTTCCTTCTTTCCCTTATTCAAGATTATTGAAAGGTATATTGTGCAGTTGTAAAGTTCGATAATACGGGGCTGTTATAAAGTCCTTGCTATAAAAGAAGTGCTTATATTTTAAAAAAAATAATGATATTGCAGTGAAATAAATGTAAAAATCTTTATTTAGACTTACATTTTGCATCATCATACATAGATACACCGTCGCCATAGTCACTACATCTCCAGCTGGGCTCCGTTGACATCCATGTATTCCTGCAACCCAGTGACGTAACTAGGGTTGCAAACGGGGCTTGTGCCCCGGGCGCCGCATTTATGAGGCGCAAAAATGGGTAAATACTTATGGGAGCGTTTTGGTTTCGTTAGTCAGGCTAGCGCAAAGCCGAATACTTGCCCCGGGAGACAACTAGGATATTTTCATCGCTGTTGCAACCTCCGGCGAAATCCTTGAATGCTATTTCGTATGGCGTCGTCAGAAATCATTTATCATTTAACCAATAGTCCTTTGGTTTTCCTGCATACACCTGTGTCTTAACGTAACCCCAAAAGCAAAAGTCACAAGATGTCAAAGCGGGGGACCTGGGGAACAAAGGGTGGGGCCTCTGCGCCCAATTTACCTGCCAGTAGCTCACGGTCAAGGTAAGTTCTGACGACTTGTGCAAAATGTGGGGAGACTCTATATTGCTGGCTATTCTTGATTCTCAACCTAACTAATTCGGGCATCAGGAAATTTGCAACCATTTCAAGGTATGTCTCCCATGTTACAGTGCTTTCGTCGAACAAAAACGGGCCTGTGAGGTGGTCCATTGATACGGCACACCCCACATTCATTTTCGGGCTCTCTCTTTCGTGCGGTTCATATCATGATGGTTTTCAATTTCCCAAACAAGAAAGTTGTCTCTGCCTGTTTATCCCCTGAAACATGGAAAGTTGCCTCATCTGAGAATATAAGTAACTGCATGGTTCCCTGTCATTATGCGGTCGTTTCAGCATCAGTTCAAAGAACTCCAGTCTCATGTCTTGATCTTCTTCTGTCAGTTCACTCACAAATTTAATCTTGTACGGTTTGGCTTTCAAATGTGCGTTGTTGACTGAGCGATTGCCACCTCCACCTCCAGCAGCCACCTCGGGGAATCGATTTTCTTGGACTTCTCTCTAGGTTGTCGGTAACCTTCTCACCGCGTTTGGGCTCACTAGTGGCCGACGCCTTCTTTGCATATCACAAACACTCCCTGAATCCAGAACTTGCTGTACCAACTCTATACTCCTGACATCAGGAGGTACTTTTTTGTACACTCTTTGGAAGTTTCGCTGCACGAAGTTCTGGATACCAACACATACACTGTGCTTTCTCTTGCACCGTCGCTATTTTCATGTCCTTTGTTGTCACCAGTGTTGCCAACCTCATCATTGTGATAGTGTTGCCAACCAAAAAATTACGGATCATCTTACAATTTAACATGTATATCACTGCAATATCATTATTTTTTTTTTAAAAAAAAAAGCTATAAGTATTTGATTTATAACAAGGACTTCATAACAGCTTTGCATGTTTTCGAGGTAGTGGAATACAATGAAAGCACCAAAGATACTGGCAGACAATCAGAAACAAGAATAATAATCTTATTCATAAATGAGTTTGGGCGAACGTCGGTTACACTTTACAACTAAAACATAAACTTAACGGGAAGTCCTAAGTTTCTTTCAAATACCAGATTGGTGCATGACGTCGAGAGTTTATTGAAATTTGCATTATAGTAGTTCGAGTTCCATCTTATATTTGATTCCCTTTAGACAACATTACTAAGTTCGAAAATGCATTTAATCCAAATCTAAAGTGCTATATGTAAGGCATGCCTTTATTTCTATCGTGCCCTTCTAATTCCTAAATCTACAAGAATCATAACACAGGAACACGCAATACTAAACTCATACAAATAACAATTCTTCTTTCTAACAGCTTGTGTCATTTTTAAGATAGTTTTTTATCCAACAAAGTGTAGATCTACGTTTCATATAACCTTAGTACTGAAAAGGATCGCTAAAATTAAAACTTCTTCAAATTTTAGAAAAAAGGTTCTTAAATTAACGTATGAATTAACCCAAAATTTTGAAAATTTGAAGGAAACAATGTATCTACAGTCCTCGAAGCTATTTCTTTGAAGTATTATAAAAAAGCTTTTCAATTACAAATTTTATGTGCTTGACTATTCTAAGTACATTAGAAATAGTCACATACAACATATTTAAAAATAACGATACAGTTATTCTATTATTTTAAATTGTTTTCTTCAAATTTTCCGAAAACACTTTTAAATCTGGTGAAAACTTACTAAAAAAAGTTTCAAAATTCTAATTACGTAACGTGTTATTGACACTGAAAACGTATGTGTTTATTGTAAGATTCTGTAGAAAATTGGCTCAATACAAACAACTGAATTTCTTATTTCTGCAATATTTTTCAAATTATTGCTAACATTGAACTTTTTGAAGCTCTGATATGAAAAGAATTGCACTTTACCTTTAAAGATTCGTTGATATGTTAGTAGAATATTCAATCTTTCCAAGGAAAAAATAAACTGCACGTAAAATGTTTGAGTATATATATTCAATTTATATATATAGTTTTCAGCACAAGTTACGTGGATTATATTTATACACCCATGTATCTTCACCCATGTACAGAAATCCACAAAAGTAATCCCCCTCCCCTAAGCGCTCTAATTCCATTACTTGGGGTCCAGGTTTTTTGCCGTTGTGAGAACACGTAGACAGAAGCAACCCAACTTACGCGTAAGCTTTCTCGGCACTGATAGCAGTTGGTAGCAGTGAGTCAAGACTTTATGCAAGTAAAATTGTGAGTAGATGACGCACGAAACATTTCTCCATTCTGAGCTCAATCACTTTGATTCAGAGCGTGTTGTCCAATGAATAGCATATGTTAATCTCAATATTGTTGTGTATGTAATGTATTTTTCATTATATACTGTATATTCAAAGAAATAAAAACACTGATCACATATGAATCAGAAAATGCTTGAAAGTAGCTGAAAATATCAAATCTAGAACAACTAATGGAAATAACTTTGTAAATGGTTGCCTCCATTGAGAGGCCGTCCCCAATTCTCCTCATTCCAAATCTTTTTCTTTCTAGGGAAGAGAAGATATTGCTTATCCCACTGAATATGCATTGAAATTGAAATTGAAACAGGAACACTTGAAAAAGTTTCAGCCTCGCCGGGATTCGAACCCGGGTTTACCGAACAGAAGTTCAATGTGCTAGCCACCCATCCACCGCGCCACTTAACCTTCTACAAAACCTAATAACTAGTTAAAATCATTTAATGCAAAAATATAAACAAGATACTCAAATATAACAAAAACAAACAAATATAAACAAAATATAAAAAATATAAATAAGAAAATATAAGCAACTTATGTGAGTGCCTTAATGACTTCTCGAGGTTTCCTTGTTTAACTCAAAAACAAGTTATATACACGTTACTCAATGAAGAAAGTATCACAAAATGTTCTTCAAGTTGAGCCTACGTCAACGGCAGAGCCGTAACTTGTGGGAGGGGGCAACTGCCCCCAGAGAAGCTCCGGACCATTCGAAGGGGCCATTTTCAGACAAAATTTTCTTACTCCATTTACGATAGCAACATGAAATTAGAAATGAAGCATCAAATAGGGTCGCTACATTACATAAACAAAACAGCACACAAAAGGTAAATAGATCAAAAATGAGTCGTGGACTCATTTGAGTAATATTTATTCGTATGGCTTTGAGATGGATCAATATTGTCCCCTTAATAATTTTGCAATGTATGGAATGGGCCCAGGAAGTAACTAACAGAACCGCAGACCTTGCCGTGCGGGAGGGCCCACAGGCTCCAGTAGGCCCATAAAGATTAAGAGAAAGTTGGGGAGAGGTGGCCCAATAATTAGAGATCAACTTTTTCTAAGGGCCCTAATAAGCTTATTAATGCTTTCTCCATCCAGAAAAGAGTTGAGTTGATTTTGAGTTAACGTCCCGTTCAGCAGCGAGGCTATATGAGACGTGGACCTACTGATTAACGTGGAATCTTAACCACGTGAGGCGCTGCCATATGCTCTCGCCTAGGCCCCTGATTTCTCACGGCACGGCATTGGACAGATACTTATATTGATTGGAATCTGGTGTTTCAGAGCACTGGATTATATTTTCAAGTTAATTAATTTAACGAACCTTCCTCAGTACCTTGTTTCCTATTTTTACGCGTTTTACTCACTTTTAGTTTTTCCACTAACTCTTTAAGAAGAGGGACAAAAACACAGAAACATGGAGGACAGTAAAAATCACAAACACTATTCGCTCTTTCTTCCCTTGCCTGATGTAAAACAATAAAATATGGTGAACATGCAATTTTTGGTCTTCCATTTTCTATGTGGTGTCAAACCCCGAGTTGGAGTGGGTCAGTGGGTCGCGGGTCAACAGTATGTGACCCACTGCTACCCATCATCCATTGTGACCCACGGCGACGCACCACACACCGTGACCCACCACTCACTATGACGCTCTCTTATCCACAGACCCTCTCTGCTCACTGCATCTTCTGACGCGACAAAACGCTAATGAACCACAAAATTACTCCCCGAAAATATCTTAAATCGTCTATATTCCTTTCCGGATCCTGGCTTTTTGGGCTATTTTTTAGACTTTCAGTCAAGCAGCTACTGTATCGTCACTATTTATCCTAGGATCATGGTTCATACCTCATTCTCTTCAGAATAGAGCTGGCTTTCAAATGGTACCACTTGCATGCTCATACCATACATCAGAAGCGGGAAAAAATGTCAAAGTGAAAGTTTCGGAGGGAAATTTTTTTCTCGAATTTTGGCCCCCCCTGGACCCCCCTGTGTGAACGTAGCCATCTAAAAAAGATCTGAGAAATAGTACGTGGTATACTGAACGTGTGTGCCAAATTTCGTTTCTATCTTAAATACTAAGGGAGGGAGAAATTTTATCAAAATTTCCCACAATGCCCCAAATTACCACAAAACACTATGATCTCAGGGGAAAAAAATCCTGAGACATTCCTAATTACCCTAGGGTCATGTGTCGCCCATATTCTCTTCAGCTTAGAACTGCCTTTCAGGCGGTACCATTCACATGTCTCCATCATGCATCTAATTCTGGAAATTGCAGAAAAAGGGATTTTTGGGGTCTAAATTTCCCTTTTTTCAACTTTTAGCCCCTCTGGACCCTCCCTGTTTTAACGCAGAAATCTGAAAAAAAATCCGTTAAATACCACTCGGTGGACTGAATGTTTGTACACAATTTCAATCTTCTAGGTGCAAAAATAGATCCGCCAGAAAAAAAAAATCAGAAATTTCCCCATGTTACCCTATACAGAAGTATATTTTGAAAAAAAAATCACTGAGACGTCCCTAATTACCCTAGAATAATAATTCGACCGCCATTCTCTTCAGAATGGAACTGCCTTTCAGACGGTATGACTCACGTGTCTCCATCATGTATTGAGGCGGGAAAATCCTGAAAAACGGGATTTTTTGGTCTAAAAATTCCTTTTTTCAGTTTTTCCCCCTCTGGACCCCCTCTGTTTTAATGCAGAGATCTGAAAAATATCTGGTAAATACTACTCGGTGGACTGAATGTTTGTGCAAAATTTCAATCTTCTACGTAGAAAAATAAGCCCGCCAAAAAATATTGAACATACGCTTAGAAAATGAGAAAAGAAATTTTTGACTTATGACGTCATCACCTCCTATGTCTGGACGCAGGACGGTCTGAAACCATACGTAATGTCTTCTACAAGGCCTCTGGACTTGGAAAACAAAAAAAAACCGGACGAAAAAGCTCAAATAGAAGAGAAATAACGGAATGTACCATGAAAAATGCGTATGGTACAAATTGTACCATAGGATCCGGAAGGGGATATGAGTGATTTGATTACATTAAGGTGAGTCTAAAAAAACTGAAAAAAACGTACCAGAAAAGTACCCTGGAGGAGACTCGAACCACCAACCTTATGATTCCTAGGCAGGTTCTTCCGACTTCGCCACGGAGTCGATGAAGGAGACTTCGCTTGTAAAGGGATAAATCGTTGATATCGTTTTAATTTGGTCAATCAGAGTGCTCTTTTAACCGTATATATGAGAAGATAACTGTTTGGGATAAGATGAAATGCGTTCGCCATGTAATTTTATATCAAAATGACGCGTGTCTATTTACTTTACTTCATAGTTCTCCCATACTAACTTTCTGATGATCGACAACAGTTGTCATCTAAATTCATACAATTACCGCACTCAAGATTTCTCACTTCATGATCTTGAGGCAGAGGCTATTCTTGACCCCCGGAGCTCATTTTAGGAACAATTCGTCAGGAAAAAATAATATTTAATAATAACCGCATGCACATGACTGGCGATAGTTCGTGTTGGTCCCTTCGCGGTTCTCCGGGACGAATCGAAGGAGCGCGGACTAAAACGAAGTCCTCGCTGCGACGATGGTAACTTCAACACCCCGTCGCGAGATATCTGTTTCGACTCGACGAAACCCTGCTGGCTGTGGGACACTAGCGGCAATCCTTCGACTCGTCTCTATATTGACGATCGACGTTTACCCGCAAGTGGGCCACTAGGTGTTGGCGATGTTTACGCCATGGGGTAGGTACATTTTCATCTAGCCTCGCTGCTGAAAGGGACGTAAAACTCAAAATCAACCGAACTCAACTCAAAAAAATACAGTGCTTCGCATCATATATCCATATATGCTTATCATGCGCTTTATAATAATTGCTAAAGCTTGTTTATTATATGGAGCGCTTAGAGCACAAGGCAATCAACCCATAAAGTTGTGAGAAAAATAGACGTCAAATTTGTAATGTAAGCTTCTGTATGTTGGTCTACATACCTTGATTTTGGAGTTTCAAATTTCATCCGCTTTTCCACTGAGAAGTATCGATAATACAAGGAAATAATTAGACCATTATAATTTAATTGAAATTCATCGTAAGTTTGCCCATGATAAACATTTTACCATTTTATATCGTAAAGGTCAGATTCATGATTATTATAACAGAGCGGTGCTTGAGAGATTGACCGTAGAAATTCAAACTCCGATTAGTTAGAATTTGACAACCTGGTTTTATTACAAGTATAAACTCTTTAGTCGGTAGAAAAGAGGACGTAGACCATGTGTCAGAGTTAATGACGATGTGTTTTGGTGGGTGGTAGGTCGGAGTGGGTCATGGCGAATAGAGGGTCAGAGTGGGCCAAGATGGGTGGCGGATCATGGGTCAGAGTGTGTCGCGGTGGGTGGTGGGTCAAGTTTTCATTGACCCACGTCATCTCTGATCTAATCTGTAAAACCAAACCAAACAAAGAGTTATACTACTACACAAAACGCTCAATATCTTAGTTATTCGTGACAAACTATTGCATGATCCGAATAACTCTAGTATATCAACAAACCATCATTTGTCATATTTTACCGAAATACGTCATGACTTTTCTGACAACCTGATACTTTAAATGTTGTTAATACGCAAAGTTCATTGATCTCATCACTTATTCACTTACTCTCTTATGATCATCACAACCTTTAGGGTACTTCCCGTAGATATAGAAAGGTGAAATGTAGTATCCAGGCTTGGTGTAGCGTTCAAGTAAACCAATGAAAAGCAACAGGGTAATTTTCCCCTCCTCCAAACCCCCTAAAGTTTACTATTAGGGGCACCAGAAATAATATATATTCTTATATTATTGTCAGATTTGTCAATATTGTCTCCTTAATTAATTTGACGTGTATGGAACGGGCCCAGAGGCGTAACTAACGACTCCACAGACCTTGGTGTGCGGGAGATTCCAAGAATATCAGATATCATCTGATCTTATTGGCCGATACAGATAGGACATCAAGTATCATGACTTACATATAGTTGAAATTAAGGCAAAGTGCTATCGGTCCTCGTGGCCAAGTGTTCTAGGACAACGTTCTAGTAATGAAAATACTTTTTGGCGTGAGTTCAAACCTTGCCCAAGAACTTTTTAAATTTTCATTACACCTTTTTCATTAAAATAAGCTTGCAGTTTTACTATACGGATTCATAGTAAAAGTAATAATAATAATAATAATAAGTAGTGGTAGTAGTAGTAGTAGTAGCATCATTGATAATAATTATATTGTAGGATACTTGAAGAAAGTACTTGAAACTACACACAGCATTTGGCTCGATTTTCTTCGTTTTGACTCGAATCGAATCGAAACTCGAGTCAAATTCGAGTCAAGTTGGAGGAAATTTCCGACTGTTATGCTAATTTTCGAAATAATCGACTGTTATGCTAATAAATGGTGCTAGTGTCAACGTATATCGACTTTAACTTTCATTTGGAAAGAATTGTTGTAACCATTTGATAAATTTGTAGATCTCTTGTAATTCTTTATCTGCGACGTTGCCACATAGTGTAATTCGCGTCTCCAGATGAGGATCTGAAAGGTATACAATTATATATATATATATATATATATATATATATATATATAATCGTTTGTGT
Organism: Thermobia domestica; assembly: GCF_964235325.1. Taxonomy (NCBI): domain Eukaryota; kingdom Metazoa; phylum Arthropoda; class Insecta; order Zygentoma; family Lepismatidae; genus Thermobia; species Thermobia domestica. The sequence goes on along the minus strand of NC_137454.1, from coordinate 170,806,478 downwards.
TATTGTCTGTCTGCGTATCTGTGTGCGGCCTGAGGACCAGAAGAGTGGACCGAGGGTTACCAAATTTTGGTCATGGGTACCTTGGTCCAGGTCCCAGATCAAGACCAAGCGTTTTCTTCAAAATTCAAATCATGGGATCTCAGGGAAGCCTTTACTGGAACATGTAAAAGTAGTAGAAAATGACCGATATTAGTGTCAAATTCATAGATTTCGCGGTCTCTAAAATCAATGATGACACTTTTATTAGCGATGGTTTTCAAATTCAGTTACCATTGTATGCGGACCGGGGTCACCTGCGGGGAGATTACCAAGACATATAAAAATAATCCAAAATGGCCTATATTAGTCTCAAATCCATAGTTTTCGTGGTCGCTGAGGTGTTCCCACAGGCGTTGACTTCAAAATATAGCCCCCATCAGCTGTGGGCCAAAGGCGTTTTTTAAAATTTGAATCAGGGGATCTCAGGGGGCGTTTACGGGGATAGGTAAAAGTAGCAGAAAATGGCCTATATTCTTCATTTAGTTATTCAGTTTATTTACATGGAAATTTTATCTGACCCATGCGAAGAATGGGTATTTCAGCTGGTAAAAAATATAATATTAGAAATTGGGGGCAAATAATGGTAAGCGTTGCTTCCGATGAAATGGAGGTATTAGGTGCAATGGATTGTGATCGAACCACAGAATAGTCTGTAGCTCGTTCAATTTCGAAAATGAACAGGGGAAGCTTGCTTGATATGTGTCATTGCATTGAATTACATGGGAATAGTCAACTTTTTGTTCCAGTTAGACAGAAAATCAGAAAATGTGACATATGTGACGCTCCAGACGCTCATATGTATGTTTCAGTAATTTCTGAAATCTGAAGAAGGACAGAAAAATAAAGTCTTCTTTCTTCCCTTAGGGACGGCACTTCTTAAAATCTATCCATACATCCGCCTAGGTTGCATGAATAATAATTATACAAAATTTTCAAGATTCCACGCGTAATAGTTTCGGAAATCTGTTGATGAGTAAATTCAATATAAATTTCAATACAGTAAAAATATGATTTTTTTTAAATAGATAATAATTGAAGAAAGTTTTTTGAAAACACGATAAACGCATAGACGTACAGATGGTGATCAGAAAAATGGAAACACCTGAACGAAATTGCAACTTACCAGATTAATATGGTGTCGGGCCACCTTTCGCCTTCAGAACAGCCTTGATACGACGTGAGATCGAGGCATAGAGGTCGTGAATGGTAGCAAGTGGAATTTTACACCATTCCTCGTGCAGGGCATCGGCCAGTTCTGTGAGAGAGGATGGAAGTGGAAATCGTCGCCGGAGTCGTGTTTCCAAGACGGACCACAGATGTTCAATTATGTTGAGATCTGGTGATTGGGCGTGCCAGGGGAGATGTTGAACTTCATCCTGATGTTCCTCAAACCACGCTGCAACAACGCCAGCTGTGTGAATGAGTGCATTATCATCCTGGAAGATGGCGTCATTGTCCGGGAACAACATCCGAACCATAGGATGCAAGTGGTCTCCTAAAATTGCGACATAATCGTTGGCAGTGATTCGTCTCCTAAGTGTGACCACAGGACCCAATGAAAACCATGATATGGCGGCCCACAGCATCACCGAGCCGCCGCCATGTTTCACAGTTGGTCGGAGACACTGCAGATCATAAGCTTCTTTGGGCGTTCTCCACACATAAGCACGGCCCGTGGTTAGGAATAAGGTGAAGGATGACTCATCCGACCATATCACACGTTTCCAGTCCTCAACGGTCCAAGTTGCATGGTCGCGGCACCATTTGCGGCGTGCAAAAGCATTATGGTCCCTGATGAGCGGTTTGGCCCGTGCAACACGACCCCGTAAGTTCATGTCATGCAATTCTCGGCGGACTGTGATTGTCGAAACAGGGTGGGGGTGCTAATTGAGTTCCTCCGTGACTTGCTCCGCAATAGCACGACGGTTCTGCGTGACAATGCGCTTTAATACCCGATGTGACCTGTCACTCATGATTTTCTTCCGCCCACTGTTCCGCTTCCCCGATGTGGTTTTCCCGTATGTTGTGTAGGCCGTCATTACCTTCGACACTGTCCCACGCGACACACCTAACACAGTAGCCACTGCCGTCACACTCACTCCACATAACCGCGCACCAACAATTTGCCCTCTTTAAAAATCTGAGAGGTCTTTCATTTTACACTACCTCCGTCTGCTGCAGCCACTGGACACTGCTGTTCCATTGCGCCTGACGTAGTATGGAGACCGACCTAACACACCACCACCAGCGGTCCGGCGCTGCGGGCACCACGACACCACTGCCAACCCATAGATCTGACGTGTTGCCAACTACAGGTGTTTCCATTTTTCTGATCACCATCTATATCTTTCTTTTAAAATCACGAACACACACACGTCTTTAAACTATTAAATTAAAACATTAGAGGTAAACTATGAAATTATGCTTTTGTAAGCACTAATTTGATTATGTATTTCATGTTTCAAATTTAAATTATGATTTTATAATTAAAGGCTAGAATCTGTTCTCTTCTTTTCCAAAGGCAATTATAAAATTTTGGAAAACTCTTTTCAATTCGTACGGTAGTATCTAACTTCTCATTCGTATTAACCTTACTTTTCTGTTATGAAAACTATAAAAAAAATAGCTAAACTAATATATGTTTAACTGGATGGGAAAGTGCTTGTGAATTTGTTTTTGATCGAGTCTGTAAATATATGACAGTCAGAAGTTATGTAAAAATAATGTGAATGTACTACATCCAGTACACTGAAATGAAATTGTAAACAGTATCAACATATTAAGAATGCTAAGTATATAATTTTGTTTATATTACATCGCAAATATGAAACATAACTTGTTACAAAAAATATTATATTCGAAACGTAATACGATTATTAGAAGCTTTAAGGAAAAAGTGAGCAACGTAGGACAGGAATAAGTGCTTAAACGACTAAACTATTAATGATTGCGATTAATTAAGTTGGAAATTTCTTGTTCTTTATTTTTGAAATTGGATTGGAAAAACTTGAGCAGTTGACTAGTTTTTGATATGTGGGTATTAATGTTATTCAAACTTCTAAATACAAACACTCCATTAAAAGTAAGGATAACAATGGCGGGAAAAAAACATTAGGGAAAAGGAAGCACATTTTATGATTGCTTTATAGAAAGTTACGAAAAAAAATCATCTAAAATTTCATGTGGAATGTTGTATTATATGGAAATCTAACATAAACACTACGTAGAAGCAACGTGAAACAATTAAAAGTCTTGTAACAATAGATATGGAGAAGAAAAGACCAACGTAGCTGGTAGGAATAACTAATTAGGAAGTGTTAATATAGTAGGAGGAAAAGGAATAATATAGGGAATTATTAGAAAGGAAAAAAGTATGTTAGTCAATGCACTGTTCAAGGCAGAATGTATAATGATGGGTTGAAAGATGGACAAACAGAGAAAAAATAATAAAACTGCAAGTTAGTACGTATTAAAGTCGATAACATGCATATCAAATTGAAGTGATTGGCTCAAGATCGTAGCTCAAAGAAATTTTTCAATTTTCAGCAAATAATCAGGTAGTGACGACAATGGCGGATACACGGAGAGAGCGAAGGAGGCGACGAAAATTTATGTTATTCTTCACAATTATTCCCTTTTGATGCAAAAAGTACTATATTTAGTTGCTACGTTTTCCCTTCTGGAGGCCATCCACCTCCTCCAAATAGTTCATGTGGATCCAGTAGTGGTAACAATATAGGTAGAATGTTTGGGATTATAATACACGTAATTAGTTCTTATTAACTCAACTTTTTTATTATTACTATATATGGTGTCATAAATTGTATACATATAGTATATATATATATATATATATATATATATATATATATATATATATATATATATATATATATATATATATATATATATTTCATTCACCAGCATCGCTGGATACCCTTTCCTATATATGTTCTTTTAACATCAACTTTCGATATAGTCAACTAAGTCTAAGAAGGCTTACATTTTCCCTCTATATTGAAACAACAGAATTTTCTGTACAATATCAGTAACCGCTCTCGACTGATGGAGTTGTTCAAAACTTATTGACAAAACAATATGTACATGAACACCTTATATAACGAGGTTAATTAGTTTCAAGAAACGTCCGGGCTATCCAATACGTCGAAGCCTATTTTCAATAGATTTAAATTGAATGGGTTCACCAAAAAATAGGATAATAAAGTTAGTTCCAGAGTCATTGTATATACACTAAGTGAAGGAGCTTGTTTAGATTGAATGTAGCCGGAATGATATACAACCAACCTTATATTTAGTTACAGTTGGGTTGCATGCTACTCATTAGCAATAAATAAATAAATAAATAATGCACGTGGAAACGATGTTTAATTTTTCCATATCTTGGGAGCAACTGAATAGATCACCTCTATCAACGTACTCGATATCTACCTTCTGATGGTGATCCATCAAGTAGTTACGGACAGACAGAGTAAATATATTAAAGGGATTTGGTAAAGCAAACGCTTGTAATAAACGAAAAGAAAAATATAAATTTCAATTGATTTTGTTTTACTTTTACGTCCCAAGCGTAAGTCCTGTAGGCTAAAGGAGATGAATTATTCATGAAAGCAAATGATTATTAATGGATGGAATTTGCAGAAAACAGGAGATCCCCGAAAAAAGCCACCGATACGATGTTGACCACCACAAACTCACTTGGCCTGGGATCGAACCGCGACCTCTCGCAACAAAGGCGATCCCTCTCCACTGACCCACCATGATGTTATTCTTCAATTGTAGTTAATATCGTCATATTACAAGAAAATATTTGACCCAACTCACACACTATTTTCCTCTTTGCATGCATTAGCTCTATTTAATGCGTTTCGATTTAGTTCTACTTAAGGCTTAGTGGTAGAACACTTACCTCTGGTGCATTGGGTCACTGGTTTTATCCCTAGCTAAGTAAGTTTGTGCCGAACATCGTGTTCGTGGGTTTTCTCGGGGGTACTCCCGTTTCTTCCACCAATTCTTACATCATAATTCACTTGCCTTAATCATAGTCTCACTTAGCCTAATGAGCATAATCGTGGAACGTTAAACTGAAGTATTTCACTTCATTTTTCCCAAACTTATTATTAATTCGTAAATATGTATAATAAAAAATAACTGCGTTTTGTAAGAGATTTCTGTGCTCATCAAGTATAAACTCTTTGTTGACAACTATTCAAGGTGACAGAAGAAATGGTTCGCAGAACACTGACGTAATAATTGCCTGTAGATAACAATATTTAACGGAATTGATATATTAGTTTATTTTATTATCTGTTCAAAGTTTCATAATATGTTAGCCAGTTGTATGTACCCAGGTATGATAGACAGATACATACATGATATTTGATAGTAGCACTAGATTTGCAATGACCTAGAATCAGTAAAAGGATATTTAGTGTATTTTAGTGTAGCATACTAATTACGGTGTGAAAATGCATATATTCATGTTCTGTAGACATTGTACATAAAATGACCAAATATACAATACATGTAATGACTAAACACAATGGTAATGACCTTTTAATGTCCTTGTGCTCTGACGTTAAAAAATCAAAATTCTTGGATTATTTGGATGAAAACAAAAAAAAATAGGAAAATATAAACAAAATGACAGAAACTGTTCCATAGTGTCAATTTATAGTGTGGTCTTCATTTGTCGAGGCTTGCGAAACATAGCTTTATATCAGCTCCGTTTTTCTGTTTTTATTATTGAGTGAGATGGGGGAAAGGTAAGTACGTAGAAAAGCGACCAAAATGTAAAAAAAACAAGAAAAAGCGAGAGACGAAGAGACAAAGAAACACAAATGGGACAAAGTGTTTTTAAATAGACAACGAGCAAGTTTTCAAAAGCAACAGACATGTACGGCATATAACACCTACAATATTCGTCTCATTTCTATGTTCCACCCCCACAGCACACACATTTCTCTCAATGTATAACTCTTTCTCCTGTCTAGTTTTTTTCTATTTCGTTTTGTTTTCTTTCATCTTTTGCTCTCCTTTCTTTTGTGTATGCTTGTTGCTTTTTTTCGTTTTGTTTGTTTTTGTTGTAGGGAAATCAAGATTGTCTAGGGACTAACAGCAGCTTATACGACTGCAAGAAGTTTTACGAGCTGAAATACATAATTTACGCCGTGTCAAGAGCCAAGTTGATGAGACGCAGGTAACGTCCAACGCTGTTTTCTGATGACGTCGAGATGCGGTGAAGCAGTCGTAAAAGTCGACACAGGAACACTTTATACCCTACTCTCTCGTTAGGAGTTTTTCTCCACTTTATATATATATATATATATAGTAAGTGGCATGGAAAAACAAAACACCAATGCCCTTTGTTGTACTTTTTGGTTACAAGAACTAAACTCCTCCATACAGATATAGCTATGTATGATGGAATAGTTACCTGACATTGAAACTTACGTAACAAAGTAGTAAGTATGCTCATTTTTGAAGTGTATAATCCCAAATTTGATTCCTTGTATGTTCACAAATACAGTATTAAATTATGGGTTCACCATAGAGCTACCACTAACCTACTTAATAGCAGAGATTCGCAAAATATGTTACGGTTACCTTCAAGAAAGCACAAAGATTTGAAAGGGAGTATAAAGAAATTACGTGGGTTGATGGTATACCCACGACAACATCTTACTTTCACGAAGTCAGGCCACGAAACACTTATACCTGGATTCCACAAGAAAAAGAAAAGTAACTTTCAAGACCTGTTTACATTGAGACAGGAGATTATGAAGTTCTTTCAAATTAAAGATAGCTATTTGTTTTAATGTATACTAGAGGGGATAATTTAATTAAGAAAGTATCTACCTCCATTGTAGGAAATTACTATCTCATTTACTGGCAGAATGTACTGTAAAGAAGCTTTAACCTTTATTTTACGGCTGTCAGTACACTGCCAGAATAGTAAATCCGTTCTTTCCCGCGTGGCACTGTACTGACACAGGCGAAATGTTTACTTTGACCCGCGAGCACATATATTTTTTTTAAAAAATGATGTGCCTTATTGTATGAAGAGATAGTCCATAGTGAAAGGAACCAAAAACGTTGGTTCTCAACCGGTGTCCTCGCGGGTCAAAGTAGACCTTTCGCCTGTGTCAGTACAGTGCCACGCGGGAAAGAACGGATTTACTATTCTGGCAGTGTACTGACAAGCCGTAAAATAAAGGTTAATATACCTAAGATTGCATCAGAAAAGTGTTGTTTTATTATGCCTCATATATATGTGTCTTGGCTGCGTCCTCCAGCCGAACAATCGTTCATTGTTTTCTAAGTTTTCGCCAATGATTAAATTGCAAGAAGGAATTGACAACAAAGATCTAAAGATAATTTATTATAATTAACAAGTTAAATCATGTAATACAAATTATATAAAATAGTACAGTTTATTTAATGCATATATGTTCATAGTTTACGTACTCGAAACCTATTAATTGAATATCACTCCACTTTCCTAGGTTTCATAGAGTCGCAATCTTTTGTTACGTATAAGAAAATATTTCAACGACCTAATTATCGTATACACATTTTTAAAATTATACTGTAAAATGTAGGTTTAGGCAGTTGTTTGTATACAGGAAGATGTAAATGGGAATAATTAAATCATACAAAAAACATTCTGTCTTTTATGTAAAGAGCAATTTTGTTGATATAATAGGAGTCACGAACACATATTGAACAGAAAAAAAATACAAACAATTCAGATCAAAAAGGCCTATATTGTGACATGATACTTTATCAAAAAAAAATTGTGCTATATAAGAACGCAGTGAACAGCTAAAGAGTCGGAAGTGCTGCCTTAGACGACTTCACTGATTTATAATCGCTGAACCAAAGAGCACAAGAATTGTATTAATATTATTTACTATCCGTTACATAAAAGGACCAAATGTCTATTAATTAACGTATTTCCTGCTCACGTGTAATATTTGTAATATCCTCTGTGATGGTACTTGTCTTCATAATAAATGTCAATAATGATCACGTCTCATATAGCCTTGCTGCTCGAAAGGACGTTAAACTTAAATCTAACTAACTAACTTATAACGGTTTGAATCTCGTTATTAGCAGGCCACGTGTCAATTAGCTTCAGTATTAAACGGCTTCAGTGTAAAATGACAATATATCAAGGTTCACGGTGACTCAGTGGTAGATAGCTCATCTCTCGTGCGAAGGGTTGCCAATTCAACCACAGGCCACGTTAGTTTATGGTGGGCAACATGGTGTCAGTGGGGTTTCTCAAGATTCTCCCATTTCCTCCTACATGAGCATTCCATCAATTACTTAATCATCATTTAATTTCATTATATATCCGATTTGTTTAGCCTACAGGACATAACAGTGGGGCATAAAACTCGAAATACCAATCAATTTTCCAATCAATCAATTAATTGATCATTGAATTTATCATCGTCAGCCTCATTGGTGAAGAGGTGCATTAAATTCCTATTACTTTATCAATAATTCAATTAATCAACATAGGTTTACCTTTATCATAGCCAAGTTTAGCCTAAACTTTATAATTTAATTTTGTTTCCAGACATTTCCGTCTTTTGTGTACATCCTTTGCACGTTCTTCCTCTCAGTTCTATATGGTGCACATTTTGCTTCTGATAACGAAATTAAACATACGAAACAAAACAAAATTGTTTGCTTCATTATCGTTAGTAGGGGTCTAGTATAGGTAAAATCGGTATATGAAAGGCTTGAATGAAGAAACAGGAAGTGAACAAACGTGTGAGATGGAAATAGAGAACGTAAAGACACATTTATAAGCGTAGAGATACATATTTGCGTACTGAAATTTCATATAGCAATTCGATTTATTCCGTAATATCTCACTTCTATATATAAAGCTGAATGATTGTATATTTATTCATTTAATTGTTTCTTTTTTTACAAATGCACAAATTGTTTCCGTTTGCAATGAATTTTAGAATATGATTGGCATTTGCATGGACCTTTTTAGTGTGTTACTTTCATTTTCTAAAAAAAAGAAAAAAGAAAGAAAAGAAAAGAAAAGAAAAAAGAATCCTAAGGAAGAGCTCAAAATGGTTTAAAATAGAGTAGCTTAGAAGCCAATCAAGTTAGGGAGATAAAACTCACCACTGAAAATAAAGTTGACACTTGTCCTAAGAATTTCAAAATTTCCTCTTCTAAAGGGGAAAGGGGCAACTTCTAATTTTTCCCCATCCACATTCAAATAGCCAATGCTTGTCTCATCATTACGCAGAAATGAGTGAACCCTTTCGAAAGAGTTTTGGAACATAGTACTTGACTCGAGCCGAGTTTTTATAATGTAACTTTCATTTAAATGTATATTCTTGGGGACACAAGTTTCAAAATTTATGTCAAAAATAAAGAATCTCACCAACACCTTTACTTTTTTTATAACCAAAAATTGAACACAATTAGCACTTAGGTCAAGCTAGGTTTTTATCTTTTCGTTTCAAATCAAACACGCATTCTAAGGGGAAGAGAAAGGATTCAAAATGTACCTTTCAAGTACTTACCTAAACCTATTCTTCTCTTGCGAAGAACGAGTACTTCAGGGAAGCTGACGTGAGTAAACTGAACATTGTTAAAGAATTTCTATCCAACTCGAAGCAGTTCCGCCACCAACTTCACAGTAGAGTTAAGTGGGTTGCATACATAAATGGTTAAAGCTGAATATGATTTCCGACAATACTCGTAGAATAGAGAGGACATGGGTGGGTAAGCATAGTGAAATTTTTCCAGATGATTCTTGGGACGACAAGTGGGTGGTATGTAGGTATCCCCAAGATACATTAATCTCTCATGTTTCAAACCTCAACTCTCATTGGTTCATGAGAAATGGCGCAAAATCATAAAAGTGAGATTAGTTTATTTCTCAAGGATGGCTCGATCGATTTTGTTCAAACTTGGATATGTGTATAAGTGTACACAAGGGCTTTGTCTGAAAAAATTACCAGTTCCCCCCGACATTTTCCCTTTCAAAAATTCGATTCAATATTTTGAGCCCTTTTGACTTATGATGGTCTGCGAGAACAATTATGAAAAAAATAAATTTTAAATCTCATTTTAACCCTACAATCACATATATTTTTTTCCAAAATGTATCAAAATGATTTTGGGATGCACCATGACCAAAATCAACTAAAACCAACCATATCGTACCTATAAAGGAACAACTGCAAAAAGAACAGCTATTGGTGTAGCTTTTGCATATATTTGCTAAGTGAGTTAATGAAAAATCACACCTGAAGTGTCAAATTTACTGAGGCTCCATGAGATGGAACGTGGCGCCCCCATCTCTAGTTTGGGATATAGTGGAACTGTTGATATTTAACAATTTATTTGGGAATGAACACCCTTGTCATTTTAAAACAAAAACGAAACCATGAATCTTTGTGATTGTGTGAATTTGTCTCGAAAAAAGGAATACTTACAGCCAGGAGCGTCTGTTGCTATTTTTCTTAGGGAGGAAAGACCCCTATCTATATAAGAATTGTAGTTTTATATTAGTAAATTAGTAGTCAATGGATTAAAATATAGACTCTATAAAACTTATATTTAGGACAACGGTTATGAAGTTCGTATGTCAGCATTTAAAGGCAAAAGTCACAATTGTCCACTGTAGAAGCAAATGAAACTAGGTTTGTTACAAGAATTCGTTGGGCAGTTGAAGCTACACTTTTCTTTCTTGAAGCTGAAAGAAACGTATCGTCTATTGGATGAAATATTTGACAATGATATGATAGCTAGTATCGGCCCCTATTATAGAATTGCTAATTATCTTCACAATAAATTCTCCATACGTGTGATACCAGATGAAAACCACTCCGTAATCACTGCAATCATGAAATCTGCGAAACGAAAACACCTTTGCAGCCTTTGTTGAACAGACGAATTTGCGAACAAAACAATTTCCGTTTACATCTATTTCTTCACAGGATCTTGATGATTTTCCTCGAATGATCGAAAAGTGTTTGAAAGGATTGTTTTGTGGATCCTTACAATATAAACAGGCAATACGTTATTTGGCTGAAATGTTGGATGAAAGAGGTAATTTTAAAAATAACGACAAGATATTGAAAACGACAGTGCTTTCAAAGACATACGCAAAGCAAGACATACAAATGCTTCGTCTAAAACCAAATACAGAAAGTTACAAAAGTGTCATTAGGCATTGTTGCGACTGTGCAAATGGATTGCGAACAGTTGGCTCTTGCTTCTATGTTGCTGCCATTATTTATTGCCTAAGTTATGGAAGATATTTATCGAGGATCCCAAACCCAGCACAAATATTAAGCAAAATACTCGATCACGACATTTGTCTGGTCATAAATAAAATCAGTGACAAGGACTGAAGTACGTACTACAATTTTCCTTTCATCGTTATTTGTTTCAAACATTGAAATACTTGTATTACTTTCTGTTTACGTGTAAATTACTTTCTGTTTGCATTATATTTCCTTCTATTTCTTGGATGAGATGTACTTTTTATTCAAATGTTGCAGTTTTCCACTACTCTACTTCTTATCCCCATCCCCCCCTCTCAGGACCTATGGGAGACACTACAACAAAGGTTGAATTACTTATGTTCTTGTTGATGGTTATTCTCCTTCCAGCTGAGGCTATTTCACTTTGATTGGACACTGTAGATATAGATGACATTGATTTTTTTATATGAATACTCACACTGAAACTTCAGACATCCTCTAATGGAAATTTTAACTTCATATTCATGTTCAGGCTGATTGATTCATACGAAATAAACACCAATATCAACAGTTTCACTCTGGCTCAAAATGGGGATGGGGACGCCACAGGTCATCAAATGGGGCTTCACTGAGTTTGGCTCTTTTCAGGTGTGATTTTTCATTCATTTACGTACGGTAGCTAATATACTAAAGCTACATCAATAACTGTTCGTTTTGCAATTTCCCCCTTATATGTGTGATATGGTTGGTTTTGGCTAATTTTGACCATGGCGTACCAGTGATACAATTTTGAAAAAAATGATTGTAGGGTTAAAACGACATCTAAAGCTTATTTCTTCAATATTGTGCTCGCAGACCATCATAGGTCAAAATGGGGCTCAAAATATTGGATAGAATTTTTTGAAAGGGAAAATGGTCGAGGGAGCTGGTATTTTTTTTTCAGACAAAGCCCTTGTATACACCTACACATACATCCAAGTTTAAACAAAATAGATCGAGCCATTCTTGAGAAATAAATTAATGTCAGTTTTCTGAGTTTGCGCCATTTCTCATGAACCAATGAGAGTTGAAGTTTGAAACGTGAGGGATTAATGTATCTTAGGGGTACCTACATACCACCCACTTGTCGTCCCAAGAATCATCTGAGGCCATTTCACTATAATTTATATCCACGCCCTTTATGGTTTTCATGACGATTCACAAAACTATAGTCGCTTTCGAATCCATTTCAAGAATGTGTTTAGAAGTTATAATTTTTGGAACAAATTACAAAAATCATTTGAAATAAATTGTTTCTAACTTGTACACAGTGAATTGTATATTCACATGTAGTCTTGTATATTTATTTAGAAATTGAAGCAATAATGTCCAGAAACTGATCCAGTACTCCACGAATCTAAAACATAAGTCCAATGCGTTACAACAGAGGATGAACATGTAAAAGCTATTGAAAGAGAATAAATGTTTCATTTGCTGATGTTTTCATTTCTAATTTAAGCTAAGCATATCAATCTATAGTGACTATGTTTGTGACTCTTAATCTTTTGAACCACCAGGTCGATCTCGATGAAATTTTCAACATAGATGAGGTTCGGGTCTAGGAATGTTTTTATCTATTTACTTTGTTGGTAGAACTCAGAGGAGAGGATGGGAAATATAAAAATTAATAAAATTTAATAATTCTTGAACCGAACGACCAATCTCGATCAAATTTTCAACATTGATGAGGTTCGAGCCCTTTATATATAAATGAAAATAAAGTGACTCTCTTCGTGACTTATCATTCTTAAACCACCCTGTCGATCTCGATCAAATTTTCAACATAAGTGTGGTTCTGACCTGGCATGGTTTTTGTCATATCATTTTGACGGTGCATGTTCGGGAAAGCGGAGGGGGGATATATTTAAAAATGATCAAAAATGACCGATATTAGTATCGAATCTATAGTTTTCGGGGTCGCTGAGAAGAACACTGCAGATTTGGAATGGGTCAAGTAAGTCAAGATTTGTGAGTGGGTTAATGGGTCATTGGTCAACAAGACTTGAACCGCGACGACCCACCACCCACCTTGACCCACTCGGACCCACCGACCTACTCTGCTCTGTGTATTGTAGACAGTATATTTTGAACACTGGTGAATTTGTCTACATTTTACTTTCAAGGCCTCTATTTTTCTTCCTTTTTCATTTCTTTCAATTTATTACCTGAGATGATGGCAAAGCCAAATGAAATTACTTTTGGTATATAGTTAGGCCCCAATCCCAATTGGGATGTTATGATATAGTTTTCATTATAATACATATCCTGAGTGGTGGGCGGGGTCCGAAGTTTTGTGAAAAAAATGCGTATCTCAGGAGCTGTTCAACGTATGGTGCTGAAATTCTGTATACTAAACCTAACTCTTTACCAAAGTAAAACAGAACGTGTCGTAGCATTTTTTAAAGTTCTCTTTTAATGGGGAGGGGGTCTATACATGGAAAATTGTTAGTGAGTTGATACGTAAAAATAAAAAACGATCGATTGAGAAATAAATCGAGAAACAATTATTAATTGAGAAACAAATACTACAGTGCTTTGCATTTTATATCCATTGCTTTCTATTATAATAGCTGAACTTTGAGTTTATTGGGTGAAACACAAGGCAACCAAGCTATAAAATTTTTAGAAAAATAGACATAAAATTTGTATTATAAGTTTAATTACATGGAAATTTTAAGTTTATATGCTATGCTTAATTATATGGAATTTTTAATTTGTCGATTGTAGTTTTCGGATCAAGAACCTAAAGTAATGTGCCATTAACCGGTTAACTGAAAAGCTCGAGTATATTCGAGATTTTAATTTTACAAATATTTTGAAACCTCGAGTATATTCGGGCATCATACGGCATTATTACAATTGATCACTGTTTAACGGTACAAAGTTTACAAGCTCGAGTATATTCGAGGTTTTATTGAAAGGACATTTTAGGCTTACGTAAATCTTTGTTGCCTTCAGTAAAAATAATCACACTGTTGCCATTCGTTTTGTTCCTAAAATGTTAGAAAATGTTAGATGTTAGAATTTAGCAATAAAAAATAGGTAAAATTTGAAACGCTCCTTTGGAAATAATTGGAAGTTAACCGGTTAATGGAAATTGTCAGCAAATCATCCACTATGTCAGTCTTCAGTGAATTTCTGTAGGCACTCTTAACTCTGTTGAGACTGCTCATGTGGTTCGGATTCCACGTTAATCAGTAGGTCCACGTCTCATATAGCCTCGCTGCTGAAAGGGACGCTAAACTCAAAGTCAACTCAACTCTGTTGAGACTGCTGAAGCCTTTCTGATATGAAACAGTACTCACAGGTAAAACTGCACAAAATGTGACAATTGGAATTTGGGAATCTCGTAATGGAGTTTTCACTGTAAATCTTTTTCAGTGTCTGATTCAACGTTAATGAAGAAAACAAAAGTTTATATTGTGCCCCCTCTGCTAAGATAGGGTCCACTTTCTCACAACATAAATCTGGTTGCAAGTACTTTAAAATCAGTTTTATTTCTTCCACACCAAATTCAAGGATTTTTCCTTTAGGAGGCCAACCCAAAGTGTCAAAAATATATGAAGGGACAGAACTACTTCTGATGATACAGATTGCAACTGTTCTGTTATGTACATTTTCGCATTCTTGATTAACTTTGGTTTTATGCTCTGGAACTCTTGCTCTCCAGATTGAACTGTGTGAGCTGCGAAACAGAAACTACGAAGCCCTGTGAGTTTAGGCAGAAACCATCCCTATTGAACACTTGTCGCCAGTTCTAAATTTCTAGTCGCCAATGGCTGCTATAAGGGATAAGAAGTGAGTGTACTAAGTTCAGGTCAGGTCATAGATTTGGTTTTGTATGTACAGAGCGTATTGGTATACTATCTTTTCCCCCATATCTGTTCCGTCTATCATAGCAAAACTTAATATACTCATTTCTTATCCCCTATAGTATTTTTCGAGATACATTTGGATTGTGTAGTTTTACCTGGGACTACTCCATAGGGGGCCAAAGTTGATGGGAGGGGTTTCTGGAGGAATTTTCCCGACATTCTCCTAATTTTCCTTGTTCAAGTACGCTATGGGCTTCAATACATATTACCTCTGGAAAGCTTGTTTCGTGATGAAGAGAATGAACTATAAACCATGACTTTCCAATGAGTAGTGTTGACGCAATAGCTATTTCACTGCTAGTCTACGATTTTCTTTACACTAACAGGGTTAATATGCTCGACGGACGTACTCCTTTGTCCATGGCACTTAATCTTTTGTGCATGAACATATCTTTTTGTGTTTATCGAATGGATTAGGTTTGATTTGGATATCCGGATGACATTCATGTCCGTTCCTTGTCAGTAAACTCAGTGGAGATGAGGGCGTGGATCATGGGCCAGAGTTAATGACACTGGGTTTTCTTGGGTGGAGGATCAGAGGAGTCACGGTGTGTGGTATGCCGGAATGGGTCATGGTGGGTGGTGGGTCAAAATGGTTCACTGTGGGTGGTGAGTCATGGCAGATAGTAGGTCACGATAGGTGGTGGATCAGTGGATGGTGGGTCATCTTTTCATTAATCACCCCATCTCTGAAACAATGACACTTCCGATTACGTTTAAACCTGAATTCAATCCTGCAGCTTGGGAGAGGGATATATATTAATATTTTTTCTTAATTTAACCCAGCGAAGCGGGTAATTCATGCTAGTAAATTAATAAAAACTTTGGTTATGTTTTTGTTCAATATTTTGTTCTCAGAATCTACTATCATATAAGTAGTGGATACCAGTTTTTTTCTTTTAATGGAATGATGGATAGGTGAAATTCATGCTTAAACTCATGTGTTCAGTGCAAAAACAAAGAGTAAAATAGTGAACATAATCAATGCCGACGGAAAGGCGGCTGTAAATAATCAAAACAGCCTGAAGTGACAAAACAATGGGTTTCTCAGCAGTCAAAGCAAGTAAACATTTTTGTCATTTTTATAGTAAGCAATTGTAAATTAAGTTTCAAAAACACCTAATTTTCAGTTATTCGTATGACAATAATATTTATCATGAAATGTTATTTGGACTTTCCAAAAATCATGTAAACTTAAAAATATACTGTGTAAGCTTTTCAAAAGTTAAAATAGTTTAGAAAAGCAATGACTCGTATAAAAAGACCAGTTTCTCAACCAAAGGCATCATTCTATATCCAGAGCTTCGTAGTAGCAATGGAGAAGTCTCTGGGAAGCAATCACCTGGATATCAGCTATAAGGTCAAGAAAAAGGATAACTTCATGTCCTACTAACATCCACTACATTGAAAAATGTAAACTATCTATTTGCATTCACATAATTATGGGGTCTCCAAAATGACAGGAAAATTTTCAAAGTGACAAGGGAAAAATTTGAATACTTAAATAGTCAACTTATTTCTCTTGTTTAATTACGTTGTAATTGTTTTAGAATTGAGTGAGCGCGTGAAATTTGTCTTTGAACTATAATACATGATCACTTTCTTGATTCAGCTAAGTATACTTCATCGAATGCATCTCTGTACCACCGCATTGCTCTTAACATTTAAAAAAAATGGCAATTATTTATTTGCAGAGGTGTACAGCTATATCTTGATGGTTGTACACTTTCGACTTTCATATAAAGTAATTGATAATAATAATAATAATAATAATAATAATAATAATAATAATAATAATAATAATAATAATAATAATAATAATAGACTGGCTTTGTACTATTTTTTTCTAGGTTGAATTCAATTACGGCTTCTTAGACTTTTTGACCAGTTGTGGCTATCTAAATACGCACTAGAAACATCCATCCTCCCCGCCCCCAAATTAATAATAAAATATACATGTTAATGTATAAAAATACGTTATAATATTTTTACATATCATTTATAACTTGCATAGCTTTGTAGCTGGCGAGCACAAGGAGCATAGGCTGACCATACGGCGCTCCATTTACAAGTAAATAAACCACAAAATGGAGAATATTTGGCTGCGTGTAGAATTCTTTCCTCAAAGCCGATTTTCTCATATTTTGGATGTTATAAACAATACTTTTTTCTTTAATTCGTATACAAAAATTCAACTTTATACCACTAGTGTGCTATTTTACCCATCATAGGTCTTCATACTATAAAGTGCTAGGGGCTAGTGCTATTCATTATATTAAAATCAATCTTTTGTCGAATACTAAATCGTCTAAATTTCTCTTTTTAAAATAGCGTTGTTAAGGCCAAAAATATTATGTAAAAAAATAGAATGAGAAAAAATGAAATCAAAGGAAATTTTCTAGTTTTAGGCCTTACATTTGTCTCCTTTAAGGTAAAGAGGACGTTGATTGACGAAAGTGAATGATTTAGAAAAGAACTTATGTAATGAAAATAAAGGAAAAAACTAGAGAACCCCGAGAAAAATTCACAGACACAATGTTAACCACTACAAACTCGTTTGGCCTACAACCGAACCAGACACCAATCGCACCAGAGGTGTGCTTTCTGCCATATGTTATTGAAAGAATTGCTATTGAAAATAATAACGGTAAATACAAGCAGATTGTAATACAGAGCATTCCACAAAGGGGTTAATTCTGTTTGAATGTTATTAACAGAGAAGGTATTAAAGATAACCTGACCAAATTGTTATTATTTGAAGCCCCTATGATTACCTTGTGTAGCCATTAATTTGTTTGTATTTATTTTATTTTCAGTTCAGTTGCCAGTTGCAACAATTAATTGACAAGATGGCTGGAAACCTTTCCTTTGAGCAACAAAAGTAGATTTTAAAGCGTTTCTGGAAGTGTGAGAATATGAAATAAGTGCGGAGACGATGGCGGGCAGAATTTCATGCTGCCACCGTCACGTGTAATAATTGCAAAATTACGCGACGTTTGAGAGGAAGGAACTTTATGAAATCTGAAGAAAGAACGATGTGGTAGCGAGAAATCAGTAGCGGGCGAAAGGGAAGTGGGAACAGTATTATAAACTTCCACAAGATGCCTTTAGAAGTCCATACAACAAGTTGAATAGCCGATACGAATCATGTGTAAGTAAATCAAGTGTTGCCGCATTTTAAAGCAAGCAAAGTGGAAACTTTACATTCGGATAGGCACCTCCAATTTTGTGAGTGGATTTGTAATATTGAAGAGTTGACTGATGACATTGTTTAATCTGATGAAACAACTTTTAAATTGAATGAAATCAGTAATCACCACACTGTGTGTACTGGACAACATATAATACCCATGTTACGAAGGAATGAGCTGTTAATCTTTCTGGATTATCAGTATGGGATGGTATGTCTGTCAGAGGATTTGTCGGGCCGAACAATGACAGGAGTGAAGTACTTTAACATATTGCAGAGAAAATGTGCTAGTTGTTCATCGAAGAGCGTAGAGTAATCATCCAGATCTCCCACTTTAAGGCCGTTAGACTTATTTCTGTAGGGAACTGTGAAGAACACTGTCTATGCCACCAAACTACTTACGCTGGATGCCATGTGAGAAGCATTTGATACTGACTGTGAGTCCATTCCAATGGTAACTGTCACATATTTATCCGTCTGTTCTCCGGCGTTGCCTACGATGTATTGCTGCCAATGGAGGACATTTTGAACATGTTCCACATTAGAACATCATTAATGTTTTGAATATCTTTATGATTGAATATAATAATGTTTTGTTTATTTTGGTTCGAATTATTGAACTTCAAACAGTTTAAACCCTTTGTGGGACACCCTGTGTATTGTGAGTCAAAAGCACAATAGAGTTGTTGTAATTTATTCCTACAAAGGACCACAGAGTTCGTAAAATTGATTCAAGCGGTCCCTTAACAACCTGTGCCGCTGTATATATTGTTTCAGACAACTTTGACGCTCCTTTTTGAAGCAGTGAAGAAGAGATCTTCCTGAAGGAAAACATGGCTTCTAATTATACCATGGAGACTTCTGAATAACAGACACAAACTGTACTAAAAGAAAATACATAAAACCACAAAAACACAATACCTCATTGTTTTTTTGGTATGTATGTGTGTATCTTTTGTACTACGTTTGTATGTGAAAAACTGTAAAGGGACGTAAAAAACAATCAGTCCCTCGCGTGGGGGCTCTGCACTATCTTTCAAAGCTGCTGAAAAAAATCGTTGCAAACGTTGCCAACTTAGAACTACAAACAAATCTTACTGTTTGCAACTGAAGATTCCGTATACAATTAAGTTACGGAAATATCCTAAGGAGCTATGCATAACTTATATAATAACCAAAAGTGGAATTTAACATACTAGTATATCCTGCATCTTATCTACAAATTACTACCCGTTGAAATATTATAGTGTAAACTGAATGCAATTTATGTTTATTAATAACGTTGGGATTTCTTAAGGTATACAATGTATGGGATGCGTAATATGGAGCAAAAACTTGTTTTCCTGTTTACAGTGAATTACTACGTTCTTCCACGACCAACATTACAGAGTTCTAAACATTTTAGTTCCATTGTTCATAACTTTGCTACTGGTATTTCCCATATAAATTGCAAAACAAACATAGCTAGAGAAAACCTTCTTAGCTGACTTCTTGAGCTGAAAGTATTTGAGAACAAGATCCTAAGAATATTTAGACGCAAGAGGTACGGGAATGGGGAATGACAGAAACTTCATAACGAGGAACTTTTTTTTTTTTTTTTTTACCGTTTACTAAACATCGTTAGGGTCATCAAATCTATGAAGCTCATGTGGACAGACCATGTATCCAGAATAGAAGAAAGTATGAACGCTTTCAAAGTTAAAACTGAAAGTCCAATCGGAAAACGACCATTAGGAAGACCTAGACGCAGGAGGGAGGACAATATTGAGATGTATCTCGCAAAAATAGGAATAGAAAGTAGAAACTGGATCCAGTTTTCTAAGCATAGAAGTCAATGGAGAACTTTTATTAACGCGGCATTGAACCTTCTGATTCCATAGGCCATAGAGTTAGTTAGTTAGTTAGTTAGTTGACTTCTTGAAATTGTTGATATAACCACAGTGGTTCTTGAAAAAAATGCAGCCTTTAATCTAACGTATAATGGTTAATGGTTATAACATTTAGACTCTAAAGGATATGGATGATTAATGAAAATGAACGACTGATGGGATGAGAATGTGGGAGGAAATGGGATTACCCCAAGTCAACCTATGATCACGATACTATTTATCATAAACTCAAATGGTGTGAGATGGAATAATTGAAAACTTGCAACAGAGGTTAACACTGTACCGCTGAGTCATCGTGCCCCCGAAATCATTCTGTTACTAGCTTTGGTATGAAGGTATAGTGAGGATTCATTCCTTCGCCATAAGTATTCGGTATTATTTATAACTTACTTGGCGAATAACAAAGTTTCAGTTCTCTACTGTCTAGATTAACTTTCTTTTCTTCCTTTCTGATATTTTCAAAAGAACAAAGTGATAGGAGTTCTGCTGATTTCCATATTATAGTTTTATTATGTTATTCTGATCGTGTATGGAACTAAAATTAAACTTGTAGCATGAATCAATATTGTTTCTGATTAGCTTGGTTAATATTGTTTCTCATCAATTGCCTACTCCCCTTTTCGTTAATCTCTAGTCATATAGACTTATAAGTTAGTCTACCTATATTCGTGTATGTATTGGTAAAATTGGCCAATTTTGAAAGAACGAAAGAAAAAATAGTTTAATTAGAGGAGGTGTGTGTTACTACTAATATAAAATCTTTTTTAACTGCGACTAACATCGAAGAATTAGAAGTGCAAACATATGAACGTATAGTTTTCATTATGTTGTATGAATGTGAAAGTTGATCGCTAGCACCCAGCGAAGAACGGATTCTGAGGAATGATAGAAAATATTTGGTTAAAAAGGAAATGAATTAAACAAGGGTATTAAAAAGCTTCATGTAATTTTGTGACGAACAGCATCGTGCCTCTGCGTTTTTCGAGGCTCTCCAGTTTTCTCCATATTCACATTACCAGAAATCTTTCATAACCATCCACTTTCAGTTATTATCCGTCTTCTTTAGCCTTCAGGGCAAGGTGAGACGTAAAAATAGAAATTGGGAAATTTTCTTGTATGGTAATACGCCCGAAATGAATAAAGTCTTAATCAGGAAGCCTAGATGAAAGTACAGACCCAAGAAAATGGTGGGAGCATAATATAAACAATACTCTTAGGTAGATGGATAATAACTATCAAGAGTTTATTATCATCCTTCACCGTAGAACCCAATGGAGGAGGTTTGTTTCTGTGGATATGAACCTTCGGGTAGCCATAGAGTAAATTAGTTTATCTTTATATATATAACAATGTAAAATGCAGCATTTTATTCCTATATTGAGTTGAAATTTTGACACGAGGCTAATGAAGCATGGTAAAAGCAACTTATGCGTTTGATGCAAACAAGGCATAACCTCGCTTACGCCGTTGTCACATCAAACTCCTCAATTACTGTATTACACAACTATATGTATTATGCATGTTTGGCTATTACACAACTATATGTATTACCATGTTCAGAATTTATGTTTATGCTATTGTTAAAAATATAATACTGAAAGGAGGAAAAGGTAACTGCCCCAAACGTACATAAATAGCTTAAGATACAAGTATGAAATGTTACGCATACTTGTACGTTGTATAACAAAGCGTAAGGGCCTACAAAAAACATCTAGTGGTTAGTACTTTGTGGGTCCACTTAAGCGTTCATAGACCAAAAGGATGAAAAGAGCAAGACCTGGTAAGACAGCCTGGCTTATGATAAGACGTCCATATGAGACAAATTGCCAAAACACATTGTTTGTAGCTCTGGGATGTCTTTTGTATGCGACGTGTTATGTGATCATGGGCTACTAGTGTTAAAACGGCGAGAGATCAAATGACTGCACAGGCCAAGTAAGAATTGAAATATATTGTCTATAGAGGAAATCTAGAACGTAGTTCTATATGAGTTCTATATGAGTTCGTACGGTATCTTGTTGAAACATAAGTCCATGAAGGACCTACGATAAAGGAACTAGGAGGTATAACACTTATCATTGGCTGATTAAAGAACCGCGCATTAGATACGAGCGAGCAAGAATCGAAACATCTTTCCAAACCATAACGTCAGATGCAGATCAGTGTAATGATGCTTAACGCAGTTTCACGGATACAATATTTATGAACATAAAGTCAGTTATTACACACCAATACAAATCT
This sequence comes from Thermobia domestica, assembly GCF_964235325.1. Taxonomy (NCBI): domain Eukaryota; kingdom Metazoa; phylum Arthropoda; class Insecta; order Zygentoma; family Lepismatidae; genus Thermobia; species Thermobia domestica. The sequence continues at coordinate 170,783,935 of NC_137454.1, read as the reverse complement.
CCTTACATTACACCACCAACAGTCAATTATGGTCATTTCTGTTATATAACTTCCATATTTCTTACCCTGATCAATTCTCACTGTATGGTTATCCATTACTGCAAAGGAAAATCAAATAAATTAACAGAGAAAATTCACTATTGTACATGAAGTTCGAGCTCACTTCACGAAGGTGATCATGTCTTTTCCTCAGGCATTTTCCCGGGTGATTTTTCTTCCTTTAGTAAAAATTATAATGATTATAAAATTAAATTAAGTTAAAAAATAGTAAAATAAAATATAAAATTAGGCATTGTAAATTATTCATTGTAGCTTTGGAAAATTCAAGATTACTAATAAAACTCCAACTGACCAAAGCAGTATATATATTTTAAGATTATATATTTTGTATGTATTTTTGTGTTACAGTTTCGGCTATGTAACATAACTTTCCTCAGACACATTGTGAGAGAAATATCCAATTTTGACAGCTTATATACAATCTGAATGCAAGACACGTCCAGTTTCTCTTTAAAAAACGTAAACTTTTAGTTGGTTTTAAAAAGTATTTTTTTTAATTACTGTAAACGCAAACTTTTAATTGGTTCTAAAAAGTAAATTTTTAATTACTGTAATAATTTTAATTTGTCACTTACACTTTCTATTCACTATTGCCCATGTGCTGTTCTTCATAGTACATACAGATCATTCATATTAAAGAAACGGGACATGAGATAAACTGGGAAGGAATAAAAGGATTAGAAAGGGAGAAGAGGAGTGTGATAATAAAGTGGAAAGAAGCCCAATATATTAAGAAATATGAGAAGGAGAAGTTGATGAATTGGTCTAGTGGACTTGTAATACATGAATTATGGGAAAAGATGATAGACAGAATAGACAGAAAGAATTAAAAGGATCAACACGAACTGTTGAAGCAGGCGTACTCAAACTCTTGTAAGCGCTTTCGAAACCTTACTTTTCTCGTTACCCTCGTACAAAACTTAAAGTCATGCTTCTCAGACATTCGAACTATGATATGCATATATGCTAGAAGCCTTTTATAGAATGGTTATGTTCGTTTGACTGTCTGTCAACAGATATCAGAGCAAAACCTTTAAGATATATCGAGCAACAGTGTTTTTGAAATCAATTCAGTGTCCCAGGAATAGGTTCCATCTCATCCGTTAACCTCTTATTCAAAACGGAAGTAGTTAAACCGGCTTTGCGATTTTATTTCTCTATTACAACCCCGAAGTAGTTAAAATCAACTACCACCTCCGATGCTTCAATATTGATTACCGTAGACCGAAGAACGGTAATATGAAGCCAGAAACGATTTTGGTATTAATTCCAAACCCCAAGAATAGATTTCATCTCAGTTTCATTCTTCTATTGAAGCTGGAAGTAGTAAGAACTAGTAAACTTTTGATTTGAATATTGATACTTATATATAGTAATAATTGTAAGAGATACCGAGAAACTTTGTTTAATGTGGATTCAGAGATTGATAAACAGCTTCCATCTCTTACATTATCCCTGTATTGCAGCCGGAAGTTATAGATTTACTACTTTCTATCTCAATAGGTTCCATCTCTCATATTATCTCCCTATTACAGCCGGAAGTTAAAAAGTTTAGTACTTTCAGTTTCAATAGCTTTCATTTCTCTCATTATCCATCTATCGCAGCCAGAAGTTATAGATTTACTGCTTCAGGTTTCAATATTGAATTCGTATAGTTTAGAGGGCTACTGTAATTACGAAATTTAAAAAGAAAATAACTTTAATAATAATAATAATAATAATAATAATAATAATAATAATAATAATAATAATAATAATAATAATACATCATAGATTGATGCCCTATAATGGATCCAACAGACTATCCAAAAGACACAATAATGTTGTAACAAACATTCACCAGTTTTTGGCACATAACATGGAATTATTTGCCGATACCAAGCCATACTACAAATACCAGCTAAGTTGGGAAGTCCAATAAAACGACAAATACAAACTCTACTGGGATCGAGAAATAGGAATGGATGCCACAGTACCTGCAAACAGACCCGACATCACTGTTATCAATAAAATTAACCAAGATGTTATAGCCCATGCTTATGGGTTTTTATTTCTTCCTATTGCACTACAAATTTATTTTTAATACAGTCCCGCGACGGGCGACATGGGCTAATGTCGTAGAACTGTAGACCCATGGACCATTAAGGTGTGTCCTCAAAACAGATAACGCATTCCAAGTCCGTTGAATTATAGGTTGGCACGATGAAAACCACATAATCAGAACGCCCGGTCGGTTAACTGAGTATTACCGTGACGTAATAAATGGAGATTGCGTTTAACATTGGATATACATGATGCGAGAAGTTAAACAGCAGCAGTAACGAGTATATATTCAGTTTTGTTGTATTCAATATTCAATTTAACAAATAATTTCTGAGTAATATTATTCCAGTACGAATAAATCAATTCCTAACATAGTAGGATTCTATTAAACGAAATTATGATACATCAATAATAATCATACAAAAGCCAATATAGAGCATGAAATGGTTATTATATACAGAATTTATTAACAAATGAGGAGCAATGAAGAACAAATAAACCATGGGTTAGATTAGTTTAGTTAGGTTGTCTGTAGAACTAGTAAAACTGGATAATAAAAGTTTGTCTTGCACCAGTAATCTATATAAGCTTGCTTCATGAGTAGAATACCATGGACGTTTAGTTGAATGAGTTGTCTTCGAACCTTGATATGTGATATATGAATAAACGCAGGTAAGCAAAATCGCCTTCGTAGAAAATTGTAGAATACTTTTAATAAACATTATTATTGTAATAATTCACTAATTCTAATTCATCCATCATCACTCATATTTCATTTATAATAATAGCTTATTCTTATCATAAATATTCTTAAATTATTTTATATTCATATAATCATTGTAGTACTGGGATTATTATTACCTATGTTACCAAATCATGAATGTTCTTTCTTTCAGGTACGAGACGTTAGCAACCGGTATCCTAGTATTTTAGTGCAAAGCTTCCATTAATGACTATATACCATAATATTAATAAATGGAACATGATAATATTCGTGTTTCATTGTTCAATCTTACACTCCTACACGTCTATATGTATTTCTACAGACGTATTAAATGATGCAAACTGTATGACAACTAAACCTTTGATCGCTATTTGCTTGGTTGCAGGATTGAACAGTCGCCATGTTCAGAAAATTGAATTTTCTAAACGATAGATTTTGAAGTAGTAGTAAAGCGATCACATTTACATGAATTTTGAATATTTAATCTTTGTCCTTGGAGCTTCGAAGAAAAGGGACAGAGCCCCTAAATGTATTACTTACAGTTTCATGTTATTTATGTACATTTCGACTTCAAAACACCAAAATAGACAAGTCATAAAAAAACATATAATCTCTAATTTTATCTTCAACCTATAGTTAATATGGTTTTCAAGTTACTTGTGCTTGAAATGATCCGAATTCCTTAACAGAAGACACAATTATATATTTACAAGATTAATTTTCAAAACTTCAGAAAATCCTGTCTATTATCTAGTATCTTGTTCTTGTTCTTATAACCTCACACAGAGGTTGTACATAGGACGAGATGCTGTCTTGTCTTGTCTTCTTCACCGTTATCGGCGTTATTTAAAGGAGCATCAGCTTTAAGCCTAGTATGCTAAAAATGTGGATAAATTGAATTACTTGTATTGAAATTGTAACGAAATTTACAAATGGCGGAAGCCGCCATTTTCATTTTTTGGTCGACTTTCTAGTCGTATTACCTGTTATATATAGTAAGAAATATGTACTTAAATATAAATTGTTAGTTAGGTAGGTTAAAGTATAGAAAGAACAATTAGTCGAATCCAAGTAAAAGATGTATAGTCATATTAAGGTGTAAAAATAGTCAAAATCGAGAAGGAGTTCCAGCGGGAAGAAGAGGGCCAGTTACCCAGATGTTAGGGTTGAAAATGTTACATAAAGTGAAAAATAAATTAAATGAGTCCAGAGTTGGCGTGAGTCAATGAAAACTTGACCCACGACCCACTGACCCACCACCAACGTGACCCACTCTGACCCACCACCCACCGTGACCCACTCTGACCCATCGTGACCCACCACCCACCATGAACCACTCTCATCCACTGTGACCTACTCTGACTCACCAAAATCCATCGTCATCAACTCTGAACACGATCCACGGCCCCTTCTGTACTGACTAAAGAGTTTACACTTGTAATAAAACAAGACTGTGAAATTGTCACTAATCGGAGTTTGAATTTCTAGTCAATCGCTCAAGCACCACTCTGTTACAATAACTGTGGATCTGGATCTGATCTTTATGATATAAAATGGTAAAGTGTTTGTTAGTGAGAAAATTGAAATAATTCGATGTGGGGGGAGATTAGTGTGTGCCTAAAATATACTTGTACTAAAAGAGTATTCTTGCAAGTGTTAATTTCTAAACGCATTCCAAAAGAAACTTCTATTCGCAGGAAAATATCCCTGTACAATATGGAAAAGGTTATGGTTTCTCAGTTCACAGTATTTTTCTCACAAAAGACTTGAAAAATCAGTTTTTCATAGTGTATAAAGGAGCTCGGGTACCCTATGTGAGAGCATCTCCATAAAGTATGCTCAAAATTGTAATTTGTCTAATCACTAAAACACCATGTTAAATTTAAGTTTTTTTCATAGTGTATAAAGGAGTTCGGGTACCCTATGTGAGAGCATCTCCATAAAGTATGCTCAAAATTGTAATTTGTCTAATCACTAAAACACCATTTTAAATTTAAGTTGCAAATATGCATAATTACAATTATTATGAATATTTATTCAAAGTAGTTTACCTAAGGAAAGAAGAGACTTACTAAAAATTAGGTGCCAAGTTGAATAACACAAATAAGCCATTAGTAATACAAGTATACATTTTCCATAACTCGTAATTTTCCACCTTTAAGAAAAAATCTGAAATCGGGTTTATTTCCTGTTAGTAACTTTTTCGTGGTAAATCATCCGCAGCGGAATTATGTCTATCCTTTAGCCAAGAAATAACTAGCTCGTCTACTTTGAGCTTGTCTAGCGGTGGGCCATTAAAATTGATGAACAACAAGTTAGATCATCTTTGAGCACTTAGTCTATTTCTAATATTAGTCATCTGTAAATTCATAAGGGGAAATCCCCGTTCACATTCTGTCGTGGAAATTGATAATACTTCTACCCGATTTCTGCAACTCCTCATCGACAATCTGCTTGTTAGACTTTAGTTTGATAACAATATTTCTTGGTCAGTTTTGAAATACTCAGCAAGAAGTATCATCTTTCTATCACCATACATCTTTCCCATATCGACCATGTCAGTTGACAATGTCGACTCATGGAGAACAGAAACTTCATCTACCACGCCTTTGATAGGGAATCTTGTGAATAAATTATCAATTAAAGCCTGATAAACTGATGATTTTTTATTTGTTTATGAATTTAATTTTTGTAATTACACATGAAGGTTTGATGCCATTACCAAGTTCTCTCCCCCGTCTAGAAAGCGAAAGGGAACGAGGTTCCTGGAAAGTGTTCAGAGGTGAATGGGAATTTCCCTCCTTCGTCCCCTGCAATTACCACATTGCTGTTTGCCATGTGCCAAATTACGATGAATTTCAATAAATTATCATAGTATAATTATTTCCCTGTTCAATTATCGATACTTTTCAGTGGAAAAAAGGATGAAATTTGAAACTTCCAAATCAAGGTAAGTAGACCAACGTAAAAGGAAAAAAGTGTAAAATTTTTCATATAATTATGCGTACAATCCAAACTTAAAATTTCCGTGTAATTAAGCTTACAGTACAAATTTTATGTCGGTTTTTCTCACAACTTTATGGGTTGATTGCCTTGTGCTGTAAGCGCTCCATATAATAAACATAAGCTTCAGCAATTATTATAGTAGAAAGCAATGGATATATGAAACCAGGCACTGTATTTTTTGTTTCTGATTTTTTCCTTATATAACATCGATCTTTTCGATCCTTTTTACAAAACAACTCACTACAAATTCTCCATATGTAGAAAGTCCCCCCCCCCCATAAAGAAGAATTTTAAAAACGCTAGGATTTTTATTTTCAATAAAGAGTTAGTACACTGAATTTTAGCTCCGTAAGTTTAACGGCTTGCGAGATACTAATTTTTTTTTTCGCAAAAATTCGGATTCTCATTACCTCATTAGGATATTATGCTTTATAATGAAAGCAATATAACATCCCAGTTTGGATTAAGGCCTAACTATATACCAAAAGTAATTTCATTTGACTTTGCAATTTAACCGTGATGATCAGGCACACGTAGTTACATTCATTTTTTTAAAATAATTTATATATTACAGTGATTCAAAAATATATTTTTTCCAGTACTTAGCTCCTCTAAAAACTCACAGGTCTCGAAAGCCAAGTAGTAGTGTAAGTATTGCTATTATTACAATTAAAAATATCAATATCCAAAAGTACCTGAAGTTCATTTTTTCACTTGGTTAGATTTACTCACCTCAGTTAAGTAGACAGAAACAAATGGAAACGAAGGTCTTGAAAGTAAAACGAAGACAAATTTACCAGTCTTCAGAAGATACTGTCTACAATGCAGTGAGCAGAGTGGATCGGTAGATCATTCTGAGTTGGTGGGTCGCAGTGGGTCACGGTGGGTAGTGGGTCACAGTGGGTCACATGTTGTTGACCCACGACCCACTGACTCACTTAGAAAACTTGACCCACTTGACCCACTGACCCACTCCATCTCTGATGAGTACGTGTAGAGTAATTGTGAATGTATGTAAATGTTTTTATGAATATGTTTAAAGTGTTTAAATGGTGAACGATGAGTATTTTCCACTTTAACCACTTCCTCTCCGGCAGCCCACTATAGATGTTTACGCTTTCACACTCACCGCGGAACTCCGATGCTAAGTCCGCTATGGATCAAGTATCGATGTAGTTAAGTCTATTATTTTCTTCTTTTACTTATTTAGTTTCAAGAGATTCGAACCAAATGCCAAGTTATCTTTACACAGTTACATGGTGTAGATTAAGAATAACGTCATCTTAAAGAACTAATGACGAGCATTATAACTTAAACGAACAATGAGCAAAACATTAACACATTTATGTCGGTACAGGATTGTAATGGATACACTAAATGGTGGAGCGTTACAAAGATGTAGCAGCCATTGTCATACCTGTCATAGAGGTAGTAGTACCATTGACTCATAACGTACGTACAATATTCAGTACAAAAATACGTGAATATAAAGACCTGGCAGGCGAAATAATAATAAAAAAAAAACTATGTAAATGTCAGAAAATTACAGTTAAGATCAATCATAATCTCCGCTACTGCAATTGTTCCTAAAAGTACTGTGATACAACTCGAGCGGAAAACGCAAAACATTTTCTAACAAACCTACAAATATCAGTAGCACTAGATAACAGTCATATAGTCAGAAAGTTCTTTGGAGAAGAACTCGTCAAATAATCTGCACTTGCAACAGATGTCCGTCAGATTATTAAGCTGAAATCGGTTTAAACCAAGATAAAGCAATAATAATAATAATAATAATAATAATAATAATAATAATAATAATAATAATAATAATAATAATAATAATAATAATAATAATAATAATAATAATAATAATGCTTTTACTTTCATTTTACTTATCAGATGAGTCTTGCTTCGGCAGTACATGCTTTTGTTCCTTCGTGATGCGTTGCAAATTTTAAGATTCGGGGTGAAAAAGTATTCTACACCTTGCTTATGGAAATCGTTACGCTTTTTTATGTATAAAAAAGTTTTTTAGAATGCATCCAGTTGTTAACATTTACATGTAGTTGAGTTTAACAATAAATTAGCCGTCAATAAGAAACTGAAAACACATATGCAGAATTTAGAAATATAGGTGCAAAATTCAAGAAAAAATTATTTAAAGTATGAACAATTCATTGCACTTACACTCTTATTTTTAAAAGGAAAACGTGTCAGTACCTCGCGCTAATCTCTAACAATAAAGGGTCACGTTAATGGGTGTCCCTAGCTACGCTATTGCTAATCTGTCTGGCGCTAATAGATGACGATAGTTATTCTATTGTATTCTATTCAGCCCTTTCGGGTATTTAATCATTTCAATAGCAGCCTTAGAATATAGCCAAATCGACTTTACCACTAGAATTATTATGTTATAATTGCTATATAAGAGTTTCAGTAGTTACAGTAGAAACTGTGATCAAAATGGCTGGGCATGATGCTGAACAGACTGGTTTACGTTGCACAGTTTACACAAAGAAATTGCAATAAATAACATTAATTGATAAGCCACATATATATAAAATGTAACTACGTAACTTAAGGATAGTAACAAGCTTTTAAAAAACTAAAACTAAAATTTTTAATAAATTTTTATAAAGTGAAAAATATGAGTTTTAAATTCGTGTACTCATCTGGCGGTCATCTCTTTCTTTAATGTCGCTAGCTAGCTTGCGTTTTATCGATTTTGAAACTATAGTGACGATTTAATCCAATTTAAAACTATATTGTTGCAATTTATTTCAAAATAAAATATGAAACGTAACTACCGGTATATTTAGATTTGAGCATTAACAAATGTTTATTTTGACAGTAATATATTGCAACTTATTGATCTGATTTCAACTTCATTTATATTGATTTAATTATTTGAAAATGGATACTGAACATGGACATCGTTTACTGTTTATTATTAGGTCAAGGGCCGTAATCATATTTCGATTTGAGCAATAGATCTAATATTTGTGTAACTGCATCAGGTGCGCCCCCAGAAATGTGTGTTTGGAGGGATCCAAAGTCTGATGGGTTCAATACATACCCGTATCCAAGGTGGTCTAGGGGGGCCGGGGCCCCCTCTAAATTTTTACCGGTCCCACTAAAATTTTCACGGTAGCCTTGCAAATGAACTATAATATATTTGGATCGGTCCCCCTAGCTTCTTCCCGGCCCCCTACATTTTTGGGCTGGCTATCGGCCTAGTTCAATACTAGAAGACGCTACATCTACGTAGTGTTGAGTCGGTGTTATTTTGAATCCGAAAAGACGATAAGCAATTGTTAACTATTGCTACCTATTTTCTTAAAAAAAAAAAAAAAAATAGTTCTTACAAGAAGACAGAGTACGGTTGAAGTGTAAAATCAAATCTTCATCCTACATCAATATATTTTCTTCTAAACAAGCATAGTGTTGTTAAGGAAGTGTACGAATATACATCGAGTTACAAAGTTTGGGGGTTCAGGCCCGGTGGACTCCCCATTGGGTGCGCCCCTAAACTGAATGTTTTTTTTAAATAGATAAATACATTGTTAAATGTAAATTACTGCAACTTTTAAATAAACACTATTTTAACTTAGTGTATAGCAAGTGGAAGGCTCTGGTGGAACAACTAGTTATTGTGGTAAAGATGTAACTGTCTTAAGTGTTGATAGAAAAGTAAATGAAACTTATAAAAACGTTGTAAATTGAATCAATTAATGAAAGTTCAGTGTTTAAGTATAATAGTTGGAAACAGTTGATCCTTCAGTGGTAAGAAGGCCTCTTAAGAGCCAACACTTGGCGTTATCACCTGTGGCTGGAACGCGATTTGAAAGTTCGTGCTTCGGTGGTTTGGAGGCGCTGTAATCGGGCTGTAACCTGTAGGACGAGGTCGTAACCTAAGCTCATAAAAACACCCCCAAAACCATGCCCGCATCAGTGCAGCGCCCATCTTCCTTCTCTTTAACCTCCTTCCACCCTTCTCCTAAAGAAAAAAAGTCATGGCTGTTACCAGAAGGTGGAGTGAGAAGGGCAAGAACTGAGGTACCATCAGAGGCGGTAGTCAAACCTTATGGAAAAACCACAAACGCCATGCCACAAACAGCTCCACTGGAGACATTCACTTCAGTCGTGATCTCATGAACCAATTCTATAGCTTCTCTCTCTCCCTCTCTCTCTCTTTCTCTCTCTCTCCGTATCTCTTCCTCTCTCACTCTCACACACACTCACATACTAAAACACTTTGGTTGGAATGATTATTGAAATCGCAGTTGGAAGATCGCACACGATTATATACATGGATGAATAATTTTCGGTTAAGAATGATAAAATATGCAATGATATAACCATTTCATTCTTTTTAACTACACCATCATGCGATTATTATTATTATTATTCGATAATTATTTTATTTTATTTACAGTGCTCAAGATACACTAAGAGGGCAATTTTACGTCCGTAAGTTAAGAAGGAAAGAAATATGTTCTGAGAAAAATCTTCTAAACCAATATATTGTCATCATCATCCAGAAATTCGTTTTGAAGGACTTAAAATAAACCTGCGAAATCCCTCTATCAGTAAGAACGGCTGCGGTCAAGGGATTCAAACCATAAACTTGCCAATTGTTAGTCGAGAACGCTGTAGGGTATATACTATATATATTTAATATATTATTTCCCCTCTGCTATTGTAGAAAAAAAAAATCTGGATTAAATTCATGTGTGGAACTTCTATTTGCAAGTTATTCATTTACTCCAATAGGAATAGGAATAGGAATTACATTCTTTGCCTTTCCGCATCTATGGCCTGTTAGCCGGTCACAAATAAGGGATGAGGTGTCTTGGCGATCACACTGCCAGAGAAATTGGGGAGGAAGAAAGGAGTGGGAAAGGAAGGAAACTTCCTGAGACCATTAAGTTAGGTACCATTCCGGCATTTGCGTGGTGTGAATGAGGAAAACTACTCAGAATGAATGGCCTTAAAAGAAACTTTAAAGCTTTATCGACAGTGACCCAGCCGGGAATCGAACCCGGGATCTCTCGCACTAAGGCGAGAGTTTGCGGTCATTTATTCCAAGTTTTCTATGAATGGTGAAATATAAGATGATGGAAAATTAATCTTTTAACTTCTTGCTGCAGTACGTTTTCTTAACTAATTTAAAGCTTTTCAGTGTATCCTGCAGTGACTATAAAATATAGTACCGGTGTTTTTAGTCAAAGAAATATGATTCTATTTACTAATATCTTATAATATCTTATCTTGATTGGGTGATTTACCTTATTAAGAACCTAGAGCTAAGGAAAATATTTGATAAACTGATATTTTAACTATAAAATATGTAACTAAATGCTATAATTTATTAATGAACAAATTTCAAGGGCACTAAGCAGAAAGGATGATTATAATAAATAAATTTCAATGGGTGCTCGAATCTTCCTCTTGTCTCAACTGTAGTTAATCAAAGTTAATATAAGTTAGTCAAATAAGTTAACTTATATTATTTGACGATTTTACATATTACACGCTAAATGTATGACATTTCTCTCCATGCAAATCAATCCACCTCAACAACTGTTTCCAATATATCTCCCAGATTGATTCTTTAGATGCATTTTCCCTTGACAAGTATGACAAATGGACATAAATAAGGGACATTTTGATGTAGTCAGCTTCAGAATAATATCTTTAGTCAAATATTGATTTTATTATTCTGACGTAGAACCTTCAATAATAAACACAATTTACAACATTCTGAAATCCTGACTTCTAGGTAAGTTAGATGTTGGTCATTATCATGGTTTATTTTTAAGGAGAATCGATACTTTACTGGCAGAACATTCATCTCTGGTAGGAGGGAGCCTGGTTCGATTCCTGGTCATGTGAGTATATTAGGGTTTTCTCTATATTCTCCCCTTTCCTCTCACATTCTCATTCCACAAATTATTTCATAACCTTTCACATTCATTACTCATTCATCTCCTTTGGCCTAAACTACATAAACAACAGACGTTAGATTAAAGATATCATTTATTTTTAAAAAAATGTAATTATTTTTGTGTTTTTATCTGGACAAGAACTTTTTTTTTTTTTTTTTTTTTTTTTTTTTTTTTTTTTTTACATTAAGCATGGTACAGCCATACGGAGATTTAGGGCAAAAGTGCTCCACCAGTTGAGTCCGAAGCATTTGCCAGGAAGTATTGCAACCGAATTAGCTTTAAAGGAAGGCGGGTGGCATAATCGCCAGGCACGCAACATTTCCCACTTGAATCGTTGAAACAAATCCTGCACAGGACGTGGATAATCAGTGGTTTGTTCACGACCCTCCCGAAACATTCTGGCCCAGTCCACTACTGTTGTTTTGGAGACGCATGCATTACCATACACGTCTTTCATACGCCGGAACACTTCAGCTGGTTCACAACCTTGGGCACTCAGAAACTGGATGACGGCACGCTGGTCCTGTTTGGACGGATTGGGGATCTTGAACTCCATCTTTCACTCGTTATCCCTGCAAAACGGAAACACGTATCAACAACATTCCTACACCCAACACACACGGACGTTAGCCATTACGCACTATTAAACAAACAATATCCTCTTACACATTATACCAATAATACATGGAACGAGCGGGTTTCAGTTGATCGCCCCTTATAGATTAGAAGACAGTAATTTTAACATTATTTGTTTAAAATCAGGACTTCCAGAGTGAATCGGCTCCCCCACATTTTGTGCGTCACTTCCGAAATTCGTTAAATCGAGGTCCGTAAAATAGTGGAATAATTATACATAATTATAATTATTTTCATATTCTTTGAAAATGTGAAGTATTAGTGAGAAATAAAATAATAAAATTACCGCTGGACTGGTAGACTTGACAGCAAATCTCTCTCAGATTTCCTGCCTACATGTCAATTTGAAAAGTACGTAAGAGTTAAACACTGTATCTAGAATCCTAAATTTTGGTGGAACCAACAATACACTTGTGTATTTTGTTGATGCATGTATGCACTACGAATTTTAATTTAAACAAATACAGATTTTCGGTTAATATTCCTTTTGATTCTATTAATTCGAGATAGTTTACTTGTAAACTTTGTTATCAATATTCCCTATCACAACAAAATAGTAACTTCGTCAACTACTTTGTTTTTAAGGCATATACTATGCTGAATGTAAGACAAAATAACAGTATACGAACTTCGCTTCTCTCCGCTCAATTAACCCTCGTAGAACAATATTGTTGCAATGATAATTTTGTTATAATAAATGATGAACACAACGTCATCAAAAGTGATTATATGTTTTAACATGTTTACTCATAAAACCATATTCTCCAATTACACTTCATTGCCTTACGAGAATATTCCGAAAATGGATTTAAAAAAAAAAAAAAAGTTTTCTTCTTAATACAATCCAAATGTGTCACGCCATCCAAGTATCTATAAAAGAATCCTGAACCTTTACCAAATTTTGTAATAGTTATTATGGATTTTACACCGAATAATTGGAACTGGGAATATTGCTCATTTCTTCTTATTATTTAAAAGACAGAACGTTTACTTTTCCTCTTTTTTCTATACAAGAATTTAAATTAGCGGATGGGATATTTATCCAATTAGAAGCAGACCGATTTACAGTAAGAAAAGGGAACAGACGATCTCATTGTCAACAGAAACCAATACATACAGGGACAACTTTCTGAGGTGTTTGTTCCAGAAGATAATGAAAGTTTATTTATTTGAGTTAGTAATCCGATTCCTTGAAGAATAGCCCATAAAACCCTATAGTCGTTCAGATGGCTTTCACTGGGCCGATGTATTGACTGAAGTTGTCAGAACATCAACTCGAGTTCTCGTAACATCACTTTTTAACTGGTCTTCAAAAACTGGAGCACCATGCAAGGAAGTATTAAACATCGAGGGAAGAATATAAAATAACTAAAATTTCATCATTCCACGTGTACTCCTTCAGGATCGGGCTACGAACTTTTCAGCAGTTCCCGTATATTTCTGCTCACGTCAGTGCTTTGAAGCGAAAGGATGCACAAATACATACCAATTGCTAACTGAAGATCAGCACTCTGACAATACATTTCATTGGGAGCTAATCAGTTTAATCCCATACATTTGTTATTATTAAGGACCTCGAGGAAACCCACGGACACGGTATTTGTCCACCACAAAGTTCACTTGGCGGGTGCTGGGATCGAACCCGGGACCCCAAGCACCAGAGGTGAACGTTCTACCACAGAGCCACCGCGGCCCTACTTCATACGAAAAGTCTTACACTATTTTAATTTATATTACTACTAATAATAAAGCAAACAAGTGCGTCATGTTCTCGTGGACGTTCAGTAACGTGTGTCATCAGTCAAAAAAAAAAAGTTTAGGAACCAATGGCCTGCCCAAATTTTAATTTTCTAGCTTAAGCAGTTTGAATTGGACGTTGATCAGTCTGTCACTCACTCACTCATTTATCAGAACTTCTTCTGTTATATATAGAGATAAATCTCCTAAATCCTAAGAACACGTGTATTCTTTCCCATTAATTACTAGCTGAATATACCCATTCTTCGTATGGGGACACTATTTGGAACTCAACGCCTTAGAAAGTATTACCATTCATTTCGGCAATCGCGAAAACTATGGATTTAACAAAAATATCGGTCATTTTGGGTTACTTTTGCATGTATCGGTTTTCTTCCTACCCCCCACCCCCCAATGGCTCTAGGCCCGCATACAATGTTAGCTGAATTTGCAAGTCATCCCTAATGAAAGTGCAACAATTGATCTCAGCGACCGCGAAAACTATGGATTTGACACTAATATCAGCATTTTGGATTATTTTTGCATGTATCGGTATTCTACCCCTCCCCCCCTACCCCCGCTGACTCCAGGCCCGCATACAATGGTAGCTGAATTTGCAAATCATCGCCAATGGAAGTTTCACTATTGATCTTAGTGATCGCGAAAACTATGGATTTGACACTAATATCGGTCATTTAGGATTATTTTTACTTGTTTTGGTATCCCCCTATTGCCAGTATCCAGGGTGGTCTAGGGAGGCTGCCCCCCCTAATTTTTAATGGGCGCCTCTAAAATTTTCACAATAGACTTGCAAATGAACTATAATATGGGATGAACTATAATATTTTTGGAAGAAACGCTTCGTCTTGATCTGGAGCCTAAACCAAGGTATCCGTGACCAGATTTTGGTAATTCTCGGTCCACTCGTCTGATCCCCAGGCCCAGTAGCGTACCCAGGAATTTATTTCGGGGGGGTCCAAACTAAATATGAAGCTATTTTATATTAAAATTGCTAAAATTGCCCCTAAAATTAGGCTAAATTTTTAAAAAGTCGAAATTTCGGGGGGGTCCGGACCCCCGTGTCCCCCCCTTCCGTACGTCCCTGCCCAGGCCACACACAGACAGACAGACAAACACACAAACAAACTCTTTATTTTATTTATATTAGAAGACTAGTTGAATATACCCATGCTTTGCACGGGGACTGCATTTGGAAGTCACCGGCTTTGGGAGTGTCACCATTGATCTCAGCGACCGCGAAAACTATGGATTTGATATTAATATTGGTCATTTTTTGCTATTTTTTACATGTCTCGGTATTCAATACACCCGCTGACTTCCTGCTCGCATGCAATTGTAGCTAAATTTGCAAGTCATTGCTAATGGGAGTGTCACCATTGATTTCAACGACCGCGAAAACTATGGATTTTACATTAATATCGATCATTTTGGATTACTTTCATATGTCTCGGTATCTCACCCCTTTGGTGGACCGCCGACCCGGAGCCGAATAGCGTGAATTTGGAAGTTAATGTGATCGGAGTTTCACCATTGATTTCAGCGACCGCGAAAACTATGAATTCGACACTAATATCCGTCATTTTCTACTTTTACATGTCCTGGTAAACGCCCCCCTGAGACCTTCTTGTTTCGAATTTTGACAAAAACGTTTAACTGTGGTCTGGAACCTGAACCAAGGTATTCGTGACTAAAATTTGGTAACTCTCGGTCAATTTGTGTGGTTCCCAAGCCGGTTCCGGTAAACGCCCCCCAGAGACCCCAGAGACCCCAGAGAGCTTCGTCTTGATCTGAGGCCTGGGCCAAGGTACCCCTGACCAAAATTTGGTAACTCTCGGTCCACTCGTCTGGTCCCCAGGCCGCACACAGACGGACAGACAAACACACAAACAAACTCTTTATTTTATTTATATTAGAAGATTAATTTTAATTACTCTCTTAGTGTATTACAACATTTCTCTTTGAGCTTTCTTACGCATTCGGTTTGAACAGACTCGGTGGCGGCTCTTGAAAGAAGTCACATGTGTCAATTTTCTTCCGTTAATTTGCAGTGAAAACAAAAGTTTATTTTTTAATTATGTGTTTTCCGTACAGAACTGCCACTGAACACATTAAAAATATTTTACTGCTGTTTGTAAAATTGAGGAAATGAAGAGTCTTCTTCGTTCTGTTTGTAAGGTATCCGAGCTACTACATTTACAGAATATCATCCTCATTTTGTGACTATGAACTGTGATATTATCCACTTGAATAAGAAATTGTATGTCTATTTTAATTAACCTGTATTTCAAATTTTATAGATACGAATTATCTCCCTGCAAATTGTCTGCACGCTATCAACATCCCTTGGCCTCGAGTAGGAGGCTGCACACCTAATGACAATTATTAGCCTGATTGTGAACTATTAGGAATTAGCGTGACTAGCAGTATGATATCTTGTGTTTATAATAAGAACATCTAAATATTTTCGCCTAGATGGTTATGCAATTTATATTGCATATTAGCGTTACTCACAGAGTAATGATTTATAAATAGATGTTTCTGCTTTATAAATAGGATTTAAGAGCAGGTTGAATCCCAGCAACAGAAGGAATGCCTATTTTGTTGTGATTAAACACACCATTTATCCTTTTCTTTGACGTACACGGAAACCTTTTGTCACACTACTTATTTCTGTATAACTGTTGGATTCGGTACAAATGTAACCTTCCCCCAAAATAGTGTTTTGTGGACCATCCTCACACACACAACAGTTGCCCTTCCTGCAAATCAACACATTGGAATTCCGAGCTACTCACAATAACATTTCAGGTGTGTTCACATATTCTGCTACTTAATAGGGAAGTATATGAAGTGGTACGCGGGGATCTGCATGTGTTATACTCTTATATCCTTGGAAATTTCACACCGTGTATACCTCACATGTGAAATATCTCGCTTGAATGGGGCCTCTAGGGGGCGTGGCGACCATTTGAAAATTAGAAAAAGGTACGCTCCGAAACACCAGAAAACATGGACAAAATAGGAAGCTATGATGTAATTGTTTTGAGACGCGGTATATATAGGTTTGAAAGGTAGCTGAATGCGAATCTAACATCAAATGTTTACAAATCAAAATGGCGGATCCAACATGGCGGACACAAATTACAAAAAAACAAGCTATGGATTTAAATTGGGTATAGAGACTACGGAGAGTGGACATTTGTCATACATATTTCTCACAAGTATACACGGCATAATGTGAGACCGGAAAGACAGTTATGGAAGCATAAGATATTTTAAACACACACTTTTCACTGTCACTGTTCGGATCTTCAAATGGTATCTGCCAATAGTCGCAACGTACCCTACAGGCGCCATTCTTGTGAGATATTACAGATTTAAAATATAGTTGATGTACGCTTTTCAGCGATATATAGCACATGCCGATCCCCGCGTATTTCTTCGGGGTCGGGGGAGGAAGTTGGTAGTAAAATAATTATTGTCTATGATTGCAATCTGTTCGTATCAGAAAACTTTCATATGCGCTACAAGACCTGCCCTGCATTCTGTGCCTCAATTTCGGCGTGATTGTATAGCAAAACACGCTCCCTGTTTATTGTAAAACATCATCTGCCCCTATTTGCCCCCTTATGTACTATAGGTATTTTTTCTACTATATGTCTAAGAATAACATATGTCCGTTCTATACATTTTTTTTTCATTTTTCGTCCTCCACATTGGATCCGTCATATTCCATTTTGCACTTTTTACATTCAATTCGTACTCAGCGACTACGAAAAAATCTACCCAATTTCAGTTCCATAGTAGTGTTTTGCATTTTGTCCGCCATATTGGATCCGCCATTTTGAATTTTACAATTTTCGGTATCCGATTCGTACATAGCGACGTCAAGTGTCTCTATATACCCAATTTTAGATCCACACCTTGTTTCTTTTTTCGTAATTTGTGTCCGCCATATTAGATCCGCCATTTTGATTTATAACATTTGATGCTAGATTTGTATTCAGCTACCTTTCAAATCTATATATACCGCTTCTCAAATTAATTACATCACAGCTTCCTATTTTGTCCATGTTTTCTGGTGTTTTGGAGCGTGCCTTTTTCTGATTTTCAAATGGTCGCCACGCCCCGTAGAAGCCCCATTGAAGCGAGATATTTCACATGTGAGGTATACACGTTGTGACCTTTCCAAGGATATACGAGTATAACACATGCAGATCCCCGCGTACCACTTCATGTACTTCCTTAGTTAGTAATCGCATTGGTTACCATAAGCTTCAAGCAACCTTCTGTACCTCTTTCACAGTTTGAGATTTTCGAGTTGATAACAGAACTTTGAAATCTAACACAGCGAAAATCAATTGGATTTGCGTTATTTCTTCTATTGTGTAAGAATTGTTATTCTATTTATTTATTTCTCAAGGCAGAATGCCTGGCAATCGACAAGTGTTTTTACTTTGATAAACACGGTCTTTTTTTCTTCTTTTATTTTCCACAGACGTTAAAGTGAAATTTTATCAAATGCAATATTTGATATTGTATATTTTACTATATTTGGAGGGCTCTGTGACTTTGTGTTAACTTTGAAGAGTAGCTAGAATTCATAAGGAAAAAAATTAAGAAATAGTTGACAATAGTAATACTGTATGTAAACAAGAAAATACAGAAAATAGTCATAGATAGCAATGGTGGGTGCAGTTATAAAGATGAATGAAGTAATAACAAACTCTGCTAAAAGCAGTAAAGAATGAATCACACGATTCCATGTATGAGATATGGATAGTCAACGTTGCCACTGGTTGGCGTCATTAAAAAATGCGGCCGAGATAATCACTCTAGCTGTGTATTAAAAAACAGAATTAAAAATAGCTTCCCTTAAAGAGTTGTGTGGAGTAACGTACTGACATTACAATATTATTAGGACCACGAGTGTGATCCCAAAAGAAAATAACTTACGTGTATTAGTAATATAATGGTGCCAATAAATAAAACTACAGAAAATACACACACATACACACACATACAAATTGATACCATTAGTGAACAAGAGAATCAAGTCCAGTTTTTTTTTTTTTTTTTTTTTTTGTCATTTTGGGAATATTTCATCTTTAAGATCTCTATCTGAAACTCCTTTCAGAGTTTAAAAGATATATATATATCGAGATATTGTCAATAACTTTTATAATGTGAAGTAAACAGTGTTAACTTTTCCATGTACTAAAGCAGACTACACAAATTTTATTCCTTTAACTCACAACTTTAATAATTTAAGTTGATTTCTTTGTGCTCTGAACCCCCAATTACCGATAGAAAAGTGTAGAAAGTTCAGCAAATGAAAAGATGTGTAAAGGGTTGAGTACGTAAACTACGAATATAAATGAAACTGGTTTTTAATTTTTTTAAAAAAAAAATCTCAGATTAGGACACTGATGTGCAAAACCTAAGGACGAGATAGATAATGCAACGTAAAATATGTAGTCGGTGGAAACGAATGAAAGCCCGGAAGAAGGTTGCCTCCTACATGTAAACACGCAACAAGATTTGCATTGCATGACGTCGACGTGACTGTAGGCCGAATGGGTCTGATCCCTCAACACTAACAAGCAAGGTTTTCCAAGTGTCATACTCCAATTTGCTTGAAACTGCTGGAGTAAATAAAGGAATCAAAAGTAGGATATTCGTGTTTTTTCTATCGGCCAACGTGGGGTATGAAGGGGGTAAGCAAACTCTAAAGTGCGAGCATAGGGCAATACAACACACTTTAGCAAGGCCGAAATGAACAGCGCACAATGTAGATTTGCTTGAAATTTCTGCAGTGAATAAAGGAATCAAAACTAGCTTATACGTGTTTTTTTTTATATCGGCCAACATGAGAGATGAAGGGGATAAACATCCCCTAAAGTGAAAACTTAGGTCAATATAGCACATTTTAGCAAGGCCATAACTAGCAACGTACACTGGGAATTTGCTTGAAACTCCTGCAGTAAATAAAGGAATCAAAAGTGGGACACACCTGTTTTTTTAAGTCGGTCAACGTGAGGATGAAGGGGGTAAACACCTCCTAAACTGTGAACATAGAGCAATATGATACTTAAATAAGATCAGGGCAATAAGATCATAACTAGCAACACAGATTGCGGATTTGCCTGAAAGTGCTACAGTGAATAAAGGAATCAAACTTAGGACATATGTGTTATTTTAAATCGGCCAACGTGGGGAATGAAGGAATAAACACCCCCTAAAATGCAAACATACGGCAGTATGACACATTTCAGCAAGACTATAACTAGCAACACACAAAGCGGATTTGTTTGAAACTTCTAGAATGAATAAAGAAATCGAAAGTAGGACATATGTGGTTTTTATATCGGCCAACATGGCGGATGAAGGGGGTAAACACCGGCTAAACTGCGAACTACGCAATATTATACCTGTTAAGAAGACCATAACTAGTTATGCTTCTAGAGATACACATTGGCTAATGTTGGAAAACATCTATATGTTTAGTCACTTTACGTGATACAATATTGTGCGCCTGCTTAAATGCCTGCAACCACGGTTTTGAGGTCGTAAATGAAGCGACGTTATGCTCCTGACTTGCCTGAAGAGCCCACCACTGCAGAACTACGTCATACAGCGTTAAATGTGCACCGACGGCCGTTTGAAAGTCCATAGCATGGAGAGCGACACCTCACGCAATTTGTCTTTGCGTATTCTACTAGAAGAGACTTGCTTCTCCCAACGGTACGATTGTTTTCGGGACGTTACTCCCTTGCAGTGTCCCATAACGGACTGTAACGACAATCTCTTTCGTTTTCCACTCTTCCATAATTCAACTGCTTCCTTCTTGTATTCCAAGTACTCATACTTACCACTCATATCACCGCAGGTGCCCAATGCTCTCCTTCGCACATATTCCTTGTAGATTTCATCCACTTCTCCAGAGTCGGTGATGGCATTTGGTTTCATGACATCTTTATCCAAATTAAAGTGTACAGTAACGTCTTCGGTGTATATTGGCACTTCTCTATCTGCAGCATCATTCATCAATTCCCGGAGTCTCTGCACTGTTTGGAGGTTCTTCTGGAATGTCTACAGTAGCAAAATAGTCTGCAAGTACACTGTAACAACTATACGGTCACATTTACTGACCAATTACTGTCAATTCTAGCTGTAAACCGATTACTCTAAAATTTAAGGTATCACTGTAAAAATGTTTGGTTATAGACCATAAGAAGCCCGTATTTATGCCCTATTACCATAAGTTTAACACTAATACCGTAAATTTTAGAGTAATCGGTTGGCAGCCAGAATTGACTATAATCGGTGAGTAAATGTCAACGTAAATGTTTACAGTGTAGACGAATGACATTTAATGGGTTTACACCCATTTTGGATAGGGCCCTATAGCTTTGACTACTACGGCCGAATAAAAATAATAAGCATGCTTTATTGATATACTGTTCAGTGCACGTCATCAATGGTATATAGGACATAAGGCATAAGATTAACACATTGACCATTGTTTACTAATAACTTATCGTGTATCGAAACAAGTGTGTCCTACTTTTGATTCCTTTTAGTCACTGCAGAAGTTTCAGGCAAATTCGCATTGTGTGTTGCTGGTTATGGCCATGCTAAAATGTGTCATATTGCCCTTTGCTTCGCACTTTGAAGGGGTGTTTAGCCCTTCATCCCCCACGTTGGCCGATATAAAAGAACACACATATCCTATTTTTGATTCCCTTATTCACTGCAAGAGTTTCAAGAAAATCCAATTGTGCGTTGCTAGTTATTGCCTTGCTAGAGAATGTCTATTTCACCTGTGCCATCGGAAAATATGTGAAACACACTTCGGCCCCACCGCCGCCATCCTCTGAAGAACGAAACCCTCTCTTCGCTTAGGGAAAAGAAGTGAATGACCTCGCCTCTGTTGCCAATTTGTCAATCAGTCGCTTGGTCTTGATGAGTGAAGATCGTAGGCTACTTAGAGTGGCTAACAAGACAGAGCACAGCGAAATCCGTGAAATAATTCATTGTGGCAACGATTCCACATCAACAATTGAAAGATCTCGGCCGCAAAAACTTGTATCTTCCCTTTAGAGGGAAATACAGAAAATCGCATATCAACAGCAGCGCCAGAAGGGGCACAGTTGAAATAGTAAGGCTCTAAAAGGTATCATATTGTCCTATGTTTGCACTTCAGGGGCTGTTTACCCCCTTCATCCTTCACGTTGGCCGATATAAAAAAGCACTTATGTCCTACTTTTGATTGCTTTATGCACTACAGGAGTTTCAAGCAAATCGGAGTGTGACACTTGTGAAACCTTGCTTGTAAGCACTGGACGAAACAGTGTATGTGTCAGTCAGAGAGAGTGCATTCTCCTGGTGTTAATCACAAGATGGTTCGGAGATAACATTTGGATGACCCTAAATAGGGAAGAATCATGGCGAAACTGAAAGAGAAACAGTGTGACAAGGATTGACCAGGAGTTTGACTTTGCCCACAGAATTGTTTCACGTGCATAGGGAGCATTTCGAACCACAAACATTGTCCTGCCTACAGCAGCGGATGATCGCTACATACATTGTGAAACAGGCAAGAAGGAAGTGACATCAAACAGTGGGTGCAATTACGAACACATTTTATAGAACTCCAAGGTATCCAATCTTGCGCTTTTCAGTGGCATGTCAAAATCATGGAGAAGTATCTTTGCTTGGTGGACTCTACTTTGTACGCCGTTGACATATGCACATCGGCAACATCAAGACTGGGCTGAGGAAAAGTGTGGTCGCATTCTCATCTCAGATGAAAGTTGGTTCAATCTGAGTCTACTTCTGATCGTACACTCATTTGATGGCAATAAACCCAGCAACATTCTGGAATATTATCGTTTCGATGGTTCAGATGTACTTGTGTGTGAAGGCATAATGTTGCAGGGCACACTAACAACACGGTACAGTTTGCAGCGTACAAAATCTTACAAAGGAAGGCACGTCTCGATCAACTAACTACTCCTGATATTCAATCCAACTCCTCTTCCTCCTACTTCTCTCATTGTCTAAAGCAGTCTATGTGAAGTAACATACTCTTTTCATTCAGACAGAAAAACAGGAACCATGTTTACAAACTTTATAGCTTTAAATCTCGGTCTTCCCATCGTTCGTTCTGAAATGCCTTTCTAGAGCCTGAATGAAAAAAAAAAAAATGTCACAAAATGTTCTCATAGCTTTATAAACGCCTTTATTTGTATTTTTTCCTTTCGTCAAAAGCTACATACATATCACATAAAACTAGGAAGATTTTCCTTGTGAAATCTATGGAAATTATCAATCACGGCAGTAGGCTTTGTGTTTCCGAAAGTCTGTAATGCGAGTGCAAAGTCCTCAAAACTATTGACAGAAATGAGTGTTATTCAATGACTAATTTCATTTTGTTTCCCAGTAATTGAAAGCAAATATTCCAGGAGCGTTATTTGGCAGAACTAGACGGGTGTAATGACCTCTCCCTAGAGTGTGATAAGCACATATTGTTTGATCAAAAATATAGTAAAATATTGATATAAAAAGTGAAACTTTTGTGTCGGTGGAGAATCTCCCCGCCGAACAAAATCTAATATGACGCTGCTTTTAACAACAAACCTATGGAGTTATGATAGAACATTGCTAGAGCACTTACATTTTTTTTCGAGAGTCGAAGGTTTGATCCCAAGCTATTTGCGTACATAGTGGAGGACATTGAGAAAAAAAATGTTGTAGTGGATGGAAAGTGTTTGCATATTTTGTTAGTAGCCGTTTTAACAAGTGAGAAGAAAAGTGTATTAGTTTGTCTGTGAGTTTGTCGTTCATTATTTGGTGAACAAAAAAGGAACTATTGGAGTAAAATGTTTAATTATTATTTATCCAGTTATGAATTGGCGATGATGCATGGTGAAATCGAACCAAAATAGAAACCAGTCTAATTCACTTTTTAAAAGTAGTTTGATAGAGAAACAACAAATGGTAGATAGAAGTAATATATGTTGGATACAATTATTTTGCAACAACATTCCATTGAAATATGAGGTTGACACGGAGCTGAAGCCACAGTAGTGCCAATTAGTATATATTACAAGTATTTTAATGATCTTCAATTAGAATTTTCAGATATCCATTTAAAGGCAGCTGAAGGTTCATCTTTAATTTCCAAGGCCAAATTGCTGTATTAGTTCAGAAAGATACTTTGCTCGGAAGATGATTATGGTGATTGTCACAGATAAGTTAAATTATCTGATTATGAGTAGGCCATGGATTGATGTCATGTTTACAAATTAGAGGGAATTGTTTCAAAAGCCGGTAGACAATACAGTTCTTAATATGAATTATACATTAGTGAATTTCATTAGGAATAGCTTAAAGGACTCTGTTAGTCACTCTGTTAGTGACTTATTCTCGGATTCTGTTAGTCAGCCAATCGCAGGATTCAAGTGTTAGAATCCAGTTAGGCCAGATGCCATACCGATATTTAGAAAATATTACCAATTACCATATATTATTGCTGACCAAGTGAAGAAGAATGTTGAAGTTTTAGTCAAACACGGAATCTGGAAACCTGTAACGTACTCGGATTGGACTACTCCAACGGTAGTGGTGAAGAAAGAGTGGAGAATTTAGATTATGTATAGACTATAAGGTGACGTTAAACAAGGTACTAGAAAAAATGGTTTAACCACTTCCTAAACCGGAAGATATTTTTAATAATTTGCTGGGAATGACCGCTTTTACAGTAATTGATTACGGATGACGTATCAACAAATATAGGTTGATGATCGACCTTTTCTTACAGTTAATACGCCTTCAGGCTTTTTCAACCATAATGGTTACCATTTGGATTAACGTGCAGTCCCCATATATTTCAGTTAATAGAGCAAATTTTAAAAGATTTCCAGCGTATAGTTACATTTCTAGATGACATCTTAATAGCTGAACAAGATGGACAAGAGTATTTTGAACGCACTAATAAAGTGCTGCAACATTTACAAGAGTATCACGTTAAAGTACGTTTGGAAAATTCCCATTTTTACAACCCGAGATTGAATATCTGGGACATACAATTTCTCCAAAGGGTATTTTTTCGATGGTGAAACATCAGGAGGCAATTTTAAAATGGGAAACACCAAAAGAAGTGTCTTAATTAAAAGCGTATTTACGTATGTTAAACTTCTTTCCCAAACATCTGCCAAAGTTTTCCTTAAAACTGCCTCACTTAATTATTAAAAAAGAAGC
The DNA here is from genome assembly GCF_964235325.1 of Thermobia domestica. Classification (NCBI taxonomy): domain Eukaryota; kingdom Metazoa; phylum Arthropoda; class Insecta; order Zygentoma; family Lepismatidae; genus Thermobia; species Thermobia domestica. Next base: position 170,758,492 of record NC_137454.1, on the reverse strand, counting down.
AGAGATGGGTTTGGACCAAAGTGCATGATAAAGAATTCCAATTATCAAAAGACATGCTTAGGAAAGCGAAACGGAACCAACCTTTTGATAAATCAGCTGAAGTCGTTCTTATCACCGATAGCAGTGCATACGGAGTTGGAGCTCAACTTTGTAACAGGAAACAAGGAAAACTGCATACAGTAGCTTGCGCTTCAGCAACTTTAACTGATGCTGAGAAAAATTACAGTCAATTTGAAAAAGAGACCCTACCAATAATATTCGCTATTTAAAATTTCCATAAATAACTGTTTGGTAGACCTTTTGAGATTCAAACGGATTCACTACCTGCAAAATTGATTTTTGGTGAAAAAAATGTATACCAACTTTAGCTTCACCCCGTTTACAAAGGTGGGCATTACTCTCACTTAATTATGACTATCTGATAAATTATTCCAAACATGTGGAAGTACCGTAGCAGATTGTTTATCTTGGTTGCCATTGTCAGAAGAAGTGGGAGATTGGGAAATATCTCAAAATTTTGTTACTATCATCACAGTTGATTCACCATTGTTCACCAGGATTTTCCAGGAAATGACTCTAGATTCTACGATTAATCAGATAAAGAATTGGTTGCTTCAGAGTTGGCCTTCACAATTGAAATCTACAGGGAATGTGAAGAAATTAAAAGCTTATTATCGTCGACGTCATGAATTATATGTGCAACAACAGTGTCTCTTTTGGGGTCATAAACTGTTAATACCAAAGTCTTTAAGATCTATGATATTACAAATATTACATGAAGGACGTTTAGGTGCACATAACATGAAGGCTGAGGCAAGAGCACATTATTGGTAGCCTTCGTTGGATCAAGACATCGATCTCTTAGTTCAAACATGCATCTCTTGTCAGGCTTTACACAATAAAGCACCACAAAAGAAATATATATCATGGAGAGATTCAATACATCCTTGGCAACGAATCCATCTAGATTTCATTGGGTTGGCTGGAAGAAAATTTCTTTTGTTGGTAGATTTGATGTCAAAATGGATAGAAGTATGGCAAATTAACTCTACGAATACTTCAGAAACAAAGTTGAACACTTGTTTTAATAAATTTGGTTATGGTAACGAACAATAGTCCATCTTTTTGTGGTAGGGACTTCAAAGCCTATCGTCTAAAAAGGGGAGTGAAGATACTAAACTCTCCTCCGTGTCATCCCCAGAGCAATGGTCTAGCGGAGAGAACGGTACAAACCGTAAAGGGTTTGATGAAAAAGAAGCTAATGGAAAGGGGACTTTCTGTGTGTTTATTTTCGCAGTTGTTAATGATCTTGGAAGGCATAGTATATGGATTTAGGTTCACACGATCGGAAAAGTTGCACAATTTACAGCTGGTTTACTCTTCCGATATGAACCACGTACCCGGTACAATATCACTTATCAAGGCTGTATGAAAGGCAAAGAAAACCAGGTACTAGCAGAGATAACAGTGTTTACAACCAAAACAATACAGTAATGGCCAATTACTATGGGTCTTAATAAACCCCGGTCACTTTCCAAAATTTGTACTAGGAAGAACTATTCAATGTATAGGTAAATCTTTGTATGAAGTGTGTGTAGAAAACAAGTGTAGGAAGATACATGTACACCCTTACGTAGTCGAAGACAGAAACCAGAGACATTAAGGAGTTTCGGAACGACTTACCAGTGAATAATCGGGCAAGTGGAAACGCAAAGACATCAACGACGGTAAATAAGTCTTCTGATATTTTTTTGGTGGTATATGGAAACTGAAACTTTGCCCAATCTTGGTCCGCCATTATAATCAGAAAAAAAGAAGGAGGATGAAACTACATTACGTCATTCCGAGCGGCAGCGCAGATGTCCAGATACATATACTCCTGAATAAAATAGAAGAGGAGGAGAATGTTGTAGTGAATGGAAAGTGTTTGCATATTTTGCTAGTAGCCGTTTTAACAATTGAAAAGAAAAGTGTATTAATTAGTTTGTCTGTGAGTTTGTCGTTCATTATTCGATGAATAAATAAGAAATTATTGGAGTAAAATGTTTAATTATTATTTATCCAGTTCTTTTCAACTAACCATACTAAATGATTATGTTCAAGGTATTTTCGGTGTATTCCGGGTTCCATAGCTTTGTATAATAGCAGATTGTTATTATGCAACCGGTGTACTTGTGCTGTTGTTTACCTTTATCTACAGTAAACCGTTAGCGAAGTATATTACTATCTTATGGAATTATTTGAAAACATCTACAGTTATCAAGAGAGAGATTCAAATATGAAGATAGAGGGGAATGATTTACATACGAAAGTTTAGAATTGGAGAAAAATGATCGTACAGTATCTATATTATGACGAAATATGTGATTTTATGAAAAAGAACAAGGACAGTTTCCGAATTGTAAGGATCGCATCTGGCAGTTGTCGAATTAAGGTGAAGAACGTGTTTAGAACATCAAATGATTGCGAAAGAAGTGGAAAATCTTAAGATCTGTGAAATTCAGAATTAGAACATATTCAGCTTCCGAGACAGGTTACAAAACACGAACCTATTAGCTATCGAGCCATAATTCTATCCATTCAGCCACGGAGAACTCTACGCAGTCATTCATATACTTCTCCTTTAGTTACATGAACTTCCCCTTGTTCAGGAACACTTTTTAAGGGAGTAATATTTTGTCACTATGGTGTCAATTTAGTTATATTTGATAGAATCGTCTGATAAATTGGTACCAAATATTCAGACATACAGTAAATCACGTTTTGCTAAGCTTTAATGGAAAATGATACAAATTCTCGTAAACATGTTAGACTTTTGAAACTAACTTTTTAGTTTCAAACTAACTAGGACTTCGTAGTTTCATTCAGCTCGCTCTCTAGTATAGTGACCCGTAATTAACACATCAACATCTTAATCTTTCCGAGATAAACAGCTGAGTTCGAAATGCCACCTCTAAACTCAACCTATTGTATGAAAAGTTGTACTTTCAATTACCATCTATCCTCATGCTAAGGTTGCACTGGATAAATAGAAAATTCAGTGGACTTCACGTCTCATCTCATTCATCCCTCAATGTTAAAGACAGATTTGCGCCGCTGTCTATATTCAAAAGACCTGTAAATATATTTTTAAAAATCAAAAAATAGAATATAGAATTCGTTTTAAAATATAGGCTGGAGCAATCTTTAAAGGTCAGACACGAACTAGTTGTAATGTTCATTCTTCGAACGAGAAGAATAAGTTTATGGAAATATTATTTGCGAAATATTCAAACCTCTTTCCCAATAGAATAAATATCAACCGAAGTGAAATGAAAAAGATCCAAGTGAATCCAACTGCTAAATATCTTCTAGAATTATTTTAAACAGCTAAAATGCTTACTCACTTTGCTCAGTTATGAACACAAAACGGGAAATTAAGATATTGTAGCAGTTGCCTCGCTTTCTTTGCTAGAGTTGGAATTTCCGAAAATGATGCCCCACGTGGCCACAGATTTGTAAGGAGGAGTTTAAATGCCGAGTTTCATCTTCCTATGATAAGAGATTCTTCAGAAACTCTCTTTCTTTATATTTTTAATACTCCTTTCCTCGCCTTGAACATGTATTGTATGAAAGTAACCTGAGAAAAGCCCGGCGAGAGTTAACTAACAAGGGAAAGCAGATTTTGGTAAATAAGCTTCGGGGCCATCCTTTTCCAACTCGCCGCATGTATAAGAGGAAGCATAAAGTAATCAAGTGACGGCGTGGCAGAATTAGAAAGATCTACGACTCATGTGCAAAGAGTGCTCGGTTCGATTCCTGCTTGAGTCTTTTTTTGTTTTTCCTTTAAGCAATAAAGTAGCCATTTTTAACTACGAGTAAAATATTAATTCATCATATGTTTGTGAAGTTTCCAGTAGACGTCAGGAAATCATTTTCTTCCAAGTACTTAATGTATTCAAATATTCATTTCAAACGGTTCATTCGATTTCCCGTGATGATCGGACAGACAATCACGATGTTACTTTTACATATTGACCGTATTTAGAACTTGTCCCCTTTTCCCCTCAAAAGTGGAGTTTTAGGGACAACGGAAGATGGGCTCACATATTTGAAAATCAACTGTTTATGTTCATTTCTTCCTCTTATGATATATGCGTTAATGAATTATAGAAACCTGACTGGACCAAATGCTAAATACAGTATATTAAAAAGATAACTTCAAGTGCTTCATCCGTTTTGCTATGATGGCAAGGCACAACCTCGATGTCATCATTCTTAAATGTTGAGCAAAAAAGATACAAATTACCCCTATTCTTCACTTAATACCGAAAGTTTTAAACACGGTCGGACACGTGCACATTCGTTTTAAAGAAGGTTTTTATATATCAAGTTTCATCTCACAAACGTTATATATTCCGTTTTTGGCATGAATTTTTAACTCCGTCTCCTCTATTACGATAAGCAATTTTAAAAAATGGCGTGACAAAAACCCAGTCCGAGATAAATATTAACTATGTTAATAAAATTCATTTCAAAAGGTTCAGTCATTTTTCGTTATGATAGACAACGTATTTTTCATTTATATACTATCTAGATATAGATTAATAATATTATTACTGTCTTGTTGTTTATTTATTTAAGTTATTAATTGATATAAAAATGAAGTGTTATGTTTAATGTTTAACAATACCTATCATTTTTCATGTTATCAATAGTCAAGTAGCAAATTTTGTGTAATATTTATATTACATTGAATTTAATATGTCACGGTAGTAGCAAATTAAGCATGAATTCTAAAACATTGTTCAGTTTCAGTCCGTCCTCAAGAGATTTTCTTTCCTGTCTTTCTATTATTTTGTCAATAGCTTACAAAACACTACAGCAGACTTTTTTCACGTGTAGTCTTTAACATTTTTCCCATATACTTTTCTCAACGTTTAATTCCCTTAGGCTAAAGGAGACGGATGATTAATGAAATTAAATTCTAGTTAAAGTAAAATTTTAATTGACCCTTAAGGGGAATCGAACACGAGAGTACAAGAACCAAAAACGCACGCGCTAGCCGTTTTTTTAAGTTAACTGACTCACCGAACGTGCCTCAGAAACTTGAACTACTTATTACTAATTTTACTTGCTTCACTCATTTTACCTTGCTTTTCCAATGATCTAGAACGACAGGGACACAAACACAGAAACATCGAGGACAGTTAAAATCACAAAGGTTCTCCCACCGGGAATCGAACCCGGGTCCCCGTACACCAAAGGCGCACGTGCTAGCCACTAGACCAGCGAGGAGGGCACCAATAGACCAGCAGAAAGCAGGGGTAGTGTTTTATCAATTCTCCGTGTGTATGACGACATTTCGTCGTCTCCAGGTCTGTTCTGGTCATACCGGGACACGAGTGTGACTGCTTACAGGTCACGAAATTCTTAACCAGTTTCATCACTGCTTCCCAATACTAGTATAATAATAAGGTATGTTCCAACCCCAACGGGTAAGAACTGACTGTGGTAAGATACTTGTTAAAAAATGGAGTTCGAGTCTCGGCGGGGGCTCATGTATTTCGGATTCCGCGTTAAGCTGTAAGTCCATGTCTCATAAAGCCTTGCCGCTGAATAGGACGCTAAAATCAATTCAACTACTACAAATAATAATAGACATTCTAGAAAGAACTCTGCAGACCATTTTCTTCATAATAAACTTTTTTCGTACCAAACAGAACAAACATATATGAACAATAACAAGCATTCTGTAAAACCTTCCGAAGTATTCAAACACTTAAAAAAAAAAAAAAAAATATGTAGGAACTTCCACCAAAAATAAGTTCTAGCAAGCAAAGTAGGCTATTTTTGGCATTATTCAATTTGATCATTTGCTAATGAAATGTTGACGTTACATGTTCTCCCTGAAATATATGTAAAGGAAAAAAATATCTTTTGACCAAAAATCCGGCGTTAGATACGTTAATTTATATATAAATATATAAACGGAAAATAGGAGCTGATTTAGTGAGCTGTTCCCTGTATTTATCGCTAGTTTAGTCAGTTTGTAACAACAATATTATAGCCATGGGACATCAAACTTGTGTTGCGTTCTTCAAAGTTTAAAGTTCTTAACATATTTCAGATTCTATCGAGAGTCAAGTTCATGATGTATATTTCGCGGTGACATTTCCATATCTATTCAAGAAACTTGTATTTCAGCATATAAGGGCAAATATTTTTACTAACTTCAAACACCCTGCATGTCATTGCAGTTTATTTTATTATAAACCATTGCTTAATTCTGTTATAGAATTGTTCATAATATTTGTTATATTACCTTCGACATTGTCAAGTATAAATGTGTCATTTTTCATTTCTTTATGTAACGAAATGCAATGCCATAGTGAGTGACATTTTGCTCTATGCTCTCTGTTTCGTTAACAACTAAAGGTGAGTATTTTATATCTAAACAAAAATAGAATTAATTATATTTAGTTCCAGAAATAAAGATGATGGAAGCCAATGTGCTGACCACACAGAAAACAACTGAAATCCATCTCCTTGACCATAGCTAATTATAGACTACAATTGAAGAGCATTCAATTTATTTTTGAGCTGTAAGCTTATTCGTAATTTTTATTAATAGTCAAATCTAGAACAGTTTTACGCTTGTAAAATTCTACTTCATCTGGTTCGCTTGACAATAAATAAATACATAAATACTTGCAGAATATCAAATCGAATCTTAAACTATAACCATATGTTTATTTTTACTGGAGTTTTGCCTGATTAATGACAAAATAAAAATAAAAATTTGTAGGACGAAGATTCGAATGCGGGTCGCGGAAATGGAAGTTCTCCAAGGATCTAATAAGATACGGAATAAGGGATATTATGAGCAATGAACGCCAAATTAAAATTTCTTTTGTAAATACATAAGTAGAGAGGATGGATCGCCAATTCTTTGAGTGGTAATGAGTTTCTATATATATTAACGAAATATGTGTGAGAATTTAGATATGTTAAACCACTGCAATAGCATAATGTCATAAAATGTCGATAAAGTGTCTTTGAGATACCGCGATGGAGGCAAATGTTTAATGACAATTCTTTTGTTGGATCTGTTATAATGTAATTGTTAACAAATGGCACGAATAAAATAGTCATGAAAATTTGACTCTATGATTTCGAATACAATCTACAAACTTAAACTTATACAGTTCTAACTGTTCGTTTTTTTTTTTTTTTTTTTTTTTTTTTTTTTTTTTTTTTGTAAAGTACCATTTAAGTTGAACAATGTTGATTCTTCTTTCATTCTTGGTTGGCCACAAAACAAGAATTTGGAAATCTTCTGATAATAGATAATAATTTCATTTTTTTCTTTTCTTTTCTAAAGCTAACTTGATTTTTTTTTACCCATACATTTAGTTTGAGTAATTATGCAGACTATAGATTTGTTATAAGTGGCTTATCTCAGCCAGCGTTAAGACATAATGAATAAAAAAAACGATTTGTTATAAGTGGCAATCTCAGCCAGGATTTTATTTACTTTAGCGTTAAAACATAATGACTTAAAAACGATTTGTTATAAAACCCTTTAAAACATTTAATGAAATCGCGAGCTGGTAGCAAGGAATGTGTACAGATTTCATTCTCATAGTAAGGGGCAAAAGATACTATCCCGCGGAAAACATAGGCTACATTTACTTATGAGACAGACAGTATCTAACATAATCATTCCAGGCCGTTTCCTTCCTTCCCTGTCATCGGATTGTGTGCTCGCCGAGGGACGTCATCCCTCACGTACGTGAAGGGGTAAATGGCCATAGATGCCGAGAGAGCCCGGAAATCTAATTCCGAATCCTAATCCTTTAATAAATTGTATACCAATATATTATTAAAAACGTGGAACTCCTATGTCGGTGGACCCCTTCCCAAAAAAAATCTGAAATGATGCTACTGAGTGAAAGTAATACGTACATTGATGAAGTAGCTTTAAAGCTTTAACCATATAATATAAATCTCTTTCATCGAAAAAATCCCGTACTCATGGCTCTTGGAGTAAACTCTTTCTGGATTTTTTTTTTTTTGGTCCAAAACGACTTAGACGATCTTGTCGTTATACTTCATAAATTAATAGTTTAGTAGTCCTAATAAATGCTGCATCGTAAAAAGATAATAATTTAAGAAATTGGAACGAGAAACTTTGGTGCGGTGGGTCATACCTTTTCACAAGTAGATTAGTTTAAGATAGTCGTTTTTGAGGATCAGAAAATGCCTATTTAACACGGCCTGAAGATCACAAAAGTAACCAATGATACTTTTAAACTTTTATTTTAAAAATCATTGTAGCTTTTCAGGAACTTCGTAAGTTTATTCATGATAAATTCTGCATTGCAATTTCATAAATTTATGTACAGAAGATGTCAGGAGAATTTAAGGAAAGAAAAACATTGAGAAGAAGAAGAAGAAGAAGAAAGGGACTTTCCAATTCATTTTACTTAATCGTGGAAAGACCAACTTTTAGTTGTCTGAGTCCTTGTGCCTCGAAGAAATTCTTAAGTTATTTATTACAGAAAATTAATACTAACAGCGCAAGAGTTTCAATTTCTTTAGCAAATTATTATCATATCTTTGTCCTAGCTCTTTCTATCTCATTTGCTTCATTTCCCTTCCAATAACTATCTCTATCTTTCTTGGTATTTCTCTCTCTCTTAGCAGTTGACTTAAGACATTCAAGGTCCAAAAGAAGAAAAAGTAGAAGTCACACAACCCCTCCAATGAGGGTGAGGGTGAGGGTGAGGAACAAAACTCTCTTGGCAGAGCTAGAACTCGTAGAACCGGGGCGGAGCATATAGCACGGAGAGGAGAGCAAAAGAAGATTTCTAATCAAACCTTGGAACCGTCATTTTCTGCACACAGGACAATAGAGATACTTTCTTTCTTTCTTTCCCCTTTTCTATTCTTTCCTCATCTTCTTCACTTCCATTCTCTTCATCTTCTTCTTCTTGTTCTCCTCCATCTTCTTCTCTTCTAACTTCCTCCATATCCGGGCCACACCTCTTGGGGCGTGTGAGATGTACGGCCCAATAGCGTCTTGCTACCGTAACTCCCAACTCATCCAGCAAAGGTTGTGAAGGAGGGGGAGGGATGAACGCTCAAAGAATGGAAATGAGATAAGTATGTGGATGTGTGTGTGTATGTGTCCTCTTCTTACCAAAACTGATCAAGGTGCTTTCTTTTCCTTCCTCGTTTTCCCCAAATTCATCTTCGGCTCCCTCTCCTATTGTTCTCTTTTTCCTTATTATCTTTTTCCTTTTCTATTTTTCTCAGATACCATAAGAAGAAAGAACAATGCTACACACAAATACACATGCCAATACACAGACAAGAGACAATAGAATATTTGAGAAATAGTATAACACTGTTTAGTTTTAAAAATGGATTATTTTTTTTAATGTAGCGTCTATAAATATGTATGATATATCAAACAAGGCATAAAGTGTAGATATAGATAGATAATACGAAACAGAATATCGAAATATTCTACATAAAGGTACTCCTCGCTGGTCTAGTGGGTAGAGGACATGCCTTTGGTTCACGGCGTCCGGGGTTCGATTTCCGGTAGGACAGTATTGAAATTGGAGGCCACAGTGGCTCAATGGTAGAGCGTTCACCTCTGGTGCGTGAGGTCGATTCCAGATCGCGCCAAGTGGATTTTGTTGTGAACAAACACCGTGTGCGTGGGTTTTCTCAGAATTTTTCCCCTTCCTCCCACTTTATTCATTCCCCCATTGCATTCATTTCTCATCATCACTATCCCCTTTGGCCTAGCCAGCATAATCGTGGGACATCAAACTGATAGAAAGTATTGAAATTAAAACACATTGTAAGGATTCCGAGAAGAAACATAGAAGAAATTGCTACTATTTTGTACTAGTTTATAGTCTGTGTATTGCGGGAGAGAATTTTGCGCGAAGAATTGAGAAATATGAAAGGATTTGTTAATATTTTTGGTGTATTTGCTACGGCTGATTCATATTCCTTTGTAATTATACATAAAAATTGGTTGCTGTTTGTACAAAGTGCAAGTTTATTATTTAGACGTCGCCATCTCAGTGAAATAAGTTTATAGCGGATTTTTGTGTTATATAATTTTTGATAGGTCTCTTTACACACATTATGGTGGTTCGGATTTCACTTTAAACTGTAGATCCACGTCTCATTCAGTATCAGTGCTGAAAAGAGACTTTAAATTTCAGTGAACAAACAAATGAACGAATAAGGGATGGTATTCTTAATACATATTGTCTTTTAATGTAAATAATATCAAGAAAGTAGGGAAGTCAGGGTACCCATGTGAGACACAAAAATACAGATAAACTAAACGGGACGTCCATCCAAATTATGAAACACAGACACTGTGGTGCTATGTCAAAACTAAAGTAATATTAGAAGTACTGGTTGTCTACGAGACTTGAGAGGTGATAAAATAAAAATGTATTCTTGTCTCGTTTTGTAAAGTTTATAAAAGTCTCGTCTCATTTCGATTCTCGAAAAAAGCTTTTCTCGTTTCGTTTTATAAATGTATGCACAAAGTTTATGCCCAAATTTTTATCTTAATTTCATCTAAAAGTTATCAGAAGTATTCCGCGTCACGAGAGGTCCACGAACGGTGTAATATAACAGATTTATACCGGGTGTATTATTAGAGCATACTGTGTAATGATTTGTGTATCTTTAAACGTTGGCAAATGTTCCTCATTGTGCTCGTATAATTACTTTATCTATTTATACTTCTTCAATACTATAAAGTTTGATTCTTGTAACATTGAAATAGTGTTCGAGATCTAAGATTTGGGTGAACTAGTGTTGCTCATGAAGCCTGTGGAATTTCTCATATCGTCCATTTAAAGAAGTACTTCTCGTCTTATGGGTAACACTAATTATAATATATGCGTTTAGCTGTTATTAACTGAAAAAAATTTGTAACTAAAGTTTTAGTTAATAATTTCAGCTTATTTTATCTCATTAATCATAGTGTAAATTGTGCACTTGTTAGCATCACCATGAAATGCTTGGTGGATAATGTTTTAGTATTACTTTCATTTTAATAGGTAGATTGTTATTGAATCTGCTGTAGTTGTCCGCAAATGACATGTTTTTAACACCGTATGTAAAAAGTTTGTTTTCGTCAATTTTCTCGAAAACTACGAACGAGGTTTGCCCGCGCGCATGTCGTATTCTTCAGCTGAATTAGAGCTATCGATTGATATAATTGCATGTCTTATCTTTAGGCATTTTCTCATTATACTCTAATAAAATACTATTTTAGAATTTGACATACAGGGTTTGTCCGTAAAGTCCGTGCGGCCCGCGGCGCTCCAATTGCCAGCAGCGCGCTCACTGGGCGGGGGATTTGTGGTGGAAGATCTAAACTAAGCAACTCACCGGCCGGGAGTCGTGTCGGAACTCAGACTTTCGATTACATGCAAAATGTGTCGGTGCAACAATTCATGTACAGGTGTTACCGCCAATAAACACTTAATGTATTTGAAATATATATATATAATCCCAAGACTGGAGAAGGGCATTTCAATTTGTGTGATAAAAGTCAAGGTTTCAAGGGACCAATTAAAGTAGCCTCATGTCTTTAACATTATACAGATAATTCAAGAGATGTTGATGAACTTCACCTTTTCTCCGACAGCTGCGAAAGCCAGAGTAGGAAGCACACGAATGTAAGATTCTTAATGTGTCTTACAAAATTAAATTCTTTCAATTTGATTCAACACATCCTTACCCTGTAAGTTCATTCATATATTCCAAATAATCGTGATTTGGTAGTGGGTAAAAATCCCTTGCAAAACATGATAGGATACTATACAATCTGAAATAAGTTTATGAAGTATTCGTACACCCCACTAGATCATAGAGATTCACAGTGGCAATGCTTGATGATGATGATACAATTACCAGTAGCTTCGTCCAGGGACGTACACAAGGGGTGGGACCTGGGGGTCAGAAACCCTGATTTTTCTGTAAATCTGGTGTAATTTTATGAGTGATTTTATAAATGTTAATATAAATTATCTTCGTGTTGAATTTGGACCCTCTTAGAAGCTTTGGACCCCACCCAAAATATTTTACTACGTACGTACCTGGCCTCGTCTAGTATAGTCCTATAAGAAGGTCATGAATTCCACTGAAACTGTCTTCCACGAGATAAACCCATTCCCTTCCTTAATAACTTTCATCTGATACTTTCAATACTTTGGAAACTACCCTAGGATTGTAGTAGCATCATCATACATAGCCAAATTTCTTCAGCAGGGGCTGCAAGAGAACGACATGTAACCTTACTTCACAGAAAAGCTTATGATAGAAAAAGAAATTAAGTGAAAACAAAATACCGGTAGTTGATCTCAAGAAAATGCAACAGCATATTACAGATGAACTGAAAGTATTTTATGAAAACATTGTTGGAAGTAATAATCTATAAAGACTATTTTTCATTTTTGAAGTCCTTTCAAACAATATCCAGAGTTTATGCAATGTTAAATTACTTTGTACTGTTTCGTATATAGTATCTTATACTTGTTTTATGTTTATTTTACGTGTAGTAATTTTCATATAACGTATCTACTGATGTTTCAGGAATGTTGTATGTAATATCTATCTATCTATATAGCTGCAGACAAATCTGATTCTACACTAATAAAACAAAAGTTTACAAAAATAATACTAACAAAATTCACATTAATTTATGAAACAGTGTAACTTTTCTAATTTTTAGATCATTTTGCTCATTACAATGAAATATTTGGAGAACAAACTGTACATTAAATTGTTTGTATGATATCATTTTCAAAATATACGTAACATTTGACTCTATCCCCATCTTCCTTAGAAACTTTTTATCTCTCTCTCTCTTGAAAACTATGTGTTTCTGAAGTTATTTTGATTCATGCATTATTTTGATTCATGAATTACTTTGATTCAGTTTTACAAACATATTTTTTAAGTAGATGTTGGGCGTGATGTATATTTATGCAGTACTAGCTGTCGATATATCGGCAATGCTCGGGTAAAACTTTTTTTTTTTTTTTTTTTTTGGTTTATCAACTTTTATATATGGTAAACATGGTAAAGCATCAGACCAACTTTTATACATGGCATACATGGTAAAGCATCAGACCTATTCAGGAATCTAATTAATTCTCGTACAAACTCTTGTCGGGTCAGTTAAAGAATGAAGATTTAGTAGATGAAGAACGCATATATGTGTATTCGTGTGTACAGAAGGTCACTAGTATTATCTCTAAATTGGAGGTGTGTAAGATGAAAAGTAAGCTCAGATTCTTTTCAGCAGCTCTAAAACTACGTAGGAACACCAATTTCATGAAAAAAGAATTTCCGAAGTTTAATTGTGTTGACTAGTGTAATCCGTGTTTTCACTGTTCGCCTTTTCCCGTTTTGCCTTATGATTCTTATCAAAGAAAACGTCAATCAAAAATTGGTACTTAATGACTTGTTATCGTGAGGCAAAACGGGAATTCCCCTTTCGCCTTTCAATAATTTTCATATATAGGTAGCCCTGCTTTAGCAAATATAACTAATTAAAATGTTCAACAAAAGGATAATGAGAAAATAGAAAGAAACAAGATTCATTGAAAAAGAAGGTAGCAATGTAATGAATTGGAATTCAGAACTTAGAATTAATGATCACAGGGCAGGGATGGATTGGCCAACTTTGGCCCACCATCGAAATTTTGACCCACGAATCCGACCATCATGGTTCACGAATCCGGATTTTCGACGTCCTACTACGATTGACGGGAACAAAGTTATACCTAATCACAAAAAATAAAGAAAGAAGGAAAGAAAAAGAAAGAAGGAAAGAAAGAAAGAAAGAAGAAAAGAAAAATACATAAACATAGTCCTACAAGTTCTGGTGTGCGTAAGTGTTTACTATCCACCTTATATGTATTATATGTATCACTATCCACCTTATATGTATTATATTTCTTTTAACCTCAATGACAATAGTTTATTCTGACCACAGAAATAGAATTGTAATTCCTCGAAAACAAGTTAACTCTGATCAGGAGTGCAGAAAAGTTTTGAAGAGTGAAAAAAATCCTTGCCGATGTTCACTACTTACGTGTAAAGAAAAAGGAAAAATTAAAATGATAGTTCTCATAATCATGGTTCATTTATTGCGTAATGAAAACATTTTTGCACAAATTCCGATTCACAAAACTTCCCTGACACCAAACAGTGTGAGCCCAACATTCATTAGTGTGCAAACAATTTCAAGCAAAAACTGTACGACTATACTTAGGTTGGGGGGGAAAAGAATAAACTCTTCCACAACCTAACGGGATGATAGGTTTATTTGGTAAAGTTAACATTAAAAAAAAAATGAGAGCAACAAGGAACTTACAACAGCCTTATATACTGGAGTAACCAGGGAGAGGAATGGAGAGCTGGACCTCCAAACCATGTCCTGCCAAATAGGGTTCGCTTGTCATATGTTAATTAAATTTGTTTAATACTTACAGTCAGGGACGTGAGCAGGAATCCATTTCGGAGGGAAGGTGTCCAAATTCAATATGAGGACAAATTGTATTAAAATTTGTAATATCGCCTCTAAAATTAGACAAAATTTACGGAAAAGTCGGGATTTCGAGGAGGGGAATTCGGACCCCGAAGACCCACCTTTGCCTATAGCAAATGAAGAATGTAATATAGAATGAAGTATTTAAAAAAAAATGAACAATGCTAATATGTTAAAATAATTTTTAAAAAATGTAATTAATCATCCACTGCGATTTGCATAACTGGATGCACAGTTGCGAATTTATTTCTATACTACATATTGTATAATGGTGTCTGAGTTTAATCTTATATTTTCTTCTAGCTTTTTTCCTTTCATTCGTATCTATAAAAACGCAAAGTCAAACAAATTGACTTTCATAAATGATTTTTGCATCCTTATTAATAGTTTATAGGTTCATTTTGTGCAAACTATTATTTTAAATCCACGTACTAGGAAGACCAAAGCCTCAATAAGATAGCATACCCAACACATAGCAATAAACGTACAATCATAGGTATTTCCAATAATCATATACAATACTGTACTTATTATTCTGATACATTTTAACCATATTTTATACATTATGATCAAAGGAATCATTCTTTAATTTTTAAAAATAGTGTGCATGGAAAAATTTTTTAACAATCTAGAACTAGAAGGTTTTGAAAGAATCTGTCTAGCATACAGACTAAGGTTAAATTTTCAAACAAAATATTTTTCCTGGAAATATACTTTCTTCCTTATCATGTTGGCAATTGACGGGTTACTAGGTAGGCAAATCCGCTCTTGTCAGTGGGATAAATTATTAAAAAGGCATAAGAATTAATGTTTAACATTTTGCCTAGCACTTTATCAGCTGTCAATCACAGATAAAAATCACATCCGTTATTGTAGGAGAAATTCCAATTCCCATTTGGCCTAATTCCCATTACGCCTAAAGATCTTATCAGGAATTAAATACCTCTATATAGAAACTCAGACAGTGTTTCTATACTTATACATAAATAAGCAACACAGAAACTTACATATAAAAGCCACATTTATTTCATGTAATTATAATATAAAATATTTCAAATAAAAAAAATTACATCAAAAACTTACTGTAATTATATTAACAACTTATCACAATGAACAACTAAGTTTGCTAAATAAAAAAATACTCATTTCAATTAACTAGATAGGTAACCAATTAAGTTCGGTCGCTTTTTGTGGAGGTTTGTGTTCAATTGGCTCTGGCACTTCTGATTGGCAGATAATAAAGTGTTAAGCAAAATGGGAATTAGGTAAAGTGGGAAGACACCAAGTTCCAAACAAACGAATACAAAAGATAATTAATATCACAATAGCTTACCAAATTAATATAATGATATTTTCTCATTGATATCATTGATTTATAATACATATAGTTGATATAATTTATATAATTGGAGTTCTTAATAGAATCTCCTGTTACATAATGTTCCTGATTTTTATTATACTACGTGACTAAAGAACTGGATTTTATACATTAAGAAAAATGAAATGCAATATTTCAGTTTTATGTCGTGTAAGCTAAAGGATGACAATGAATGAAAACTTGTGTATTGAAGAAAATGGGGAAAACAGAAGAACCCCGAGAAAACTCACGCACACGGCGTTTGTCCACTATAAAGCATTTTGGATTCTTATAGAAGGCGCCTAGGATTATAAACCAAATATGACGTGAAGTTATAATCATCATTCTATTTCATGCTTTCGGGTGCATAAATTCTACTCTGTAGTATATTAAGTCTATAGAAAGCCTTCTGCGGGATATTAGAAAGGGATTAGAAATAGCAGAAGGGCTACATGACATCAATTTCGAGCTTCTTTAATTAACCACATACAAAGTTAACCAAGAAAGTGCTGTCGCTTTTTGTAGAGGTCTGTGTTCAATTGGCCTTACACCGTGAGTTGAATGTGAACGGAGATAAGACGAAGGTCAGTTGTTGATGTAGGTATATCAAACATACTAGCTGATCGTGGTAGTTCAGTGACATTGTGAACTTGCGTAAGGACAGAGTAAACATGGGACCTCCACAGAGCGTCATAAGGGCTTTTATGTTGTACGAGTCCAAACTGGAGTCAAGCGTCGCCGCAACGGAGCGGAAGATATGTCAGGCCTTTGATGAGAGTATCGTGACTACGCGAACAGTGCAGCGGTGATTTAGCAAGTATAAGGACGGTGACGAAACACTCGAAGACGCACCAGGTGCCGGAAGAACAAAACATGTAAAAAATGAAGATTTTAAGGTAGCAATTGAGGCGAACAGTGGCCATACCCCGTGAGGAACTGGTTCCACAAATCAGTGTGAGTGGAGAAACAATTCGGTGGCACCTCCATCAACTTGAGAAGCACTACAAGTTGGGTCGATGAGTCCCACATGATTTGACTCGGACCAGAAGATCACAAGAGCAGACACCTGTGTTTCTTTGCTGTCTCGTCTGAGGAAAGAGCCATTTCTGGACAGGGTGTTGACATGCGATGAGAAGTGGGTCCTGTACGAAGCTCCATGGCTCCTTCATCATTGGTTAGAATCCAATGAACCGGTTTCAAAACTGCCGAAACCAACACTGCACCAGTCTGTGTATTTGGTGGACTGCTAGTGGCATCGTGCATCTTTAACTGCTACCAGCTGGTAAGATCATCAATATAATTGTGTATTGTCAGCATTTGAGCCGTGTTCAAGAAAACCTGAAAACTCTGGAGCCAGCACTTCTGAATCGCAAAGGAGTCCTCCTGTTACAGGACAACGCTAAACCTCACGTGGCTAGGATGACCCGGAACACCATTCTACGCCTTGGGTGAAAAACAGTATTGTTTCCGCCACATACCCCGGACATTGCGCCGTCCGATTATCACCTGTTCAATTTCTTGGACAATCACCTTAGAGGACGCTAGTTCAAATCCCTAGTAGAGGTACAAAATGCTCTTGATACTTTCCTCGCTTCACGACCCACCAAGTTCTACTGCGAATGTCTTAGGTAACATATCAATGTTCGAAGGTCGTGAGTGAAAAAGCAACAGAATTTTCTTGGTTACTTTATACTTGTGTTACAGTTGACATTTTGTAACTTTTCCTATTTGCGACCGCTTGAATTATTAAGTATGTAGGGGCAATGGTGACTCAGTGGTAAAGCATTCACCTCTGGTGTTTGAGGTCTCCGGTTAGATTCCGGCTCGAGCGAAGTGGGCTTTGCGAATATCTCATTAGAAAATAAAATGAAATCTTTAAGTTTTACATCCAACATTTATGCCGGCTAGGCTAGTTGAGACGGTGATGATGAGAAATGAAGGCAATAGTGGAATGAATAAAGTGGGAGAAAATGGGAGAACCCCGAGAAAACCTACGCACGCGATGTTTGTTCATCACAAAATCCACTTGGAGCGAGCAGGGATCTAACCAGGGCCCCGCGCACCAGAGGTAAAAATTCTACCACTGTGTCAAAGTGTACAGTACTGGCACAATTATTATGGATTTTTTATAAAAACGAAACTTTTGTGCAAAAATGTCTTGCAAACAATTTTATTAACTAATACTTTATTTACTTTACCACACTAGTACCAAACAAATATTTATTAGTTATTTTAAATGGGTTTTACAGTCTTATGTGGGAATGTCTGGCAATACAGACAGAAAACGTCTGACAACCCTGACACAATCACTGCATTGTCTGCACTGAGCTCAGTAACAGTCTGGCATTTGCGTGGAGAAATGTGTGTTTATTGCCTTGTCTGCCTGTATTTTGCATGTGATCACTTTAGTTCTGTGTATTTGTGCATTTAAGTTTAATGTCATTTTTTTCAGATTTTCTAATGTGTTTATGCAATTGAGCAGACATGGGCAAAGTTTGTGATTTGAGTCCTCGCAAGGTTGGACAGATTAGTGTTTTATTGAAAGAAACCACCTTAAAACAGAAAGAAATAGCGAAGAAACTTAAAGTTTCAACTCAAACCGTCAGTAATATCAAGAAGAAACTTGAATATGGCCGCAGTTTGGCATCAAATAGGGTTAGAAAATGTGGTAGACCTAAGAAAACAACACCGAGAATGGACAGAAAAATAATTAAAATGGCAATTAACAACAGAAGAGCATCTTGCAGAATGATTTCCAACCAACTTGCAGCAGAACAGTAAATAAGAGACTATTGGAAGGTGGACTAAAAGCATATTGTCCCAGAAAAAAACCTCGCCTTACTGACAAAATGAAACAGGCTCGTAAGGCCTGGGCAGAGGCTCACGTTGACTGGACATCAGAGCAATGGGAGAAGGTAAGAGTTTAAAATATTCATGTAAAAACGTTAATAACACAAATGATTAAAATTATGCAAAATATTAAACTTTACTTCCAATTTTAAGCCTTGCAAACTTTCACGTCATTAAGTCTACACTTTATTCAATTGCTTCCATCACTTTTTTCAGCTGTTCAACGCCTTATTTTGTGTTCTGTATTGTTGCAGGTTGTCTTCTCTGACGAGTCTATCATTGCAGTGCTTGACGACCGTGTGCAGACTGTAAGAAGGCGATCAGGTGAGCAATTTACACCGGAATGTTTAAAGAAGACTGTAAAATTCTCTCAGAAGGTCATGGTCTGGGGAGCCATTTCTGTTCATGGAACAAGTCGTTTGGAGATTGTTGATGGCACCATGGACCAGTATAAGTACAAAGAAGTACTACAAAAACATTTGCTACCTCAAACAAGGGACTGGTTTGCGGATTGACCTTGGATTTTTCAACAGGACTCTGCCCCGTGTCACACGGCAAGGTCAGTGAAGACCTGGTTTGAAGAAAATAGTGTAGAAGTGCTCTCATGGCCTGGAAATTCCCCGGATATGAATCCGATTGAGAGTTTATGGTCTGCATTGAAAGATGAAACACATGAAGTTCCCATAACGACCAAAACAGAACTCATACAACGTCTTATCAAAGTATGGGTTCATTCAGATAGAATCAGGGAATTGTGCAGAAAGTTGATCACTGGAATGCCCAGACGTGTTAAAGCACTTGATAATGCAAAGGGTGGACAAACTAAATATTAAAATAGTTGTTTACTATTGACGTACTCACTATTTGTGAATAAAATTTGTTTACATTATTATTTGTTTGCTTAAATGTCGTTTTTGTAAAAAAAAAAAAAATTTCAAAAATCCATAATAATTGTGCCAGTACTGTATATCTCAATAGAATTAGCCTATACAATTTCATTAAAACAAATTAATTAGCGATAGAGTATTGTCTAATTTCAAACGAGCAGAAACATCAATCCACTAAAATAGCTAAAGTCAAAGTCAGAGGATACGAAATGGAACACTCAGATATAAATTAAATTTTTAGAATAAACTAAAACACTCCTAAAATACCTTTGAAGAAAAATGTCAAATGAATACTCAAAACTAGGGTTACGGAATAGAAACAGTAACCCTATAACGTGTTTGGGACCGTTTGTATTGAATGTGTTCTGTTAGATCTGATTGTTATAATATAGTCATCTGGCAACCCTCACTTTATGATTCGATTTTGTAAAAATCTTCACGATTATGATAAATCATGGAGAACAATGCCGTGGCAAACAACACCAAAGTCGGGTTGTGGCAAACAACACGTAATTTAAAAGATACGTCAAATATAGACTTGTAATAAGGATGGGGAACTCGTTGCAAGTCTGGAGCTCTGCCTTTCAAGCTTGACCCAAATGTATTTATGCTTTTATGCTGTTAGGAAGTTAATATAAACTGCTTCACGTTCTTAAAAAGCAGCTTCTGATTGTTTCAAATACCTTATACAATGTCAATGTGCTGCCAATTATCAAATTCAATTTGCAATGGTCTTTATTACGTAAGCTAATTATGTTTATAATTCAATTACGACGAATTCTATTGGTAATTACCTAATTGAGAATTCTTCAAGCGACTTTTTTTTACTTAATTTCTGGACCCATTTTGATAACCATTTATTTGGAACATTTTGGACATATTTGAAACCAGTTTGATAATGAAGGGGACAGGACTACAAATCGAGCAGAAGGTTGGCACTCAAAGTTAAATAAAGTTCTGGGAATCCTCACTTCAATATATATATATAGGCTAATTGGGATACTGAAACAGGAGCAATCAGAAAATGAAGCTTCGATGGCCATACTTTTAGCAGGGCATGCTACAGAGACCAGGAATATAAATGGAGACAATTAAACATTCGCCTGCGTACTTTGATATGTAGAATGAATGGTAAACAGATTTCTCTAATGCAATACATAGATGCAGTTGCTCATTGTATACATATGGAAGATAAATACCATCTTGTATAGATGTTCTGTACTTCTTGTAGTTACTGTATTATGAATAGACTTCGGAATTTTAGGCACCAAAAAGTTTAATTTTAGGCGCCTAAAATAGGTACTAAAAATAGGAAAATAGGCGCTAAAAATTAAAAATAGGCTCTAAAAATAATAGTATAAATTATTACATACCCCTTTTTATTAACATCTTTTGTTTTCAGTGAATCAGGTGATTCATTCAGTACACAACTTGCTCATTCGTAATTTTGGAAACAGTAAATTACCAACAGTTTCTCAAAGTTTTCGACTGTCAATCTCTCTCTTTTGTCTGTAAGGATCATCTTTGCTGCCGAAAACGATCTTTCCACTGAGACAGATGTTACAGGAGCATACTTAAATTTCGATACATTTTTCATTTCCACTTCGTCGGGGATGGTTTCATCCTCTCCCATCAAAACTTTCCCTATACGAGCCAACACAAGAAATCCCTCATTCTTCTTCACTACACTTTCCCACTTACACTGCACTTTTTCCCCAACTTTCCCCGTAGCACTTTGGATTTTCTTTTCGGCTTCGTTAACTACTGACACCTGTTCACTAAGTGGCTTTCCCGTAGCTTCCAACTTAGTGATCGTCGTAGGTAAGAATGAAAAATTTGACTTGATATATACAAGATCTCTTTTGAGAATGGGATCTTTGAAAAGTTCCTTCAAAACTGAAACACTTGCAATGTTTTCCACACCAGGAAGTTCGCCAACAACACCAGCAATAGCGTCCAAGTTCTCTGCGTAATACAAAGCTGCTTCAAGCCATGTTCCCCAGCGCGTTAGGACAGGTTGTGGAGGAAGAGAAATGCCAGGCAGTTTTTCTTTAAAGACAGCGATTCTCGATGGGGCTTTGCAAAAAGTTTTTTTCATGTTAGAAATGAGGGCATTGACTTGAGGAAATTCGTTCCTGATTGTTTCAGAAATTCTATGAAAAGCATGTGCTACACAGGTAACATGGATGAGGTTGGGGTAGAAAGGTTTTAGGTTCTTAAACGCAGCAATCATGTAAGAAGCTGCATCTGTGCAAAGAAGAAGAATTTTAGAATCATCCACACCACTAGGATACAGAAGTTGCAAACTTTTGTTCACGGTGTAAGCAATTGTCTGGGCACTCACTTTCTTAATTTCCTTGCTACTTAACAAGTGAGGAGTTGAAGGTCCATCTTCATCAAGTTTTCCTACAACAACATTCACTATGTATCTATTGCATGCATCAGTAGTCTCATCGACGCCTACCCAAATGCTGGAATCGCCAATATCCTTTCTGATTGTATCAAGTGTATTGTTGTATTCAGAATCCAAACACGTTTTCCTGAGTGTTGACTCACACGGTATCGATTGCTGGCACCACTTCTGTAAAAACTGTCGGAATGTTTCATTTTGAAGTGTGTTCCATGGGATGTTGGCAGCGACAAGGGCTCTAGCAAGATCCGCATTAAATGTGTTCGCAGTTCCAGATTCAGATCCAGATCCAGAAGGCTGAGTTAACTGTGTCTGTTTCTGTTGTTTCTTCGCTTTAGATTTGGCAAGATGTCCAGCACCATCAATGTGTTGCTTTAAGTGGCACTTCTTTTCCTGAGAAACCTTAAAAAAAAAAAAAAAAAAAAAAAACGCTTAGAAATATATTTTCAAATGCTTCTTACAAAACTAGTGAAGATGGTGGCGTTTTAACTTTAATTTCGGTTTCAAATTCTCTAATTTTCTTCGTGTACATTGCGACTAGTATTTTCAAACGGGTCAGTTCGGGTCAGCTTATTGTTGGACACCCTCAGTAACGGGTCGGGTCAGGTCAGCCTAACTCGGGTCACGAGTCTGGTATCGTTAGACCAACTCAGTTCACCAGTCGGGTCGGGTCAAACTATCTCGGGTGACCCGACTCGACCGGTGAACTGAGTTGGTCTAACGCTACCCGACCCGTGACCCGAGTTAGGCTGACCTGACCCGACCCGTTACTCGAGGGTGTCCAACCAAAAGTCGACCCGAACTGACCCGATTGAGAGCACTAATTGCGACAACTACCATCACTGTTTGCTTGCCTTTCTGGTCGTAATGTGCTTTTTTTTTTTTTTTTAATCGGTGAACGTTACATTATTGATTTAAAGTTGACAAAAAGGCAAACTTGTTGGTCTACCTCGTTAAAGACCAATATACCCCAGTCCCATTTCGAATCAGAACAGATCAAATAAAAGACTAATCGATGAGCATTTTACTTCAGAATAATCCCCAATTTACAGACAGAAGCAATAAAATTGTATATCAATATCTGAGAAATAATATTTAATTTTAAGCACTGTAACTAATTTAATTTTAAGCACTATATTTTATTTAATTTCGAATGCTGACACACTCCAACTTGGCAAAAATTAAAACATAATTTGGCAATATTTTGTTTGAGATTTGGATGCCAAAATAATTGCATGAAAAATTTCAAAATATCGTCCCTTTAAAATTTTCTTTAAAACTGTAATTTACAAAATTTTTAACTGATTTGAACCAAATTTTCCCCAAAATATGATTAAAATGTTTCAGTGTGAAAATCAGTGACCTGTCAAAAATTTAAAATAAGGGCCGTTTTAAAATTTCAAAAATTCAAAATTTTTGCAACTATCAACTGACAGAAACCAAAGTTAGAACGAAAATAAAGTATTAGCAATGCCTTAGTTGAGCGTGAACATCAGCATGATACAATAAATAAAATTGGCGTTTTTTAATTTTTTTTTTTTTTGGAAATTAGTTGTCTCTTGCGGCCCTGCGACAAAAGGTGTATGGATATTCTTCATCAGGAGAGAGAGAGAGAGAGAGCAATCGATTAGAATTCCTTTTTTTTTTTTTTTTTGGCTTTGGGGAGAGAACATCAGAGACAAATTCTTCCTTTCTTAAGATCTGTCCTAAAATAAAATTATCCGCAATTGTAATTCTTGTTAGACGAGTGTCAGACTGTTCTTTTCTTGCCCCTGTGTGGAATTTATTTGTCTGTAACTATGGATGGAAATCAATAGCATCTTAAGACAATAGACAGTAGCACCTCGAGCAAAATTGATAAATAAAAAAACAAAGAGACAAACAAGTTTCTGCTTCGTAAAACAAGTTCTGAGACAATCTATGAACCTCAAACGCCGTTATTTAACTATTAACAGATCTTTTCTTTCTTTTTCGAGAAAAATAACAAAAAAAAAAAAATGGCCTTTAAACATTTTTCCTATCTTTTATGCTTTTCAAGATATTGACATTTCTAGTTTTTCTTTCAAACTGAAATCCTCGTTTTTAGATATTTTCGGGATGAAAGGATATATCCAGTTTCCTTAACTTTTTAAAGATAATCAATATTGGCATTGCACATTTCTTCTTTCAAACTTTTGGAACTGTTGGCATTTAAAAAAAATTGAATCCCGCCTTTCTTAACTTCTTTCGTATTTTTTTTTTCTTTTGAAAAACGAGATAGCAAAAATATGTTTTCTTAAGCTCCTGAAACTGTCGAGTAATTGCTGGCATTAAACATTTTTCTCCGAAAAGAGGACCCCTTTTGGAGTTACTGACACAATATGTCAACTTTAACTTACATTGTTTTTAACCTTTACCGCTTTTTTTCGGGGGGGGGAGTCCTTCGGAAAGAACCGAGAATGCCATGTCCGCTTTTCTCAAGATCCCCGAGAATCCCTAAAACTGTTGAATGTGTAAGTCTAGACACTTTCTTCCATTAGCACTTTCAAAACCATCGTTCATATATTTCATTTAAGCAGGCTGCTAGAAGTCTTTACATTTTAAAGATTTTCCTGTGTTACAGGATTATTTTTATGTTTTTTCTTAACTGATCTAAATTCCATGTAAATTAGATTTTCACGAGTTCAGCAGCTCAGTAACGTTGTCTCTTAAAATAGTTAACCTCCCATTGATAAAGGTTTTACTTTAGCTAGCTATACAGAAACAAGGAGGGGGGGGTGTACAATTGATTTAATTAAATTTATAAATTCTGTAAATAAAAATAGCTTTTCTTACCTGCTTGCTGCACAATGGACAAAAGATTATTCTTCCATCGTATGTTAGATCTGGAAATTCTTGCAACCACTGGCGAATCAAGGTACTTTTTGAAGACTTCTCCTTTGGCATTGTTGCGTATGATACAAAACTTCTTTTTAAGAATCCTCAAGATCTGTGACTGGGCTGTAAGCCGTTGAGTCCAATTGTTCATGCGTTGTAGAGACGATGTATCGTTCTTGAACTACGTGTTTAAGATAAATCACTGCACTGACCCGAAAATGATACATGGATGGATACTCCAGTCAACTGAACCGCGTCACTTCATGAATCGTTTCTGTTCGTGGACTTTGGTTTTTCCCAAATATTGAAAGCGAAGACCCGAAGAGATTCTTGCTTCAATAGAGCTGTGTGTTGATTTGTGAATGTGTGTGTGTAAACTATTGTCCAAATTCCAGAGAGCTGAACGGATCACAGAAGAGCTGAAGTGAGCCGCTACAGAAGAGAAAAGGTGGAATAGTTCCAAGAATGCAGAACGGCAGGGAGGGGAATATTGGTTACTGCGATATGCACTTAGCAATAGCTTTGGTTTTGCCCCTGGGGAAAGAGAGACAGACAGAAAGAGATAGAGATCTTTCAGTACAGTGTCTGCAGGATGCAAAGGGATGGTTTGTCTTTGTCTTTCACAAATGGGCTTGACCTTGAGCAGAAATAGCTCAACTTTTAGAAACAATTTTTTACATACAACCACCCTCTGCGTTTCACTTCTTCATACGAGTTAGACTAAAATTAGCCTCGACAAATACACTCACTCTGCCTTCAGATTTGTCAATTAAATTTCACTCAACACTAAAAAAAAAGTTTATTTAAAAAATACAGGAATTTTGTATTTTTTGCAGTTTTAGGCATTTTTAGGCCAAAACGGCCAAAATAGGCGCTAAACTCCATTTTAGGCATTTTTAGGGCACTTATAAAGTGTTTTAATAGGCTTAATTCCTCATGATTCGTAAAGATCCGAAGTATTTTTTACTTCCTATAAAGGGAACAAAATAGGCATTTGCCTTAAAATCCGAAGTCTAATTATGAATAAACAAATCAAATTGTATATTATGAATAAACAAATCAAATTGTATATGTGAATGTATTTGCAAGCCTACCAACATAAAAGTTCGTAAAGCAAAACGGGAAAATGCACATCGGGATTTCCCGTTCCGCCTTACATCAAGATGGAAAGTGATAACAAGTTTTACATGCAAATTCCATTGCTGGAGGTCATAAGGCGAAACCAGAAAAGGCGAACAGTGCAAGAATCGTGTAATCAATGTCAGAATGTTTACTTCGGTATTGCTTACTTTGGAGAATTTCTTTTTTTACTATACACGTCGCGTATTGAAAATGGAAGAGTAGATTAATTGTTTTATTAATGTCATACGTAACTGTTTATTGTTGACGTTCTGTTGTTCAGTGGTGTTAATAGTTGTGTAACTTTAAAAATATATTAAGATATTCCACTAAAAATTTCAAAATACGACATGATAATATTGTTAGTGAGTGATATACGTATATAATTTGGATAATATGATTTAAACAGACATTTTAAACTAAACGTTAATACCCCATGAATTGGAAGAGGTTATATAACGCTGGGTTTAGGGGAAAGATACTGATTTAACCAAATCATAGGAAGACATATCTTTATCTCAACATATAAGTATCAGTTTTCATCTCGTAAAGGGTTAGATTACCATTGCATTCACTTGTGAATCATATGTTTGAGTCTTTTGCAGAAAAAAGAATTTCTAGATATTGTTTCAGGTTATATCGTAATATCACATTTAGCTAATAATCGTTGTTACAATATTATGATGGTGATTTACGTAGTCTTAGCACACGTGATGAAGATTATATATGTTATCCAATGCTCAAAAGTCTCTTTGCTTTTGTTTTTCGCTTAGTATCTGACAATTCACTCCGTATATACAACTGCACACAGGGCTGTAAAGGTATAAATCGCTTTTTTATGGTTTTATTGTGGCTGATTGCGGAAATGGAGAAGGGGACTGAAAATATGAGGGCCTTAGGTAAGGGAGAAGCTACAAGGGGAAGAAGATATGAGGGAGAATCTGTAATTTTAACCATTAGGATGAACTCTTGTGCAAACATACGGTGGATCTCATACGAAAGTTGGAGACAACAGGAATAAATTATAAGATAAACCTTGTATCACAACGATATCGAAGACATTGGTTTGCTTCATAGTGTTTACTTTGTTCTATAGAAGACAGTGAATGTTGTTCATTAACTAGTAGAAAAGCTCTTATTTTCTTCAGGAATTATCAAGATTATTTTCTAACGAGTTGCAGAAGTCATACCGTAGCCACATAGTACTTAAATTGAGCTTCTAGTAAACCTTAATGAAAATATAACGCTAACTTAAAATCAGTGTACTTCAAGTAAATCCAAATTATTCTGCGACATTGTGTATTGTCTTAGTACTCTTCTAACTTATTTCCTTGTTAATATTGGGTTGATGCAATTATAATGTCCGATTTTTCGTCTTGTGGGAAACCATCCTCTGAAACGAAACCAACGGATGGGCTGGGTTTCCGGAATCAGTTTGTTGTTGAACTGAGTCGTGTGAAGTGCATTATGGAAAACACATAATTGCAAATAATTTTCCTTTAGGAGACTTAACAGGCCTAAAGGGATTTCCTTAGCCTGACATTCATAATCGTGGGACGTTAAACTCAAAGATTTAATTTCATTATTTCCTTTAGGAGATCAAATATCGAACATTCAGTATATATACCCTATAGCTACGAAATATATCAACAATGCATTTGGGCCACGAATGATGAATTAACGTCCCATGCGCCTTTTGTTTGTAAATTTCGTGCTAGTGACACAACATTGAAAAATTAGTCCCACTGCCACCGGTCAACAAGAATATATGCAATTGTAGACGAGTTAACTACACATCATACTACTATCGTTCGCCAGCTATTCACAATCGATAAGGTGGAAAAATTAGTCTCATGGATTTCATACGAATTGGAACCGTTCAACAAGAATTGCCGTCTGAAAGTGTGAAGTTCTCTGAATATACACAACAGATAAGGTTTAATACTGATGAAAAGTAGACCTATTACAACAATCATAAGTGGACAAGACAATAATTAAATCGTGATAAACGTCCAGGACGTTTCCAAAATCACTCTTCTCGCAGGAGGTATTGGGGTCAATCCATCTTAAGTGGTCCAAAGATGGTGAAAATGGGTGCTCGACCACCTCCGAAAATTATAGAAATTTGAGTGTGATGAACCTTACGTATAAGAAGGTCAATAACATTATTCACGTTGACGTATGTACAAATGTCCCTGAATGGCGGCCATCTTTGTTGTCAGTGGAGTGCCTATTTTTGCATTTGCAAGCGTTTACTAAAACTACAGTTGCTCAGAACGTACGAACCACACGAACACCAAACAAAAACGAATGTTTACAGGACAGACTGCGGTAGACGCAGAATATAAACTTTTGGTTCTAAATAAATATGCAGGGTTACAAACCAATACATGAAATCACCAGAAAAAGTACAGAAAATTATACTTTTAAAAGGAATGTATTTTGGAATGGCATAAAGTGGGGGGTCATAATTTTTTTGCTGAATACTATTGCATATAGAGAATTTGCAGAAATATCCACAGCTATGATACTACTGGCACCGTAGATTTATGGGGGTTCGAAAGTTGATGTTTGTGCTTTGATGACATTTCTGGAGCGTAATATCTCAGAAGAGCAAAATGCTAAAAAAAATGCTGCTTAAGCCACAAAGTAATTCTGTATGTGAATAAACTATTGCAAAAAAATCACGACTGATATTACATGGATTAAAAAATGAGGACATGGTAAAAGCTCGAAGAAATCATGTGCATGATGATGGTCGTAGCCCAAAAAAATTAAATGTTTGGATATGTTTCATGCTAGATCTTAAAAACTACGCATGGAGCAGCAATTAGGCCCGCTTTTGTGTGAGTTCAGTTGTGCAAAAGCTTGGAAGTGCCGTTTGTTCCATCGTTCTAGCTCCAAGATCATTGCCACATTTACAGTATATGGTGAGAGAGTTAGCTCCCACTTGTACCCACGACACTCATTGTCGAACTGGACCGCTGTATTAAGTCACTTAATGTATCAGCAAAGTATGATTGAAATTCAATCCCAGTTACGGAAGTTAATATGTTCACAAGGTTGCGTTACATCTATTCTTAACTATACATAAAACAACATGAATTGACTAAAAATAAATTGGTATTTCCGGTTGACGTGGAAAGTTGAAATTTAGCATGATTGTAGTTTTCAAGTAGTAACCCACACAAAAATGACCAAAAGTTAATATTTTTAATTTTTAGGGGTCTAAAGGTAGATAAAGAAATTCTTCGTGTTATTTAAATGGCCCCCTTTGGACTTATAATATCACATTTTGTACTTAGAATTGGAATAGAAAATTTAAATTCGATGTGCTTGTACGTTTCTGTTAGTGTTACTTAAGTAAATCAGCAAAAATAAACATTTTCAACTGCTGAGAGATTTTATGGGAAACTGAAAAATCCTCCCAGTGTTATTTATATGGGACATCTTCTACACACCAAAATGTTTAGGCACTTCCGGGAGGACCAGAATGACGAAATGTGGCACGATTGCAGACTTCCGAGACTAACCCATAGAAAAATTGCCAAAAGTGAATATTTTTAGTTTTAAAGGGGTCTGAAGGAGAATGAAGTAATTACAATGTTATTTAACCCTTTCACTGTGGAAGGCGATGGAACAAAATTTTCCTAACCTGCGAATGTCGATTATAGTCGACGTGTTAAAATTTGTCTGTATCTTGGGTTTGTCGATTGTAGTCGCCAAAGGTTTTCTGTGTGATTTCTATTGTTTATCGAAAACAATAAAACACAAACAAAAATGAACGGTACAACTTTGGCGACTACTCTCGACAAAGCCAAGATACGGACAAACAAATTTTAACACGTCGACTATAGTCGACATTCGCATGTTAAGGAAATTTGGTTCTGTCGACAAAAGTCGACTTCCTCTGTGAAAGGGTTAAATGTGCGGTTTCTTGTGATACAAAATCTTATCTTTTAGATAGTTGAAATACGAAAAGAAAATTGAAATTTGGTAGAATTGTAGGTTTCAGAGGTTGGAGGCCGTAAGCCGAGCAAACGCAGGGGTCTGGGGGCGAAGCCTACAGCTAGCCAAAAGCTAGTCTATCCTTTATAACGTAACCTTGTGAACACATTAACTTACGTAACTGGGATTGGGTTTCAATGATACTTTGCCGATACATTAAGTGACTTAATACCGCGGTCCAGTTCGACAATTAATGTCGAGGATACAAGGGGGAGCTAACTCCCTTACCATATAGATGTGGCAATGATCTTGGAGCTAGAACGATGGAACAAACTCCCTCGCAAGCTTTTGTACAACTGAACAGAAACAAAAAAAGCGGGACTAATTGCTGCTCCATGCATAGTTTTTTAGGTCTAGCATGAAACACATCCAAATATTTAAATTTTTCCGGGCTACTCCCATCGTCACTCACGTGCTTTCTTCGAGTTTTTACCATGTCCTCACTTTTTTTTTCCATGTAATATCAGTCATGATTTTTTTTTTTTTTTTTGCAATAATTTATTCACATACGAATCACTTTGTGGTCTAAGCAGCAATTTTTAGCACTTTGCCCTTCTGAGATATTACGTCCCAAAAATTTCATCAAAATCACAAACATCAACTTTCGGATCCCCATAAATCTACGGTGTCAGTAGTATCATAGCTGTCAGTAGTGTTTCTGCAGATTCTTTATATACAATAAATAGTTTTCAGCACAAAACTTATGAACCCTCCACTTTATGCCATTCCAAATACATCCCCTTTAAGAGTATAATTTTATGTACTTTTTCTTGTGATCAAGCTCAAGTTAAGAAAGAGATCAACCTCGCACGTATAATTTAAAGAGAGATGACGGAATAATTTTCACTGATACAGATGGCATAATGACTAGATGGCAGGATTTCTTTGACGATTTGCTTAACTCCTTGCACTGAAATGACAAGTCTAGCTCGTCATGGCCTCCCGGTGCCAAACCGCACAATGACGACCGGTGCCAACTGCTACAAATGTTCGTCAAATGCACACAGCAGAACCATATATTCTAGAGCATAACCGAACGGAAGTAGAAATCGCTATAAAGAAATTAAAGAAACACAAATCTTCTGATATAGACGAAATTCTGGATGAGTTAAATTTAGCTGGAGGGGAAAGTTTGAAACAAGATCCACAAATTCATTCTCCTTATCTGGAAAAAGGAGGAATTACCACAAGAGTAGAAAGAATGAATCATTGTTCCAATTCACAAGAAAGGCGACAAAGCAGATTGTAATAATTATCGAGGCATTTCTCTTCCGTCAACGTCCTATAAAATCCTCTCAAACATTATAGCAAGATTGATCCCACACGCAGATGAAATTATTGGAGATTATCAGTGTAGATTTAGATGAAATCAATCAACTATCGACCAGATATCTACCATGTGACAAATACTCGAAAAGGAATGGGAATACAATACCCCGGTACATCAATTATTTATTGATTTTAGAAAGACCGATTCTATTAGGACAACATTTTTGCAGAATTTGGAATATCGAAAAAGCTAGTTAGAGTAATTAAGATATGTTTAAATGAATCTCAAAGTAAAGTCAGAGTAGGAAATTTCTTGTCTACGAGCTTCCACATCGAGAATGGCTTACATGTGTCTCTTCACTCCTCTCACTTTCATACCTCCATTTTCACCATTGTGATTAATCCAATTGGGTAGAAAAGCGTGATTAACTAAGCAAACTCATCACCGTCACAACGCCGAACACATATTTCAGACTGACCGTTTCCGATTTTGAAACTGCTCCTGCGTACACTGTAAGTCATTACTCGGCACCTTGTATATCATATTGTCATTAATAAATCAAAGTACTAAGTAAAACTTATTGTGGCTCTTATTGAAACGTGTGAATTACGAGCGGAGCGAGCAAGAAAATTTTTAACAAATCTATTTATTTGAAATTCGACAACAATATTGATTTAATAGGGCGCCAAAACATACGGGGCGACGCGTCGTTTGCTCTTTTCCAACAATTTTTCTTTCTTTTTACTCGTTCGGCGTCCCCTTGCTATCAGCGCCCGGGGCGACCTTCCTGCTCGCCCCCCTAGCTACGGCTTTGCTCATAAGGAGATAATTTATACCATTTAAGTAATATTAGTCAGACAACCACCGATGATTGATTTTATTTTTAGTGTTCGACCCAGAGCCGGATTTAATGTTTTGCCGCCCCTAGGCCCAAACGCGTTTGGCGCTCCCCCTCCCCTATCGATGTACAAAATTTTAACAGTACAAAATAATCATATAGAAAAAACTTATTTTATAAGTATCTTCGTTTTTGTACAAATTTTTATGCATTTTCACTTTGTATCCTGTAAAGAAGGATTTGAATTGTTACAAATTCATTTTGTAAAGTAAATTTACAGAGAATGATTAATTTGAGTTTTACAATGCGAGCTAGTTCAATAATTCACAAAATTCGTTTCGACTGTACGTAATAGTTTTAATATTGAAACTACAGAGAGTGTCTCTAAAATGACCAGAATAACTGTTTGGACTGTTGAAATTTATCTAGATAGAAATTGGTAAGATGGCAGATGTCGTGGGTCACATGAGAAAGATAACTTAAGGAAGGGGGCGAAGCGTATCATACGGACCGACCTCTATGCAAATGTCTACTACAAGAATAAGGTTAAGCCATAGATTTGCAAAATCAATTATTTCTTGGAAAGCTTCATTTTTACTTTATTATTATTATTATTATTATTATTATTATTATTATTATTATTATTATTAAACTTTGACTCTTTGGGGGGCCGCGGCGGCTCAGTGGTAGAGCGTTCACCTCTGGTGCGTAGGGTTCCGGGTTTGATCCCAGCCCCCGCCAAAAGGACTTTGTGGTGGACAAACACCGTTTGCGTGGGTTTCCTCAGGGTTCTCCAGTTTCCTCCCACTTTCTTCATTCCACTATTTCTTCCATTATTTCATCATCACCGTCTCCTTTGGTCTAACCGGCGTAACCGTGGGAGGTTCAACTCAAAAATTTCGTTTAGAATGAAGGGTTACGAGAGATGGCAACTATTTTTAGATGCCTAACCAGATTGCGAAACCTACTTCTCACTTCTTACCTTTTTTTGCAATATGTATTGAATCCGCAAGTTGTAATGTACTTCTATCATTTCCGATTTCGGTTTAAAGATAAGGATGGTAACTAAAAGTATTCTTGGGATGTTTAATTCATTGCAAAAAAAAAAAAAAAAAAAAAAGTTTATCTCTATTACTGTTTTTACTTTAGAGTGATCAACGTTAGAGCCGGACGTGGTTGATTTCTGCCATTTTCAGTTTAAGTAGAAGGTTAAGAGTGAATGAGGGAACTTTTCACAGATTTTTTTTTTTTTTTTTTTATAGTTTTTGATCTATGTAAATCAATACTGAGACTGGAAGTTGTAGTAAATTTATATAACTTCCGATTTCAGTACATTGTTAAAGATGGAGATGAAAGGTCTTCTTGGGATGCTGGATCAATTGCAAGAAACCATGTCTCGCTATATGTTACTGTCTTTGCTCTATAGTAATCAATGTTAAACCGAAAATGGCTAATTTCTACCTCTACCCACAAGTAAATCATCTTCATTAACGAACTTTTCGAAATAATTATTTTAGCTATCGATCCCAGGAGACGGAATTCAATAATTCACTTGCATTTAGTTGTTCGTGTGTGAAGCAAAAGTCGTACGGGCGTACGACCTAATATTACAATATTGTAAATCCCATTTGGGTGATCCTGATAAATCGACGTGTGTTTGTCATATTTCGTTGTATTAGGTAAGTAGTAATCCTGTGGAACAGAGAACGTTGAAGTACTGAAAGTCTAGGTCATGTTATATGAATAGTTTTCGTTATGTTGAGAAAGTGGTATCGGTATACCATAATATTGAAAACAAGAAAACATTGAAAACTATCCAAATACTGAAAACTATCGAAAAATCGACAGCGAAAAATCCCATCATTTGAAACTATCGATCAATACATCGAAATATCGCAAGTCCTACCCACGACACAGTGCACCAAAGGTGCGCGTGCTAGCCAATAGGCTAGCGGGAAGAGCTGTGCCCAAACTCACGAAATCGGCGCTCACGAGTTCGGAACTCACGCTCACTCGACCTCAACCTCACGAAGTGAGCGTGAGGTTGAGTGACTGTGAGGTCAGACTGGTGATGTGAGCGTGAGGTCAGACTGGTGATGTAAGCGTGAGGTCGAGTGAGCTGAGGTCGAAATGAGTTTGTGAGCGTGAGGTTGAGTGAGGTTAGGTCAAAGTGGTCACCTCTGGTTCCGGCTGCCCAAGGAGCGCCATGTTAAAAGAACTATCATTTTCTCCTTGTGTAATAACGTTAGGTCAGATGTATGAATACTGACTGATTATTCTTAAATGTATGTCTATCCGTATGTATTTTATGAAAATTATATAAATAGGTTACTCACATTGAATTTTGAAAGAAATATTGTTAGTGCTTATGTTCTAGTTCAAACATAGAGCAAAAAGAAAAAGAAAGAAAAGTTAAATTATAAATCATATTCAACTATTCCCTTCGTGTAATCTGTGTGACTAAAACAATTTTGTTAAAATGTTTAATAAGTGTAAATTCTTTTAACGGGTTGTTCATACATGCAGAATCAATTTGATGGAAAATTAAGTTGTATGTATGTATGTTCATCTATATGTGAGAAACTGATTGTAACGATGTTTGTCCGCAAACTCCTAGACCACTGGATCTATTTTGATGATTTTGGTAAATGAGTTGACTCTGGCCTAACTTAAGTTTTGAATATTCAATTTTTGCCATAGAGAGGGAGGGTGGATGGGAACATAATGAAAGCAAAAATAATCTAAAATGACCGATGTTGTGTCCGATTCTTAATTTTGCCGAGATGAACAGCGACACTCGCAATGCTGTGTAAGTCCAAGTTGTTTCTCATACCAATTTGTCAATATAATGAGCTCATAGGCTCATTGGTTGAAGTGATTATAATAGGTGAAAATTGATGCGCACATATAGTCAACAAGTAGGACTAGGGAGTTTAATGCTGTATGCAGTGGCGGCGTTGGACGTTAAAAGTGGGGGGGCAAGATATGATCTCAATATTTGTATATCAATCTTAGTTTTCCTGGTTTCTTCTAACATTTTGTTTGACGAAAGGTTGTATAACTATTAGGATACTCTCTTTTCCAGTTAAAATACCATATATCGTGTTTCATATTTTTAAAAGTAAATTGGCAAGAGCAACGAAAGTAGATACTAGCCCTTTTTACTCTTAAACAACGAAGGTGTAAAAAGAGATTTGATTCCTTGCTCAAGAACTGTGTGGAAAATTGTGTGATCAGATTAGGGGCCTATTTAATAACAAATTTGCAAAACAAATAAACAGAAAAATAATATTATCTAATCCAATAGTAATGAAAAATGAGGCTTGTTTTGCAAAAGTTACATTGAAACCGGGGATTAATGAACAACTTATATTTTTAATTCCACACATGCTATTAAATTTATGTTATTACTTTTAGAAAGATAGTAAATACTACAAGCATATCCTCAGACATTTAAAGAAGTACTTTTGCATGTTGTTGCCTGTACAATTTTCACTTTCTTGGAATACGTACATCAAAACTCAACAATACTTACAATCACTCCAGTTATACAAAATAATCCTAAAACATAGAATTATGTTGAATTCACTAAATTTAATCGTATATACAAAATTGTATATGTACACCCCTAAACTCGTATATTACACTGCAAACATTGCCTTTGACGTGGGAAACCCGGGTTCGATTCCTGGCGGGAGCTCATGTGGTTCGTATTCCACGTTAATCAGTAGGTCCTCGTCTCATATAGCCTCACTGCTGAACGGGATGTTAAACTAAAAAAAAATCAAATCAAATCAAAATATTCCTTAGTATTAGAAAGATGAAAAGGCATTTTAGGAACTTTCGATTTTTGTGCAATTAAAGAATAACTTGTGATTCACAAGTTGTGAAGGACTTCTTTTTTGTACGAAATGTTATCTCAATTTGTACCAAAACGGCTGACTAACATATTGAGCCCTTGTAAGAAGAATGAAAATACACTCGAATTACGGCGCTCCAATAGGTTAATTTTTGGGCCATTTTTCGTGGTAATTAAAACGCAATTCCTGTAGCTTTCTTAAGTGAACCGGAAGACAACCAATACGTACTAGACGGCAAACATTTTATGGCACAATTGTTATTCTATGAACCATTAATACATATAAAAACTTAATATTTCCAAATGAAACTATATACATTAATGGGTCATTTCAAAAAAGTGGGGGGCAACTGCCCCCCTTTGCCCCCCCTAATCGCCGCCCATGGCTGTATGTGATCTAATGCATGACTGTCAGCCCTTAATCAAGCTGAATGGCTATGGAGTAAACATATCGGAAGAAGGGCCTGTTTGGGTGTAACTTGCAAGTAGTTCCAACTAAATCTATGAAGAGATTTGATCCTTTTTGCTTAATATTTTGAAAGTACAGTTTTCAGTTACACTTTGAACTAAATTTTACTACTGTACTACAATTTGGAACTATCTGAACTGCTTGAACATTAATATTCAGAAAACATAGATTACATCGTATGTTCATACCTGATTGGATTACTAATGTTTCAGTTTCAGTACTATTCATTTTAAGCCTGTAACGAGTATACCACATGAAGAATAAATTTATGGCGTGTTGGAAGTTAATGTTCATTTATTATATTCACGGTCCAGTAGTAGGACAGGGGACCCTGTAGAACAGATATAGAAGGCACTCTATTCGATGAGCCTTCTGACATTTTCCTATCTCACTTTTTTATATTCTGGGGGTTGTAGACCATGGGTACATAGAGTCTTTAAGGGAACTAACATGAATTTTGACTTATTTGTATAAGAGGTGTATATTTGAGTTTTTAAGGCATTATACTTAAGCTTAAATTTATTGCCAATCTTAAAGATGTTCTATTTGATAAATGTGATGTTTTTATTATAAATTTAATTTTACTGTTATTGCTGTCCCTTAAGTCGATCTACGAGCTCTCTTCCCGTATCGTTGGCCTGTTTCTCTTCTGTATATTTATAGTTTTTTTTAATTTTTTTTATTTTTGAGTCTTATGGAAAGACAATTCTATATGAGACTTAGCCATGTTTACATACCAGCGTTTGATTTTGTAATTAAAAATGTCTTATGAATAAAAAATTATTTGTGTTTCTTTGATGGCAAAGGTTTGCATATTCAACTGCAACACCAGT
Source organism: Thermobia domestica (assembly GCF_964235325.1). Classification (NCBI taxonomy): domain Eukaryota; kingdom Metazoa; phylum Arthropoda; class Insecta; order Zygentoma; family Lepismatidae; genus Thermobia; species Thermobia domestica. The sequence continues at coordinate 170,721,149 of NC_137454.1, read as the reverse complement.
AAACAACAGCGATTTATTATAATATTTTAGGAGCTTTCACTTTAATTTAAATATAAAAATGAATAAATATTAATCCATGAGTGACTTTTAACATGTCACATGAATTATAATGAGACTCACGTAAATTTATTTGTATTCCTTAAGATGTAAGAGTAAACCGAGAATGAGCTACTTACTTTTACAAGTATGCTTGCTTTACCTCAGAATTGCACGAGTAAAATGTGACAGAAAATTACATAATACACAGTTTTCATAATTACAATAGATTTGTAGGTAGTTATTTAACAGCAGCAGAATAAAGGGAATATAAAATTTAAAACAGATTTCTGATGCAATAAGTTTTCATTGATTTATATTACATGACAGTGTTGTGTTAAAGGGTTAAAATACCATTTTATTCGTGCTTTTTGAAAGTAAAGAAAGAGAAATGGAAATAAAAGAATAATTGAACAAGACTAATCTAGAAAGAATCATGTGAAAATCCACAGAAATAAAGGAGAGAGAGAGAAAGAGAGAACGAAAACATTTGAAGATTGATAATGAGGACATACTGCAAAAAATAAAGAAAATTCTTTTAGACACAGTAGGACACATTACACATTACCGACAATCATTGAAAACCTACAGATTATACATATTCACCCCTTTTAGATACTGTATTTTCGAAGTATCCCAGATATATTTACAAAATGTGTCATCACTTGGTTTTCTGTTTACCGAGAAGATGCGTTTTAAGCATGTCATACTGGATACTATTTTTTGAGAATTAACGCTTTTAGACGCGCGAGGCACACTTTATAAACAGTATTTCATCAGTTGTCTCCTCAACATCTGTACTTAAAGTGTTTAAATGGTGTTTTATTTTTTACAGTGGATGAAAGTGATGCTCAGATGGTAATACAAACATTATTATAACAAGATCTAAAACGTGAAGCCACGTTTCGCCTAATCCTCATTTTGCCTAAATAATTATCTGACACTTGTATGATAGATAAATGATATTTGTGTTCATCATTTTAGGCGAGAAAAAGAATATTCGTTTGACCTAATCCTCGTTACACGTAAAATAGCAGACAATGAAAAAAGTCGTGGAAGAGCAACTAGAGCGAAATTACAAGAGAAAATTCTCTAATGTATAAGAATTAAGAAACTCAAAATATACACTACTAATATTGACATTATATTAACCCGCTGTCAATATTTTCGAGAAAAGACAAAAATGTCGCTATTATGCATTTTAGATTCACTATTATGCACTTTAGGTTCACTATTATGCACACCAGTTAAATTTGATTGTAACACGTATGTGTTCAACAAGATCCTTCAGTACTATCATTAGAATTTGTTCAATTTCTACATAATCTCCAAGATGTAGCAACCTTAATTAGAGACTTATGCTATGTACGTTCCCCGGTAGTATGTAAAACGAGTGTAATTTCAAAATAAAAATTAGTTGATAAAGCCCTTCAGGAAAACACGAGAAGTATTAAAAAACTGCTAGAGTATGAAGAATACTTGTTTATCTTGAACTTCTTTCAGATGTGTTCTGGAGATCTGACTTTAATGTACTTCGTACTACTTCGTAATGTACTTTAATGTACTTAACATTTTGCAATAAATAATACAAATGCTGAAATTAATGAAAGAGCTTTGAAGTCATTTAGTACACTGCAAACAATACAGAAACTACTTTTAGACACAGTAGGACACTGTACACATTACCCACACTCTTTAAACACCACCAGATGAACATATTCATGCCTTGTAGATACTGTGTTATCCAACTATGTCCCAGATGTATGTATAACCTATGTAAAATGTATATCATTTGTTTGTTATCGAACTATTTACCGAGAAGAAGTGTTTTAAATATGTCATACTAGATACTATTTTTTAGAGAAGAAACGCTTTGGGACACGCGAAACACACTTTATAAACACTATTTCATCAATTTTTCCCTCAACATCTGTACTAAAAGTGTTTCAATGTTGTTTTATTTTTTACAGTGTACATTCGAATTTCTGAGATTTGAGCAAATACAGTCCAGTATCAGGTGAAAACTTGCTACAAATAAATGAACAAATAAATAAATAAAACATCTATAATGCAGTACATCTATAATGGAACATGATACTAAGAAATGGTATGAACAGTGGTGTATTTAAGGGGGGCTTCCGGGCTTAAGCCTTCCCCCCAAATTGTATTTATTATATTAAAGTAAGTGAAATATATTGCAGAATTTTCACATTTCCAGGACTAAAGTTAGTAAAGCCCTCGCCGGAACAAAATCGTAAATACGCCACTGGGTATGATTAAATATATAATTACACAAAGCAGATACTTTTGAATCGAATGAAATACTACGCTGTCATATATATCTCACAAATATCGTGTATAAAGTTGTCTTGGAGTTCATTCATTTCCATTCACTTTCTTCATCGCACTATTTTAGTTCATTATCATTATCACCAACTCTTTTGTCCTCGGAGCATGAAAATGAGATTTAAACTAAAAGAAAATACTGCGCTTGCTTTCAATAGTGAGTTTTCATAAATGTTGAAAAAAAACATGAGAAAGCTATTAAGTTTTCTTTTTTTTTAAGAATGACCATTACATTTATTTCCAAAAATTTTATGTAAAATGAATAACTAACATATTAAAAGTAAACAAGTCAACTCAACAAGTAAAAACTATAGGCTATTAGCATCTCAGTATCTAATATTCTAGATGAATACAATATGACACAGAATCCAAATAAGAAAATAAACTAACCTCATTGTTTTTAAATCTGTATTTTAAAACACTAACAAGGGAAGTGGGTGAAGTGGTAAGCGGGGATCTGCATATGTTATACCGGTATATCTTTGGAAAAGTCACACTGAATACATCTCACACGTGAAATATCCTGCTTAAATGGAACCTGTAGGGGGCATTGTGACCATTTAAAGATCCGAACTTGGCAGACAAAGTACAAAACACTGTTATGGAACTGAAAGCAAATAAGTAGAGATTTTCGTGGTTGCAGAGTACGAATACAATGCTAAAAGTGCAAAATGCAATATGACGGATTTAATATGAAGGACAAAACGTGCAAAAATATGTACAGATCGGACATATGTGATTATTATACATGTAGTAGAAAAATACGTATAGTACATAACTGCAAACAAAAAGAATTCCGCTTTGCATGTTCTATGTATTTTGTCGTAAAAGCCTGTGTTGCACTTGTTTCTATGACCTCTATTATCATTAGTCATTCTACACTCCTTTCCTCATTCTCTTACACGCGTGTTACATACAGCAGTGCTTACCTAGGGCGTACAAGTATAAACGGCAGAATGTGATACCAGAAAGACAGCTGTCAAAGCATATTCACTCCAAATCGCGCACCTTTTTCACCGCCATTGTTATGTTTCAGTTCCATAGTAGTGTTTTGCATTTTGTCCGTCATCTTGGATCCGCCATTTTGAATTTTACACTTTTGGTATCCGATTCCTACTAGCGACGTCGAATATCTCTAAATATACTCTCTTCCAGATCCATAGTTTGCTTTTTGTGATTTGTGTCCGTCATGTTGGATCCACCATTTTGATTTGTAAACATTCGATGCCGGATTCGTATTTGGCTACCTTTTAAACCTTTGTCACGTCTCAAAATAATTACATCATAGCTTCCTATTTTGTGCATGTTTTGTGGTGTTTCGGAGTGTACCTTTTTCGGATCTTCAAATGATTGCCACGTACCCTACAAGACACATTTAAGCGAGATATTTCATATGTGAGGTGCAATCGGTGTGACCTATCCAACGATGTATAACACACACAGACGTACCACTTCACTCACTTCCCTTTAAGTCGTTCGTTCTTTCACTTCCACTTTTTTCTCTGAGCTACACCCTGTTGGCCTAATTCCAACATACTCATGAGTCTCGTTATCCACTTACTCATGTTTCACTTCTTCAATAAATATGTACGCATTTGGATGATGCCTGGAGAATCGCCTGTTCCATTAAGTGTCATCCTTCCACTTTCTTCCTCGTCCTGCCTTACGTCTTTTCATAACGATTCCACACTAATCTAGAAGGAAAAGCGAGCAATCAGATATTAAATCGCAGCAATAAATAATGGCACGTTAAAATAGCAGTTTCAAATAACATGTTGAAATAATTTTTTAAAAATTAACATGAAGAGTACTGCTAAATTTAAATGAAAATTACCTTTAATGAAAATTACCTTAAATAGAAAATGAGAATAACTACAACACAGCAGTCAAAACACTAGTCTAAGTAAATTAATACAAATTACATGCGGGAGAAATAAAGCATCACAGTCGTCCATCCAGGTTTCCACCATATAATCGCAAAAGGCGTTTTTCTGCGGCACATCTGGTGTGTTTTCTTTCACATAGAGATATGCTTCGCCCACACTATCCAAAGAAACACGAGCCAGAGCTGCTGAGCGGAGAATCCACTTTCGTACATTCTCATCTTCCTTGTATAAGCACGATAATCCCAAACTTTCGACCTTTCCCTAAATATATTGAGAGAAATGAAAGATATATCCACGAATTGTATACTAACAAGGAAAATATGGAGATTGCATTCATGGCTGCTTTTCCGAACTCACTTTTAAACTAAATTAATAACAAGGAATAAACTACATGTAACTTGTTGTTTTTCTCTCATCTCAAATATGCCAGTATACACGCTGTGAGGGCATTAAGTTTAAATGAAAAGTATATCTAATGTTAATGTTTTCAAAATGGAAAGGACAAATAACCATAATACAACTGTTGAAACCTTTTTTTTTTTTTTTTTTCAAAAGCGAATACTCGGATTACGAATTAGTTATGGAGAAATGAAATATTTCTCAATTCTTCACATAGTAGGGAATATTCTTTCGAAATTTGCCTCCAGTTTTATTTCAGTGATTTTTTTTGTAATCCGCCATTTTAGGCTAAACGAGAATTAAGCCAAACGAGGATCCTTATTTGGCCTAAAATGACGGACATAAATCTTATCATTTATTTGTCTTAAAAATGTCAGGTAATTGGTTAGGCGAAACGATGCATCATCCTTCTAAAAGGTCCTTCCAATTTCCAAAATAAAAGGCCATTCATCATCCCCCAGCAAAATATCCTATTCATCCCAATGCTAATCTCTGAGAATTGTATTCCAAATAGACTACTGAATTAGTTAACCGATTTGTATTTTAATCCTTTGCCAGCAGGGAGGCTATATAGGACGACAAGCTTAAAATGGGATCTGAACCAATGTAGCGCCTAATGGGCAGAGCAGAGTTGAATCATTGTTTAAGACGACAGGGACGTACGCAGAGTGTGGATCCTCCCCGATATGACGACTTTTCTGTAAATTTAGTATAATTTTAGGAGTAACCTTAAAACTTTTTAATATAATTTATTTTCATATTGAATTTGGACTCCCCTGAAAGCTTTGGACCCGTTTCACAATTAATTTTTACTTACTTGCCTGGACGACGAAATAAACAACTTTCACCAATGAACAATAAAAGAAATCAGGGCATAGATGCCCCCTCACTACAAATACTCTAATTGATTTGCAGTGAGATACAACTACATATTTTTCACTGTTCCAATTACCAAAATATTTATAATTTGTTGGAACGAAAAAAAGCTTCCAGAACGCTTTGAATATAGTGAGGGATGGCACGAGTCGAGCTAAAATTCGACTCGACTTGAATTCGGCTCGAGCCGAGTCAAAGGAATTTCCTCCAGTCGAGTTCCAAGCAGAGTCATTATTTTTGAGGTTGAGTTTCGAGTCGAGTCGAATTTGATAAGTGGCTCGCTCGTTCAGCTCATTGTTTTGAAATCATTGCCTGATTTGATTGGAAAGCGAAAACCATAAGAAATGTAAGCATTAACGTTGAACTTTTAGTGTTGCTCAAGAGAGGGGACACAGCTCGCATCTCTTCCCGTCTCGATAACGAGACGACAATAAATTTTTATAGCAAGACAGCCTCAAATCTCGTGAGCACCAATATAAGTATATACCGTAGTTCTTACCAACAAGGCTGAGACCTGCACGGTCGAATTTTTGAGCCCAACCAGAAATCTAACCTGGGTACTGATATCAAAGGGTTCGGCTCTGTTCAACTGAGCGAACTGTTCGAGCCGGCTTGGTTGGGATGAGCCACGACTCGGCTCAGGTGAGCCATCGGCTCGAGCCAGTTCCGTTGAATCGAGTCCATCGGCTTGGTTCGACTCGGCTCAACTGAGCCAATGGCTCGAATCGGCTCGGTTCGGATGACCCATCAGCTCTGCTCCGTTCATTTCGGGTGAACTGTTGGCTCGGCTCACTTCTCAGTTCGGCTGTGAACCGAGCCGCTAGAGTCGTTGGCAACCCTAATCCCAATGCGAACAGTCTTAAACATGTTTGGCCGGCGCCCTATAACTTTTGACAATTTTTGGCTCGAGCACGAATACTTGATCCTCCGGATCTCAAACCCAGAACCTCGTGAACGACGTCCTTGCCCCCTGAAGACTTCTCGACCACCGAGATCGGCAGTCAATTAATTTTCATTATTCAGACACAAACCACTTATCTTTCATGGTTATACACGGTGTTGTTATAATAATAAAACGTACTATTATTATTATTATTATTAATAATAATAATAATAATAATAATAATAATAATAATAATAATAATAATAATAATAATAATAATAAATGTAGGATAATTAAAGAGAGTACTTGAAACCACACACAGGATTTAGCTCCATTTGGCTGGACTCGACTCGAAATGACCCGAATTCGAGTCGAGTTTCGAGTTGGGTTGGAGGAATTTTTTCGAGCAGAGTTCTCGAGTCCGAGCTCAAAGATGTCTATTTCGAGTCGAGTCGAGTTTCAAAGAAAACTCACTCCAACTCGCTCGTGCCCATAGCTAAATATAGTGGTTATTGATTACATTTATACTATGCACTGGCGCAAATCCCGGGGGCATGAGGGGGACATGTCCCCTCCAACCATGGAACTGGCGGGAACTGTCCCCCCAATAATCCGATTTGAAATGTGGGTTTCTGTGCCACAAAGAAAAGCGAGATGAAATTGATGTCCCCCCAGAATAAGCCTCAAATCTGCCTGCGTTCCAGTGTTGAAGACAACTCTGCTCCCCTGATCCTCCATAGCATTGTTTTCCAACTTTATATATATGGGAACGGTCTTACCCGTACCCACAATGTTGAAGACAGATTTGCGCCACTGATACTATGTGAAATCGTATCAATACTAAGTAAAAGAAATGCATCGGCCGGGAATCGAACCCGGGCCGCCCGCGTGGCAGGCGAGCATTCTACCACTGAACCACCTATGCTTGAAAGGAAATGGAGATTGCGAGGATATAAGACTTAGATACACAACCTTGAAGCTAGCATAAGGCCGTGAACGGATAATGTGGCAGGAAAGTGCTTCATGCTTTAATGCTTGTCATTGTTTACTCCTTCTATAGAACTTATTAAGTAATAGCTAGCAGTTTAGCATTCAAGAAGGATTACTTCTAATTATGGGGGCCAGAATATTTTACTAAAAATTCACACGTTTTTGATAGCCTAAGGCATTAGATTTCTTATTTTAAAATATAAATTGTTTCTTCTTAAACTTAAGATTTCAGAGTTCAATTCTTGATCTCTTTAAACAGGTTCTTCTTTTCTCAAACTAAATATTAACGTCCATTCCAGCCAGAATTAGAATATTGAACATTACAACTATAAATTAAAATACATAGCTCAAAACTTCTCACGCTAACGTTGTAATATATCTATCTGTATTTATCCAGATAAAAAAAGAATTCAGAAGAACTTGTAACACAAACCTGATTATATGTGGTAATGTAATAATTATCAATGAAAGCTGTGTGTTCAATACACGCATTGTTAAAAGGTGATCTATATTCCTGTAAAAGTTACTTTTTGGAATAGATGATTTGCTAGCTCCTAACACTTGGAAAATTGAGATAGGATAGGCTATCATACATAGACATATAAGGTGTCCTATCATGTAGAAAGTGGCCTGTGAGATGATTAGATATGTAATTGCAAACAAATTATGACCGAACATTAAAAAAATAAATTTGTAACTGTAATTTATGTGAAAATAACGTACAGATCAATTATAGACTAGATGCTATAAATAAATTACATTAACTTATTTATTAGACTAAACTACATTTAAAAATTAATATTTGATTATTTTTAAATGAAAATATTAATAGAAATGAAGCGTTTCTGTAGATCATATGTTACTGAGATCAACAGCAGCATTTCAAATTTTGCTTCGGGAGGAGGGGACAAGATACACCACCGACACAAAACTTCCAGGTCTTTTATTAGTATAAAATTCATTAACTGATATGTATTTCTCAAGCTCAGGAGGGCAATTGCTCCCCCTATCCTCCACAAATGACGCTCTGCTGGAGACACATACACATATGTTTAAAGTTCACTAAAATATTTTAAAGGCATCGATTTGACAATCATTCTGTACACATTATTTTAGGAGCAAATACTAATTATATTTAAACAAAAATCAATTAATTTTCGTTTGATACTCCAAGGAGTAGGAGTAGATCATGCCTTCGGCAGAACATGCGAATATACACACTTAATAATTCAAGTTTGAATTTTTAGAGATACTCTAAATGAGGAACAAAACTTGGCAAAAATTTCAAACTTAAATCTTTAAACTATTGTGATATTAATTTTGTTATTTATTATCTAATATTACGAATGAAAATGTGAACTGAAGTCTATGTACGCATATAAGATGTGCTTATACAGATGCACATACAATATGTTCGCATATGGATATCATATAACGTGTATTTCGTGATTGTTACGGAATGATTAAGCAGATGGAGCATCGTGACAGATGCTTGATGTGAGACTTCCATGCAATTGATTTTACTCTGTCACCATCTGTTGACAGGAGACGGAATCACATACAACGTGACTCTTCAACAAATAAAATTTCCTTTTTACGAATTAAAAATAAGAGCATGTGTGTCGTTGCAATTAATAGATAAATCGAATACAAAATATTAAAGAGATCGAAACGCAATAATAATTTTGTTTATTCACGTTTGTCTATCTTAATTCATAATAAACAAGTTTATGTGAACGGTTAAATTTCTGGATTTGGTTTTGCGAGATTCAAAGTGCCCATAATGTAGAATTTAGGTTAAATTTCGCAAATAGCCATCCCAAATCAAAATTTACGAGGAAATTGATAGAATTATACGAAATTTAAGCATCAGACAAACGAAAAAGGGATAAAGATTAGCACTGAACGGTGAATAACTACAGAGTAAAATGAAATTCAATCTTGGACTTGATGAGGAAGCGTGTGATGTGTCAATGTTTCAAATCCATTGTCTTAGTAACTAACCTAGATAGTGTGTGTGTGATCAAGAAGTACAACATACAAGATATGTGTTTTTATGCTATAATAAGTGTTTTTCCTCCACTATCCTCATTTATGCTTATACTCAACATCGCTGACGCACCTTGCGATACCGACGGGCCCCCTCTACTGCGCTCCTGCCCTGACTCGGCTAGATAGCTTTTGTGCTTTTTAGTGGCCACCAACCAAAAGTTGATTTGTGTTTCACTCACTGCAGTTTTTATGCCATATAGCAGAGGCGGACTGGGAATACAAGGGCCCACCCGGAGAATGATGTTTAAGAGCCTTGAAGTTGGTCTGGAGTCCGGACTGCCCTTTTAGGAATGAACATTTAGCTGGAGACTTGAATGGCTAAACCCCCGCCTCCACGAAATGAAAAGCTGTGTATGTGTATCTATAGCAAAATATTATTTCGCTTTCTTTATTTTCTAGAGTTTGAAAATCTTTGAGAAAGCAATTGGAGAGGTTAGCGGGTTCGAACGCTGCCGTCGGCCATCCTGATTGAGGTTTTCCACGGTTTTCCTCATCACCAGACAAATGCCGGAATGATATCTTTAATAAGGCCTTGGGCGTTCCCTTCCTAATCCATTTGCTCGGAGGCGTGCGTTGGGGAACGTCATACCCCGGTCTTGAGAGAGCTTAGGTCAAAAATGATATAAATACCTATTCAAATAAACCAAATTCAATAAACCAAAACCAAATTCACTCTCCCTATTTCAATCTTGCTTCTATCACTCTCTTCAAGAGCTTCATTCCATGCATCATAAATTTTATTCCTCTGTAGTTACCACAGAGGAATGAAGACGTTCTAAAGGAAGCTAATGAAGGACGACATACGACAGATCATGAAGATAATAGGGAAAAGAAGAAACAGAATGCTTGGCCATCTTATTCGGCACTCCGATTGGATAACCGTTTGATAGAGGAAAAGACAGAAGAAAAACCCGGAAGAGGAACACCAATAATAGAACATCTAGATACAGTTACGAAGAAGAGACCTTATCAAAGTATAAAACAGCTCTCCCAAAGGAAAGAAAAGTCTTAAAATTTTTATGTTGCCCCCCAACCTATGGTTGAGGTGACGAAGAAATTACCACGTTCTTAAACATTTTTTAAATCAAAAGATCCAATATATTTCAGGCAAAAATTTTTGTAGGCCTTATATCTCGAGAACTATATACTGTAGGCAAATCAAAACTATCACTTAACTCAGTATGATGTGCTTATTCAGTAAAAAAAAAAACAAAAAAAAAAAAAAAAAAAAAAACGAAAATTTGATTTAGGGGCCGTTCAAAGTTTGGTGGTCCCCTGATCCAAAAAAAAAAATTCAATACATTTTATTCAATTAAAACTTTTCTTTTATTATCCATATATGCAGAACTACATATAGTGTAGCCAAATCCGAACTATCACTTAACTCAATATGATGTGTTTATTCTGCAAAATAAATTGGAAAACTTGATTTAGGAGCAGTTCAAAAATTTTGTAGCCCTAATTTAAAAAGCCCAATATATTTCATGAAATCAAAACTGTTCTTGTACGCTCCATATGTGAAGAACTACATATAATGTAAACAAATCCAAACTATCACTTAACTCAGTATGATGTGTTTATTCTGCAAAAAATACGAAATTTCGATTTAGGGGCTGTTCAAACTTTTCTAGCAGCTGATCAAAAAAAAAAAAAAATCCAATGTATTTCATCAATCAAACATTTTCTTGTACGCTCCATATATGGAGAACTACATATAGTGTAGCCAAATCCGAACTATCACTTAACTCAGTATGATGTGCTTATTCAGTAAAAATACTCGATTTAGGGACCGATTAAAAAAATTGTAGCTTCTGATTAAAAAAATCCAATATATCTCATTCAATCAAAATTTGACTTGTAGGCCTTATATCTGGAGAATTACATATAGTGTAGCCCAACCCAAACTATGCTTAACTCAGTGATGAGCTTATTCCGTAGAAAACACGAAAACTCGATTTAGAGGCCCTTCAAAAATTTTGTGGCCCCTGATCCAAAATGCATAAAAAGATCAAATATATTTGAATCAAAAATTTTCTTGTGCGCCTTATATCTGAAAAACTACATAGAGTGTAGCCAAATCCAAGCCAAATCCAAACTATCACTTAACTCAGTATGATGTGCTTATTCTGCTAAAAATACGAAATTGCGATTTAGGGGCTGTTCAAACTTTTCTAGGAGCTGATCAAAAAAAAAAATCCAATGTATTTCATTCAATCAAACATTTTCTTGTACGCTCCATATATGGAGAACTACATATAGTGTAGCCAAATCCGAACTATCACTTAACTCAGTATGATGTGCTTATTCAGTAAAAAAAAAAAAAAAAAAAAAAAAAAAAAAACGAAAATTTGATTTAGGGGCCGTTCAAAGTTTGGTGGTCCCCTGATCCAAAAAAAAAAATTCAATACATTTTATTCAATTAAAACTTTTCTTTTATTATCCATATATGCAGAACTACATATAGTGTAGCCAAATCCGAACTATCACTTAACTCAATATGATGTGTTTATTCTGCAAAATAAATTGGAAAACTTGATTTAGGAGCAGTTCAAAAATTTTGTAGCCCTAATTTAAAAAGCCCAATATATTTCATGAAATCAAAACTGTTCTTGTACGCTCCATATGTGAAGAACTACATATAATGTAAACAAATCCAAACTATCACTTAACTCAGTATGATGTGTTTATTCTGCAAAAAATACGAAATTTCGATTTAGGGGCTGTTCAAATTTTTCTAGCAACTGATCAAAAAAAAATCCAATCTATTTCATCAATCAAACATTTTCTTGTACGCTCCATATATGGAGAACTACATATAGTGTAGCCAAATCCGAACTATCACTTAACTCACAAGTAAACCTTACGTTTGGGTGAATCGAGTTGCTGATTGAGACACATATGAGAAAGTAGTACTCAATGTGGTCAGTATTTCAGTGAAGTTGTAGGTGCGAAGCTCCAGGGGTTTAGGAGATACAGCTACCAGAACATCACATGGAAGTACAGAATAGTCTTCATACAGTTAGAGGTAAAAGCTCTGTAAGACCTCTTGTAACGACAAAAGGTGAATAACAAATATACGAGTACATATTAGGACTAGGGGGAAGTCATATAGTAAAGGTATATCTGACGGCGGCCATCTTGAAATCCGCCATTTTGAATTAAGGTTAAGTTTTTAAAATAGGAATAGGGTCATGTGATACATGATTTAAGGCGCAAATTTAATCAGAAGAACAATGGTGACGTTACTTTTGATTTATGCGCAATTGGTAAGAAGTTACAGGGGAATCAAATATTGTTGCAGCATATGTATTAGTCCTTTACCCCACCTTGTAAATTTTGTGTTAATGATAATAATTAAATAAAAAGCAGGTGGATAAGTATTAGGTCTATGGTAAGAGTTGCCTTGATGGCGGCCATGTTGAAATTCGCCATTTTGAATCAGACAAAAGTTTTAAACAAAACGCATAACATTGAAACCTTATTAATAGCAAATTTTACCATAAATCCAACGGTATAACCATTTTTGCTTTATCATTAACCAGCATTTGTTATCACATAAACAAGTTGCTAATTTAAGGAAAAATGACCAAAGTGGAATTGAGTCATAATTGAACTTGGGTCTTTCTTCCGGAAAAGTCCTCAATTAGTACAATCAATATGTAGTACAGAAAAGAGTGCATGACTTGCACAAATGCTCTCCTCACAGTGAGCACACCTGACAAAGGCAATCGAGTTACACTTGACACATTTGTCGTTAACAATTCCGTCAAAGCAGTAGTCGTAAGGAGCGATCCAACGTCCAGGTTCTTCATTCAAATATCCAGCCTGATTGAAAGCGAATCGAATCATATTGCGAAAACGAGGAGCACTGAACTGGTAAATTGTAAACGACTGAAGTTGTATGAACCTATCACGATGCCATATGTTCACGTCACTTTCTGTTACTGCTGTATCAGCCCGAAGTCATCTATTGCATTACTCTATTCCCATTTAAATTTGTGCTGGTTAATGATAAAGCAAAAATGGTTATACCGTTGGATTTATGATCAAATTTGCTATTAATAAGGTGTCACTGTTATGCATTTTGTTTAAAACTTTTGTCTGATTCAAAATGGCGGATTTGAACATGGCCGCCATCAAGGCAACTCTTACCATAGACCTAATATTTATCCACCTGCTTTTTATTTAATTATTATCATTAACACAAAATTTACAAGGTGGGGTAAAGGACTAATACATATGCTGCAAGAGTATTTAATTTCCCTGTAACTTTTTACCAATTGCGCATAAATCAAAAGTAACGTCACCATTGTTCTTCTGATCAAATTTGCGCCTTAAATCATGTATCACATGACCCTATTCCTATTTTAAAAACTTAACATTAATTCAAAATGGCGGATTTCAAGATGGCCGCCGTCAGGTATACCTTTACTATATGACTTCCCCCTAGTCCTAATATTTACCCATATATTTTTTATTCACCTTTTGTCGTTACAAGAGGTCTTACAGAGCTTTTATCTCCAACTGTATGAAGACTATTCTTTACTTCCATATGATGTTCTGGCAGCTGTATCTCCTAAACCCCTGGAGCTTCGCACCTACAACTTCACTGAAATACTGACCACATTGAGTACTACTTTCTCATATGTGTCTCAATCAGCAACTCGATTCACCCAAACGTAAGGTTTACTTGTCAGTATGATGTGCTTATTCAGTAAAAATACTCGATTTAGGGACCGATTAAAAAAATTGTAGCTTCTGATTAAAAAAATCCAATATATCTCATTCAATCAAAATTTGACTTGTAGGCCTTATATCTGGAGAATTACATATAGTGTAGCCCAACCCAAACTATGCTTAACTCAGTGATGAGCTTATTCCGTAGAAAACACGAAAACTCGATTTAGAGGCCCTTCAAAAATTTTGTGGCCCCTGATCCAAAATGCATAAAAAGATCAAATATATTTGAATCAAAAATTTTCTTGTGCGCCTTATATCTGAAAAACTACATAGAGTGTAGCCAAATCCAAGCCAAATCCAAACTATCACTTAACTCAGTATGATGTGCTTATTCTGCTAAAAATACGAAATTGCGATTTAGGGGCTGTTCAAACTTTTCTAGGAGCTGATCAAAAAAAAAATCCAATGTATTTAATTCAATCAAACATTTTCTTGTACGCTCCATATATGGAGAACTACATATAGTGTAGCCAAATCCGAACTATCACTTAACTCAGTATGAGTGCTTATTCTGTTAAAAAAAAAAAAAAGAAAAGAAAACTCGACTTAGGGGTCGTTCAAAATTTTGATGGCTCCCTGATCCAAAGTATTCAATACATTTCATTCAATTAAAACTTTTCTTTTATTCCCCATATATGGAGAACTATATATAGTGTAGCCAAATCCGAACTATCACCTAACTCAGTATGATGTGCTTATTCCGCAAAAAGTACGAAAACTTGATTTAGAGGCTGTTCAAAAATGTTGTGGCCTCTAATTTAAATATATATATATATATATATATATATATATATATATATATATATATATATATATATATATATATATATATATATATATATATATTTCATTCAATCAAAACTGTTCTTGTACGGTCCATATATGGAGAACTACATATAATGTAGCCGAACCAGAACTCAGTTAACTCAGTATGAGTGCTTATTCCGTTTGTTTGTTTTTTTTAACTCGATTTCGGGACCGTTCAAAAGTTTTGTGGCCCTTGATCCAAAAAGTAATTATTGGCCAAGATTGCAATCTTTTGATGCATTTTTTTGGATCATTCTTAAAATTCTTGTGTTTAAATTGGTACAATGTAGCTGCTTCTACATTCTTTTGGCATATTTCTTGTTTTGAATATCCTATTGAAAAGCAGTAGTATTCCGAAATGGCGATGCCAAAGTTAGTTACTTGTGCGATACAATACAACTGCAATCAGCAATACATAGCTATTCCGAGTGGAAATATAGGGTCGTAAAATTTTTAGGGGGACCAGGACTCCCTAACTGTGGGCCTAGTGGGGCATACAGAAGCAAATGCGTGGATTAAGTTAGAACTCAACAAGCAATTGTCTCAGTTCCTTCTTGCCACTACTGTTGTGAGAGAAAACTCGGAACCACGGTTGTATGAACATTGTTTTCAGTATAGTTCCCTTAATTTCTTTCTCCGCATACCTACCATTCTTCAATCTCGTCCTTAAAAAAAAAAAAAAAAAAAAAAATGTCGCCCCTAGAAATTTGTCATCTTGGGTCCAGAATTCAGACACCCCTTCGTGGATATGGGACTGAGTGTATATATCATTTGAAGATGCAAATAGAAAGCACTTAAAACAACTCTGTAGGCCTGTTTCTGTATGTCTATTACGTTGTCAGATATCCAGATACTGAAGAGCCCAGCAATCTTTGCAAGAGGCGGGGGGTGCTGGCTCTCTTGGCCTACCAGATCGGTGATCGTGATCCTATACAATGCCTTATATTTATGCTTGTGTGTGTGTGCCTCTTCAAAGAGTTCTGGCTTCGCCACTGGGCATACTATGCGTTTATGGTGAAGATTAATAGTTTGCCTTTAATTACGATTACAATTACGATGCATTTAATTACGATTACATCATTACTATTTTTATCCTATCATATACATAAGCGACATGCTTCAAAAAGGCGTTGAACTAATCATTTCTGTTTTCTTCTATTTCCTTGACATTGTTCTCATATGTTCTGTACAGAAACTATAGCTTAGTTCAAAATAGATAGAGTTGGTAATACTTGCGAATACGCCAGCTTACATCTAAAGCAAACGTAGGGTTGAAAGAGATGAGGAGGAGTAAGAAACAAGTAGTTGGGCATGCGCATTCGACAGAAAGCAGAGAAAAACCCCGATGCTTGCAGTAGGTCTGGAAACCCAAGGTACATAGCATACGACAAGAGGAAAGAGAAGTTGTACATTTGAGTGATATGTATGCTTATACGTAGGTTCCGTTTCTCAAAGCGAGGCGAGAGATCGCATCTAGAAGATTGCAGTGGAAATAATTGTGATAATTACAAGCAAACAATTTATATATAATGAAATACGTACTTTTTGTTCGTATTTGTTATAGGATGAAAGGCATACCAGCGTTCTCATATGCTACGCCGCTGTTAAAAAGTCGAGTAAACCACTGAACTCCTTCTTTACTTAAAATTTTCCATGCTTCGATAGAAAAGTTATCCGGTCCTGGTAGTTTAGCACTTTTCATCCTTTTCATCGCATTTTCTACTTTCCCACTATCTTGTATATCATCTTTCCTTACTGTATATCCTCCTTTTCCTCCTTGTAAAGCTTGTATATCATCTTTCCTTCCTGTTAAGTTTCCAGGTTATCGTAGATCTCATTCTAAGCTTTCTCTTTTGCTACACTAACTGTTTTCTCGATATTGTTCTTTGCTTCCTTGTAATCAAATCTAGTGGATTGCCTGTGTTCTGACAGTTTTGTATCGTTCTTTCTTCTCCTTCACAGCTGCTTGAACTTCTTCATTTTATCAACATGTTTTCTTATCAATGAGGTTAATTCCTCTTGTTGCTCCCACAACGTTTCTTTTGCTCTTTTCCCTGGTGCTACTAATACTCCGGTCTACTCGTCTTCCATGAGCAATTCTTTTCTTTTATTTGCAGTACTTGGAATGTATTAATTTCCTTACGAATATTTTCAGCACTTCTTCCATTTAGTTTCCATCACTTCGTTCGAACAGGAAAATTTTTCATCTTCTTTCTACTTTTTCTTTGATTACGATATCGGTTACTACGAGGCAGTATTGCTCCATTATGTTCTCATTTGGTATTACTTTGCAGTTCTTTACATCATGTTGATTTTATCTCCTCCATAGGATGAAGTCTGTCTGAGACCTTGCGGTGCTACTCTTATATGTAATAAAGTCATTCTTCTTTCTTCTTGGTATTCAAGATAGCCACATTCGTACGCGTATGTTTCTGCTACGGTACTTGTAATGTGTTCTCGCTTTCCATATTTCAGTTTTCCAACCCATATCCTCCATGTATTCTTTCATATCCTGACATTGATTTCCTACATGTCCATTTAGATCTCCTGTAAGGACAAGTTTTTCATGTAATGAACAATTCTGCAGAGTGCTATCTAATAAAATCCAAAATTCTTGGTTTGTCTCTTCATCACATTCAACTTGTGGGGCATAGGCAGTGATTATATTCAAGTTTCTTGTACTGCATATGAAGGAGCTATATTAGAAATCGGTTAACTAGCAGACTGAAATTCCACTGTATTTGATAAAGTAGAAGTGCTTCATTGATTAAAACATTTCCATTTCTAAAAGAGCATCGTTACGTCTAGATTTTATTCAAATAGGTAGTTAAGTCACTTTTTTTTAACATGGAAAGCTATTACACAGGTGGAATCTACGTACGTCAGTTACTCCACACTATAACACTAAACGAAAGTGATTTTTTAAATTCTGTTTTTTTTTTTTTTTGGCAATACACAGCTAAATCTATTATCTCGGCCAAGTTCGTTAATAAAGTCAATCCGTTAATACCTTAACGGTTAACTGCAATTTTAACCCGTTCGTTACTTGACAAGAAAACTTATGAACGAAAGCAGTTTTTCTTATTGTTTTTGCAATAGATTGCTAAATAATATCTCAGTCAAGTTCGCTGATGTAATTAATCCGTTAACATATTAACGTTTAACGATGACTTCAAGGGTAGTTGCCCATATCCAACTTTCTACTATCGAAACAAAGGTAGTAGAAGTTATGCATGGTGCCGTTAGATAAGAGCAAACAAATAGCTTAGCGGTTGTCATCCATCGAATGAACTTCAAACTTGAAGTGCATTATTATTTTTATTAAAATCTTCAGTTGCTCAATTTTATGTTATGTGAATACCTCCTATGAGATTAGAACAGCACTCCAAATATATATTTTATTAGGTGGTGTTCCAGGTTTGATTTCAGCTGGTGGAACTTTTTTTTTTTTTTTTTTTTGCCATTGGCCTAGAATCGTGGTGGAAATATGTACTTAACCCTACTACACATCTGACGTCTTACTGATTTGTTTTGTAAATTCACTGCTGTTCTATTTCCGTGCTCTTATATATTATAGAAAGTGTTTCCTACAGTATTTTATAGGGTAGGCAGAATATAAGAGCAGTAAATGATAATACACAGTCAATTTGCCTTCTTATTAAGGAGTTTGGCTTACCAAAACTCCTTTATATATTTGTCTGTTCATGCGTGTGTCCGTCCATCCGGAAGACAAACACACTTCAAGAATGTATTACCATGGATCACCATAAATTTTGGCCAAGATGTAGAGGGCCAAATGTTAGGAAACAAGTTCGTTGATGGAGCTGATATTGAGAGCAGAAACGATAGAACTCAACCATTTAAATTTTTCACATTGATTACTGTGAAGAAAAATGGTAGATAGACAGAAGCAGTTTCCAGCGGGTGGTCTTTACTTGTATACTACCCATTGTAAACACTTTGTGTTTGTTCTATTTTTATCTCTTCATGGCAACAGGTGTACCGATCATTTCTGCAGTCTCTTCCATTTCAACTACTTCGTCAGCTACGCGGAAGGAGGGCTCTAAACGTTCTAGTGCTACAGATCCACCGATTCTCGACGTTCAACTTCATCACGAATCTCACTCTCCAAAGGCTAAACGTCAACACAGAATATTGCCATTACTTCTGCTACCATTATTTTTGTCTAAAAGTTATAATTTATTATTTAAAGGTAACCAAGAAAGTTCTGTCGCTTTCTGTAGAGGTTCAATTGGCCTTCACACCGTGAGTTGAATGCGAATGGAGATAAGGCGAATGTCAGTTACTGTTGTGGGTATATTTAACATACTACCTAGTTGTAGCAGTTCAGTTTACTCTGAGCTTGCGTAAGGACAGAGTGAACATGAGACCTCCACAGAGCATCATAAGGGCGTGTATGCTGTACAAGTTCAAACTGGGGTCAAACACCGCTGCAGCGGGGAAGAACATATGATAGGTCTTTGGTGAGAGTGTCATGACTACGCGGACAGTGCAGCGGTGGTTTACAAGTTTAAGGACATTGAAGAAACTCTCGAAGATCAACATATGTACAAAATGAAGATCTTCAGGCAGTAATTGAGACGAACTGTGGCCTCAGGCAGTAATTCAGACATGTGAGGAGCTGGGACTACAATTCAGTGTGAGTTGAGAAACCATTCGCCAGCAGATCCATCAACTTGGAAAGCACTACAAGATGGGTCGATGGGTCCCACATTATTTGACTCCGGATCAGAAGGTAACGTGAGCAGATACATGTGTTTCTTTGCTGTCTCGTCTGAGTAAGAAGTCATTTCTGGACAGGGTATTGACTTGTGATGAGACGTGAGTCCTGTACGAAGCTCTACGGTGCCGTCATCGTAGGTTAACATCCCGAGAATGGGTTCCAAAACAGCTGAAACTAGCACTGCACCAGAAGAAGATCCTCCTGTGTGTTTGGCGGACTGCTCGCGCATCGTGCATCAGGAACTGCCACCAGCTGGTCAAAGCATCAATGCAACTGTGTACTATCAGCAGGTGTGCCGTGTTCAACAAAAACTCATAACTCTGGAGCCAGCACTTCTGAATCGCAAAGAAGTCCTCCTGTTACAGGACAAAGCTAAGTCCCACATGGCTAGGATGACCCGGGACACCATTCTTCACCTTGGATGGAAAACAGTACTGCAACCGCCATACTCCCCGGACATTACTCCGTCTGATTATCACCTGCTCCATTGCTTGGACAATCACTTTAGAGAACGCCAGTTCAAATTCCTAGTAGAGGTGCAAAATGCACTTGATATCTTCTTTGCTTCACGACACACCAAGTTCTATCGCGATGGAATCTATGGCCTTCCAGAACGTTCGAAGAAGATCGTCGAAGCTAATGGGGACTATTTTTGATCTTCAGGGTACGTCTTAAGTGACATATCGATGTTCGAAGGTGGTGGGTGGAAAAGCGTTAGAACTTTCCTGGTTACCTCGTATTTTGACTGTTTTGAACACTAAATGTGGTTTCTACTAATTAGTTTTCCTTTATAAATAGGTCAATAGTTCTAGAATGAGAATGATTAGACTGTTCATCTAGTTGTTAATAATATTAAATATATGAATAATGGATGTTATAGTAATTCAAAATATCTTATCTGTCCCAGTTGTACATCTTTGTATCTAGGAGTACTAACCTACGTCAATGAGACTTGGCAAATACATACCTATAGGCTATACATGAATATAAGCTTCGACCAACTAGAAATTTTCCGAGTACTTTCCATGTAGATGCCTGACCCAGGGGTTACAACAGGGCCGCCCAATCCTTTTCATATATACCCTTTTCAGGAAATTATTGGGGATTTTTTCCAAATTATG
Source organism: Thermobia domestica (assembly GCF_964235325.1). Lineage (NCBI taxonomy): Eukaryota > Metazoa > Arthropoda > Insecta > Zygentoma > Lepismatidae > Thermobia > Thermobia domestica. The sequence goes on along the minus strand of NC_137454.1, from coordinate 170,700,269 downwards.
GATTTATTGTGATACAAAGCTAGGATAAAAAGTAATGACAATACTATTATTATTTGCACCTGTTTTTATAACCTGTCATATTCCTTCAATCTAATCACCTTCCATCTATATCACCTTCTGCCACACATGTGGAAGTCGTCGTACAGCACGTCAATCTTTGTCGATGTCCCGCAAGAACTAACATATGAAGAGAACGGGTGATGGATTCTTTTGTGTCACAGTATTTCTACCGAAGTGATTCGTTCATTTTGGCTAAAAGGTCGCCACGAAGTTTCTAAAAACATTGTTGTGCACTGCGCCCATGTGTCACTTCAGTCTTAAACCACACACGTTTAATGGCGCTTCCAATTTTCAGATTTTTCAAGAATGGTACGATATGGATAGAGTACCTTGTTATATCTTCATACCTATCAATATTTGAACGAAGCTTGGCTCATACATACACTAGGACTTCTACCGTTTTGGGGGGTATATTTTACAGATAGACCTACCTCATCCTGGAATCCTAATAGTGGCGCCACGCAGTTCTTATATGCTACACAAACACCGTGTGTGGGGGTTTCCTCGGGGTTCTCCTACTTTCTTCATTCCACCATTTCATTCATTGCTCATCAGCACCTTCTCCTTTAGCCTAGCCGGCATAACCGTGGGACGTAAAACTTAAAGATTTCATTTCATTTTTCTTCTATGTTACATTTTGGAACATAATATGCATATTAGTTCTCAGTTGATCAGAAGTGAAATTATTGATACACGCAGGTTTATCTCTCAACACGTGTCTTATTTTAAATGTTTACAGAAGGAAACACAAAGAAACCTTTTCTATGTCTCCTGTAGGAAGAATTCCTACTTTAAAATCCAAACTATGTCTTTTTTCATGTGCTTACTGTACAACTAAAGCCGAGTTCGATCCTCGCTAGGAGTACTTGGCACGGATACAAACCAAACCAGACTTGTTGTTCGAATCCATTTTTAACTGTAAACCTCGTTTTATATAGCCTCGACGAAGAAGGGGGTTAAACATCATGCAAACAATAAACATGCAAACCAATAGGAAAACGTGTTAAGAAGGTCAAGAAAACTGAAGATTTAACATCCACATCGTTATGAACTAACTCGCTACTCTTCGTGGGGGAAAGAGAAGTGAAGAACCTGTGCAAGTACATTTTTCGATCTAGAGACAGATCATTCATCTCATTGACAACTGTCTCGTTGAGGTCTTCTACACAAGACTTTTATGGTCACATCTTCGAATATAATTAACATCAGTGTACAGTAGGCACGTGCCTACGGCGCCAGCGCTGAAGGGACGCCCAAGAAAAATATATTTAAAAAATATAAATTATCGAGAAGTTTCGGTGGCAATAAGGCACCGATGTCATTTGCTGAGGCACCCACCTGTGTACACTGTGCAGTTTTGTTGGAAACAAGGCACCGATTTCATTTGCTGAACCGCTCACCTGTGTATACACATCTTATTCGCTTTCTTTCTGTTTCCTAGCAGATTAAAATACTAAACAGAGGGCGCTGTCGACTTTGATATTTTAAAAGGATTATAGATGGAGCACTGCACTGCAATGTTCGTTTCAAATACACTCGCATAACAAATAACGAGACAGTATTATCTAGTTCTATGTTTACTTTGTTCTTATGCGCACGAAATGTCGATAATTAAATCAGAATGAGTGATTTAAGAAAGAAATGATCAGGTGCAGAAAGACGCAAGTTAAACAGACAGAAGGAGAAACACGAAAGAGAGGAGCTGAAGAAAATTTCTAAACTCGAAAATTTTTTTGTTGGCAGGAAAAGTGATAAGACAACAAACACGTCAGCACATGATACAGTTGTGGATAGTATCCAGCAAGAATTCAACGTGAACACCAATTACAGTCGCACGGATGAGGTTAATCCTTGCAGTTCTGCAGTAATTCCAATGACTTTGAAAAATCCCGAAAGTTCGACTGAGAAGGCCAGTATAAGAAATGACAGTTTGGACTCACAGGAAAAGTTACAAACGAGATAGAGATCACTGATTTTGAGAGTAGGCATACCGAATCGGTTATCGAATACATTGGTATTATCGACGCATGGGTAGGCATGGGTATTATCGATACCCATGCTGCAGCTCACTCTACTACCCTATTCCAAACAGACAGTTTTCATCTGAAGGTTTTTGCGATTGGCAAAATGTTGCACACCGTGTTGTTGAGCATGAAGATTCTTCTAGTTACTGGGCAACAATGTCAGTGTTCTTGTTCTATGCCGACGTGAGAAATAGGATAGACAAACAACTCGTTCTGCAAGCGAAAACTGAAGCAAAGTCCTGGAAAAGTGTTTTAAGAGAAGTGGTTGCAGTTGTGAAACTTCTGACATCCAGAGGTTTGCCATTTCGTGGACATGAGGAGACATTCGGATCATCGCATGATGGAAATTACATGGGGTTTGAGAAGTCATAGCAGAATTCAACTCTTTTTTTGGCCGATCACATAGCGCGGTTTTGGTAATGCTGGGAGAGGAATTCCTTCCTATTTGAGCTCTATTATATGCGATGAATTCATCCAACTTTTTGGAGACAAATTAACTGAAGAAATTGTGAGAGAGTTGAAAAAAGCCAAGTATTGATCCATCATTGTTGATTTCACATCTGATATTGCACATATACCTAGGTAGATAAGTTCACTTTCGTGATTCGCTATGTTCTTTCAAATGGCGAAACAGCAGGAAGGTTTATTAGGCTTATTGAGCACCCAAGACACAAATCTCAGAAGTTAATACAAGTCGTGCTAACAGAAATTTTAAATCTTGGACTTGGTATAAAATACTATAGGGGACAAAGCTACGATAATGCTAACAACATATCAGGAGCTTACGCTTTCTTACAGGTAAGAATTATATATGTTAGTCCTTTGGCAGAATACAAAACCTGTATAAACAATTCATTGAAACTAGAGTGCGTCCATCGAAATTCACTTTTTCTTCTCTATCGATTGACAAATTTTATTTTATTCTTGAATGTTTTCATATCTTTTCTCCTCAGAATGCAGTATACCCTAATTAAATATTATTTCGGGTTATAATGGGAAAACCTATGTGAAACGTACTGTTATCTCTCTATTAAGTTTGAAATATTTTTAAAAACATAAAACTTCGCAGGTAAAAACGCCACAGAAAGAACTTTTTTTGAGTCCTTATATCTCTACCCGTTACCCTCTTAGAACGCTCATTTCAACCTAAATGTTACGATAAAAATCCCATCTCAATCCAAGCGCTAATTATGTTCAGGCAATTAATTTTAAACGGTTCAATCGTTTTCTCGCTTTCCCCATTCTGAGAACAAAGTAGGAAAATAAAAAACTAAACTGAATCGGCTTTAGAAAGCTCCTGCATGTACCCTAATTTGCTTATATTCATGGTTTAAAAGTCCTTATCTTTCGAATGAATCAGGAATTGTAATGATATCATACACATAAGTCACGGCCATAAATTCGGGAAAAATTCCCAAACTAATCGAGAGTTTTCCCAAAAGGCTTCTTTTTGGATTCAGGCACCTATCGAAGGTTCCAAGGTCAGGCAGGCACATTCACAAAATGTATGAAGTCGTCCAAACATCCATGTCTTCTAGTCAATGTATTTGTCAAGTTTGATTGAAATACGACTAGTATGAAGATAAAAGTAATTTTCATGAATATATAAAAAATAATTTGAAAATAACAACATAGAACGAATCTTATTCACGTCCTATAATTGTCTTATATTCATTATGTCTACATCATTGTCTTTAGAATGGGGCAATCTTTGGAATAATACTACATAATGTGTCACAGATCCATAAATTGAAAAGAAATTGCAAAAAGGTTCCCCGGATTCCCAGGATCAGGCATCTGCAAAAAACTTACCTCAAAGTATACTACATACTTTAGGTTATATATTTGATAAATTTCGTTCAAATGTGTACAAAGATAAAATCTATTTTTAATCCTCATTTTGAAGGAAAAAAAAGGACTGATATCATCAATTTTAAAAAGTCGTGTCACTAAGCTATTACCTGACCAGTGAAAGAGTGCGGGCGGCCGGTTTTGGAACTAAAATGCAAACAACAGTGTTTCTAACCGGATTACTTGTAATTAATCTATCACAGTTATTTTTGTCCTGTTCGTAATAAACCACTTCACGCATACGTTCAAGTTAAGACAAACAGTTTCAAACACGGGAGTCCCTGGCGGGGGACGCGTTCCCCCCAACATTTTGAAGTACAAAATATTCTATATTTTATTCTAATTTAATTTATATATTAACGAGAGAATAACATATAAATACTATTATATTTATTTGGAATATAATATTCAGGTTGTGAAACGATTATAACACAGTTCTTGATACACCTAAGGGAGTCTGTGAAGATAAGCAGAAAGGTAAGAAATAGAATCGAATATTATACACAGGTTCAGCTAGGTAGTGCCATTTTAATCACTTTCGTTGATCCGCCCCAAATTTTACATGGTAGAAACGCCAGTGATTCCAAAAGTTATAGAAGTTATTTCCAGAACACTTTAAGGGAGTGCAAAAAAAAAGTGCATACACTCTCTATATTAATTTGGTAATAACTTGCGAATAAACGTCAGTGTTGTACAAAGAAACACTTCGAACTCCGTAGGCTCGATTACGATAATAATTCTAAAAGAAATATGCATTGTAATCAGAATTTACATGCCAATGCCGAAAGGCAAATTATCCAATCCCATAGCCCTTTAAAAAATGAAGGAAAAATTTCTTCTTCACCTCCTTTTTCTCCCAAAGGGTTCACATTCATCGAAAAAATGAAATGAAATTTCTTTAGTTTAACGTCCCATTATTATGCTCTTTATGCTAGAGAAGACAGATGATTAATGAAAGTGAAAGGTTGTAAAATTAATTTTTGAGTTCACTCGGATTTCAACCTAGAACCAAGTACAACAAAGGCACATGCGCTAGCCAATAGACCAACGGAGAGGACTTCCACAGTTCTCAAGTGGAAAGATATCGGAATTCTTCTTTGGCTAAAACTCGAGAAAATAATTTGCCAACCGATAAACATACATTTAAAACAAATACAAGCAACGCGAGCCTTAACTTTATTTAAACTTACAGTTACAATGTATTGCGCAAGTCTCTAAGCTATCAACCCTAATTAATCTTTTAGTCATTGGCATTGCTATTCCTCTGTTTTACAGGTTGCTCCTGTCTTATAAGGAAATCAAATAAAACGTAATTTTTATACAATCTGCCTAATACATGGTAGAAACTCAATTGCGTGCTATGTTGTTCTTAAATTGTTAATTTCCATGCATATGTCATTACCCACAATACATCTGCATTACTGCAGGAATAACCATTCCTGCATTCAATAACAACTATATAATTTATAGCGTTCTTATTAAGCGAAACAGATTAGGCTACTTATAACATGTAAACTGAAACTTTTAGAAATCGTTGGATACACTGCAGAGTGACGCTCTCCTCTCCCCTGACCCACCGCGCTTACCTAGAAACTGATGTAAACACAACAGCAGCGACCTCCTCGAAAAACCGCACTAATATCCTGGTCAGGTTATACAAGGCTTAAACAGTATCCTCAAATCTTGCAACGCTAATTTAACTCATTTTTCGATATGCTACAATGATGAAATGTTACACAGTGACAAAGTCGGGTGACAATACATTACATTGTTACATTTTCTATATTTCTAGATAGTATGTCTTAATAGTTAGATCGATATCAGCTTTTTCATAGGCAACCAGCTTTACTGTGTTTTACTCCCTAGTAAAGCGGAATTAACTTGTACTTACACGAGGTTAACATTCGAAATTCGAACAAAATTTCCATTTTCACGATTTTTCATACCACATTTGAAAAATATAAAAATATACATTTTTAAAACAAATATGTTTTTCCTTTTAAAAAATAACAAACAATATAAATCAAATCTACTATAAAGTAAAAAATAAAATAAAATAAAAATATGGTTAAATGCATGCTTTCTTTAAAAAATAAACAAAATTAAACAAATCGTACTATATAGTAGAAAATAAAATAGCTTGAAAGTTATTTTAGAAGTAGAAAATCACTTGTTAACTTGAGACCCACTCTAGTCGGCCAGACCGTCCTCAAATCGTCAATAATAATAATAATAATAATAATAATAATAATAATAATAATAATAATAATAATAATAATAATAATAATAATAATAATAATAATAATAATAATAATAAACGGAAGTGCGTCGGGACCGTAATACAGCAAATTATGGATGCGTTAAAATATTAAATAATACTTTTGATAAAGTGGATAGTGTCAAATATCTAGGATCAATATTAACAGACGAAAATCATATTCACGAAGAAATTAAATGTCGACTAAAAGCAAGGAATTCATGTTACTATTCGGATCAAAATCTCTTGTCGTCGCGAATTCTGTCGAGGAATTTGAAGCTTTTGGAGTTGAGAGCTTTTGTGAACGCGGCATTGAACCTCGGGGTTCCATAGGCCATAGAGTTAGTTAGTTAATAATAATAATAATAATAATAATAATAATAATAATAATAATAATAATAATAATAATAATAATAATAATAATAATAATAATAATAATAATAATAATAATAATAAATGGAAGTGCGTCGGGACCGTAATACAGCAAATTATGGATGCGTTAAAATATTAAATAATACTTTTGATAAAGTGGATAGTGTCAAATATCTAGGATCAATATTAACAGACGAAAATCATATTCACGAAGAAATTAAATGTCGACTAAAAGCAGGGAATTCATGTTACTATTCGGTTCAAAATCTCTTGTCGCGAATTCTGTCGAGGAATTTGAAGCTTTTGGAGTGGAGAGCTTTTGTGAACGCGGCATTGAACCTCCGGGTTCCATAGGCCATAGAGTTAGTTAGTTAGTTAATAATAATAATAATAATAATAATAATAATAATAATAATAATAATAATAATAATAATAATAATAATAAAGAGTAATAGTTTACTAATTTATTTCAATTTTCTCGAAAATATACATGATAATTTATTCTTAAGCATATTTTATCTTGTTCAGCTCGGTGTGATGTATCGACTGATATATATTCTATACAGAATTTGGGCAATATTTTAGTTGAACAGAAATTAAATTTTAAGAGTTAATGAGAAATTTAGGCTATATCTTATTCACCGTACTATGTAGTATCTAGGTATCATAACAGAGAGCTTAATTAAGTTATTTAGCATCAACAGTTTTACTTCAATAAGTGGCATGATTTTCATACAGCATCAATTTTTATATTTGTCAATTAATTGAGTTTCTCCATTTTTTCGAAAACTACACATGAGGTTTTACAATTCAAGCATATCATATTGTTCAGCATAATGAGATCTATAGATTGGTACATGCTCCATTTTTGGATGATTTTTTCTTAAACTCAAATAATACTGTAGAATTTTGTGTTTGTACGATATTTACTTTTACGCTTTATAACATTCGTAATATTTGTAATTACGAATGTAGTTTAATTCTGGCAGTAGCTTGTACCCTGATTGCTCGCTCTTCACGCTCCCAACGCTGTGCACCCCATAGGTTAGGAACCAGGCTCTGCTTTAATGATTAAAATTATTTTTTCATGCAGGATAATTAAGTTAATAGCCATCTGAATGTTGATCTTATTCATAATTAACACAAAACTTCTTAAATTACATAGTACACGACCGCATTCACATGCAAATTTGATTATATTCCACTTATTATGTTTATTTTCTTTAAATACTCATAACACATGGAAGAAATTTCAAGTAAAAGCAGTATTTCTGAGAACATTGCCAGATGTCTGATATCACTTGTAAATAACAAAATTAGTTTGCAATCTTGCCGTCTGTGCACAAAAATATTATACACTACTTAGTCAGCATTATTGGCGAATAATAGAAATTAGTAATATAATGTATTGAATTTCTAGATTTTCTTTTATTCCTTTGATTTGATTTATAAAGAACAGACTTATCTCAAAATAAACAAATCAGAAGGAATAACAAGTTCTAGATTTTCTAAATTTTTCTTTGTGCGTTCCTTTGATTTGAGTTTTTAAGAACACACTTGCCTAAATATAAACAGATCACAAGGAGGATGATCTTAACGTATTATCCCGATGTTCACTTGTCCATGGGCCCACGAGTAGAATGAAATGTATTACGTGTAAAATTTAGTCATAGAGGCTCATTATTGGTATCCCTAGAGGCCTATAATACTCTTAAGACATCACTGATTGTTTTATATCTAAGAAGAGTAATATCTAGAGGTTTTTTTCCTTATCTCCTTGATTTTATTTACTAACAACAAACTTATCTAAATTTAAAGAGATTAGAAGAGAAAATAAGTTCTAGATATTTTACTTATTCGTTTAATTTGATTCTTTACGAACACACTTATCTAAACAGGTTGAAGGAAGAATAAGTTCAAATTTCCTATAATTTTCTTTACTTGTTCCTTTGATTAAATATTTTTAAAGAATAAACTTATCTAAATACGTATGAACATATCAGAACGGAGAGTTTTTACTTATTCATTTAATTTGATTTTTTTAGGACAGACTTATATCTTAATAAAACTAAACATATCAGCAGGAAGACAAAGTTCTAGATTTTTTACTTATTCATTTGATTTAGTTTTTTTAAACCGTCAAACTTATCAAAATATACCGAAATAAGTCGGAAGAGAGAATAAATTCTAGACTTTCTAGACTGTTTTTACTTAAACATTTACTTTGAGTTTTTTTTAGCTCTTTTTCTCGTGCTGTTCCTTGATTGAAACATAAAGTAAAAAGATTGTTAGATAAAAACGACGGGGACAAAAAAACACACTAAAGAATCGAATAGGGAGTAACATTTTGTGAAACAATATGAGATGAGTGAGAAACGATCCCCGGATAGGGCAAAGAATAAGTTATATGCACTACCAGAAAGAGAATAGTAGTGGCAAAGAAACCCAAAACTTGGTACCCACTGTGGGTTTTTCAGTTTTCACTTTCTTTTTCTTTTTTTCTTTTTTTTTTTTTTTTGAATGAAAGAAGTTGAAAGAATAGAAAGAGTAACTGAAAAGAAAAAAAAGAAAAAATAGTAGAAAGATAAATGTATGTATCTTTATTTGTCTGTGAGTGTGTGATAGTATGTAGGGGAAAGTCAGGCGTATTCATGTGTATGTGTGCGTCTTTATACTGTAGATATACGAGTATGTGAGTTAGAGATAGGTTGTGTGTGTGTGTGTGCGAAAAGAGAGAAAAAGAGACCTCTTTTCTGAAGACAGGAGTCGACGTTATTTGTTATATTACGTGTAGCAATATGGTTTCCCCGTCATTCGGAGGCTGGAACTAATTTGAAGTTGGCGGAAGGATACATTTGTCATACGGTCCCTTGTGGGCCATGATCGGGTCGGATGAAGTTATGAGAACTAGAGTGCAGTAGATCACGGGCAACTCGAAATGAGGGAGGGATATGAGAGAGAAAGAGAGAGAGATTGCAAGAGTGAGAGGGGAGGCACCCCAAGATGAGAAAGCCCTGCCGAGTGAACGGAGAGATCGAGGGGGGAGTTCAGATCCCTTACCCCCTCTCTCCCTTTCTTGAAAGAGGAATGGTCAGATCCGAGTCGAGGATAGAATCCCTTGAGGTCCGACCCGGCAAAAATCATCTCCACAACCATTCTCGAGTAAAAATCATCTTGTTCTCCTTTCTCAACTCTTGGACTGTGGAGGGGACTAGAATGAGTTCTTCAGATAGGGATACCCACTTGAATAAATTCTTACTTTATTATTATTATTATTATTATTATTATTATTATTATTATTATTATTATTATTATTATTATTATTATTATTATTATTATTACTATTATTATTATTATTATTATTATTATTAGATTCAAGTTCATTACGTGTATACAGTTGTATTATTAAAACATGCTATCAATTTCATCACTGATAAATTACAGCAATGTTAATGACAGGAAAAGTGGTTGTTTTAACATATATATTATTAACAAACTCATAATATTATATTATTAACAACAATATTATTAATATTACGCTTATATATCACTGTAATTTAATAACAAGGACTAACAGTACTTTTAGCAGTATTTCGTTGTAATTTAACAGAAATCTATTACAGTGTAGTTGGGTTTTCCAGCATTGCGATTTGCATAATCGATTTTCTTTTTTTTTTTTTAATACCGAAAAATATTGATATACCGAAAAACAGAAATTCGAAACAACAACGAGAATACAAAATCATCGAATACTGAACTAAGTCAGGAACGGGAAGTGAAAATCGGAACAAAAAACAGAAGAAAATAAAAATGATTTTTTCTAGTTGCACAATAGACTAGGAATTGTGAATGTTGCATATCTTTTAAGTGGAAGTATGAATTTTGAAAGAACAATCTTTCTAAACAAAAATCTCTAAAATATTTTATATGGCTTAAATAAATTTGTATATAATCAGTTTTCTTAGTTCATTTTTCAAGTAAAAAGAAAATCCGAAAAATTTTATACGGGAAGAATGTATGTTATGAAAAGCTTATAGAATAGGTGTATGGTGTTACATCAACATATAAGAAATGATATGAAGGCAGTAATGGTGATAGGGACTCTAAAATTAAGTGATGTAGGTAGCTGGCGAATGAAGGCTTGAGAAATGACTACACATTATATAAAACAAACACAAATTATCTTTAGTTAAATGGACTAATATGCAGTAGGGTCTCGAAATCTCTATCGCCTACAACGTACGCAGGATATTTTAAAAAATAAAAGAAACTTTTCAATTATATTTTCCAATTTTAAATAGTGTAGTAATTATACGAATAGATTATTATATTTTAAGGCTGATTCTCACGAACTGAAAGCTGAAGGTACAATGGTAGGAAAACATTCTTGAAGTTTTTTAATGTTAATGTTAAATACTAAAACAAAGTTATGTAATAAGAAATCTAGTAAATGCATTTATTATAGTATTTTCCTTCTCGTATCTTCTAGTATACCAGTTTGTTGCCCTTACCGCTGGTCAAGTGTCCGATAGAGAAGCACTGAAATTGGAACACATTACGGTGATTCCACCGTAAACAGTAGGTCTACTCCCCATGTAGTGTCAGTGCTGAAAAAGGACAGTAAACTTCAATAAAAAAAAAACAAAACAAATATACCGGTTTATTGTTGGTAATTTTTAAAAGACATCCACACCTCTGCAAAGCTTTGTGCTCCTACCGAGGGACGAACCCAGAACTTTTTACATGACAAGCATGGACCTCAAAGCCACGAAGAGTCACTACAGCCTTTCAACTATCACTCTAGTCAAGTAGCAATTGCATTCGTCACAGTATAGATCTATATATGCTTTTCTCTTCGTTCATATATCTTATGTGAAACCAGACAAATCATAGTTTAAAAGTCAGTCAAACATTTGATTACGTCTTCTTGAAGATCTTATGGTTTTCTCTTTCAAATTATTTCTTTTCACCTCATGTAATTCAACTGGTTGAGTTGCCACGATGACAAATTATGCAAATTCATACCATATTCTTTATCAGTTGTCTTTTTCTCGAAGAGACTTATTTAAAAGGACAAGTGAATAATGACAAATCTATTGTAAATCTTCAAATGTAATCAATTTATTTCTTATTTACGTGTCTATGTAGGCTAGCAACATTCGTTTAAATATGGTCCACTTAAAATTTGCCGACTATTTGTAAATTTTACTGATTCATTTTAACGAACAGAAGAAAACTATACTATACATATATTACTATTCTATGCACGGCCCATTTAAGAGCAATAACGCTCGATGGGCTGAAACCTGATGGGACCCAATTTATAATTAGCAATGTAGAAAATACAAAGATAATTCAAAGTCCAATAACACTTAACTTTACTCTATTTTATAGTTGCATTTAAAAATAGAAATAGAGGCATGTAATTCCTCTGCCTTCTCCCCCTCCTCCTACTACTACTACTGTTACTATAATAATAATAATAATAATAATAATAATAATAATAATAATAATAATAATAATAATAATAATAATAATAATAAGAATAAGAATAAGAATAAGAATATTAAACATCAGAAAGAGAACTTATTATATAGTGACTAAATGGCATAAATGGTAAATCTATAGCTAAGGTGGAATCCGTCAAGGATCTTGGTGTACCATGTAATATTTGACTTCTAACTCACATTCAGCCTTCATGTGTCTGATATTATTAAACATGAAAACGTAGTGATTGGCAATTTACTCAGAAACTGATCGAGATTCAAGAACTATGACATATGTAAGCCTACACAAAACTCTTATCAGACCTAAACTTGAATTTGCAAATGCGATTTGGATAACTGCTCTGCATTTTGAAAAAAAAAAAAAAAAAGTTCCGATGATCTTGGTTTAAGACGTAGCACCGATTACGCATATAACATCAATTTTGCCCTATCACGTCACGTTTTTCTAGAAATGAGGAGGTACGTTTATATCAATAGTACAAACTACATTATAATATAGAATCCATGATATATATATATATATATATATATATATATATATATATATATATATATATATATATATATTCCATGTACACTCATGTCCAAAATTATTGTCGTATATCTATAACTGTTCTCTTGTAAGAATATAATTTGATAAGGATTTTGCAGGGTATTTTTAATACTGATACTATGTATATAATCAGGGAATGTAAATTTCATAGGAAAAAGTTATAAATACAAAAATTAGAATGAGTAAAACAAAATATTGCTAAATGGACAAGAAAGTTTTATTTTCGTTTTATTGTTCTTATTTACTGCTTTTTTGACATGAAATTTGTCACATACATGTCTTTGCCGATTATACACACACTAACATTATAAGAAATACCAGGCGAATTCGTTATCAAATTACATTCCTACAACAACATATTTATAGACATGCGACAATAATTTTGAATATGAGTGTACATACAGTAGTTTCAAAACGACAAAAATAACTAAATATACACAAATGCAAACAAATATCATAGTTTCCTCAAATATGTACGATTAATCATACAAAAGCCTACTACGTATGAAACAATTTCTCTTTCTTTTTTTTTTTTTTTTTTTTTACCATTTCTCAAGGTAACGCCTGTATTCTCCATTTTCAGCAATCGGTAATAGTCGCCCATCATATTGATGATCCAACCATCTTGATACCTCTTTTCAATATCCTTTAAGTTCTGGTGAAAATGTTTACCGTGTAATTTCCTATACACACCAAAATTGTATGGGAAATTTTCTAAATGTGCATGCAAAAAGTGTAGTTTGACACTCATATTACACCCAAGATTTCTAAGATCTTGCAGCAACTCTTCTACAATATGTTCGTCATCAGGACTTCTTGTGTTACCCAGGAAGTTCTTCACAACATTCCTGAAGCTTTGCCATGCTTTCTTCTCCATTTGGGTCATGATATTCTCAAAAAGTGAGTTGCTGGGAAGTTTTCTTAACTGTGGTCCAGTATTTATACTAGCTGTGAGTTTTTCAATGCTCATAGTACTAAATACTTTACATATGCATTTAAAACACTTACTGTCCTTATTTAGAGCACGAACTGTCATGATGCCTAACTTTATATCCAGGGTAGGGAGTAAAATTTTTGAACGCTCCACGAGTGGTTCATGTTCAACATTCCTCACACCAGGTGACAAGAGATTTTCGGGATGGCTATTTCCTCCTAGCTCAATGTTCACTTTTTGCACGACTGTCTCATTTGCAAAGATATCAAGGAAGTTTCTTATAGCTTAATTGAAATTCCAGCAGGAGGTCTATAACTTAAAGATCGCCACACAGAAGCCATTGGTGTTCTTTGTAGTTCACACAATCTAGCAAACATTTAATATTTTCATATGTCCCCTTCATATGAATAGAATGTGCAATAGGAATAGATATTGTCCTTGTAAAGTAAGATATCTTTCAAACTTGATTTCCATGAGTCGATAAAGTCTCCAATCAGAAGCATTGTAAGTCACACAAAACTATTCTATAAGCCATGGTTTGTCACGGCAGTAAACCATTGATCCATGTTTAGCAAAGAAAGATGTCCTGGGACAAAACTTGTGAATAGTTTTATCATTCCTTATCTTATCTGATTGTAAAGATGTCACGACATCGTAGGACTCACCCATAGTAAAATTAATGTAAATTTTCTAGCAATTACTAGAATATATTCATGTTTCCTAGTGGTTTTCCTATATAGACATAAATAGTTTTTCCACTAAACCTTGATTTTTGAATATGTCGAATTCTCAAAAAAAAAAATCTGACGTGATAGAAAAGAAACTGATTACATATTTGAAATCAGTGCAAAAATTAAGTTCAGAAAATGTTATTCGTTTAAAAACAGAATGCATGCAGAGAAGTGTAATAGAAGAAATAAGGACAAAATTGAAAGGATACACAAAAACTTCTTAAACAAAATTTTAATTTAAGAGTTAGTGGCATGTGAATTTCGAGGGCATAAATTTGTAAAATCTACTGAATTAATATGTCACTTCATTTCACAATAGGATTGCATAAGTAATTTAAGTATATTGGGATCTTACTTCTTACATGAATAATAAAGGAGAAACACAAAGTGTGCTGTTTACCAGGTTGTACTGTACTTCAAAGGAAGACATGATGAAATGAAATGCTGTGTGAAGGCAGTTTACATAATGATCATAGAAGTATTGCAAAGCTGTGCCACATGCAAAACACATGTTTTTATGCCATATGGAATGTTATTCTACTATCCTAGTTTATGCGTATACCTATCGTCGCTGATGCCCGTGCTCCCTACGGACACATCTCCGAGCTGCTGCGCGTGCCCAGTGTTGCGCTCCTGCTTTAACTCGATTAGATAGCATTTTTTGTAGTGGGTACTTACACAAGTTGATTGATACTTTTAAGTTGGTCCGTGTTTATACTCAGCCCTTCTAAAGTAAATCTGCTCCCAGTAATATAACTCCTCAAATAAGATACACATTTTTAAGACAATAAGAATGTATTTTGTGTTAAGAAAGCTAATAATTAATGAACGTACGTATGTTCCCTAAAATAGGATAGTACCAAAATGATGATGGCTAACAACAAAACTTTCGAATTAAATTTTAGTCACTAGATTAAAATTTAGGGATTTCTAAGCTAGCTCTAGAATGACTAGATTAGTACTAAGGTAAGTACAAATAATTAAGACAAACTTGAAAACTGCAAACAGCAGCACATTTTAAATAGCTGCTATTGTTCCACTTTTCAAAATTGTATGTAACTTCAAAGAATAAATAAGAAGAAAACTTTATATCAGTATTTGCATTTCAGTTCTGTAAGTTATTTTTAATATTTACAAGAAACAGATTTTATTTCGTTCTTGCTTGAAATTTTATAGTAAACGAGAAAGAAAAAAGTTCAAAAAATAACAAATAAATAAAAGGAATGCCATGTAATGAAGCGTTATTAATAAATTATAAAAAGCGAAGTGATAGGATAAAAATACATTTTACATTAACTCGTAGCGCCATCTGGTACTAAATGAAAACAAACCGACACAGGAGAAAAACAAAAGAAGTGAGAAAATGAATAATAAAACACAAAAATATGAAGACCTAAAGTTGGTAAGACGCGGGAAATGAGCTGAATCGTGTAAAAGAGATACGACGAGGCAAGGAGGATAGGGAAATAAAATGTTTATATCAGCATTTTACAAGCTGGAGTAGCTTTGATCACAAAAATCTTCTAGTACTATTATGTACTATTGTATTCATAGCCACTCAAAAAGCAAGACCAACCCATTTCCAACGCATTGCTGAGAAAAAAAGCAGCACTCTACAGCACAACAGAACTAAGAGAATGAAGAGAGGGGGTTGGAAGGTAATAAGATATCTCGAGCGGATGTTGAATAAGTCAAAAGCTTCCCTCATTTTCTCCAGACATTCGTTGCCATTGCCTACTAGATTCCCGGTGCTTGTTTATGTGAATGTATTGTGAATGTCCCTTTCTCTTTCCTTCTGCTCAACTTGTTGAATTGGTCGCGGTATGCTCATCTATTGTTTATGGTTTACTATGTTTAACGCAAGAGTGCAGCACTGAACGGAAATGGAAGTTGCACCAAATGGAAAACAACTGCATTTTATACTGAGTGCTTTTAAATTGTTTTTCTTTTCTTTTCTTTTCTTTTCTTTTTCTTTTTTTTTTTTTCATTTTCAGTACTGCTACTGCAATTGCAGATAGTAAAATATGAATGTAAGTAATCATTTGTAGCAAATGAATTGTCAGTTTTAAGAAGGGAATCAATCGTCAGTTTGAAGCAGTGTTGGGCAAAATCAATTGAAATCAATTGCAATTAATCAGTCAATTGAAAGTAATTGCTCTGAAAATTAATTGCAATTGATTTCAATTGCAATTAATTTCAATTTGTAATTGACAATTAATTTCAATTGCAATTGAATTCAATCATAAAATTTGCAATTAAATTTTCGTCAATTGTTAATTGTTAATTGGTCACCAACAATTGAAACTTTTAATTGTTAATTGTCAATCGCAAAGGGTGCCATTGAAACATTTAATTGTTAATTGCAATTGACGATTGAAACTTGTAATTGTTAATTGTAATTGTTAATTGCAATTGAAATCAGCAATTAAAACTGAAGATAAGAAGATGTGTGTATATTGTGTTGTCCACTTGTTACTGTTTTAAATATTTCAAATAAGGTACTTATAAGAAATGCTGGATAACTACCATCCCTTCGCCCCCCTGGGAAGAAAGCCGTTAAACTAACTATTTTTTAAATATATTATGTTTATGGTTCTATCCCCCTCGAAAGAACTCTATATGCCCGTCATGCATACAATAGGAATGGGCACGAGCAAGTTCGAGCGAGTTTTCTTTAAAGCTCGACTCGACTCGAAACAGACATCTTTGAGCTCGACTCGAGAACTCGGCTCGAAAAATTTCCCCCAACTCGACTCGAATTCGGATCGAGTTTCCAGTTGAGTCGAGCCAAAACTAGCCAATCCGAGCTAAATCCCTTGTGTAGTTCCAAGTACTACTCTTCAAGTATCCTACATAGACAATATAATTATCAATGATACTACTACTATTACTAGAAATAATTATTATTATAACACCGTGTACCTGTATAAACATGGAATATAGGCGGCTTGTATCTCAATACTAAAAATTAGTTGACTGTCGATCTCGGTCGTCAAGAAATCTTCAGGAGGCAAGGACATCGGTCACGAGGTTCTACGTTTGAGTTCAGGAGGAGCAAGTATTCGGGCTCGAGCCAAAAATTGTTAAAAGTTATAGGACTCCAGCCAAACATGTTCAAAACTGCTCGAACCGGGTTTAGGGTTGTCAACGACTCAAGCGGCTTGCTCACAGCTCATTCACTCATCGAGCCGAACCGAGAAGTGAGAAGAATCAACAGCTCATCCAACCGAGCCAGCTCGAGCCGATGGTTCACACGAGCCGAATCGAACCGAGCTGATTGCTTACCCCAACCGAGCCGGTTCGAGCCATCGGCTCAGATAAGTTGACTCCAACCCAGCCTTTGAACTCGTTTCAACGGAACTGGTTCGAGCTATTGGCTCCAATCGAGCCGAGTCGATGACTCGTCCCTACCGAGCCAGCTCAAGCCATCGGCTCAATTGAACCCAGTCGATGGGTTATACCAACCCAGCCAGCTCAAGCTGTACGCTCAGTTGAACCGACCCGAGTCGGTTGACATCACTAACCCGCTTGGACTTCTACTTTGGCTAAAAAATTGGACCGTGCAGTTCTCAGCCTTGATGGTAAGAACCACAGTATATACTTATATTGGTGCTCACTGCGTCATTAACTTGTTCCCCCATCAACGAATTTCGAGGTACTTTGTTTTGCATCTTTATTGCGTGTTTTGGGTCGCTTTATGCGCTTATTCCCACATTTTGTGCCTCACAGCAAGTGGGTCAAAATGGACCTACTAATATGGTGGAACAAGTTATTGCTGTTCCGCAACACACGAATTTCGACGTCGTTTTCTTAACATCGTGTTGTGCCATTTTGTGCGTCTACTTCCACGTTTTGTGCGTCAAGGGAAGTGGGTTAAAATGAGTCCCCAAGGTAGGACGAAAATGAATCACTGTTCCGTCACCAACGAATTTCGAGGTCGCTTCTTTCGCATCGTTTAGTGCCAGTTTCTTGCCGTTTTGAGAGCGTACTTTCACGTTTTGTGCGTCACCGGAAGTGGGTCAAAATGGGCTTCAAAGATGGGACGAAAATGACCAATAGTTCCGCCACTATCGAATTTCGAGGTCGTTAATTTCACATCGCGTACCCTTTTGTGCGCCTATTTCGACGTTTTATGTGTCACTGGAAGACGGTCAAAATGGGCCTCAAAAGAGGGACGAAAATGACCCACAGCTCCGCCACTACCGAATTTCGAGGTCCTTCCTTTCGTATCGACTAGTGAATTTTATTGCCGTTTCGTGCCCCTATTTCCACGTTTTGTGCGTCACCGGAAGTGGGTCAAAATGGGCTTCCAAGATCGAACGAAAATGACCAAGAGTTCCGCCACTATTAAATTTCGAGGTCGTTAATTTCACATCGCGTACCCTTTTGTGCGCCTATTTCGACGTTTTATGTGTCACTGGAAGACGGTCAAAATGGGCCTCAAAGGAGGGACGAAAATGACCCACAGCTCCGCCACTACCGAATTTCGTGGTCCTTCCTTTCGCATCGACTAGTGAATGTTTCGTGCCGTTTCGTGCCCCTATTTCCAGGTTTCGCGCTTCACCAGAAGTGTGTCAAAATGAGCCTCCAAAGTGTGACGAAAATGACCCACTCTTCCGCCACTATTAAATTTCTAGGTTGTTTCTTTCGCATCGTTAGTGCCTACTTTTTAAAAAGTTTTCTGTGCCTACTTCCTCGTCTTGTGCATCACCGGAAGTGAGTTAAACGGACCTTCAAAGTGGGGGGTTAAATGACACACTGCTCCGGCACTACCGAATTTCGAGGTCCTTCCTTTCGCATTGACTAGTGCCTGTTTTGTTCCGTTTTGTGCCCCTATTTCCACGTTTTGTTCGTCACCACAAGTGTGTCAAGATGAGCCTCCAAGGTGTGACGTAAATGACGTCTGTGAAGTTGTCCCGCCCACCTAACGAATTTTTCTTTTTTTATCTACATCGTTAGTTTATCGTTAGTTTACGTTAGTTTTGCTAAAATTTTCGTTAGTTTTGCAAAAATAACGATTTTATTCGAGAAATAAATGGGCAGGCCAACTTCACGGTTCCCCGCCCACAAACGAATTTCAAAAGTTTTTCATATCACATCGTTAGTTTACGTTAGTTTTGCTAAAATTATCGTTAGTTTCGCAAAAATAACGATTTTATTCAAGAAATAAAGTTTCCCGCCAACTGTGAATTAGCCCGCCCATATTGAATTCTCATAAAATTCCAACTCATATCGTTAGCTTATCGTTAGTTTACGCTAGTTTTGCTAAAACTATCGTTAGTTTCGCAAAAATAACGATTTTATTCAAGAAATAAAGTTTCCCGCCAACTGTAAATTAGCCCGCTCATATTGAATTCTCATAAAATTCCAACTCACATCGTTAGTCTATCGTTAGTTTACGTTAGTTTTACTAAAACTATCGTTAGTTTTGCAAAAATAACGATTTTATTCGAGAAATAAATGGGCAGGCCAACTTCACGGTTCCCCGCCCACAAACGAATTTCAAAAGTTTTTCATATCACATCGTTAGTTTACGTTAGTTTTGCTAAAATTATCGTTAGTTTCGCAAAAATAACGAATTTATTCGAGAAATAAAGTTTCCCGCCAACTGTGAATTAGCCCGCCCATACTGAATTCTCATAAAATTCCAACTCATATCGTTAGTTTATCGTTACTTTACGTTAGTTTTGCTAAAATTATCGTTAGTTTCGCAAAAATAACGAATTTATTCGAGAAATAAAGTTTCCCGCCAACTGTGAATTAGCCCGCACATACTGAATTCTCATAAAATTCCAACTCATATCGTTAGTTTACGTTAGTTTTGCTATAACTATCGTTAGTTTTGCAAAAATAACGATTTTATTTAAGAAATAAAGTTTCCAGCCAACTGTGAATTAGCCCGCCCATACTGAATTCTCATAAACTTCCAACTCACATCGTTAGTTTATCATTAGTTTACGTTAGTTTTGCTAAAATTATCGTTAGTTTCGCAAAAATAACGAATTTATTCGAGAAATAAAGTTTTTCGCCAACTGTGAATTATCCCGCCCATACTGAATTCTCATAAAATTCCAACTCATATCGTTAGTTTACGTTAGTTTTACTAAAACTATTCTTAATTTTTACAAAAATAACGATTTTATTTAAGAAATAAAGTTTCCCGCCAACTGTGAATTAGCCCGTCCATACTGAATTCTCATAAACTTCCAACTCACATCGTTAATTTATCGTTAGTTTACGTTAGTTTTGCTAAAATTATCGTTAGTTTCGCAAAAATAACGATTTTATTCGAGAAATAAAGTTTCCCGACAACTGTGAATTAGCCCGCCTATATTAAATTCCCTTAAAATTCTGACTCATATCGTTAGTTTATCGTTAGTTTACGTTAGTTTTGCAAAAACTATCGTTAGTTTCGTAAAAATAACGATTTTATTCAAGAAATAAAGTTTCCCGCCAACTGTGAATTAGCCCGCGCATACTGAATTCTCATAAACTTCCAACTCATATCGTTATTTTATCGTTAGTTTACGTTAGTTTTGCTAAAATTATCGTTAGTTTCGCAAAAATAACGATTTTATTCAAGAAATAAAGTTTCCCGCCAACTGTGAATTAGCCAATCCATATTGAATGCCTTAAACTTACAACTCATATCTTAGTTTAACGTTAGTTTACGTTAGTTTTACTAAAAGTAACTTTCGTTTTGGAAAAAATAACGATTTTATTCGACAAATAAAAGTTCCCGCCAAATGTAAACTCTAACAGCACATTTACATAACAGGCATACGTAAGAAGTATATAAGGCACATACTGGACACATTCTCATGTACCTGAGGGAACATGATAGGCGTATGCCTGCTATGTAGTTGTATTTACATTTGGCGGGAACTTTTATTTCTCAAATAAAATCGTTATTTTTGCAAAACAAACGTTAATTTTAGCAAAGCTAACGTAAACTAACGATAAATTAACGATATGAGTTGGAAGTTTAAGAGAATTCAATATGGATTGGCTAATTCACAGTTGGCGAGAAACTTTATTTCTTGAATAAAATCATTATTTTTGCGAAACTAACGATAGTTTTAACAAAACTAACGTAAACTAACGATAAACTAACGATAAGCTAACGATGTGATAGAAAAAGTTATGAAATTCATTTGCGGGTGGGGAACCGTGAAATTTGTCTGCCCATTTATTTCTCGAATAAAATTGTTATTTTTGCGTAATTTACTATAGTTTTAGTAAAACTAACGTAAACTAACGATGAACTAACGATATGAGTTGGAATTTTATGAGAATTCAGTATGGGCGGGCTAATTCACAGTGGCGGGAAACTTTATTTCTTAAATTAAATCGTTATTTTTGCAAAACAAACGTTAATTTTAGCAAAGCTAACGTAAACTAACGATAAACTAACGATATGAGTTGGAAGTTTATGAGAATTCAGTATGGGCGGGCTAATTCACAGTTGGCGGGAAACTTTATTTCTTGAATAAAATCGTTGTTTTTGCGAAACTAACGATAGTTTTCGCAAAACTAACGTAAACTAACGATAAGCTAACGATGTGATAGAAAAAAGTTATGAAATTCATTTGCGGGTGGGGAACCGTGAAATTTGCCTGCCCATTTATTTCTCGAATAAAATTGTTATTTTTGCGTAATTTACTATAGTTTTAGTAAAACTAACGTAAACTAACGATGAACTAACGATATGAGTTGGAATTTTATGAGAAATCAGTATGGACGGGCTAATTCACTGTTGGCGTGAAATTTTATTTCTTAAATAAAATCGTTATTTTTGCAAAACAAACGTTAATTTTAGCAAAGCTAACGTAAACTAACGATAAACTAACGATATGAGTTGAAAATTTATGAGAATTCAGTATGGGCGGGCTAATTCACAGTTGGCGGGAAACTTTATTTCTTGAATAAAATCGTTGTTTTTGCGAAACTAACGATAGTTTTAGCAAAACTAACGTAAACTAACGATAAGCTAACGATGTGATAGAAAAAAGTTATGAAATTCATTTGCGGGTGTTGAACCGTGAAATTTGCCTGCCCATTTATTTCTCGAATAAAATTGTTATTTTTGCGTAATTTACTATAGTTTTAGTAAAACTAACGTAAACTAACGATGAACTAACGATATGAGTTGGAATTTTATGAGAAATCAGTATGGGCGGGCTAATTCACTGTTGGCGGGAAACTTTATTTCTCGAATAAATTCGTTATTTTTGCGAAACTAACGATAATTTTAGCAAAACTAACGTAAACTAACGATAAACTAACGATGTGAGTTGGAAGTTTATGAGAATTCAGTATGGGCGGGCTAATTCACAGTTGGCGGGAAACTTTATTTCTTAAATAAAATCGTTATTTTTGCGAAACTAACGATAGTTTTAGCAAAACTAACGTAAACTAACGATAAACTAACAATATGATTTGGAATTTTATGAGAATTCAGTATGGGCGGGCTAATTCACAGTTGGTGGGAAACTTTGTTTCTCGAATAAATTCGTTATTTTTGCGAAACTAACGATAATTTTAGCAAAACTAACGTAAACTAACGATAAACTAACGATGTGATATGAAAAACTTTTGAAATTCGTTTGTGGGCGGGGAACCGTGAAGTTGGCCTGCCCATTTATTTCTCGAATAAAATCGTTATTTTTGCAAAACTAACGATAGTTTTAGTAAAACTAACGTAAACTAACGATAGACTAACGATGTGAGTTGGAATTTTATGAGAATTCAATATGGGCGGGCTAATTTACAGTTGGCGGGAAACTTTATTTCTCGAATAAAATCGTTATTTTTGCGAAACTAACGATAGTTTAACAAAACTAACGTAAACTAACGATAAACTAACGATATGAGTTGGAATTTTATGAGAATTCAATATGGGCGGGCTAATTCACAGTTGGCGGGAAACTTTATTTCTTGAATAAAATCGTTATTTTTGCGAAACTAACGATAATTTTAGCAAAACTAACGTAAGCTAACGATAAACTAACGATGTGATATGAAAAACTTTTGAAATTCGTTTGTGGGCGGGGAACCGTGAAGTTGGCCTGCCCATTTATTTCTCGAATAAAATCGTTATTTTTGCAAAACTAACGATAATTTTAGCAAAACTAACGTAAACTAACGATAAACTAACGATGTAGATAAAAAAATGAAAAATTCCTTAGGTGGGCGGGACAACTTCACAGACGTACGGAAATGACCCACCTTTCCGACACTATCGAATTTCTACATCGTTACTTTCCTATCGTTTAATGCCTTTTTCTTTTAAGTTTTCTGTACCTGTTTCTCGTCTTGTTCATCACCCAAGGTGAGTTAAACGGGCCTTGAAAGCAGTGGTGCCCACCTCCCTCATGTCCATGACGCACCCCCCTCAATTGTCTATCCGTAGGTGTTCTTCCATGAAAAATTTTTTTTCGATTGATTTTTACACCCCCTCAAACATATTTATATAGATTTTTACCCCCCAAATATGTCAATGACGCAGTTTGCGTCATAGTTCCCCCTTGTGGGCCAGAGTTGGCGTGGGTCAATGAAAACTTGACCCACGACCCACTGACCCACCACCCACCGTGACCCACGACCCACTAACCCACCACCTACCATAACCCACTCTGACCCACGACCCACCATGACCCACCACCCACCGTGACCCACTCTGACCCACCACCCACCATGACCCACTGTGACCCACCATGACCAACCACCTACGGTGACCCACTCTAACCCACCACCCACCGTGACCCACTCTGACCCACCACCCACCATGACCCACTCTGACCCACCATGACCAACCACCTACGGTGACCCACTCTGACCCACCACCCACCGTGACCCACCACCCACGGTGATCCACTCTGACCCATCACCCACCATGAACTACTCTCATCTACTTTGACCTACTCTGACTCACCAAAATCCATCGTCACCAACTCTGAACACGATCCACGGCCTCTTCTGAACTGACTAAAGAGTTTACACTTGTAATAAAGCAAGAGTGCGAAATTATTACTAATCGGAGTTTGAATTTCTAGTCAATCGCTCAAGCACAACTCTGTTACAATAACGGTGGAACTGACCTTTAAGGTATAAAATGGTAAAGTGTTTGTCAGTGAGGAAATTGAAGCAGTTCGAGGTGGGGGGAAATAAGTGTGTGCCTAAAATATACTTGTACTAAGAGAGTATTCTTGCAAGTGTTAATTTCTGAACGCATTCCCCAAGAAACTTCTATTCGCAGGAAAATATCCCTGTACTATATGGAAAAGGTTATGGTTTCTCAGTTCACAGTATTTTTCTCACAAAAAACTTGAAAAATCAGTTTTTCATAGTGTATAAAGGTGGTCTGGTACCCTATGTGAGAGCATTTCCATAAAGCATGCTCATAATTGTAATTTGTGTAATCACTAAAACACCACGTTAAATATAAGTTACAAATATGCATAATTGCAATTATTATGAATATTTATTCAAAGTAGTTTACCTAAAGCAAACAAGAGACTTACTAAAAATTAGGTACAAAGTTGAATAACATAAGTAATTAGCCATTAGTAATACAAGTATACATTTTCCGTAACTCGTAATTTTCCACCTTAAAACAAATCTGAAATCGGATTTATTTCCTGTTGGTAACTTTTTCGTGGTAAATCATCCGCAGCGGAATGATGTCCATCCTTCAGCCAAGAAATAACTAGCTCGTCTATTTCGAGCTTGTCTAGCGGTGGGTCATTAACATTGATGAGCAACAAGTTAGACAATGTTTGAGCACTTAGTCTATTTCTAATATGTCATCTGTAAATTCATAAGGAGAAATCCCCGTTTGCACTCTGTCGTGGAAATTGATAATACTTCTACCCGATTTCTGCAACTTCTCATCGACAATCTACTTGTTAGACTCAAGTCTGATAACGATTTTTCTTGGCCAGGTTTGAAATACTCAGCAAGAAGTATCATCTCTCCATCACCATACAACATTTTTCCATATCGACCATGTCAGTTGGCAATGTCGACCCATGTAGAACAGAAACTTCATCTACCACACCTTTGATAGGGAATCTTGTGAATAAATTATCAATTAAAGCCTGATAAACTGATGATTTCTTATTTGTTTATAAATTTAATTTTTGTAGTTACACATGAAGGTTTGATACCATTACCAAGTTTCCTCCCCTGTCTAGAAAGCGAAAGGGAAGGAGGTTCCTGGAAAGTGTTCACAGGTGAATGGGAATTTCCCTCCTTCCCCTTCAATTACCACACTGCTGTTTGCCATGTGCCAAATTACGATGAATTTCAATTAAATTATCATAATATAATTATTTCCTTGTTGAATTATCAATACTTTTCAGTGGAAAAAAGGATGAAATTTCAAAGTTCCAAATCAAAGTAAGTAGACCAACATAAAGGAAAAACAGTGTAAAATTTTCCATACAATTATGCGTGCAATCCAAACTTAAAAGTTCCGTGTAATTAAGCTTACAGTACAAATTTTATGCCTATTTTTCTCACAACTTTATGGGTTGATTGCCCTGTGCTGTAAGCGCTCCATATAATAAACATAAGCTTCAGCAATTATTATAACAGAAAGCAATGGATATATGAAGCCAAGCAC
The DNA here is from genome assembly GCF_964235325.1 of Thermobia domestica. NCBI lineage: Eukaryota > Metazoa > Arthropoda > Insecta > Zygentoma > Lepismatidae > Thermobia > Thermobia domestica. The sequence continues at coordinate 170,674,354 of NC_137454.1, read as the reverse complement.
TGTATTTTTTGTTTCTGATTTTTTTTCTTAAATAACATCGATCGTTTTCGATCATTTTTACTAAAGGTGGGCACGAGTCGAGTTCGAGCCGTGTGAAAGGTTGTTTTCTCGAGTCGAGTTTCGAGCTGAGTTACTGTTTTTGAGATCGAGTTTCGAGTCGAGTCAAGTTTGGTACATGGCTCGCTCGTTTAGCTCGTTTTAGCTCGATTTGAAATCATGGCCTGATTAAACTGTAAAGCGAAAGCCATGAGAAATGTAAGCCGTACTGTGGAATACTTTTAGTGTTGCTCACGAGAGGGGACACTGCTTGCATCTCATCTCGTCTCGATAACGAGAGCACAATAGATTTTTTTTTCTTTAAATAAAAGGACAGCCTCAAATGTCGTGAGCACCAATATATGTATATACTGTAGTTTTTACCATCAAGAATGAGACCTGCACCGTCGTATTTCTGAACCTAAGCAGAAGCCCAACCCGGGTAGTGATGTCAACGGGCTCGGCTCGGTTCAACTGAGCAAACAGCTCGAGCCGGCTCGGTTGGAATGAGCCATCGGCTCGGTTCAATTGAGCCGATGGCCTCAGCCGACTCGTTCGGAATGGGTTCGGCCCTGGTGAGCCATCGGTTTTTGCCGTCTCGGTTAGGTGAGGTGTTTACCATTAAAATTTACCATATTTTCCAATATTTTATCATATATTCCTCGAATAACCCCTCCAACCATAATTATCAACATTAAATCTCCTTGTCTTTATATATGTGACTGTGTATAGCTGTGTTGAAATGGCTCCCATTATGAATGATTAATAAAAGGGATAATTCAAAATTGATCACTTTTCTGAATATCTTATCATAGGCTATGTGGAGAAATTACTAATTTTTCAGTATTAACATATTGGTTTATTAGTCTGTTTTTCTGTTAGTATCAATCATTATAAAGAATTCTAGTGACAAAAGAAATCATACTTAACTTTAAATTATCTTCATAATACTCTTTAATATAGACAGAATATTCCTATATTGTCTTTAGCTTTATAATTTTCCTATGGTATTTTTAAATTCCTCATATTTAGAATTTCTTGCGAGAAGAATAATCGTCATCTAGTTTCTACGTATTATTATTATTGTTATTATTATTATTATTATTATTATTATTATTATTATTATTATTATTATTATTATTAACAATATTATAAAAAGCCTATTCCGGATAACAATGTTGCTATTTGTATAATATGGGCAGCTCGTGGAAACATAATTGTATGCCACATTTTCTGACTTTCGAGTAAGTATGAAAAGAAAGTTCATCATTCCTATGCAATTCGATACAATGACACATACCAAACAAGTTTCCCTTGTGGTTTAATACCAATCCGGTCCACGTAATAACTTAATTTTACCAGAAGTGACAATTAACATGATGTTCGCTAAATCCTCTCGTATCATGGTAAAAACGAAATGAAATCTTTAAGTTTTATGTCCAACGGTTTTGCCGGTTAGGCTAAAGTAGACGGTGATGATGAGATATGAGTGAAATGGTGGAATGAAGAAAGTGTGAGGAAACGGGAGAATCAAGACAAAACCCACGAGCACGGTGTTTGTCCACCACAAAGTTCACACGGCGCGAGCTGTGATCGAACTAGGGACCCCAAGCACCGGAGGTGAACGCTCTACTACTGAGCTACCGCCCCCCCCCCCACACACACACATCATGGTAAATAAAGTGATGACTTCGCTTCTTCATATTTTGTATGGCCGGAAATTCTCTTTTATCTTCTTCATTGGAGGCAAACGTTCTTACAGATTTAGTGCGTTTGCACACGGCAACGATAATATCAAAGGAACCACCGATAATGTCGGCGGTGAAATCGACTTCAATGTATTCAAATTGTAGCTTGCACACGCCACCGATATTATCGGCCGATCCTCCGACACGCAGATGCTGTCGGCCAAGCCCCCGATACTGTCGGCGGTACCGCCGACACCGATTTTGTCGGGGGCAATGTTTTCTTATGATTGGATGCACACGCCACCGATAATGTCGGCCGGTCAGCGGGTTAGATGAAGAGAGTGAGTGACAAGGCGCTGTGTATTTTTGTTTCGTTTCTTGTCTTTGGAATTTTGTTCTTTCCATTTTTTCTATTACAATTGTATATTATTATTATTATTATTATTATTATTATTATTATTATTATTATTATTATTATTATTATTATTATTATTTCCTATAAACAACTTCGGAACAGCTTATTATTTTTTTACAGTCTCTATTTTGGAGTAGCTAATTCCCTTTATTAAATAAATATAAAATGTGGGAAGTCTGAAGAGTACTGGTTTCCCTCTAAATAGCTATTACCAAATAGAATATAGGAAATTTAGATAACCAATTTCTTGATTATTTTCCACTCCTTTTTTATTTTTGTTCTTTCTCTTTCTCTCTCACACACATTCTTTGATGGTATGTTTTTTAATCTATTAATGCTTTTAAATTTTAAAACATTCTGGAAATTAATTTAAGCGTAATTTTCAAAATTCGATACACTGTGAACATAAGCATATGGAAAAAATCCAGATTATTATTACTTTCTTTTATTTTCATCAGAATTGTGTGCAGATCGCTTTTCCCGGTTCCACTCAATAAGCAATGATTGAATAGAATATTTGTTGACAAGTCAAAGTAGAATTATTATTATTTTGAAACGAAACCAGCGCAATCAAACACTCTTTCCAAAGCTCCAAGGACAAGTTACTCATTTGGTATTTTCTCAACAATAGGGATGTGACTTCATGCTTCACTTGTTGCAGATTTTTTTCTCTCATTTCCAAAAACTATCCCAAATCCCCCTTTTTAAAAATAATTTGTGGAATGGCAATTGAAAACAAAGACCAAAGCCATGTATCCAAGTTTTCCCTCTCCCCTTTGTACCGGGATCGACCCCCTGATAGAGTTGTGCAGTTTAGCTACAGTGACTGAATGGAAAGATTGTGTATTATTGCATTCGTATCTTTCTAGTTTTGCTTAGATTTTTAGGGATGACAGGAATTTTTCCATTCGATATTTTTACCCTTATTGAACTTGTGGAATGTAGACCTTGCATATGGGATAAGATAACAGACTCTTTCAAGGACAGAATTGAAAAACAAAAAGCATGGCGAAAAGTTTATGCAAGCCTTGCCCAGGATTTTGAGTTCATGGACAAAAAGAAACGAGAAACGACAGGTATGTATGCAACAGCGCAAATCTGTCTTCAACATTGAAAGGGGGGGAAGAGGCGGGTAAGATCGTTCCCATGTAGCCGAGAAACAATGCTGTGGAGGATCAAGAGAGCAGAGTTGTCTTCAACATTGGGAGGCGGACAGATTTGAGGCTTATTCTGAGTGGACGTTTAATTTCATCTCACTTTCCTTTCTGGCGATCGGACACAATCAAATTTCTCTCCCAAAAGACACATTTCAAATCGGATTTTTGGGGGAGGACAATCTCCCCAGTTCCAATATTGGAGGGGACATGTCCCCTTCATCCCCCCGGGATTTGCGCCAGTGTATGTATGGAGCAATGTAAAACAGAATTACTAATTCGAATCTTATCATTTAATCTACTATGACATTAATGTTAATTGCATGGAAAACAAAATAATATACATACAATATGTAACAGTGTTCCAACAAAAATTAAAACTAATATAGTTTGCAATGTACAGCAGCATCAATTCTCATCGAAACGAAAATATGTTTACAGCGTCTATTTAAAACGGCACATCTAAACATGTTTAGGCATAGGGCTACTTTTTCTAAGTTTTGTACCGTCCTTCACACCTCTTCAAAACAATTTTTGTAGTCCTTGTTTTAAAAAATAATTTTCCCAATTTTTTTTTTTATTTGTTTTCATATATGGAGAAGATTTTTTGTGTGTCGCTTACTTCGCTCATCACCGGCAACGATATTGTCGGGGCTTCCACCGATATTGTCGGCGACGTGTGCAAAGTACGCCGACACCGACACCGATATTATCGGGGCTTCCACCGATAATGTCGGCGGTGAAATCGACTTCAATGTATTCAAATCGTAGCTTGCACACGCCACCGATATTATCGGCCGTTCCTCCGACACGCAGATGCTGTCGGCCAAGCCCCCGATACTGTCGGCGGTACCGCCGACACCGATTTTGTCGGGGGCAATGTTTTCTTATGATTGGATGCACACGCCACCGATAATGTCGGCCGGCCAGCGGGTTAGATGAAGAGAGTGACAAGGCGCTGTGTATTTTTGTTTTTTTCTTTTCTTTGGAATTTTGTTGTTTTTCCATTTTTTCTATTACAATTGTATATTATTATTATTATCTTGTCCTATAAACAACTTTGGAACAGCTTATTATTTTTTTACAGTCTCTGTTTTGGAGTAGCTAATTCCCTTTATTAAATAAATATAAAATGTGGGAAGTCTGAAGAGTACTGATTTCCCTCTAAATAGTTATCAAATAGAATATAGGAAATTTACATAACCAATTTCCGTTGATTATTTTCTACTCCCTTTTTTTTCTTTCTCTCTCTCTCTCTTTGATTGTATCTTTTTAAATCTACTAATGCATTTAAGTTTTATTATATTCTGGAAATTAATTCAAGCGTAATTTTCAAAGTTTGATACTCTGTGAACATAAGCATATGGAAAAATCCTGATTATTATTACTTTCTTTTATTTACATCAGAATTGTGTGCACACAATTTTCCCGGTCTCACTCGATAAGCAATGATTGAATAGAATATTTATTGACAAGTAGAATTATTATTATTATTATTTTGAAACGAACCTAGGATAATCAAACGTTCTTTTCAAAGCTCCCGAGGACAAGTGACTCATTTGGCATTCTCTTGATTGTGATCTCAAAAACAGGGATGTGACTCCACGCTTCACTTGTCGCACATCTTTTCTCTAACTTCCAACGCTACCCCCATTTTTTAAAAGAATTTGTAGAATGGCGAATGGAAACACAGACCAGAGCTATGTATGCAAGTTTTCCCTCTCCCCTTTGTACCGGGATCGACCACCTGATAGAGTTCTCCAGTTTAGCTATAGTGAGTGGGCGAAAAGGTTGTGTGTTCTTGTGTTCTTATCTTTCTAGTTTTGCTTACAATTTTAGAGATGGCAAAAATTTTTCCGTATGATATTTTAACCCTTATCGAACTTGTGGAATGCAGACCTTGCATATGGGATAAGACAACAGACTCTTTTAAGGACAAAATTGAAAAGCAAAAATTATATTCCTACATCAACATATTTATAGACATGCGACAATAATTTTGGACATGAGTGTACCTTTATCGCAACATTGTAGGTAACTCAATTCGTTTAAATTTATAGCCAATGTAATTTTGTATTTTGTAATTTTGTAATTTTTTACCAATGTGACTCATATATTCACGAATGTATTAATAGTCTTGATGACTACCGTATGCATATTTTGACAAACTCTCCTCTGAACCGTCATTATTACGCTTCTTCACATTTTCACACATTGTAACACCACTTTATAACTTATACATGCCTTATGCGGGTTTGTTTAATAAGCAAGTTAAATGCTCTTTGTGATCCTAATGAAAAAAAAAAGTATTGGAAATATATTTACAAGCATATTTGTGAACCGCGGCGCAGTCTTACAAATATTGAAAATCACTGTTCCAAGTTCTTTAATGTTCTTTGAAACGCAAGTTCATTTATTTTGATTCACTCATGGTCCAACTGAACCGATGTCACTCGTATAGGACTTCTGAACCATTTCCCGTATGCACAACCAGGCCGGTAGCCAGCCCAAAAATGTAGGGGGAAAGAGGCAGAAGTTAGGGATGGCCCGATCCAACCATATTATAGTTCATCACCATATTATAGGTCATTTGCAACCCTACCGTGAAAATTTTAGGAGGGGGCAGCAAAAATTTAGGGGGGCCGCCCCCCTAGACCCCCTTGGATACGGGCGGATGGGCCTGTGCACAACCTATAAAATTTTCAAAATCAGCCTCAACACTTTTATTTTCACTTCAAACATCAGTAAACAAGGTTCTTCCAAGGACACCTTCAAATTATTAACGTGTTCTGGGGGAGCCGGCACCGTTCTGAAGTTAAAATTCTATTCATTGTTGAAGATGATCTCTCGACTGAAGCGGTACCGATTGGAACAAGCACACGTTTTGTTGCCAGAGCTGACAAATTAGGAAATATAATGGATTTATATTCTTCACAGGAAAGTTTCATTAGAAATCCCTTGAAGAAACTTATTCTTTCAATCGTTTGAAAGTTCTATATTCAAATAGGACTTCGCACAAAACATGAAATAATTGTGAAAAATCGCCTATTGAGGCTCGGATCAAGGCAGAAGTTTGGAGGGTGTTACTCGAAGTTTAGGGGTGACACCCCCTATCGGGGGGGTCTGGCGGAATCCCTGACTGGATAAAACACTTGTTTGTATAATTGTTCGTCAGAGTTAAAGCCCGTCGACGGGAAAAAACGTTCTTTTCCATTGAAAGTGATATTCTAGAAATTATTGCCGTAACGTATACCCACTCTTGAATATTTTAAAATCTTTTTAATAATAATAATAATAATAATAATAATAATAATAATAATAATAATAATAATAATAATAATAATAATAATAATAATAATAATAATAATAGACTTACCTTATTGCAACTGCCAACATTTCTATGGGTGGAATACAGGGTCTCATTTCTGTATGCTGGCGTTGAATATGGTTTCCAATTCTTTCTATTAAAAAATCAAAAGTTTGTGTGGACATGCGATAGTAATTAAAAAATTTTGCATCGTCTTCGCGTAATTTCTCATATAGTGTATAAAAAGCACCTTCTACATAACGCACAGTCAATAATGGATGAACCCAAAGCTTTCGCGATCTACATTTCCTGTTTCTACGTCGTAAGTACAACAAGGCAAGAAGATATCTCTTGTTGATAGCTGGACTCATCTTCTCTCTTTCACGTCCTGTCCAATACTAGTCTCAGCGCCGACATTATCGGCCACGTGTGCAAACTATCGCCGACACCGATATTGTCGGGGCTTCCACCGATATTGTCGGCGACGTGTGCAAAGTACGCCGACACCGACACCGATATTATCGGGGCTTCCACCGATATTATCGTTGCCGTGTGCAAACGTCCTTAGACTGGACTGCAACTGAACACGTGTGGTTTATTGTTCTACAGCCCTGCAACTCTGCAAGTAAACAAGTTACCACCAAACGGAATCTGTAATCAGAGGTCCCTCTCTACAGAGGTTCAGACTTCTCTTTACTGAATAGTTTTAAGCTCTTTCCTTTTTTATAGGAGGCAATAAAAATAGGAGAAGAACAATATTACTTTTCTGCGGCAGTGTGTCATTTATTTGAGCAAAGCTATGGTATTCAAAATTTGCAGACACTCCTCAAATAACAGGAAGAATCGCACAGCTATTTACAAAGGCAATCGGAAAAACAAGTTCATTTCTCTGCTTTCACGAAAATATTTACATGTGTGACACTTTGCGTGCTGAAATTAATAATAATAATAATAATAATAATAATAATAATAATAATAATAATAATAATAATAATAATAATAATAATAATAATAATAAGAAGAAGAAGAAGAAGAAGAAGAAGAAGAAGTGTCATTGATAATAATTGTATTGTGTATGTATAATACTTGAAGAGAGTACTTGAACTACACACACGATTAGGCTCGATTTGGCTCAACTCGAAACTCGAACCAAATTCGAGTCGAGTTTGGAGTTGAGTTGGAGGAAATTTTTCGAGCCGAGTTCTCGAGTCGAGTTCAAACATGTCTGTTTCCAGTCGAGTCGAGTTTCAAAGAAAACTCGCTCGAACTGGCTCGTGCCCATCCCTAATTTTTACAAACCAACTCACTACCAATTTTCCATATATAGAAAAGTGCCCCTCCCGCACATAAAGGAGAATTTTAAAAATGCTAGGACACATTCTGTTTATTTTCAATAAAGAGTTAATACACTGAATTTCAGCTCCGTAAGTTTAACGGGTTGCGAGATACTCATTTTTTTTTCCGCAAAAATTTGTTTCCTCACTACCTCCTTAGCATATTATGCATTATAATACAAGAAATATAACATCCCAATTTGGATTAAGGCAGAACTATATACCAAAAGCAATTTCATTTGACTTGGCAATTTGACCGTGATGATCAGGCACACATAGTTACATGCATTTTTTTTTATATATTACAGTGATTCAAAAATGTATTTTTTTCCAGTAGTTAGCTCTAAAAACTCACAGGTCTCGAAAGCCAAGTTGTAGTATAAGTCCTATTGCTATTATTACAATTAAAAATATCAATATCCAAAAATGCCTGAAGTTCTTTTTTCACTTGGTTAGATATACTCACCTCAGGTAGGTAGACAGAAACAAGTGGAAAAGGAAGGGAAATGAAGGTCTTGAAAGTAAAACAGAGACAAATTTACCAGTCTTCAGAAGATACTGTCTACAATGCATTGAGCAGAGAGGGTCGGTAGACCATACTGAGTCGGTGGGTCGCAGTGGGTCATGGTGGGTGGTGGGTCATAGTAGGTCATGGTGGGTGGTGGGTCACAGTGGGTCATGGTGGGTGGTGGCTCGCAGTGGGTCACGGTGGGTGGTGGGTCACAGTGGGTCATGGTGGGTGGTGGGTCACAGTGGGTCATGGTGGGTGGTGGGTCGCAGTGGGTCACGGTGGGTGGTGGGTCACAGTGGGTCATGGTGGGTGGTGGGTCACAGTGGGTCATGGTGGGTGGTGGGTCGCAGTGGGTCACGGTGGGTGGTGGGTCACAGTGGGTCACATGCTGTTGACCCACGACCCAATGACCCACTCAGAAAACTTGACCCACTGACCCACCGACCCACTCCAACTCTGTTGTGGGCACCTCTGTTGAAAGTGAAAGTTAAATGGCTCACTGTTCCGCCTCTATCGAATTTCGGGGTCGGTTCTTTCGCATCGTTTAGTGCCTGTTTTTGTACGTTTTGTGCGGCACCGGAAGTGGGTCAAAATGGACCTACGAATATAACGAAACAAGTTAATGCTGTTCCGCTACCAACGAATTTGGAGGTCGTTTCCTTCACATCGTTTAGTGTGTATTTTGTACCGTTCTGTTCGCCTACTTCCACGTTTTGAGCATCATCAGAAATGAGTCAAAATGGTCCATCAAGGTGTAAGGAAAAAGAGCCTTTGTTCCGCAACTATCGAATTTGGAAGTCGTTTCTTTCGCATCGTATAGTGCCTTTTTGTACCGTTTTGTGCTTCTATTTCCACTTTATTACGACAACGAAAATGGGTCAAAATGGCCTACAAGTATAGCGGAATAACATAATGCTTTTCCGTCACCGTCGAATGTCGAGGTCGTTTCCTTCACATTTTTTATGCATTGATTTGTGTCGCTTTGTGCATCAGTGGAAGTGGATCAAAATGGGCCTTGAAAGTGGGATGAATATGTCTTTTTCTGCCATATTTGTAGATAATCTTTGACCCACTTTCGTTGGCGCACAAAACGTGAAAATATGCTCAGAAACGGTACAAAACATGCACTAAACAATGCGAAAAAAGCGACCTCGAAATTCGATACTGGTGGGAGAGTGGGTCATTTTTCTTCCCACATTGAATGCCCATTTTGACCCACTACCATTGATTCACAAAACGTGAAAATAGGCTTACAAACCGGTAGAAAACACGCACAAGACGATGTGAAGGAAACGACCTCGAAATCGTTCCTGACGGAACAGCATTAACTTGTTCCGCCATATTTGTAGGATAACATTGAACCATTTCCGGTGACGCACAAAACGTGGAAATAAGCTCACAAAACGACACAAAAATGGAAATTTAGCTTAATTACATGGAAATTTTAAGTTTGTACGGTACGCTTAATTATATGGAAAATTTTATACATTTTTTCGTTTACGTTGGTCTATTTTACGTTGATTTGGGACTTTCAAATTTTATTCTTTTTCCACTGAAAAGTATCTATAATTCAACAAGGAAATAATTATCAATGATAATTATAATAATTATCTATATAATTGAATTCATTGTAATTTGGTCCATGACAAATACTTTACCATTTCGTACTAGCTGTTATGCCCGTTCTTCGCACATATCAGATAAAATATCAATGTAAACAAACTGAACAAGGGAGATCAATTAAGAAACATTTCTAAAATTGGATATATTTTGTGTGAATATATATCCAACAACGTACATATGTTTTCATTGGGAAGGCCGATGGGGGCTGAATTTGAACGTAAACACTATCGGGGGTGTCACTATACATCTGAGCAACCCCGATAAATATGGATTCGACACAAATATTGTTCATTTTCTACTACTTTTACATGTCCCGGTGAACGCCCCCTCAGACCCCCTTGGTTCGAATTGTGAAAAAAATCTCCTCTGACCCCCAGCCGATACCGCGAAAACTATGAATGTGACACTAACATCTGCCTTTTTCTACTACTTTCTACATATCCCGGCAAAAGCCCCTATGATCCTCTGGATCCAATTTTAAAAAAACAACGCCTCTGGCCCGCAGCCGATGGGGGCTGTATTTGGAAGACAACGCCTGTGGAAGTAACACCATTCATCTCAGCCATAGCGAAAACTATGGATTTGGCACTAATATCGGTCATTTTCCATTATTTTTACATATCTCTTAACTGCCCCCCTCTGGTGACCCAAGGCCCGCATACAACGGTGGATGAATTTGAAAGTCATCGCTAATGGTAGTGTCACCATTGATCTCAGCAACCGCGAAAACTGGATTTGACACTAATATCGGTCATTTTGGATTACTTTTACGTTTCAGTACTCCCCCCCCCCCACGGCCCGCAGCCGAATAGGGTGAATTTGGAAGTTATGCGATCGGAGTTTTACCATTGATCTCAGCGACCACGAAAACTATGAAATCGAAATGAAATGAAATGAAATGAAATGAAATGAAATGAAATGAAATGAAATTTTGAGTTTTACGTCCCACAGTTATGCCGGTTAGACTAAAGGAGACGGTGATGATGAGTAATGAATGAGATGGTGGAATGAAGAAAGTGGGAGGAAACGGGAGAACCCTGAGAAAACCCACGCACACGGTGTTTGTCCACCACAAAGTTCACTTGGCTGGGGCTGGGATTGAACCCGGGACCCCAAGCGCCAGAGGTGAACGCTCTACCACTGAGCCACCGCGGCCCTCAATTATGAAATCGACACTGATATCGGTAATTTTTTACTACTTTTACATGTCCCGGTAAACGCCCCCCTGAGACCCCTGGTTCGAATTTTGTCAAAAACGCTTCGCCTTGGTGTGGGAACTGGACCAAGGTATCTTTGACTAAAATTTGGTAACTCTCGGTCAACTTGTCTGGTCCCCAGGCCGGTCCCGGTAAACGTCCTCCTGAGACCCCCTAGTTCGAAATTTAAAAAAAAAACTCTTCGTCTTGATCTGAAGCCCAGACCAAGGTTCCCGTGACCAAATTTTGAAAAGTTTCGGTCCACTCGTCTGGCCCAGAGGCCGACAAAGATAGACAGACAGACACACACAAACTTTTTATTTTATTTATATTAGAAAGGTCAGATCCGCCGTTATTGTAATAGAGCGGTGCTTGAGCGATTGATCGTAGATATTCAAACTCCGATGAGTGATAATTTCATAGGCTTGTTTTATTACAAGTTTAAACTCTTTAGTCAGTAGAAAAGAGGGCGTGAATCATGGGTCAGAGTTGATGACAATGGGTTTTCGTGGGTCTGTGGGTCACAGTGGGTGAGAGTGCTTCTTGGTGGGTGGTGGGCAGTGTTGGGCAAATTTCAATTGAATTAACAATTAACAATTAATCTGTAAATTTAATTGTTAATTGCAACTAACAATTGTAGTAAGTAATGGTTAATTGTTAATTGCAGTTGGCCATTAACAGCCCTTTCCCATTTGGCGGCGAACTGTCGCGCTTGGCGGCGGCGAATTGCCGCGCAGGGTAGAAAGACATTACAAGCAATGGAGCTTTTCATATATGCGCGGCGGTCGCCGCAAATTTTCGCGGCGAGGAAAAACAGCCGCCTCTCCCTGCTAGAAAGCGGTGCGGCAGATTGCCGCGTACAGCCAAGCGGAACATTGCAAGCAATGGATCTTTTTACATATAGGCGGCTATTTGCCGCTTGGGTGTTGGAGGATGGAGCCAGTGTTGCCAGGAAAGAGTAGAGAGTGATTGCGATAATTTGTATGTGTGTGTGTTTTATGTATATATATGTGTGTGTTTGTGTATTTATGTATGTTTTTATGTTCTAGCCTAGGACATCTCGAGTGCTTTTAACCAAACTTGTTACATACAATATGTGGGAAAAGATGACATGTGAAAATAATCGAAAACGACCGATACTACCGAGGTGTCGATTCCAAAGATCGTTGATTTGAAAGAGTTCAAATCAATACAAATTATTTTTTTCTATGTAATAGAAGATTGGGATAAATGTGCGGGCAACACTGGGCAAACGAGCTTCTAATTTCATAAATTTCTGGTACCCCAAAATTGAAATATGTACTATCAAATATTTCAACAATATTACATATTTTAGTCTTTTGCTATATATTTATGTACTACGTTGCTATATATATATATATATATATATATATATATATATATATATATATATATATATATATATATATATATAGCAACATAGCAAAAGAATATATATATTGTTACATAAAAATTCGTAACCCGGATTTTAGTAATAATACAGTAATGTACCTTAGCAAAGCAAGAGAGAATTCATTATTTGACATTTGATAAATGTACCGTGTTTTATATATTTTATAACTATTTTAACACTTCTATGGTTGTAATTTCTTGAATAGTCCTTTGAATTCAGGGACTAGAGCAGTGCTTTAAAGAGACTTTAGTCAATAGTCGGAACGCTTAAAACAAACGAATAAACCTGAAATACTATAATAATAATAATAATAATAATAATAATAATAATAATAATAATAATAATAATAATAATAATAATAATAATAATATACCCACAGAGGGACGACTTGGGCAATAGGAACCAGTTATCGACAGGGACGAGATGGGTATCATTCGATTCGTATTAACAAGTAGATCAATAATTCGTATGCCATTTTCCCGAAAATTCAATTTTTACCCGGGAAAATAATAAAAATTCGGGAATTAGGCCAATGGATACCAGTTGTCGACAAGGACGAGATGGGTATCATTCGATTCGTATTAACAAGTAGATCAAGAATTCGTATGCCATTTTCCCGAAAATTCAATTTTTACCCGAGAAAATAATAAAAATTAGGGAATTTGGGCAATGGGGACCAGTTGTCGACAGGAACGAGATGGGTATCATTCGATTCGTATTAACAAGTAGATCAATAATTCGTATGCCATTTTCCCGAAAATTCAATTTTTACCCGGGAAAATAATAAAAATTCGGGAATTAGGCCAATGGATACCAGTTGTCGACAAGGACGAGATGGGTATCATTCGATTCGTATTAACAAGTAGATCAATAATTCGTATGCCATTTTCCCGAAAATTCAATTTTTACCCGGGAAAATAATAAAAATTAGGGAATTTGGGCAATGGATACCAGTTGTCGACAGGGACGAGATTGGAAAATAGCATACGGCCCACTGTTCCGCCACTATCGAATTTCTAGGTCGTTTCTTTCGCATTGTTTAGTGACTATTTTTTAAAAACTTTTGTGTGCCTAATTCTTGTGCCTAATTTGTGTGCCTAATTTGTGTGCCTAGTCTTGTGAGTCACCGGAAGTGAGTTAAACGGGCTTTCAAAGTGGGAGTTAAGTGACTCACTGCTCCACCACTACCGAATTTCGAGGTCCTTCTTTCGCATTGACTAATGCTGTTTTGTGCCGTTTTGTGCCCGATTTCCACGTTTTGTGCGTCACCAGAAGTGTGTCAAGATTAGCCTCCAAAGTGTGACGAAAATGACCCACTGTTCCGACACTATCGAATTTCTACATCGTTTCTTTTGCATCGCTTGGTACCTTTTTTTAAAAAAAAAAATGTTTTCTGCATCTATTTCTCGTCTTCTGCATCACCCGAGGTGAGTTAAATGGGCCTTTATAGTGGGGGGGTTAAATGGCTCACTGTTCCGCCTCTATCGAATTTCGGGGTCGGTTCTTTCGCATCGTTTAGTGCCTGTTTTGTACGTTTTGTGCGTCACCGGAAGTGGGTCAAAATGGACCTATGAATATAACAAAACAAGTTAATGCTGTTCCGCCACCAACGAATTTGGAGGACGATTCCTTCACATCGTTTAGTGTGTATTTTGTACCGTTCTCTTCGCCTACTTCCGCGTTTTGAGCATCACCAGAAATGCGTCAACATGGTCCATCAAGGTGTGAGGAAAGAGAGCCATTGTTCCGCCACTATCGAATTTAGATGTCGTTTCTTTTGCACTCTATAGTGCCTGTTTTGTACCGTTTTGTGCTCCTATTTCCACTTTAGTGCGACAACAAAAATGGGTCAAAATGGCCTACAAGTATAGCGGAGTAACTTAATGCTATTCCGTCACCATCGAATGTCGATGTCGTTTCCTTCACATTTTTTATGCATGATTTGTGCTGCTTTGTGCATCAGTGGAAGTGGGTCAAAATGGTCCCTGAAAGTGGGATGAATATGTCCTTTTCTGCCATCTTTGTAGGTCCTCTTTGACCCACTTTCGGTGGCGCACAAAACGTGAAAATATGCTCAGAAACGGTACAAAACATGCACTAAACAATGCGAAAAAAGCGACCTCGAAATTCGATACTGGTGGGAGAGTGGGTCATTTTTCTTCCCACATTGAATGCCCATTTTGACCCACTACCATTGATTCACAAAACGTGGAAATAGGCTTAGAAAACGGTAGAAAACACGCACAAGACGATGTGAAGGAAACGACCTCGAAATCGTTCCTGACGGAACAGCATTAACTTATTCCGCCATATTTGTAGAATAACATTGAACCATTTCCGGTGACGCACAAAACGTGGAAATAAGCTCACAAAACGACACAAAAATGGAAATTTAGCTTAATTACATGGAAATTTTAAGTTTGTACGACATGCTTAATTATATGGAAAATTTTATACATTTTTCCTTAACGTTGATCTCTTTTACGTTGATTTGGGACTTTTAAATTTTATTCTTTTTCCACTGAAAAGTATCTATAGCGTCTAATTCAACAAGGAAATAATTATCAATGATAATTATAATAATTATCTATATAATTGAATTCATTGTAATTTGGTCCATGACAAGCACTTTACCATTTCGTACTAGCTGTTATGCCCGTTCTTCGCACATATCAGATAAAATATCAATGTAAACAAACTGAACAACGGGAGATCAATTAAGAAACATTTCTAAAATTGGATATATTTTGTGTGAATATATATCCAACAACGTACATGTGTTTTCATTGGGAAGGCCGATGGGGGCTGAATTTGAACGTAAACACTATCGGGGGTGTCACTATACATCTGAGCAACCCCGATAAATATGGATTCGACACAAACATTGTTCATTTTCTACTACTTTTACATGTCCCGGTGAACGCCCTCTCAGACCCCCTTGGTTCGAATTGTGAAAAAGATCTCTTCTGTCCCCCAGCCGATACCGCGAAAACTATGAATGTGACACTAATATCTGCCATTTTCTACTACTTTTTACATATCCCGATAAAAGCCCCTATGATCCTCTGGTTCCCATTTTCAAAGAACAACGCCTCTGGCCCGCAGCCGATGGGGGCTGCATTTAGAAGTCAGCGCCTGTGGAAGTATCACCATTCATCTCAGCGACCGCGAAAAATACGGATTTGACACTAATATCGGTCATTGTGGATTATTTTTACATGCCTCTTGATCCTCTTTATAATGCCTCCGTTCCTTAGCTAATGGAAGCTAAATGTGAAAGTAAACGCGGTCTTGAGTTTCACCATTGAGCTCAGCGACCCCGAAAACTATGAATTTGACATTAATATCGGTCATTTTCGATTATTTTTACATGTCTCGGAATTCCCCCCTCTAGTGACCTAAGGCCCGCATACACGGTGGATGAATTTGAAAGTCATCGCTAATGGCAGTGTCAGGCACGTAGCCAAGGGGTGGGTCCGGGGGGTCCGGACCCCCCCTTCGGATCCAGAAATGAAAAATATTAAGGAAGAATGAAACAAAAGGAAACGAGAAAAAGATGAATCAGCGTCAAAATATAAAGCTACACCAAGCGTTCGGATACTCTTTCTTATGAGAAGCTTTGTCTGGAGGAAACGAGGGAGGGGCGAGTCAAGTTGAAAATGGATATTATTGTAACGAAACATTCGGAATTCCATCTATCTCTATGTTAATAATATGGACTACAAATGACGATCGATAAACCGGTTCGATAAGATAGACTCTCAGGTAGAACTTAAGAAATGTCCAGAATCACCAATAATATGAGCCATTTTGAATTTCGCGGCAATAGTAATCCATTCTATAGGATGTCTTTACTCCCAAAAGAGATCTCGTTGCTATCCTTGACGGCATTAAACGAAGATAAAAAGAAGAAGGAAGACAAGTAGAACCGAGTTCGAATGTCCTTGGAAGACAATATCTTTTTCAATACTTTTTTTATTTTATACTCAAGATTTCTTCATAGTTTTTTTTTTTAATTAAAATAATTACTAACATATCCTCATTTTATTGTCCTAACAAACCAATATAGGTATGTTGTCAGTAAAATAGTTTACATTGATTGATCTCTTGGTGTGTAACCACAGTATTTCATATCACCCCCCCCCCCATTACGAAATCCGGGCTAAACGAACGAATATAATGTTGCCACTAAAATAGTTTAGAATGATCGAGTCCCTGGTGTGATAACTAGAGACCGGATGTTTAGGCACGAAAAACCTAGAAAATAGGCAGGCAAATAGGCACTAAAAATTTAAAAAATAGGCAGTAAAATAGGCACTAAAATGTAGCTCGAAATAATGAAGATAAATACTCCATACCATTTAAAAATAGATTCAAGTCATAAATAATGCTCAAAGAATATAGAAACATACTTCTTTGTCAATATCTTCTTTTATTGTATATATAAAAACGAAGCTTGTTATGTTTCCTTATATACTTGGTGAACCTGGAAGATGTGCACACTTCGGGGGGTGATTCGTGACATCAAAAGAATACAAAAAGTCCTCTTGCATGTTGTGGAATTCCGCGTCGCATACAAGTGACAGAGGGGCCAACTTGGAATCGAAAATCGAATCCTGACAATTGGAGCGAGACATAAAAGTATGCACATACTTTGGGAGGTGATTCGTGGCATTCAAGAGGACTTTTGGTCTTCTTTTCATGTCACAATCACCTCCCAACGTATGTGCACATCTATCTGTTCCGTTCCAATTGTCAGGATTCGATTTTCGATTCCAAGTTGGCACCCCTGTCACTCGTACACGACGCGAAATTCCACATGCAACAGGACTTTTTGTCTTCTTTTCATGTCACGAATCACCTTTCAACGTATGTGCACATCTATCTGTTCCATTCCAATTGTCAAGATTCGATTTTCGATTCCAAATTGGCATCACTATCACTCGCACACGACACTGAATTCGACAAACTACAAGAGAACTTTTGATATCGTTAATCACCTCTGAAGTATGTGCACATCTTTGAAGTTCACTCTGTGTATATATTGTAACGTACCACGTGCTTGTGTTTACAAACACCTAATATACGTATATATGTATGTATTATTTATGTTATATAAATTATATATTTTCCCAATGAAGGCTAATTTTGAAGAAAGTACATAGAATAGGCAACATTAGGCACTAAAGCAATTATTTAGGCAATAAAGGTCGAAATAGGCAAAATAGGCAAAATAAAATTGGCTTAAATCGAAACTATAACCCCATATATAAACTTTAAAACGTTATTTTTGATCATATCTTTAATATTAAAGAATAGGCATTTTGCCTAACATCCGGTCTCTAGTGATAACCATATTATTTCGTCACGGACCCCCCCTATTGCGAAATCCTGGCTACGTGCCTGGCAGTGTCACCATTGATCTCAGCGACCGCGAAAGCTATGGATTTGACACTAATATCGGTCATTTTGGATTACTTTTACGTTTCGGTATCCCTCCCCCTTCCCCGTTGACCCCCGGCCCGCAGCCGAATAGGGTGAATTTGGAAGTTAATGCGATCGGAGTTTCACCATTGATCTCAGCGACCGCGAAAACTATTAAATCGACACTAATATCGGTCATTTTTTACTACTTTTACGTGTCCCGGTAAACGACCCCCTGAGACCCTTGTTTCGAATTTTGTCAAAAACGCTTTTTCCTGGTGTGGGACCTGGACAAAGGTACCCGTGACCAAAATTTGGTTACTCTCGGTCAACTTGTCTGGTCCCTAGGTCGGTCCTGGAAAACGTCCCCCTGAGACCCCTAGTTCGAAATTAAAAAAAAAAAAAAAAAAAAAACTTCGTCTTGATCTGGGGCCTAGACCAAGCCATCCGTGACCAAAGTTTGAAAAGTTTCGGCCTACTCGTCTGGTCCACACGCCGCACAAAGATAGACAGACAGACACACACAAACTCTTTATTTTATTTATATTAGAAAGGTTGAAAGGTCAGATCCGCCGTTATTGTAATAGAGCGGTGCTTGAGCAATTGATCGTAGAAATTCAAACTCCGATGAGTGATAATTTTATAGGCTTGTTTTATTACAAGTTTAAACTCTTTAGCCAGTAGAGAAGAGGGCGTGAATCATGGGTCAGAGTTGATGACAATGGGTTTTGGTGGGTCTGTGGGTCACAGTGGGTGAGAGTGGTTCATGGTGGGTGGTGGGTCAGAGTGGGTCACGGTGGGTCGTGGGTCACGATGGGTGGTGAGTCAATTGTTCATGGCTAAAGTTTTCACTGTCCCACGCCCTCTCTGAACTACAGTGTTGAAAATTAATCAGTGAAAATCAATTGCAATTAATCAATCAATTGAAAGTAATTGCTGTGGAAATCAATTGCAATTACTTTCCACTGAAATTACTTTCAATCAATTAATTGCAATTGATTCTCCATTATTAATGGCCAACTGCAATTAACAATTAACCATTACTTACTTCAATTGTTAATTGCAATTAACAATTAAATTTACAGATTAATTGTTAATTGTTAATTCAATTGAAATTTGCCCAACACTGGCATCCAGGCCTACTGCAAGTATCGGAGTTTTCGTCTGCTTTCTGTCGAATGCGCATGCCCAACTACTTGCTTTTTTTACTCCTCCACATCACTTGCTATTGCAACCCCTCATTTGGTTTAGATATAAGCTGGCATATTTTCAAGTATTACCAACTCTATCTATTTTGAACTAAACTATAGTTTCTGTACAGAACGTACGAGCACTAACGGCAAGGAAATAGAATAGAACAGAAGTAGTTAGTTCAACTTCTTTTTGAAGCATGTCTCACTTATTTTAAAAATCGTAATTAAATGCATCGTAATTGTACTCGTAATTAAAGGCAAATTATTAATCTTCATCATAAATAAATAGTATGTCCTAGAGGCGCAGCCAGAAACTCTTTGAGGTGGCTCACACACACAAACATAAATATAAAACATTCTGTAAAATCACGGTCACCGATCTGGTAGGCCAAGGAAATCAGTACTCCAGCCCCTCGCAAAGATTGCTTAGGCCTTTAAGTATCTGGATAGTCTATCTGACAAGAAATAGACACACAGAAACGTGTCCCAGAGTTGTTTTAAGTGCTTTCTGTTTGCATCTTCAAATAATATATACACTCAGGCCCATATTCACGTACGGCGTCTGAGGTTCGGACCCCAAGATGACAAATTTCTAGGGGCGATATATAGAAAATATGTAGTTTTAAGGAACAAGCTTGAAGTATGGTATGTGGAGAAAAGCTGCTCACGAGAGAGAAATAAAGAAACTATATTGAAAACATTCTGAAAACTGAAAACATACAACAGCGGAGCCGAGTTTTCTCAGTACAACGCCAGTGGCACAAGAAGGACCTAAGACAGTTGCTTATTGGCTTCTAACGTAATCCAGGCATTTGCTTCTGTATACCCCATCAGGTCCGCAATTAGGGAGGCTTGCCCCCCCCCCCAAAAAAAAACAATTATTGTGAGTAGTTATTGATACAAAGAAATCTAGAATTGTGACGATTGGGCCTCCTAGCATATTTATGCCTCTCCCCCAAACTTTAGTGACTGGTCGCGGGCCTTAATGAACAGACTCAGCCATATAGTGCTTGTTATTAATTTACTATTATAAAGCTTCTGAAAGTTATTTCATGAATGGCTTTACAGCACTTTTGTGCTAAAGTAATGATAAACGTCGGAATAGCGGGATCATATATGGAATCTAGAGCATGCAAGGGAAATAATTTATTATCTCACTGCCATAAAAGGGACTTGATTCGGTTCACCCCTCCCTGGCTACGCCATCGCGTTCTGTACTAGAGTTGTGCTTTTGGTTAACAACACTGATCGTGGGTGGTCATCTGGTCAAGAAAAATTGGTGGTATAAAGTTTCTTTTGCGTTGTAACTTCTATTTGTGAAGTGAATAGTTATTTTATTGTTTTAGTGTAGTGTGAAGAAAATTACATTTATAAGTAATAGACCAAGTTGTGAAAAGTGTTAGGCAGCAGCAAGGTATAGTAAATTACAAACTTTTAGCAAATGATGACTGCGATAACAGTACCAGACACAAATTTAATTGACTTTTTGTTAACAATTCCCATATCTCGGTTGACCTACGAGCAGCGTTGCTCTCTGAAAGGGAGACGACCTACCCCAAAGCTGTCCATAAAAACGACAGCTAGCAATCATTCACGCACATTTCAGTCTTCGTGGTGTGATAGGTTTTCTTGCCTTTCTAGGTGCTCTGTAAGAAATAAAATGTTCTGTTTCGTCTGCATTATGTTTGGGGCAAAGGAGTCTGAATGGTGTTCAAATGCAGTGTTGGGAAGTAACGTAACGCAAGTAACGCGTTACTTGTAACGCGTTACTTTTTAAGTAACGTTTCCTAGTAACGCGTTACATTTTTTCCAAAGTAACTGTAACGGTAACGCGTTACAAATTTTTAAGTAACGTACCTAGTTTGCGTTACTTTTTTCGCGTTACATTTCGGATGAGTAACTACAATATATGTATTTTTTTTTTCGGAAACAAATGTTTCTTTCCTGTAAGTGAATTTTTCAGAATGAAACAATCGAGCATGAACTATGTATGTCAGTGACCGACAGTCACAAACACACAGAGAAACAGATAAGTTCGTAGTGCCACTTGCTGTTTTTTGAAGATGAGGACAGCTTTAGGGAAATCACGTGTACTGATTGCAAGCACCTGGAAGATTTTGTCGTAGATTTTGACAGCTCCAAATCAATACATTCAGTGAGTGAACTAGAAGCGCAATGATACCGGTAGTCTATTTTACTTTGATTGGTGTTGTTTTTATAAAGATGGAGAACGAAAATATGTTACCGTTCGAACATTTGAAAGAATACTTTTTTTTCTTAAGAGCTGAGGATGATGGTGGACAGAATTTAAAAGTAAAGTGTCTGAAGTGCCCCGGCGGAAAATATTTATCAACAACTAGGCTGCCATAATTAACGATTTACAGTATGGGGTTAATATGAACAAACCGTGTTTTGATGAGCAGGCCTACTTTATTACTAGAAAATAGTTTGCTGATGGTATGCAATATTGGAGTTCTTTCAGATCAGTTTGCTTATCCTAGAGTCCCGTTGATTATAGAGTAGTGTAATGTTTCTCTATATTCTTTATTTTTAATTTTACATAACAACATTGTTATTATTATATAATTAGTTTAGCAGAATAATAATAAGCAACCATTTTCTCTAACGCATAGGGATGAATACGAGTCAAGCTAAAACTCGACTCGACTCGAATTCAAGTCGAGTTTCGAGCCAAGTCAAGGGTAATATCCTCGAGTCGAGTTCCGAGCCGATTCAGTTTTTCGCGTCGAATTTCGAGTCCAGTCGAGTTTGTTAAATGGCTCGTTCGTCTTAAGTCGTCTTGAAATCATGGCCTGATTACACTGGAAAACGAAAGCCATGGAATACTTTTAGTGTTGCTCACGAGAGGGGACACTGCTTGCATCTCGTCTCGTCTCGATAATGAGACCACAAGAGATTTTTTATAACAAGCTCAGCTCGCCTCGGCTCAACTGAGAAGATGGCTCGAGCCGGCTCACTTGGGGTGAACCATCGGCTCGAGCTGGTTTGGTAAGGATGAACCATTTGCTCCGTTCGGCTCAATTGAGCCGAGGGCTCTAGTCGAGTCGGTTGGGTGAGCTGTTGGCTCGGCTCATTTCTCGGTTCTGGTCGATAGTGAATGAGCTGAGAGCCGAGCTTCTCGAGTAGTTGACAATTCTAAACCCGGGCCGAGCAGTTTTGAAGATATTTGGCCAGTGCCCTATAACTTTTAACAGTGTTTGGCTCGAGCCCGAATACTCAACCTAGACCCTCAATCCAAATTCAGAAGCTCGTGAACAATGTCCTTGACTCTTAGACTTCGCGACTACTGAGGTTGGCAATCAACTAGTATTTTAGTATTCAAATACAAACGGCCTATGTTGTTATAATTAATAATAATAATAATAATAATAATAATAATAATAATAATAATAATAATAATAATAATAATAATAATAATAATAATAATAATATAAGTTGTAGTAGTAGTAGTTTCATTGATAATAATTATATTGTCTATGTAATATACTTGAAGAATGTACTCGAAACTACACACCGGATTTGGGTCGAGTCGACTCGGAACTTGACCCCAATTCGAGTCGAGTTGGAGGAAATTTTTCGAGTCGAGTTCTCGGATCGAGCTCAAATATGTCTGTTTCTAGTCGAATCGAAAATGAAATGAAATTTTTGATTTTTACGTCCCATGGTTATGAAGGTTAGGCTAAAGGAGACGGTGATGATGAGTAATGAATGAAATGGTGGAGTGAAGAAAGTGGGTGGAAACGGGAGAACCCCGAGAAAACCCACGCACACGGTGTTTGTCCACCACAAAGTTCACTTGGCGGGGGCTGGGATCGAACCCGGGACCCCAAGCACCAGAGGTGAATGCTCTACCACTGAGCCACCGCGGCCCCTCTAGTCGAATCGAGTGTCAAAGAAAACTCGCTCATGTCCATCCCTACGAGTAACGCAGTATGGCATTTTATCAATGTTACATTATATGAAAATGTTCATATAACAAGTAAAAATTTGTCCTCGCATTTACATAAAGCCATTCAGAACGTGTAATAATAATAATAATAATAATAATAATAATAATAATAATAAGAAGAAGAAGAAGAAGAAGAAGAAGAAGAATAGCGGTAGCAATAGTAGTACGGAAAATTGAAGTCATCATTTTTTTACACATTTTTAAAGTTTCGGACGTAAAAGTAACGCGTTAGTAACGCGTTACTTTCGAAGTAAAGTAACAGTTACTTTTTGGAGGCAAGTAACGCGTTACTAACGCGTTACATTTTAAGAGAAAGTAAAGTAACTTGTAACGCGTTACATTTTTACAAGTAACTTACCCAACACTGTTCAAATGGTATTTCTGATTTGGGTAATTTCATAAAGAAAGCTATAAAACACGAGTCATCGAAACAACATTTGCTGCATAGTGAATCTTTTCACTTGTTAGGGAGAACACGCATTGAACATGTGATTCAAGCAATAGTCTTCTTAAGTAAACAGGAACTAGCTTTCCGTGGTCACAGGGAATTCGAAGGTTCTAGCAATAGGGGCAATTATTTAGAACTCTTAGATCTCTTGGCTCAAAGTGAGTCTTCCATGCGAGAACACTTGCAATCTTCCTTTGTGTTTAAAGGAACGTCTCCGGATATTCAAAATGATTTGATCGAAATAATAACTACTGTGCTGAAAGAAAATATAAAACTTGAAATTCAAGATTGTTGTTTTATATCGGTTCAAGCAGATGAAACTTTAGACGTTCATGCCAAAGCCAACTGAGCATAATATTTTGTTACTGCGTGAAAGATACAGTAGAAGAGAGGTTTATAGGTTTTTCGACGAGTCAAGGAATAAAACTGCTGTTGGTTTGTCCGAAATAATACATAAAGTGCTGCAAGAGTGGAGCGTAGAAAAAAAAAAAAAAAAAAAGTGGTGTGCCAGACTTACGATGGTGTAACTGTAATGGCAGGTCGAGAAGGTGGCCTGCAAAAACTAGTAAGACAATTTTGTCCATATGCTCTTCTTATTCATTGTTACGCTCACAGGTTAAATTTGGTGCTTTTACACGGTGCTAAGTCAATAAAATAAGTTCGTCTATTCGTGTCCTCTCTAATAGCATTTCATAGCTTTTTTTTCTAAATCTTCAAAGCGAACAGCGTTGCTCATTGAAAAAGGATTTAAGTTGCCACAAGCCTGTAACACGCGATGGAATTTTCATTACAGAGCGGTATCAATTATTACACTAACTGTATGAAGTTTTTTTTATAAAGTTATTGAGGATGAAGATTCGGAGTGGGATAGTGAAACTGTGAACTATGTATTAGGCATCAAAAGACACATGGATGACCCAACATTTGTGTACTTACTGCATGTTTTAGAGGCATGTTTTGTTCATATTGACCCCCTCTTCAGGCTCTTGCAATCCTCAACCGCGAGCATTACAACATGTCAACATGAAATAAATGTTGTAATCAGAATGTTGGAGAACTTAAGAGAAAATACTTTTATTGATAACCTATAGCAACACACAAAGAAACAACTTACGGGCGCTAACATACGAGATCTTAGACTCGCAGATTGTCCAGATGAAACTTAGATTCGAAGATTTTCCTCAACTTCAGTTCGTGGAATTAGTTCATCAGAAACAATTTACAGACTACAGCAAGAAATTTCCCGGAGATAAGGTAGACCAGTTAAAAAAGATCTACCCATTTTTTTTATTTTTTTATTTTTTATTTATTTATTTATTTATTTATTTTTTTTTTTTTTTTACAAAGAACAACTTGAAAATGAACTCCACAATGTTTATGCAGACGAAAGCAAGCACTTAGATCTCCATAATCTTTGGAAATTTTTAGTAGGGAATGGTCTGGACTCAATTTACCGTGAGGTAACAAATCTTCTACGTTTAGTGTTAACATTTCCTGTAACTACAGCAAGTGCGGAAAGAAGCATGAGTACGTTGAAAAGAATAAAATCATACCTGAGGAATACTATGACCAATAATAGACTCTCCAAATCTTAGTTCATTGGCTATTGAAAAGAAATTACTAACTGAGTTGTCATCTGATCAGCAGTTTTTAGAAAGAGTTATAGATGTCTTCGCGGAAAAGAACAGAAGAATGGATTTGATGTACAAAAAATATAAGGTAAGTTCCTTTGGGGAAATTTAAAATTTCATGGTTGTTTTCGAAACACGTTACTAAAATGTATTAAGGATCGTACCATACATTACATTTTCACAGTCTGTAGTTACGTTTTTAAGACTTGTTTAGATCTTGTAATTTTTTCTTAGTGTATTTTCGAGAACATGGTAGCTCAATGGCAGGGCGTTTACCACTCGTGTGTGGGGTACTTGATTCGGTCTCTGGCCACCGTCTCTAGGGTTTACAACAGCTTTTCTCGAAGTTCTCCCATTTCATACGCAACTCAGTGACGACGCCGGCTTTAGGTTCTTAGGGGGGCAAAGGAGGGGCAGATACATTTTCGGGGGGGCGGCTATTTGCCATACCAAAAATGACATATTTAATACGTTTGACTTATTTTACATTACATTGTGTATTTCGTTGCTGTTTTCATATTAGACCTAATATGATTATAAATTAAACTTATTTCAAGTAAAATTTGTAACTAACAAATAAGTAACGTCTGCACATGAAATATTTTTCAATGAAACTTTTGCAGCGTAAATATAAATTAAATTACTTTCGCGTATGCTACAAGTAACACATTCGTCTAGTACTATATGCTACGTATCTCTCTCTCTCTCTCTCTCTCTATATATATATATATATATATATATATATATATATATATATATATATATATATATATATATATATATATATATATATTGACAACCTTTTCAGTTCGTGTCTTTGAAACGGGGATGAAATCGTTGAACTGAGAAGATCACCTTCCACTCACCATCTAGAATGAGTGGGTATGTTTACGATTACTATGCGAGAGGTAAATAATTGAACCATAACTTTATAGGAAATCAACTAAAAATAAGAACTCAGACATTGAATTAATATTTGATGGTTATATTTCTCATAACTTTGTGTTGCAGTGTAAGTATGTGATGTTTGAATACGGGTATCTAGAATGTTTGCCAGAAGAGCAACGCATACCAAGCATTGAGCGATTGATCACTGATATTGAGATCACACATACCTTGGATTCTAACTTCAGTTGGTGGTCCTAGGTGGTCCTCTCCTGGGCTGGTCTCTGGATTGTAGATATCGCCAAGTTGATATCTTTCCTGGATTGTGTCTCTCTGGTCAAGACACTGCAATCATTGGTGACGATGATCGGTGAAGCTCTCTGACCAATGTCCTCTGTAACTGACTCCAAAGTTAGTTTGATGAATGTAAACGATTTGAGACTCCAGTGTCAACTTCTTAGTCTGATCCGTACTTCTAAGTCACATACGAACTTCTAAGTCGCATCTGAAATTCTTAGTCTCGAGACCTCTCGTCCTCTGGTTTTGTTCAAATCTTGTCCCCAGGAATTTGATGGTGTCAACTGACGTCAAGCACATGTGCCCTTCTTTCTTTGGAAAACAAGGTCGCTTCCTTGTGTCGCGAACAACAACTGCAATACTTGGAATGCTCTGATCTCATGATTCTAGACAATTTCTACATACCCTGAATTCGCAGACAACAAATAATGTGCTTTACTGATTTTTAAAAGCTGACAAAACAATTGTACTAATTTCATGAGAATTGCATTATTAAGAATCTTGAGCTTGACATAAATTATTTTCATTGTTTTTCCCTTCACCAACCAAAAATTAAAATCTTTAATAAATCTGATATTCCCAAATATACATAAAATTAATCATTGAATTACGAGCTCTGCTACATGAAAATACAGGCTCTGCCACAATATATATATATATATATATATATATATATATATATATAGAGAGAGAGAGAGAGAGAGAGAGAGAGAGAGAGAGGGAGAGAGAATTTACGAGGAACTACTGAAAATGTCGTAGTCCAATCCAGAAAGGGGGTAGGTACTATGTAGAAAAATGAAACCGTAATTTAGAAAAAACATATCTCTGTATGTACAAATACAAATTTTCATATTAATAATGAAATTCTTATTGTTTCTCAGGCCTCTGAAGTGATTATGTGTGCCCAAACAGCAAAATTTCACGAACATCCAGATCCTAACTGTTATAACATTTTTGTTCCACCAAGGAAAGTCACCGAAGTAAATTAATTAGGAAATCAGTGAAACACCACGGGACTCTCCTCTGTTATATATAGTGGTGAAAAAGTAAGTGATTTAGCATAAATGTGTCGATTTCTCAACAAATTATGCTTTACATCCAGGATGATTAAAAGCAATGACTCTTCCCGAGATCATGGATGCAATTTGTGGCATTATTCTTGAAAATTGCAGCATTTCAGCCAGTGGTGGATATAGCCCGGGACCGGAGGGCCTAGGCCACACCAGTTTTTAAGTGGCAAAAATAATTTAAGCTATTATTTATATAGTTTTTAAAGTTTATAGTAAACTCACGATATACTTATTATAGTCTGAGGTCTGGCTGCAACCCGCTTTCTCAGTTTTTACCTTCTCAGCACACCTTGTGTCAGATATTCTTAGCATTTCTTTGGAACTCGTCGGTAGCATAACTCAGAATGGTTTCTGTATGCGCAAGTTCTCGGCGTAATGGGTTCCCAAAAAATCTGTCAGGAGAATAAAAGAGCGACGGCATTAAGAGAAGTCTTCTTCCAATTTGACCGTATAGCTGATCAATTTCGCTCACGAATAGTAACCATGGACGAAATATGGTTGTGCCACTATGATCCTGAAACGAAACAACAGTCAATGTAGTAGTAGCACTCATTTCTCCCTCGCCCCAAGAAGTTCAAGACACAGAAGTAGGTTGAGAAACTGTTTGCAATATTCTTCTGGGATAAGTATGGAGTCGTATTCATAGACTACTTCCGCAACGGTCAGATATGTAATCCAGAATCTCTACATTAATTACAAAACTGAAAGAAAAATTCAAAGTTCAACGCCGCGGAAAATGGAAAGAAAGGAATTATGCTCCTTCAGGAGAATACACCTGTCCGTCAAGCCCCTGCGAACACAACTGACATTGCATAATCTAGGATTTTAATGTCTAGATCATCATTCTTATTCCCAAATTTAGCTCCGTCTAACTATTACGTGTACTTATTTCCCAAACTTAAATAACACTTGAAAGGACGCCATTTTAGATCTGATAGGGATAGTGCTACGAACAGTGATGCGAGGAAATCTTCAGATTTTTAAACTTTTCTGCAAAAACTGGAGCACTGGGTGGAAGCGTAGAAGAAGTAAAACTTCACCATTCCACGAGCACTACTTCTGGGTTGGGCTACGAATTTTTCAGCACTTCCTAGTCAATATGGTAGACATCACGTCAGTACTTTGAAACAAAATAAGTAAGGAAGCACTAATATATATCAATTACTAACGAAAGATCAGCACTCTGACAATACGTTTTATTGGGAATCAATTCCGTAAATTTATTATTATCATTTGCAGGAAGGGAAACGACAACTCTTTTTATCCCCTTCAAAAAATTAAGTCCTGGTTGTTGCAAACTAAGCTGTTATAAGCACATCCTCTGAATATTGAAAGCCGAGAATAGTTTCAGAAAAAAGAAGTATAGAACCTTTAAATAAAACAAAATATGAAACTGAAAACTTCAAACCTGGATAAATACAAACAAGTTACGTAAATCGTTTTACCTTTCTTTTGTTTCCAATCGAAGTTGATCCAATGAGAAGAAAACAAGTCGACCAAATCTACTATTGTTCGCTAGGCACAATAATTAAAAATCATAAGAAAGAAGTATAAAATTTACCTCAAAAGACGCTAAATTAGAAAACAAATATGCGTGCATACCCAGACGCTCAAAAAAGAAAGCTTGAGGACTAATCTGCCACATAGTAAATGAATGGAAAATAGACTACAATTTGACAATGAGATTGGTTATGATACTGATATAAAATACTATATGTAGAATGTTTAAAGATTGTAGGAGTCTGGGGGGGGGCAGTCTAGGTGGCAGTCAGGGGGGCAGAAGTAGCTACTAGGGGGCGCTTGCCCCCTCTGGCGTCGTCACTGACGCAACTGGATATTGATTCATTCATTGTACTTTTGAACTCTTGTGTTTTATGACTTGAAGGAAAATTAATTTTAAGTGGAAAATATCTGAACATGTTTTATATGTTAAGATCACAGCCACAGAAACAATCGAGGAAGAGGAGAAAATATGTCTGAAAACCAACAATCCTTATTTATTAGAGGAACCAGAAAATGACTAAAATCCCATTTTATTTAGTGTTAAGAGTTCATAATTTATAATTTTATATATATCCCCTCCAAATAGCTATGTATTGTTGATTGCAGTTGTATTGTATCGCACAAGTGACTAACTTTGGCATCCCCATTTCGGAATACCACGCTACGCTACTGGTTATATTTTATAACATCTTTGAAGGATATACTAAATTAGATTCAAACTGCACCTCCCACTAAAACTGACGTAACTGAAGATTATGACGACGCCACTCAAAGCAGTACGGGTACCACGAACTACAGAAGACAAGAGCGAAGCGCTTAGCCGTTTATCCTATTATTGTTGACAGAGGCGTGGTTTTGCACCCTCAATAAGTGCCATTCTGTTAATTCTTTTATCGTCGCGCATTAATATTATATATATTGTATGACATTTTATAGTTTGTAAAATGCCTAATACTAACAAGTGTGTAATTTGCGGGAAATACCAAAAGGTCAGAGAAACTTCATACTTCAGATTTCCTGCAGACAATGAAAGGTATGTACTTTTAAATTTCACATTTTACAGATGGAAAGTCTAAAGGCAAAACGGTATTACTAAAGCAGATGATTCTGTCAACTTTTGACGCATCTCTTACATTTTCAAGTTAGGTTTGAGCCTTGTATTTCTGGGATAATTTTGGTCCGGGGGGGATCAAAATCAAATAAAAATACCGTTCAGTTTTACTATATGGATCCGTGGATCCATATAGTAAAACTGCACCAAAAATACACCGTGTGTACAGTAGAAATGAGTTGATGTTACGTAAGGGTAATTACTAACAACATAACCTAGTCTAACCTAAACCAGGGGCCGCGGTGGCTCAGTGGTAGAGCGTTCACCTCTGGTGCTTGGGGTCCCGGGTTCGATCCCAGCCCCCGCCAAGTGAACTTTGTGGTGGACAAACACCGTGTGCGTGGGTTTTCTCGGGGTTCTCCTGTTTCCTCCCACTTTCTTCATTCCACCATTTCATTCATTACTCATCATCACCGTCTCCTTTAGCCTAACCGGCATAACCGTGGGACGTAAAACTTAAAGATTTCATTTCATTTCTAGCCTAAACCATCAAAAACAGAAAATACGGGAAGAATACGAATTTTAAGCAAATAATTCTGGCCACCAAAATCCAAAATTCGTAACCTAAACCATCAAATTACGGAAAATATACCAAGAAAATTAAGAATTTTATGCAAACAATTCTGGCCCCCATATCCATTTTTTTTTTTTTAAATAGCAGAACATGCACTGAATTAGGAGCTCCATTACCACTAGCAGATTGACCTCAGGGGGGCTCAGTATAAAGACAGTGTGGATGTATAGCATGGAGACTACAGTGCATAAAACACGAACCAGTTTGTGCTAGGTAGCCACTAAACGGCACGAATGCTATCTAACCGAGTCAGCAAGAGCGTAGCTGGAGGCCTCGAGCGAGGGGTGCTTCCGTAGGGTGTAGGCGCGTCAGCGATAGGGGGTATACGCATAAGCGAGGGTAATAACGGAGAACACTTACCGGTACGCACATACTTTCACTATCACTCAAAACTCATTTCAATGTGCTGTTTACTAACAGTAATCACTTATATTCACACTCTCGTTCCTTCACGAAAAATGTTTTGCATTGTATTTTACCTATAAATTTTCTATTTGGTAGAAGTGTCTGCTCGAGTAAGCTCGTCAAAACTCGTAGTTCTCCACACAAGATTTGAAATTAGATTAGAGCTTCTTAATTTAGAGACTAAAGTTGGATTTCCATAAAATGCAAATAACGGTCCCTTATGAGTTCTTGATTAGGTACTGCCATAGAAT
Source organism: Thermobia domestica (assembly GCF_964235325.1). Lineage (NCBI taxonomy): Eukaryota > Metazoa > Arthropoda > Insecta > Zygentoma > Lepismatidae > Thermobia > Thermobia domestica. The sequence goes on along the minus strand of NC_137454.1, from coordinate 170,642,914 downwards.
AGTCCGTAATAAAAATGATAATTTTATACTACATGAATGAGTGCATACGATATCCATTTCCACTGTTGGAGTATGCGTGCAGATTTACTTTTGGCGAACCAATCGGAATAATTATTGAAAAAATAGAATTCTTTCACTGATTTTGTTCTTATTGTCCCCTAAAAGGTTTGAGGTGGGCGACATGGAAATATCTCACTTGGCATAAATAAAATTCAAGGGAGCCACTAGAAGTAATTGTTGAAGAATGACAATCCTTTTAGGATTTGCGTATAAATATGGCTTCCAGGTATATGTGATAAAAGCCTACAATGCAAAAAACAAACCAACATGTGCTAGTTGGTTACTATAAAGTGTAAAGCTATCTTAGTTACTATAAAGTGTAAAGCTATCTTACCGAGTCAGAAATGGGCGAAGCTGTTGGGTCCTTGCATGGTGCGGCCGAATGAAGCGATGTATACACATACGTGTGTATACTGAAAAGAAGTGGATTTTGGCAATGATACAAGTTTCAATAGCAGTTATGATTTAATACTAGTAACGCTCCACTTGTAAACGTAAACTACAGCTTCTGTACACTGCGCAGAAATATACCGCCGGCGAAAAATACCATATAATATAGTCATCTTTCATATGTACTCAGTTATTTTATCCGGCGTAAAACGCTTGTAATGATCTTACACTAGTGACCCCACTTATAAACCTAAAGTGCAGCTGTATTACTTGGTGTTTAATTATGTCACCTGCAGTAATTTGTTCCGTATAAATATGTTTTTTTGATTCAAAGTATTCAATTTTACCAGTAAATCTTCAAAAATTTGGTGCGCCAAAACTACACCACTACTGGCGCATTTGTGCACAATATAGGAAACAAGTTTTATGCTTATATTTGTAATATTACTAGTGTCAAAATACCACAGGTATACTAGAGTTAAAATGAGTATGTTACGACTGTTGGTGTTGTTCCAGTTAGGCGCACCACATTTTGCAAAGTTGAGAGGTAAAATTCATACTATGCATGGAAAGACGTAAGGAACAAATTCTTGCAGGAGGAAGAATTAAATACTGAGTATTGAGCTGTATTTTATGTTCACAGAGGGTTAAGTGGTGTATCACCGGACCAATTTTAGGAAATTTACCTGGTAAATTGGAGAATTCATTTTGGTTTGTAAGGAAGAGGGTGAAAATCAGATGAGAGGAATAGTTAAAGTTAAGAAACTGCTTGTTGTTGGTTATTTTTGATGGTGTAAGCGGCATTGTATGTGGAGGTGGAAGGGACTATTTGGCGGAGAGGTACAATTATGATTTAGTTAGTGTAGTGTGGAAATGTCGCATATATTTCTACACAACTTTCTATTCTAATTTGATAAAGTAGACATGCCTCTGTTTTGAAGATCTAACGTAATTTAGTATATTTTGATATGTTTTTGGATAGCATTTAGTACCGCCCCCAAATACACATAAGGTAAGTGTTCTATGTCATATATTATGCTTTGCACTAACCTCGTTTATGTGTATGCCGGCAAATCTGAGGCATTCCAGAGTCAGTTTGGTATCATTCTGTGTTTGAATAAATAACGCTGTGATTGCAAACAAAGGTATTGAACGGCTTGGTGGAAGAACAGCGTATGACCCTACAATTTTAGATAGCAAACAAAGTTAGTTTGGCATATTCCTCAGCTAAGAAGTTCAAACCACAGATAAAAGCAGCAGCTTTCATATGATGCATGAAAAACAGCTTCTATGGAGGAGTGGGATAAACTCTTCTCCCGTCAACTTCTTCAGTTAAGTTAAAATGATATGTGCAAGAACACAATCCTAGTTTTACAGTAAGTCGAGAATTTTATTTTAATGGCATTTTATTTACATTTAGTTAGTCAGCTCTAACACGAAAGTTGTTTTCTTGTTTAGTATATGTTCGTGTTAGGGCTTCTTGGTTTGTTTGGATACATATTATGGAAAGTAATTTGTATTTTTTTTTTTTTTTTTTTTTAATTCGAGACAAGAACTTGTATTGTTTTTCTTTTACTTTACTTTGGTTTTTAATTGTTGATTCCAGGTGTAAACAGTGGCTTCATAGGATAGGAAAACTGGAGATGATGAAGTCCTTTGATCCGCAGACTATATTTAAAAAGTATCGTATTTGTGCGGATCATTTCCAGGACTGGTGTTTTACATCAACTGAAAGGAAGAGGCTAATAGCATCAGCTGTCCCCTTTGCCACTAAGGAAGATGTAATATATAGAAAAGTATGTACTTTGATGTTCAGTCTCGCATTGAAAATATTAGTTTTGAACAGTAGAATTTTATTAATAAACTCTAAAATACGCATTTTGCTCCTCCACATACTTATAGATTGTTCAAAAATTCTACTAAACATGAAATTTATAGTGACAAGTGTCAGCTTTTTTAAAGCTTTGGTAAGGAATAATATTTTGATAGGGATAGGAGTGTGGAAATTAAATGTTTATACTCATAAATAAAAACATCTCTGTTTGTTTTATATATTTAGGAGTAAATAAGATGTTTTATTTATGAAAATAAACATTTAATTTCCGTACTTAAATTCTACCAAATTACTGTTACTTGCCTAATTCTCGAAAATGCTAATAATTTTTAGCGAAACTTCGACGTTTGGTGTAGTTTTTTTGAAACGATCTATAACAATTTGGTGAAGCAAACATGAGTACTTTCGCAATTTATTGATAAAATTGCTATCCAGGCGCTTCATGTTACAAGAATTTTACTGGTTTCAGCAACAATCACTATTGCTGTATATTATTGTAGTAAGTTATAATTTGACGTTGTCTATGGCTATGTAGCTGATTCGACAATAAAACTTATTATTATTCTATAATAATACACTATCAGCTATTATCAAATTTCTTTGCGTACCACCGCTTAGTATGTTAATAATATCACTGTTCGACAAAATTCAACTTTTTTTCTTTTTTCTGGGGTTGCAATAGCTGATTTTTATGTCAACGGATCTCCTAACTTCGAACCTGCAATTTACTTTGCTCTGTCTGGGGTAGTTTTGGAAATATTTTGTGATACATGTTTTACTATCTGTGCTGTAATAGAAGTTATATTATGTCTGGTAGTACAAAATACAATTGACTTATTGCATATGAAATGAATACACAAAGCACTATAAACACATAATCACCATGGAAACAATGCAGACATGCTGTTTGCAGCTTTCAAAGTGAAAATACCTGTAACTGTAATTCAGGAAGTGACCTATGGTAGCCGATTTTATTACAGACAGTCCCTAGCAATTGTCAACCAGAAGTGAAGGTACCCACTTTCCTGCATAACGTTTGTCTAATGTTTTGTATGTCCTTATGGAATCTCTCACCATGTTCATCCGAGAAGTCACTGGAATTAGGTGGGAAGTAATTCAGATTAGAGTAAATAAAGTGCTTTCACGGACATATTGTACCCCAAGGATTGATAAGCGTTGGTAATTCTGTGCCTGTTTCTTGCTCAGCAAATTCCATACATGTCCCAAAAGATCCATGCACGCATGGAAGTTCTTGAAACCAATCCTTGCACGTTTTTCTTTGTTCGATAATCTGGCTTCGAACACAGGGTCAGGTATTAGTTCACGCTACTATCTACCATAGTAATGAATCATCGTTATGAAAGTCAATTTTACAGCTAGACTTATTCAAACACATCAAATACTACAGGTGATTCACTCCCTTATCCATAGAAAATATCTTTCAGTTTATTCGGGGATCGAACTAACGATTCCACACACCAGAGGTGAGCGCTCTACCACTGAGCTACGGTGTCCCCTGTTTTTATGAATACAAAAGATGATTATTTACATAATCTTACCTCAGGATTAAATAACATGCATTTATAAAATTAAATTTATAACGGAGTAAGAAGAGAGGAACAAAATTAATTTCGTAGATATGACAATCAGCAAGCAAGACGATAAGTTTTAAGTAAACCATTTTAGGAAACCAAATACCTACATAAACTGAAAATAAAACTTTAAAAGAAAAAAGAAGAAGAAGAAGAATTTTAGGAATGGTCCAAAAAAATGGATCAGAAGATTGCGATCTTGGCAAAAAATTAGTTTTTGGATCAGGGGTCACAAAACTTTTGAACGGTTCCAAAATCTTTTTTAAATAACTTAATAAGCACATCATACTGAGTTAACTGATAGTTTGGGTTCGGCTATACTATATGTAGTTCTCCAGATATATGGCGTGCAAGAAGATTTTTTATTAAAATATATTGGATTTTTTTATCCAAAAGATTGGCATTTCGTATAGTGTAAGATTGAATGTAAGTGTAATTTTCTTTTTACAGTTTACTAACTAGTATCACGAAAGTAGAATGAAGAAAAACAGACGTAACTAATAGTAAAACTCGGCTCGCAAACCAGCTACTAAAAATCGATGCTAGTGAATTGGAAACAACAAGATTTAAGCATATACTAAAATGACTCGGTTATTACTTACACTGAATAAGATAAATGTTAAAAGACAGATAAATTTGTTTAGCGATATGACCAACTTATCGTTTAGACTGCAAATAATATTACAAGAATATGGTTCAAGGCGGTGTTAAATTAATAAATGTAGAGAAATCATTAGCAAGCTACAAGAATTATTACGTGGGTGAGAAAGTAGTTTCAGGCAAATATTAGATCGAGTGCAATTCTAATTAAGGATATATCATGATAAAAAAGAAACATTGAAACTACAGTAGGATAAAGGAGTGTCGGGGATACCAAAGTTATTAATCTGCCAGCTTCAGCATTATCAAAACACTTAAGTGACACCAAACATTCAATCTAAGAATTTGATCGTATTATATAAAACTTCATTATTAGCGAAAGATCTATATATGAATCTTAGTTTATCGGAAAGAAACGTCCGAAATTAAATTTAGACAAAAGCGACTTAGATAGAAAATGGTATCCATCCAATTAACAATAATTACGTGTTCTGCACCGAGATGTTACGGAATAAAATATTAGTAAATAACTAGAAGTTGTTGTACAAATTGAAGTATGGGAACATTACAGGCTAGTGGAAGAGAACATGATAATTGCTCAGCGAAAATAATTGTAAATACTTTACCATCCTGTATATACCAGAAAATGGTGTACACACACACACATACATACACTACCAAAGTATAGTAACTTGTTTTATATATTTTGCCCACGGTAGTTCAGTGGTAGAGCTCGGGTGTGTGTGGTCCTGGTTTGATCCTAGTCCGCACCATGTGAATCTTGTGGTGGACGAACTTCGGTGTTTAGGCTTTATCGGGTTCTCCCGTTTCCTCCCACTTCCCTCGTTGCACCATATCATCACTGTCTCCCTTAGCCTCGCTGCATAATGATAGGATGTTAAACTAAAAACATAAATGTTTGTTTATTATTATATTTTCATGCTTTTTATAGGAAGGTGGAAAGAATACGTGGAAGACTTATATGAGAGTAGGGATAGACCGTGTAGCCTAAATGTTGAAGTGGAAAATGAAGTAGGCGAGGATGATAAAGGATTTAGTATTCTTCGGGATGAGTTTGAAAAGGCTATATCTGAGATTAGGAATGGAAAGGCAACCGGAATAGATAACATACCAATTGAATTCATTAAAAATATAGGAGACAAGGGAAAGAAAGAATTGTGGCGACTATGCAATGAAATATATGGAACAGGAGAATGGCCAAGAGACTTTCTGAAAACGATCATGATACCGATGGCTAAGAAATCGAACGCAAAGAGATGTGAGGATTATAGAACTATTAGTCTCATATCTCATGCAGCTAAAATTCTGCTCCGAATACTGAACAGAAGGTTATATGGAAGAACAAATAAAGATGTTGAGGAGGAGCAGTTCGGGTTCAGAAGAGGCAAGGGCACAAGAGATGCTATTGAATTATTAAGGGTGATCGGTGAAAGATTTATAGAAAAAGGGAAAGAGGTGTATGTTGTATTTATTGATCTAGAAAAGGCTTTTGACCACGTGAATTGGGAATTGTTGTTGGGAGTTCTAACAAAGATAGGGTTGGAATGGAAAGATAGAAGACTAATAAGAAACTTATACATGAACCAACAAGTAAGTGTTAGGATAGGGGAAGAACTGACGGAAGAGAGTGCAATTGGAAGGGGAGTTCGACAAGGATGCTGCCTCTCGCCAACACTATTTAATGTCTATCTAGAAGAGATAGTGAAAAAGAGCCTACATGATGATGATGGCATTTCGGTAGGAGGTAGAATGATTAGATGCATAAGATTTGCAGACGATATGGCCCTTGTTGCAGAATCTGAAAAGAAAATCAATAAAATGTTAGAAAAAATGAGAAGGGGTTTTGAAGAATATGGGATGAAAATAAATGTTAGAAAGACAAAAGCCATGGTGATTGGAACGAAGGGGTCTGTGTCAAATATAAAAGTAGGAGGGGGGAAAATAGAACAAGTGAATAGTTTTCGGTACCTGGGTAGTGTTCTTAGTAATGACATGAAATGCGAACGTGAAATAAAAGCAAGGATAGAAATGGCGAAAGAAGCCTTTAAAAGAAAGAAAAGTCTGTTTTGTGGGACCTTGAACAAAGAGTTGAGAAAAAGACTCATAAAATGCTTCGTGTGGAGTGTTGTGCTGTATGGGACGGAAACGTGGACATTGCGTAAGGGTGACGAAAATCGACTGGAAGCCTTCGAAATGTGGGTGTGGAGAAGAATGGAAAGAGTTAGTTGGGTCGAGCGGAAAACGAATGAGAGAGTGTTAGAAATGGTGGGTGAGAAAAGAACACTTTTAGATATTATTAGGAAGAGGAAGAGAAACTGGTTGGGACATTGCCTAAGAAGAGATTATATCATGAGGGACGTCCTAGAGGGTATGGTGGCGGGAAAGAGAGGGAGGAGGCGAAGGAGACTACAATTAATGGATGATATTAAAACAGAAAGATCATACGCGAAGACGAAAAGGTTAGCGGAGGACCGTGGAGCATGGAAGCTTCTCAGCTGCGGCAAGTGACCTGCCAATAAAGGCAGAATACCTATGATGATGATTCATGCTTTTTATGTTTTAAAAGTATATTACCGTATTTTTATTTATTTTTTTAATTAATTTTTTCTTAACTTTTTCAAAAATATTTGATTTTGAAACCTTTTTTTTATCTATATTACACATTTTTTTCTGCTCGTTTTCCTTCCAGTCTATGTGTTCTTACCGAAGTTCCCTTCCGCTAGTTTTATCTTCCTGCATTAAAGTCCATCTGGTTTCAGGCTTGTAACACTATCAGGTAACCCTGGATTACAACATGGCGCCCATTTAAAGCCTTCTACATCTTTTATTTTTATTATTATCATTATTATTTACTATTTTTCTTTTTCCCTATTTCTTCCCCTCCATATGTGATGAATAATGTTAATGATAGTACTTATAATAATATTTTTTAATGTATGTAAATGTGTTTTCACTATTTTTCCGCAAGTACTTCATTATATATGTAAGATGTGGATACATTAGAAGAAAATTGGCTTCTCAGGACAAGATATGTTAAGAATTCCATCTAAAGTATGATTGTAGTCCCCATGATGACTCTGTTGTATTTCTTTTATATTTACTGAGATTTTCAGATATACTCATGAAACAAATGACAGTTCACTTTGAACATTTATACTGTTACATGATGTAATAAGCGCATCCTTCATATTTATTTACATTTTGGTAAGGCACAGTGGCTCAATTGTAGAGTGATTACCTCTGGTGCGTTGGATCGCCGGTTCGATCCCTTACAGTATCATGTCCGTGGACTTTTTTCGGGGTACTCCCGTTTCCTCCCATAATCTCATTCCTTTGGTTCTTCTGTCATCTCTCACTTCCTCAATCATCCGTTTCCTTTAGCGTACAGTGCATAATCGTGGGACTTTAAACTGAATGATTTCATTTTATTTGATATATTCATTATTTCACACTAGGAATTACGTTAATTTGTCCTTGTCTGTTTTGTTTCCTGGTATACTAAAACATTATATACAACACTGATAACCGATAAAGAGTCTCTCAAGTTGAAGATCGCTTAAAGGAGGGTTAGGAACGGGTTGCTACCGAAATTCGTAGACGCATAGTTATGGAAACAGGCAGCAGTGACTTCCATAATTAGGCAAGATAAAAATATTTCTTCTTTGAAATGGATAAAAATTTAAGGGATAGTAGCATCAACAAACAAAATCCGGATTAAAATAAGTAATATTTTGAAGATATGTTGCCGTATGCTAAATCGTATTGCGAAGGAACTGAAAGGACTAAAGAGCACGTAGACCCGACAGAAGAGAAAATGTGCCGAAAGCGAGCTATAACAATATTTCCTAATTGACCTTTGTTAAAGAAATCACTTCAGAATAGGAAGTTAACTTCAACGTAATAAAAATGTGTCACGAATTAGCATGACGTAAAAACTTCGTGAAGGAGTGTCCGAAGGATATTTGAAAATATAGCATTCGTGTAACGGACAAAAATTTATCCCAACTATGGCGAAAAATGATTACACTAGGCAAAGTAATGCTGAGACTAGAAGGAAGAAATTAATGGGAAATTCGTATTTCAGTTATTCCTTTGTTTTTATTTTATTTCACAAATGCATAAACTAGTATCATGTGTCTAAGTTTTCAGTGATATAATTATCATTTATGCAAACCATAGTATATGAAACTAATTCCAGTAGAAGCTTTGAGAAAAGACTGCGTCGTGTACCACGTGAAGTATCGTACTAAGTTGAAGATCTGAAGTTCTATTTCGAAGTACGGACCAGACAAAATCTATGCTGAAGAATAAATATGAACAATGAAACAAATGTCATCAGAGACTATTTGGCGCCAACAATGAATGCAATGAATGAGTGGTTTCCATCTAGTGATGAAATATTTATACAAAACGGCACAAATTGTAATCATTCAAAGAATTCAATAGAGAACTTGTTTCTGGAGGTATTTGTATTCAACAACGGGGTAAGAACCCAGAAATGAACATTAACGGCAGGAAAGTAGTCCCTATCGGGTCGTTGAGGCGCGTATTGAACCAAAGCTCAATAGCTTACAACAAAAGCCTAATTTGAGCCTAAGCCTACATCTTTACCGGTTAGAGAGAGGACGTTGAATCTTCAAATATATGCATAAAATTGTTTGAAACTGTTCGAAAAAGATTTGCCTTATAGTATACAAGTACTGATGTATAATATATTAATAATTATATATATATATATATATATATATATATATATACTGAGATATAGAGAAATAACAGTTTGTTTTCCAAGTAAGTTTCAGTTGTCCATTTTCCTAATAGTTTGTCCACGATTGTATATTAAATGTTTAAACTTAATTTCAGGTCGATGAAGAAACCCAGTGTGAATCAAAAAGTTCGTCGGAGGAAGTAAATTCACATGTCGAAAATAATGGGAATTCCAATAATATCTGTGATAATGTCAAAATAGAGGTAAGACCAAATGGAAAAGTAAATTAATAAACGAAAATGAAAACCAATTGAAACTTAGCTTAGTAGAATGTTGTGGTACTGTGGTTCTATTGTTCCAATATGTTCAAGTTTTCTCTTAATAAAAATAAATTCAACTTTCAACGATATTATTTGTGGTAAGTACCGTAGTATAACTAGCATAATGTTTATTTGCACATCATAATATATCACAACAATAATTTCCGCGTACTACATTTGATAACTTTCTGAAATCTTGCAGTAGATTTCTTGAGAACACTTGAAAACATCATTTTATTAAAATATAAATTTTAGAAATGTTTTCTGATACCAAGAAACATGACGGAAATGCTGTACGAGGGTCACTACGAAAGTTTTGAGATACGCATTGTTATGACACAGTATTTAAATTCCAACAATTGCGTTCGGTAGTGCTATCCAGAGCGAAGAAACGAAGCAAGTTTCAACTCGCCTCGCTTATCGGCGTGGCCGTATCGCCTTCACTTGTTTGTTGATGTGAGCAGTATTCGGCTGTCTAGAATGGAGCTCGAAAGGGAACATTTTCGGGCAGTGATCCTTTACGATTTCAAAAGTGGTTTGAACTAGACACAAAGCCTTGACCGTTTGCAGGGGCATTTGGGGACTTTACTCCTTCCCGTGCTACAATTTTTCGGTGGTTTGGTGAATTCAGAAGAGGCCGGACATTGCTTAGAGGTGAAGAGAGAGCTGGACGTCCGGCAACAGCTGTGTCAGATGAAAACATTGCCGCTGTGGAACAAATGATTCGAGAAAATCCTCGAACAACTTTCAAGGACATTGAATCTACAGTGAACATTGGATCGCCAACAGTAACAAAAATTCTTCCTGATCATCTTCGGCTCAGGAAGGTTTCATCTCGTTGGGTGCCTCACACTTTGACTGAACAGCAGAAGCGCATGCGTGTGGAATGGTGTGAAGAAATGCTTGCAAAGATTTGATGGGGGCAATTCTCGACGCGTCTGTAACATTGTTACTGATGATGAGACTTGGATCTATCAATTTGACCCTGAAAGTAAACGCCAGTCTACAGTTCGGATTTTTCCAGACGAAAATCCACCCACGAAAGTGAAGCGTGGGGAAGAATATGGTCGCAACTTTCCTCTCCAAATCTGGCCATGTTGCAACTGTTCCACTTAAAGAACAAAGGACTGTTACTGCTCAGTGGTACACCACTGTTTGTCTAACAAAAATGTTCCAGAAGCTTCGGGAACGGCATCCAAGAACTGGATTGCGTGGGATCCTGCTTCATCATGACAACGCATCCGCATACACGGCCAACATCAGAATTCAGTTTTTAGAATTACGGAGATCAAACTTATGACTCATCCGCCGTATAGCCCTGACCTGACCCCGTGTGATTTTTTTCTGTTCCCCAGGATCAAAGATCGCATGCGTGGGAAGAGATTTTGCAGCCCTGAAGAAGCTGTAGCGGCTTACGAGAATGAACTTTCAACACTTGAAGAAAAAGACTGGCAACACTGCTTCCAAAAGTGGTTTTCGAGGATGCAAAAGTGTGTACAGTGCAATGGTGAATACTTTGAGAAAATGTAAGTGTTAAATTGATTTTAAGATGTAAGTTATTTCACATCTCAAAACTTTCGTAGTGACCCTCGTAACTTCAGAGAAAATGTGTATTATTTTGTCAGATCTAAATTATGCATGCCAACTCTTCATTGCATGCAAACAATACAGTTACCTATTGATCTTAAGTTACTTCAAGTAGCACTTGGGTAGCTTCGTATGACCATTCCTTGTGTTTTTCTTCCCATTGTTCTTTTGACAAGTTAAAACGTGAGAGGGATTACCGATTGTTATTGAAACTTCCAGTTTCCTTTCTCTTTCTTTCCTTCAATTTCATTCATTCTAATTGTCACCGTCTCCCTTACAGTACATAATGGTGGTACGTTACGTAAACTAGAAATTTTATTTATTTTCTTTCCGATCCAACCAACGATGAAAAATTTCATAAAAAATATACGTTGAATTTCCATCATATAAACCTCAAGAAACTTTCATTATATTTGATGGTAAAATGTTGTTTAATAATACTATCACCCACTTCCGTATTTCAAACCAAAATGTTAAAATTTCCTACATATGGTTGCTGGGTTTTGGTAAAGAGAGACTTGGGGTATGGCAAAGAGAAATGACTTTTTTTAAACTAATCTATTGTTAAAACTCATTTTCTTCTTGTAGAAAGAGTTACAAGTTTATCGCTTTTCGTGTCGATTAGATCCTAAGTCTTGTACTTCGATCATACCTACAAGAGTGGAAGATTTTGAGAGGAGAAATATCTCATTATGCTGGGATCGGTATAGTGTAAGCGTTATAGAGTTGGATTGCCGACTCTAAGCTCATTGTAACAGCGTGAATCCAGACATTAGTCCCATTGCGTTCGTAGGTTAGGAAAATAGTTGTTAGAATATCTTGTTAATGTTTGGAGGCAAGACGTAGCACAGGTAAAGGCAATGGTATCATATGATCTTTTTATCAATGGTCATCTGATGCGATTCATGCCGTAGAACAGAGCATAGCTCAATTTGATATCTCGACCCGTTCCGGAGATATGGTAAATATTGATAAACAGGGTTCCCACTCATCCTGAAAATCCTGGAAAACCTCGAAATGTCCTTGAAATGATTTTGTCCTGGAAACATCATGGAAATGTCCTTGAAAATGCATTTCTGTCCTTGAAATTTAAAGAAATACTGAATGTCAGATTTCTCATAATTATAATGAAGATTTTAATTGATTGATATTTTTGTGTGCTATTCCTGTTTTTGTGCTGAATAATAATTTGTCATGATCCTGCATATGTAGATGGTTGGTGGGCTTTCTTTCCCCCAACAAGGTGGTTGGCTGGGAGAACTTCTCTCTTCTTCTTTCATCACTAGTCTGTCAACCCATTCTTGGATGCTGTCTTCACTAGCACTGCCCTCCAGAAACTGCTTTGTACCAATTATCAATCCTCCGTAATCAGTCTCTTTTCGCAACAGTACTTACTCTTCAGTAAAATTTTATATGAATGCTATTTGTGACAAGGTCATAAAATAAGAGGAAAGAGATAATTGAAAATATACAGCAGGCGCAGAGAAAGAAAAAGAAATTGATGGAAACAAGTGAAGCTTTGGAGACTGAAGCAAAGCAGCTTGCACATGAAACAGAGCAGAAGTCTTGTTTTACTTTATTGACAAAGTCAAATGCTATCCGTAAAGCAGCTTCACCAAGAAAGAAAGAGATTATGTCTATAGATGAGGAAATCATACAACTCCATACTCAGTTGAGAAACTTGTAATATATATATATATATATATATATATATTTCCTAATTATATCTGTCATACTGTCACGCAATGAAGATGCCATGTACGAAAAAGAGACATGTTGTTTGTAAATTTATTCGGTGTACAATTAAAATGTTATGTAGAAAGAATGAAAATACATGTGCTGGATGTGGGTGGATCGGGTGGTTATAAGGGGAGTTGGGATGCCACCAAGAAGGAAGAAGCAGCACATTACGCTTCGCTTTGTGTATTTAATTGTTGTGTATTAATACTGTATTTGCATTAATATTCACTGCATAATCTACTGTACTTTTCATTTCATTGTTGAGAGTTTTCAACCTGCAGTTGCAATCCTGTTGTATCTTCCTGTGTCGAAGTCCTGAGATATATATATATTTAAGAAAGAGAGTGGAAACCCTGGATAAAGCGCAGCATTGGTTAAAATTGTGTAATTGCGAGAACTTGTAATTACAACTGCCAAAAACTCTTGCTGTTGAAGCAGAGGAAAACAGCAATCAGTATATCGTAAACATTTACTACAAATACAATATTTTAAGCAGTGTTACAAATTATCAAATTTCCGGAACGGTTTTAGATATCAAACTGCTGTAAACGACAAATTATGTAAGAAACTATCTATTGAAACCATGTTTTTATCCATGGTTCAGAAGTTACACATTGTCTGAAGTTGAAAAAACTCACCCTATATATACCCAGTACTGATCTTTCTTAAGGAATGTTTTGTAGAAGCTGCGACATGGCTTTTAGTTCAGCTCCTGCAGTCATATTCTAGATGAATACTTTATTGTGAAAATTTTTGAAACTAAAGGATGTCTCAAAAAGAACGCCGTATTTGAAAAGCCCATTATTTTTATTTACTGTTGGCAACATTGTTTTTGCATGTTTTGTTATCAGTGAGGTTTGGTTTTGATACCATACTTTTGTTTTCTAGGTCAGTGTTTGTGGAGTAACGTCATGGAAAGATACAGTACGGAGCAGCGAGTGTTAATTGTTAAAACTCACTACAAAAATGGTGAAAGTTCCGCGGAAACTGTTCGGAAATTCCGTACGATTCTTGGATTCAACAATGCACCAAATGAATCCACTGTTCGTAAGTTGATCAAGAAATCTGAAGAAACTGGTTCAACAATGGACATCGAAAGCCCTGGACGCCCTCGAAGTGGCCACAGTGAGGCAAATAATGTTGCTGTGCATGATGCTGATACAGTGAATCCGGGAAAATCATGTCTCCATCAAGCTCAAGAAATGCGCGTGTGTCCAGCAACAATACACAGGATCTTAACAAAAGATTTGTACTTACACCCAAACAGAGTTCTGTTAGCACAGAAACTTAAACCAGCGGATCATGGAAAACAACGGCAATTTGTGTAATGGATCCTGTAAAAGGAACGAGAGACATGGTTTCAGAAAGCGCATCATCGTTTTCCGAGACGAAGCTCACTTCCATGTAAACGGCTTTGTGAACAAGCGTAATTGCCGAATATGGGGATCAAAGAACCCTAGAGTAATTAAAAAAAAAAAAAAAAAAGAAGCATCCGCAGCGAGATACAGTTTGGTGTGGATTTGGAGTAGGGTCTTAATCGGTCCTTACTTTTTTGAAGATTAACAAGAAAGGGATGTCACGGAGAATGGTGTTCGTTATCTTGCGATGCTCACTGCTTTCCTTTGGTCCTGTTTGGAACAAAGGAACATCGACATTTTATGGTTCCAACAAGACGGCGCAACTTATCACACGTTAGGAGAGACAATTGCTGCGTTAAAAGTTCTCGGACAGATTAATCTCGATAAAAGGAGACTTAATCTACCCATGTTGTGACCTGACACCTTGTGACTTTTTCCTAAGGGGGTACGCTAAGTCACGAGTTTACCAGAACAAATCCCGTAATCTGTTGGAACTCAAACAAGAAATTCGAGGGAGTTAATGGGGAAATGTGTGAGCGGGTGATGGTTAATTTCATGTACCGAGCGATTGCATATAAGGCTAGTAACGGGGAAGGGGGGAGGGGGTTAATGCCCAATATTGTGTTTCACGTTTACACCTCAACACCTGAAGTTTTTTCAAATAAATAAATTCGATTTATAGTAGTTTCAAATCCGGCGTTCTTTTTGAGATAACCTTTATTTTTTAGGTGTTTATACATAATTTTACATTTTTAATTTCAGACCGATGAAGAAAGCCAGAGTGAATCGAAGAGTTCATTAGAACAACTAAAATCTCATGTTAAAACCAATAGAAACTCCAACATCTGTGATAATACCAAGAGTAAGGTATGGTTAAAGGAAAAAGATTTTTTTTAAATGGTAAATTGAATTGAAACGTACGTAGCTGAAACGAAGTAATCGCGAAGCGGGAATAAAAAGTATAACACTTTCCAGCAGATAGTGAAAACAATCATAATACAAGGCCTCTCGCTAAATGTTTCATCAGGTGGAGAAGGGATAAGAGAGAAATATATATATATATCAAAGAGAAAATTATAAGCTTTTCCATCATATTTTGATTTGGTAATAATTAAAAAGGAAGATCATGTCAAAACAAGATTAAATTTTCTTTGTTGTTTAGGTGATATAAATAAAACTTCTTACCTTTACCATGATAGAGATGAGTTAGAGATCTTCAATTTGGTCCGCAAACGCGTTCTTCTATTCACCTCGAATTACCGGATATTCCTCACATGTATGGGTCAATCTGTTAATACCATCTGCATAAATATCTGTTGGAAGCAAAACAGGTTTCCACTGCATTAATTATCTCACCATCCACAAAACAAGTAATCCAGCGGAGCCAGATCAGGTAAATATGGTTGATGGGGCAAAGATTCCTATTCACATTGACGGACAGAAGTAACTGTTTCTGGTGCTCAGTGTACGGTGCATTGTCCGCTAGCAACAAAATACCTTGCTAGAACAAACCCTGGCCCTTCGCTTTAATAATAATCTGTAATTTTGCGGTAGATTCCTGTGATTATAGCACGTCTTTGTAAGTAATCAGTCAAGTTCACAACTTTATGGCCTCAAAACACGGACAACATAACATTGTTGGATTAACGATGCACGTTAGTATTTTTAGAAGTGGAAGACGATGTGTGTTTCAGTGTTTCACTCATTTATTTGGCTTCAGGGTCAAATAGATACACACAACATTCATGCGTAATCAGTAATTTGTTTACAAATAATGAAATCCTTGTCCTTGTGATATACATCCAGAATACTTTGTCCTCATTGTACACATGGCTGTTTATGAAAAGGAGTCAACAATTGGGGAACTAACCCTGCTGCCAATTTGCTCATATGCAGAATGTCATGTAGTATGGTGTGAACGGACTCCTTACTAATCTTTCCCTCCTTAGCTAAAATATTAACTGTCATATGTCTAACTTCGAACACTAGGCCCTCAACTTTTACCACCACGTTTGAGTATGTAGCCGTTAAGGGATGGCTTTCTCTTGGTCCATCCTGTAGAACTATGAGACCACGTTTGAATTTTCTCTCTTCCAGTATTTCACTGCGTCATGAGATAGGCATCCTCACCATGCATAGCTGCCATCTTTACATGTATCGCTTGAGTCAATTTTCCTTGAAGATGGAAGAACATAATCACAACTGGGTATTCGATTTTATCCAACATGCTGCTGCAGTCTAATTTTTTGGGTTGTAACATATATTGAACCTGTAAAGACACAAATTAG
Organism: Thermobia domestica; assembly: GCF_964235325.1. Classification (NCBI taxonomy): domain Eukaryota; kingdom Metazoa; phylum Arthropoda; class Insecta; order Zygentoma; family Lepismatidae; genus Thermobia; species Thermobia domestica. The sequence continues at coordinate 170,626,416 of NC_137454.1, read as the reverse complement.
CATACACATTAGTGAGATGTCAACCTATCATTGTTGATATTTTTGCATTACTAGTACTGTTACTGTGAGAGTAAAAAAATTGGCCACTATTATTATTATTATTATTATTATTATTATTATTATTATTATTAGTGAATACTGTTTACGAAATGTAGGTTTTAAAGTACCCAATCATAGCATAAGAAATGGCACGATTTTGGTTCCTCTGAATTGGAATTATGAAATTTTAAAAAGATTGATAGATTCTTAAAGCACATTTTAGACTTAATGTATTAAGGAAGTGAAAAGTTTATGAAATCTGACTGATAGTTTTTAAGCAATGACGTTCAGAAACATTAAGCTAAAATGTAATTTTAAGACTGCTGTTCTTAGCTTTTCGTTATTTTAGATAGATCGAAAGCTTGATAATTTTTACAGCGTTAATAAGGAATTATTTCTTCATAACTGACATTTATCTACATTGTGTTTTATATTAGTGCTCCTCTTTCTACTATTTTCTTATTTATTATTAGTACTATTGTTATCATTAGTATTATTATTCCATCGCATTGTAGTGGATACCACGTGCTGTATATTTGCCTAAAGCTGTTTGCAACACTGAAATAAAGATTATTATTATTATTATAAAGAAAGATTAAAATACAATTGAAAAATTAATTTCAGATAGCAACATATTAATACAGGCTTTTCCAACTTCCCAACTTGCGTCTCTCGCGAGCCCATTACAATTTAGAAAAATAAATTGTACACCTTCTGAAAGGTCTATAAGTTTAGACTCTTCTATTTACTAGTTTTTTATTTACCTTTTTATTATTTTTTTAATAACCCATGAAGCCTTTAATAATAAATATGATACTGTCCTGAAAACTGACCTCACATCTTACATGTAATTGAGATAAGTTCGCTCCACATTTTATCTAATACAGTGCATATCTGTTTCTATCCAACGTGGTAATGTCTCGTCGGTCCTTGGCACTTTACCTCCTGGAAAGAAACTGGATGAGGTGTTTATACTGTGATAAGAATAGTTTTATTGTATATTAATCCATGGACAATAGTTTTTCTTTGACCTTATAATTATATATTTAAATTGTAATGTATATGAATGCAGTGCAATTATGTCATTTCGGTTAATAATCTTATAATTTTAAATTTTATTGTGACTTATTGTAATAGCTTATTAGAAGAAATCTTTAATAATAAGTTAAAAATCAGTTTTGAATTAGACTGGATCAAGCAACGCCTGCAACATCCGCTACACTGTTCAGTTCAAATCTAAATATATCGCAATGTCATAGGCATTCAGTAAAATATGTCATCAGTCAAAAGAAGTTCAGAAGCACTATTAGTACAAAAAGTATATTACATTAATCCGAGTATATCTATGAAGTAAAATTGCATCATAATAATTACCGGTATTTATAGGCTTAGTTATACAGGGTGTTACAAAAATTTTGTCACAATATTTTGGAAATAGATTCTTCACATCAAAATAAGAAAAAAAAAGTTCATATAGACCTGTGCTCGAAAGTGCATAGTTTTGTAGTTACAGGGTGCAAAAACGTGAAAAAATGAATTTTAAGGGTCATAGTTCCACTACTGTAGTCGAGTCAAGGTATCACTGAGGAACCAGTATGTGAACTACTCAAATCTCCATAGTCATTTTTAGAGAATCTGTTTGGGAATGCTTGATCACTCTCCACCTACCTCTACAAAATTAGTGTGCAAGTACTGGAGCATTCTTAAACATGGATATTTGGATAGTTCACATACTAGTTCCTCAGTGATGTCTTGACCCGACTACGATAGATCCCATAGTAGTGGAGCTATGAACTTTTAAAGTTCACTTGTATCACGTTTCACCCTGTAACTCCGAAACTATACACTTTTGCACACAGGTCCATACGAACTTTTTTTTTTTTTTTTTTCTTATTTTGATATGAGGAGTCTGTCCCCAAAATATTGTAACATTCTATATAAGATTTAAGATAAGTAATTGATTGTTTAGTCGAATTCTTTTATGTATCTTCTAGTATATACAGTTGAGAATTCAAACATTTACGGATAATCTTCTTGTAATAGTATGGATGATTTGCAACCAATCGCATGATGATTATATTATTATCACTGTGAGTACTAAGTACGTACTTAGCTTTGAAGATTAACGTTTCGTCATCGACGTGTAGATAATAAAATAATGAAAGGGAAGAAATTGTCTTTCTAAATCATTATTCATTGTCATCCATAGTGAATATATCTGGATGATTATAAAACAACGCTCATGATATTGCTTATATGAATATTTTATATATTTATTTTCTCTTCCTAGGATTCTGGTGCCGAAGTCCCAGTTATCTCTTCCATGAACGACATGTGGTGTTTCATATGCAATGAATTGATTAGTGAGCATAGTGCATTTTCTCTTGAATCGTTGACAGACTCCTCAGGAATTCAAATATCCAAGAAACTTGGTGAAATATTACAGAACATTGGTGTTGTTAATAAAAAGGAATTTTGTTGCGACCGGTGTAAAAGATTGTTAATTACTTTAGATCAGTTGGAACAGGAATGTTTGAACTTGAAGAAAGCTATCGCTAATGTGGATGACCACACCAGGAAAAAAAGAGGTAACTTTTCTGCCTGATTCAAGGCTCTATGTTGTATAAACTAATCTTGTGCAAAATACCTATGAACTTAGAATAATTCCTATCCGTTATGAAGAGGTTACTAACAAGCTTGAGGAAAAGAAAACTACCAGTGTCCATAAAATGGAGGGTTCTGTCTCGTAATAACATAAAATTTGCCAATACAAAAAAAAAAAAAAAAAAAAAAAAAAGTTATTGAGGTGTCCGTTAAGGAATCCTTCACTGTACTTTTATTTTTATTGCATTTTCGTTACGTACAGTAGTTAGCGAGGGTATTATTGTGTTATTAATTTTTATGTAATGTTAATAAACAATAGTTACAACAGTATGTAAGGTTTGCTTACTGGCAAATTTAATTAAACTATTTGTGCAGGACAATTTTAATGTTTTTTCTGCAGTTCTATTTAGATTCGTGATAAAAAGACAAGATTGTACAAGTTATTAATAATAACCTTCCCGATTACAAACATTAATAACTCAGGGTTATCAACATGCACATAACACACAACACGGTACATGAAAATGATATAGAGTTCCTCGTGGCTATATGGTTAACGTACGCGTTTTTGGCGGGGAGACCTGGGTCCGAGTCACGGCGGGTTCGGATTCCACGTTAAGTTGTTGGTGTACGTCTCATATAGCTTCGATGCTAAAGCAATGCTCAATTCTAATTAAACAAGAACATCAATGAAAGTGATTTCAAAAGAAAGACAAACTCAAAGTTTTGTTTCGTAACATACATATAAATTTACAGATCACAAATGCTCAATATGAGCCCCTTTTCTAACTCGACACAGATTAAGTGTATAGTCGAATTCCTGCCAATTGCTTTGTAACATTCAACAGCTTTAATCAGTATTAATAAAATTTCAGATGTCTACGAATAATTCTCCACAGTCAGTTGCTCACGTCTCTATAACCTCAATGCTGAGAAGCACGTTAACTCAAAATTATCTCAGAAAGTACAGACCTTCATAAAAGTATTCGTGTCATTGCAGACACGTTAGGCGTACACCACTGTCGTTCGGCGGGTCCATGTAATCAGTAAGTTAAAAAGTTGGACTCATAGGTACCACCTAAGTTGATATCTGGCCAACAAGAATTGCCGTGTGGAGGTGTGCCGTTCTTTGAGTGCCAGGAATAACCGGAATATTTCTTGCATCTTGTTGTCATTTTAGATTAAAAATGGACATGCTATGACAATCGTGAATGTACAGGATAACGATTGGATCGTGATCAGTGTCCAGAACGACTTCCAAACCTAACTTGTGGTGTTGTTTTCGGTATGATGAAAATGAATGATCTATCTTGTCTTTCTCAGGCTAGGTGAAACATTAAAGCAAGTCGTTAGAGCAATGTATCCCCAATAGATGTATCGTGCAGCCCCATAGAGCGTGTTGCGAAAATATCAAATTTAAAAGTAAATATTATGCCGTACAGGAAGCCTATTAGTGTAGATTGTATACGACATATATTACTTTTACCATGAAGCCTTTAGTAATAGGTAAATTGAGTCATATATTAATAACCTAACCTAAGTGTGTCGCGATGTGTGAGTGTTAAGCAAAGTATGTTGTCAGTCAAAAAACATATTTTGCAAGCATTGACTTATACGAGGGTTACTACGAAAGTTTTGAGATGTGAAATAACTTACATACTTAAAATCAATTTAACATTTACATTTTCGCAAAGTATTCACCATTACACTGTAAACACTTTTGCATCCTCGAAAACCACTTTTAGAAGCAATGTTGCCAGTCTTTTTCTTCAAGTGTTGAAAGTTCATTCTCGTAAGCCATTACAGCTTCTTCAGGGCTGCAAAATCTCTTCCCACGCATACAATCTTTGATCCTGGGGAACAAAAAAAAAAAAATAAAATAAAATAAAAAAATAAAATAAAAAATCACACGGAGCCAGGTCAGAGCTATACGGCGGATGAGTCATAAGTTTGACCTCCGTAGATTCTAAAAACTGAATTGTGATGTTGGCCGTGTGTGCGGACGCGTTGTCATGATGAAGCAGGATCCCATGCAATCCAGTTCTTGGACGCCGTTCCCGAAGCTTCTGGAACACTTTTGTTAGGCAAACAGTGATGTACCACTGAGCAGTAACAGTCCTTTGTTCTTCAAGTGGAACAGTTGCAACATGGCCAGATTTGGAGAAGAAAGTTGCGACCATCTTCTTCCCCACACTTCGCGGTCGCTTCACTTTCGTGGGTGGATTTTCGTCTGGAAAGATCCAAACTGTAGACTGGCGTTTATTTTCAGGGTCAAATTAATATATCCAAGTCTCATCACCAGTAACAATGTCAGAGACGCGTCAAGAATTGTCTCCATCAAATCTTGCAAGCATTTCTTCACACCATTCCACACGCATGTGCTTCTGCTGTTCAGTCAAAGTGTGAGGCACCCAACGAGATGAAACCTTCCTGAGCCGAACATGATCATGAAGAATTTTTGTTACTGTTGGCGATCCAATGTTTACTGTAGATTCAATGTTCTTGAAAGTTGTTCGAGGATTTTCTCGAATCATTTGTTCCACAGCGGCAATGTTTTCATCTGACACAGCTGTTGCCGGACGTCCAGCTCTCTCTTCATCTTTAAGCGATGTCCGACCTCTTCGGAATTCACCAAACCATCGAAAAATCGTTGCACGGGAAGGAGCAAGGTCCCTAAATGCCCTCTACAAACGGTCAAAGCTTTGTGTCTCGTTCAAACCACTTTTGAAATCGTAAAGGATCATTGCCCGAAAATGTTCCCTTTCAAGCTCCATTCTAGACAGCCGAATACTGCTCGCATGAACAAACAAGTGAAGGCGATACGGCCACGCCGATAAGCGGGGCGAGTTGAAACTTGCTTCGCTTCTTCGCTCTTGATACCACTACCGAACGCAATTGTTAAAATTCAAATACTGTGCCACAACAAAGCGAATCTCAAAACTTTCGTAGTGACCCTCGTAGTGATGCACTCCATGAAATATACCTCAGATTTGACCACAAATATCCAGCAATTGTCAACATACATTTTGCCCTCATATTCCTCAACAGTGCTCCGCCACATTTCATGCTAAGGATGATGCAGGCTCTCCACTCACCATATTCCGCTGACATCTCTCCCACTGACTACCATTCTTCCGGCCTATCAATCACTTCTTAGGCGAGGAAACCTTCCCTGATAATAAGAAATGAAAGTAGATCGAGGACTTCGTATCGCAGACTCCAGACTTGTTTCGCCATGAATCGAAACGTTCGCTGAGTGATAGCAAAAATATTTGGTTGCACTGTCGACTATTTTCATTAACTGGATATTGTAGGTTTTTTCCTTCGGAAACGACGCACTTGGGGGGGGGGGGGGATTTCCTTGACACCAACCTAATACTACGCATGCAAAAATTTGGTACTATTTGATCATTGCGTGCAAAAATTTTTAAAGTTCTTTTGCGATTGAGGGAACGTTCACTCTGTGATATTTCAATGCTTCATACAGTTATCTGCAAAAGTCTGTACTTACCCTGTATTTCTTTTGTCAATAGCTTTAGAGGAAACCTGTTTTCCTAAGTCAAACTATTCACTTCATTCGGAAATTATTAAATAAAGGGTAGGTATACATTCTCTGTAGTGTACGAACTTAAACCAGTTATGAAATATTGTCCTTAATTAAGGCAGGGTTCCTGCTGGTCAGGGAAGTCAGGGAAGATCAGGGAAAAGACGGAAAATTTTATAAAATAATTTTTTCTAACTTTAATTGTACACCAATTTCAGCTTAGCCAACCATTATAATACCTATTTGAGCAATTGATTACTATTCGCCTCTATGCAAAAAAAAAAAAAATGTTCTTATATATAAATATTGACCGTTATTTATTCCTAATTTAAATTTCAACGTCATCCGACACCTGTCATGAAAGTCAGGGAATTTCCTGCCAAAAGTCAGGAAAAGTCAGGGAAATAGATTTCTCCAGATCAGTAGGAACCTCGTAAGGGAACACGGTGATTCAATTGTAACGTACTCACCTATAAAATGCAGGATTTTCAGTTCGATTCTAAACCATTTAAATTTGTGGAGGACAATCTCTTGTCTGTGGTTTTTCTGATTTTTCTCCCGTTTCCTCCCACGTCTTTATATTCTACCTGTTCCGTACATATTCACTTGCAGCTATCATTCTTGAACCTACAAGGTATGTTTGATATAACTGATTCGTTTGTAGAATTTAAAATTGAAAATCAAGTTAATATTTTTTTTTTTTTTATGTAACGATAGTCTTGGTTATGAATCTTTGCTTTGTTTTTTGTTTTCTAGGTTCGCAATCGTCAAATGAAACTGCGGAAGATGAAGTAAGTCGTAGTTTATTTTCGAAGATTTGTGTCGTATAACCTAGTAATAACCTATTTCTAAAATAAAACTCTGTTTTGATAAACATGAAATTTGAAAATATTAATTAGTTTTTCTGTAATTTTTTTTAATTATTTTGTTTTTATTGGGAACTCTAAACCTATGATTGATAATATATATATTCTCGATAGTCCAAAGTATATTCTCGATATTGTTGGGCACTCCAAATAATCTATATGCTTGTTTTCCTTCTATAGAGGTGTGTTGAAGTACGAAGTAACTCACCTACGAGTCATCGACATAGAATATTGTCAAATGCTTTGAATGAGTTGGAAGAACGTTATTTTAAGTTGAAGAAAACTATTTTGACTTATGTGAAGGAGAAAAACAACAGCGAACGTGAATTGTATTTAGTGTATGTTATGGATGACGACGACAGCAGCACAGGTAAGTCGAATAAGTAGGTTACTTGCTTTCTTTTTTAAGTAAGCAGCTTCATTGCGTGAGATGGATTACTATTTAGGTTATTCGAGTGCTATACTTACTTTTTCTCAGTTTAACTCATTTAAATAACATACCACGTGGCCCACAAGTAAGTTGACACTCGGAAGTTATTAGACCTTGTTTGAGTAGCATAGTAGTTATTATACAAGTACTTGACTAGAACACCAGTTCCCATAATTTAGTTGATACTATCAGTGATGAGACTCACGTTTGATTTAATTTGATTTTGTGTTTAGCGTCCCATTTAGCAGTGAGTGTCCCATTTTTATATGACATGAACCTACAGCGTAACGTGGGATCCAAACTACATGAACTCCCGCCGGGAACGAACCCGGATCTCCCATGCTAAAGGCGCGCACGCTAACAGGTTAATGAGACTCATGTTCGGTGAAATTGTTATTTATTTGTGTCCTGCTGTTTTTAGTCTAGTTAGATGGTGTTAGTTAAGAAGCAATAAACAGAAAACTTTCTACAAAACAGTGTGTTTTTATGCCGCAGATGCGGTGGAAATATGGCCATAATTACAACTTATGTTGTTGAATTTTTTGTGAAAATATGAAACAAAATCTTTGTTGAACGTCCCACGATTATGCCTTTTAAGCTAAGGAAGACGGATGATTAAGGCAAGTGAATTATGATGGATGAATAGGTGGAATGGGAATGTGAGAAGAAACGAGAGTAACCCCGAGAAAACCTATGTACATGATGTTGTCTACCACAAACTTACTTGGCCCTACGCACCAGAAGTAACCGCTCTACCACTAAGCCACCATGCCTCCTTTGAATCGTGTATGTGGATCGTTCTCCAAACATTACACCGCCATCTCACAAAGGTATTCGAAAACAACAACAAAAAAAAAAAAAAAAAAAAAAAAAAAAAATTGAAAAGACCGGGTCGGTAAGAAAACCTCTTTGTTCAGGTAGTACATAAAAGAATTTAAATGCTATTGCACAATGCTATGTCTAATATGTAGGCTACATTATGTACAAATGTACAAAATACCTACAACAAATCTAGAAAGAATGCAGAAGACGTTGAAGTTGTGCGTGTGCCCATATAAAACATTTAAAATTGTAAACACGTTACCTGTATTGCTTTTGGTTTGAAGTTTACCTCTGCACTTAAAACGTAGTTTTCCAGCTGATGTGTAGGTCATTGTGTATTTCAATGCTTAAGTTTATTTCTTGTTTAATTCAACTATAAGCCAAATGAACGCAGTCAATAAGGTAGACTACAAGCAAGAAGAAAAAAAATAAGAACATGGAAAGAACGAATTTGAAAGGTATGAGCATAAAACTTCACGATATTTAAGTAAAACTTACTATCAATGTATTTCATATTCTCTTAAAGATTGCCTTGGTAATATTTGTCATATATATATAATATGAATATTCATTTTCACCTTTACGGACTTACAAGGAGATCTCATCACTTCATAGTGGATTAGCAAATCAAAACTACTACTGACATATAGCAGGGATGAATCTCTCTATATAAAAGAAGTCCTGACTGACTGACTGACTAATGAACTCCCAGGCCAGACCGCTTAAGCTAGAAACTTGAAATTTAGACAGGGCATAGAATTTGTGATGTAAGGTCTCACTAAGGAGGATTTTTAGAAATTTGACGGGATAGTAAGAGGGAAAGAGGGGTGTCAATTACTATCTTAAAGTGACTACATTTTGCAATCTATGAAGGTTAAAGACATGAAATTTGGTATATGGACTTTGTAACGGACCATTTTGGCACATGGTCCTTACAGTATATGTATGCTTTAATGTAAATTCAGTTTGTCAACTCTTGCATTAGCTGTTTATCTGCAAGTTTGAAAGAGTTTGTTTATTTAGTATATTTTATCATTTTGTAAAAGATTATTTATAGCTAGATGGGTAATATGTTATTAAACTTGTAGATTCGGAATAATGAACTATGTAATAAAATTTAAATTTTCTGTTTAAATATTGATCGAAATTATATAACAAAATAATTATCTATTTTAATATTTTATCTATGGTCAAGGCAATATACAAAACATGTGATTTTAATGAAAACTAAAGCCTTTATGAAATGTTCTGTAAGAAGAAGAAGAAAAGTAGTAGATACAGATGTACTAAAAAAATAGATTATTGATGTATTAAGATGTATTAAGTTCCTGTCATGAAAATTGTTATTGATGCTTTATAATTGAAACAAGGTGAAAAGAATACATAATATTATTACAGTAATAGTGTTAAATCATTTGGTGCACTGTACTGTGAAATTTTATATAATAATATTTATATTTTACTGCAGGTGATATAAATATGAACATGTATGAGTAAATAGTTAGGATCCCTGACAACATTTCATCACCTGAATACGTCGTACTTCTCTGTCGTGGGTGAAAATAGGTATCGTAGTTGTTCTTGGCAGATGATCTATAGTTATGAAGCGTACTGATGGTGGATATGGCCGGGTACCATAGTAACACAACATTAGTCGCTAATGCATATTCGTCAGGAAACTGTAATGAGTAATGATCACGGTGAAGCTAAATACTTGAGGCAATGCTGCAATATATAAATGCATGGTGCCAATAGAGCCCTATCTAGTTTGCATGTAGCGTATTGCCCTCTTTGAAGACTTCACGTCTGTGGTATTTAAATAAGTTTACAGCCTGATTGAGACATGTAACATTAAGAGGCGTTATAGAGAAATGTACGTACTTCCTTTCCATACCATCATCTGGTGTTTCCTTCCTACAAGTCACACCGATAAATCTGTTAACTGCCAATCCAGCTATATTTAATAATTATCATTATGCCACGACCATCTGGAGATTCCCAATCCCGACCACATTGCTACGCACCACGACCAGGGGACTTGGCAGCGTACCTATCGATATCCAGGCCAACATAAATTCTAAATCTATTTGGAACCGTCTCGTGTTGCCTTGGTGATGTTAATAGTCGTGACCCGGCAATGTGAAGGGGCGGCTACAGTAGAGAATGGCGACCCAGCCAGGATGTCGCTAGAGGGCGTTAGTGTCTCGGTTTTGGCATCCTAGTTGTGATTGCGAAAGCCTGTGGAGGTGTTTTGTGAAGAGAAGTTATCTAACATCAATCGACGAAGGTGTAGAAATTGTTGGGGAACCGTTGTGTGAAAATATGACAAAGTCGAAGAACAAAAGAAATGTTACGGGAAATAAAGACTCCCAATTGAAATACGCTTGTGGATGTGAGCCAAAGGAGGGTGAAAGTGAACCCACAGTGAAATGCGAAGAGTGTGAGACCGTGTTCCACGTTGAGTGTTTGGACCTTGAACCGGAACAATATGAAGCGATTTGTAGTCCTGAAAATAAGTGGAAATGTAAGAAATGTGTAGAAAAAGAGACTGAAATAGGAATGAATGATCTTGAAAGATCATCCCATCAAGAGTGTACTGAAAGTGTCGACAATCAAACAGAGGTGCCTCAAATGTCTCCGGAAATGCAATTTATGCTGAGAGAGTTTCGTGAGCTCAGTAGTAGATTGGAGGAAAAGTTCACTTCAGCGTTGCAACAGGGAGAGGAAAAGTTCACTTCAGCGTTGCAACAGGACAAAGAGGATAGGAAGAAGGAAATAACAGATCTCAAGGCGACCATGATTCTTTTAAATAGCGAGTTGAGAAAGGAGGTGTATGACGACCTAACTCAAATGAAGACGGCAATAGCGGAAATCCAAGTGACGGAGACCAAACAGAAGGATGAGATTCTGCAGATGCAAGAGAAAATTGTGTCAGAGGAGAAGAACTTGAAAACTCTGAAAGCTACAGTGGACTGTCATAGTAAATTACTTTCGGAGTTGAGTACTCAGGTAGAAAGACAAAAGAATAATTATGAATTATTGTCTCAGCGAATTACAGGTAAAACTAACCATAACAATGCTGATATTTCAAGTGTTAAAGTTGATAATCCTGTTATAATTCATGATTCTGTTTCAGGTATGAATGCATCTTCCGAAATACCCGTGATTGCGACATCTGTTTCTTTAAGTACCGCCACGGTAACAACAGTTACTAGTCAATTGGGATATGATTGCTGTAAATGTATTAGACATGTAAATTCGGGAACATCACAGACGAACACGAACCCTACCATGTTGAATGTAGGACGTCCAATACCATCACATCGCGAGGATAATTCGAGTGAGGAGTGGAAAAAATATTTACTTCCATATCGATATTCTACAGATAGAAACTGTTCCGACTATTCTGATCGTGAAAACGCTATATCCTTAGCCGAGTTGCGGAAAGGTTTACCTATTGATGATGAGTATCGAGATAGTACTTGTTGTATGAAATCTTATCGAGATAATACTTGTTGTATGAAACCTGGTGATTTAAGAGATATCCCTAAATATGGGGGTCAAGTTACACCAGGGGCGGCTCGGATGTTCCTCGATGAGTTCGAACAATATGCTGCGATGTTCAAAATAACTGGGAATGACAAATTGTTATTATTAACGCGCTGTTTAGTCAAGTCTGCAGGTGCCTGGTTACGAAACGTATCTAGTTCCATTTACAGCTATGATGATTTCTTGTATATGTTCAGAAAACATTATTTGTCTCCTAATATGGAGAGATCTCAGAAGCGTCAACTACTGCAGGAACGGTATGACAAGTCTCGTCACGCGTCACTGGTGGAGTTTGCGTGGGGATTGGTGGACAAATACAGAATGATTGTTGAAGAGTATGATGAGGATGAAGCCATCGATATTGTTCTATCTTGTCTTCCTCCCGATGATTCAAGATTGTTACGCGCCGCTCCTTGTCGTTCAGTAGAGGACCTATTATTCCGTCTGGCGGATATACAGAGATGTCCTAATTATCCCCCGAGACAAACGCCTGTCATAAGAACTGCCTTTAACAGAACTTCGCAAAACAAACAAATGGCAAATTCGGCGGTACAAACAAGTTCTATGGAATTTAATACAGCACAAGGTCGATTTCAACGTTATCGGAACTATAATGGTAGTCGCTTCCGTAGAAGAAATTGTAATTATTCAAATGATGATAATGAAAGGCAGAGATGTTGTTGTCACACCAGTTGTCCTGTCCATAGTAATGTAGCTAATAATCCAGAAATGGAAGATAATTGCGTGGGATCTAACTTTACCGAAACAAACACTACCATTAATGCAATTACGAGTCAGGAAAACTAAGTGTGCACTCTGTGTTAACAGAAAAAGAACAATCCTTATTGTTTTATTAATTATTTGTGTTTAGTTATTGTAGTTGTTATGTTAAACCTTTATTGTAAAGTTAACCCTTTAATGCTATGTTAACCCTTTGTTGCCCAACGTTAATGGAGGTTACGATATTTTGTGAAAAATTTTTAAAACTACCATTTTAAAATTTTTCTTTGATGGGCCGGCAAAACTGTAACGGACCATTTTGGCACATGGTCCTTACAGTATATGTATGCTTTAATGTAAATTCAGTTTGTCAACTCTTGCATTAGCTGTTTATCTGCAAGTTTGAAAGAGTTTGTTTATTTAGTATATTTTATCATTTTGTAAAAGATTATTTATAGCTAGATGGGTAATATGTTATTAAACTTGTAGATTCGGAATAATGAACTATGTAATAAAATTTAAATTTTCTGTTTAAATATTGATCGAAATTATATAACAAAATAATTATCTATTTTAATATTTTATCTATGGTCAAGGCAATATACAAAACATGTGATTTTAATGAAAACTAAAGCCTTTATGAAATGTTCTGTAAGAAGAAGAAGAAAAGTAGTAGATACAGATGTACTAAAAAAATAGATTATTGATGTATTAAGATGTATTAAGTTCCTGTCATGAAAATTGTTATTGATGCTTTATAATTGAAACAAGGTGAAAAGAATACATAATATTATTACAGTAATAGTGTTAAATCATTTGGTGCACTGTACTGTGAAATTTTATATAATAATATTTATATTTTACTGCAGGTGATATAAATATGAACATGTATGAGTAAATAGTTAGGATCCCTGACAACATTTCATCACCTGAATACGTCGTACTTCTCTGTCGTGGGTGAAAATAGGTATCGTAGTTGTTCTTGGCAGATGATCTATAGTTATGAAGCGTACTGATGGTGGATATGGCCGGGTACCATAGTAACACAACATTAGTCGCTAATGCATATTCGTCAGGAAACTGTAATGAGTAATGATCACGGTGAAGCTAAATACTTGAGGCAATGCTGCAATATATAAATGCATGGTGCCAATAGAGCCCTATCTAGTTTGCATGTAGCGTATTGCCCTCTTTGAAGACTTCACGTCTGTGGTATTTAAATAAGTTTACAGCCTGATTGAGACATGTAACATTAAGAGGCGTTATAGAGAAATGTACGTACTTCCTTTCCATACCATCATCTGGTGTTTCCTTCCTACAAGTCACACCGATAAATCTGTTAACTGCCAATCCAGCTATATTTAATAATTATCATTATGCCACGACCATCTGGAGATTCCCAATCCCGACCACATTGCTACGCACCACGACCAGGGGACTTGGCAGCGTACCTATCGATATCCAGGCCAACATAAATTCTAAATCTATTTGGAACCGTCTCGTGTTGCCTTGGTGATGTTAATAGTCGTGACCCGGCAATGTGAAGGGGCGGCTACAACTTTCCATTTTAAATAATTAGACACGTGTTCAAGCATTTTTTGATATTTGATTTAAAAGGGAGGGATATATATATATATATATATATATATATATATATATATATATAAAATTTGCTATAGAAGGGAAGGAAAAAAGGCAAGAAGAAAAATGGACGGGGTTACAATTGTTATAATTGGATGGACATATCTCGACATTCATTAAGATTAGAGACATGTAATTTTGGAATGTCAAGTGTAGGCTTTTCATGTAAAGTATCTAGGTAATTAAAGGCAAGTTGCAACGTTTTTGATATTTCCCCTACAAGAGAAGAAGAAACTTAAAAAAAAAAAAAAAAAAAAGAAAAAAAAAAGAGTTGGTGTTGCGATTGTTAGAATGTCATGGCCATATCTCGAAATCCGTTAAGGTTAGAGGCATGAAAATTGGTTTTTAGGGTTTTAATTTGAAATAACTAAAGATATGTTTCAGTATTTTTAGATGTTTCCCATAGAAGGGAAGAAGAATTGTTAAAATAAGATGACCACATCTCGAAATCCCTTATTGTCTGCACAACAAGAGCTGGCCCCTAATAGATATCTGTACGTGTTATAAACTGTACGAAAGGGAGAGTTGTTAGCCAATTACTGCAGTGTTCTTTCATGCTGTTTCTAGGCAATTACCACGCTGTTGCCGATAGTGGAGGATTGAATCTTTTGTGAAATAGTTGTTTTAGTGTGTGGTAGTGTGTGCTGTATTAAGTGTTCTTTCCAAATTTATAATAGTTATATGTTGTAAATAGTTTCATTGTGTGTTATATTTACAAAATAAGTGTGACGACTGAATTTTGGAACAACAATGCAAAACAAAAGTGATTCAACATATAGAAGTCAATCACCTGAAATGATATATAATGCTCAGTGCTATTTCGAAGACAAGAAAAAGAAAAAAGAACCCCTTTTATCCCACTTTAGATTTTTACTTTGATTCGTTACGGAAAGATTTAGGGTGAGAAATCAACTCTGCGAAAAGTACTTAAAAAGATAGATATAAGAAATTTTCAGGGGGGAAGATTTTATTAGAGAGGGAGGATATAGTTCGTAGTTTTTTGAGGGAAGTGACAAATATCTAATTCGAGAAAATGGTATACGGAACATGGGTCAATGCTAACCACTCACATAGCAAATGTTGGACTGACTCGACACTTAAAAGTACAATGCCTGTCCCAATTGGTAAAAGAGGGAGATTGATTTTGTTGCAAGCAGGCACATGTGAAGGCTTCATACCAAACTCTCTTCCCTTTAGATCACATAAGACAACAGACAAGAAATATTTGTGGGACGAGACGAGAAAACTTTATTTCTCGTAGTAGTAGTAGTTGTTGTTGTTGTATTTAGAGTAAAAATATCAAAAAAGTATGTCGCGATGCCCTGGATGTTCAGTAAAGTGTGTCGTCAGTAAGAAAAGGTTGAGAACTACTGCTCTAATATATATAGTCCTAACAGTGGCACAAATAATCCTGGGTGACACACATACTTCTAATAATGACACAAATAGGCCTAACATTGATGCAAATTCTACTTTTAAAAGGTTTGAGAACAATATAATCATAAAATGAAAGAACATTTTTTGTGAACAATTTTTTTCGTCGTTTATAAGGTTTTTCAGATTGTTCTATCAGTGGCAAGAACTTCTTTTCAGTAGTTTAATAAAATTTCAAAAAACTGCTAAGCAAACTTCCGATAATAGAAGGTTAAAAGGTTGATAAAGTATCAGACTTTTCTAATAGAAGAGGATCTTTAGAGTTAATTAGGAATATAAATATTCATGAGCTAGCTTCGTAAATTTGAAGGCAAGGTGTGCGAAAAGTCTCTCTCTTCTTTTACAAAAAAAAAAAAAAAAAAAAAAAGGAACAAAGCCAGAATATATATCACAGGAGATTGCATATCGGGAACAGCTTTTCTCAAGATTTTCAAATTTGATTCTGAAATTCGACTTCGACTTTTCCTGATTTTCGGTAAGGGAATATCGAGGGTAGTAAGTTCTTTTATTTTATTTTATTTTATTTTATTTTATTTATAAAAATAATTCCAATAATACAATTTGTTTCATTGTAATTCTGGATTCATTGATATTCTGAAACTGTATGAAGCTTTTTGCAGTTAGTTTGCTCCAATAAAATTGAATTTTCACAACGTGAATTTTCTGAAAGCCGCCACTGCACACTCAATACAAACAAAAGTTATATTTGTAATGAATTATGTCACTGTATAAACACTTCTGAATCAAGTTACAATTTAATAAAGGCGCAGGCATTTTTTCCTGATATATGTTTCCTTTGAATGCATGTAGATGTACACTGTACACTAAAGTGCTTATGTAAATATGCTTAGCCGAAGAATATTTATACATTTTGAATCCTTAATTTCTGCTGTAAATTATTAATTTTTGTGATTGGAATTGTGTATTTGAAAAATAATTTAGTTACATACAGACAGTTGTAACCAGATTTTTTTTTATACCTTTTTACTTAAATATCGAACTTGACTAATTAGGAAGTTTTATCTTGTTTTTCTAGGTAGTCTTTCAGCAGATGAAACATCGGATATAGAAGTAAGTCACAATTTGTTTTCTGACCCATCAATTAACTCAACATTTTGAAAAAAAAAAATTATTCTAACATTATTTTTAAGGCTATACTTAACCTTCGTTACATTAGCTGAATGATAGAATCATAAGCATTCGTTTCTAATAAATAGTATAACGCTGTATTATAATATGGCAAAATGTAATACACAGAGTTAGGACGACTGAGAAAACTGACTCACTATACATGGATCTGTTCCATTTTCATCTGCATTAAACATCAAATTAGACATTTAATATACAAATCATGAACTGCTGTCCTAGTTTTTCTCTATGTATCCTTAAATGGTAGAATTTTTGCAACCTTCCGTGATGGCATTGTCAAAAACACATATTAGAAGAAAAGTTAATGAGATAAGATAAACTCAATAATGTAAACATGTATAATTGGTTAAACATGTATAAAATGTTGTATACATAAACATATTATAAAGTGGTAACAGGTAATTAAGATATTTAACTTGTGGAAGTATCATGAAGTAAGAATGTTTAGGTTTGAATTTTAAAATATATTCATTATACATATTTCATACTCTTTAATCAGTTCCCATTTATCCAGATTGACCCGTCATAAAAATTGTCAAAGAAGACAACGAAATCCGGATATTTATGCTATTTTATAAATTCGGAACACATAGTACAACAAGATAGTACGAAGCTTTGCTTTATTTTATTTTATTTACTTTGTTGTTTGTTTGCCCACCAACAACCATACGAAATTTTTATTTTATTTTATTTACTTTGTTGTTTGTTTGCCCACCAACAACCATACGAAATTTATATCATATTTCTGAAATTATTCAAAAAATTTCGCTATAAGACAAGCAATAGCACAGGTAGCGACATCTATTAGCGTCAGATAGGCAAGCAATAGCGGGAGTGACATATTAGCGTGATTGTATGTTAATAGAAATTAGAGGGATAAATAGACTGAGACGTTATTGTTAGGATATGCAGTACTGTTGATCAAATACAACACTGAGAGTGACACATTGGTGTGAAATGAAATTCATACCTCATATTCGTTATGATTCTGCAACATGTTTAACCTTGATAAATCAGTATCGCGTGAACCTCTAAGTCGATACCACAAGACATCGACATTATCTGGTAGAAGATCGTGACGGACAAAATGCCAACCATGTTCCACACATGTTCGACAGGAGATATGTCAGATAATGGTACAGGCCAAGGAAGCAGCAGTATCTGTCGGTCCTTGAAGACCTGAACTTTTGAGGATACTTGAAGTTGGATATTTTCCTTCTGAAATGTGAGATCGACTGAAGTTGTCTATAGAAAGTACATTACTTTGATCTCTTTAATACTTATTTCATGTATTGCTCATTGATAAAGTTGGCCTAAATGCATAGCAGTCAAAATCGCATGTTATACCCAATTGCACCCTACAATATCTTTACTCGGCCATTATAATGTACGCTGGTAGATTGCACTTAGTACGATAACGACGTCTACATTTGTAGCTATCACTATAAGACAAGTTGAAGTGGGACTTTCCAGATACAGCACGAGAAACCCAGGTTCGATTTCCAGCAGGAGCCCACTTGGCTTGGATCTTGCGTTAAGCTGTAGGTCAACATCTCATATAGCCTCGCTGTTGAAAGGGATACTAAATCCTAATACAACTAATCAATTGACCGAAAACAGGACCATCTGCCACTGAGCACGACGTCGACGGTTTTCATGCATCCATTGGTGTCCGAGGCGTCTGTGATTCTGAGTCAATGCTATACGACACAAATTCATGGATGCTACTGGCCCAGCGCTCACCAGACGCCATTGAACTTTCGACCCAATTATCCGCCCGTTATCATGCTCCAGCGTCGACTTAACCCTGTACTCGAGGCTGTACAGTCCATCACGACTATATGGGCAAGATGTCTGTCATCTCGTGATGTAATCATATTGCGAAGTGCACTGCCCAATCATTCTCTCTTTTGGCCATTGCTTTCATCACATATGCATCACAGTGTTTGGTGGCGTGTCCTATACGCACATCAATTTTACGGTACGAGAGACCGTAAGTCCAAATTTTCCGTAAATCGAGCATGCGTCACCATGCGAACCCAGTCGTTTCTGTGTATTGCCACGTTTGACGACGTCGACAAGGCTACTGGATAAACTGCTCTTTCTCACGATACTAATTCTGGCACCAAACTGAAAGAGCTCTTGGAGGATCCAATAATGCGCATGCCGCTGAAACGGTACTATTTCGCATATCAAATCTTACTGTGCAATCCTGTAAGTTTGGACTCATGATCTTCTTTCTTGGTCTTGCAATTTTTACAAACAGTAGTATACTTAATTCAGCCCTTCAAGCGTCGTATATTAACAGTTTAAATAGACATTTAAATATAGTTCATAGTAGAAAAGAAAAAACAAAATAAGACAGTATATGGATATAATTCGTAATGTGTTACACATAACCGGCCTTCCCTTGGATAATGTTTCGCATTATTTTATTTATAAGGTTTGAATTTTGAGAAGTACAATTTTGATTATAAATTTTTCTTTGTCTTGATATATGTCGCTGTCTTTATGAGCTAGACTATCATAAGATTAGGTGAACTGATTGGTTAGAAGTAGATAATTCTAAACAAGGTTCAACATATGGGATGAAATTGATAATTTTGAACAACTTAGAAGAACTTTAAGTTGTATTGTTCCTATATGTTTTAGTTGCAAGATATTAATAATCTCCAACCATTTACAGATTGACAATTCGCAGAGTATGCACTTAGGAACGAATTCAGAACAAATTAGTAAAATGGACGTAGAGGTAAGAAGAAATTTGAGTTATTATAGCTGATTGTGGCAGAAAATAATAAAGATGCAATTGATATGTAACATTTTGTTTAGAGTTAAGTTGGATTAGATAAGATTATCTATAAAATACATTCTCAAATTGTTTGTGTTTGTTCAATTTGTTTTTTTTTTTTTTTTTTTTATTTATGACGTAATGAAATAATGTAGTTCTCGACTCTCTATATCATTACTCTCTTTGTACACCAGGTTGTCTATAAAAGTATTGAGCCTTTAGAAGAGTCAAAATTGAGAATATTTATGATGATTTGAAAATAATATTATGAAACCACATATGCGCCATTTTGTTCGATAATATTATGTCATTTTTCCGGCAACCACTATCCCGCTGCTATAGAACTTCAGTGGTTTCTTGTCAAAAATTGTGACACATGGTTTTCACAGGTCTCTTTCAAAACTAACTTAACACCATTCAGGGAGTTCTACAGAGACCAAAACAAATGATAGTCTGACGGTTCCGATTCGGGCTATATGGTGGATACATTAAAACCTCGCTGTAAGTCCCCTCAATTTTTGACGGATTGTCAAAGATGTATGAGGTGTGGCGTTTTCAGCATGGTATACGACACCCCTTCTATTGACCAGTTCCGGCCGTTTCTTTCGAATTGGTAGTTGCACTTGCTCTAATTGTCAACAGTACGGTTCGAGTTCGCCCAGCAACAAAGGCACAGCATAACCTCTTTGGACATCAGTGTGGACTTTGGCACAGAGTATAGAGCTTTTCCTCGCTTTAACCATGATCTTTCTCGCGCATTGTTCTCGTGGTCAACTGCTTCAGGAATGGTTCGAGTTTGTTACGTTTCAGTAGAGATTTACAGATGGAAAATCGATTGAATAAACGCTTTTGAGTCAAATCAAACGTCGCGTTTCTTTTTGTAGCCTACTTTTTTCGTAACAGTATGTGATAATGGATGTTTAGCTGATTGACGATGTCATAACTGTTCACATCTTGGTCTTGCTCGATTTTCACAAGAATATCATTCACTATTTCTGTGATCGGTTGCTCACTGCGAGGAGCATCTTTGACATCGAAATATCTAGAATGAAAGCGACCGAACTACCTTTAGGCTGTTGGTTTTGATAACGTAACTTGCCATACACAGTACAAATTTTTTCATACGGGCCTGCAAAGCATTTGCACCTTTATCGAAATAAAATGTAGCGCAGTTTCACGGAAAGTTCATCATCTTCACAACGCAATACATTCCGTCTAAGAATTCCATCACTTGTTGCACATCTATTAGCTTCAGCTGTGAGCGTCAAATGACGTTAGCCCTGAACCGCTGCTACTCATACAGCCTGGAATTTGGAACACTAATGTCATCTTGTGTGCAAGACTGAATACTTTTTCGACTACCTAATATTGCTTCCGATATACTTGTATTCGTTATCACTGTATTGTAAATTCTGAAACAATTTAGCTTATTTTGTAAAAGACATGTGTTCGGTTTTCTACTTCGTATTAGTATTCCTGTCTCATTATTATTCTATTAATCATAAAAATTTTACAGTTGTATTTAAAGAGGGAATATATAAAATCTCGACTCATTTTTGTGAAAAATATGGAATATTGGGATGACACCATTCCTATCATATTAGTTTGTTATAATGCAATTGTAGGATTTAATATTCATTGAGGACAATTCAGTGTGGCATAAAAGGACTGCAGGATAGTCTACTTACCTGGCTAATAAATCCTCTTTCTTCACCACCAATTTTGTTCAATATGACGGTCACAGACCCGAACAATCGCCCGGCATCGTAGTTTTCACTATACCAAACTCCTCCGTAGAATGAGAAGGGGAATGCCGCGCTATACCACTTGGCAACTTCCTGAAGACCCTGCAAGATACAGGAGTGGTGATAAGAAAGTGCCTGTTTGAGGAGTCCAGACCTATAGTTTCATTGGTGCGGCATCCGGTGTTTCACAGGAATGGACGAAGGGGTTCATTCAAATTCCCATCTCTTCTGCCTTCCTTACGTAGAACGCCTGGAATGATCGAGCAGTATGGCTGGACGCCTTGTCCATATGGATTCATACATTTGTGGTCTCGCCATCGCGCAAGTGGGGGATGCGTGTGTCATGGAGAGAATTCATGACATTTACTTAGAAGCAGGCTGTGCTTACTTTATTGTTGGAAGGCACTTTGACAAGTAGCAGTATTCTCACACCAACAGAAATCTCTTGGGAAACTTTTCCTTGCACTACAACATAAAGTCAGAATGGCTGTTGTGGTCTGTTGACGGTAGAAAGTGGATTGAATTATGTCGATCTTATATAGTTAGGATACACATCCATTTCCATTTGCCTGCTACAAGATATGTTTCATACAGTTTTTTGGCGTCTGTGTGTCTCTCCTGGTTGCATGTGGTGTTCTGTGAGGTGTTATCTACGCGCTTGCAATGCGGGATTGCTAGCGGCTGATAGTGGAAATTATGCATTTTGAGACACCATGTTGTATGCCCAAACTTCTCTTCTGGGGATTGCTCTCGTATTGGATCTATTGCGACTTCGAGCGAGCTGGAGTTGTTTTCTTCTTACAATTTCTGGCCTACCATGTACCACAGGGGCATATTGGACACATTGTCGTATGATAAGACCTACACAAGTTTACTTTCATTGTTCCACAGATCGTGCTTAGCTACTGGTACTTTATCAAGGACAGGCTTCAGTGTAGCCAGCAATGTATCGGAACTTAACAGCGTTGAATATATCGTTCGAAGGGTCAGTGACTGGTCGACCGGTGAAGGGTCGACTGGTTTTAATGTGGACAACTTCCTCTGAATAATTGGAGTAATCATTGAAACAACTCAAATGCGACTTTAGAAGCCTATAAGTTGTGATATTTCGTTCCGTACACCATGAATTTAATAAACATCCAGTTAAACAATTGCGTAACTTGAGGTCCACAATAAGTCGTCGTGACCCTATATAAATCCAACGGTCAGAAAATAATTAGTATGGACGCACGAACTTTGCAAAATATGACGGTGTGAATTTATGTGGAATGATAATGGCACTGCTGTCATTTTAAACTGGTAATACTAAAACTACTGTAATAAATCCGAGTATTTCGTGTAATAACAGGAGATTGTGGAAAACATGAACCGACGTAGATTTTATTCAGGTTATAGGTATCCACAGATTCACTTCAGAGATAACTCATTGTCAGTCGATGATTGTGTTTGACTGTTCATATTCCGATATACGATAATTTTTGTTTTGTGTCAGTGTATAACGTGTGACTTCATTGTCGAACGAAATGTGCTGCAATACCTGTTAACTGTTGGTGGCTTCAAGCAGATCAAAACATATTTCCTCGCTAGCGACATAATCTTCATCTTCTAGCTTATAAAAGATTTGTACATAATAGACTTTTTTTTTCAGTGTGAACGTAATACCTTCTACACAATGGAATGAGGGATATTCAGTTTTTCACTAATGACAGCAGGCTAAATTTTTCAGTGATAACGCCGGGCTGATGCATTAGGATTACGTTCAATTAGTGCTTGAATTTATTGTAAGTCGTTTGTGTTGTAAATGGCGTTGTTTGAACCTTCTTCATCTTCCTACTTCTGAACTCGTAAATTTATTCACAAAGAGCCTAACATTCGCTCTTGTTGGATCTTCTTAGAATTGGCACCTATGGGACTCTCGAACTTGTAGAACATTCCATTTAATCTTGCACTTATCATGGTATCACGTTCTTCTGTTGTAAATAGGTATTAACACCTTACATTTCCTGCAACGAGAAAACAAAAATCAATTTGTATTTCATATAACAAGTTCGATGCGCCTTAGTTTTCATGCCATTATGAAAAATATGTAGGAGTGGGAACATCAATAAAGAAATGTACGTAAACCTACATTAATATCGATATAGGAAAATGTTTGCAGAATAATTCAAGTTATATTTTCTACTCAAAATTGTACTGTCCGTGTAAAATTACATGTATCTGTAGTCAACTCCTAAGACGACCATATTCGTAATGGCTGTGCAGAATTGATGCATAACGTAAAAGACAGTAACATTCTTAATGCATGTTAAGAATCTATATCATATGCATAGAATTAATTGTTAGCGTTATTTTATATTGAGTATATAATCTAGATACAAAACTAGCAATCACTTTCTGTTTAAAAGTGTGTAGATAGCCAACAAATGAATTAAATCTTTTGTCAGTTGCTGCGTAGATTAATGTATTCAGAAGAGCTCCTTCGTAGCTGTGTTGTTTGAACAGAAACCCAGTTTCGATTCCTGGTGGGAGCTCATGTGATACGGATACCACGTCGAGATTTAAGTCCACGTCTTACATTGCTTCGATGCTGAAAGAGGCACTAAATTCCAGATAAACCATCAATCAATTAACACATTCAGAAAATAGTAGAAGAAATTCTAATCAAATTATTTGCTTCCTTAGATTTTCATGTGAGGCTGATCACTTGTATTTTCTCTTCTTACATGTAGGGTAGGATCCCTTGAGGAGCACAATAACACTTGCACTTGCGATATTGACTGTATGTAATTGTATACTTTGTGTTGACGTTATTGTTCAATTCTAGTGTAATATTTTACTATGTAGATAACTGATGATCGTGGCAGTTGGTAATTATTGTAGTCAAAGTAAACATTTAATTTGGTCATTAATCTTCAGAAAAGTGGATTTCCGTATATTTGTTATGAGTTAAATATGATTTCTTTGAATTTTGTGCTAATTCTAATTAAATAGTCAATATTTTAAAAAAAATTAATTAATTAACTTTATTAAGTGTAATTTATAATGTTAGACCTATCCTCTCTTTGGTTCTATAACAGAGCTATATGAAGGAAGAATTTTGGTAAGGCCTCGTAAGTGTTGAGATTCATGAGTCAAATTTCTAATATCTGTATATTCGTATTCCTTTGTATTAAGAACTATAATTATGCCCATAATCATTTTACTTCTACAATGAAAATATTAGGTGTGCAAAAAAATAAATATCAATTGAAAATAAAAATTTCTTGTTTTTTAAAAATTGAAACTGGTAGAATTTCAACAAAAAAATGATGACCTAATCCAAAAATTATACTTTTTATATATTTACTATGTATGGATCAGGTATTTCCATTTTTCTTTTTTTAGTTACGTCTTCGTTCATAAAACTGCAAACTGGTACAGATATCTCTTTAAAATCGCTATGAAAAATATTTTAAGGAAAGATATGGATTTTTTGTTGGTTACTGTATACTCTGTATGTTACACATAAATTATGCAATATCTTTATATTGCCCAATTAATTTTTCTAAACTAGAAATCGTAAAATGCAAGTATCCTTAATTTAGAGTTGTAAATATTGTAAGATTATTGTATTACAAAAATAACATTTTCAAATTATGTGTTTCAGCATTCGTATGTGAAAAGAAGAGCAGAAATATCAGTACAAAATCTTACTTCGAGTACTGAAGTTGATAAACTACCTCAGAAATCTGGATTTCCTTGGAAAATGGAGACCGTAGAGACGTTACCTCTGCCATCTTCTATATATACGTTGCAAACTGTACTTGATAATTTAGATCAGCATGTAAAAGAAAAACGTGGTGTACCCATTCTCAAGATTGAGAGGAAAAGACGCTCAAAAATAAAGTAATTAAATGTTCAAGAAAAATGTATGTAATTAATCTGTTATGCAAGAGGAATATATATATAGATATAGATATAGATATATCATAGTTTCATAGGAATCAATCCTATAATATTTCCCATCATAAATAAATAAATAAATAAAAACACGCTCTAATAAGACAAAACTGAACAACTCACAATAATTTAAAATTAAAACCCAAAAGGATTAAAAACAACATAAATATTAAATATTTTAACATCGTAATACAACCAAAGAATTCAAATAATCTCCCCATGAATTCGAACGAAGGACACCAAAATAGATAATCCTAAACTATCTTCACATACTCTAAAAGTTAAAAATAATAAACAAAAGTAACCTTCAACATATAAACTGCCCAAAGAATAAGACAACAGTTTAAAAAAAAAAAAAAAAAAAAAAAAAACCACCTTATTAACACAATAAACTCAAGTCTTAGCAAAACCATCAGTAAATGCGTACGTTGAATGACAAAACAGGTTATTCCTAAAATAATTAAGAAACAAGAAAACAAAATAAACAATATTTTCTTAAGCTTTTATAGTTTAATCAAAACGTTGGTCTTATAAACTATTAATGAATCGAATTGAAATTAAAATAACCTGAATATTACTTATAATTTTAGCAGTCCTAAGATTCATTTTAATTCAAATATCTCACCCATTATCAATAGGTCTAATACTCATTATTAACACCTGGGGGCGCGGTGGCTCAGTGGTAGAGCGTTCACCTCTGGTGCTTGGGGACCCGGGTTCGAACCCAGCCCCCGCCAAGTGAACTTTGTGGTGGACAAACACCGTGCTCGTGGGTTTTCTCGGGGTTCTCCCGTTTCCTCCCACTTTCTTCATTCCACCATTTCACTTATATCTCATTATCACCGTCTCCTTTAGCCTAACCGGCATAACCGTGGGACGTAAAACAAAGATTTCATTTCATTTCATTCATTATTAACACCATCATCACTTGTTTATTTATTTCAACTATAAGAGAATCACCTTGATTCTCTTATATTCTTTTTCTAGTTTTCCTTGGGGCATACCAGTCTTATTTATTTACGTTACAAGACTAGCATCAAACGAAATATTCACTCTAACCTCCAACCTTCTCTTGTTAACTTTACTTATTCCTCCCCTCTTATTGTTCATCTGAATAATTAACCCTCTTTTCTTACCAAATATAATTTCAATTCCTGACCCTCACTTATCTATAACTAATTACCAAGAAATTCCTAGTATAAAATTTTACATAATATCAGTCTTAATAAATACTATTATATTAGCTACAAACTTATTTATTACATTAATTGCTGTAGTAAAAATTACTTCACTATATCAAGGACCCCTTTGGCCTTCCAAAACATGTGTCAACACCAATTCGCTTACCAATCCCCTTTTCAAAATTGTTAATAATGCCTTAGTTGATCTTTCTGCACCAATTAACACCTCATATTGATGAAACTATGATTGCAATTTAGCACTTTTTCTAGATTCTATGCGTCATTTGCTGTTTGTTGAAGGCGCCTGTTGGCAACAGTACTAACTCACTCTTATCACATCATCCTGGACTCTGGGAAAACCTTGCCTGCTGTTCTTCAGTCGGGAAGAACCCAGATGTTCATTCAGTTAGTCAAGTTTTTGTACGTATATTACCGAGGCATTTTTTTTAACTGGTTGTGTGTCTGTGCGTGGTGGTTGTGTAACTGGTGGATTGTGCGTAGTTTTAGTGCTGTGACGGGTTGTGTGATTAATAGTTACTAATGTCATTAA
This sequence comes from Thermobia domestica, assembly GCF_964235325.1. NCBI lineage: Eukaryota > Metazoa > Arthropoda > Insecta > Zygentoma > Lepismatidae > Thermobia > Thermobia domestica. Next base: position 170,599,412 of record NC_137454.1, on the reverse strand, counting down.
TGTGAAAGATATTTTTTTTTTAAATGCCAAAACCTCAGTATACTTAAGAGTTATAGAAATGAATGGGAGAATATGTCAGAAATTAAAGATTGGATTTAGCCTGTTCCAACAGACAATACTAAAGTATTTTGTAAATCAGAAACGAGAGCTAAAATGTTTCACTTAAAAAAACATACGAACAAAGAAACACATTTCAGCAGCAAAGCCGTTTAGCAGTAAAGGACAAACGAAACTTAGTTTTGAACCTAGTCCTGCAATCTAGTGTAGTGATAAGGCAGAAGCGAAACTTTCACTCTTTATTGCGGCACATTCATCACTAATTATTAGTGATCGTTTGTCAGAGTTATGCAAAGATTTTTTTTATTTTTTGAGACTTCAAAACTGCAAATATTCGTTTGCATAGAAGTAAGTGTAAAGAATTGATCGTAAATATACAAGCTCGTACCTGCTTTCCACTTTCTCAATACATTATTAAGCGATATCAGTGACAAACAATTTAGTGTTATCATAGAAGAATCAACAGAGAGAAGTTTAAAGGTTGTTGGCTGTGTATATTCGATATTTTAGTGATGAACAAAATTGTTTCCATCTTTCTTTGAAGTATTGAACTCGAAAAGTATGATACTAATATTATTGTAAATGCTATATAAGAACTACTGATATCATTGAAACTTGATCCCCCCCCAAAAAAAAAATCAAGGTATAGGAACCGACAATGCTAGTATAATGTCTGGTATAAATAATAGCGTTCATGCCCAAATGAAAAAGGCGTTTCAGAACAATTACATTATACTCATTCGCTGTATTTGTCATTCCTTACAGTTAGCTTTATCTCATGCGACGGAAGAAACCTTACCCAGAAATATTGAGTTCCTCATTCGAGAAACGTATAAATGGTTTTCACGTTCTATGATGCGTCGTTTAGCTTCAAGGACAAATGCATTACTATTAATTGAAGCGAAGGAGAACCTTTGCAAATACCTGAAAGGTTCAACAATATGTGGATACCAATTGAGCCAGCAGTAAATAGGATTCTGGCATAATATTCAGAATTAACATTATCTTTTAATCTAGCTTGGCATCAAGATTATTGCTATATCGCAGAAATGCTACATACGAGGGCTAGTCAAGAAAGACTTGGACTGATTTTTTTTCTAGGCAATTTATTATTACTCAGCAACAGGCACATGATCCTTTTCAAAGTAGTCCCCGCCCATTTGAATGCACTTTTTCATTCGAGTCTTCCAGTCCTCAAACACGTGTCGCAGGCCATTCTTTGAGAGGTCCTTCAAAACCGCCTCCGATGCCTTCAGAACCTCGGAATTATCGGAGAAGCGGCGTCCACGCAGTCTGGATTTTAGGGCAGGGAATAGAAAAAAGTCGCACGGTGCGGTAGGCGTCTCCACCATCCTCAAACCTTTGCAACAGCTCCCTGCAAGTCCCCACTCGAACGGCCTTCTGCTCTGGTGTCAGGAGTCGCGGAATCCATCGCGCACACACTCGGCTCATGTGGAGGTGGTCATGCAAAATTTTGAAGGCACTGCCATGAGATATGCGTAGTGCGGCTGCCAGATCGTCGATACTGATGCGGCGATTTTCTCTAACAATGACTGCTGCCGTGTTAATGTTCACCTCAGTAACAGCTGACGCTGATACACCTGGTCCACCAGCTTTCGTGATCGTCATTCGGCCCTCTTTAAACTCTTTGAACCACCAGAACACGGTACTTCGTGGCAGAGCGTCATCTTTGTAGGCTGCTCTCAACATTCCTAGAGTTTCTGTTGCACTTTTCCCCAGGCGATAGCAGAACCGTATAGCTGCAAATTGTTCATCTCGTAATGACTCCATTTCTTCTACAGGCGACTTCTAGAGGCGGCGCAGAACATCACCTGCAATAAAAAGTCGTGGTTACCAAACATGCAATGATTCCTTAACAACATTTTATATATATGCACAGCAAGACCCACCCTACTTGTATGCCAAACTATGAAGCTCCAGCGTTAACAGAACTGCCGGGAGAAAAATCAGTCCAAGTCTTTCTTGACTTGCCCTCGTAATATGTACAGTGGCCGGTCAATAAAATATATCTTTCTTCCATAAAGACTATTTTAAATCAGGTTCAGAGGGTCAATAAACTTTTTCAGTGTAATAGTATAGATCCTACAAAATTATTGGAAATATTATCAAATTTGGTTCGTTCTCTAAGTGGTAGTATTCTAAATCCCACTGCTAGAAATGATCCCTTAAAAGATAGCATTGATGGTCATATTGATCCCTCCCCATATCTTGGTTACACAGTAGAGAGTGAGCTCAAAGCCTGTAAGTTACCATCAGACGTTGAAAAAAGTCTTCGGGGAAGATGTGTAACTTTTAGTATATATATATATATATATATATATCGATGGTTGAGCGCCAAAAGGGCGTAACTGTCGAATTTTCATATTTTGAGTTAATGCTATGAGGACATGTATAATGGATTGAATTTTCTTGTGCCAAGACGCCTTAATGAAAATCTCTATCCTTGGAACGTTATTCGAAAATGATATAAAGGTATAACTGAGTTATTAGCATTTGGTTCTGTGCCAGAGAGGCACATATCGCTTAAGCCTCTAAACTAATAAAATTGCAGTTACGCCTTTTTGGCGCTCAACCATCGATATATATATTAAAAAAAAAAAAACGTTAAAGAAATTCAGAATAGACTTCCTGATAACATAGAAATCCTTCAGAAAATGTTGCTTCTCAGTGTCAATGAGAATTTGAGACCAGTGAAACAGTTTATTACTGACTTAGGTATAGCTTTGGGGTTTGAAGATAAAATCAATGAAATTGAAAATCAGTGGCGGAACATACATTTCATGAAATAAATAGATAAGTCTTCAACTGAAGAATTTTGGCAAGAAGTAAATCATTACAGGGATGCTTGAGGAGAGAATCCATTTTCAGAATTATCTTCATTGGCTTTTTTCTACATTCGAATGCGGAAGTTGAGCATGTATTTAGCCAAGTGAATATAGTTAAAAACAAACTTAGAAACAGGTGGAAAACAAAAAAGCTTTCTTCAGTTTTAAAGGGGAAATTTGGGTTTACCGTGTGCAAAAGTGTTGTTTTTCATACGAAATTCCAGCCACAGTTTTGCGACGAGTTGGGACAAAAGTATCGTACACCCGGTAGAAACAGGCGAAACAAAAGAAGCTCGGTCTCAATCTAGATGATTATGGCGACGATGGCAAGTATTTATGTTAGGTGAGTGTTGCTTTAACTCTTTGAAGCATGGTGGTACTAATATTATATATACTCCATCTTTTATATACCACCGTGCTTCAAAGAGTTAATTTTTATGTTATTATAGAAATCAATTTGTTTCCGCACGGAAGTTTTTTTAAAGCCATTTCTGGCCATTTTTAGCTACTGATTTTAGCCAGCTATTTAAGGTTTATCTTTCCCCTAGCACGAGCTTGATTATCTCATAATTCTGTCACTTACTCTCTTCAAGTCCACCAATTTCCCCATCATATTCTTATGCAAGTCCATCAATTTCCCCTTTATATTCTTATCCAAGTCAATTCCAACGCCATTTTCGAATCAAAAGATCCAATATATATTTCATGCAAAAGTTTTCTTGTAGGTCTTATATCTGGAGAACTACATATAGTGGAGCCAAACCCAAACTATCACTTAACTCAGTTTGATCTGCTTATTCCGTAAAAAATACAAAAACTCGATTTAGAGTCCGTTCAAAAATTTTGTGGCCCTGATCCAAAATTGCATCAAAAGATCCACTATACAGTCGTGGCCAGAAGTTTAGAAGCACCTTTCCGAAAACAGCATATTGGTAATGGTTTAAGAGCTATTTCTTTCACTTCGTTTGCTCTATTTTACCTTCCGTCATAACGCAACAGCAATTATGACATGTTTTTAAAACATAATTGCGCTTTCTTTGATTCTTGTATACACTCATCTGTATTGAACTTCTGCACACTTCAAACCGGCTGCGTGCGTCAGTGTTTTCTGAATACTGGCGTTTGAAGTAATTGTTGATTTTAATAGTTGGGAATGAGTAGTTTTCATTTTCTGTTGATTGGTTTTGGACAGAACACCTGGCTGCTTGCTGATAAGCGAAAAAAAAAGGGGAAAAAAATATGCGATTATAATGTCTGTCAAGCTAATAATAAAGTACTGTACTGTACTCTACAGTAGTGTTGACATTACCGAAAGTTCAATGTAGGATTTTACATGAATTAAATAGAAATGTACTTTTAATTAAGTAATTGGGGTTCTTTTGATTGTATTTCATTGTGACGAAATTTAACTTTTCTTTTTGTTCGATACGATGTCCACATCTAAAAGAGGCAAAGAGTTGAGCCCAGAAACAAGAGCTACACGAAGAAGGCCAGTCAAGTCGCGAAATTGCAGCCAAATTGAAGATTGCACCCAGTACTGTCACTAAAACATTGAAGAGAGTAAAGAAAACTGGTTCTTATGAGTCACGCCATCGAGTAAGTAGATCTCATGTTACATCAGTCCAAACGGACAACCCGGTTATTCGATTATATCAGCAATCTCCACGAAGTTCTTCAAGCAAAATAGAAGCAAACCTTCCAAAAAGACGTCAGAAAACCTAGTTGTTGAACAATCTAATGACGTTTGTTTAATACAAGTTTGAAATCATACACTCCTGCTAAGAAACCAAAGTTATCACCGAAAAATATCAAGGATCGTATTGCATTTTGCAAACGCTACAAGAACTGTACAGCGGAACAGTTGGGAGTCAGTGATGTTTTCCGATGAAACAACTTTCATACAATTCTTCAGTTATCATAAACATGTCAGGCGAACAGTTAACAAGCGATATGATCCCTGTTATGTCATTCCAATTGTAAAACAAATAGAAAAGGTGATGGTTTGGGGATCAATTTCAGCCAAGGGAAGTGGAGGATTCTAGATTATGCCCAAGAATACTACCGTAAATGGATCTGCTTACCTCAAGATACTCCAAGAGAAACTTCCATCTTTCATGGAGATTCATGTATGTACTTACTTCCAGCAAGACGGATGACTTGGTACACAGGCTGTCAAGTCATGGATTGCGTCTCGCAGCTACATACACTGCTTGAATCATGGCCCGGAAGTTCCCCAGACTTGAATATCATCGAAAATTCATGGTATAACATGAAGAAGAAAGTGGCTAACAGGTCTCGAACATCGTACAACGACCTAGTGTAGAAAATTAAGAATGTCTGGGTTACTGAAATTACTCCAGAATATTGCCAGGATTTAGCTCGTTCCATGCCTAAACAGATACAACTAGTGTTAAGGAATAACGGACATGCTATAAAGTATTAAAAGCCTCATTTTCTTTATGTACGTGTTCATCTATCATTGTGCGATATGACGGAAGCTAAAACAGAGCAAACGAAGTGACAGAAGCAGCTCCAAAACCATTAATTTGCGTCCCAAGTGTAAATATGCTGTTTTCGGGAACTTTTGGCCCCGACTGTATTACAATCAAAAATTTTCTTGTATGCCTTATATCTGGAGAACTACGTATAGTGCAGCCAAACCCAAACTATCACATAACTCAGTATGGTGTGCTTATTCCGTAAAAATAATACGAACACTCGATTTAGGGGCTGTTCAAAAATTTTGTGGCTTCTCACCCAAAAACTAATTATTGGCCAAGATTGCAGTCTTTTGATGCATTTTTTGATCATTCCTAAAATTCTTGTTTCTATTATTTTCTATTATTCTTGTTTCTGTTTGTATCTATTTCCTACTTTTCTTCATCTTCCGTTTAGTCTCTTGGATGCATACTATGCTCACTCTTCCTCTTGTCAGCGTTTCTAATACCTTGTAACTCCTTCCTATCACGTTCCCGACGTTCTACATTCCTATTCTTATCTGCTGTTTCTGGACCCGCTTCTTCACTGTTAAGGGATACCCTTTGCTCACTTATCATAGCCTTAAAGCAATCGCGTTCTCTCTGCAGTATGCTCTAGCTCTTTTTTTCTTCTTCTTCTATTCCTTTTTCGAGCCATATTTAGTTTCGTAATTGTTTTTACAACCTAACATCAACCCCAACGTGGAGATCAGAATTTTCGTCAAGATTTTCTCCCGTAACCGTGATTGTCAGCCACTGTTTATCCGTAATAAACGCCTGGTTATTTCACAGTTAATCTCTGTACCTGAGGGCAACGTTCATAGTTTGGGGGAAGTTTCGTAGGTCAATTTCGAAAAAAAAAAAAAAAAAAAAAAAAAAAAAAGTCTACGGAAATTCTCGCGCCGACTGACCAATATTAATGTTACCTTTTTTCTCTGTTCTTCAGAAATAAACCATTACAATAGCAATAGTTGTGTATGTGCGTTCAAAGATGCATAATTTGTACCTATTGATGGCTGGTATTTTTTGTAGAAAAAACAAAGAGTTAATGAAAAAGTGAAAAAATAAAAGCAAAGAATAAATGAATAAACCAAATGTAGTTGGCACTTCGTTTAATATAGCTAATTAATGTTATCATGTAACATCTGTCACAGGAATTGGACACTCAACAAACTAGGGAAAATTTAATAAGTGAAGGAAAAATTTTGTGTCAGTCGAGGGAATTTTCGTGAGGAAACCTATGAACACTGCCTTAGAGTCGTTCCACTATTCGCAATTGTGCATCCCCCAGTCACACTTGGCACATGCGTTATCCTTGTTCGGACAGTCTGCGTACAATACATTTCGCGACAACACTGTACAAATATATATATGTAAGTAATTAACATTATTAGTAATTAGTGTACGATTATAGAATAGTAACTTAAAACCGTAAACATTGAAGACTCATACACCATTTAACATGCACATATGGTAACTACACTTAGTGCAGGCGCTACCTTGTATCATGTGTGACTTATATGTGACCTCATTTTGACTGATGGGTGTTATTACCCACTTAAAAGAGAGTTAATTTCTTTTGGTCACGTAATCTAGTTCATGGTTGTTTATTCGCCATATTGGATTCAAGATGGCGGATCATTATCTTTAAACTCTCATAACTCGGCCATTTATGGACTGATTTTGATTATCTTTTTTCCTTTGAAAAGAGAAAATTATACTCTACAATTTTGTATTCTTGAACTTTTCGCGAAATCTGCGCAGTTTTCCGTAAAAATTGCGAAGAGTAGAATTGAAGATAAAATTTTATTCTATTTTCGTAATTTTCTCGAAAATTGCTAATAATTCAATAAGACAAAAAAGAAGCAGAATTTAAGGGTCCATGACATTTGGGCGCAAAACCTTTTATCCAAATAGGTTTACCTACCTCCATATGCTATAATGTATTTCTAGAGCCCAAATGTTTAAGCACTGGAAATTTCGAAATACTTCCGCAAATAATTTTGCAAAAACTAAAAATAACATCCTGAAAACAGTGAAGTTTCTGCATATCATGCTCAACTTGTCTCTACCAGTTGAAAAGAAATGGGAAGAAACCGTAGCAAACTATTGACTGTCCGGTCTCCGTACTATGTGGCTTAGTTTTAAAAGAATATTTCCTTTTAATAAAATAAGACATATGTAATTTGTGTTTAAAAAAAAAAAAACGGTTTTCGTTCATGTTTAGTTATTTTAAAGATGTGATTATATATTCATACTGCACTGTGCACTGTATAATAAATTATTAAAATACACGTGGTACAAAATATAAGAAATTAGGTACTGGCCTGTACCAAGAGGTCAGAAGAAACGAATAAGAGCTGTTTTAGAAAAAAAAAAGTGATATTTTTAATGAAATGGATGATTCAGGAAGTATTTATTGAATGCTTTTTTATTATTTGATCTGCCCATTAGGCCGGATAGTTGATACTCTATTGTATTAATAAAAAGTTATTTCAGATTTCATAAAAATAGCCACTTATAGGCACTAGCTATACATTGAAATAGGAAGAATAGGCCAAATAAAATTTACTGTAGGCAGTCTGTGACACCCCAAAACAAATGTTTGTCCTTTATAATATATCTAACGTAAACGAATGATACGATTGGGCGGCAAAAGAAGAACAGCGTTATTTCCAATAAGGATATGAAATCTGTATGACAGTATGACCGAGTTTTCAGAGACCAGTTAAGAACGAACAACCACGCCGAAGCAGCTCATCGTGGACTGCTTTGCGCCCAAATGTCCTGCTCCAGAATTTAATAAGCTTTAAAACGGCATACAACATGCTGGATTTAGTTTAAAACTAGGGTAAATATTAAAGGAAAATTAATAGTATGTATAATTTTAATTGTTGTTACAAAAAAAGCTTTTCCGTCTTTTTTACCTTCTAGCAATATGTCTGTACTGCAGGCGCTGACCCATCTGACGTGTGAAGTTTTATGTCCCCTAAGTCTTGTTGTGGGATACGGTCACATTATCCGGATCATAGTCGTCTGGTTGCCATATTTAAAAATGGACGCGAAATTACTAGGATTTTTTTTTTTTTTTTTTTTTTTTTTTTTTTTTTTTTTTGTCTAAGTATATCTCCGTACCCAGTGGTCCGAATTTACAGCCTGGTTGGTCATTTTACTTCTTTGTAAAGTAAATCTCATAATTCTAAATTATAGTGTAATTTAAAGAAAAATTACAATTACGTATTTTCAGATATAAGTTTTTAAAAAAAGTGAATTCAAAGAGCAAAAAATATTTTTACAAATAGATATAAATTAGTAACATAGTGCAAAAAATTAAAATGAATATTGCAAATCTTTCAGAGTCGAGATAAACTTAAACAACATTATTTATAAAGGTTTCTGCATTGGTCAAACTAATACTTTTACATTTACAAAAGTCACAGCAAAATACTTCCAATTTTCTATAGAAACATACAGTTTCTCTGAAGCACATCTGGCAATTACATTGCTTAGGAAAATCTTCAAGCTCCGATGGGTCGTCTGTCACCTACGGAATTAAAATATCGTCTTCTTTTATGTAAGTATATAGTCCAACGGATTGAGTTTCTCAGACGGTTCCAAAGCATGAATCCATTTATAGCATGTAAGTAGCTTCTTTCTATGTGAAGACTGATAGATCTTGAAAAGGGCTAGCAGGGGCTAAATTTTGAAAGTTTTGTAATTTTAAAATTAATTTCTACATCTTTATTTTTGACGAGAAATGGACTTCTGACAAAACCGGAAAAATCACAGCTGTTTCATGAACCAGAAAAGGGCTACAAACACCGCGAAATTCAGAAATTCCCCAATCATGTGGTAAAGCAACAGTTATAGACCTTGTAGCGGTTGCAAGGAAGGTTCCAACAAAATCTTTAATAACTTGAGGACATATGAAGAGTTTGTAAGAAGCATTTAGAAAGCTATCTGCCAAGCTTCTCACACAAGTGAGTGCATCAAAATTGTTTTTAACTTTTATAAGAAGAAAATTTTAAAAGCGCTTGAAAGGTCCAAGCGATCACAAAAACAACCAGTACAGTAGAATATGGAGCCCCAAATGACAGCACACCGCTTCCTGTAGATACTGACGCTTACTGGGCCTCATCTAGAAACAAAGAATCGTTGCAGTCATACTTTGTTGATTGGATAGCCCGGGAAAAAGATTCTGTTACTTCATCTGTTCCGATTTATCTTGGTCATGTAGTAAAACTTGGTCAACCAATATGTGTTTCTATAAGGAATGAAATAGATGAGAAGAACTTAGTTTAGAATCTGATCATGAAGAAGCAAATGAGAGGATCGTAGCCATATTCCTCACATGACACTGACTTCAAAAGTAAGCAACGTTGTTATTTGTTCTACTGATACCGATGTTTTTCTTGATGCTCTGTATCACTACCTACAAAAGTGGAAAAGTTTAGGACTGCAAGAACTTTGGATTTCCTTTGCAGTAGGAAAATCATCGCGGTACATTCCACTTCACTCATTTGAAAGCAGAGTACCGTTTGCTGTTTTAGCAGCTTTGAAAGCAGCAGAATCATTGTGTGGAAGTCCTCTTGTTAGATTTTGGCAAAGGGCTTCTAAATGAGAACATGAAAAAAAAAAAAAAAAAAAAAAAAAACAAGAAGTTTTGGTTCTTGCTCTTGGCTCAAACTTAGGTACAATGGATAAATTTACGTTTCCATCAGTTCCATAAAAGAAAATCGAAACTTTCAAGATTTGGCTCCTACTTCAAGCTCTTTATCAGTCTTTACATAAAAGGAAGCTACTTGCAATGCTATAAATGGATTCATGCTTTGGAACCGTCTGAGAAATTCAATTCGTTGGACTACGGTTACATAAAATAAGACGATATTTTAATTCCGTAGGTGACAGAAGACCCATTGGAGCCTGAAGATTTTCTTAAGCAATGCAATTACCAGATGTGGGGGAGAGAGGGGTAGCCCCGGTCAGTTCGATATAGCGTGAAAAATTTGTCGTAAATAGAAGCAGATGATGGCACCTTACTAGCAGCTGTCAGATAAAGTAATTTTGAGCGCGACGCCATTGTAGGAGTTATAGGTATTAAATGAAGGTGTGCTTTTCGCTGCGTTTGATGTAATATTAGGCAAAATATTCGACACTGTAAGTACTATTCCATTTGATATTTTTATTAAGTGACTGTTTAGGTAGGCACTATGCTTATATAGTTTTAAAGCAATCTATAAATTAATGCATTCATTTGTTTGTATGTTGGTGTTGACCGTGTTTTGCTCAAAACATGCCTTTTGGGTAGCCCCGGCCAAACGGATGGGGTAATGGCAGTCAGTGACCGAGGCTCCCCGACATTAAAATAAACGGTAATAAAGAATTCTTGACAATCAACCCCCAAACCAAGCTCTTCAAGTGTAATCTAACTCAGAGACCAGATGATGAAGTTGAACAAGGAACTTCCACTGGATCCAGGCGTATATATTCATTTGATGATTTTTTTGCCAATACCAATAGATTTATATTTCAAATATATTAAAGTGCGAAACTGCGGCTTATTATCAGTTCCTGTAGATACCTAACTATTCTAAAGTTAATGAATAAATTTGAAATCTTAATGGTGTTCATTTTGTGTGTGTGTGTGTGTGTGTGTGTGTGTTTTTGTTTTTGTTTTTTGTTGTTTCATATGTAAAGAATGGGGAAATCCCTGACTGCCGTTACCCAACAGTGAGGGAAATAATGGTCAATTGAGTATGTTCATATTTTCGTTTTTAGCTTGGCAATGAAATAAGAGATGTATTTTGAAATTGGTCACAATAAACTAGACAGAATTATCTATAGGATCGAGTTATCGCGGAAACTTTTCGTGCTTTACGAGCTAGATTATAACGATTCTTGCTTAGGTGACCGCCATTCTCCCCTGCTTCAGAGAAACTGTATGTCCCTATAGAAATCGGAAATATTGTGCTGTGACTTTCGTAAATATAAAAGTATTAGTTTGGACCAATGCAGAAACCCTTATAAATAATGCAGTCTTGGGAAGTAACGTAACGCAAGTAACGCGTTACTTGTAACGCGTTACTTTTTAAGTAACGTTTCCTAGTAACGCGTTACATTTTTTCCAAAGTAACTGTAACGGTAACGCGTTACAAATTCTTAAGTAACGTACCTAGTTTGCGTTACTTTTTCGCGTTACATTTCGGATGAGTAACTACAATATGTATCTTTTTTTTTTTTCGGAAACAAATATTTCCTTCCTGTAAGTGAATTTCTCAGAATGGAACAATGGAGCATGAACGATGTCAGTGACCGACAATTCCTGCACTGTTCGCCTTTTCCCGTTTCGCCTTATGATTTCTAGCAATGAAATTTGCATGTAAAACTATTATCACTTTTCATCTTAATGTAAGGCGGAACGGGAAATCTCGATGTGCATTTTCCCGTTTCGCCTTACGAACTTTACGTTGGTAGGCTTGCAAATACATTCATAGATACAGTTTGATTTGTTTATTTACATAACAAAATATAGCGCCACTTGCTGTTTTTGGAAGATGAAAACAGCCTCAGGGAAATCACGTGTACTGATTGCAAGCACCTGGAAGATTTTTCCTTAGATTTTGACAGCTCCAAATCAATACATTCAGTGATTGAACTACGAGTGCAATGATACTGGTAGTCTATTTTACTTTGAATGGTGTTGTTTTTATAAAGATGGAGAACGAAAATATTTTATCATTCGAACATTTGAAAGAATACTTTTTCTTAAAAGCTGAAGATGATGGTGAACAGCAGTGGCGTATTTAGGGGTGGGGCTTCCGGGCTTAATCCTCCTCCCCCGAAATCTTACTTACTATAGTAAAGTATATAACATATCTTGCAGAATTTTCACATTTTCAGGCAAAGCCCCCCCCCCTACGAAACAAAATCGTAAATACGCCACTGGTGAACAGAATTTAAAAGTAAAGGAACTTTTAAAATAGGCGGGAAATATTTATCAACAACTAGGGTGCCATAATTAACGACATTCAGTAAGGGTTTAATATGAAGAAACTGTCTTCTGATGAGCAGGCCTACTTTATTGATGTAGTGTTGATGATATGTAATATTAGGGTTCTTTCAGATCAGTTTGCATATCCTAAAGTCCCGTTGATTATAGAGTTTGGAACAACTAGCTTTAAAAAGCATGAATCGATCTTAGAGTTACTGGCAAATTTTGATTCACCCTAGTTCATGTGTTTTCATTTTGTTAGTTGTAGTGTAATGTTTCTCTATATTCTGTATTTTTAATTTTACATATATGGCAACATTGTTATTATTATATAATTAGTTTAGCAGAGTAATAATAAGCAACCATTTTTTTTCTAACGCATAGGAATGGGCACGAGTCAAAGCTAAAACTCGACTCGAATCCAAGTCGAGTTTCGAGTTGAGTCAAAAGTAATATTCTCGAGTCGAGTTCCGAGCCGATTCTCTGTTTTTGGCGTCGAGTCGAGTTTGATAAATGGCTCCCTCGTTTTAACTCGTTTTGAAATCATGGGCTGATTACACTGGAAAGCGAAAGCCATGAGAAATGTAAGCTAAGCAGTAATATGGAATACTTTTAGTGTTGCTCACGAGAGGGGACACTGCTCGCATCTCGTCTCGTCTCGATTGCGAGACTACATGAGATTTTTTTTTATAACAAGCTTAGCTCGGCTCGACCTAACTAAGCCGATGGTTCGAGCCGGCTCGCTTGGGGTGAACCATCGGCTCGAGCTGGCTTGGTTGGGATAAGCCATCTGCTCGGTTCGACTCAACTGAGCGAAGGGCTCTAGCCGACTCGGTTGGGTGAGTTGTTGGCTCAGCTCACTTCTCGGTTTGAGTCGATAGTGAATGAGCTGTGGGCCGATCTGCTCGAGTCGTTGACAATTTTAAACCCGGGCCGAGCAGTTTTGAAGATATTTGGCCAGTGACCTATAACTTTTAACAACGTTTAGCTCGAGCACGAATACACAACATAAACCCTCAACCCAAATTCATGTCCTTGAGTCCTAGACTTCACGACTACCGAGGTTGGCAATCAACTACTTTTTTTAGTATTCATATATAAACCGCCTATCTTTCATGTTTATACACAGTGTTGTTATAATAATAAAAATAATAATATTAATAATAATAATAATAATAATAATAATAATAATAATAATAATAATAAGTTGTTGTAGTAGTAGTAGTACCATTGATAATAATTATTAGAGACCGGATGTTAGGCAAAATGCCTATTCTTTAATATTAAAGATATGATCAAAAATAACGTTTTAAAGTTTATATAGGGGGTTACAGTTTCGGTTTAAGCCAATTTTATTTTGCCTATTTTGCCTATTTCGACCTTTACTGCCTGAATAATTGCTTTAGTGCCTAATGTTGCCTATTCTATGCATTTTCTTCAAAATAAGCCTTCATTGGGAAAATATATAATTTATATAACATAAATAATACATATATACGTATATTAGGTGTTTGTAAACACAAGCAAGTGGTACGTTACAATATATACACAGGGTGAACTTCAAAGATGTGCACATACTTCCGAGGTGATTGATTAATGATATCAAAAGTTCTCTTGTAGTTTGTCGAATACAGTGTCGTGTGCCAGTGATAGTGATGCCAATTTGGAATCGAAAATCGAATCCTGACAATTGGAAAGGAACAGATAGATGTGCACATACATTGGGAGGTGATTCGTGACATGAAAAGAAGACAAAAAGTCCTCTTGAATGTCACGAATCACCTCCCAAAGTATGTGTATACTTTTATGTCTCGCTCCAATTGTCAGGATTCGATTTTCGATTCCAAGTTGCCCCCCTGTCACGCGGAATTCCACAACATGCAAGAGGACTTTTTGTATTCTTTTGATGTCACTAATCACCTCCCGAAGTATGTGCACATCTTCCAGGTTCACCCAGTATATAAGGAAACATAACAAGCTTCGCTTTTATGTATACAATAAAAGAAGGTATTGACAAAGAAGTATGTTTCTATATTGTTTGAGCATTATTTATGACTTGAATCTATTTTTTTAAATGGTATCGAGTATTTATCTTCAATATTTCGAGCTACATTTTGGTGCCTATTTTACTGCCTATTTTTTAAATTTTCAGTGCCAATTTGCCTGCCTATTTTCTAGGTTTTTCGTGCCTGAACATCCGGTCTCTAATAATTATATTGTCTATGTAAGATACTTGAAGAGAGTACTCGAAACTATACACCAGATTTGGCTCGACTCAACTCGAAACTCGACCCGAATTCGAGTCGAGTTGGACGAAATTTTTCAAGCCGAGTTCTCGGGTCGGGCTCAAAGTTGTCTGTTTCTAGTCAAATCGATTTTCAAAGAAAACTTGCTCGAATTCACTTGTGCCCATCCCTACGAGTAACGCAGTATCGCATTTTAGTCAATGTTACATTACGTTAAAATAAAATGTTCATATAGTTGTCAAGTAAAAATTAGTCCTTGCATTTACATAAATCGATTCAGAACGTGCAATAATAATAATAATAATAATAATAGCGGTATTAATAGCAGTACGGAAAACTGAAGTAATAAGATTTTTTCACATATTCAAAGTTTCGGACCTAAAAGTAACGCGTTACTTTCGAAGTAAAGTAACAGTTACTTTTTTGAGGCAAGTAACGCGTTACTAACGCGTTACATTTTAAGAGAAAGTAAAGTAACTTGTAACGCGTTACATTTTTACAAGTAACTTACCCAACACTGAAATAATGTTGTTTAAGTGTTTATCTCGACTCTGAAAGATTTGCAATACTCATTTAATTTTTTGTCACTGTTATTAATTTGTATCAGTATTATCCACTACGACGTATTTGTCTGAAAGTACATACTTCTATTTGTAAAAATACTTTTTGCTCTTTGAATCCACTTTTTTTTTTTAAAAAAAAAAAAACGTATCTGAAAATACGTCATTGTGCCATTTTTTAAAAAAAAAAATACACTATAATTTAGAACTATGAGATTTACTTTACAAAGAAGTAAAATGACCAACCAGACTGTGAATTCGGACCACTGGGTACGGAGATATACTTAGACAAAAATCTAGTAATTTGGCGTCCATTTTTAAATATGGCAACCAAACGACTATGATCTGGATCATATGACCACCCCACAACAAGACTTAGGGGGCATACAACTTCACACTGAAAAGGGTCAGCACCTGCAGTACAGACATATTGCTAGAAGGTAAAAACGGCGGAAAAGCTATTTTTGTAACAACAATTAAAATTATTCATACTATTAGTTTCCCTTTAATATATAGCCCAGTTTTAAACTAAATCCAGCATGTATGCCGTTTTAAAGCTTATTAAATTCTGCTTTCGTGTGTGTGTGTGTGTGTGTATCTTATTAAAATGTTGAATTATTAGCCATTTTCGAGAAAATTATGAAAATAGAATAACGCAATTTTGGGGGGAAACGGCACAGATTTCGCGAAAAGTTCAAGAATACAAAATTGTAGAGTATAATTTTCTCTTTCCAAAGGAAAAAAAGATAATCAAAATTGGTCCATAAATGGCCAAGTTATGAGGGTTTCAAGAAGGTCGTGATCCGCCATCTTGAATCTAATATGACGATTAAACAATGAACCAAACTACGTGATCAAAAGAAATTAACTCTATTTTAAATTGGTAATAACTAGAGACCGGATGTTTAGGCACTAAAAACCTGGAAAATAGGCACTTAAAATTTAAAAAATAGGCACTAAAATGTAACTCGAAATAATTAAGATAAATACGCAATACCATTAAAAAATAGATTCAAGTCATAGATAATGTTCAAAGAATATAGAAACATACTTGTTTGTTAAATAATATCTTCTTTTACTGTATATACAAAAACGAGGCATGTTATGCATTGCACATACTGACTGGGTTGATCTGAAAGATGTGCACATACTTCAGGAGGTGATTCGAGACATGAAAAGAAGACAAAAAGTGCTGTTGCATGTTGTCGAATTCTGCGTCGTGTTCGAGTGACAGGGGTGCCAAATTGAAATCGAAATCGAATCCTGATAATTGGAACGAGACATAAAGGTGCGCACATACTTCAGATGATGATTCGTGAAATTCAAGAGGACTTTTATCTTCTTTTCATGTAACGAATCACCTCCCGAAGTATGTGAACATCTTTGAAGTTCATCCTGTATATATATTGTAACGTACCACGAGCTTGTGTTTACAAACACATAATATAAGTAAATATGTGTGTATTGTGTTACGTAAATTATACATTTTCCCAATGGAGGCTTATTTTGAAGAAAATGCATAGAATAGGCAATATTAGGCACTAAAGCAATTATTTAGGCAGTAAAGGTCGAAATAGGCAAAAATAAAATTGGATTAAATCGAAACTATAACCCCCCATATAAACTTTAAAACGTTATTTTTGATCATATCTTTAATATTAAAGAATAGGCATTTTGCCTAACATCCGGTCTCTAGTAATAACACTTAGCAGTTAAAAAGAGGGTACATGTAGTGCACATGTGACATGAGCTAGCGCATATACTAACTACGAAAATTTCACTTGAAGTGCACACCACGTTGTTTTTTAATAACGAATTGGGTAAGTAGCCTTCTTACCTCGGCTGGCAAAATGTAACGTTATCTTTTATCTCCACAGAACATGAGGGCAACCTATTGCTTTTTGTTATTGCTGTTGACATACGTAACAGCACTTAAGGAATTGAGCATTGGAAGGTTTAATTCTGGAGCGCACACACGCATGGGCACCGACTTGAAGAAAATATTGGGGGGCCTAAACAATGAATAAATATATAATCATATTCAGCTGTTTTCTATTGACTGCTTGATAAAGGCCCCCTTTCCTCCCCCATATCTGGCCCACAATTCGGTTGCAAAATTCACGATATAAGTCAAATTCGCTTAAAGGCATTAAAACAAATTCAAGTTCAAAATTTGAGAACTTCACTGCAACCCTCAAACCTGTGACCTTCTTGAAACCCTCACTGCAACTTTGCGCAATACATTAATCTTTACTTTTCATGTCAGTGCTACCAGAGTGTTGGTTGAAGCTTCAGCACTCTATTAAAAATATCGTTTTGAAAACGGAAGGCTGTTCCTAATATTGAATTAAAGGCATGACGAAGTTTGCGATAGAAATTATTGCTCCTCTTTGCTAATGCTTCCCCGACTGGATTATATTGGGGGAGCCTACCTCCCCAAAGTCGGCGCCTATGCACACATATTTGCACAAACGACGAAAATTAAGTGACATTAGTTTTCGTATATTCGGCAACGCTAAACGTGTTTTGTTGTTTAGTCGGTGATATCATAAAAGAAAGGAAGGGGAAGAAAGAATGAAAGAATACAGTGCAATGAGTACCGTAAGACGGGATTACTTTGCACAAGATTTAAGCAATTTTAAAGAAAATCGCATGTAACTTTCAAACGTAATGATTTGGAACACTGTATTTTAAACATATAAGGCTTTATGCAGAGTCGTTTTGACGTAGCGTCATACTAAAGGCCTGACTACTGCAGGAATCATGTTAGTCGAACTCTTTAGTATGGCACTAATCACGCGTCAGAACGACTCAACACAACGCCTATATATAAGGAAAACAGTACAAGTTCATTAGTAAACATTCAATATGACCATAGTTATTGAAACATGAACTTTGGTGTAAAGTAACCCCATGAGTAGGGTTACTTTGCACAACATACAAAAAAATATGTTCAACATACGGACGACGTTTTTGTGCAATGTTTTCCCTTCAGTATTTACATTTTACTTTCTACACAAAACTGCATGCAGTCTACAAATATTGATATTACGAGGGCAGGGTAAAAAGTTCTCGGCCTGACCCAGAGATAGCACTCCAATCAGCAAAATTCTATTGTTCTTGCCTGGGGGCGCTTTTCAGTTGTTCGTATAATAAGTGTCAACTTGTTCTATCAAGTAGTTTGTGTGCAGGCATTGTTGCAGTTAAACGTCTTGCGTGTTAGTTGTGAAAATGGATAAACTTGAATATCGTGCGGTAACCATATTTTTCGTTTTGGATGGATTAACCCCTACGAAAATTCATCTGAAGTTGACAAAAGTTTACGGGGACTCTGCTCCTTCCATGTCAACTGTTAAAAAGTGGGCAGCTGAATTTAAACGTGGTCGCATATCCCTCGAAGATGACTCACTTGAAGGAAGGCCGAAAACCACAACCACGCCGGAAACAATCGAAAACCTGCATGATATCGTATTGGACAACAGGCGAGTGAAGGTGAGTGAGATAGCTGAGAGTGTGAAGATATCGGAGAAACGGGTGTGAAACATCTCGCACAAAGAACTAGGGATGCAAAAGCTCTGGACAAGATGGGTGCCGCATTTGCTGACTGCCGAGTAAAAGCAAATGCGAAAACGATTTTCGCAGCAATCTTTGGACCAATTCAAAAGGGATCCGACCAATTTTGTGCGGCGATTTGTGACAATGGATGAGACATGGGTTCACCACTACACAACAGAAATGAAACAATAGTCCAAGCAGTGGGTGGAAGCCGGTGGTGCAGCGCCGAAGAAAGCGAAGATGATCGTATCGGCCGGAAAGGTCATGGCCAGTGTGTTTTGGGATGCGAAAGGGATCCTGTTAATTGATTGCCTTGCAAAAGGGAGAACTATTACAGGCGAATATTACTCCAACCTTCTTGGCCAGCTGGACGCCAAAATTCGCAAGAAGAGGCCTTTCTTGAAGAAAAAGAAAATCTTTCACCAGCACAACATACCTGTGCACAAGGGTGCGTTGGCGACGGGAAAACTGCGGGATTTAGGGCACGATTTGCTCGGCCACCCCCATATTCTCCTGTTTTGGTACCATCAGACTTCTGTTTCCAAACTTGAAGAGATTTATTTCTGGGAAGTGCTTCACATCGAATGAAGAAGTTGAGAGAGCCGTGGATTACTATTTTCACAACCTTCCAGACTCTCACTTCCGGGAAGGAATACTGATGTTGGGGAAACGCTGGACCAAGTGTATTGAAGTTAAGGGAGATTATGTCGAAAAATAAAATCATTTTTGAACTGAAATTCGCACTCTTTGTCACGCCGAGAACTTTTCACCCCGCCCTCGTAGAATGATGGTATCGGTATCAGTACTTAGTTTTAATTATCGATATTTGGAAAGAAAAGTATTTTCTGGTACTGGCACTGGAACCACATTCTAATAGTTTAGCATATGTCCCACAAAAATACCAAGTTAGGAACAGAAAAATTCTCCGTGATTTGCCTTGGTTATTTCTTATGTGCAAGAATATCATCCCAACCTAACCAGTGGAAGATTTACGGGGTTTGGGACTTTCAGGCTGAAGCCCATCCAAAGTGCATGATTTTTTTTAAAAAAAATCTAATGTTTGTCATTCCTATGCGTATAAGCTGCAAGCCTCCCCAAAAGTCTACTGATTTCTAAATAATAATAATAATAATAATAATAATAATAAAATGAAGCCTTTGTGATAGTGAAGCCCCTCTCAAACTGCTTTTCTGGATACACCACTGTTCATAATTTATTTTCCAACAAGAAATTCATTTCGGCATCTACTTAAATTAGAAATTTGCCTAAATTTAGAATGCAGGAGGATAACTTTAAAACGTTTCACATTTCAATTTCAACTATTGCATCAAAGTCCCATTATACACAGTAATATTCTACGAAACTGACTTAACTTTGACGAAAATTCTTATAGATAGTATCTTCCAAATTTTGGTGGCTTTTACAGTGACTGGTTTCCATACCTCTACAACAAAGAACCCTCCAGGTAATTAGAACTGATGTTAACCGCCAATATTATAGCCATAATAAGTTAGATGCTCTATCTTACGGTGTCAGTTGAAACTTCCTCTTTACTGTTCATGGTTTTACCTACAGAGAACTGTGAAACTCTTTTCATATTTTGTGCAAAGTAACCCCGTCATACTGTATTTCAAGAGAAACTTCCATAGTTTAGTCTAATTGCAATTAGTGCTTGTTACGCCTACTGATTAACTAGAAATAAAAACTATGAGTATAATATTTCTCGAACACTCTGTATAATCTATGAAAATGGTCATATAACAGTAGCTGCTCGTTTAATCTTATTACAATATAAATAAATTACACAATCGTACTGCCTACTGTTTCCAGTGATTTCAGAACATTCAGCTGGAAATAAGTGGTCTATATCAACTCCACAACAAAGTTACAGAAAATGGCGTTCCTTCAAAAACAAAAGAAAATAAACTGAAATTGTAAGAATACACAATAGGATGTACAGAAATTTTTGCTAGCGACTGTCGCATTAAACGCAAAACTTCGAGCACATACAAGCTGCCAATATAAACATAATGGACATAATGCAGAGTCGTTTTGACGTAAGATTAGCGTCATACTAAGGACCTGACTACTGTAGGAAACATGTTAGTTGAACTCTTCAGAATGGTACTAATGGCGTCAGAACCGCTCTGCATAAGTCCCACTATTATTAGGCCTACATGCATACAAGAAGGATGGAGAAAATTCGGAGGAGGAAACGAAAACAAATCAGTGAAGAAATGCTTCCCGAATTTATAGAAAAAAGAATAATACTGGACATATGAAGAGAAAAATAAACTCAGGTAGAGGGTAAGAAGGATCACGCAGTTTCAATTTTGTATGTTAGATATCAATTGCTGCAGGATTTTTGTTGCAATCTAGCTACGCAATTTATAACTTTTACTTTTTTTCTACAGTAGAGAATATAGTGTAGCTAACTACCGTTTAAGTCACCATTATCCATGATCATGTTTGGTTTGGCTCAGGTCCGTATCCACGGAGGGGCATGGAGGGCCTCTCACCTAAAATTTTCACGGTAGGCTTGCAAATGAACTACGATATGGTTGGATCGGGGTTCCGTAACTTCTGGCGCCGGCCCCCTACATTTTGGGCTGGCTACGGGCCTGGATTGCAGCGGCGGATCCAGGCCGAGGGACCTAGGCCCCCTGATTTTTGAGTAACAAAAATAATTGAAGCTATTATTTATTTATTTTTGGAAGTTTATAGTAGAGTAATAATATATCTATCATAGTCTGTGTTCTGGCAGGTTCCCCCCAATTTTTACCTTCTAGATCCGCCACTGCTGAATTGTCTCCATTGACCAACTCGGCTGAGATGATAACTCTAGCTATTGCCCAAAAAAATCGAAAATTCGCTTTAGTTCAAGACTTACTGTGCGGAGTAACAAATGGACGGACGGACATACTAACAGACTATCTTGTAAGTCCCACTTGTGTGGTCTTATGATAAGCCAGTTTAAACATTACATGAGAAGATTTTTTTTATGAATACAGATATCCAAACTCGCTCTCCTGGCTGTCGGTCTCAATAATTGAGCACGAACACGTGTGAAATCGGGCGTTATAACTGTATAGCGAGCCGAAACCTGAGACCGAGGAACGCGAGCATCAATGATGCTTGTGAATCTAGCATTTAGCTAGCACGGGCATCATTGACGAGAATGATTGCGAGCTCGAGTGAGTGCGTCTGAGCTAGCATGAGCCTCAATGAGATGAGTAAGCGCGATTCTCACTGAGGATAGTGAGCCTGAGGGTTGTAGTGTCAAATTCATTTGTACCGGAGTGCTTTCATGGGAGATAAGATAATTAAAACCCCAATTTAAGCATAAACACAAAACTGAAATCAAATTATGAATGTTTATTTTAAGGCCCCGTCCAACGTTTTCAGCTGAGATCATCAATCCCTATATAATACCAAGGTGAACTTCTCTTCAAAGTATTATGAAAACTGTCTTCTGCATTTCGAAATTTCTCCAGATATTAACGCGCTCTAATATTACCCTAACAAGGAAAAGTAAAAGTGAGCATACAATATTAATACTAACAAACATTCGGACGAATTTTGAAATGTATAAAATAAATAGTTTTCATAATATTTTGGAAAGAAATATGCCATGTTATTATAGAGGGAATTCCCAACGCATTCCGAGTGTTGAACACAGCCTTAATATTGTATAATGGAACAATATATAACAGAAACAGCCATAGTATGTACTGGTTGTTTTTCACGAAAGAAAACTTTCTTCCTCCCGATAAGAGAAGAATGTTTTCGCAGAAGAGAGGAAAATTGAGAACAGACAATTACCGTAGTAGATACGAACAAGATGAAGCTGAGTAGCCTAATTGTCACTCGTTTGATTAACCTGTGTGTGCACCAAAGTTCCAAACTATGCGAGTGGCGTTAGCCGCATGGCAGGATTACCAGAGGTACTGATTTCACTTGAGATTTCTTTCATACGCAGTTTTTCAAGAAAATCAAAAGCATATGCTGAACCAAATCAAATTTAATGTAAGGAGCTGTGTACATACTTTGTTATTGTGCAATGAATAAGTAAGGCTATTTGACATAGGATCAAACACTAAAGCATGTAAAGCATTAATTTTCCCATATGAAAAGAAGGAACATCAAATAATACAATAAAAATTTTAATACATCTACAGCAGTGACGAATCCAGAAAAACATCATGGAGTAATAAGCTGACATGTCAAAGAAACGCAGACAAACACACACACACACACATATATATATATATATATATATATATATATATATATATATATATATATATATATATATAAAAGCCGATGAACTGACCACGTGTCACCAGATGAAACATTAGCCGCATGGCTGGGCAGACTTTCATGTGTTCTTGCGACACCACATTCAGTATTTTATTTCAGTACACAGAAGTGAGCCAAATTGCAAAGGAAGATAGATAAACAAGTCTTATTTTTATTTATTTATTTTTCACAGCCAGACAGGTTTGAAATACTGATAAAATTAGTTCACACTTAGAAAGAAGTACTCAGCTCACTGCCGCTACAATCAATGAAGGCCTATGGCTAGCCAGATGTAGTACGTTCAACGTGGTAATGCGTGGTCAGTGCATCAGCTTTCAGATGACATATTCTGACTTTTTGGACCTGAGTTCGCTACTTCTTAATTCACGAAGTTCTCCGATTGTCTCATGATAAAGAAAACTCAAATGAAATCTTTCAGTTTTGTGAGCCACGATTATGCCTTGGATACTAAAGGGAGGTGATGATAATGAACGAAATGGTGGAATGAAGAAAGTGGGAGGAAACGGAAGAATAAGAGAAAAACACGCATTGTTAGTTGTCTACCACAGGGCTAATTTTGCGCGACCTGGGATCATCCACGCAGCAAAGTGAAACGCTTTACTACTGAACCACCTCGGCCCTTCATAATAATGAGTCAACACCATAGAATGTGAGTAATCCAATTGGAAGTAGAACTAGAGATCACGCACTAAGAAAAAACGAAATTTTTAAGTTTTACGTCCACGGTTATGCCGGTTAGGCTAAAGGAGACGGTGGTGATAAGAAATGAATGAAATGGTGGAATGAAGAAAGTGGGAGGAATCGGAAAAACCCCGAGAAAACCCACGAGCACGGTGTTCATCCACACAAAGTCCACACGTCGCGAACTGAGATCGAACCAGGGACCCCAAGCACCGGAGGTGAACGCTCTACCACTGAGCCACCGTGTCCCCCACGCGCTAAGAAGTTGTATGTATTAATAATTCAGCTAAGTAGGTCAATAATTTAAAAAAAAATCTTGAGCAAAGTGTCTCTTTCTTGGTGTTCTTACTCGCATACACAGAAAGTACATTTTAATGCTTATGTCGGCGAGAAAGAGTCCCAGCTCCCAAAAAGAAGAATAATTCAGTACATAACCAATTTGTAATTTGTTAAAATTAGGGTGACCAGATTCTGACAAGCGAAAATTGGGACACAATATAATAGTATATGATAGTTTACTGCGTCGGCAATACGCATGTCTTTATTTCATTTAACGTTAACCTTAAGTTAAAAAATTTGTTTCTGTTAAAAAGCAAAGTACTGAACAAAATAAGGATTGAAATAATTGAACACAACTCCAAATGGTTTGATAAATGGCAAAGTGTTTATTTTTTGAACGTAGAGTGAAGCTTCTGTAGTAGATGGAAAGTGTTAGCATATTTCGTTAGTAGCCGTTTTAATAATGTAGAAGAAAAGCGTGTAAATTAATTTGTCTGAGAGCTTGTTGTCGTTTATTATTCGGTGAATAAATAAGGAATTATTAGAGTAAAATGATTAATTATTATTTTTCCAGTTCAGGTGTATTCCTGGTTCTATGGGTTTTTATCATAGCAGAATGTATTACTGTCATATGGAATTATATGAAAACGTCTAAAGTTATCAATTGGCGACGAGGATGGGATGAAATCGAACCAAAATAGAAAACAGTCTAATTCACTTTTTTAAGTAGTTTGGTAGAGAAACAACAAATAGTAAATAGAAGTAATATATGTTGGATACAATTATTTTGCAACAACATTCCGTTGAAATTTGAGGTTGATACAGGAGCTGCTGCCACAGTAGTGCCAATTAGCATATATTACAAATATTTTAGCGATCTTCAATTAGAAATTTCAGATATTCATTTAAAGGCAGCGGAAGGCTTATCTTTAATTATGCATGGCCAAATCACGTATTAGTGCAGAAAGATACATTTGCTTGGAAGATGATTATGGTGATTGTCACAGATAAGTTAAATCATCCTATTATGGGGAGGCCATGGATTGATGTCATGTTTAAAAATTGGAGAATTGTTTCAAAAGCCGGTAGACAATACGGTTCTTAATATGAATTATACAACGTTGAATAATATTAGGAGTACATTAAGGCAGAAATTTTCTGACGTATTCTCGGATTCTGTTAGTCAGCCAATTGCAGGATTCAAGTTTCAGATTCCAGTTAGGCCGGATGCCATCCGATATTTAGAAAATATTACCAATTACCTTATACTATTGCTGACTAAGTGAAGAAGGATGTCGAAGTTTTAGTCAAACAAGGAATCTGGAAAACTGTATCGTATTCGGATTGGGCTACTCCAATGGTAGTGGTGAAGAAAAAGAATGGAGAATTTAGATTATGTATAGACTATAAGGTGACGTTAAATAAGGTATTAGAAAAGATGGTTTATCCACTTCCTAAACCAGAAGATATTTTTAACAATTTGCTGGGAATGACCGCTTTTACGGTAATTGATTTACGGATGGCGTATCAACAAATATTGGTTGATGATCGATCTAAACCTTTTCTTACAGTTAATACACCTTGGGGACTTTTTCAGCCACAACGGTTACCATTTGGATTGACGTGCAGTCCCCATATATTTCAGAGGGTAATAGAGCAAATTTTAAAAGATTTTCCGGGTGTATTTGCATTTCTAGATGACATTTTAATAGCTGGGCATGATAGAGAAGAGTGTTTTGAACGCACTAATAATGTGCTAAAACGTTTAGAAGAGTATCACGTTAAAGTACGCTTGGATAAATGTCAATTTTTACAACCCGAGATTGAATATCTGGGACATACGATTTCTCCAAGAGGTATTTTTCCGATGGTGAAACATCAAGAGACAATTTTAAAATGTGAAACACCAAAAGACGTGTCTCAATTAAAAGCGTATTTAGGTATGTTAAACTTCTTTCACAAGCATCTGCCAAATTTTTCTTTAAAACTGCCTCACTTATTTGAATTATTAAAAAAGAAACAGAGATGGGTTTGGACAAAGGTGCATGATAAAGAATTCCAATTATCAAAAGACATGCTAAGGAAAGCAAAATGGAACCAACCTTTTGACAAATCAGCTGAAGTCGTTCTCATCACTGATAGTAGTGCGTACGGAGTTGGAGCTCAACTTTGTAACAGGAGACAAGGAAAACTGCATACTGTAGCTTGCGCATCAGCAACCTTAACTGATGCTGAGAAAAATTACAGTCAATTTGAAAAGGAGACCCTAGCAATAATATTCGCTGTTAAAAAGTTCCATAAATATCTATTTGGTAGACCTTTTGAGATTCAAACGGGTTCGCTACCAGCAAAATTAATTTTTGGAGAAAAAACATGCATACCAACTTTAGCTTCGCCCCGCTTACAAAGGTGGGCATTACTCTTACTTAATTATGACTATGTGATAAATTATTCCAAACATGTGGAAGTAGCAGATTGTTTGTCTCGGTTGCCATTGTCAGAAGAAGTGAGAGATTGGGAAATATCTCAAAATTTTGTTACTAATATCACAGTTGATCCACCCTTCTTCGCCAGGATTTGCAAGGAAACGACTCTGGATTCTACGATTCATGTGATAAAGAACTGGTTGCTTCATGGTTGGCCTTCAAGATTGCCATCTACAGGTAATGTGAAGGAATTAAAAGCTTATTATCTTCGACGTCATGAGTTATATGTGCAACAACAGTGTCTCTTTTGGGGTCATAAACTGGTAATACCGGCGTCTTTAAGATCTATGATATTACAAATATTACATGAAGGACATTTAGGTGCACAAAACATGAAGGCTGAGGCAAGGTCACATTATTGGTGGCCTTCGTTGGATCAAGACATAGATCTCGTAGTTCAAACATGTACTTCATGTCAGGCTCTACACAATAAAGCACCACAACAGAAATATATATCATGGAGAGACTCAATACATCCTTGGCAACGAATCCATCTAGATTTCTTGAGTTGGCTGGAAGAAAATTTCTTTTGTTAGTAGATTCGATGTCAAAATGGATAGAAGTATGGCAAATGAACTCTACTAATACTTCAGAAACAATTACAAAGTTGAACACTTGTTTCAATAAATTTGGTTGGCCTCAAGTCATGGTAACGGATAATGGTCCGCCCTTCTGTGGTAAGGACTTCAAGGACTATTGGCTAAAAAGGGGAGTGAAGATACTGAATTCTCCACCGTGGCATCCCGAGAGTAATGGTCTAGCGGAAAGAACGGTGCAAACCGTAAAGGGTTTGATGAAAAAGAAGTTAATGGAAAAGGGACTTTCTGTGTGTTCCTCTTCACAGTTGTTAAGGATCTTGGAAGACAGTATATGGACTTAGGTTCACACGATCGGAAAAGTTGCATAATTCACCAGCCGGTTTACTCTTCCGTTATGAACCACGTACCCGGTATAATATCACGTATCAAGACTGTAGGAAAGGCAAAGATGACCAGGATACTAGCAAAGACAATGGTGTTTACAACCATAACCAATACAGTAAAGGTCAATTAGTATGGGTCTTAAATAACCCCTGTCAATTCCCAAAATTTGTACCAGGAAGAATTATTCGAGGTATAGGTAACTCTTTGTATGAAGTGTGGGTAGAAAACAAGTGTAGAAAGGTGCATGTACACCACTTACGTAGTCGAAGACAGAAATCAGAGAACATTAAAGAATCTTGTAACGACTTACCAGTGAATAACCGGACAAGTGAAAATGTAAAAATACCAACGGCGGTAAATAGGTCTTCTGATAATTTTTGGTGGTATTTGGAAACTGAAACCTTGCCCAATAATCTTGGTCCACCATTATTATCAGAAAAAAAGGAGGAGGATGGAACGTCATTACGTCGCTCCGAGCGGCAGCACAGATGTCCAGATAGATATACGCCTGAATAAAAAAAAGGAGGAGAATGTTGTAGTAGATGGAAAGTGTTAGCATATTTCGTTAGTAGCCGTTTTAATAATGTAGAAGAAAAGCGTGTAAATTAATTTGTCTGTGAGCTTGTTGTCGTTTATTATTCGGTGAATAAATAAGGAATTATTAGAGTAAAATGATTAATTATTATTTTTCCAGTTCAGGTGTATTCCTGGTTCTATGGGTTTTTATCATAGCAGAATGTATTACTGTCATATGGAATTATATGAAAACGTCTAAAGTTATCAGCTTCGTGTAGAGCTAAAGAATATTTTTAAAATCGATATTCGGAGCGCGGGACTATTTTAAGGAATGTGCGAAAATTTAGACCGGCACGAGGGAACCGATGCTATTTAACTTGGTTAGCATCATTGTCGTAAGTTGAGAAAGAAACCTTCCCTACCTTACCGATATCTCAACAAGCCCTTCTCAGTAAAAGCAATATCTTGCAAAACAGTGGTTTGTTGATTGTTCTCCTTCCCTAACCTTTTAATTGAGTTGATTTCGAGTTTAACGTCCCTTTCAGCAGCGAGGCTATATGAGACGGGACATACTGATTAACGTGGAATTCGAACCACATGAGCTCCCGCCGGAAATCGGACCCGGGTCTCCAAAGGCGCGTACGCTAACCAACATAATCTTTTAAGAAGTGTTAAAAAAGCGGTTCATCATTCAGGAAGAGAGTATCTGTGATTCAAAATGAGGTGAATAAAGAATGAAATATTAAAATATTGCAAATACATTAACTCAGGACATTTCTTACGACATTTAAAAAAAGAAGAACATTTCTCGATTTTCTAATCGTCTTCGCTACATGCAGGACCTCTTTGAAAAACAGTACTGTTCTGCGAAAATCAGTACGTCTTGTCACCCTAGTTGAAATATTATGTAGGGTTAAACAAAACTTCCGGGAAGTAAGTTTTTTTTTAACATGACTGCAGAATACTTATGATAAATTCTAAGATAAATTGTGTTATCGGGATCACAAATGAAACATACTTCATATTAGCAGATTCAATTTTTGATATTACTATACTAAGAGTTTCAATGCGTCAGCCCGTTCTTTACGCCACTGGTCTGTAGTGTGGACTAATACAGATACTTTGAATAGTATGGTTGAATATATTATACCAATTTTAATAACAGTTCTCACAATTTTGTTTCCCGCACAGACAGCTCTTTCTGTTTTTTTATTAAATGCAATATGAGTCCACTTTTTCCTTTCTTTTCTACAAAGTTTTGACATTTTATGTGTAATCCTTTTAATGTCGGAATGCATTATTATATTTAGTGATTTTCTTTTTTCATTTTCTGTTTCAAATCACAACAATCAATTTAACAATATTATAAACAATAAACTAAGAAATGAAATATGTGTATTGATTTTTAAAGCTCGTATGATCTGACCATCCTGTATAGTAAAGCAGAAAAACACTCACTTCATATACACCTACCAAAATATTTTGTTTTTCTGCCCCAGCCTAGCCACAGACTCATTCTCATTGGTTGATCAGGTAATATGACAATAAACTTTCATTTCTTATTTCAGTGTATACATCTTACAACAACACGTGGTTGAGTAAATTGAGCTCTGATGCATACTGTACGTAATTATCAAAGTTGATATGATTTAGGGCCATATGCATACCCACCCAACCAGGTACATTCTAGGAACGTGCCATTTAAGTTCCATATGTATCGTTTACGTACCTGGTACTTGAGAAATGTACATTTCATATGCATAGCATGTGTCGCTAGGTATGTGCCTTTCGAGGAATTTCTGACACTTGAAAGGTACTTTTACATGCTTCACTGGAATGTGAGGAATGTGAATGGCACATACCCCATGTACCATGGCATGGTTGTGCGTAAGTTGCTTCGTATTGCGACTAGGGTTGCCAATTTAGCCACTTTGTGACGAGATCTGGCCATTTTGAGAACGTCGTTAGTCACATAATTTCCAAAGAGCCAATAGTGGCTTTTTAGCCGTATGCTTTTCACTTCTATAGCCACTTTCTGAGTTTAGCCACATTGTAATATATTGTGTGTGTCATTTTGCAGTTTTCTGCAGTGTTTTCTTTCTTCTTGCATGCAGTATGTAATAAGCAAATACATTACATACAAAATTAATATATTGTCAGTTATATATGGTGCGTATTGGGAAAAACACTCCCCAAAAAAGTTCATCTTAGACTGGAGAAATGGTTATCCTTCCTTTTCCATTATTATTTGGCTATGAAACAAATGCCGGAGACATATACAACCGCTATATACAACAGTGTGGTGTTGGAATGTGTAATGATTAGGATGTGATGTTTTATTTTATTTTTTTGAAAGTTCAACACTTCCAATGTACCCGTAAAAATGTACTAAAGAAATAGTGCCCATGTTTGTTAAATATTCAATTATAACTGGACAATCTACATGAAATTTGCAATCGATCAGTGAAAACGTCATCTTTCTAGAGCCTGTAGTTTCTGAGATCTCATTGTCGAGAAACATATATGTGTATTTTAATAGAGCTCCAAAGATGGCAGCACAATTCATTTGCATGTATTTCGGAGAAGGCTTACTAAAGGCAAAGGCCTTTGAACAATAATTTAAAAGGATAAACTTTGTGAAAAATATTTATTTCAGTAATTTATTTCAACTACACTCTTTTAAAAATATTTGTCTTTGTTATAAACGTGAAATCACAAATAACCGTAAATCAAAGGTTTGAATGCTAAGATTATAGGTTAGAGCTCGGTCGCTCGTAAATGTTACTGTATTTTAATAGATAGTTAAATTGCCACACAGATGTCGGAGGAGGGCATATATTTTCAGAGTTAGTTGCTTGGCTTTTTTTAAAAGTACAAGCTTCTAAATTCGAACGTAAAAATGAAGCGTTAAGGTTTTAGTATTTAAGTACTCGCACCCCCAGTTGTATAGCACTGCCCTAAGGAACATTACTGACATGCCTAGTACATTCCTGGCACATGCCAATGCCAAGTAAATGTGTCAAGTACATACACGGTACGTGATATACACATAATAGATACATTCCTCGGTATGTGTCATGCACGTACTTTTGGGCGGAAGTAACCTTATTCCTTACATGTGTATTTCACATGATTGCTCTATTCACGTACCTATCATGTACATTCCAATGTACCTCGAGGAACATTCTTTACACATGATCAGTATGTACTTGTGTTGGGTGGGTAGTCGACCACGTAGGGGTCCCCTAGACGAACCGTACCTGTGGGCTCCCTCAACCATACCCTTGACTGTGCAATGCATAAAGCTTCCAAAGTGATCCCTCAGGTACGGTTAACACTGAGGGCTGGTTGGTCTAGTCACACCTCGAGCGAGGCTAAAATTTTGTAAAAAAAAAGTTGAAGGTAAAACTCCGAAGCTCAATTCTACTATGATAAAGAGTTAACATCGAAACAGCAACTGCATGTATACAACGTATGTGATATCAAAAAATGAAATAAATGTTCTGAACTTTGTTCTTGCAAAGGCGGAAAAATATCGGTGTAGATTAGCAATACATTTCTTTTTTTAATTTTTAGGTAAAGTGTTAACTCGCAAAAAGAAATAAGAAGGATATGTAGCTAGAAAACGTGTGAGACTGTAGCTTTATAATAGAAATCCCACTAGAAATAAATTACATATACACTATTTTTTTTATTTTTTTTTGACAAAATCACCCCATAGTATTTTTGAGAATGTATTTTCTAAACAATTTCCTAGTAAAAGTTAACCTTAGGAGAGCATAAATATTAAGTCTATAAATACAGTATTTTGGGGGGAAATTCCATGCAAATAACGTAAAACTTCTTATCTACTTATTCCCAGAGTGTTATCATCCAATTGCGTACAATTGTATAAGACATCCTACATGCATATAGTGGAAGCCACACGTCTCAAAACCACGCACCAAGCTTTGCAAGCTGCTTATTACAAGCGATTTTTGCATCTATTACGGTTTATGCCAAGGTCCCACCCAACACAAGTACATACTGATCATGTGTAAAGAATGTTCCTCGAGGTACATTGGAATGTACATGATAGGTACGTGAATAGAGCAATCATGTGAAATACACATGTAAGGAATAAGGTTACTTCCGCCCAAAAGTACGTGCATGACACATACCGAGGAATGTATCTATTATGTGTATATCACGTACCTTGTATGTACTTGACACATTTACTTGGCATTGGCATGTGCCAGGAATGTACTAGGCATGTCAATAATGTTCCTTAGGGCAGTGCTATGCAACTGGGGGTGCGAGTACTTAAATACTAAAACCTTAACGCTTCATTTTTACGTTCGAATTTAGAAGCTTGTACTTTTAAAAAAAGCCAAGCAACTAACTCTGAAAATATATACCCTCCTCCGGCATCTGTGTGGCATTTTAACTATCTATTAAAATACTACAGTAACATTTACGAGCGACCGAGCTCTAACCTATAATCTTAGCATTCAAACCTTTGATTTACGGTTATTTGTGATTTCACGTTTATAACAAAGACAAATATTTTTAAAAGAGTGTAGTTTAAATAAATTACTGAAATAAATATTTTTCACAAAGTTTATCCTTTTAAATTATTGTTCAAAGGCCTTTGCCTTTAGTAAGCCTTCTCCGAAATACATGCAAATGAATTGTGCTGCCATCTTTGGAGCTCTTTTAAAATACACATATATGTTTCTCGACAATGAGATCTCAGAAACTACAGGCTCTAGAAAGATGACGTTTTCACTGATCGATTGCAAATTTCATGTAGATTGTCCAGTTATAATTGAATATTTAACAAACATGGGCACTATTTCTTTAGTACATTTTTACGGGTACATTGGAAGTGTTGAAATTTCAAAAAAATAAAATAAAACATCACATCCTAATCATTACACATTCCAACACCACACTGTTGTATATAGCGGTTGTATATGTCTCCGGCATTTGTTTCATAGCCAAATAATAATGGAAAAGGAAGGATAACCATTTCTCCAGTCTAAGATGAACTTTTTTGGGGAGTGTTTTTCCCAATACGCACCATATATAACTGACAATATATTAATTTTGTATGTAATGTATTTGCTTATTACATACTGCATGCAAGAAGAAAGAAAACACTGGTCGTACATGAATTAGAAACTCCAACCGGAAGTAGGCTCAAATCTTGCAAACGGTGCGAGATATTCAGAAAAATAATCGCAAAATCCCCCTTTATGATACCCCTTGGCTATTTTTAAATCAATACGTCTTTAACTTGTGTCTGTAAAGAGACATGTACAGATGTTGTAAGGAATGATAAGGCGATATATGCTCATATGCGAATAATGCGTTGTGTAGAGAGCGCAGGTTCAGCTAGTTTCTTGCAAAAATTCTTCAATCGAAGATTTATAATCGCCACTGATTTTCAATTTTGTCGATATTATCTTCAAATTCCACAGAAGGTGAA
Organism: Thermobia domestica; assembly: GCF_964235325.1. Taxonomy (NCBI): domain Eukaryota; kingdom Metazoa; phylum Arthropoda; class Insecta; order Zygentoma; family Lepismatidae; genus Thermobia; species Thermobia domestica. The sequence continues at coordinate 170,566,005 of NC_137454.1, read as the reverse complement.
AGAAGAAGCTAAATCAGTAAAAGATGTTTCACCGGTTTCAAGCTTATTGCCACTGAAAAGCGACATTTCCTGAAGGATGTCTATATTATCAGGCTGAATTTCTTTAAGGAGTTAGTTTATACTTAAACTTACGTCTTCCCGAAAATTTTATTTAACGTCTGGTTTTAACGTACAGGTTTTGAACTAATTCTCTGCTGTGTAACGTCACAATATAACCATCAATGCTAATTTTATGAGGACAATTATGACAGTGGGGTTTAGAATGTTACAACCTAGAGAACGCATCAAACGTCAGAAAATTGCAAAATGACACACACAATATATTACAATGTGGCTAAACTCAGAAAGTGGCTATAGAAGTGAAAAGCATATGGCTAAAAAGCCACTATTGGCTCTTTGGAAATTATGTGACTAACGACGTTCTCAAAATGGCCAGATCTCGTCACAAAGTGGCTAAATTGGCAACCCTAGTCGCAATACGAAGCAACTTACGCACAACCATGCCATGGTACATGGGGTATGTGCCATTCACATTCCTCACATTCCAGTGAAGCATGTAAAAGTACCTTTCAAGTGTCAGAAATTCCTCGAAAGGCACGTACCTAGCGACACGTGCTATGCATATGAAATGTACATTTTTCAAGTACCAGGTACGTAAACGGTACATATGGAACTTAAATGGCACGTTCCTAGAATGTACCTGGTTGGGTGGGGTGAAGCTGGAGGGCTATAGTCGAGGTGCGTCCGTAGGGAACGGGCGAGTTTGCGATTTTGGTTATACGTGTAAGCGAATTAGGGGTTCACTCGAGCAGGCACTTCCACGAAATAGAAAATTTATAGGTAAAATACGATGTGAATCCCTACATTTTTCGCGAAGGAATGAGAGTAAATAAAATTAATTACTATCAATGGCAGCATATTGAAATGAATTTTAAGTGATAATGAAAGTATTGTATGTGTAAGTGTACTCTTCCATTATCCTCGTATATACGTATACCCCCATCGCTGACGCGCCTGCTCCGTATGAACGCACCCGCTCACTGTCGCTTGGGGGGCCATGATGCGCTCCTACCATAACTCAGTTAGGTAGCATTCGTGCTTTTAGCCACATAGCACAAATTGATTAGTATCTTATGCACTGTAGTTTTTATGCCATATGCCCACACTGTATTTATACTGTGCCCTCCTGAAGTCAATCTGCAAGTAGTAATACAGCTTTTCATATAGTGCATGCTTTGCTAAAAGAAATACAAAGCTCTAACCTAACCTGAAAATGTAAGAAATGTGTCAAAATTTGGTAGAACTGTTTGCTCGAATAATGATCAAATTAGTATAAAAAAATATGCATCAATCTGTAGTAGATGGTCACAGGTACATGTGAACCGATGCATACTTGAGCAATTACAGCACCAAACATGAGATCGATGATTCCCACTTGTCTTTCCTTATGTACATACCACCATCGCTAATGTGCCTACTTCCGCGGTAAAAATCACGCGTGATCCCTCAAATTGTTCCCAGCTTGAAATCGGAATAAATGCAAACTTAGCTTGTGTTGGGCATGGTTTTTCGCACTTGTTTGTTTAGAACATATACGTTTGCAAGCATATTATAAAGGTGTACGCAGCTGGTGGTCAGGTAAGAAACAAAGAATGCAGAAGATGTTAGATCATAAGTGGAAAAAAGGGATGGTAGCGCTCCTCAACTTTACCTATGCTAACTGAGAAATGAGGCAAATACAAACAGGGAGAAGGATGTACAGATATTAGAATTTCAGTGATGATTCCAGTTTTTTTTTTTTTTTTTTTTTTTTTTTTTTTAATCTTGGTGGTGCTGGCGATTTCAATATACTGCGGAATACTGAGAATTCACATTGAGCACGATAGGTTATATGGTCCTGAGGGAATGTCATGGTTCTCGGGGAGAAATTCCCCCCGCCCGATCCTTGAAGTCCCCACTGGTCCCCTAAAATCAATTTTTAAGCTAATCTAAATTCTACTACAGTACCAATATTGTAACAACAAGTGTCTCTCGCTTATTTTATTTCAGGTAGAAGTTGTTAGTCCACCCTTTGATCTTGTATTCAATATTTGTACGGGCGAAAGCAAAATATCTTGCAATCTTCTTTCAGGAATTGGTATATATTTTTAAAATTGGTTGCCATCAAAATGTCATTTATTATTGCTTAATCAGCTCAACGAATTCGGTAAACTCATTAACATACTCAAATATTTTGTCAGCACGGAGAATATGCATTTTATACAACAACAGAAACAGCTACGGGCTAGTAAAGGGTGCGTTGAAGCACCCCTAGCCATTTCCTTGACTTACGGGGAGGTTACGGGCTTGTTTGACCCTGCGGGAGAACTCTGCAACGCAAATTATCACGTGTCCCGTACGTAGCCCCTAAGTAACCCGCAGAATAACTATGCATACGGCCCTTATACATGATAGTTGTATAAAGTTAGCATTTTTATAGAAACAAGGAAAAAGGCAGCTTGATATTAGCATTTATCAAGTTGATACGATTTATATATGTAGACGTAGCTCTTTATAAAGTTACTTAACACTTAAGCATTTTTATTGACACAAGGGGAAAAGCACCATGATAATGTTTAAAGATTAAGGGCCATATGCATAGTCGACCACGTAGGGGTCCCCTAGACGAACCGTACCTGTGGGCTCCCTCAACCATACCCTTGACTGTGCAATGCATAAAGCTTCCAAAGTGATCCCTCAGGTACGGTTAACACTGAGGGCTGGTTGGTCTAGTCACACCTCGAGCGAGGCTAAAATTTTGTAAAAAAAAAGTTGAAGGTAAAACTCCGAAGCTCAATTCTACTATGATAAAGAGTTAACATCGAAACAGCAACTGCATGTATACAACGTATGTGATATCAAAAAATGAAATAAATGTTCTGAACTTTGTTCTTGCAAAGGCGGAAAAATATCGGTGTAGATTAGCAATACATTTCTTTTTTTAATTTTTAGGTAAAGTGTTAACTCGCAAAAAGAAATAAGAAGGATATGTAGCTAGAAAACGTGTGAGACTGTAGCTTTATAATAGAAATCCCACTAGAAATAAATTACATATACACTATTTTTTTTTTATTTTTTTTTTTGACAAAATCACCCCATAGTATTTTTGAGAATGTATTTTCTAAACAATTTCCTAGTAAAAGTTAACCTTAGGAGAGCATAAATATTAAGTCTATAAATACAGTATTTTGGGGGGAAATTCCATGCAAATAACGTAAAACTTCTTATCTACTTATTCCCAGAGTGTTATCATCCAATTGCGTACAATTGTATAAGACATCCTACATGCATATAGTGGAAGCCACACGTCTCAAAACCACGCACCAAGCTTTGCAAGCTGCTTATTACAAGCGATTTTTGCATCTATTACGGTTTTTATGCCAAGGTGAAGCTGGAGGGCTATAGTCGAGGTGCGTCCGTAGGGAACGGGCGAGTTTGCGATTTTGGTTATACGTGTAAGCGAATTAGGGGTTCACTCGAGCAGGCACTTCCACGAAATAGAAAATTTATAGGTAAAATACGATGTGAATCCCTACATTTTTCGCGAAGGAATGAGAGTAAATAAAATTAATTACTATCAATGGCAGCATATTGAAATGAATTTTAAGTGATAATGAAAGTATTGTATGTGTAAGTGTACTCTTCCATTATCCTCGTATATACGTATACCCCCATCGCTGACGCGCCTGCTCCGTATGAACGCACCCGCTCACTGTCGCTTGGGGGGCCATGATGCGCTCCTACCATAACTCAGTTAGGTAGCATTCGTGCTTTTAGCCACATAGCACAAATTGATTAGTATCTTATGCACTGTAGTTTTTATGCCATATGCCCACACTGTATTTATACTGTGCCCTCCTGAAGTCAATCTGCAAGTAGTAATACAGCTTTTCATATAGTGCATGCTTTGCTAAAAGAAATACAAAGCTCTAACCTAACCTGAAAATGTAAGAAATGTGTCAAAATTTGGTAGAACTGTTTGCTCGAATAATGATCAAATTAGTATAAAAAAATATGCATCAATCTGTAGTAGATGGTCACAGGTACATGTGAACCGATGCATACTTGAGCAATTACAGCACCAAACATGAGATCGATGATTCCCACTTGTCTTTCCTTATGTACATACCACCATCGCTAATGTGCCTACTTCCGCGGTAAAAATCACGCGTGATCCCTCAAATTGTTCCCAGCTTGAAATCGGAATAAATGCAAACTTAGCTTGTGTTGGGCATGGTTTTTCGCACTTGTTTGTTTAGAACATATACGTTTGCAAGCATATTATAAAGGTGTACGCAGCTGGTGGTCAGGTAAGAAACAAAGAATGCAGAAGATGTTAGATCATAAGTGGAAAAAAGGGATGGTAGCGCTCCTCAACTTTACCTATGCTAACTGAGAAATGAGGCAAATACAAACAGGGAGAAGGATGTACAGATATTAGAATTTCAGTGATGATTCCAGTTTTTTTTTTTTTTTTTTTTTTTAATCTTGGTGGTGCTGGCGATTTCAATATACTGCGGAATACTGAGAATTCACATTGAGCACGATAGGTTATATGGTCCTGAGGGAATGTCATGGTTCTCGGGGAGAAATTCCCCCCGCCCGATCCTTGAAGTCCCCACTGGTCCCCTAAAATCAATTTTTAAGCTAATCTAAATTCTACTACAGTACCAATATTGTAACAACAAGTGTCTCTCGCTTATTTTATTTCAGGTAGAAGTTGTTAGTCCACCCTTTGATCTTGTATTCAATATTTGTACGGGCGAAAGCAAAATATCTTGCAATCTTCTTTCAGGAATTGGTATATATTTTTAAAATTGGTTGCCATCAAAATGTCATTTATTATTGCTTAATCAGCTCAACGAATTCGGTAAACTCATTAACATACTCAAATATTTTGTCAGCACGGAGAATATGCATTTTATACAACAACAGAAACAGCTACGGGCTAGTAAAGGGTGCGTTGAAGCACCCCTAGCCATTTCCTTGACTTACGGGGAGGTTACGGGCTTGTTTGACCCTGCGGGAGAACTCTGCAACGCAAATTATCACGTGTCCCGTACGTAGCCCCTAAGTAACCCGCAGAATAACTATGCATACGGCCCTAAATCTCTCTATTCGCAAAGTGTGACCTTTGAATATAGATTTCAATCCATTTTTCCTGTCCCCATTATGTGTTGGCTTCTGGTGAATAGATTGTTCTAAATTTTAGTCCTTATAAATAAAATAATAGTTTGTAATGCGCTGTTACTTTAACGTATGACTATTTACGGTCTGTCGTTAATTAATGCTTTAAAATATTGATAATTTCTGCTATATTTGGGAATTTGTAGGTTGTGATTTAATTATAATTTACCTTACCGATAAAATTTTTGTTATCTTTACATATTTCATTCTATAAGTAATCAGTTACTGTAATTTTGCCATATCTAGATTCTGACTTCTAAAGAAACTGTTCAGAATAAACTGGTCTTGCGGTTTTGGATAAGAGTATTAAGTACGCAATAGGTGTAATGAAATTAATGCGAATTTGAAAGAAGTAATCGCGGTAATAATGTAAAAAGAATCCTCTAACACAATCACCAATTAAAGAATTGTAAGTAGTAAACTGGAGATTATTCAATAAAAGACATACAACCCCTTTAACGTACAACAAACAAGGAGGATAGGCGGATTACAGAGTTACAACAAATGTTAACTACTGATATTGTAAATATTGATCGACAACCTATTTTATAGTATTTATCTGCTCCATCGCTTTCTATTGTTTGGATATCGTCGAAAATGGATTACTCACCGGGCGAATCACACATAGTCTTGTTCAGAGCCGTAGCTAAGGGGGGGCCAGCGGGGCGCCCGCCCCGGGCGCTGATAGCAAGGGGGCGCCGAACGAGCAAGGAGAAAGAAAAAGTGGTATTGGACATGAGTAAAATACGAGTCGCCCCCAGAAAGTATTGGCGCCCTATTAGATCAATATTGCTGTCGGTTATCAATGAAATACGCAGATTTCTTAAAAATTTTCTTGCTCGCTTCGCTCGCAATCCAAGGGTTTAAATAAGTCACAACAAGTTTTTACTTATTACTTAAAGAGTTTATTATAGATGATTTCTTAATGACATGTGGTATACAAGGTCCCGAGTATGCAGGATAGCGGCGTATTTACGATTTTGTTTCGGGAGGGGCTTTGCTAACTTTCGGGGGGGGGGGCTTTGCCTGAAAATGTGAAAATTCTGCAAGATATTTCATATACTTTACTATAGTAAGTAAGATTTCGGGGGGGGGGTTAAGCCCCGAAGCCCCCTTAAATACGCCACTGATGCAGGAGCATTTTTAAAATCAGAAACGATCAAAGTCGACGTTTTAACAGTGATGAGTTTGCTTAGTTCAAAACGTTTTTTTTATCTACCCAATCGGATTAATCACGACGCACAGTGGGGCCAAAGCACTGAATTCTTGGCAAAAATAAGAATTCGCAATATGAAGCAGAAAATTGAAAGAAAACAAATTAGTTTGGTGTGTGCAGTGGCTACAATAATGTTATTTGGACATTATTTCATCAAAAGCATAGAGTTTTACATCATAAAATGAAATAGGTCTATTCCTTATATTCGCGCCTAAATTATGTAACAGATTATGTGATTGGCATAAAGAAACGCGTGGGCAATATGCTTTCATTTGGCAATTTATGATTGGCTTATATTCTTACGCATGAAAGGAAAAAGTGTACTTATTCATTTTACAAGTGAAGAGTAATAAAATTGAAGAAAAGTTCTTGCTTCTCAAAATTATTTCAAAGTTGTGGATGATTCGTTATGACAATGAAGATGCAAGGACGCTTCAATACATAAAAATTATCTCATCAGAAGTTCTCGATATGAATATATTATCAGATATATTAAACATATTATGATTTACAAGCATCAGTAACCTGTCCAGGTTGTTTTATATTTTGCATCGTGCATTACGTGAGCTCATTTCAGGGCTTGATTGGAACATTCTCAGCTGGAGCGAGCGGAGGCTCATTACAGTTGATTCCAATGTCACTTCTGTGCACGCATCACGAAAAACACAATACTAAATTGATCAACACCATTTTTAATATGGTTCTACGTTATGGTCCATAGATTGTTTAGCATTGGCGTTTCAAAATGTCACCACCATTAATTAAATATATTTGACTAGAGTTTAGTTCTGTTGGTGAATGCCAGAGAAGTATGACTAGATGTTGGAAACAAGATGGGTCCTGGAGGCGAAACCCCCAACGAGGTCTGGGGGCAAAATTCTCAGAATCGACCTATATTCAACTTCGTCATTGCGTGCATGGGGATCACACGTCTAATAATCTAACACTTACTCTCACATTCATCCCACCTAAATTCAAAAGCAACATTGCATCCAGAATGCGGTTTTCTTCAAACATTTTCATGTGCTATACTTCCCAAAAGTGCGAATATGTGCAGGTTTTCTCTTTGCATACAGTAAGAACAATGTTTCCGCTACGACATATTAAAAAATCACAGACTTATTATGCCATATTTTCTACTAAAATGCCATTCTATCGTTTGACCATAGTTTATATGCTTTCAGTATTACAGCATTTTCCAAGTATGATATTAAGTAGGAGATTATCATAGGGATATGATAATGATATTAGCATCATTGCAAATATGACTATTGACTACACATCACATCAACATTCTAAATATACAAAACGATACATACATGTCGGTCGTGTCACCATGTTTACCAGCCACTGAATATCTACACGCAATGTAGGAATAGTCGCATTCAAAGTCAATTTCCTATCTTCTGTCACTAAGCAGCGCCTCTCCGGCTTCGGCGGATAACCACATATACACGTCCCATGAGTTCATTGTAAACTGATATCACTTCTTTTCTTGCACACTATCTTATGTGTACACTATTAAGCTTTCATTATAACAAATCATATCGAGTCAATCTTTTACTTCATTTTTCGAGTTTTTGCTCAGAATTGCCGCGTTTGGACCCACTTTGGTGCGACGGTGAGAATGAAGGTATGAAAGTGAGAAGAGTGAAGGGACATTCAAGATGCTGTTTGCGTGGAGTATTAAAAATAAAGGTAAACAAGGGGAACAATAACATTTTCGAACTTCAAGCAGTTGTAGAATAGGGGCTTAAGGGATCAGAACTTAGCCCAACGAAGTTCGACTTTTTCAGACACTAGTCACTACCTATGATTTATTTTAAAATTCCATTGACATATCAAATGCTTCCAATTTGGAGGAATTTATTGGGGTCATTTTTTCATCAACTTTTTGTATGGCCAGCATATTATTTTGTGCATACGTGTCTAGTTGTGTGATGTTTTTATCTATCTACATACACACATTCTTTATATATGTACGTGTTAGTGTATTTTAATATGTCAATTAATAATAAGTGCCTTAAATTCGGAACTTTGATCCATTAAGAAATTAAGTACTAAATAATTACTTTAATTTCAGGTATATGTAGTAGTCAAATATATACAGGGTTTTCATAAAGTCTGGACGGATTTAATTTGCTTATAACTTTCTCATATGAATCAAATAAAGTGCTAACGGTAGCGGAAGGATTAAATTTTTACCTGTAATCTGCACCAGCTCAGTTCATTCATCGCCACACCTCCAACTGGCCGCCATTTACGTCCACATACTACGGTACATTTACGTCCACACATTGATACGGTAAAAAAAAAAATAGTCATCTCAGAGGAGTTTTTCATTTATTTATTTCTTTAAAAGACACACACACCAATACAGCTTACAACTTACTTTTAACAGTCAACATTGAAACAACAATGAAAACAACAATGGATGGAATTTGGTAAGAAACTGACCCTTGCCCTTCCTCTCCTTCTCTCAACGTGTTCAGAGTTGCCGCTTATCTATCAGTGTTGCCAACTAAAAATTTAATCCTTCCGCTACCGTTTGCACTTTATTTGATTTCATTATGAGCATTTTTATGAAAATTATAAGCAAATTAAATCCGTCCAGACTTTATGAAAACCCTGTATTTTGGATTTTAAGTACAAACATTGAACATATTCTTCACCTATATCGATCAATATTTAGAAATTCACAAAGAAGGCTCCATCTGAATTTCCATTACATTTCACAAAATATTTTTTACCGCAAAAAGATCGAAATTAAAATGCTATTGATGTCGTCACATACAGAATAAAATTAAATAGTTTACAATTATTACTGGCAATTAATACTGTAACTGATTTCGAACAATTAAAAGAACATAGTCTAAATGTATTGAAATTTCATTTCTTATCGTTAGTACGAAGCGTTGTAAATAGTAGTAACTTTCGATAACTGTTCTCCTAATGAATTTGTATACAACCAAATGTAGTTTTAACAAGTTTAACAAAAAAGTCCAAAATAACACTCTTGAAAACAGCTCTTATTTGAAAAAGGTACATAATTATCGCGTTTGGTTCTTGCAATGGTCTTTCCAAGAAGATTAATAAAAATTCAACATAGCATAACAACAAAAGCTGTTTTGCTTATATATATTATATATATATATATATATATATATATATATATATATATATATATATATATATATATATATATATATATATATATATATATATATATATATATATAAATGATTGGTAAGTTGAGTGTAGGGGGGCGCCGAATTCTGCTTCGCCCCGGGCGCCGATATCTCTAGCTACGGCTCTGGTCTTGTTTCAATATTCTCTTTTCAGCACACACTTTCAACCCGCCTTATGGTTCATGTTCCAAGATGGATACACTGAAAAACTTGACGAAATGAATGTTGTCACGTGATCTCATCAGCCAATGAAAATGAGCTGTGGCTAGGCTGTGACAGGAATAAAAAATATGCCACCTACCCTAGACATACACTTACACTCTCTTTTTTACATTTACACGTACATACATCCCCTTCTGTTTTCTACATTTTTTTCTTCATTTTACACTTGCCACTTTTCTCTAACTTTTGCTCTGTCCAACTGAGCCTTCAGCCCTCTTTCACTGTCTGAACTTCTCTCCCGATTTTGACCTTTTTTTTTTTTTTGACTTTGACATTTCTTACCCTGATTGTGTCTTTCATCTTACTGAGTTTCTTACAAAAATCCTCCTTGTGAGGTACACACAAGACAATTTGATTATTGCATTGATTTATTCGGAATCAGGAAGTTCGGATCGTTCGTGCCAATTTCGCAGTTTACTGCGCATTAATTTTTATCAATTTTTATTCGTAATCAATTCCTGCACAATACAAATTTAGTGACATGGCTGACTTGACTCTGTAGTCGCGGCCCTAGTGTTATTGGGCTCCTAGTTTTTCTTGAGCAAGTAAAAAACATTCATATCTCCCTCCCGACAACCATTTTTGCCGATCCCAAATCTTCTGTATTCGCTCGCTATCCTAGCAAGCTGTTTTAAGTTGGTCATGTAAAGTGTACAGAAAAAATTTGGGCAAGTCTTTAATTTGCCTATTTGATGTCGGGAACAGAACAGTGTTGAATTCTGACATTTTCCCCCGGGGGGAATGTGAACTCCTCGGGGGAGGGTTGTTTTTCTGTAGTTTTGCAAGAAAGCAGACAATTCCATTCACATGCACACCTTACCTAATATTGAGACTAATTGCGATAAATATTCAATGTGAGATTATAATTTTAAAAAATCGTTTAATTTTATCTAAAACATTAAATAAAGACTGGCAAAAATATTTTAGACTAAACTTGAACTGCTATTTGCAATAGCTACTTTTGTTATTATTTCCTATATTCAGTAGTTACTGTTTGTTACTAATGTAGAAGTTTTTAAAAAGAGTTAAATTAACCCAAATATTTTTTGTCCTAAAACAAACATACATAGGAATATCTTAACAAAAAGTTATCATTCTTTCTAAACTTCTAATTCTAAATCAAGGATATTAGCCTTGGTTTCTTCACTAAATACACACCAATAGTTTAGTTTACGACATCTTCAGTAGGATTAGTGCCGTGTCGTGAAATATCAGCGCTTGGGGCGAGAGTATACTACGGCATCCCCGTACATACAAATGAAGTCGACAGACCAGCCGCGAAGGTGAAAAATTTTAAGAAGTAAACCCTGCTTTTCCTTGATTTTGAGCACATATTACTTTTTTCCTTTCATTTTATATATGTGCACATGTGTTTCATTCCTCTCTTTTTTCTTTCCTTCTTTTCTTTTCTTTTTCTCACTCGAATTTTGCGCCCTTACTTCGGCGCCCGGGGTCGTTGCCCCTCTTGTCCCTCCCCATGGCACGGCACTGAGCAGGATCTTCGTCACCTTCAATAGCAATCTTTCACTTATATACTACTATTATATTGATAAATTCTATATAAATCTCTAACCCAGGAGGGATAACTGTTCCTCCCTGATCCCTCTAAATGACGCCCTCTGAACCTCACCCTTTAACTGACTTATTTTTAGTTAAAGAAAGGTGTGTTTACTTTAACAATCGTGAAACACGTTTACGTCTGTCACTTCCGATGCGAGAAATGGGATTTAGGCGCTCTATTTCAAATAATGCAATGTTCTTCATTTTCAAGAACTGAAGTCTGCTGACATCAGAGATCATATGGAATGATCGAAAGATCTTTCCTTTCCTATCTCAATCTGTGCTAGTTCTACCACAGAGAAAATAACAAGTTGTTATTTTCTCTGTGGTTTCATCTACTAATATATAATATAGGGCGAGAGTATATAGTACCTACTAAAATACAAACCTTTCTTCAACAGTTGACAATTTCATGTTCTGCCAAACTCGGTCATAGCGTTAAGAAATACAGGTTTTATTGACTATTTGGTATTCTATCTTAGATGTTACATGTTTAATATTTATATAGAATGGGTCTGCGTCATTCCCGTCCCCCGGGCTACCTCCTGAATTCATCCCTGGAACAGAATCCAATCAACCCCTGCGGGGCTTCTAACCCGTTCCTACTACTACTACTACTACTACTCCATGTTAATCAGTAGATCCCGTCTCATATAGCCTCGCTGCTGAAAGGGACGTTAAACTCAAAATCAAATCAAATCAAGATCAGAGGACGTTTGGGATCCGCAAATATGGATCCATATAGAAAAACTGCAAGCTTATTTTATTTTTAAAAAGTATTATGAAAATTTTAAAAAGTAATAGGTAAATCACTTTTTTGAGTATTATTTTCAATCTTATTTTAATGAAAAAGTGTTACAAGTGTTACGAAAATTAAAAAAAATAAAATAAAATAAACTTTCCTTGGGCCGGGTTTGAACCCACGCCAAAACGACTTTCGTTATTAGCATGTTACACTAGCACGCTCGACTGCGAGAGCCGACAGTATTTGGGGTTTACTTTCTGCTATATGTGGGACTAGTGGCGGACCCAGGATATGGTCAAGGGAGGGGTTAAACTATAGTTTGCAGCTTTATCCAGTGTAAAGCAGGATTGACGCCTATTTTATCCAGTGTATACCTGAGCTTCAAGAAGGGCTATAGCCCATATAGCCCCTCTTGGATGCGCGCTTGTGTAGGACATGACTCTTGTTTTCTTACCTGTGTCAGCCAATAATATCAGAATATGAGCTCCTTCGTGGCTAAGCGGTTAGGGTACGCACCTTTGGTGTGGGAGACCCGGGTTCGATTCCTGGCGGGAGCTCACGTGGTTCGGACTCCATGTTAATCAGTAGGTCCCGTCTCATATAGCCTCGCTGCTGAAAGGGACGTTAAACTCAAAATCAAATCAAATCAAGATCAGAGGACGTTTGGGATCCGCAAATATGTTTCCGACAACTCCTTCCAGTTTCAACCAATAAAAGTATATAATAACACAACAGCGACTCCACAGAACATTTGCTAAATAGATCTATGCATTCTACCAGCAATTATAATTGTATAAAATTGTATAATATTGTAAAGTGACGTGAAAAGTATAAAGAAACGAAAAAAAAAAAAAAGTAGGGGGAAGCTCAAAGTCGGAGACGGGCGGATCCAAAAGGGAAGGAAACTTTCTTATTTTATATATAAATAATACCTATCCCAAACTTAGGAGCTCTTAAAGCTAGCACTAAGTAGCAATTTTACAACCGACCGCCCCCTCCCCCCAAAAAGTCCGTCCTGGAACCGCCCCTGATCTTAGAAAAGATATTTAAGATTGGACAAAGTTGGGAAGGAGCTCTTTAAATTGAAGAGTGTCTGCTATCCAGATAGTCGGGAAATTAATAAGGAAGAACGGAAAGAAGCACATAATGTAAAAGCATAAATGGAAATGAGTGTTCGTATGCATAGAATAAACGAAACAAGATGGATGCATGTTCAGTATTTCCATAACGAATAATTAAGATTCTGCTGCGCAATTCGCTCTTCTTCTGTTAGAGATTTCAGTAGTGTCCGTAAACTGTCTGCATCAGTGCTTCCCTATGATTTTGTGACGAGAACGTGGTGTCATGGAAGATGGTGTAAATGCTTTGAGTGCAGAGGTGAATCCGAATGGCATAGTTCTCGTTGATGGCTGTTTTAGGACATTATCTTCTCTTTCATCTGATGATGAAATCCAAGGAAGTACGATTAATGCCGCATCTGCAGCAAATGATTTATTGGAAAACGGCATTCTTGTTGAAACGAACATGGGGTGTGTATCTCAACCACATTTTTAATTACAATTTAACGAAGAGTACAGCAGTACGAGAGAGAAGTACAACACGTGGTGTTTATTGTGTAATGTTACATTAATATAAGCTTGCATTCATCCACTACAAAAACAATAGTGTCACTCCATACAAAAAAAAAAAAAAAAAGTTTGGAATATGGGGGTATTATTGGGACGGGTACACTCAAGTATAGAGTAGATATTTTGGTCACTATTGGCATTAAAGCATGAAGTGTATATTACATATTCTATATGTACGCAGTGCTATATAATGGATCCCACTTTAAGCTGTAGGTTCGGTGCAGAATCACCATAAGAGGGGGTTATTCATTTTCTCGTTCAAAATTCTATAGTTTTTAATAAGGGATTAGTGCTGTATTACAAGACATGAAAAAAATAAAAAAAATGTACTAAACTAGGTTAGGTTTAAACCTTCAAAAGAAGAGTAAAATTTTTCAGAAAATCAAAAAAAAGGTAGTATTCAGTTTCTCTCCAACATTACTTCGTAGTAACTCTGGCCCTGGAAACTTTGCATTCTTCTGTGCAGATTCACTTTAGAACTTCAGTATACGTACCTAATAAGAATTATAGTGCGAAAAACACTGACCAGCTTGTGTTAGATGACCACTAAAAACTAACCGGTTCAGGGCAGGACCGAAACCGGGGAAAGGGGATGAGCGTTAGTGAGGGTGCGTCCGTACGTAGTGGGCGCGTGAGTGACGGTGGGTATCCACATAAACGTGGATGGCACAGGAGGTAAAATTCCTTTGGAGGGTTAACTGCTGTATCGCCGAACCAGTTTTAGGATATTTACCGGGTCAGTTGGAGAATTTATTTAAGTTTATGAGGAAGAATGAGTGAAAGTCAGGTAAGGAGAATGGTAAAAATTAAGAAAATGGTTGTATTTGGTGTTGTAAGTGGCACTGTATGTGGAGGTGGATGGACTATTTCGCGGAGAGGTACACTAGTTTTATTATACAGATCCATAGACTGTAAAATGCACAGAAAAATTTGGGCAAGTCTTTAATTTCTCCATTTCATGTCGAGAACAAATTCCAAGAAACCCCTGTGGGGCTTCTGACCCGTTCCTACTACTACTACTACTACTTATATTATGGATCAGTTTAGTAAAACTACACTTCTAATAACGTAATGTAATCCAACCAAATATAACCGAATGCAGTACATTTATTATTATTATTATTATTATTATTATTTTATTTTCAAATTGGTCAGGCGATACAGCAGTAATGCCGGATTTGGATGAGGTACTGAATGTCATTCAAAATGGTGGTAAATTAGGTTACATTAGATTTGGTTAGATTATACCATTAAAATAGAGGTGTGTGAACTTTTCCAATTTCAGGTAGAATATAGTATGGAGATATACGCGCCATTTCCATACTAGCTTTCCCGCGACTAAATCATAAGTGTATCTCTCCGCTTCCACGTAGTGTCGCTTACACCATCAAAAACAAACAACCACACCACACTTTCTTCACTTCAGCTATTCGGCTCACCTGACTTTCACTCTTTCTTCCTCACAAACCAAAATAATTTTCCAATTGAACTGGAAAATTTCCTATAATTGGTCCGCGATACAACACTTAACCCTTTGATATACCCGTTAAAATATTATTTTTTACCAGGGTGGAAAAAAATCATGATTTTTTTAAAAAAAATCATTTTTGTTGATTTTTTTGATTTAAATCGATTTTTTTGATTTAAATCAAATCTTTCTCCTCGTAAATTACAAGTCGCGAATTGAAGAAAAAGCATTAGGAATTAGTATTAAATGCTAATTATGCCATTTAAGTGAAAGTATTAGGGTTGAATTTTAAATTAATCCCCAATTGTCAACCTCTGTTAATCCCAAACAATGTTTCTTAACCCTTTTAAATTATGGCTTTTTTAAAAAGGAAAATTATGGACTTTCAGTCAAGCAGCTATATCATCATCCCTATTTATCCTAGGATTACGGTTCATACCTCATTCTCTTCAGAATAGAACAGCCTTTGAAACGGTAACATTCACATTTCCCTATCATGTCCCTGAAGCGGGAAGTTTTGAGAGAAAATGGAATTTTTCTGATTTTTTTTTTTTTTTTTTTAAATTTTGATCCCCTCTGGACTCCCTTGTGTTAACGCACATATCTCAAAATCAACTGAGAAATACTAAGGAGTGTACTAAATGTGTGTATAAAATTTCAAGCTATCTTGAATAGTAAGGGCGGATAACCCGCATGTAATATAAAAATTTCCTCAGATATCTCTATTTATCCTAGGGTCGTCATTTGTATATTATTCTCTTCAGAATAAAAGATTTTCAAATCGTATCATTCAAATGTCTCCATCGTGTATCTGGGGCGGAAAAATCACGAAAAAAGGGATTTTCTGTTAAAAATACCCTTTTTTACTTTCTACCCCTCTGGACCAACCCCGTGTTTTAAGGTAGAGATCTGAAACACTGAAAAATACTAAGGGGTACATTAAATAAATCTGCAAAATTTCAATCTTCTAGGTGCAAAAGTAAGCCCGCGAAAAATAATATCCCCCAAATACCCCAGATTCCCTTATAAAACAGTATCTCAGGTAACAGTTTCCTGAAACCTCCCTATTTATCCTAGGATCATGGTTCGTACGTCATTCTCTTCAGAATAGAACAGCCTTTCAAACGGTACCATTCATATGTCTCCATCTGAATCGTGGAAAAAGCTATTTTGTTAAAAATATATTTTTTTTACATTTTTCCTTCTGGACCCCCGTTTTCACGCAGAGATCTGAAAACATCTTTTAAAAATACTAAGAGATGCACTGAACGAGTGTGCAAAATTTCAGTCTTTTGAATGCAAAATGTAAGCCTGCCAAAATAATAATAATAATAATAGGCATAACAAAAAAAATCTTTTTAAATTTATGATATCATCACACACTATATCTCGACGCAGAAAGGCGTGAAAGCATATGTAACATGTTCTACAATGCCTTCAGTCTTGAAAAAAAAACGAAGTAAAGAGGTTTATTGGTACTTTTTTAATCGAATAATGAAGATTCGATTTTTAATAGAATAAAAACAGGTAATATAATTTAAAAGGTTAAGCATTAAGGAAAAAGTATAGCAACGTTTATCAAAATATCACTTTTTTCACAAAAGTTACTGATATTTGGTAGGGGCATATTTTTTTAAAAAAATGGAACTAGCTTGAGGCAGGAAATACATAGATTTCGCTTAGTTATAAATCTTTAAAAAAAAAAAAAAAAAAATCTGAGAGGGGATAGGACCCCTCTATATATGCCATATTATCCGGGAACAAACAAGCACGCGAAAGAATTTTCGTCTTAAATGTCGATGGTGATTTCCCCGTTGGAATAGTTAACGATTTGAAAACCCAAACCCATTGTTACGAAGAGAAGAAAGTAGCATTGCTTCGTTACCCGTTCAAAATGGGATTTTCTCTAATCATCCAGTGCATGACACTTGTTTTCATACTATGCTGTACATACTGTACATTTGATTATGATCATTGTATTATCATAATCATTGTATTATGATTATTAACTTCCGTAACCGAAATAACAGAACAGAAACGGGATTTTACTTATTTTTACTTTAAATTATTTTATTTCGGAATTTTGATTTAAATCAGCGATTTTTATTAAAAAAATCAAGTGATTTAAATCGTGATTTAAATCAGACTGATTTAAATCAATCCACCCTGTTTTTTACTGCTCCGATTACAAGTGTTTGGTTACGTTACATAACCTAATAAGGAGGTCTACTTCTGTATGTGATATACATAAGTAGAATCCTAATCGGTACAGGTTAGATTTGAAGATATTAGGTCAATAACCAATAGCAGGGTTGGCAAAAACCATGGGTCTTATTGAAAAAAAAAATCCGGTTTTCTGGTTTAAACCAGTTTTTTTTTTTTTTTTTTTTTTTTTTGTTTAAATCATTTGCTTTATGTATTTATATCATATATGGACAGAAATAAATTTGTTTCGCGTTGGTGTTATTATGCAACAACCGGGTTATACTGTAAGAGATCACATAAACTTAAAGCGCAATCCAAACCGCTTCACGGCATACATCCGAGAGAAATTGTCCTCCATTTGAACTCGAAACCGGTACTAATTAGCCACAAATGCGATACGTCTGCCGGCTCACTCGCGAAGGACTCATGATAAAAATACGTTGTACTGATCTTTACATACTTGTTAAAATAACTGCCAAGAGTCATTACAGAAGGACGTAAAGATAAACAGTTGCAAAAGTGAAACTATTACACTGAATTACATGTGGACAATTTCAAAATATTTCAGAGTACAGAAGAACTAATTTAGTCCAAGTTAGTTCACTACAACTTTCATTAGCCCAAATTAAAGAAATACAATGACTTAATTTGCATATCAGTAAGAAAAGTGAATAAAGATACGAATTATTTGAGTCCACTTTGCTCTGACCATTTATACATAAATAGATACCAAAGATACCTCTGATTTCAATAAATGCCTCTCGTTGCATTTGTATGACCCTCCCCCAAGGGCACCGATCCTGGGGACCTCGGGCCCCCCAAAGCTCATGTGGACCTCCTATTGTATTTATGAATATACAATATTTGGGATAATTTGAATGCAATTTGTTTTATACTATATACCTTCCCGTTTTTACTATGTTGGTTGGCCTACATTCACCAAGTTTAGGTTTGGTATCGTCTCTAAATTTATATCTTAGTTGACTATCACAATATGATTGGTTTGGTTAGGTATCATCTCAAGAATGTTTATCGTGGTTGGCTGCTCTCAATATGACTCACATTCCGTTTTCACTTTGTTGAAGAATCACAGAAGTATCTATTTCACATGCATATTTTCTGTTTGGTAGAACCGTCTGTGGAAGTGAAACCCAAATTTGTGCCAGTTTTTGTCCCTGGGTTTCTCAGTTTTCCCTCCACGTTCTCATTCCATCAGTTATGTTATAATCATTGATTCCTCCTTGCTGGTCTTCTGGCTAGCTCGTGTGCCTTTGATGCACATGCCTCCGGTGAGAGAGTACAAAAATTTAATTTCATAATTATTTACTTTCGTTAATCATCCGTCACCTTCATTAATCGTGTCGTCCTTAGCCTAAAGGGCGTAACGATGGGACGTAAATTTAAAAATGTCATTGCAAATTTCTGTAGGCGACATAAATAAACCTTAAGTTTGGGCGCTCTTGTGGTGACGTTATTACCGGACCGCCAATTTAATTCGGTGCAATAGGATAAGGTTCGTATAGTTCTGTGAATGCGGCCCGCACGAGCGCGCGAAGCTTAGATGAAGGGGAAAATAAAATTTTAAGTTACGTAATATTTCGTAGAACAGTAGGTATCATATCTTGCAGCGAGTGTTGTTAAAAATTTCGCTAATTATTTGTATGCCTTTTAGACGAAAAATTATGTTGGTCGACATGAAATAAGTAAGTGTTAGGATAGGGGGGGGGGGACTGACAGAGGAAAGTGCAATTGGAAGGGGAGTTCGACAAGGATGCTGTCTCTCGCTAACATTATTTAATATCTACCTAAAAGAGATAGTGAAAAAGACCCTACATGCTGAAGACGGCGTTTCGGTAGGAGGTAGAATGATTAGATGCATAAGATTTGCAGATGATATGGCGCTTGTTGCAGAATCTGAAGAGAAAATCAATAAGATGTTAGAAAACTTACGGAAGGGTTTTGGAGAATATGGGATGAAAATAAAGGAATGGTTAGGAAGATGGTAAATATGTTGGAAAGACAAAAGCCATGGTGATTGGAACGAAGAGGTCTGTGTCAAATATAAAAGTGGGAGCGGAGAGAACAGAACAAGTGAATAGTTTTTGATATCTGGGTAGTATTCTTAATAATGACATGAAGTGCGAACGTGAAATAAAAGCAAGGATAGAAATGACGAAAAAAGCCTTTAGCAGGAAGAAAGGTATGTTTTGTGGGATCTTGAATAAAGAGTTGAGAAAAAGAGTCATAAAATGTTTCGTGTGCAGTGTTGTACTGTATGGGACGGAAGCGTGGCCATTAACGCATAAGTGATGAAGAACGACTGGAAGCTTTCGAAATATGAGTGTGAAGAAGATGGAAAGAATTAATTGGATCGAGCGGAAAACGAATGAGAGCGTGTTAGAAATGATGGGGAAAAGAATAATTTTAGACATTATTGAGAAGAGGAAAAGAAACTGGTTAGGGCATTGCCTAAGAAGAAATTGTATGATGAGGGACGTGATAGAGGGTAGGGTGGTAGGAAAAAGGGAGGGGGCAAAGGAGGCTACAATTAATATACGATATAAAAGCAGAAAGATCATACGTGAAGATAAAAAGCTTAGCAGAGGACCGTGGAGCATGGAAGCTTCTCAGCTGCGGCAAGTGACCTGCCAATATGAGCAGAATACCTATGATGATGGCATGGAATAGCGTTCTTTTCGTTCAGGTGAAATTATCCACAATGAAACAGTACATACACTCCAACACTTCATATGTACTTCAGGATATTTTAAGTCGTAATTAGTTACTACGAAGTAGTTTCCGTTTCTGAGCTTTCGACTCGTGAAACCTCTTCTACTTGCATGCCTTTGCATGCATGCATGTATACTCAACAAACAAAAAGTTCATTAAGCAATGATTGAGGACGTCCAACGTAAAAACTGATATTTTTTCTGTAACTGAAATTACGTAATCAACAAGAAATGATGAAAGTCGAAAGCAAAAACTAATCAACTTAGGGAAAAAACAGTAATTGAGATACCGACGTCATGTATACCACCAAGGAACACTTAGGTTCTTGCCAAAACAGTGTCATGAAAGCTTCGACAGAACAAGACTAGTTGAAATATGGACGTTTCTATGTAAACAAGTGCAGACGCTATAGCGTATTTCCTCAGAAGTTCTTTCTTGACTGGTCTGGTTTTACAGTCAACCCTTTAATTGTAAGTTTAATGTGTTTTTGCACAAGCAAATTCAGTTCCAAAGTAATAAATGCCTTATTGTATATTACCTGTACTGTTGCTCCAAACTTCAAATTAGCTATTTCAAGCGGCAATAAAGAGTGGACACACAAAGTCACTTACCCCAAAACAAGGAAGGAAAGAAGAGAGAAATAAGCGATCTATCACCGATCTTTTGTTTTGTACTAGAACGCATTACTGTCTCTCTTAATGTGACTGGGATTGATAACTGTGTATTCGTACATATTTTATTTAAAAGTTGTTTAGTGAGTGAAGTTGTGCCGAGTAGTACAGGTGTTGAGATGAATCGCAAATTAACAAAGGAGCAAGTTAGCGAACGTGGTAGAAACACAACAAAAACATAAATGTAAAGACAGCAGATTTCAGATGATTTCCATGTGTGGAACCATGATCATGTCAAGTCATGAGAAACCAACAATTCGAGGCTACAGGTTCTGTGTATGATCTAACGCAAAGCAAACGACCATGAAATGTACGAAATTTAAGGAAACATTGAACTTGTTGCTCAGAGTTGTGTCTAGGTCAAAGAAGGCGCGTACGCGACCTGGAAATGAAACTTACCTCTTTTAAGTAATATGTTACAGGATTTGAAGATGAAACCTTACCGGTCAAAGCTTCTTCACCGTTGCACGAGTGTGATGTGGACCAGTATTAAGTTGTATGAGTGGTTTCTCATTCGAAATGAACCTGACAGAGACTTCGGGAAACGAATTTTATGGACAGATAAAGCCTCGTTTAAGATGAACGGTCGTGTAAACAGACGCAGTTGTGCTTATTGGAGTGATACCAATCGACACAAAATTGACAGAAGAGTTAAACGTCCTTAGTGTCGCTGTTTGGGGGTATGTGGATTGGTAGTGTCATAAGACCATTCTTTTTAAAAGGAAATGTTACCAGTGACACACGCCTTCAGATGTTGCAGCAAGTTGTCATTCCAGAACTTGATAACAATCCTCGTTACGAAAACATTCAGTTCACGTGGCAACACGATAGAGCACTGCCACACTTTGGTGGTATTTTAAGGGATTTCTTGGAAAAATATTTCGATGAATGGATTGATCGTCGTGGTACGACAGATTGACCGCCCTGTTCATTTCACCTCACAACATGGGAGTTCTTCATGTGGGATATTGTCAAAGACGAGGCGTTTTTGGCAACCACAGGATTTGGATCATTTAAAACAGCTAATCGAACAATCATTTGAGAGATAGGATGCCAATCTTCGGTTGTGCCGTGATAATTGCAAATCAGTGCAGAAGAGATGTATTTTGTGCACTGAACATGGTGGGAAACAGTTTTGAAAGTATTGGTACAATAAAGATTGTCAGGTCTCCTAGTGCTTCTTTTATTTTATTTCTTCACATATTGAGGAAAATTGGGGCTTTAGTGGTAGGGTGTTGTCCTTTGGTACGTGGGGTCCCTGGTTCGATTTAAACTAACGCCAAATGGGTTTTATGATGGACAAACACCGTGTGCGTAGGTTTTCTCTGGGTTCTTCTTTTACTTTCTTCATTCTTTTCTCATCATCGCCATCTCTTTTAATCTACACGGCGTAACCGTGGGACGTAAAACTGAAAGATGTCATTTCATTTCATATTGGAAAAAGCAACTTTGTGCTCCATGTATAGTATAGATTCTAAAGTGAGACGTCAGATTGTCGCGTTACTTGCATGGATGTACGAATATACGGATTTCTTTTTATTTTGATTTACAATAAGATCTTTCGTAAGTGGCAACAGCAGGACTTCGATACAGAATTTTGCCAGATAATCGAATATTCACTATATATTTCAAGAACTTTATTTTTTGTTTATATTTCATAACTTCATTATAGAAATCATAGTCGTTGTTCATATTCAATAGCGGCACAACGTGAACAAACATTTTAAAATGTATTTCTGTTAACTCAGAATAGCGGTATACGCTGAACTGTTCGCGAATGAGCCGCTTGCAGTAACCTATTGTGTGAAGCGTTCGTTCAGGACTTACCTGTGTTAGACGAATCGACAAAGAATACAAAAATGCTGTGGTTGTGGTATTGGCCGTTAATTTGGTTAGTGTCCGGTTACAGGAGATCTTACTGTGTTTGAGTTTGTTATTCTTCACCGCAGCTGTATGAGGCTGGTCACATTAAGCCTTCGTTAGAAAGACCCTTGACTTACCAAGAAATAGTCAGGATTACTCAAGAAATGAAATGTCCGGGAAAAGGAAAACGTTGTACTGTCTTTATTTGTTTACATGAAAAAACCTAGCTGTTCGCATAAATTGACTGGTGTTGTGCTTTGTCGAAACAATCGCTTTGGCTTGAAGCTAGGTGTTTCCTGATGTAATTGATGTCGCTATCTTACTTTGTTTATTTCTGACTTGTTAGGACTTCTCATATTCAATAATTAAAATTGAATATCTTATGAATTCAATGGAATATATTGAATTACTGACAATCTTTTGGTATTATATATATATATATATATATATATATATATATATATATATATATATATATATATATTATAAAGATTCGTTATAATGGTTCAGGCTAAAAGTAATGTTACTTTTAATTATTTAAGTTCAACTGAGGTTTTCACTTTAATATATTAACTGTTCTCTTTCTTTTCAGTTTGACATGTGTATCTCTGAAAGACGCCTTAACAAGTGGTATAGGAGGATTAAAGCTCTCTGCGGAAGATCTTCATAATGTAGCGGCCCAATTACTGCTGTCACAGCAGACATTTGTAGATAATACTAGTGGAGAAAATGAGCCAATTTTCAACAATTTTCCAGGTTTAAAAATTAATGTATTGTCAGAGGAAACTCAGGTATGTTCACATTCAGTTGTGTTTTTGTCTCGTAATGTATCAGTTGCATACGAAGATAACCCTTTGCTTTGTACGGACACACGTATCTTCAGTTAGAAAAGGCGTACGATCATGTTCAAGAAAATTTGAACATTCTTTAAGTGCACCCATAGGTAGTATGTTTTCAGTACAATATTGCCAGGAAGGTTTCAAAGAAAAGAATATAGATAGGAAAGCAATAAATTGAGGAAAACCATGAGTTTTTTAAATTTTTGATTAGGTGTGTATCATAGAATTGCTCATAGATGCTATTGAGTGCAAATTGAATAACTAATATAAAGAATTTTTTACTATGCGTCCAAAGTGAATTAATATCTAATTCACCGTATGCAAGGTTAATTACTTATCGCAGAATTTAGAGCATGTCCTTCTCATTACTTTTCTAACACTTAAAAATTCAGCAGTTGGAAACAAAGTGAAAATGGGAAATGTAATTAAGTATTTGAGAACAAGGGCGTATATTTGCTGTAGTCCTCTCAAATACGGATACAAAGCTTCTGAAAGGTGATTGTTCAAACATTGTGAACATGACTGTATGCGAAAGTTTAAAAAGTTTGATAATTAAGACTAAAAAAAGAAAAAAAAAAAACAGGAGGCCACGGTGGTCCAGTGGTTGAGATCGCCCATCTCACGCGAAGTGGAATTTGTAGTGGACGAACATAGTAGGCGTGCGTTTTACTGGGGTTCTCCCGTTTTCTTTCATTTTTTTTTCATTCTGCCATTTCCTTCATTATCATTATTACCGTTTTTCATAGTTTCGCAGCATAACCGTAAGACGTGAAACTCAGTAAGTAAATAAAAAAATTAAGGAAACAGAATAAAGAAAATATCAGGAATACAACATAGCACTCACAATAATCCATCAAATTTCGATATTGTAACAAAATCACGTTAAAGCACAAAAGTAATGAAAAATTAAGTTACGTACAATGGTGCCAGAATGTTAGTTCTTTAAGGGTAGCTTTGCTAAACATATTGGATAGGAATAAATCTTAATGTCAGTAGATTGGCTTTGGAATGCACACGTAAGCTGTTGCGAAAACAGTACATATCTTCCCTTAAAATAAGCAAAATACTAGCTTCATTGAAAATGTATGTAGAAGACATTTCTTCTGTAGGCCTTTCTTGAAGTCAGCGTGTGGGGAAAAGCTAACGATATAGATATAACTGAGAAAGTAGTTCCAGGAAGTAGAGCAATCTATAAATTAGATAGTTCTAGTAGTAAACGAAAACGTGTCGCAAGTTTAAAATGGTTGAGGTTTGTTTTTGTCTTCAGTCGACGGAAAAAATAGATCTTCTTGTATCGTATTATTTTAAATCAGCTTTTCAATCTTCCTAGAAGTTGTAGAAATGTGTTACCAAAGTGAAGATAATTATTTGGGTGTGTCGAAATTCAATATACTTACTAGAGTGAAAGATCATATTAAATGTCCGAGATAATAATTAAATAGAAGAAGTTATTCCCATTCAAATAAGTGTTAACGTATCTCAATCAGAGTGTCCACATTCTGGAAAGTCAGGGAAGTAAAAATGTATCAGGGAAAGGAAAGAAACAGAATTGGAGAGAGAACAAGGCCAGCAATGGAGAAGGTGGAGACTGGGGTTTCTTTCTTTTTTCTTAGTTTTAAATTATTCAATGGTCAGGAAAATCTGGAACTTCAGCCATGGAAAGTCAAGGATTTTTCTTCGCCAAATTGTGTGGACACCCTATCAATATCCCGTGGCAATTTTCCTTGTGAATGATGTCGGTTAGTGCTGAACCCTTGTTCAGCATCAATTCTTTTTGTTGAGTTCGATTAACTATATATATAAAGATTGGTTGAAGTAGTCTCTCTAGAAATATGAAGGAAACAGGATCATCTGAAAAAACGTTAAACGTGTGTATAATATTTGTTACCTTCGCACTTACCTTTTTTTTTTTTTTTTTTTTGTAACGTTGAAAAAGGAAGTCACTGTTTTTTGCAAATTCTATTGACTATGATTAAAAAATGTGGCTCTCTCTTTTAACGAATGTGAATTTAGTTTGTTGATAACAGCAGTATAAGCTTTTCCACATTCAACTCTTCAAAACACGTAAAAGCACTTATTTTCCATTCCATCTAACTTGCAGTCGATGTCTCATAAAAATTTCACAGCGGGAAACAAGTACTTTTACGTGTTTTGAAGAGTTCAGTGTGGATAAACTTATACTGCTGTTGATGTCAACAAGCTAAATTCACATTCATTAAAAGAGACAACCACATTTTTAATCGTCGTCCTTTATTTAAAAAAAAAAAAAAATACATAAATAAATAAAAACACCTTTGCACAGCAAAAAGAAAAAATTTCAAGAAGTGTGTACAGCGAAGGTGACAAGAAGTATAAAAGTTCAATGTTGGTACAGAGTACAGATGCTCCTGTTTCTTTAATAAATTTTACAAGGAAGCAACCTGAACATTTCTTCATATTACTCACCTAATAGTGTTCCTTATTCATTTTTTCTTCCAGTATCTTGAGTTTGATACTCAGGAGCACACGATAGCTTAAATCTTTTTTTGTTACAACACGATTTCCACATTGCTTTTTCATGTCTCAACATATGTAAGTTAATAATATATTTTTTCGATAGGTATGGTTACCCTGCCTTTTCCAATATACTGTATTGTATGTTAGTCTTATTCTTTTAGTATACTTTTAGTGTACTAGGCTCCCTGTTTATTTTACACTTTTTATTTGTGTTATTAGGTTTCCCATCTGATGGTTTCTTCTGAATTGAAATGAACACGTAGTTCATTTAAACAGTACCTAGATAGGTAGTGCATTAACGTATACATGGTATATTTAAAAAAAAAAATAAAAACAACCTTTAACACTGGGAAAGGTAGGTAACCATAAGTATCGAAAAAATACATAATATATTAAATTACCACTTGAGAGAGAGAGAGAGAGACGCGGGCTCGTACGTGAAGATCGTGCTGTCGAAAGGAATTTCAGGCACTTGTGGCCCATGAGGATGAGTGTCCGAGTGTCACTGAAAATGTTTAAAGAAAAATTGGCTGAGGAACGTTACTAGCTGAGTAATTTGAAACACCGTGTTTCAAATGTTTTATAAGTAACTTCAGTAGTGTTCATATAGATAATCAAACTCTACGAAAAGAATTGTTGCTGAAGAAGGCTTCAGCGCGAACCGACATTATTTAGAAGAAAAGCTGTTACGAAATATAGAGGTAGGCCAACAATTAATTAGTATTTATGTGAAATGTATCCTATAGCGTCCGTTATCAAAAAGATTCCCATTCAGTTTTTTCACACAAGGGAGGACCAACACACAGTGAGTAAAGTGAAGGTAATAAGTAAAAGTAAGAATGATACAGAAATTAGGGTTGATAAATAAAACCTTGCATTTAAAAATACACTAATAGAGGGAAGAAAGAAAATAAAAGGTTAGTACGGAAGCACATTGTCATAAATACCTGATCAGACTTGGGGAGGAAGCTTGTTAATAATTTCGTAAGTTTTCCTCCCTATCTTTTAATCTGTCCGTAACATTCTGCTACTGGAAAATAAATTTGTGATTGAAAGTAACAATTAGGAGGATAACCTGTTAAATTCTTTATCCAAAGCCTTTCTGCTTACAAACAATTTAACTAGTTTTTAATTTTTTTTATTTTCATTATTTTTTATTTTATTTTATTTTTTTTATTTTTTTTATTTTATTTTATTATTGATTGATTGATTGATTGATTGAAATGAAGAAATATAAAATTCATACCAAGGACCTCGAACGGAAGATCTGATAACATGTTGCTCCATTTAATTTGTTAGATATGTTCGCATTTCACACACCGTCTGAACTTTCCTCTCGTAAACTTTGTGTTTTAACAGTCACATTTTTTTCTTGCCTTTTTATGTATACAGTTATGTCTGGCATCAGCAGGTGAAATATGATTAGTGAACTTTTTAATATTGAGAGCATTTACGGAAAGATTTTTACTTTTATAAAATTTGCAAATGGCTTTCTTAGTCATTATCAGTACTACGTGTAATTCAATGTGTTTACTATTGAAGAAGTTACATGCAATTATCTGCTTCCTGTTTTATTATTAGTATTAGTATTACTTGATGTGTATAACTTTATTTTGTGTTTTTTGTTCCAGGAACCCGAAGTACCTGATTCTGTAAATAGTTCAATAAAACATGACATGCAAAAGCAGCTTTCCCAAGCCACTGATACCAAAGGGACCAAGAAAAACGTTGATAATATAAGACTGACAAAGAATGATGTAGTGGTGTGTGATCCTACCTCATCTTTATTACAGCCAGTAGCAACAGTTGCTAGCGTCGAACAAACTCAGGTACATTAGTTGTTTTCATCTCATTATTTAGTAATTAATAACATTTGATGTTAGTGTTTACCTTAGGCTTAGGCTTACATGATGTAAAGAAACGGGAGAGATTTTGTATATATTATAATTGGAAATTACTTTTCTTGTTTAAGAGTCTAATTGTCGATATCCAGACCCAGGTTTCATTGACTTATTTTCATGCAAGCTAATATTTAACTTTTAAAACGCGGAGTTCATACTTAAAAGGAATCATTTCACTACAGATTTTGAGCATCCTTCCTTTTCTGTACAATGAATGGAAAATTACGAATGGGTTGGAATATTTTCCTCCAAAATCTCTCGAGGAACTGAGGTTTTTGTATGAAGGGTGAAACGGCATGCTAGTAAACGCGATCCAGGGTTTGTATGCTTCCATCCCGAGGAAGTACAGGCTGTTTCGATGCCAAAGCTGATCTTACACGCTATAGGTAAGACATTTCTTCTTTTATAGGTTTGCATTATTTTGGCCATGCCCTGTACACAGATAGTCTATCCCAAAAATAATAAGAATAGTTTTGGTGCGCTGGTCTGTAAGGTCAGGAGAGGGATTATGAAACAGGAAAGTTGGTGGGGAACTTCCGGTATATAGTCAGATCGTACAGATTTGACTGAGTGTACAGGTTTTATATTTATAAATATTATATACAGTAATTGAACTCTCGACTCAATATTTTAAATTTGCGTTCGATTTTTGTGAATGATTCCCCTTTTCATTTTCTAAAGTCCTTTTTTAATTTGGTTTCCCAATATTCAGGAGTATGAAAAAGAAAGTGTTCCCAGCATTTTCTTCAGTGTTTGATATTACACTATTTTAATTTTGCAGAGAAGACTCTTTTGAACCTACTATAAGTAGTGATATTGCATAAGTTGGTCCTATAAATCTTGTATCTTTTCGTTTAAGGTGAAAAAGCGTGGTGGGTGGCCCAAAGGTAGGAAACGTAAACCAGAACTAGCTGAAACAAGGCCTCCAAAAGCTCCAGTAACCGGATATGTATTGTATTTAAATGAAAGGAGAAAATATTACAAGGCATTACCATTTCCAGAGGTGAGTCTGAAATCTTGAAACGTACATTTTCTGCAAACTATAATTTAAAAAGTAAGAAAAGACCATAGAAACTTTTGCTTCCCGATCGCCTCACTCATTAGGATGAAACTGCAAGTTCAGCCTGGGTTTGTAGCGTTGCAGTTGATAATTGATGGCCTATTTTTCTCGAAAATATTACAAGGTGGCGACAAACCTGTAAAACCGGGGAATGGCAGGGAATTTGAGAAATCCTGGAAGTCAGCAAATTCTGCGAAGAGTTAGAGAATTTTGATTTGCTAAGAATGAGATTTTAAAAACATTTAGAAATGAGAATTTTAAATCGATTTCAGATGTTGTTGAGTGCTTGTCTTTTTATTTAGCAGCTTCAAACTTAGCAACATATTTGTTTTGTACTAAAAATGTGTTATAAACTGATGATCTGCAGCTGTGTGCATTATCCTTTGCTTTTCGCTTATGCAATGGAATATCATATTGGTAAATCATCCAAAATTGCAATTGGATTAACGACGGAATGGTAAATTTATTTTCGATGCACACACAATTCCAGCCTTTCTCTGGTTTCGTTCCCACTAGTGTCGATTTTATTTGAAGTTTCCTCTTCTACATTAAGTGAAGGTACAATTGAAAGGATTTTCTAATACGATTGTTCTTATTTGAGCTTATGTGCTTTCATTGAAAGGTATTACAACTTGCAGAGAGGTTTATGTCGGAAGTATGTATGAGTTTATGAAAGTTACTGATAAAATTGCACTCAGCGTATACATTGAGTCAATATTCAGTGGATAGCTGGTCTAATTTTATCGAACCCTTGATCCTTAAATATGGGATACTTATACAGATATCAAGGTGTACTTTCTACTTTGTGCTTATAATACAATGTTTATTAATTGTTATATATGTGTAGGTACATTTCTAATCAGTCTCCATCAATAGTTCCGCATGTGTAATGATTTATTAATGATGATGTGTCTTATAAGTTTAATATATATATATATATATATATATATATATATATATATATATAAAATTCTCATTTCAAAATTATTTTGACATTAAAAATGATGCAGCAGTTTGCGAACAATGTTTATAGTACATGAGTTCAAATAAAGTTTTATTCTCTCTCTCTCTCTCTCTAATCATTCTTTAAGCCAAACTTTTGTATGCTTTTTCAGTCCCAATACGAAGTTTTATAAAACAATATATTGTTTCTCAGACGAGACGTGTAAAATCATATTTAGTAATTTGGAATGCAGATTTTGAGAAAAGGGCATAAAAACAGTTCTGGGATTGAAGGGCGTGCCGCCATGGGGATCCGTGTTAGCACCCCTCTCCAAAAATACGTAACAACGACTGGATTTTTGTATTTAGTAATTCAGAGTGAAGTGAAAGGAAAGATAAAAGGATGATTAGAATTTACAGTTCAAATTATGATAAAATATTAATTCGTTTCCAGTATACTGTGGAAGTAATGAAGTTTCATGATGTGCAACTCCTGTTTTAATGTTGACATATTCGTACCTTTACTGTGAGGAAAAAATTGTAAGTGGGATTGTTATCATATTCATATGTTGCTGTTCTATATCTCGTTTTTTCGCCCAAATCCTTGCGTTTTGAAACTAGGGAGGCAAACATGTTCTTTCTTGTTGACGGTTCATTATCATATGTTACATTAAATGAAGAAAACTGATCCAAGAGATCGATCATGTTTCAGAGCTATGCAGGTTTGAAATATTTTCGCATGGTGATACTAACGTAAACACACATTCGGTAATGTAGCCGGTAAAGCGTTCACTTCTGGCGTCAAAGTTCCTGCGTTCAAACCATGGGTGCGGGATACGGATTTTGTGAGTGGGCAGGTTTTCTCAGCACACTCTCGTTTCCTCACCTATTCGCATTCATTCCATTCTTACATCATTAACTCAGTAATTAGCATCTCGTTTGTGGGACGTAAAGCTAATGATATAATATGAAGTATAAATGTTAAGCTGCGAGTCTGTCAATAACCGTAAGGCACCTTCAGGAATTGTAAAATTACGAATTTGCAATAATTGATTTCTTTCGCCTTTGTAAATAATGTTCGGGATATGATTTCCTGTTTCTCAGGAATGAGCTGTTTTCTGTTCGCTTTCTGACGTAGCGGTAGTATACGTTGCTGGAAAGTAGAATTTTATAAACACCTAAATGAGCGAACGTAATAGTTAATACAAATTAATAAAGACATAACAAGAAATTCCAAATAAATTAATAGGAAACTGAGAATAGCTGTTTACTCATTATGGTGTATTAACCGCACGATCGTGTTTCAGTGTTTACCTGTTTTAGATAATCATTTTCGTTTCTTACAAACTTAATGCTTTAACGCCTAGAATACACACACAAACTGGCTGTGTCGAAAGGTAAAAGTAGCCACTGCCGGTTGATGATACAGTGGACCGAAGTGGTGCACGCGGCAAAAGAAAATATTTTGTACAATCATCATGAGGTTTTTATTTACGACAGTATATTATATATAACGGCGGTCGAGAAGGGAAAGGAGGGAGGTGCAGCATAGTAACAGCTTCTGATAAATTTATTGCTAATGTCTTTAAACATTACTGTTGGTTTAGCATGGTTGTTCAAGTTGCAGAGGCAGGATCGAAAGTGAAGAGGTGTTGTAGTTGTGGTGTTCATCATTTGCAGATAACAAGCATGCCAATTTCTAATTATTCCAAGACCGCGTTCAATCCTTTCTGGTTGTTAGATGATTCTTCATCACGGATTTGGGAAGTACCAGATGACAGATTTTTTGCTTCTTGGAACAATTGCCGGAGCGTCTTTTCACTGAGTGATATTGGACGGCAAACTATAGCAAGTCACATGAAAGGTAAAAAGCATATGGAAATGGCCATGTCCATCTCAATACCAGGAACGGATAAGAGTTTTCGAATGACAAGAGCATTAATGAGGTGAAACTCTTTAAGTCCACAGACTGATCCATAGATGTGAGAAATATAAGGCAATAAGAGGTGAATATGTGGAGAAGGACACGTCCGTGAACCAAATTACAGATCCCTAGCTCACCTTGATCGTGGCTACTCATATATGTTCATTATTCAGAAGTAACGCATTCGTTTGTCTAGTCTCAGACAATTTTGTTCATTCCCAGGTTTTAACTTTCCCATTCGCTTTCTATCACTCAATTTTTGTTTGTGAAAGCCAATTGCAGTCATACTTTACATGAAATTAGAAGATGGGAACATTATTTCATCAATTCAGCGTGAAGGAAGTAAGCGAACTATTGTCTTAGTAGAAAAATAAACTTCAAACTGTTTTGAAGTTTGTGTTTAAAACGTGTGTATTATGTTTAAAACATAACGTGTTTCAAAC
The DNA here is from genome assembly GCF_964235325.1 of Thermobia domestica. Classification (NCBI taxonomy): domain Eukaryota; kingdom Metazoa; phylum Arthropoda; class Insecta; order Zygentoma; family Lepismatidae; genus Thermobia; species Thermobia domestica. The sequence goes on along the minus strand of NC_137454.1, from coordinate 170,533,678 downwards.
AAGCGTTTTCGGCAATTTAGGGGGTATAATCGTAAGGCAAAGAGAACCAAATAAATAATTGAAGACTGATAATTTAATAATATTATTAATAGTAGTAGCAATATTACTGTAGTTACTCTGTCCCTATTAATGATTATACTTTGAAATGAACCGTTTTAACTTTTTTTCATGTGTTATAAGAACACCAGAAATGACCATATTGGTATCCTGAGACTCGTTACAAGCTGGTACTGATTGTCGTTGGTACTTTCACGTCTATTCATGAATGAATATCTTTTTATGTATAGTATGAATTCCGTCTAATAATGGAATTTCAAGATTGACAGTAAGGCAATTAATTAGGTGCCTAAAAGTAGTTCTAATGAGTTTTCACATCATTATTAACTAAACCCTTTGAAATTACATTACGATATATATATATATATTGTTTTACAGGTGACAAAGCTTTTGGGAAATGAGTGGAGTCGATTAAGCTTGGAAGAGAAACAAAAATATCTGGTCCGTGCAGAAAGAGATAGGAAAAGGTACAAAGAAGAACTTAAAGTCTATAGACAGTCGGAAGCATATCAAGCGTATCTCGTAAGGAAAAGACTGAAAAGTAAGGTTTTTTATTTTTATTGCGAAATGTTTATTATATATTTATGTGTAAGTGTATTTGTTTATTTATTTACCAAGAAACAACACAACAAGATAAAATTACAAGGAAGATGTACTTTAATTTTATTGTGATGATTCTCACAGTAAAAATATCAATATCTGACGGTAAACTATTGCACAGTGATGTTAGTCTAAAGTACAAAGAACTTTGATTAGTTGAAAGTCCAGGTGTTTCATATATTAGTAACGAAAGTCTACGTGTAAGGCGAGAGGGTACACAAAAATTGAAAACTGAAACCAGGAGTACAGAGTTAATTTTCCCATTAATAATCTTGTGGAAAAACAACAAATCTGTCACTGTGCATCGTGCAGGGTTTGAAAAAACCCGGGTATTTTTGAAAAAACCCAACCCACCTGGGCCCATGTGGGTTTTTTCGGGTTTAATTGGGTTTTTTCGAAATATTTCAATCTCTTTGGGGTAAAAATGTTAAAATATGATTTACATTTCATGAGTGTCATTGTCACAACTTGCAACAACTTTCTGTTCACTGCTGTTTTGAAAACAATGCCGCCATTTTGAAATTTTATATTGGATCGCCGAAAAAATCTATACAGCAAATTTAGAATGTCTTGTGCTTCTACCCTCAAAATATCAACTTAAAAAGTCCGAAAATTGCACCTTGTAGCATGGATACCCGCTATTTTGAAAAATGGACGCCATTTTGAAATTTTGTGCCGCCAAAATATATACAGCTAATTTAGTCTCTCGTGCTTCTACTTTGAAAATTTCAACTTGAAAGACCTAAAATTGCGCTTTGTAGCGTGGATATCAGCAGCGGCGCAAATTTGTCTTCAACATTGGGGGGAGGGGTAAGACGGTATGTCTATATATATATATATATATATATATATATATATATATATATATGCGATGTACAAAATATTTATGAAGGCGAAAATCAAAGCTGAGGAGGATTACTCATGTCGGTCCCGGCGTCCTCCACAGGGGACATAAAATATGACGACATTATTATTGCTTTATAACTTTAAAATCCGACCGGCAACATTGAAAACTGTTTACAAGGGATGATCCAAATATGATCATTCCCTGTAAACAGTTTTCAATGTTGCCAGTCTGATTTTAAAGTTGTAAAGCAATAATAATATCGTCATATTTTATGTCCACTGTGTGGGACTCCGGGAGAACATGGGTAGGGGAGCAGAGTTGTCTTCAACATTGGGAGGCGGTCAGATTTGAGGCTTATTCTGGGAGGTATCAATTTCATCTCACTTTTCTTTGTGACAGTTGGACACAAATCATCACATTTCTTTCTAAAAGACACATTTCCAATCGGATTATTGAGGAGGACAGTTCCAAGATTGTAGGGGATATGTCCCCATCATCCCCCCGGGATTTTCGCCAGTGGATATCAGCTATTTTTTTTTAAACGCGTCATTTTGTAATTTTACGTTGGTATGCTGCCAAAATGTAAACAGAAAATTTAGAGTGTCTCTGGTTTGTGTCCTGAAAATTTAAAAGACCGAAAGTTGAACACTGTGTGGTAAAGGCAGACAAATAAAAAAATGTAGATTGAGTCATCCTAGGAGCCTCAGTGACGTTCGCCAAATATGAATACCAAATAGCTATATTAATTTAAAACAAAGACATAATTCATCAAAATGTCTTAAATATTTTTCAACGTGAAATAAATGGTCTTATTGTTGAAGTTCACTTTCGATGCTTTGTGCATTCAATTACGGGAATTACCCGAGCACTTGTTGCAAGACCGTTCTTTTATGAAAATTAATTTAAAACAATTAACAAAGATAGGCCTATAGTTAATATTTTATAAAGTAAATGTTTCAAAATGTCTAAAATGAAATGAAATATCGTCCAGCGTAAAATAAATAGTTTTATTGTTGAAGTATTCCCTTTCGATGCTTTGTGGGTTCAATTGCGGGAATTTCCCGAACACTTCTTTCACGACAGGTTTTCCCTGAAAATGCAGCTTGCTTTACTGTACATCGAAACTTCCATTAATACTGAAGTTTGAATGCAGCACTTGAAATAGTAAGCGTTACGTAGTCTTCGGAGCTCCGAGCATTAAGCTTCTTAATTTTGACAAGAATTTTTACGTTATTGCTAGTGTTGATTCTACAGAATGCTTATTTGAAGGCTAGCAACAAATGACTGAACTTAATTGTTGTTGGAAAACCAAATTTTACTGAATACTTTTGTTACCTTCAAAGGTTAGAAATAATACTAATAGTTGTACTAATGTATTTACATATTTACTGTTAGTACCGGCACCTATGACCTTAAACCCGTCAACGTATGAGGAATAACGTCCCTCGGCGGCGCCGAGTCAGGTAACACACTATTCACGGAAAGTATTTTCTAAAATATACAATCGCTTACTTTACTTCAAATAGGTTATAGACATAATCCGCACGTTAATTTGTTCTACAATAATCTCAAGCTAAGGTGAGGTTTTTAATTTATTTATTTATTTATTTATTTATTTATTTATTCAGTGCATTTAGAGCTTTATAAAGGTCTTATGTTGAATATTGTTGTCTATCTTAACATCTTAACATGAAAGCATATAATTCGCCCAAAGAAAGTTTAAAATCTGATAAAAATAAATTTCAATGTGATCACCTTAGTTATACCAATAATACACTAGCAAAAAAGTCAAAAACCTAGGTGGGTTTTAAGATGGGTTTTTTCAGGTGGTCCAACCCGAAAAAACCCGGTGGGTTTTTTCGGGCTGGGCCCACTTGGGCAAACCCTGGCATCGTGTCTTCGGATTTTGTATTTTAAGAAATTGAATTCTATTACGCATTCTCTCCAATGGAAGTCTTTGTTTAATAATGGCAAGAAAAAGTTAAGAACAAGACGGAATCAAGGCGGGACAGACAAGAAGAAAAAGCCATATTCCTATCAGTGAGCAATACTCAATTTTAGGTGATACAAAAGCTTTGAAGAAAATATTTAGAGATTTTAGATCACGAATTTCAGTAAAACTGTACAAAATATTGAGCATTCTCATAATATTCTTCACAGTAGCAATGATGTAATCAGCGAAATTAAATTTGTCAAATAACATTCCGAGAACTTTTGGGTGTCAAATAACACTCCGAGAACCTTTGGGCATCAACTCTTTCGATAGGATTGTTATTAATACAATACATGTAGTAGAATTTATTTTTCTTCAAAGAAATACTAAGAGTGGAATACTTTAAGGATTCAATGTTAAATTCTAGGTCTAACACCATTTGATAAGTTTAGAAAGAGTTTGTTGAAGCTGTAAAGCATTATCCATGGAGAGAATTTCCTGAAAAAGCTTACAATCGTCAGCGAAGAAAATATTCGTAGATGGTAAAGAAAGATAGGATGGGTCATAATCCTTGTAGGGTAGAATAACATGGGCCCAAGAACACTATCTTGCGGAACACAGAAAGAACTGGGACAAATCTCGACGAATTTGTTAGAGCAACACGTTGCTTACGATCATAAGATAGATAGTTTTATATATATATAAAGCAAAGAAAAGAATTGACCATGAACATTAAATCTATTGGATAGTTAGTGAAGAAGCAGCTGGATGTCAATTTTATCAAAAGCTTTTGAGAAATAACTATATTACGTTCAGTTGAGAGTTGTCCGAAACAATTAATAGCCTGAGCAAGAAATTCAGATAGGTTAGTAAGACATAATTTATGTTGAAGGAAGCCGTGCTCTGCGTAGTTTAAATAAAGGCTGTGAACTTTTAAAGCCTCCTCATTATGACTTTCTTCAAAAAAAATGAAAATGGAGAAAGAAGAGAAATGGTTCTATAGGAGTATACATCAATTTTTATGCCTGCTTTATAGATTGGAAGAATGTTAGCCTGTTTCCAAGGCTGAGAAAAAAACGCCTTCTGCGAAACACCTATTAAAAAAGAACCAAAGGATAAGCAATTCACGCGGCTGTATTGGGAAGGTAAATTGTATTGGTATTGTCAAGTCCAGAAGTACTATGGTCAGGAACCGTTGACAAGAGAGAAGAGTTGATTTTAGCGGACGTAGTTGAAATCGAGGATAGGGAATACGAACACACAGGTTCAATACAAGGAAGAGGGTTTGGTTAAGAAGTTTCTATAGAAATAATATTGAACAATTCTACTCTGTGCTCTCCAGTAATAAAGCTGCCACCATAAGTGATGTTCCTAGGTATGCTAGATTGATTTCTCCTTGAGTTAACGAGAGACCAGAAGCTATTAGGCGTAGAACAAAACATGGTTGAAATGTTAGAAATATAGTTACTATATTTCTAAGTAAAAACTTGGCATATCGACGACTTTGTGAAAAACTATTGTAAACATACTGGTTCGGATGTTGTTTCCAAAGTGATCGCTCTAGCTTCTCGCTTTTAAGAGAAAACCGAATCACAGCGTCGTACCAGAAGGAAACTTAGGTGACCATTGTGGTTTTCTCCGGATAAAGTCTTCAACAGCTAAAATGGTATCAGTAAGTAACGTTGTACATCATCAATAGTACCATTTTCCAACCAGCACCACGAAAAATGATCCGAGGCACGACATGTCATTCCATGGAGGCTTTTTCTAAAGCCTAGAGATATATTTCGCTGAACTGGATCGTCTGGTAGTAGTGCGTAAGATGGGACTCATATTATATCAAATGAGCCATGATCAGCAGAAAAAAAGAGCTTCAGCTCTGATACAAGGGACAGCTGAAAAATTCGTAGCTGAACTTAGAAGGAGTGCAAGTAGAATGATAAAATTATATAGTTTTAAAAACAGATATGTGCAAATACAAATTTTTCATATTAATAACGAAATTCTTATTGTGTTTTTCGACCCCCTGAAGTGTTCATGTGTAACCAACAAGTGAATTTCACGAACATGAAGATCAGAGCTGTCATCGAAGTTTTGTTCCACCAAGTAAAGTCACCGAAGCAAATTCATGCTGCAGATTCATGAGGAAATCATCGAACACTACGAGACTCTCCTTCGTCATATGCAGTGGTGAAGAAATGGTTGGGATAGTTTAAACGTAAAGATTTCTCAATAAATGATGCTGCACGTGCAGAAGACCAAAAGCAGTGACTATCCCCGAAATCGTGGATGAAATTCTTAACATCATTCTTGAAAATCGCAGAATCTCAACAAAATGTGTGACAGAGATTGTGGACATTTCACGGGAAGGTGTCGATACATAATTCATAATGACTGGGCTATGCGCAAACTCTCGGTAAAATGGGTTGTCAAAAATCTTGTTATCAGATCAAAAGCGTGAAAGAATGAGGGCATCGAGAAAAGTCATCTCTCATTTTGACTGCAATGCCGACCAATTCCTATCACGAATAGTATCCAAGGACGAAACATGGTTGCACTACTGTGATTCTGAAACGAAGCAACAGTCAACGGAGTGGAAGCACACAGCTTTCCCTCGTTCCAAGAAGGGTAACAGACAGAAGTCGGCTGTTAAAGTATTTGTAACATTCTTCTGAAATAAAGATGGAGCCGTACTCTTAGAGTACTTGCCCAAGGGTCTGACATTTAGTGCAGACCCTGCATTACTCACAAGACTAAACGACAAATTGAAAGTGCAACACCGCGGAAAATCGAAAAAAGGAATTTTGTTCCTTCAGAACAGTGTCCCTGTTCATCGAACATTGCAAATGCAACTGACATAGCATAATCTGGGTTTCCAGTGTCTAGATCATCCTTATTTTCCGGATCTAGCTCCGTCAACTATTTCTTACTCCTCAAATTCAAACAATACTTGCAAGGACGCTATTTTGAATCTGATGAATTTGAACCTGAAAGATGATGTAAACTTGTTAGAAAAGTGCGAGTGTATCCTCCCTGTGAATGTTTACTGAAGATCCCAACATACATATGCGCATGTGCACGTAAAAAGAAAATATAACCTTCACTTAACCGAAGATTATAAGTAAGGGGTGGCATGAAGAAAGAAAGAAAGAAAGAAAGAAAAAAAACTGCATGGTTAAATTGAGGCAAATAGTATTCAGTGATGATAAGAAATTCAGTTTCGATGTGTCGGATAGGGCAGGATATTATTAACGTAATTTACAGAGAGAAGAAATCATGCCAGAACTGTCAGTAATAATCTGGACTGCATTAAGTTATCAAGATGTAAGAACTATTGCATTCTCTCAGACCCCAAAGTAGAAGAACAGGCGACGGTGCGACGATGTCACAGAAAGAAAATGTGGGCTGCAGAAAGATTGGCTAACCTCTAAACGAAAATTACTGTCTCAGAAAGATGTCTACTCTCTAAATAAGAAATACGGTTGCAGAAAGATTTTCTCCGTAAATGAAACACGATTCAGAACAATTGTACGTTTGATAGTCATGATAATATACAAATAAACTTGAGAGGCACGGAAGGGAAGAGTAAGCGATACGTACAGTCGCCAGTGCTACAGTGCATGCAGCCGAGTCGAGAACCTAGCAGACAGCTGTTTTTGGGGCGGGATGCTTGCTGAATCATTGCGCAATACTTGGTGACACTGCCGTCGTGGTTATAAGGTGACTGTGATACTGGCTACTTCAGGACGATTTGTGAAAGTTGGGAGGGGGGTTCTTACGACTAGCCACCCTGCAGTCAGTGATTTTTCGTTTAAAGAGATTTGCAAAATTGGTATGTTGGCTTATATCCAGACAAATGACCCACCTGCTGATTACAAGATAAACATGAAATTTTTGAAAATGGGTTTATATCAGGAATTGGTAGTCAATACTACAGCCATTTCAAGCTTATTTTTGGGGACAAATTAATACCTAAAGAGGTGGCATTCAAAATTGTAAAAACGATTCAAGGAGACTTAAATGATTGGTCGTCATGTTTTAAGATGTAATAAAAAAAAATAAATTAAAAAAGATAATTCTTTTTGAGTAAATATTTGTGAAGATTTCTTGATTTGTTACTTATTCAGTTATTACACAACTCTAATAACTCCTTATATATATATATTTATCCATACATAAGTAGTCTATAAGTAAATTAAATTTAAAAAATAGAAATGTAGAAACTTTTTGCTTTTATATGTGTGAAAATTTTATGTTATAATTTTACTACGCCATTGCTAAAATGCTTGCAGAAAGTTTTTTGTAAATTGTCGCAGAAAGCTGAAAAACGTTCTGCTTTGAAGCCTACAGATCATATGAAAAAAACGAGCTGTGAGAACCTATTGTATGTCCATCTTTTCTATTGGGAAAATTGTTTATAGAGTTTGTATTTAATATGCTAAATTTTATAATAAATATAAAACAGTTTTTTCGTAGAGAGCGTTGGCAAATTAAAACTCTGCTCTATATTGTTGACAGGCTTCTGTTACTTGGCTGCGGAGAATCTATTCTCGAAAGTTTTTTTAACTGTTAACTACTTCATCTTATTTTTGTTCTGGTTGCTGGAACTAAGAAATATGTTGACAAAGAATTTGAGATCTTTTATTGTGATCAAGTGGGACTTAAATACTAGTCTTTCTATTAAGAATGAAGTTCTGTGAGAAATATTAATTTGTTTTATGATTTGCTTAACAATTGTATTCCTATTCATGTTGCACACTTTATATGGAATGGTTCCTATCCAATTCCATGGAGGTTACAAAGGACGAGACCTACTATTAACGTAAGCTCCGGACCACGACCGAGGCAGGTGCACGGATCACTATGCAAGATTAGCCCTCTCAATATAAATTGTTCCCCATCTTACTATTTTGCTTGCCGCCATCCCGTCTTCTAATTTCAAGGATGAACATACATTTATATGCATATCAGTATGGGTATGAAAAGAAATTTAGTTGGACACGAGAAAAATACTATTTTGCCCCTTGCTTGGAGGAGATAAAAAGTTTAGAATTGGCAACTCATGAATGTGTGGTAATGAACAGCTGCTCGATTGGACACTTGTTTAAGTGACTAAGCATTATCCCCTTCCTTAAAGAAAATGGTAATTGAAAGGAAGTGCATAAGTAGAGATCCAAACATTGCAAAGAACCAAAAATTTGAGAACTTCCTTTCTTGTTCAGTAGTTCATTTTCCGCAGCCACTCTGGGACCGATGCGTCGCGCGTCGCCTGCGTGGGACGCCTTAGCACTGACTCTGACCCAAACCACCATCCATTGTTCTTACGATGGGCTCGCCATACCCGAAAGCATTTTATACCTGCTGCCAGGTTTGTATTTCAGCTGCCCTTCACCTGAAGTCAAACGTTGTTTATACCTATTCTGGAGTACAGACGATACTCGAAGTTGAGTCTTCCGCCTTCCTTGCCGTTGGATTCTTCTATTCCTTTTCCGCTTCGGAAGCCGTTGCTCAATCTTTCTCGGTAGCCCTACATCGGGACCTGTGCGAGGTTGTATCAGCCGGGTCAGCTGACAAGGGAAGTTCGGGAGAAAGCACTCGTCTGCAGAGGAACTAAGCATGCCATTTGAAGGACCAATTCATGCTGGTTACAACAAGCTAATAAAATTCCTGTACGGTTGAGAACTGTTCGAGAGATTGTTTATATGAAAAAAATGAGTACATGCGCATTTAAACGTGTTAAGTACAACATTAATAGCAACGAATATTGACATACGAATTAAAATCTATCGGAGGTAACAGAAGAAAACTGTTTTGCAGTAACTAAAGGATTTGTTAGTTAAAATTAGTCATTATACTGTTCAGATTAGAGATGACAATTGGTCATTGTTCTTCTTCCGGTCTATGAAGAAATGATGCAGGCAAGAGACTTCCTTGCACCATGAACATTTTATATGAGTAATTGCGTTGCATTCGTCAAGGGAACAATTCGCATAACCAAAGCAAAAAGAGCAAATTCGACAGGTGATTCAAAACGTATATAATTTGTTCGGTAACTTGCCTTGTGGAACGCGAACTGAAACAATCCAATGTATCGCGGTGATGGGAACTGATTCATTAGCATGGACACGGACTTTATTTGATTATTTCGTTGGTACATCATAACGTCCGGATGAAGTTTTATACTATATACAGTCCGCAGCAAAAAAACATGCAACATGAGCTTGTAAGTTTATTGTGAAACGACGGTCTTCTGCTCCAAAATAAGTGTGCAGGGGAGGACTTAGAGGTTTCTCCTGGCGTGGTTCGTGCCACTTAGACGTTATGTTGTTTCCCTGGGCTGTTAGGCGTAGTTTCACTAACTTACATGCTTTTTTGCGGACTGTACAAATCTCCTGTCAATCTTTGATCTAAACACATCAAATGGTTGTACAAATCGTGTGCAGTTCTTTGGTATATTCCCAACCATTACGTCTTTGCCATCCATTACGTCATTGTAATGAATGAATGAATAATTTGTCTGTGAATGGACCCCAGTGATCAAGCAATATCAAGTTTAAACCATCAAAAGTACATAATAACGGTAGGTCGCTAGGAGGCGCAATCGTGCATTTAACGTTGAATCTCTCGAAAAGTTCTTAACCATACAGGAATTTTATTAGCTTGTGATCAGCGTGAATTGGTCTTTCAAATTGCATGTTCAGTTTCTCTGTAGGCGAGTGCTTTCTCCCGGACTTCCCTTGTAAACCCTACATATATATAACGAGGTGTTATTCCTCCCCTCTTTTAACATCCGGGCATGGAACCGATATTGGAGGAGCTTTGCTTTTGTCAGATTTTTTTATTTAAGAAACGCTAGTGCACCTTAAACTGCGAAGTATTGTCAATAAACTTCAATTAATTTTTTTTTTTTTTTTTTTTTAATACAAAGATTTCTCTGCATAATTTTGTTGTAGACTTTCCAGAAACTACTTAGTGTTTTTGAGTTGGTCTTAATTTCTCCTCTGTTCGTCATCTAAGCATACATCATAATTTATTTGAATATTATTTGTGGCAGAAAAGTAACGTATTGACAATACAGATTACAATAAGAAATATTTTTAAGTACTAAATAATTATGCAGGAAAATCTCAGTATTATACTTTTGATTTCCTTTGAAAACTCTCTAAGATGAAAGCAAAACTGATGAGTCCCATTTAGCATGTGAAAGGCAAGAGCAGGGCAGTTATATTTTCATTGAATACAATCTTTTGAATACGTGTAGTAGGCTTTTAAAAGAAACAATGAAATAAATATTCTAATTTTTTCCTAAATAGTTCAGCGACATATTCCAGGGTTTGCCTTGGACCCACCTGGGAAAACCCACTTTAAAACTCACCTGGTTTTTTGACCTTTTTGTTAGTATATTATTGGTACAAATAAGATGATCACATTGATGATCACATTAAAAGTGATTTTTATCAGATCTTGGACTTTCCTTGGGCGAATTAGATGCTTTCATGTTAAAGTATACAACAACATTCAACGTTAGACCTATATAAAGTTCTGAATGCACTAAATGAATAAAAAGCTTACCTTAGCTTGAGATAATTATAGAACAAATTAATGTATGGATTGTGAGCCTATTTGAAGTAAAATATGCAATTTTATATTTTAGAAAATACTTTCCGTGAATAGTGTGCTTGCCGACTCGGTGACGCCGGGGGACATTATCCTTCATACATTTGACGAGTTTAAGGCCATAGGTGCCTGTACCACCAGTAAATATGTAAATACATTTGTATTATTTCATACATTTGATGGTAACACAAGTATTCTTAAGTAAAATTTTGTTTTCCAACAACAGTAGTGTAGTTCCGTCATTAGTTGCTACTCTTCAAATAAGCGTTCTGTAGAATTAACATCAGCAATAGCGTAAAAATTCTTGTCAAATTTAAGAAGCTTCATTCTCGGAGTTCCGAAGACTATGTAACGCTACTATTTCAAGTGCTGAATTTAAACTTCCGTACTAGTGGTAGTGTCGATATACAGTAAAGAAAGCTGAATTTTCGGGGAAAACCCGCCATGAAAGAAGTGCTCGGGAAATTATCGCAGTTGAATGCACAAAGCATCAGAAGTAGAAGCAGAATACTTCAACAATAAAACTATTTATTTTAAGTTGGAAGATATTTAATTTCATTTAAGACGCTTTGAAACATTTACTTTATAAAATGTGGATTATCTCTTTGTTAATTGTTTTAAATTCATTTTTGGGAAAGAACCGTCTTGCTAGTGCTAGGGAAATTCTCGTAAATCAACGCGCAAAGTATCGGAAGTAAACTTCAACAACAAAACCATTTATTTTACGCTGTATAAGACATTCTGAAACATTTATTTTATAATACATGAATGATATCTTTATTTTAAATTAGTATATTTGGTATTCGTATTTGGCGAACGTTACTAAGGTTATTTGTTCGTTTGTCTGCCTGTACCACACACACATTACAGGGTACAACTTTCGGTCTTGTAAGTTTAAATTTTCAGGGTACAAGCACGAGACACACTAAATTTCCTGTATAGATTTTAGTGGCATACCAACGTACAATTTCAAAATGGCGGCATTTTTCTTTTCAAAATAGCGGGTATCCATGCTACAAAGCGCAATTTTGGGTCTTTTGAGTAGAAATTTTCAGATTAGAAGCACGAGACACTCTAAATTTGCTGTATATATATTTTGGCGGCGATCTAACGTAAAATTTCAAAATGGCAGCCATTTTTCAACTAAAGGTTATTCACGCTACAGGGTGCAATTTTCGAACTTTTTAATTTTAAATTTTGAGGGTAGAAGCAAGACGTTCTAAATTTGTTGTGTAGATTTTCTCGGCGATTCAATGTAAAATTTCAAAATGGCGGTCATTTTTTCAAAACAGTAGTGAACAGAATATTGTTGCAAGTTGCGACAATGACAATCTTGAAATACAAATCTCATTTTAACACTTTTACCCCAAATACATTGAAATATTAAAAAAAATAAATAAATAAATAAATAAATAAATAAAAATAAACCCGAAAAAACCGATTTGGGCCCAGGTGGGTTAGGTTTTTTTTTTATAAAATACCCGAGTTTTTTTTTTTTTTTTCAAACTGACATATTCACTCTTCTGTTGCAAGGAACTAGATATGATTCCCTCTTGTGCGGAAGACAGGAAATTAATTTCCAGGTAGGAGTTCATGTGATTCACATCCCGTATTAAGCTTTCAAACAAACAAAATTACACATAATCAGAAAAAAATACCAAAGCTTCTGTTTAATAATTCGACACATACGTTGCGACGATCAGTTGTTCGTATTCTCAGTGTGGGTTCCTTAAGAAATCACGTTGCTTGTAGAATTACATATTCGGATTAGTCCACTATAGAAATAGTGTTAATGGATCTTGAATTACTGCCTTTACATTTCCTTGTCAGGTAAAAGTTACCTGTAAATTATGTATTTGTGCAACGACCTTGTGAATACCACTTTACTTGATATGATAAACCAATACGAATGTCCCGCCTAATTATTAGTTAGTTCTTAAACCTCTGTTGTTTTTCCAGTACGAATGTCCCGCCTAATTATTAGTTAGTTCTTAAACCTCTGTTGTTTTTCCACTTCATACCTGTGCCCATAATTTCTTGTCAGTTTAATAGAAGCCTCTAACTTTCATAACTATACCCAGCACACTTGTAAATATTCCCTTTTAATATGAAGAACTGGAACGAATATCCCGATGAATTACTTTGACAAAACGTGTTCAATCTTTCCTGTTTTTCCCCTTACCGATACTCAAGTAGTTTAACAAAGCAAAAGTGTTGTGATCTACTTCAGATTATGATTTTAAAGCTATAAAGTTACATGCGTCTCCTGAAAAGGATATTGATGTATATTTTTATTGGAATCTTTCAGATCTTCAAGCAAATGGAACAGAAGAATCAGATATGGATGCTACTGATGAAATTGACGTAAGTTTTACTGACATGGACTTTTAATTTCAAGGTTCGTTTTCCATTAACAATACTCATCATTCATAAAGTACTAAAATTATTGGGATGGTTCCTTGTTGTTCTCGACAAAGAAACTATGTTCAAAGACAAGGGCCTCATGCTAGATGCGCCGTCTGTGTGAAAACATATCCCCAACATATGATTTCTAGTGTCATTTTGGTAAACTTTAGTAATAGTATTTAGGAAATGTGCGTAATATATATGTGTTGTACAAGATGGTTGCAATTAAAGTGCCGCCATTCACGGTGGTCCAGAGGTTTCCCAGATGTATGGTCAGGAAGATCCCCTAATCTAAATCCGTGTGACTTCTGGCTGTGGGATATCGAAAAGCTCGGGTCTACCAGGGAGATGTCTAGTCGCCAGCGAATCTCAAGGACAGCATAAGGCGACATGTCGCAACAATTCCGCCGGAACCGCTGCGAGTATTGCGTACGCCATTTTGCGGATGCAACATGTTGTTGATGTGTCTGGTAGGCATACGGAGCATGTTATGTAAATTGGTCACTGTAACCGCAAATGTTAATAAAATTATTCCCATTGCGCCTTTTGTTACCATTAAATGGAAATGAAGTTTCACCTTTTGTTACTCACACATTGTTCTTAAAGTTGTTCCCTTTGCACCATTTGTTACAATCACCTGTCCTTTACCTTGTTTTCATTACTTTTATTTCACATGTTTGACCTCTTTGACCTAGATAATCATCTTATCCAAACATGCTGGACCATTTCCACGTGCGTAATACCTGTACAGCGCCACACTTCCTCCTGGTGGCGGAAAGTGAAACTAGTATTTTTCCAGCGTAATTCTCTTCCGCATGGTTTTATTAGCGTATTTACCAAACTTCAATGTAATACGTTGATTACAGCCCACGCTGGACCGCCGTGAATAATGGCACTTGAATTGTAACCACCCTGTATTTGCTCGAGAATGAGGAGAGAATTAGAATTTTTAAATTTAGCGAAGTTTCTTTGTTGTTCCAGGATGTATGGTAAAGAAACCCTTATTAGATTATATATTTGTCCTGTTTTTAATCTACAGGATGAAGATAACGAAGAATTATATTGTAGGACATGTGATCAGTGGTTCACATCTTTGCATAACAAACGGGAACATTTGTATGGAAAGCAGCATTTACAGGTAGGTATATGATTTACTGTTATTTTTTTCGAAGCTCCGTACAAGCGTTGTCACTATTAATTAATGTAAATTATTGTTTTGAAGTATATATATTTAGAAAATAGTAGCAAGTAATTAAAAGCATTAACTTAATTTAAAGTTACCGGTGAAGTAAAAGGTAGTGGACTTAATTCATAAGGGCGACATCCGTGTTTGATCCCTATAGAGCTATATTGACTTCAGGGATTTATTTCATAAGAGCAAGTTTTGAACTCTCTTCTAGAGCTCATTAAATATTAAAACTAAATGCAACTAATAAATAATAAAAGTGCTGGTACTCGTTATTTGTCGTTAGTACTTGTAATTCTATGACAGTTGTAGAAATAATAATAATAAAACAAGTTCTACTCTGCCGTTACAGGGTATATCTTCTTTCATGTAAGAGGCACCAACTCAACTTACCAAACAAGTGGTAGGGTGATGTTTTCAGCAGAAACCTAACCCGTCCTATTATTATTATTATTATTATTATTATTATTATTATTATTATTATTATTATTATTATTATTATTATTATTATTACCATATGTTGCATACCAAATTGTATGATTCGTTGAGCTCGACTATGTTCCAAGAACACTTGAAACGTTAAATAAGTTTGCGATTGGTTTACGACCGTAATTGATAATTAACATTTGTGGTTGCGTTATGAGATACATACAGTGAAATCTTTCGATGTTGGCCAGTTAGTTTCACAGAAATCTGATTAACATATCGGAAATTGAAAATAATATAACCATTATGTTCCACAATTATACTCTTTAAACTAGAGGAGATGGATGATTAATGAAAGTCAATGATAATTGTAATCAATGTACTATGAGAGAGCCTCTAATGTTATTTGATATTGAAGAATGGGATAACCCTTTACTTTAGATATGTAATTTATTCTAGGAGAATTGTTATATTATGCTTAATACATGTGCATACCTTATTTCAGTAGAATATTACTCTTAACACACTGGATTATTCAGATTGAAGACATAGAAGACTGGAGTAACATCTTATTACAAAATAAAGCAATCATTGATCATCATAAAATCTCTTCTGTTGTACACCCTGTTTCTAAAAGAGTATACGTATTTACGAAGTATTATTTTGTCCAAACTATCGATCGCTGCGCCTCGGCTCGGCTATTGGAGAAACGAAGACATAATCTAGTTTATATTAATAGCCGCTAGATGTTAGTTGTCTTCTGTTTTGCTTGCTAACCGTCATATGTTTAAAATGGCTACTCCGCAGCAGAAATCATTTTGTGTTCTCGAGTTTGCGAAGTGCAATTCCGTGATGACAGTGCAAAGACGTTTCAGGTTAAGGTACCAAATTGATCCTCCGAATGGGTGGAACATTCGCAGATAGTATCGACAGTTTGTAGATACAGGATATGTATATAAAGGAAAGAGTCCTGGCCGCCCTCGTGTTCCTGAAGAAAATGTTGCACGAATTCAAACTGCTTTCCAACGTAGTCCTTCAAAATCAACTCGTCGTACCAGTCGGGAGTTACAAGTGCCGACAACAACAATGGCGTGTTTTGAGACGTCGGTAGGTTATGAAGCCGTACAAGTTACAGATGTTACAAGCTCTGCGTCCTAATGACAAACGCAAACGTGTGGCATTTTGTAACGAGATTCTGGATGCTATTGACAATGATAACACTTTTGCACAACGCATCATGTTCAGTGATGAAGCGACTTTCCGTGTTAGTGGTCAGGTAAACAAACAAAATGTTCGAATTTGGAGCCTACAGAACCCACATGCAGTCATTGAACATGTACGAAATTCGCCCAAAGTCAATGTGTTTTGTACGATATCCCGAGCATCTGTTTACGGCCCATCCTTCTTTAATGGAAACACGGTTAAGTCAGCAGTATCTCTCTGTTACAAAGTTGGTTGTTTCCGAGGATGCACGAAGACAACTTCATTTTTCAACAAGACGGGGCACCCCCTCACTAGAGTTGCCAAGTGCGTGAATATCTGAATGAAACTCTACCGAACTGTTGGATTGGGCGTCAAGGAGCTGGCGACTTAGCATGTCTCAGCTGGCCTCCACGTGGCGACTTAGCATGTCTTAGCTGGCCTCCACGGTCACCAGATATGACACCCTGTGACTTCTTCCTGTGGGGTTTCGTTAAAGACAACGTTTATGTACCACCACTCCCACAGAACCTTGAAGAGTTGAAGAACCGAATCCGTACTGCCATAACATCAGTGACACAGGACATGCTTGCCCGAGTATGGGAGGAATTTGAGTATCGATATGATATTGTTCGTGTCGCTGATGGGGACATATTGAACATCTGTAATTTGAACTTTGAACTGTAATTTGAACTTGAGAAGTTCGTAAATATGTGTGTAAAACTTCATATTCGTATTTCTTAAAGTTTAATAAATATATGTATTCGAAATACGTATGCATATATGCATTCTTTTTGAAACAGGGTGTACTATAGGAGAAACAATTGTCACCCGAACTGCATGAACATGAAAATTTTATGTGGATATTTTCTAAGACAATGTATCACCTGTCAAAAATTTTTGTTTGTGGTTGTTCATGGTATATGTGATTTATTTTAGCTGCAGTTTAATGAGGACACAAACATTTCGTTTATGGTGCACATGCACATATCTAACTTTGAAGATGAGATCATGATTAGCTTTTTCAGTAAGACGTGGCCAGATGTACGAAAACTATCTGTTGAAGCAAGGCAGTGATATGTCCACATTATCTAAAACAAAACATGGAAAATCTTTGTTGTAATATTCGTACAGTTACTTTCTTCCTCCACGTTTTTGTTGGCCACCTCGGTTAGTGATCTAGGACATTATTCTATAGTGCAGCGGG
Source organism: Thermobia domestica (assembly GCF_964235325.1). NCBI lineage: Eukaryota > Metazoa > Arthropoda > Insecta > Zygentoma > Lepismatidae > Thermobia > Thermobia domestica. The sequence continues at coordinate 170,516,199 of NC_137454.1, read as the reverse complement.
ATGGAAGCTTTTGAATTTTTGTCAGATAATTTTAATATTTCAATATAAGAATAAACTTCCTACAAATTTACTTCGAATGCTATAAGACAATGCAGGTGGCCAACTTGAAGTAGTAAGTGATATAGAAAAGATTGATGGGCCTATATTCGTTCGATTTGGAAACGTTGCTGTCACCTAGTAGTTACGAGATAACCGTGAAATTGGTGTGGTTATCAGTGTGGTGTCTCAACTTTCAAGTACCGGAGTGTCATGTAAGTGATAGTGAAGTGTCACCGACATTGAACCGTTATTCTTTTCCACGCACACTTTTCGTACTAAGGAATATTGAAACAGTGTAGGAAAATGGTGTAATCATCCGTGGAACCATAGCTGAAGGTATCATGGCCAGGCAAATACAAATAGGGTAAGGCAGAAGCATTCTCTAATAAAAAGGGCTTATTCGAGGTTGTCAGGGGAAGTGTCATCTCAGATATTTCGTAGAATTCGTCGACTGGCAGGCTAAGAGAATTTACCACCTCAATGTGACATAACCCAGCGATTGAATCGGGCGCAGCCCATTGTGAACTGCATCATTTGTCGCAGTCTTGGACTGCGGCTCGGACGTAAGGGCTGAATTCACAACTTACTCCCGCGCCACATTACTGAACTTAAGACAGGGTACAGCAAACTAGCGAAGTCAAAATGGAAGACAATTGACACATTGGATGAGGCCTACACGTATCGCACACGTAATGGTAACGTGCGGGCAACTACGTACCAGAACACGAGTTTCACCGCCAGTGCAGAGAAACTTTCCCCACAGAGAATCATGATTTTCGGAGCTCCTCCGTGGCTAAGCGGTTAGCGTACGCGCCTTTGGCGTGGGAGGCCCGGGTTCGATTCCCGGCGGGAGCTCATGTGGTTCGGATTCCACGTTAATCAGTAGGTCCACGTCTCATATAGCCTCGCTGCTGAACGGGACGTAAAACTCAAAATCAACTCAACTCAATCATGATTTTCGCCAGATGCAGTTACGAGAGGAAGTTGGATGTACGTAAGTTAGACAGAAACGTGAAGGTGAATGCTGCCTACTTCCAGAAATCCATATTGACCCCGAATGTGTCGGAAAGACATCCCTCATTTGTATGGAGCCAGTAAGATTCAGGTGCAGACCCACATGGACGAAGCGTCCAGCCATACCTTCTTATCATTAGTCCTGTTTTATTATGGTGTGGAACAAGAAACAGGAATCCGTGTTATTCCCTTTCGTGATCTTCCTGTAGAAACGCCCTGACACCATTCTATGCATTTGGTTATGTTACACCGATGTCTGCAACAGACCGTTACTAGTGTATAGAAAACCTGCAGGGTGGAGTGGGATCGAATTTGTTTCAATGATGTTTGTTGCAGTGGAAATTGTGATCTTGGGCGATAGTCCATAATGCTGACGGTCCAATAGAACGCAACTAGTGGTGGCAGCACAGCTTTTCGTAGGGAAAGTACACTTCGAAAATCCGTCGAATATAACTCGATCAGTCGTCGGTATAACTTATGGATATTTTTGAATTCCACAAAAATAAGACCAAATTAACAAAAGAGGGTTTTATTGTTTTGTAATCGTAATATATGTATGCTGTATTTTATATGCAGGAAGTAGAATTTTACTGTTAATTTATTTATGTATTTGTTTTTAATTTCAGTCCATTGCAAGCGATTTCCAGAAACAAAGTCTTGCCGATCAAGATGGACATAGCAGTGGTTTTCATTCCGTATCCACATCATTAGATGAATCAAGCCTCGATGGACCTCCAGGATTAGTCGCATCTTCTTCGAAAACAAAGCAACAATTACCATGTGGACCATCCAATGTAACCGATGCAATTGTTCAGTTTATAGCTTTAAATGCAGGTGAGCAATTTTTTAAAAATATAGAACTCTGATAATGTATTCATGTGAAGAAACTCAAGCTTTTTCTTTATATTCTGTCTTGTACTCCCATCATCATCATAATCACATTTCTATTATTTCCCGTTGCCAGTATCTTGCCTTGCGTGGGTGTGGATAGTGGATCTCTTGCAACTTATTTCATTCCACCGTCTTCATCCTGCCATCTGTTCTTGGTCGCTTGGTTAGTTAATGTAATTTCCATATGTAGAAACGTCTTAGGTAGCTGTTGTCGGATACACTCTTGTTCTTTTCTTTCACTTCTATATGGAAGTCCTTTTTCTCTTCACTTACCTTCAGTACATTATCCTTTAAAGATTCTACTTTCATTATCTTATCTATTACTCGCTTATCCAGAATCAGCATACCATTAAGTGTTCTGCTTACGTTCTATAATTTTCATTTCGCACTTCCTTCTAATTATACACATTTTATCGCCAAATCATAAATTATTATTCATCGTTTTTTTTTTTTTTTTTTTTTTTTTTTTTTTTTTTTTTTTTTTTTTTTGTAACAGTCCAGTAACATGGCGTATTCTTATTTTTAAACTTTGGCCTCTATTTTTTTTTTCTTTTTCTTTGTTATCGACTTTCTTGTTATTACCTTCTCAGCCCCCAAGACATAATCTCTTGGAGGTCCGAGTGAAGGGATATTATTTTGTATTTTTCTCCGTTATTGCACTTTCGACCAACAAGCTCCTAAGCATCCCTCTCGCGGATCTGCATATAATATTTTGGCCTGAAAAGACCAAGTAGTCTTGTTATATATTAAAAATTCTGTTTAAGGTTAATATTCTTATCCATAGGTAGAGGCACGAGTTTTTCGCAATGCGCGATAAAACGAAATGCGTCAGAATTAAGTAGGTTTTAGTTTCTTGACGTTTTATGATATTTTATGTGCATTTTCATTGGTTTCCGTTGCGCGACAAAACGCGAAATTGTCAGCTATGCGCGAAATTTCTAATAATACGCGATATAACGCGAAATTTTAAAAATAAGTTTTCATTACTTTAAAAACGCCAGTTTTACGTTGACGAAACGGTAGAACATGGCATGAATGGTGCATTTTGTGTGATTTGAACACGGCTATAGAGAACATGTTGCGCATTAGCTTTCACCATCGCAGCTGGATGGGGGGGGGGGGGGACCGTTTTAATTAGCTATTCAGAGAGCCCCTTCGTGGGGAAAAAAGTGGCAGTAATGCGCGATGAGACCACTGACCGCTGTCTTTGTAGTTTTGGCCCGTACAATGGAGGGAATATTAGACAAGGTTCCTATTGGTAAGGGAAGTCAGGGGAAGTTGTGCAGGTCAGGAAAACTTAGGGAAAAAGACTGGAAATCAGGGAAATTTTATAAAATATATTTTTTGTAACAGCAATTGTACACCAATTTCAGCTTAGCCAACCATTAATGAACACAGTATGGAACGTTGCTCAGATTTTTATGGGTGGTAAGTGGAATGCACCGTACATATGAGCAAGTGATTATGATTTGTGTCTATAGAATAAATGTTCCCATATAAATATTCACTGTTATTTATTCCGTACTTATGTGTCAACGTCATCCGACACCCTTGAAAGTCAGGGAATTTCCTGCCAATGGTCAGGGAGAAGTCAGGAAAATAGATTTCTCCAGATTAGTTGGAGCAAGTTTTTTTTTTGCTTAATGTTACTTTTTTCTGGATGCAGTTAATGCAACCACATGTTCTTAAGTGTTAGTAGACACACTGCACCACTACAGCATTGAATATGAGAATTTTCTTAGTTTTATCTTGGACAGTGCACGTTATATGTGCAAGTGCTTGGACACGTTGTTTGTGATATGGAATGCATATTGTTCATATGCAGTACAGTGTTGGTCACACAAAGTGAGCTTGATTGGAGATATCTGGCAGAACACTTGAAAGAACTTAATAATTTTGTGTGCAATGTGAAAAATGCATTTTTGAACGCAAGAAAACTCAAAAGCAAGTACCAGAGATTTCTTAAAGAGAAGTATCCTGATCTTGAACTCAAGTTGTTTCCCGAACCTATTCTGATTAGGTGGAGTAGTTGGTTCCATGCTGTGCAGTATTTAGACAAATAGTTAGAACCAGTAGATCAATTCCTTTCAAAATGCGACGATCTAAATTCTCAAGCTAAAACGCTAAAAAGTTATTTGAAAGATAAGAAGCTAATTTTGAAGGCTCAGTGATGTTAGTTTTGTTTTGTTAGTGATAATTGTGGTAACCTTGTTGATTTTATAACTTTCACCGAGACGGACAAATCTGCAGCACAACTGTTGAGTAGTCATCTTGACAGACTCAGTACTTAATTCTGCAGGGACGGTTTTCTGCAAAGCGTCTTTGGTGAAAAAAGTAAAGCACACTTACGTTTGTTTCCAAGCGAAAAGAGAGCTAGTGTTGAATGCGACTTATATATATATATATATATATATATATATATATATATATATATATATATATATATATATATATATAAGCTTTCTTTCCAAAGGAAAGACTCCCAAACTGCAGAAATATATGATGCTTTGGGAAAGCTGTTTGATCCTTCTTTAATTGCATGCAGTAGTGAACCAGACATTGTTGAGTTAAGGAAGTTTTATCAAGCTTTGCCTTCATTTAAAAAATGCAAGCACCTAATTATGAATTACCGTATTTGGAGTTTTACAAAGCGGCCTATGAACTCTTGACAAGTGATTCGGTTGGAAAGTGCAATGTAGTGAATGTTTTGAATGAACAAAAATTTCGAAGTGATGATTGTCTGAAGTTTGTTGTAAATGAACTTACATCTGTGTGGCTTCCAACAAGCAATGCCAATTGTGAGAGGTTTTCTTCCAAGTATGCTTATAATTAATGCTTAATGTGACTTTTGCCTATGTTTTCAGAACACAGCAAGATTTTCCTCCTCATAGTAAGTTTACTGATTTTCCTTCAGTTTGGTTAAAAAAAATATAATTTTCTATGAGTGAAATTTACAACGTCAAGTGAAATATTCAGTATATTTTGTTTTTAGGTAATTAATGGTTTATTTCTGTAGTGATCTATGAATAAAAGGAACAATTGTAAAAAAAATGGCAGGGAATATCTTTTCCACAAGAGCTACAAAATGTGAAACGTTATTTGGAAAATGCGAAATGTGATAAACGAAACGCGAAATTTTCAAATTCTTCGTGCGAAAAACTCGTTCCCCTATCCATAGGAAATAAAATGGAATTAAAACAAACGTGAGAGTCCTTGTGTGATAACTGATGTGCAAGTTGTACCATCAATGATTTTTGTCAATCTGACTAGTGGACAAACTGTACCTCCTTATCTTGTTAATTGGAGACCCGTCTTTCAATATTTCATTTAAACCAAATCGATATCAGAGATCCGTATAATGATAAAATATTTCAAATTTCACTATAACACCTCCCCAACTGACACAAAAATATCTACTACCTGCTAAAAGTTGATACGAAAATCCCTTACACTTCATATTGTTCATGTTTCCAGTGTTGATTTTCACTGTTACTGTCTTATATATTTTGGGGGATCTTCTTCTGCAGCTCATATTTAGTCCTTGGATCACATAAATAATTTATGAACATTTTATGTTAAGCCCCCTGCTACGTGATTTTTTCCCTCGATGTTGAATATATATTTTATTTGTAAAAATGGTTTCATACTAACCTTTATAACAAACTAATAAATAAAATTTTGATAATAGACTGAATTCAAACGAAAATTAGAATTCTACTGCATATGTTCACGTTAATAGTTTTTTCAGAAAAATTTGTATGAATAATGTTTAAAGCAACAAGAAGTATTTCATGTTTCGTAAAAGTTTCGTTAATATTTTCTGATGTAACGCATTTTCTCTCTCAAAAACGAAACCTAAAATTTACAAAGTGATTAATGCACACCGTTCCTTATTTTGAATTATTATTATTACTTGCTTCAAAAAGCACAATCCGCCAAGTGAACTTTGTGGTGGACAAACATCGTGTGCGTTGGTTTCCTCGGGGTTCTCCCACTTTCTTCATTCTACCATTTTATTCATTACTCATCATCACCGCCTCCTTTAGCCTAACCGGCATAACCGTGGGACGTAAAACCCAAATATTTCATTTCATTTTTCAGAAAGCACAATATAAACTATGGGAGCAATGGCTTAAGTGGTGGAGCGTTCACATTGGTGCGTAGCGTCCCTGGTTCGACCTCGGCTCGCGCCAAGTGGACTTTGTGGTGGACAGACACTATGTTCGTAGGTTTTCTCGGGGTTCTCCCGTTTCCACCCACTTTATTCATTCCACATTTCATTCATTTCTCATCACTTCTTTAGCTTAGCCGGCATAACCGTGGGACATAAAACAAAGATTTCATTTCATTTCGGGGTTCTCCCGTTTTCTCCCGCTTTATTCATTCCACTATTGCATTTATTGTTCATCATCACCGTCTCCTTCAGCCTAGCCGACATAAACGTGAGACGTAAAACAAAGATTTAATTTTTTTTTCAGCACAATATAAACTGTTCTTGTGATTGGTATAATTTATGTGTTCAAGCCAACTATACAAATAAGCAACATTATAGTTCATGTTTCATATGGTATACTATATACTAAAAGGTTTATACCAAGTGAATTATTTAATATAATCAATTCTGCTGTATACAAGTATGATTAACTATTCTTACATGCCTTGGTCTCGTTATTTGTAAATTGTTTATTTCTTAATTGCAGAAAGAGAAGAGGAAATAAAAACGTTAAGCAGTCAATTAGAATCAATGCGAACCAAGAACATTCAATTAAAGAACGAGCTTCTTAACTTAAAAATGAAAGCAACTCAATTGGAAAGTAATTTAAAGTGTGCCAAAGAATCTGCAGTTAAATTGAACCAAAATATATATAAACTTACTATGTTGCCAAGCCTTATGAACATTCTATCTGACTTTGATGCAAGATTAGACATATTGAATCACTGACGGTAGCTAGTGCCTTCGTACTCGACGATAACAGGAGAATTTTAGAATAAAAGTTCCTTGGGTTATATGTATATTTAGATATGTAAAGTGCTCTTATTTTCTAGGGAAACCGGGAGTTTTGTACCGGGGATTTTTTCTTAAATGACAATGCGAAAAAAAAAGTCAATGGTAATAGGACCAAAGTTTGAAAAAAGTATGTAAGGAATTCTGTGCTCTATATTTCTTTGAAGGATCTTGGTATTTCGTGTTAATTCCTAGAACGAAACAGTTAATTTATATTTTGCTTTACTTGCAATTAAGTGCAACGTACTTAAAAAATACAAAGACAATACGTGACATACTATATGTATACAATTGCTGTGACCATACTCAGTTTGTTGTTTCCCGTTGTTTGTTTTCTTTCTACTATTTGTGATAACTTTATTTCTTTATTATTGAACTTGATCGTTATTATTTATGGAGTACATAAGTTATTGTTGTTTATATAATCATGTATAAAATGGCTTGTATAATTTTTGGTTGTCTTGTTCGCCCTGGTGCTTATAGTCTTTTATCGTGCAGCAAAGTTTTTTCTGCTATTGAAACAATGCAAGTTGTATTATAGTCAAAAAAGAATTAAAGGAATTGGATTTTGTATTTTTTTTTTCTTTCTTTCTTTCATACAAAACAAAATAATGTTTCATATTAACGTTATTAGTCCAGGACGACGCTATGTTTATTTTTTGCTCGTAGCAAGTGTTATTTGCTTTGTGGGTTAAATGTGTGTAAAGTACTAAGTCAGGTTGATGAATCTGTCTTTGTATGTAAATGTTCTTTTTATTGTGTATAACCGGAAATATAAGTCTTGTTCTAATGTGATAATTATTAAGGACAAGATGATAGTATTCTGTACATTGAATTGCGTAAAAGAGAATTGCCTCTTCATGAGTAGGTATGCATATTTTCATGAACATTAAGAGTGCAAAAGTTATTTTTGTTTTCTTCTTTCTTTCTTTCTTTCCTAAAGAGATTGCATTTCTGAGAGGCTACATCAGCCAACTCATTTTTCACTCCAGATACAATTGAAGGGCCTGATGACAGAAGGGCGTATCTCACATTTACAACTTTGTGACGAAAAAAAAAAAAAAAAAAGAAAATAAGTTTTCAGGAAAGGTAACAACACATAATCCCTCATTTGCAACTTCGTGAGAAAAAAGCTGTTTAAGTCGTCAAGAAAGGTAATTGTCCATAATTCTACCAATTCCAGACAGCAAATAGCAAAGATGATCAACCCATATGTAACACATGGCACCAGCTTTAACATAATACGTGAAAGACAATTTCTAAAGAATGAGATAGGCCTTCCTACCATCAAGCTCCTCAATTTTTTGTGTAGTAGAAAAGGATTAATTCGAGTATTTTTTGTACGAGATATTTTTTACTGGTAAATATGTTATTCGACGTGGTAATTGGTGTTAAGAGAAACTGAAACAAAAAGATGAAAAGCTAAAAGTTTGTTTATAATGTAGAATTGTAAAGAAATTGTAAATGTGTAATGCTTATCATCTTACCCTCAATTATGGTGCGCTGTGGTAATTTTGGTGGAATATTGGTGCATACACGATGGCGGCTATCGTTAGTAGATTAACAAGTGCAAGTATAAAAAACTAGTTCAGGACCTAACAGAAATTAGTTCATTTGAGTTTTTGTTTTGCTCTTTCTACACAAATTTCAAATCGTTTACGTGCTGATTGTTGTTTTGTAATTATCCAGTGTAAATTGCGAAACATGTGTGAATGAATAACTAGGAAACCGGTCTTCTTATTGCTTGTAAAGTGCCAGTGTAGAAATAGCTGCTTTACATATTTGGAAATACTTTCTTCATTGTGATTTTTTTTATTTACATGTTTTAAGAATTTTAAGTAACGTCATGAAAATGCATTAACTGTTAATAACGAAGTCCATATACTACAAAATCCAAAATTTGATTATTATTGGATCAATAAGAGATGCACTGCGTTGTTCTATAAATAATAATGACTAGTCATGTACTTGCATTGCATCTAATAAAAAATAGGATGCGAATGATGATTGTAGCCGTTAGAATCTCTTTAACACATACTGTTTCACTTGATTGTTAAGCAGTTGAGGAATGTATTAAACTTAATGAAACTTCAAATTTAAAGGGTGCTCACCTTGTTTTTGTGTAACCTGTTAGCAGATTTATTCAAAAAATCTCGAATATCTCTCGCTGACTCCTATCACCATTGTCAAATTTTAAAGTATTCATTTTATACGCCATTATTTACAAATAAGAAAATAAATTCCACGGACCTTGGTATTTTTTTTTTTAATCCTAATCTATCAACTCAGATCTGAAGAAGAAGAATTGAATCTGTGTATACAGTGTGCAAGAAAAAAAAAAAAACGTTTATTATTCGCAATAGTTTTCGAGTGCATTCGATTTAAACATGCAAGTGTTACGCCCTCCGAAGATGTCGGATTGCTGAAATCGAAATGATTAGAAAATTTCGCAAACCAATAGCATAGTGTGTTGAGTATTACTTTACTACTCCTGACTCAAATGCACTGTCAAGTCACTAAAAAAAAAATCATGAGAAATTGTGATCTCCCTGTTGTACTTTCCCACGACCATGTTGTTGCCTTCTGACTAATTGGACACTCCAACCAGTTTTCTCAACATGTATTGAGTTTGCGACGACGTATACGTGACATTAGTCCATCTATTGGTTGCATGGGACGGTGGTTTCATCAGACATGAAACGGGATATTTCAATCACATCAACGCAATATGAGCAAAGGGCCGCGGTGGCTCAGTGGTAGAGCGTTCACCTCTGGTACTTGGGGTTCCGGGTTCAGTCCCAGCCCCCTCCAAGTGAACTTTGTGGTGGACAAACACCATGTGCGTGGGTTTCCTCGGCGTTCTCCCATTTCCTCCCACTTTCTTCATTCCACCATTTCATTCATTAGTCATCACCGTCTCCTTTAGCCTAACCGGCATAACCGTGGGACGTAAAACTCAAAGATTTCATTTCACTTTCCAATATGAGCAAAACCGAGGTGTCTATCGGTTACGAAATCAGAAAATAGTCATGAAAGTCAAGAAATTTAGCTTTTGGCTCACGATTTTTTTTTTTTTTTTTCAATCTGTACAAATATAAATGCAGACTGAAAAATGTTATTCTATAAAACGTCAAAATTCACCACCAAAAATGTGTATGGTCAGCTTTAGACGCTACCAAATCGCAAGCAAAGCACGTTTCTATCGCATGCGTGAACATTCGACCTCATTCACCCTTGAGTGTGTTACGAAATTTTATGGTTCAATAAAGAAAAGGTCACGAAATTTCATTTTGGAATTTTAGTCGACACCTGGCAAAACAAATGCATGGAATAGTAATACTTTCGTTGTCAAGACAGGACGTATTTAGACACAATTCATTTAGCAAGAACAGAAAGGAAACAAATTATATGTTCTAGAACAACAAACTCTAGATTTTTATAAACAATAGTAATTTGCAGTAGTTTTCACCCTGCTTTGTCCTTAAGAGAAGGCACAAGAAAGACTGGAATAAGTTTTCATAAAATCTGACCTTGAGAATAACATCATGATACGCAACTTCTTTTTCTCTGCATTCTTTTCTTCTTTACAGTTCGCCAGAATATCACTAGCCACCGTTATGTTCTCACAGATTTGTTTGTATTTTAATATAAATTAATTTAATAATTGTAGCCTAGTCACATGCAGAAATTGATATATTTCATATAAGAGAACTTTTAAGTATTCATGTAAGTAACAGAATGTCTTTGTAAGGATGTTATGGGTAATCCAAATTGACTTCAAAATTAAATCGAATGCAAATGTATTTTACATTATTCGTAGGTTAATAATGCTAAGATAACATCCCACCAATTTATCATCGAAAAAGATACATAGACTGTGATGTAATTGGAACTCTGCTTCCTATCTCGTGGTAGGTTATTGTAACAGAAAAATGTAACATGTACAACCCTTCTATTGACCTGTAAATGTTAAGGTGGAAAAAATAACTTAAGGTGCTTCAATGTTTATTCATTGTAAAACATGAAATAAAAAAAAAAAAAGATTTCTAATTAATGAATACAATATTGATTTACCAATTTTGACTGACTTTACTATATTGAAGTTATATCCCATACATATCTTTGCCCATTATTTTTGGTCGAGTAGACTGATCAGAGTAACTGATGTTTATTTATTTATGAAGAGGAAGTAATTATCCGAAAATTATATTAATATTGTCGAATATTGTCTATTTCTTCCTGCCATTTCCTAAAAGAGCTTCCAATTCATATTTATTACTATAATGAATTATCAAAAGCATAATTACTGTGTTGTGGTCTTGCCCCGTATTGCCTTCGAATGTTTTCACCCTCCTGGAATCTTGTCCACATTACACTACGAACCACGTTCAACTTGATACTCTCAGCTCATTCATTTGCCCCATTTTAAGCCTTTCAGTGATATGGCCAAGCGAAATATCCAGATCGCTGCTTTGTGTTATCCTCAATGTTCTGTATGCATTTGATGTGTACCTATCCAACGAAATACACCGTACGTAACACTTAACTACCAAGTTGGTCTTGCATGTACAGTCACGAAAGAAAGTATTCTTCAGTTGACAAAATTTCTTTTTTCTAATAACTCCAAAAATAAATTAACCTATCAGAGTACCGATTTTGGCAAGTTATCAAATTATAACTATTCTAAGGATAACGACAAAAAGATCCATAATTCATTTGTTCCCGAGTTATTGGTAAAAGAAAATTTGTCAACTGTCAAATACTTTCATTTCCGTGTGTACCACCCATCAATCATTAATCACGCTTTTAGAGGATACCTGTGTTGCTCACGTATTTTCTGGCATCCACAAAATTACATTTTGTGCTATGGTTTTTTGAATAACACTGGCCTGTGAAATAAAACTTTTTCTCCGGCAAAAGCTTGAAGAGGTGATTTAACCTAATTTAGGTGTGCTGATTTCAAATATCGAAACCGTTGTCGCCTATCACGTACATTTTTTTTTTCTATTTGCAATCGAAATTTTTCAAATTATTGTAACTTCGATAGTAAACACGATACTAGAGAATATGTGTAATTTGAATGGGACATGATCAAATTGCCACGAATATACACAACAATACTTTATGTAATAGGTTCACTTGTATAAATCTCACCACAAGAGCATTATATTTTGCCTATCACATACGGTTTGCTACTATATGAGATCAATTTTTTTATACTGTTTTAATTTCAACACAGAGTTCACCATAAAGAGAGAATATCTGCAATGTGAATAGAATATGATCAAATTGTAACGAATATACAAAAAAGCACTACTTAATGTAACATGTTCATTGCTAGAATGTATGAATCTCACTACAAGAACACTATTTTTTGCTGCGCTTTGATATTTAATTTTAGCGTTTAATAAAAAATCCAAAGACAAGACTTATAGCAATCGATAGCTATTCAGCTGAACAAAATTGTGTGTCAGTATAAATAAATCATGCTTAGTTTTCGAGAAAAACTTCTTTTTTTCAATTGCTGCGTACAACAACCATGCCACATATCAAGGTGAAACTGATACTACAACGAGTATATATTATCAATCGATAGAGCACATCGAGCTGAACAAAATTACGTTTGAGGAAAATTGAGAAAAACTGTTTATGCCGCTAAGTGTGTTCAATGCAAATTTGATGCAGCTAGTTTTTATTTTGCTGGAACAAATTATTTATTTATTTTTATATTGTATATGAAAAATATACAACATTAACCAACATATTGTTTGAATAATTCTAGCAGTGATAATACTACTACTTGTAAACTTCGTAATTTTAATAAGAGTTAGTATAACAAATCATGGTTAGTGATAAATCTAACATAATATACTACATAATCTCAGTGCCAGATGGCAGTAATAATTAAACCTATACTTTTTACTTAGAGTTATTTGATTTGCTGTAGATGCTTTAATGATAAGAACTTGGCCTGCTTTTCAACAAAATCAAACAACAGTCGCTGTATGCTTAGATATTAAGGATGCATTTGACCATGTAGTTTTAGATAACCTAGTTCATTTTATGTACAACATTAAAACTTCTAGTAAATTCATCCACATTATACATATTTTTTTTAATTAATAGGGAAATTATATAAAATTAGATAAATCTAATATAGAGTTTGTGTGCGGCCTGGGGACCAGACAAGTTGATCGACAGTTACCAAATTTCGGTCACGGATACCTTGTTCCAGGCCCCAGACCAAGACGAAGAGATTTTTTTAAAATTCGAACCAGGAGGGTTTCTGGGGGGAGGGGGGGGGGGAGTTTGCCGGGACATGTAAAAGTAGTAGAAAATGACCGATATTAGTGTCGAATTCATAGTTCTCGCGGTCGCTGAGATCAATGGTGAAATTCCGATCGCTTGAACTTCCAAATTCGCCCTATTCGCCTGCGAATGGGGTTCAGCGGGGGGAGGGGATACCAAGACGTAAAAATAGCCCAAAATGACCGATGTTAGTGTCATATCCACAGTTTTCGCGGTCGCTAAAATGAATGGTTATACTCTCACAGGCGTTGACTTCCAAATACAGCCCCTATGCGAAGAATGGGTATATTTAGCTAGTATTATAATAAATCTAGACAAACCTCTACACATGTTAGCCAAGGTAGCAAACTTAGTCCAGTACTCTTTAAGATATAAATCTTAGAATTAATTAACAAACTCAAAACTCAACTAAATGAATTTGTTTATGCGAATGACATATTAAATCTACTCACAATCCTCTAATTTAAAAAATAGTATAACAATAATAAAGCTATATATCTACGGTGTACCAATAGTGGTTCGGATAAGACTAATTTTATGGCCTTTAGTAAGAAAAAAAGAAATACCAGCCATTAATATTAAAGTAGATAATAGAGTAATAAGGCAAAATACAACTATAAAATACTTAGGAATTATTTTAAATTGTCGATTAAAGTGGTCCGTGCATATTAACATCTTACGCATTAAAATCATGCAAATTATAAATATTATTAAAAGTTTGAGATACAAACAATGGCATGCAAACCCAGCATCACTATATAATGTCTACAATGTCTAAAATCTAAATTGTTATATGGTAGCATTTTTGTCTTCTGCTCCTCAAAAGCATATTAATGCCCTAGTAAAAATTCAGTGATTATCGGAAAATAATTTTCTTACAACCTTATAGTAGTACACGTAAGAAACGAACACCTTATCCTTTCACTTATAGTTTATGAATTAGCCGTAAAATTTTTATTATCACACTTCGCGGTTAGCATCGCTACAATCTGTTCTAGTTTAAACAAGCTAGATAGTGGAAAATAAGGGTCATGTAACAGAAAAAGATATTGGATCAACTATTCTAGATAATTTCCTTCAACAGGACTGACTATCCCTTAGGTGCATATATTTACCCAACACATCATCACTAACAAATACAAACTACCTGCTAACACCTCAATATTTGTAGAAGAAGCTTTCGCTATTAAGTAGGCCTTAGCACTGGTTTAAAAAAAAAAAAATCCATCATATATATATATATTTACGGTCTTTTTGAGTTTACTTAAACAGGGTGTCTACTAGTCTGGAAAATCCGGGAATTTTCTGTATATTCTGGAAATTTTTGGTAAAGTTAAGTTTATTTCATTGCTTTTATATTTTATCTGCACACTGTTTGGAAAATAACTTTTCGTTACAGCAGAAGTCATCATACAGAAGGATTTCTGAAAGGAGTTGGCAACCCTTTCGTCTGGAGCTCGTGGTTTCTGATCTTCACGTTAAAAAATGATCTTCATGTCCAGGAGTGTAGCTAGGCTATTGCAATTGGTGACTCCCAATGAAATTGTAAATAACACTTGTTCTGGTCTTGTTGATTTTAATGTAGTGATAAATTAAAGCCTAACTATGTTTGGTTAACTCTAATTTATAATATAATACGTACCTACATTAGTTAGATTTAAAATTTATATTCCATTTTCAGTGCAGTTTGACGTTTTGCGTGTCTTGTGATTTTTATTATTGTTTTGCAGGTAGTTTTTGTGAATATTTTTAGTTGCTTGCAACTTTTTAATAAGGTCAATTTTTCTAGCAAGTACTCATATTCTTATAGAAAACATGAATGTAATGGACAGAGCTCAGTGATTATTACCACACTTGAAGAAGTATGTCGATTCAGTTTCAGGTACTAATCGAGAACCATCTTGTGATAGCTACAAAATTGTTAAATCATGTCTGAAAGATTTTTTGCTTGGAGCTAAATTAGATTTCTTTAATATCGTTGCTGCAGACATTCAACCTTTTCTTACGGAATTTCAGTCAGACTCACCAGTAATCTTTTGTTTATGATGAAATACTTAAACTTCTGAAGTTCCTTATGATTAGACTTATTTGAAAATCCATTGTAATTGAAGCAGCAAGTTCTGAAGACCCGATGAAAGTTTGCCTAGAAGATGGCAGTAAGGATCTGTGTTCGGCCAAGCAAATTGATGTCGGATTTGCAGCACGTACAGCATTAAAATCAGAGAAGTTATCTGAACTGGATATCCTTCGTATTCGGAGGGATTGTTTGCATATTTCGACAGGTTTTTGTAAGAACAGTCTATGTAAATTGCCATTGAAATACAGACTTATTTGTGGTGCTACCTGTCTCTCTCCCGATTAAGTTTTAAACAGGAGAGACTTTGGGAGGAACAATAACCATGGCATTGGAAGTGCTTGTAGACAATCATCATTTGTCTGGCCCTGCTACTGATAAAGTACAACGACTCGATAGTGAAATTTGTACTCAAGACTCAGTTATCACAAGAATGAAGAATTTTGACTTGACTAAAGGATTGTTTAGATCACTTGTGATTCTTCATTCTTGACAACACAAATCCAGCAACTACTTTTCATCGTTCGCTAAGAAAATTTTAGTGTTATCACACGGGAGCGCTTCCGTTGAATGCAATTTCTCATTAAATAAGGAGTTTCTTGTGGATAATCTACACGAACATTCTTTAGTTTCTCAGAGAGTAGTACCTGACCCTGTCACGTTCCACGGAGGTGTTCAGGAAATGCCAATCTCAAAACAATTCATTTAGCAAGAAATGCAAATGCCAAATGGAAAGAGGCTCTTGGAAGGAAGCAGACAACTGAGGCAGAGAAAAATATTGCGAAAGAAAGAGAGCAACTGCAGAGTTGGAAGAACTGAAGGAGGAAAAACTCCTTGAGAAGGCAGCGAAAGAAATCAACGAAGTTGATGAACATATGAAAAATCTTAAGAGAAAATCCAGTAACGTGATCATAATTGAAAATCTCGTGTAGATTTTAGTATTCTAGATTATAAAAATATTCTGTATTTAGTATCCTACATAGAAATATTAAATATGGAATACTTTTATAATCTAGAATACTAAAATCCACAATGTTTGTCAGTATTTGTATCTCGCAACGATATTCTTGTTAGTATCCATATATCTGTGAGTATTATTGTGTATGTATTAGCCCTACTTTATGTCCTGGAATAATAATAATAAAAAAATAAAAAAATCTAATAGAAGTAAATCACTTGAATAGTCCAATATGTAACTGAGTGTAGCCTACCTCACAAATACGTGGTATGAAATATAAAATCTTTATACGCATTTTTGTGTATTACTATGTATGTTTTGTCATTCACACTTTTTGTATTTGATATATATTAGTTGTATTGAAACAAGGAGTGGAGAGAGGAGGATATAAGGGGAGATGGGAGGCCATCAAAAATACATTGTATTTAACAATATTGTTCTTGCTAGGAATAAATAGGTACTTATCCTGTATTTAAGTGTTGTTCATATTTTTATAACAGCTGTCGCAACTAAGAGAATATATTATAAAACTACAAGTGTTTAGAGAATAGTGGTTACTTAACCTCACTAAAATATAATCCGGAAAATTTTGTTTTGGTCTGGAAAAGTCAGGAAATTTTATTTGTCTGAAATAGTAGACACCCTGTTAAATCATTAGAATGAGGGAAACAAGTAACCTGGAACCTCATTAATATCAAATCTCACTTAGGACAAACACAGCAAATAAAATCACAAATTTTACACAACATATGCAACGAAAAAGTAAAAGAATCTTGTATCGATGGACAAAAATTAAAATTCCGTATCATAATTCCTACCCGCTTATATAAACTCAGATGGATGCATTATACTTAAACGCAGAGAAAATTATCGTCAAGGTCCTGGAAAATACTATTGGGATATAAGCGAACTTTCATCACCAAGCATCTTCTCTATATTTGTAAAATGGAACAGAAGAGATATCAGACAATGAATCCGACTCTTACTAAATACCGCCTTAACACCCACAAAGTTGCTTTTAATGAAAAGGTCTGATTCCCCTTTATGCGCATGGAACCTAGAAGATCGAACATCGTAATATATTCCAAATGTCACTTTATCCCATTTTTAGAGAATCTATGTTAAAATTATTTTCCTTACATTCCTCTTATTTCAGCTTTATCATAGCGAGCAATAACTTAGACATCTATAAAATTCTATTATTTCACTCAAAACACAACCACCTAAAATTTAAAAAAAAAAATGAACAAAAATGTATTACATTTGAAAAAGGATTTGGAATTTTTTGATTTGATTAGAGTTTAGCGTATATTTCTGCAGCGAAGCTATATGAGACGTGGACCTACAGTACATGCACTGAACCCGAGTCTCCCACGCCTACATTTGGAAAACGAAAAACTATACACTAAAAGGGAGAAGCATGTCCCATCTTGATTTCTTGATTTCGTGCATGTATTTGACGTAATGACAGTCACTAAGATAAATCAAATTAAGTATAATCTTAGTGATAATAGTAAATCAAATACCAGCAATCTCCTCTTTCATTAAGAAAACCAAATAGAAAATAAAATGTCTTTAAATAAACAAGGTGGATTAGGCTATTACCCACACCATACACTTCTCATAGAAGACTGAACTAAACTGAATTATGCTGTTTGTATATCATTATGTGAGACGGACTTACCTGTTACATTTGATATCGAGTATCTACACTGGTTATATGTACTATCATACAACCATTGTGTGTTTTCGAGTTCTGTTCATACAAGTATTAAAATATATTTTGACTGTCATGACTATTAGGATTATGGATGCAACTTTCATGGTAAGGTCATTGTAGTTTGTTTGGGATAACTGAAACCACTATATAATAAGGAAATATTTAATTCAACAATTAATAACACTTTCTAAACATTTATTTACATTGAATGTTAAAAATATACATGTAACTGAATGAACTAAACATTACAGATCTTATGGCAATTTTGGGACACATATAAGGAACGGTTATGTACACTCATGTCCAAAATTATTGTCGCATGTTTATAAATTTGTTCTTGTAGGAGTATAATTTGATAATGAATTCGCCCAGTATTTCTTATGTTACTCTGTGTATAATCAGTAAAGACATTACGAGGCAAATTTCATGTGAAAAGAGCAGTAAATAAGAACAATAACACGAAAATAAAACTTTCTTGTCCATTTAACAACATTTTGTTTTACTCATTCTAATTTTCGTATTTATAATTCTTTTCCTATGAGATTTACCACAAATATACATTTTCCGATTATACACATAGTATCAGTATTAAAAGTATCCTGCAAAATGATTATCAAATTATATTCTTACAAGAAGACAGTTATAGATATGCGACAATCATTTTGGACATGAGTGTACACACACAGTAAGGTTATTAGTTCATACCAGGCCGTTTTAAACTCTCCACATATTGCACAGTCTTGAAACAAAAACATGGCTATCAAACCGCATGAGTTGAATTTAACGGTATTATTTCGACCTTCCAAACCATACCGTATTTCCAACCCAAAGATTGTCACCGTAAAATGTTCCATTTTTTATTCACGTTGGAAATGTACACCAGAAAATAATATGTTGTTTGCTCTAAATGTAATGGAAAAACAGCTTCATATGTAGGACATTACTCTTCCACCCTTTTAAAGCTACAGAAAATGTTTTGTTAGAAAGTATTAAGTGATGCAGTTCTTTGATAACCAAGCCCTGACAGCTTTATTAAATGGTGGAATTTTCAACTTTCACAACAGATCAGAAGTTGATATATCATATAAATAAAATGTGATATTAATTTTGATTAGACTTCGGAATCTGCACAAGAAATAATTAAAAAAAAAAAAAAACTTTTGTTTCTCTTTTTCTGTGTTTCCCTTATAAAATGACAATGAAAGTGAGTTCTTTATATTCTAAAGTTTATATCTTCTTATGTACACTCATGTCCAAAATTATTGTCACATATCTATAACTGTCTTCTTGTAAGAATATAATTTGATAATGATTTTGCAGGGTACTTTTAATACTGATACTATTTGTATAATCCGGAAATGTATATTTGTGGTAAATTTCATACGAAAAGAATTATAAATACGAAAATTAGAATGAATAAAACAAAATGTTGCTAAATGGACAAGAAAGTTTTGTTTTCGTTTTATTGTTCTTATTTACTGCTTTTTTGACATGAAATTTGCCACATACATGTCTTTGCCGATTATACACATACTAACGTTATAAGAAATACCGGGCGAATTCGTTATCAAATTATATTCCTAGAACAACATATTTACAGACATGCGACAATAATTTTGGACATGAGTGTACATTCTATATATGATCAAAAATGACCAAACTCAGTTTCAAAAGCCCTTCTGCTGGTCTAGTGGTTAGCACGCCAGTCTTTGGTGTGCGGGATCCTGGTTTCGATTCACAGTGGAAGAGTTATTTGAACGCATTATAATGATTCGGATTCGAGGTCCACATCTCGTGTAACCTTGGTGCTGAAAAGGGATGATAAACCTGGACGAACAACAAAAAAATTTTAAAAAATCAACTTTCGATCTTAAAAGACACTCCTGTTTTGTTGTGCTGGAAACATCATCTGGAGCATCTAGAACCTAGTTACCATAGTACCAAATACTTTTATCAACTTAATTTTACTGAACTTTAAAAGAGGTGAGCGTGTAGCGTCTTATGTACGAAGTTTAAATGCTGACTCATATCCTTAACCCCACAGTGAATTCAAACATTATAACCTAATAACTATACAGGGTGGCCCAAAAGTAGATATACACCTCTGTACAGATCAAGCATAATATTCTAGTTTATGGGTTTATTTGCTTCGGCTCTTCTGAACTTAAGCTGTAAGTAAAAACATATTAAGAACAAAGAATAACGAAACTAAGTTTTCCTGATGGATAACAATAAGAAGTGATATAAAATGCAATGAGCTGATCAGCACGGTAGTGTATCCCTACTTTAAGCCACCCTGTATAACCAGAAAACAAGTCTATTATATATCTACTTATTGAACTATACAGCATATATTCATAAGAAAGGTGACTTCCCTTGTGCCTCAATCATGTTTCTTTCAAAGTACAGTCAAAAAGTGTGTGACCAATTATTTGCCAAGGAAATTTGTGCGGTCAATGACAATAATTTTTGAACTTGATTTCTTAAAATGAATCTTAACATCCCTTTTTCTATTTCTTCCTTATAATTTTATACTTCTGGTTCCTGAAGGGACAAAGTTGCACAGTTACTGCGAAGTTACGAACAATGAGTAATTCAAAAAGTGTATTTTTAAAGCCAGGAAGTCCATTCAAGTTCTGTTCATTACACTGATATCCGATGTTTGCATCACATGCACAAATCAAATTGATGCATTAGTTTCTTCCAGCTAGTTAGTTCGCAGAGAAGCTTTAGAGTGACCACCCTGCACGTCGTTGTATGCATGAAATAGTTGCAACCAGTTGGTAATTTTGTCAAGTGTATAAGAACCGAGTAATATCGCATCATACTGAGTCAAAGTTAGTTAGAAAATGAAGAGAATTATTTTATGATACTTGTTTAATCAGCGCAATTTTTCTATGAAAAGTGAATTTCGAAAGAAAGACAAGTGTGAAATGTGCGGCTCGTACACTCAATAGCGTTCTAAGTGTTGGATTTACCATTGAGTGAATATTGAAGTTACTCTAATGTGCAAGGTACATCTTGCGATATTGCTGAAATAAATTATAAATATCAAGTGGTTAATTAATGGTATTGGTTACTCAATATCATTATTTATGTTTAATTACAAGGTAGCTATCCAGGCCTGGAGGATATTTATTCATATACTGCATATTTATCTGTATATTGGTGTACGTCATATTTACTTTATGTTGTATTTTAATGTATACATATTAGAGAATTTCACACATACTTAAGGAAATTTAACGCGTTTTTTACATAATAATCTTTGCTCCCAAAGGCCTGAAAAAAAATCGTAAAGTTGGGGAATTATGCCAATTTAGCATATTTCAATGTCCAATATTTCCAATGGGCCTGAATAGAAAAATCTGAAATTTTGGGAATAGTTAGTCCTTTAGTATACCATAACACACAACAAAGCGCATTTTGTATTTTTGAGCAGAAGGGGGTCAAAGTACTAAGTAATGACGTCATACTCTAGGTGGTGTTTTGTTCATAAAATTTACTGGAAATTTGTCAGTGATCACAGCAAGTAAGTGTTCACTGACTTGAGAGTGTAGATCAAAGAAAAAGATAGCAGTCTCCTGCATGAGTTGACAGTTAAAGCAAGAATAAACATCACTGAGTATCATTGATATAGCAAGCAGCAAGAGCAAGAAATACTTACGAACTTTTTTGTCAAGGGTGCATTTTGACTTTCCTCGCCTTCTGCTGATAGCGGCATTCTTCACCAGTGCTGCTGTGGGTCTAATAAGACAGTGTTACAACTAGAGGAAAGAAACGAGCTTGAGAGCCTTGACTAGACTAAACATTCATACTACTTTATTTTACTTCACAACAAATTTCCAGTAGATTTTATGAACAAACAGCTCCTAGAGTATGACGTCATCACTTAATACTTTGACTCCCTTCTGCTCAAAAACACAAAACGCGCTTTGTTGTGTTATGGTATACTACAGGATTAACTACTCCCAAAATATCAGATGTTTTTATCCAGACCCATTGGAAATATCGGACAGTGAAATATGCTAAATTGGCATAAATCTCCAAATTTACGATTTTTTCAGGCCTTTGGGAGCAGATGGAGGTCTGTAAATTTTTGTGTATTAACTTATGACCCCGGACTACATGCACTCACAAATTCAGACCTCTACGTAAGTTGTTTTTTCTTTCCAAACATGTTTTCAATATCCAAAAAAGATTTTATGAACAAAACACCCTCTAGAGTATGACGTCCTTACTTAATACTTTGACCCCCTTCTGCTCAAAACACAAAACGCACTTTCTTGTGTGTTATGGTATACTAAAGGACTAACTATTCCCAAAATTTCAGATTTTTATATCCAGGCCCATTGGAGATATTGGGCAGTGAAATATGCTAAATTGGGATAATTCCCCAACTACGATTTTTCCCAGACCTTTGAGAGCAGCTACAGGTTTGTAAATTTCTGTATATTAACTTATGACCCCGGACTACATACACACAAATTCAGACCTCTACATCGGTTGTTTCCTCTTCCCAAACACGTTTTCAATGTTCAAAAATGTTGCTACTGTAGGCCATGATCTCACCCGCTTCAAATGGTTTTAGGCAAAAATGTTAAGAGATCAAAGTTTTACCTCTACACAAGTTACATCGGCCTAGCAATTTTCAATTTGCTACGACAAATACATGCTGAGATATTCAAAACAACGTAAACGCCTAAAATCGGAAAAACGCGAAATGGCTGCAGCCGTTGCGTCGCCATGGGATGTTAAAAATAATAATAATAATAATTAATTGTGGTTTTAAAGTACCCTGATATAGGATAAACATTCATGAAAAGATCGAGCGGCAATATTTCTTTCTCGATCATTTTGCATGGATTGAGCCTATGATCAAATTAAAATGAAAGAAATCATTTGCTAAGAAATAATGTATGATATTTCTTTGCTACAAAGGTACGACACGAGATATTTTGCTGTTATTTCTAATCTTCGTTGCTGGACCAGTGAGTGGCACAATATATACATGTTCCACTGGATAGCAGCCATCAACTTTTAAAAGACATTATCACGTGTAGGTATTTGATTCCCTTATCCACCAACATGAGCACCGGAAACCGTGAATAATAAGTCATTTTCTCTGCCTATTCGTACGCCGTAAAGAACGAAAGAAAGAAAGAAGGAAAAAAGATTTGGAGTTTGTGATGCTTAATAAATAAAAGTAAAGATCAAAATACAGCATATTAAAAGGTCGCCAAAAGTATGAATTGTGCTAAAATGATTAAAAAATCACATAAAAAGGAAAATTTATTTAATACACGTAATTACAATTCATTTAAGTCAGCTGCAGAAAGATTTTGCTTAATACATTTTTATACAGTTATTTCATGGAAATTGCTTCAATTTTTGAGATCTTTCGATAATTTCTTCAGCATATTAGTATGTTAACTTGATGTAAAGGAACCTCTTACAGAAAGGTTACAATAATAAGTTTTGGTTTCACAGTAATTTTCTATCTTTTTACATACATGATAATTGTTTATGCTTGTAGTTACTTTTAATGCTGTCTTATATATACGGTGCAATATATATATCACCCATTAACGATGGTAGTAGGCTAACTCAAGACGTGTTAATACAGTCCATGTTCTGGGTATGTTAAACGTAAAGTTTATAATTCTATTTTATTTCTTTTTCATTTCAGCTCATTTTTATTTACAAAGTTAGCATAAGTGTACCGATTACGTGGCGTGCCTTGGGTGCGTAGTAGTTGTTAAGAAGACTTTAAAAAAAGAAAAAAAGAAAAGTGAAATTATCAATCGGTGAATTACCAGTATTTTAATACATTATTTACTAGGGTTCCTGAACATTGTCTCATTTATGAAATAAAGTCTAACACAAACAGAATTCAGAACGAGCATCTCACCATGTTGCATTACGAAGTTTTGTGCCTAATTAGCGATATCTCCAACAGTCTTGAAGATTCAAGACAAGAAAGAAGACAGAAAATGTCATCTAATAAGCTTGTAATAAACAATGAATTATAGTTAACGACGGTAAAGGGTACTTCATACCAGGCAAAAAGAAGAGAAATACCAGGTGCAAGAACAACTGAGATTTTACAGGATGATTCGGGATAGATTAAAAAAACAAAAACTCATTCTCTATAAGGTATCAGTTTCCACACATTTTTCCGAGCTGCAACAGTGGCTTCAATGATGACTGGCTCCACTCATACGATGTAGAATATTCAGGGCAACAACGTACTGACATTGGCCCCACTCTTCTAGTTCAGCTCCAATTTCCAAGAAACTGAGGCTTGATTACTCCCGGAAGACAACTTCTTTCACAATTGTTCATGAAGAATACAGTGAGACGTGTTGGACAAAGAATGTCAGCAACCTACGTCATCATGCATCCATCAGTTTCTCAAGAGACACATGTGCAGAGAATTACTCAGGCTAGGGAATGGAAAAAAAGGGTACTGAAGACGTCTCCATGTCTGCCATACTTTGTAAATGTACGGATTATATACTGACAAGTCATAATGTTGTCAATAAATGTTATAATGAACAAAGAATGATACATCTGTTTTGAAAGGCGAGTGGAAAAAAAAAAAAAAAAAAAAAAAAAAAAAAAAAACTTGGACAGGAGTCCTTCCTTCAATTTCTAGTCGGGGAATTCCTTAATCGTCAACATTTCTGTTTGGGAGGTTTAAACTATCGGCATGTATATCATGCTTTCAAGACTGCATACGATATGAGCTGATTTAAAGCCTGCTACGAATTTACAGTCACTTTTATTCGAGTCAAGTCTTCATTATATGTCTTTAAAACAACAGTCTTCTGTTAATAAGTTGGGATTAAAAGAAGATGATTGTGCTGTTTAAAAATGGAAATAAACTGTTACGTCGCACAGGGTTTGTGCGTGATACAATACATTGTACTTTTATTAGGGAAATACACGTAACATTAAAAACATGCCAAATATGGTGATTATTTATTGTTTTCTGTGTTCCTTCCTCTATTGGTGAATGCAGTCTTGTCCCAAAACTTTGTTCTTAATAGAAGTCCTTTTCAAATTCCTGACAGGTCGTTTGTCAATCTTTCGCTCCGAGCTTCTTGGGTTTATATTTTATTCTAACACTGTCGTTCAAGCCTTCCTTGTTCCTAGCCAATTCTATGGCGTAAAATTGTATCCTAGTCACCAGAATACTGTTTTCCTCTGAATATTCACCACTGCAATCAATTCGCAGTAGAGTTCCAAAGCTGTAGTCTTCTACAACATCTTTGAATTTTTCACAAAATGGTCGCCATTTCTGAAATAATAGAAATGCAAGAAAAAAATATTACCTAATACGTAAAAAGCAATACATTATCTACAACAAGTATTACTTATGTTTATCTATTCGCAACTATTTTGCTCGGTTTACATAAGTGGGATTTGGCAGGAATTAAGAAAGAAGCTGTATTAAAGTACGAACATAAAATGTATGGTGGCATTGCTAAACACGTTTGGCATATAAGGAAGAGTCATATGTCTTGGCAATATTTCCACAATTCAAACAGCAGCGTATGCATACGCCGTGATAGATCGTAAATATAATGCCAAACTGGCCCAAGAGGTAGTGTGACAAGCGGACTATTTAGCACAGAGGCCGCCATTCCGTCAGTATCTTCAGTCAGCTTTTAATGGGAGCTACGATGAGTGCTCAACAACGTCTGGTAAGTGAACTGATACTGTATGATATATTAATGAAAGTAGGAAACAACCGATTTAAACTTATTTTACACACCACAACCCTTTGTAAGTGCGAATTTAAAAACTTAAAAAGAGTGATCTGACTGGACCGAGACTCAAACCCGGGACCTCCGGCATACCGTGCCGATGTGTTAACCACTACGCCACCCAGTCCGCTTCCCAGAACAGTCAAGTAATCTTTTACTTCTGCATTCGGTGCTCTCTACTCAGACCACTTGGCTTGTACCACAGCCGAGCTGCTGTGCTTAGGCAATTTAGTGTCCATATATTGAGAACACCTTTTGACTGTTGAGCTCCTTCCTGGCTAAGCGGTTAGCGTACGCGCCTTTGGCGTGGGAGACCCGGGTTCGATTTCCAGTGGGAGCTCATGTGGTTCGGATTCCACGTTAATCAGTAGGTCCACGTCTCATATAGCCTCGCTGCTGAACTGGACGTTAAACTCAAAATAAACTCAACCTTTTGACTGCTGTGATTTCATATATTAATTACAGGAAGAAACAACTGATTTAAACCTATTTTGTTTCTTTCATTAATATATGAAATCACAACCGTCAAAAGATGTTCTCAATATATGGACACTAAACTGCCTAAGCACAGCAGCTCGGCTGTGGTACAAGCCAAGTGGTCTGAGTAGAGAGCACTGAATGCAGAAGTAAAAGATTACTTGAATGTTCTGGGAAGCGGACTGGGTGGCGTAGTGGTTAGCGCATCGGCACGGTATGCCGAAGATCTCGGGTTTGAGTCCCGGTCCGGTCATATCACTTTTTCACTCTTTGTAAGTTATTAGTACTGTATGAGTTCGAACTTGGGCATAACACTGTGGCAGCAACCCAAAACATTTTTTATGCGAAAGCGGAAGGTGCAGTGAACCACAGCACAGCAACTCATTGGTTCTAGAAATTTTATGCAGGTTGTAAAAATGTCGAACATCAATCAAGGTCTGGCCATCTCATGGTAACACGATCTGGGGTCATACTATACGTCAACTGAGAAAAATCCACGCAACAGAAGATGACGACAATTGTCAAACGAACTTGGCATGTCTCAGTCCTTCACGAACCCGAGAAAACCATCAGGAGCTGCTCCATTGTGCTACATAAGCTGAATCCAGCTCAGCCTAAGAGGACAGTGGTTGTGTACCGACAACTGCTGCAAAATATGTATCACATGCAACGAAAAGCTGGTGCTTTTTCCGAAATTCAAATGTGCAAAAACAGTGGTTGAGCAAAGGCCAACTTTCAAAAATGATCGTCAAACAGGCTGTTTCGAGCATAAAATCATGTTCTGTGTGTGGTGGAACTAGAGGGGATAATTCTATTCGAGTTCGTCCCTAACGGTCGCAACATTAATGCTTATCTTTAAATTGAACAGATGGAGCGGATGTATCTGCACTACGTCAAAAATATTTTGCATTGTTGAACCAAAAGAGTGCCCTACTGCAACAAGATATCGCAAAACAACAGTCGGCTCGAAAGACGCAACGAAGAATGCAGGAACTTTATAGCATCCAATTGATACCACAACCGGCATTTAGTCCTGACCTTGCTCCTTCGGATTACTACCTGTTTCGGTACATGGTGCACTTCCTGAAAACAGGATGCTTTACCTACCTGCAGGAGATGGAAACAGCACTGATTGACTTGAGATACGTGATAACAGACCCACCAAACTTACTCCTACACACTCCACAAGTTCTGGGAATTATGAAGTGTCAATTTGCACTGGTGCACTGCGAACTTATGTCTACCAGCTGGAATATTCAGTTGATCTGCCGCACTTAAGCCAAATTCAATCGGCGCTTTGGAACAATGGAAATGAGGTTTTGGGAACGATGAGTCAAAATTCACACTTTTTCGCTCCGGTAGACTCTGTGAGTATCAGTTTTCCCGCGAGATTTCCTGGTGTTAGAATGTATTGTACCGATTACAAAAAATTATGATGGTGGAATTGTATTCTATTGTTTTCCTGATATAGTGTCAGTTCATTAGTTGTTGATTCTATTACAAAGACCTACTGTAACATTCAGGATAACGAAATACTGCATGTTATGTTACTTCCAAGACAAAATGCCGCGTGTCAAATTGCAGCGGTTACTATAAATTGTATATGGATAATCGTTAGCTGTCTAACTTGGCCCGCTCTAGCAAATACAAGACGACAATCGTCATATTACAGTAGCCATTAGGCAGTGATATCTGGACAATATATGAGTTGAATTAATTGGCCCGCTCTAATCAAAATAAAAGGCAAGGTGTTGCATGGATAAAGATGTTAGATGTCCGGATTAGCCCGTACCAGCTCTCAACCATATGGAACACCTGTGATTATGAACTGGCAAACTGAGTCAGGACCACGTTGATAGTTTACCTGATGTGTATTTACTAACTCGTTTTAGAGCTGTTTTAACTAGTATTTATGGAGTAATATTTTATTATTATTATCATCTGGTTTAACTATTGGCCCAAGTAGCTGAGATACTACACGAATAGAGAATTGTGAAAGGTTTATCTACAAAGTAGTTGTTCAGATAACGAAATGTGGTGGATTCACGAAGTGTGATATTGCTGGGCAACGGCGTACGCAAAGAGGGTTTTCAGATTTTAACCTCCTTTCTTTTAACAAAATATTATGAAACAATTAACATTAAACATATTAAGGTATATACAAAAAAAAAAAAATCTGAACGATATAGACAAGGTGCTTAAGCGCCTCGCAATAAAATTCTGCGCACGCTACTGTTGATAGGGCTTTCCGAGACTGTATCAGAATAAGTGGCAAATTATTTCTTAGTAAGTAGTGCATTAGCTGTATCTTACTACTATTAAGTTTTCTAGGCTACATATAAAACCTGTTTAAAAAAAAAAAAAAAAGCCACAGTATTAAAATTTCCTAAGTACGATTGCGAGAATAAAACCTTTTTAAAGAGACGTGAGTGGTCAAGTCATACAATGAATTTTCATCTGTAAATCCCAAGAAATTTTTAACTACGACCTACATGGCTAGTACTTTCATACAACGAATTACTCACCTACTTGTATTCCTATATTAATTGTTTTATCTAATATTTCGAATGTTGCATTTGGAAAAGGAATGAGTACTCCTCTTCAGTAACGGACACAGGCTTAAATCATATTATAGAAGTTCTTCGTAATGTTTCGTTGTACCAACACAGAGGACATTATGGTTTCCTTATTAATTACAATTCAATTATAAATTACACAACTAAACATGAGAAGAGTTTATTCTATAATATGACTGAAGTCTGTGTTCGTCCCTGAAGAGGAATGCCCGAATGTAGCATTCACAATACTGGATATAACAACTGATATAGAAACACAAGTAGGTATAATTTGTTGTATTATATTGTATTCCATACGTTTCATAAGTAATTATTTTCATACGCTCAAATAAGTACCTTTTTCGCCTCGTCACTCTTCAACTCCTCTTCATCAACCTTGTCTACTTTGAAGTCAGGAAACTCTTCTCTAAATGCACTATAGATGGCAGCGTCATGAGGTGTCAGTTTCAAGATCTTTGCATCCACAGAACACAATATCTTCAAAAATAAAATAAATAAATAAATAAATAAAAATAAAAAAAGAATAAAAACACTATAATGTTAAGTTATTTCCAAAGAAGCTTCATACATATTGAGTCCTATCTTTTTATCCATATAGGACAGTTTATTATGAATCTGAAATTAAAAATGGAAGAGAAAGCGAAACTCACTTCCATAATTGAAGAATTTACGAAACATAAATAAATGGACACAGCTTCTTGTAACATTTAACAGATGATGCTACAAATCTCTTAATATCAACCTGAAACAGATTACAATCCCACTATAATATGAACGAATCATGTGAACCATCCATTAAAAAAAAAAAAAAAGTTTTTTGTGACTGTGATATTTTCCTTGAAGTTTTCAATTCTTTTACGGATGACCTCCCAAAGGTTGTAATGGAAGAGATGTAGTCCACGACTTTTGCCTGAAAAAGCTGACGCGTAGAAAACACTTTCTATGCGCAATATTTCAATAACCAAACAGAGCACAAAAATTATCACATAACTTAATTACTCAATCCATTCTTTACGTGATTTATCACACACCATACACATCTCTGATAAATATGTACCTCGTGTAGCTTAGTCGTTAACGATATTTATATGGCAATAATTAAATTGTACACTCATATTCCTACGAATATAAAAATTCCATATAAGCTTTTATCTGAAAATACATAACTGAAAATCTGTTTGAGCAAAGGGAAATTTAAGATAGACTGAGTCCATGAAAATTTTACAGGGACATTTCTGGCGTTCCAGACCTCAAGTCATGAAAAATTAAAGATTACAAAAGAAATCATATTATACAACTTCTAAGACTGAGACTTCATTGAGACATGTTCCCGGCGACGCTTTACAAAATTCACTTGCGAGATACCCCGCTATGCTGTAATGAGACAACTGTCGATATGAATCACGTCATCTTTCAATGTAAATTAATTACGAAATTCAGGGCTCCCACCACATGCTAACCACAAGAATAAAGAAAAAAGGACCAATTCTTGAAGAAAGAAAGAAAAAAAAAATAAAAGGGACTACAATTTTTATTATTATTATTATTATTATTATTATTATTATTATTATTATTATTATTATTTTAAAGGGACTAAATACGGACCCGAAGTCATGAAAAAGTTAATTCTTGTTTAAATAAAATCCCCTACCGAAAGCCGGTTGGGCAGAATTCAACTTTCTCACAAAACTACTTATGGAAGATAAAGTTTGCTTGAATAGCGTATGGCCACTTTCATCACGTATCATATTACAAAATCATGTGGACATAATTGAAACTGCCTAAAAATATACATCAATGCAAAATAAGTGCATATTGCACAAAATAAAATATATGTACAGACAGACAATGTCTAAACAGAGTAAACACTGAACAATTATTGATTTGGATTGTTTTTTTTTTTTTTCAAAATAATTCGTAATAACAGTATGTTTCCTCTTTTTAAGCTTCTTATGAATATTGTCAACGTTTCTTCATATCGTTGGCTTCTTCTTTTGACTTCATGGCTCCTTAAATCATTGAATTTGCAAGTTCAGCCTCTTCCAATCGTTTTTCATCAGATCTTTCTTCAAACGCGTATTGGCTTATCAAGAAGTTTGTATGTGACAGAAGAATGCATTTCCATTTCACTTTTGGCTTCTTCCAGTTTACTACTCAAATTAATATCACCTTTCTCTTTTTTTACACATCTTGCTTTTTTCTTCTCTTCTGCTTCTATTTGCTCCAACTCTTCCTGTTTCTTTTGGGCCTCTTCCTTTACTTGCCTCTCCTTTTCAAGATGGTTCTGATATTCTGCGTAAGCTGTCCGTGCTAAGGCTGACAATCGTTTTGTAATAGTAACTAGTTCGAGTTTCTTGTTGTACTGCTTCAAAGCATCAGCAACTATCAATCTTGTATTTAAAGTTCTCAGTTTCATTGCTGTCTTGTCTTGTGTCATAGTTCTGCCTGAGAGCGAGAAACCATATTCGACGTCTGCACTGCCGCGTGACAGTGCCCGAAGTGCTTTTACAACATTGCTAATCATTGAATACTTGAGTTCACCAATCGCAGACTTCTTATGAATAAAGAAAGACCAGTACTTATCAATTCTACGCACTATGACAGATTTCATGTTCATCCTCCAATTGAATGTCTCCATTCATTAGTTACTGCATCCAGTTCAACCTTTATAGGCAAGGCTCCAACTACTTTACAGATGTTTGTTATAATTAGAATACGATCTCTTACCATTTCATACTAAGAAAAAGGACTTTAAGGACCAATTTCATGAAATAGGAACTTTTAAGGACCAAGTTAAAAAAAAAAAAAAATTATGGAGAAAAAATGATCGTTTGGGAGTCCTGGAAATTGATAACTTTTTTGGACCATATTACATAATATACCAGCATAGGGTCCTTAGTCAATAAAAATATATTAGCACTAAACAATGAAAAAATAAACAAAACTTAGTTATGTATTTGAAGTAATTTTATGAGGAAGGAAAAAATAAAAATAAAAAATAAAATAACATTACCAAAAGAAAGAAGTTTGTTTCTTGTTATATACACCCCTCCACCTGCACAAATTCAACACTGTGTACGCAGGTAAGAGAGAAGCTTTTCTTTACCTCTGGACAGAGAGATGACTCTGAATTTGGAAGTTTCGGAACTCTCGTGATAGCGAACTACCTTTAATAAATTTCTCGAGGCAGATTCAAATAATAATAATAATAATAATAATAATAATAATAATAATAATAATAATAATAATAATAATAATAATAATAATAATAATAATAATAATAATGACAACAGCAGCAGCAGCAGGCCGTTGGTGTGACCGTTGTGAAAGCTTGTCTACATCCACTAATAGAGATTTCTACATGTAAACTTTCAAGTTCAGTAGAATGCGAGGCTGTTGGTGGTGG
This sequence comes from Thermobia domestica, assembly GCF_964235325.1. NCBI lineage: Eukaryota > Metazoa > Arthropoda > Insecta > Zygentoma > Lepismatidae > Thermobia > Thermobia domestica. The sequence continues at coordinate 170,483,958 of NC_137454.1, read as the reverse complement.
TATCCACTACACGAAATGAAAACTTGTAAACATTTATTCTTGAAGTTGTCATAACTAATACATCTACCATGAATTGTGATCTCTTTTATTAATAATTTACATATAAACAGCACAAAGTTTCCTCCTTCGGAGCGGTCATCACACGATGAAAATCTCTTCCAAAGAGATAGTAGGAATTGCATCTTAAGATTTGTTGTGCGAGAATAAAGCTTGGAGCAACTCTTTTTCGAATATAAATGTACTCCAGCAACAAACAAGTAATGTAACTATCACCTCTACTGGCTAGTATTTAAATTACAAGAGACAGGATGCAGTTACCACTAGTTATCTATTGAAATTTACAATAATTATTTAGTACAGATTAGGAAGCTTTTGTTATATTTTTAATTCCAAATGACAGTTCCGCAGTGAAAAGCATGCAAATTATAATAACCTTTTTTTTTTTTTGACACTATTTTAGAAAATCCTGAACTCTTCTAACACCTCCTTAGATCTAACACTTCGACTTTTCCGGAACTGAACACGCTGAATAAGATGTCTTCATTCAACGGAAATTTTGACAGGAACCTCTCTACCTAGTCTCTAACATATCTTCTCAAAGAAGTGTACTGTGTTCCACTAGTGGAAGAAAAGGAGCTTTTATTATCTTCGTACCAAGATTATCACAAGGAGCTAACTATTATGCGACAGAAAATTGAAATCTTCGCACTTTTTTTTTTTTTTTTTTTTTTTTTTTTTGACCGTGTAATACATTTTAGTACAAAACCGGATATACAAGCGAAGTGGTAGGTTTATCTTGGAACCCTTGTGTAGCTTCCGATTTCTTCCACCGCACGGCACTGTCGTCAATTGCTAACGATAGCCGGAGTGCTCAGGACGTCCACGACACATGAACAGCGAAGTGTTATTCGTTTTCTGTGGTGCAAGGAACACACAACCACAGATATCCACAGAGAAATGGAGCCAGCGTATGGGGACAAGTATTTAGCAGCATGAGGTTTACAGTGGCAGTGGAGGAATGTTGAAAATGGACAAGAATATGTCCAGGACAATGAGCGATCGGGCCGACCTCGTTCCTCGCTCAAAAGCGGAAACCACTACGCGTGTTACCGAAATGGTGAAAGCGGATCTGAAGAAGATTGCCAGAGAGCTTGACATTTTCTATGGTAGTGTTTATGACATTGTCCACGATTCGTTAGGATACCGCAAGTATCATGTCGCTGGGTTCCTAAGTTCTTAGAGATTAGAAATTAAATTTCTGGGCTTTCGGCAGCTATGGCAATGCTAGTCCGTTACGTATGAGGGATGACGTCCCTCGGCGACCACACTGCTCGAGGAATTGGAGAAAGGAAGCGACCTGGAAACATACGAGATACCATCCCGGTATTTGCCTGGTGTGAATGAGAAAAACTTCACTCAGGATGACTGGTCTGAAAAAAACTGTTACTTTTTTGTAACGAGTATTCCTACTGGGAATCGAACCCGGGACCGCTCGCACCAAAGGCGAGAGCGTTAGCGACTACGCTACGCGGGGTTTCTAAGTTTCTTAATGACGTCAGAAAGAACAAGCAAATGGTCATGTGAGTGAACCATTTGAAGTGTTACGCCAAGGAGGCAAGTTTCCTGAATCTCATTGTCACTGTCATGAAACATGGACTGCATTACACTTGTGATTAAAAACAACAAAAGGATAGTGTGAAAATATCCCAGCTGAACAGTAACGAAGAAATTTCGAACAAGACCACTGACTCTTAAATCTGATGCTCACAGTGTTTTGGGATAATCGGAGACCCCTCCTACTGAATTTCCTGTAAGAGGTGAAATCATTAATGCAGAACGCAGCTATTGCATACTCTCCCATCTCCGTGCAGCCATTAGGAAAAAGCGTAAGGGTATTCGGTACTTTAACAGTGTGGTTTTCCTCCAAGACAACACAAAACCGCACGTGGTGAATAAAACAATAGCCAAACTTCACTCTTGGGGGTGGAAGATTATGGTGCATTCCTCTTACAGACCAGACCTTGCCCACAGTGACTACCAACTTCTTTTCATGTATTGAAGAAGTCCACGGAAGGAAAGAGGAGTCAGAAACCACACCGAAGCGTAGAAAGTTAATGGTTGTTGGTTTCATGATTAGCCGGTCGTCTTCTACGTAGCGAGTATCGAGTAATTGTGGTATGATGGGGTATATGCCTGAACACATGTAACACATCTTTGTTTATGGTTTGTAGTCTGAAAAAAAAAATCAGTAGGCGCAAAGACTTTTTGATTTTATCGTAAATGCTTTTAAATCTCATTCGTACGCGAAATGCTCAGCACAAAGACCAATTTTGTCACAATTTACAAGAAGCCAACAGACAGGTTAGAGTACAAAGAAAAGTAGACTTGTAAACATATTAAAAAAAAAAAGTATTATACATACGTTGAAATATATTTCAGCATGTTCATATGCCTTCATGGCCCACATAGCTTCAACGCGCGGCTGGAATGAGAAGAAAAACATTTATAAAGTTTCTCCTTATATATATATATACTACAGCTAAATATAATAAATGCACTACAAATTACGGCAATAAGTACAAATTATATCTGTAATAGAATTCCAAAAGTTAAGTCTCTTCCTTTTTTAAAAATTACCATCACTTTTTTTTTTTTTTTTTTTTTTTTTTTTTTTTTTTTTTTTTTTTTTTGTTCGCATTGTTTTACTAGCTCATGACATTGTCAAGACTGTGTAAGACTTGGACATACAGCTTAAGATGAATCGCAACACGTATTCTCTTACAGGAAACCGAATCAGGTTGTCCGCACTTAAAGTGAGACAACTTGCCACTGCAAAAGAGCATATTGGCTTAGTAGTACAGACTCATGCGAACGATCCTTGGTTAGATATGTTTCGATCCCGTAATGAATTTTTAATGAACATTGTAACTATGGGTTCTGTTATTTCTTTTCCGCTCTCTTTATCATCATCTCCGTATTCTTTAACTTATACAATAGAACCGCAGAACTCTGACGGTTTTATTTTCACTTAGTTACAAGGGAGTTCATATACGTAATATATCATGATATTATATTTTCTATTGACACATAAATATGTGTCGCAGATATGAAACACCAATCAATTATTCGAGTGAATCGAGTTTACGCAAAGTAAGTTAATTTTCACAATGAAGCTGTACGTTTAATTTTGCAAACAAAATAAGCCTACAACTGAAAACTATGCCATATTAGGAAAATACAACCACTACAAATATTTGTAAATTTTCCAGCGATTCACAAATTGGCTACAAAACTGTTAAACTTATTGATACAACATACACTGTTTTAAAGTTAGATATTTTACCTTACTGAACGGTATTTTTGTTAATTTATTTTATAAAGTGAAAGATAAATGCTACCGCATTGTGTCACTATAAATTTCAAAGTATTTTGTAACTAATATTGCGATATTTATTACGTTTAACGTATGTGCATTTGTCTGCCAACGCCCAAGCTGCACTGGAATACCACTTTTCATGAGATCAAAGAAGTCAAGCAATGCTAGGTCTGGTCAGAGGGAAGATGGGTGACCGTTTGTGCTCACCACATGGTGCTGGTATTGCGGCGTTAACCCAGGAGGACAACTGGAAAGCTACTTCAAAGAAAAACGTATGGTTCTTGATGTAGAAAGTCAGCATTAAAACCGGGGGGAGCAGTTGCTGACTATAACCATCCCAAAGACATGTGTGCCACAAGCTGGCTGGTACACCTTGTCTCAAAAAGGTTGAGCGCATTCCTTATTGGTGTTTTGAGGCAAAAATTTTCAAAGTCCAACTTCGGGTATCTTCGGGAAATAGTAGACCAGGTTCGAACCTCCAAGCCAGCCTTTGCAATCGGGAAAAAGTTTGCAGATGTGTTTTTCTTCTTTTAAATATAATAAGACTTGTTACCAAGTGTACAAAAAAAGCAACATTGATTGAAATACTTAATGACACAATATTTCGAAACTTTGTATTAATGTCAGCTCATGTTTGTTTGTCATTTAGCTCTCCATACGTAATGGAACATTTAGATATGTAAACGAACCTTTCCATATGTAAAAGAATGCTCAAAGTTAAGACATAAAACATAATTATCGCCTGAGTACTAAAATAATAGTCAAAGTAGAACAAAAACAGCGTTTCTAGTGGGTATGAATGTCATAATTTGCTTGAGAACCGTTATACATCGCTAAAAGTACCTTAGCAGAAATCCTTGTGTTAGCTCACTGGTAAGCTGTCGGGTTTCAAATCATAAGGTTGTGAGTTCGAATCCCATCTGGGTCAATGTTTTTTTAAAAATTATATTTTCCGCAATGCATGAAAAATTATATAAAATAATGACAATAAATACATCAGTTGTATATATATAACATAATCATTGCAGAATGTAGTAATTATTATGTTTAAAATATAACATCTGAAATAGGTAGGTGTTCACAGTAGGTCTGTATTATATATATGAGAATGTTAAATACAAGTTAAGAAACTCGTTCACTAGCAATAAATAAATCATGTAGTGTATTTATTTGCAGCTATTTGTCATATAGAGGGTAATTCTCGTCATAATACAGCATGTCATTTATGTTCTTGAAAACTTATTCGATGCATAAACCGAGGGTTTAAACAGAGAATCTGAAGTCGCAACGCTCGCAAGAAATTCATGAACCCCAAAGGTCACGTGAGCAGACTGGAATTGTCCTTATGAAGCACGCCACAGCAGAAAGTCTTTACATAGATTTTCAATTCAATTCCTGATATATGCTTTTGCAATGTGGAAGTGGTGATGCCTTTAGTCGCTCTCTCTCGCTCGGTCGCTCACTCTCTATTTATACAGAATATAAAAGTGGATGTATGTGTGTGTTTCAACATAATTCTGATATATCTAGCGCAATTATAACTATATTTCTTACAGTCTGGAAAAGAGTACTGTCGGGATACATATCAAAAATGCTAGAAACGGGTCGATATTAGTATCGAATCCATAGCTTCGTGGTCGCTTAGGTGAATAGTTATACTTTCAATTCAAGTCCAATTAAGCTCCCATTAGCACCCAGGGTGGTTACGTAGCGACATAAAAATATCGAAATCAACCGATATTAGAATCGAATCGTAAGTTTTCAGCGCCGCTTCAGCGCCGCAATTCACATTAGTCCACATTAGTCCACATTTCACATTAGTCCCACTGCCTAGAGGGCAATATATTTGCAGAGTGCAAAATTTAAAACTTGAATAATATTTTAATTTTTTCCGTATGAAAAAGTTAAAAATCAAGAGCAAATATACTATTTCATGAACAATCCTCTTTTACTGTTCTAATATGTATAATAATAGCGTAAGAAATCTAAAAATAATTCAGAACACGTTTCACATTTGTTATTTTTTGTTACGTAGTTCTAGCTGTTGCATGTAGTGAGTGGTATTTAAATGTAATAAATTCACTAACTAAGCATATTTGAATTAAGTTTTATTTTTAAGTTAGGGATGAAGGGGCGGAGAAATATGTAGTTATTGGGGGCGCCGAGAGCAAAAGTGCGTAGGGGCGCCGAGCTTTTAAATGCAACACTGGTCGCTAAATTAATTGGTAGAAATTTTAATGTCATTTAAGACCAAATTTAGTCCTAACGGTGGCAGTATCTGTTTGCTCTCCTAGGAGAAATGAAAGGGACTGACATCAAAATTATATATATATATATATATATATATATATATATATATATATATATATATATATATATATATATATAAGACCGACATTAGTGTCGAATCCATAATTTTCGAGGTGGATTAGATAAAGAGTGGCACTCCAGGTGCTTAATGATATAGAAAATTAGTTTTTCTTTCTTTTTTTACGTTGGTCTACTTTTCCTTGATTTGAGACTTTCAAATTTCATCCTATTTTCTACTGAAATGTGTCTGTAAGGCAACAAAGAAATAATTATATATGATAAATTTAAATTCATTTTAATTCGGAAGTTGAGAAACACTTTGCCATTATATATCGTAAAGGTCAGATCCACCAGTATTGTAACAGAGAGGTGCTTGAGCCATTGACGGTAGAAATTCAAACTCCGATAAGTGATAATTTCACAGTCTTGTTTTATTACAAGTGTAGCCTTTTTAGTCAACGGAGAAGAGGACGTGGATCATGGGTCAGAGTTGATGTCGATGGGTGTTGGTGGGTCGGAGTTGGTCGCAATGGTTCAGAGTGGTTCATAGTTGGTGGTGAGTCAGAGTGGATCACGATGGATGATGGGTCAGAGTGGGCCAATGGGTCATTTGGGTGGTGGGTGATACTGGATCATGGTGGTTCGTGGATCAAATTTTCATTGACCCACACCATCTCTGGTTAAAATTGTACTAAAGATAAGAGGCACCGAAGATGCATGTCGGCTATTATACTCAAATTTTGCACATAGATAGTACCCCACCAGAAAGCAATAAATCTGAAACGGTTCACAGTATCACCTCCTAGAACTCGAGATGTAGTGGTTTGTCTGATAGGCTAAATTAAGACGTCAATGATTTATCCATCAACAAGCAAGCTTTTTATGATCGTTTTCGTGGGGAAATCAGAAGAACACGTGCCTAGTAATCGTAATATTGATAGTTCGCGTCCACCCCGGGGTATTTGTTTTGTTTTTTTGACTCACCTAAATATAAACAAATCACACATATAGGCATTTTAACATATTTTGGGAGAGTAATTTTGTGGTTCGTTGTCGTTTCATCGCGTCTCTGCCGCTGGTAGTAATGTTTTCAAAATGGAACTGGGGCCACCGCGGATTGTCGCTGCGGGGCCACCAATTTTTGGCGAGAGGTCAATAGTTGACCATCTGTAGTACACCGACGCTTACAGCTTAGGGTAATGAACGATGTCTTTGCTTTGTAGACGTCATGACTACCGACGTCGGCAGTCAACTAGCTTTTAGTCGTGAAATGATATGAATATATATATTCAACTGATATATACAGCTGATGAATTGTAATGTAACTATTTTACATAATTTTCATGCATTGAGGAAAGTAGAATATCATAAAAGAATCTCACCTGAACGGGTATCGAACTCACGATTTAAACGCTCGGGGGTGTACCACTGAGCTAACATGACCGCTTTTCGGAAGCTGCTTCTGAAATATAACTGAGCTCATACGTAAATTATTTTTTTCGTATGGAAATCACAATGACGAAACGAAAGTGTGAATATATAGTTTCGAAATATTGTATCATTAAGTATTTCAATCAACTTTACTTTTTTTTCTACACTTAATACCATTTCAACATGTCTTATTATATTTAACAGAAGGAAAAACATACCTGTACATTTTTTCCCGATTGCTAAGGTTGGCTTGGAGGTTCGAACCAGCAGCTTTAGTTTACTGTTTTCAGAAGATACCCGAAGTTGGACTTCGAAAGTGTTCGTCTCAATACAGCTATCATCATATCGCTCAATCTGTTTGGTATATGGTATATGTTTTTATACGTGTAAAGTCAGTATAAAAATTCATTCTTTAAACAGCTTTTCGTATGTATTAATATTCCTTTATAAAAACTGTTTTTAATATTATTATTACGGCGCACCATTTTCAGATTTCTTTCGCGAGTCGTTGACCAAGTCGTTCCCCACAATAGGCGTGTCATGCAATCAACCAACCACACGTCAGGTACTAGCTTTTACCTATTGCTTCCTGCTCACAGCTCAGAACATTGGTAACTATGGATAGACGTACAGCAGTAATTACTTTATGGGAGTTGGAAGGCTATTCTGCAACTGCAGCTAGCAGGCGAGTAGGTGTCCCGGCCTCTAAGGAAGGCGATGGATTCGGAAATATGGTCCTACACGTCAAACTGGTAATTTACGATCTTCTGGTTGTCCGCATGTGTCAACCGAAGCAGAAGATGCGAGATTAGTAAACGAAGCCCGGTTAGACCCACTACGGACGTCTAGACAGCTAAGGGAAGCTTCTCTCTTTCCTGGTAGTAAGCATACAGCTCTGCGAAGGCTTCGTCATGTTGGGTTACGTGGCTGTGTTGCTGCCGTGAAGGAAAAACTCTCAGACGACCACAAAATTTGCCGTCTCGCGTTTGCACAGGCGAATGTGGGTCGCAATTGGGAAAACGTAGTTTTCTCAGATGAATCCATATTCACAACATCAAATGAGGGACGCCGTTTTGTGTATCGCCCGAAAGGCACCCGATATGACCCTGGATGTGTTGCTGCTTGAAATCGCAGTGGCCATGTATCTATTTCATGTTGGGGTTGGATTTTCAGGCGCGGAGCAGAACAGCTTCACAGAATTGAAGGACACCTGGACAGTGCTCAGTACTTAGATATTATGAGTAATATCATGGTGCCATCTGTACGAGTATTTCCGCCTGATGATGTAATTCAGTTCCAGCAAGACCAGTCGCCAATACATACTTCCCGTGTGGTTCAGGAATGGTTCGCAGGGCAGCCTGAGATTGATTTAATTGACTGGCCGCCTCGTGGAGCAGACCTCAATCTCACGGAAAATATGTGGGCAGAAGTGAAGCGTACTCTAAGGGATAGTTGGCCTGAGGCAGATCCACCAAGAACCCAGGATGACCTGTGGCATCTTGTTTCCGAAGCATAGCTGGAGGTAGGGGAAGGAGATAAATTTGTCACCCATTTAATAGATTCCATGCCCAGAAGAATGGGGCTTGTAATAAATTCAGAAGGGTATTGGACACAACATTAATGTCCCCGCCTTAACTCCCGAAAACAGTCATTTTCAGGGCCACCTAAACGCTTCTGAAAATATTTCTAGAAGTAAACCACTCCTTGAATCCGATTTCTGTGCAATTCTACTAACAAAAAAAAAAAAAAAAAAAAAAAAAAAAAAAAAATTCTGCAGGCTTTGAGCTCAAGACGACCTTATTAACAAGCCCGTACTCTACCAGTGAGCTAACATGAACACGCAAATCCAACCTGAAGAAACACGACTTTCAATTTCCGGTATTCCATGACACTGATGGTCATATACTTTGCAAATGTTGTATTCAACTTGGGATATTCCGCAACACATAAACAAAGCGAAAGAGAGAGAGAGAGAGAAATGAATATACAAAAGCATATTCAACGTATTCGAATGAGACTCTAAGTAACGATATTCCGTTCTAAAGAGAATTTATGTTTCTTCCCGTGACGTTAAGGGGATCGGGAAAAGTTATGTGTCTTGAAGCAGGATCCGACTTTGGATACTCTGTTTACACACTTTCTATATCCGTAGGAATATACTGTATTTCACGAATGTAAATGACATGCTGTATTGAGAATATTGAGAAGTTACATCTGTATAACAAATAGCTGCAAATAAATACACTACATGATTTATTTATTGCTAGTGAACGAGTTTCTTAACTTGTATTTAACATTCTCATATATATAATACAGACCTACTGTGAACACCTACCTATTTCAGATGTTATATTTTAAACATAATAATTACTACATTCTGCAATGATTATGCAACTGATGTATTTAATGTCATTATTTTATATAATTTTTCATGCATTGCGGAAAATATAATTTTTAAAAGAGCATTGACCCAGATGGGATTCGAACTCACAACCTTATAATTTGAAACCCGACAGCTTACCAGTGAGCTAACACAAGGACTTCTGCTAAGGTACTTTTAACGATGTATAACGGTTCTCAAGAAAATTGTGACATTCACACACAACTAACTACTACAAACGCTGTTTTTTTTCTACTTTGACTTTTATTTTAGTATTCAGGTGATAATTATATTCTATGTCTTAACTTTGAGCATTCTTTTACATATGGAAAGATTCGTTTACGTATCTAAATGTCCCATCACGTATGGAGAGCTAAATGACAAACAAACATGAGCTGACATTAATACAAAGTTTCGAAATATTGTATCATTAAATATTTCAATCAATGTTGCTTTTTTTGTACACTTGGTAACAAGTCTTATTATATTTAAAAGAAGAAAAACACATCTGCAAACTTTTTCCCGATTGCAAAGGCTGGCTTGGAGGTTCGAACCTGGTTTACTATTTCCCGAAGGTACCCGAAGTTGGACTTTGAAAATTTTTGCCTCAAAACACCAATAAAGAATGCGCTCAACCTTTTTGAGACAAGGTGTACATTGAGTTTCCTTAGCGCTATCGCACCAGAAGTTCTGTTTAGTGTTATAAGCAGTTGTGTAAACTAAATTTTTAGTGTTATTCTGGAATAAATAACAAAATAAATTGAACGAAGAACCAACCATTGCCCCATTAAATACATAACTGTTCTCTGACCAAAAGCACATAGTTATATTATCGTTGTAAATTTTATTTCAAAACCAAAACTATTACAATTAAAAAAAAAAAAATATTGGCGATAGTTACTTAAACTATGCTCTTGAATACATAGTGAACATAGGGACACGGTAAGATTTAGATTTATTCGCAATCCAGTTTTGAAAATCTCCCCTTGCAAAATTCATTTCAATATACTAAATTTTAATAATTACTTACTGATGCTAGGAGATGCATATTTATCTATTAAACCATAAAAAGAATTCTCGTGGTTGAAGCATCCGGTAACAGCAAATTCTTATTTTGAACTTCACAGCATTCCTCGCTCCAACCGTGGCGCACCATAAGAAAACTTGATGCTACATAAAGAACATGATGTATGAATTTGTCTACTTATCCATAAATTCTTATCACATACGAAGTACAATTTAAGTGTATAATTGTTTTAAAGGTAGTATATCTATGTATATCTTAGTGTTATCAGTTGTTCAGCATATGACAATTTGAGAACGTTAATTGAGAGTGAGTTCTTTTTCACCCAACAGAAGAAGAACATATCAAAAGGTCTAGGCTAGTATCACAAATGTTCGAAAGAAAGAAAAGTTAGTTGCTCTATCTCAATCGGTCCACAGGATGTTGAGAGAAATACATATAACGCGTTATTTACGTAGCAGTAAGTTATATTTTAGCACGGGGCAAAACACAACACGGAATACAATCTGCCTTGCTTTCCTGGAGAAGAACAAGCGGAGTGTTATGTCATACGAATAAGAAAGGAAGTTGCAGGTTAAACTGCCATGTATATGAAACGGTAATAAGACCGTTAATAATTGTACAGTAGTGAAACCTAGGCAATCACAAAAGTCTAGGAAAAGAAGATGGAAGTGGCGGAGATGAGAATGTTAAGACTGATGTGTAGTGTGACGAGGAAGAATAGAATAAGAAACGATAAATAAAAAAGCACTGTTAAGATTGGACCTCTTAGTAAAAAGTTTCAATAATGGGGCTAATGACGAAATAACTGGTTTAATGAGAATGTGGGAAGAAACGGGAGTACCCCAAGAAATCCACAGACACGATGATGTTCACCACAAACTTAATTGGCTGGGAATCAAACCAGGGACCCCACGAAGAAGTAAGTGCTCTACCAAATGATTGGACAATAGAAGACGCTCCGGGAATAGAGTAAAGGAAGAGAATTAAAGACGGGAACGCCGACCTCACATAAACATGGGAAGCAGCGGAGATGAAGGGCAAAGAATGCTCCGTAACTGTACAAAGAAATTTGCTTTCACCGGATGCTTCCGGCATCATAATTCCTTTTATAATTTAAATTCGCTTTCTCCTAGCTGAAAGTCTGAAAACATCCTATTAATCAACATACAGCATTTATCCTTTACCTTTTATAATACGTATATTTACAAATAAATACTTACATCATTACCAAATTCTTCCGCCGGACGAGACAGAAGACTGGCACCTGTTTGTAATCCACCAACATCCTGTAATTAAAAGAAAAAAATAAATAAGCATAAACTTTAACCAAAAGGGGAAAAACATGTAATACAAGTAGTAATTTGACAACTGAGGAGTTCGATGTAATGAGGGCGTAAGCGAGTTTACGCCCTTTTTGCATCAAACGCACTTGTGGTTTTTGCCATGCTTGTTTAGCCTCATGGTAACATTTCAATTCAATATCGGAATAAAATGCTGTATATTACATTGTTTTATGTAAGAAAAAACACTACTTAAATTTTCAACATCGCTTTTCTTCAACTGCATGTTTCAGACTTACGCCCTTACTGCATCAAACTCCTCAATTGAGCAATAGTGAGTATGATAAATATGCACTAGCGAATTCGGGAGAGTGGAGATAACTAAAACTTAAGCAGTACTGCAGGATAAAGTCTTCACTCGGTCATTAATAGTTTTTCACAGATGATGTATGCTTTGTTCAAAAATGTATACATACTATCCTGCTAACTTTGGGACGTTTCCTGGCACTATTCACGTCGCTGACTTCCTTTCTCCCTGCGAACAAACTCCGTGCGGGCCCTTCGCGCTGCATTCTCGTCCTGACTAGGTTAGATAGCATTCTTGCTTTTAGTGGCCATGTAGCACAAGTGGTAATAGTATACATGAGACCGCCCTTGTTTCCGGTGCTCCAGGATACTTCTTACTCGTGCATTACGTAGGGAAATGATGTTATTTCATGTGCAAGTGGTAACAGAACACATAGGAAACCCAGATCATCTTGTATTCACACTCCAATATAAAGTGTCAATACACCCTGATCTGCGTTTCTTCTGTGTTCTATTACCACTTCCACATGAAATACCATTTCCCTACGTAATGCAAGAGTAAGAAGTATCCTGCAGCGCAAGACATGCGATATGCGTTAAATCCCCCTCCCCCACACATACACACGCTCATAAAGTACAAGGGCACTACACATGCACATAGAAAGTACAAGGGCAAATGTGAGGAATAAAATTAAAAAGACAAAAAGGAGCAGAAGGAGCGCAAGACATGCGATATGCGTTAAATCCCCCCCCCCCACACACATACACACGCTCATAGATAAAGTACAAGGGCACTACACATGCACATATAAAGTCAAGGGCAAATGTGAGGAATGAAAGTAAAAAGACATAAGGAGCACAAAGCATCATATCGAATCACAATCAAATACTAGGAGGATATATTCGAGCTACTTCCAAGAGAAAGTTATGAAACCGCGTTTGTAGGGGATACTTTTTCTTCAAAAGAAAGGAAGCCACGTGTGCTACATTATCACGTATCCCTACCACATACCTAACAAATTACCAAATGCATGTTACTCGAACGTCCTCCTTTTTCGGGAACTCATCCAGCTTCATGTATTATTTATAATTACTCATGCTTCTTCTATAAAGTAGAATATTTTGCACATCGAACTACGTCTTCACCACTTCAGCTGCCATTCTTCTCCTATTTTCGATCGGCATTTTTATAAATGTTGCCAGGTTCATGTAAAAATGCCATCGCGCGTAGTCGGAACCTCCGCCTACAGCTGCAAGGACGTTATACGGCCCGCAAGAAAATTCCCGAAAATGCAAATTAGCAGTAAGTGAAAGTAAACAAGAAAAAAACATAAAAACGAACTTCCCGTTGCGTTCAGCTCACAAAAACCTCTACACAGTGACGCAAACCTGTACGGAAAAAGCCTCAACCTAATACGAAAAGAACGGATTGTTTGCACAAAAACCGCAAAGCAATCACGCTAGACCTGCTACTACTGCATACATCTCTCAAACATTTGCACATCACTAAACGCCTAGTGTCAATATAAGGCAGAAGAACAACAAACAGGTACGTTCTTTTTTATTTTCGTATCACTCGCGAAGTAAATGAAAGTGGGTTTGTTACCCCCTTTTTAAGTTCGTAGATACTCAATGAATAATCCCTAAAAGTATGAGCGTCCAGCTCCTTCTGGAACTGCTCCTGTCTTACGTATACTATATCCGCACAAGTTGGTGTTTTTTGCTCAATCGAATTTATAGCATACGTTCGAACGCATAATACCTATAAGGAGAAGTCCTCGTAAACTGACTCTGACCCATAAATGCAATTCCTACCGTTAAGAAACGATTTCTAAGACACTGTAAATGAATTAGTAATGAAGTAATTGCATATAATAAAATAATAAGTACTACATACTGATCACAAACTTCCGTTCCTCCAATGTATACATAGATGTTAATGAATTGCTGTTTCTTATTGTTGCAGGTGCCGATGTACGTCTAAATCATAGCTGATGAGTCCAGTTACACCATGGAGGAATGGATCGTAATGAGCAAGTGGGCTCACGAACGACCTTATACAGGAAAATCAATGAGGAATATTCAGCATGACTGCAATGTAAGGTTTCAGGAACATTCCTCTCCAAAACCAACAATTTTACGGTGGTAGAAAAAATCTTTGCAGTTGCAGCCGGCTGCGTCCCTTCGTAAGCGATTACAGGAATTGGGTGTTCCATACTCGACATTACAAAAACATATGAACAAGGAATTGAAGTTAAAGGCATTTAAACCTTCGTTTGTAAACGAATTGAGTGATAGTGACATGCAAAAACGTCAGCACGCTTGTGGGCGAATGCTCGATATCTTTACAACTCTTGCTTCAAAGGGAAAAGTGTTTTTCTCCGACGAGTGTGCAATATATCGCAGTGCAAAAGCAAGAAACGTTTATTTCTGGAGTAAAGAAAGCCCACATTTTTATGAAGAACTTGAACACGACCCACCACATGCCATGATCTGGGTCTGCAACTCTCTTGATAGGTCCATATTTCTTTGATGGTGCTGTCAATCTCATTGCGGATCTCACCATGTTACGTGATTGGTTCATTCCTTATCTGCAAAGTCGGAAACTGCTCGGTCTTGTATGATTCCAACAGGATGGAGCACCAGCCCATTATGCTACTGCCGTTAGAGAATATCTCAATGAGGTATTGCCTAATAAATGGATTGGACGTGGTTCTGTCTATTTGCCTGCATCTTTGGAGTCGCCACCCTGAAGTCCTGATCTATCATCTTGGGCCAACGCATTATGGGGATTCATAAAACAAAAGGTTGCTGCAACACGTTACGAGGCAGTTGTGACCTTATGGATGCTGTTCGACGTGCATTTACTGCCATCACGCTAGCAATGTTAAGGAGAATATCACACTGTACATGGAGAATCATACTCGGTTATGAAAACGATGGTGTACACACAAACACACTGAAATAAATAGTACAGAACAGTCACAATACCTCAAGGTTTTCCTTTCCCATGATCCAACATTAATACAATGCGACTATCTATGGATATGTGGACATGCGAGGAGTAACGGGAATAGCACAGTCATTTCTGAGAAGGTTCTAGAATGCTGGTGCGCACGTATAGGTGAAGGTCGATTAGTAGCCAGGTTTGTTCCTTTCTTTATCAAAGCTGGGGCCGCGGTGGCTCAGTGGTAGAGCGTTAACCTCTGGTGCATGGGGTCTCGGGTTCGATCCCAGCCCCCGCCAAGTGAACTTTGTGGTGGACAAACACCGTGTGCGTGGATTTTCTCGGGGTTCTCCCGTTTCCTCCCACTTTCTTCATTTCACAATTTCATTCATTACTCATCATTACCGTCTCCTTTAGCCTAACCGGCATAACTGTGGGACGTAAAACTCAAAGATTTCATTTCATTTCATTTCTTTTTCAAAGCTCACTTCCGGGCATTACATGAGCAGACGGTGCTACCAAATATTTTTTTTTTACAGATTTCTTATATTTCCAGGTTAGGTTAGTTTCTAAAATACACGTCCTGAGGGGCTCTAACCCGCCATCACTCGTTAACGCTCGCTCCGCATACTCTGTGAATTAAATATTAAACTTTGGTACAAAAAGGAATTAATTACGGTTTTAGCCAAGACAAGGCGAATGACCAACTTCGGAATAAATGCCTTCAGGTATATGTCCGCATCAGCATTCTAGAACTTTCCCTGCGTAGTATGCCTAAATTTGACCTGCACGTATTACATTTTTATTTTTTTAACCAACTATACGCTTTCATAATCTGAAATTGAAAAAAAAAATACATATAATAACCACTTACTACGTCTCCTGAAATATTGATCGCCATTTCTCAATACAAATCAGAGTACTCTATTATTTTAATTCACATTTAAATGTCTTGTCTTGTCTTATCCTCTATCGAGGAATTTTGGTTTTAAGGCAATTTTGTAAAAATTACTTCAGCATAGTTTATAATTCACTTACGAATACAATACGAAACACACGTGTTTCTTCTTCTTCTTCTTCTTCTTCTTCATCTTAAGAAAACATTATCATTCTTCTTTAGGTCACAACTTTCAAGCCATGTCGACCATATCACTGAAATCGTTGTTGTGTGTAAAGAAAAGTAAGAAAAATGAATGTCATCGACGAATCGATTGTTTGTTTAAGAACAGGGGGTATGTTTAGTACAAGGGGTCCAGAAGCACGTACAAAACACAAAATTTACAGGAGAAATGGGTGATGCAAGTTCTTAGACGTAACATAACATAACCAAATCTAACCTAACCTAACATAAACTAACGTAAGCAAACCTGAACTAACGTAATATTAGTAGAAATAAGCGAAATTCTATGATTTTTTGGAAAATTATGCGGGACTCCTACACTAATATAACGTAAACTAAACTAACCTAACGTAACCTAAACTAGCCTAACCTAACTTAAACTAACCAATCCTATCCTAAACTAACCGAATCTGAACAGAAATTACCAAAATTTGCAACATTTTTTAGAGAAAAGAGCTGGACCCCTTCTGCTAAACATAGGCCAAGAACAGAATGTCACAACTATAAAATGTTGATTAAATACTGATGTGTTGCGGGCAAGGGTAAAAGTAGATATACAAGATAGGGGGATGGTAGGTAGTAGCATGACATCGCGCCGTCCGTCTGCCTATCTTTACCGACTGTATTTTTTTAGAAACTGGGGGAACGCTGTACATATTTTTGGAGTTGGAGGTTCGGTGTTGCCCCGCATTCCTCGCACTTTTACCCCTGGTTGCTGGAGAAAGATGAATTGTTATAAATTACACGAAAAGGATTGCAAAAGTAAAAGAATTGTCAAATGCAGATGAAGACTTTGTTCTGTTCTGTTCTTGCTTTCTTGCCTCGGCTCCTAACATTTTGGGCACTTAAGTTTTGCATAGGTACGGTCAGGGCCGGATTTAGGGGGGTGCAAAGGTGCATGTGCACCTCCCCTTCGTTGTAACTATACACTATCTAAAATGAGAAGCTAGTAGCAGTGAAAATAGCAACACATTCTGAAACTTTCTACCATCATGTATCTGTTTGGGGCTTAAAAGAAAGCAAACCTTTGCAAAAGCAAGTTTAAGTTGATTTACTTGAAGCAAAATGATTCACCAAGCAAAACAATATCATATTTTTAAACAGGAAAGAAAACAGAAGGCAGGAGCAGAGAAGGACATTTTTGTCCTCCATTCCACTTGCTATCATCTTTACCCCCCTTTTTTTATATGTATCAGCGTTGTCCATGGTAAAGACTGAGGCTGTTACTACAGATGCCAAAACATTGATATTTATGCTCTATGACATGTCTTAAGCCAGTGCGATTAGCCCATAGTTCCGCATGAAAAATAGACATATGATCCGGGACTCTGTATCACAAATTGAGATGTGTGGATATATTTTGTAATATCCCATGTGATAATGTAAACAAACAATTCCACATGTCAGTGTTTACAAACACCACCACGTGGTTCAGCAAGAAGACGTCACACCAGATGGATCTACAACCAGTTGCAGAAGACGGCTTCTAGCCCCTCCCACGGAGCAGAAGACGACATCGGAGCAGCAGCGCCATCGCCACCCAAGAAACCCTATAAATTGGATGGACAAAGGCAATTCAGTACCAGTGTTCTGGTGACCCTACTCTAGTCTGCTTCTGGACTTTTGGAGTAACCTAACCCCAGGGCCTCTAGTTTGCTTCGGGACTACGTCTATCCTCTCTCCTTTCTTAGCCTGCTTGGGGCTCTGACTGGGAATCCCAACCTCAGCCGCTTAGCCTGTTTCTGGGCTCTGTTGGCCAACTAACCTACCCACTGCTTGCTCGGAGCTTTGGGTACTTAATACCACTCTGCCTAGCCTGCTTCGGGGCTCTGCAGAGATCCTGTCTGCGACCTTACGGTCAAAGACTACCTATAATTAACCTTTGATATTAGAGAGATTGATCTGTACAGTATTTTGTGAAAATACTTTTATAGAGAAATTTTATAAAAAATTGGTAGTGGGATATCGATTCCGGGCACTCTTTTTATTAACGCTCTACCTATACCTATATGGGACAAAGTTTTACATTGTTGAGTCTTTGATCGGCTCAGCATTGATATGAATACTCCCCTACCGGACAGTATTTTTATTAACTTGACAGTGAACTCTTTTTTAAGGTATGTGATTTTCTTAAGCGTACAATTAGTGCATGCCTCATACTAGAACAGGAAAAAACACTTTCCCGGAGGACGGTGCAAATATGGATCAGAGTTCGCGCCCTTCTTTGAATATACCGCACCTCACTAAATATTCGGGACACGTTACGGATAACCCCGATAGATTTTTTATGCTTTTCGACCATCTTGGGTTATTACATTCTTGGAGTGCTGAGAAAAAGGAAGAACTGTTACCGATGTATTTACAAGATATAGCGCTCTATTTAGTACTACAATTAAAGGCCCAGAACCAATTAGATTCACTTAATTTCGAACAAATAAAGGATAAATTAATTGACTTGAGTAGACCAAAAATACCGGCATATCGGGGGAATTTTAAATTTTTCAGGTCCAACAGGGCGAAAATGAGCCAATAGATGCGTATTTTCTTAGGAAACTGAGAATTATTTGGCAAGTTTTGCCACAAGCCACTGAAGAACAGAAAATAAATTATTTATCACTAGGGCTATAGAAAAACTTTTTATAAAAGATAGCGTTAGAAATATCTACAACTGTTCAGGCCTTACAAACACATTTACATAATTTGGAGAAAGCAAATGACCTAATGAAGAAGCGTGATTACATGGAGTTACAACAGGCAATATATTCACTCTGTGATCATAATTCACCAGTCAGCAATTTAAACTCATCAGCAATCGCTAGCACTTCCTTCCCTGTGTATCAACAACTGACTTATCCATTCTGTAACCCAACACCTAATTGGAATCACTACCAACATCCGACCCCAGTCTTTCCTACACCTTCAACACCACAGCTACAATGTGCATCACAAAATCAGTTACCTCGAAATCCCCCTCCCAAGCTACCAATCCAAATCCACCGCCACCCAAGGAACCCTATAAATTGGATGGACAAATGTAATTCAGTACCAGTTTTCTGGTGATCCTCCTCTAGTCTGCTTCTGGAATTTATTAGTATCCTAACCCCAAGGCCTCTAGTCTGCTTCGGGATTACACCTATCCTCTCTCCTGGTTTAGCCTGCTCGGGGCTCTGACTGGGAATCCCAACCTCAGCCGCTTAGCCTGCTTCTGGGCTCTGTTGACCAACTAACCTACCCACTGCTTGCTCGGAGCTTTGGGTACTTAATACCACTCTGCCTAGCCTGCTTCGGGGCTTTGCAGAGATCCTGTCTGCGGCCTTACGGTCAAAGACCACCTATAATTAACCTTTGATATTAGAGAGAATAATTTCTACAGTATTTTGTGAAAATACTTTTATAGAGAAATTTTATAATAAAATTTTAGTGGCAGATCGATTCCGGGCATTCTTTTTTATTAACGTTCTACCTATACCTATATGGGACAAAGTTTTAGAATTTATACCCGCTCCTGTATATTCCAAGCCTTCATGCGTTTGTTTAGAGCATCTGTATAGATTAGGATGCGGTAGGGATGATGTAGAGACATGTAGTGTTCCCATCTCGGTGCTACACTTTCGGAATTTAATAGATTTCTTCTTTTTTTGGTGCTGATCGGGGATTCCTGTTCTACAGATTGAAATGTAGTACGGTAAAGGCGAGGGTTCTGGTATATGACGTGGGTCCAACCTCGCAGGTTCACATATACATGATACAGCCAGGGAAGTCTCTGGCGGTTGTGTGGAGAACCGTTTCTTTTTTGCTTGTATAATAGTTCCAATTTAGGAATAACTGTGGAGGATGTAGAACCTAATAATCGCATGATGTAACGAGAAGCAATGTGTTCTGTTTGTACTGGGAAAGGAATTGTGCCTGCTGCTTCTAATAGAGGGTTGATTGACGCAGATTGAGACAACGAAAAAATTGTAAAGTGTGTCAGAGCTTGAAGACGAAGAGATAAATTACTAAGTCTAGCAGGAGATCGAGCAAAGAGATAACCTCCAAAGTAGAATATGGCTTCGATACATTGTTGTGATATTCTTAGAAGTGGTCCAATGTTCGTTTCCCATTTTTTTGTTGCTGACACTGCTTATGATATTGATGTATGGTTGGATCTTCACCTGAAGGGATGCTAGTTGTGGCTTTCAGGATGGGCGGGAGTCAAAAAGAATTTCCAAGTAAGAAAGCTGTGACTGATGGTCCAGTGCGTGATTGTTAATGTGAAGGCGAATATTTCCCAACTGTAGTTTCCTTGTGATAATGGTACATGTTTTTTTCAGTTGATGTGCATGCCATTTATCAAGTTCCATTGTTGGGTATATTTCAGGGCAGCTTCAAGTCTACTTTTGGCGTCAAATAATGAGGACCTATGTAGGTGATCATCAAACTAGCTAAGGATTCGTGCATGTAGTGGCAATGCAAGGTGGAATTCTAACGTAAATATTGAGTAACAGGATTCTTGGGGTAGTCCTTGAAAAGTAATGCGAAAATCTAATATTTTCCCTTGGTATTTGATACTAATACGTCAGTTCACTAGACAGTTATGGGTATATCTAATACATTAACACGGCAATCTAGCATTAGTGAGGTGATGCACCAATCTGTCTAGCACCATATGGTCGTAGGCTCTATCAAAGTCTAATTTGAGTGTCACAACATATTGTTGATGTTGAAATGCTTGCCAGATATCCAAGAGAAACGTAGAGAGCGTGTGGTGTGTAGCCTTGTATTTACGGGCTCCAGTGATTGTGGATGGAAAGATGTGGTATTCCGTGTTCCATTCCACTTTTCTTGAGATTATTATTTTCTAGAACCTTGCAAGGCAACGCAGAAGCGTAATATGTCTGTAGCCGTTAGCATGGCCCAGTAGTTTGTGAAGTTTCAATATAGCTGCTACCAAGTGATGTTTCCATCTCTGCGGGATGTGTCCGATAGACCAAACATATTGTGAGCCTTGTAGTAATAGTTGATGACTTATAGATGGGAGGTCATTGAGGTGGTGAAAGGTTATTTGTTCTGCGCCCGGGCTCGTGTGACATCCTGTTGATAAATAGGGGGGGCCGAGAATTTTTTTGGTGGGAATTTCGATTGGCCGGGTTGCAGAAAAGTTGCCTTGTGTTACTGGTAGTCAACACAGAAAATTTGGATTTTTGGTTAACCCCTTCCTTTGCCTCATGGGACTTAAATATTTTTATAGCTGCGGCTATGAAATCCGCACGGCACGACGAAGAAAATTGTGTTGCATAGCTATAGCCTTTGCTTCTTTTTACACTGAAGCATTCTGAGGCTGAGAACAAAACGGAAGAGAAAAGTGAGATGCAACATTGCCCCTATGTGGTTAAAATTATAATCATTTAGAAGAAAAACTGTATTTTTATGTTTCAATTCATGTTTTTCATATACTGTATAGCGTGAAAAATATGTTTTCAACCTTACATTGCTTCTTGTATCAAGTATATCGTGAACAATTAATTATAGATCCATTTATATTTTTAAAAAAATAATTAAGTGCTCTGATACCAAATAATTTTGAAATCGGCTGTGGAATAATAGAATATACAGTATACATTTATCTACAACATTGTACACGGCAATAATAATAATACGTAAAGCATTGTCTCATAAGAAGTTGAAAACATTGTAATTTTATACACAGTCCAGTAACGATCAGCAATACCTTTTGGACATTTCCCTAGGGCACCGATTTCTCTGTAACTTAAGGGGGGCCCATTCCGATGTGTGTTTGGTTGCAGAAGGCATATATAAAGATTTTAAGATAAATTGAAATCAAATTATGCCAATTCCACCGATTTAGCTTTGGGGGTTCCTGGCTCTCCGGCCCTCCAGAATCGGCGCCCTTGCATTTGCCAAACCGTTTCAGAAGGTTTGTGTCCGCCAGACCTTCTGAAGAAAAAGCCTGAACCAATTGTCATGTTCCGATGGTTGACGACTGCTTCTCGCATTCTCCGATTACATATTAGCACCGAAAATCCTGAAGATGCATTTCGTGGGTTACACATTATGTCACGAATGTAGTTTGCTTTGAAATAAAGCGAAATTCTTCTCTCACCAATCGGACGCGACACTTGTGCTACTCGCTCGATGATGTGCATCCATTATTCAAGAGGAATTAAGAAGAATAGTGTATACAGTAATTAGTTCCAACGTCTACTTTCCCCATCCTGGAAAACTTGTTGTTGGTAATGATCACCGACAGGAGCCAGGACATTCGAGTTTTAGGATGGAGAAGAATAAAGAAGTGTCGGTAGAGAAAGAGATTAAGTCTACGTAATTTCGTTGTTCCGAAAGTAAACTTAGACGTAAGTCAATATCATGAAATGATCGATTGTTCTCAACGGGCGTCACCGAGCCAACATTAACAAGAGAACTTTCTTCGAGCCGAAAATATTAGAACGACGGTTACAGCTTCTGAGGAAATTCGATGTTTTCCTTGCCATATGCAAGCGATGGAGAGGATGATAAAAGTCAGCAACGTCAGCACCAGTGTATGGAGCGGATCGAAGAGACGAACCGAAAAAATGAAAAAGTTTTACATTTGATATTCCTTCTTGAATCAACGAGCAAGAAACGGAAGTAAGTAGGTGGGCGGATGAAACTGTAATCGCCCGGGTGACGGGTCACTGTTCGGGCTTCCATTTATTTGTAACCGGCAGGAGTTGATGTCGCTGTTCGGGCGAACATTTATTTGTAACCACTCCGTTTAATCTGGTCGCTGTCCGTGGCTCGTGGTACTACCAATAAGTATCTTCCTGATACTTTAACTTACCTGGACAGGACGATAAAGAACCTCTCCAAGAAAAGGTTACAAACTGTTTCCAAATCGCTCGTCGGTCTCAATAATGAGATGAGCATTAGGCGCCGAGAGGTTCGGGTGTCTCGTCTCGAAAACCTCACGGACAATCAGACAGTCATCCAGACCATAACGCACACAAACATCACTCATACAAACAACGAAAACACACTGGATTAAATGACACTGTACATATTTATTGCAACAGCGCTTAAAGTTTCTGAATGTAAAAAGTATTATGTAAGTGTAACAAATGAAACATTATAAATGGACCTTGTAGATATGCAAAATATTGCAAGTATAATAATAATTACAAATACATATTATGTTGTATTGATATTTTTTACGTTATGCATATTGTGTTCCTTTAAAAACAAAGAAAGGTCCTGAAATGGTAAAAGCAATAAGAAAAAAATAAAAATTTCAAGTTATCCATGTTTAACCTGCTAAAAGGTTTAAGTGGTGAATTTTATAATCGTCATGTAAAATAATTGTTAAAGGAATATGAAATTAATCATTATAGTGTTCTTTCCCAAATCAAATGTCCTTTAGCAGAAAGGTTTATACGTATATTAAAAGAAAGTTTCTATCGTTATTTTACTGTGAAGAACACATATCGTTATATTCATGTTTTAGATCAAATTGTAAATAATTATAATCATTCGTATCATTCAAGTATTAAAATGACATCCTCACAAGTAAATGATTCCAATGAGAATCAAATATGAGTAATAATATACGGAAATACAATGAATAAAAAGAACTTAAATTGTAAATTTAGTCCGGGTGATTATGTTCATGTTAATAAGTATAAACAT
The DNA here is from genome assembly GCF_964235325.1 of Thermobia domestica. Classification (NCBI taxonomy): domain Eukaryota; kingdom Metazoa; phylum Arthropoda; class Insecta; order Zygentoma; family Lepismatidae; genus Thermobia; species Thermobia domestica. The sequence continues at coordinate 170,460,119 of NC_137454.1, read as the reverse complement.
AAATTAGAAAAACGATATTTACTTAAATGGTCATAAGAAATATTTACTGTTGATAAATGTATGAAATGAAACCCTATCAGTTATAAATTAAAATATTGGAGTGGTGAAGAAATTAAAGGAATATTTTATGCACAAGGTTTACAAAAAGTAATAATAAATTCAAAGAAAACTTTTTAATTGAAAAAGAACTTAAGCGTAAAAATGGTTGAATGTATGTAAAATGGTTAGGAAATCCGTAAACCATGATTTCGTGAATTACATCAGATTCTATTCAGTCTCCAAAATGAATTCGAAGTTTACACACGACTTTCACGTTACTCTTCCTTCAAATGCAAGTAGTAAAATTTTTGATAATAATACGGCATTATTTGTAGTTAAATTAGCACAACCTATTGATTTAACTGCTGGAGAATGGGTGATGTATTACCACAAATTAATATTCCGTTCAGCTTTTATAATGTAGGGGAAAATGAAGAAATTATAGTAACTACTGTTATCGATAATAAACTTGAACGTCATCATGTAAAAATAACACCAGGATATTATTCACCTATTGAACCCATTCTGCATATGATTCCTGAGAAAGTTCATATGTTATAATATTTACAAAATAAACATTAAATTGTCATAAATTATTCTTTAAGTTTAAAAGGTCAACATATGAGTGTTATTTTACCAAGATTACAATACTTTTTTGGATTTATTCATGAAAATAGAAGAGAAATTTAAAATGTTGTATACACAAAAGTTAGAAATGTTGAGGAGTTAATATCAACACGTGGAAAATTTCCATATAATTTAGATTATAATATTCCAAAAATAATTAATGTATGCATTACTATTATAAAACAACAACAAAATATAGTACAGATAGTTCGAGAACTTAGTGTGTATAATGTAAAGCACGAACATTTAAATTTTTTGTTTCACACACCACATTATGTTAAAGTTGAAAAGAAATATTTTGATAGGATAGAAGTAAACTTAAAAGACCAACACGGGTTAAAATTACCATTTCGTTTTGGAAATTCGACCTTGACATTTCACTTTAAACGAAAATGATTTCTAAAAGTATCGGTGATAGTTTTTCATTACATTGTTTTCAAACTCTAGTGCAGATGTTTATCTTACAAATACATTTTATTGATCAATTAAAAATACTATACGGTTATCAGAATCCGATTGATACGTAGAGTTAAGTGAAGTACATGTTCCATTAACATGTTATATTGTTACCGAAGGTGAAAATGTTGTGGAAGAAATTTGCAAATGAAGACCTTATGAAAAGTAAACTTGTTATTGGATATTATCCATACATTAATCATTTATTAGAACAATTAAATAACGCATCAAGATTAATAAGATTTAGTTTTTGAAATATTGTACATGTTAAATGTGATGAAAGTGTAAAATCGGTTACATTCTCACCTACAATAGCTTTACAATTAGATTTTTCTGAAAAGATTCTTTTTGTACCTCGAGCATTCAAACAATCATACGTAGATATTGAATATCCACATTAAATTTTTCTTTATACGGATATTATACAATATCAATTTTTAGATGATACAAAAGCACTTTTATTATGTGTAACAGCAATTTTAGATATTAAATAAGGAAAAGTTCAAAGAATTACATTTCAAGGTATTCTTTATGTGTCGCTCGTAAAATTTTGTTTTAACATTATCGAATTACTATTAAAAGATCATGCAGGGTGAAATCTGTCATTTCGTTCTAGGACACCGACTGTAACCTTTCATTTTAAACGCTTTCCTGCATCTGTTAAATAATAATAATAATAATAATAAAGGTGAAATCAAAACACGTTTGTTATCAACGTGAACGTGGGTTACCATATTTTTCAGGACCTATATATTATAGAGGAAAAGGTACAGGCAGTTTCTCTAAAAGCTTATTTCGCTTTGCATCACCGTTTCTTAAACAAAGTGCAAAAACTGTAGGGCGTCAAGCATTACAAACAGGTATACAAGGTGCGCGTGACGTATTAAAAAATCGTATATTTAAAGAATCTGTTCGTGCGCATGTAAAGGAAGCTGGTGATAGTTCAAAGACAAAAGCTATTAATAAAGTCGGAGTGTTACTAACAGTAGGAAACGGTCACGGAAAAAGAAGGTTCCTGTGATTGTAAAGTTTCGACCTCCAGCAAAGCGTAAACATACAAAAGATATATGTTCATAATGACATTCATAATTTTCAATAGTTCCAAATGTTCTACCAACGAATTTGATTTCTTTTCTACACCAATGACACATCTGTTCTTACCAATGACACAAGCATCTATTGAAGAAAATACAGATGTTGAATATCGTCCTATTTCTACATCAACCTCAGAAGGACTTATTGAATTTGTTATTCCTGGAGAAACGGTAAATTTATTCATCCTGCATATCTCTACCTTTATATACGTTGTAAAATTACAAAACCTGATTTTACAAATTAAACTGCTGATAATAATAATGCATCCGTTAATAATTTCTTACATTCATTATTTAGTCCAATTGATATTTCGTTAAATGATAAATTAATTAGTTCTTCATCAGGATCTTATCCTTATGGTGCAAACATTGAAACATTATTAAAGTATTATTATGATGGTTCTCAAACACATTTAGCATGTGCTATGTGGCACAAAGATACTGTAAAGCATTTTAATAAATTAGATGATTCAACTGCTGATTTTGAAAACGTGCTGATAGGGTGAAAAATAGAAAACCTTTCGAAATGTACGAACGTCTTCCCAATAAAGTAAATTTCCGGGTAAAATTACACTGTAGTAAAGATATTTTTGCTTAATGTCTGCTAAAATACAAATTATAAAGTTGAGGAAGTAATTCTTCATGTAGGTCGCATTGATGTAGCTGTAGATTTAGCTGTAAGCAATTAAATACGCAAACGGTTTCGAAAACCAAGTTACCTCAGACAAGAGTAGAGACATGATATTATACTAAACCCGCACAAGGAAATTCTTACAAACTTGAAAATTTCTTTTTCGGTAATGTCCCTAAACGTTTTGTTATTGGTTTTTATTTCCAACGCAGCCTTCAATGGGAAATCACATCTTAATCCCTACGAATTTCAAAACTTTAACGTTAATAAACTGCAGTTACAAGTTGGGTCAAAATCATTTCCTCTCAATCCCCTCACACAGGATTTTAAAAGTGATTTATATATTCTAAGTTATATTATATATTATAATATATAATATATAATATATAATATATAATTATATAATATATAATATATATTATATATTCTAAGTTATATTTTGATTTCAGGTACCGGTGTATATTATCGAAATCATTCATATAGTAATACTCTTGATGAATATCCAAACGGTTATACTCTGTATGCTTTTATTCTGTCTCTAACTGGGATCTTAAGTGATAATACATGGGACGTCGTACATGATTCCCCTGTAAATGTAAAAGTAAAAAGGCAAACTTCAAGTAACGGTCGAACTCCTGTTGGACTTATTATTAATTTGGACAAATCTGATTCAAGTGGATCGAATTGGGTTGTATTGCACATTAATGAAAAACAACAAGGCAATTACTTTTATAGTTTTGCTATGGGCTTTCCTAAGGAAATAAAAAAACTTTTATCAAAAATACCTGAATACACTTTACAAATAGTAAACCGTATCAGCACGATGATTCCGATTATTCTGTGTTTCTGCGGTTTTTGTTTTACTCTTTTTGCATCATACTATTCGTACTTAGTCATTTGAAAAATGTTTAAGAATATTTAACAAGAAAAAATTGAAATAGAATGATGAAGTAGTTTATAAACATGTAAACATTTTTTTAAAAATTAAAACACAAATCATTTTTCTATATTTCTTATTTTATATTTATTTTTTATTTTTATTATCTGTACAATTTTTTATTTTAATATTTTTTTAAAATGAGATTCCTGCATTTTATTTAGAATTCTTAAGAAAAATAATTACAATCTCGATATTGCAGTAGTTGATGCTGTTGATCTTTCGTATTTAAACCAATAACTTAACTATTGTGCGTTACGATATGCACGTCGTTATTTCTTTAGAATCTTTTTGTGAAAAGAACAATATTCGTTAAATGTGTTTCTATATAATTCATTTATTAAAGGGCAATGTTTTTTTTGTAAATCAATGACAATATCTAATGCAAATATTCTCTGAATCCAAAGAAATTTCTCTAAACCTTTACAATAAAAGCTTGAATTGTTTACACATAATTCATATACAAGATTTCTTATGATGTGTGATACAGTATATCCAGTTCTTCTATTCCACTTTAAAAGGTGTAAATTCCATGTTAACCAATCAGTTTGTTTTTGGCAAACTAACGATAATAAATTATATTCTATTGGTGATTTTACCAAGCAATGGAAATTTACTATATCATCGCATGTGGTTACAAAATTCACGAGTGATAAACTCGTTATCAGACTTTTAAAACCTTTAATATCAATAATGTACTGATTTACACATTTTGAAATTTCATTTGCGTGCTAAATGAAAAAGGGTATAATTTGTCCAACAAATACTGTATTTTTTTAAGTCACAAGTTTTACGCATAAAACATATAAATGAGATTTCATTATGTTTTTCATGATTTCAATCATGAAGAATATTTAATTTGCATTCCTCCCATTCAATTGGATTATTACGTAAATACACATTATGTTTGTAATACACAACTCACATTATTGTGTTCACCAGTACATAACACACATGAAACACTAGTAGTATTCGAATATTTTTTCAAACAGAATGTGCGATTTCTGTCTGTCTTTTCTTAATAAAACTCCTACTAATTCCCGGTGATAGTCTATGTCGTTTAATAGTTGGACATATACTTCATAAATGTTTTTCTTGTTAATATTTCAGTAATGTGTGTGTATATTTGCTTACAAGTAAAAGGCTGGGACTTGCAATAATACCCCAAGCACGAGTTTCCAATGACTTTAGGGATACACATTTATAATCATGGGCATAATCATGACAACAACCCTCTCTACAGCCGTCACATATTAATGTATGTTTGAAATCCCATTTTTCAATAGCCTTCTTTATACATTCATGATTCACGTTTCGACCACTGCAACAACAGTCTAAACTACAAAATCTCGATGTTCGTGATAATACAGGCGGAGATGACGGTGGTGTTGGTGAAACTATTAGCTCTGATGATTCTAATTCATCAATATCAAATTCTTCATCTGACGATGATTCGTATCTCTGTTTCAGCATCAGATATTGCTTCTGTCTTAATATTCCAAGGTTCCTTTTTCTCAAAAGATTGCGTGATGTATCTATATATAAAATTTTCCTCTGTCCTTTATTTAAGTAATTTTCATACCGCATGGTAATCACATGTTCACAAGTAATATTCTATTAACACTACCCTTCATCACATGTCGCCGCCATTCTTCTTTTCAATTAGCGTTCAGCACCACGTAATGTTATACACCTAGCGTAAGGTCATTATCCTAAGTTTTAACAATAACAACTTTTACTCCAGCCCTTCCACGCAACCAGTTTTAAAGCGCTTGAAAACTCAGTTCCTTGAGTCCAGCAGAAACAGACGTTTTAACACAGCGCTCCGTAAAAGAACAAGTTCTTAATATGTTTACACTTAAACTTTTATTACTACGAATTATTTACATGATCGCAACTATGTTCCTTAAGAGCTTCCAAAAGAAAAAAACGAATAAATAACCAGTTTTCATTAATGAAAACGAAACTGTTAATAATACGAGTAATATTTTAAATATTACGAATAAATAAAAAGAAATGTCATGCATGAATAAGATTTTCCCAATTAATTTTAAAATACCTTCATTCTGATGGATCGAACTAAAATAATACGAAACAAATAAATAAAAACTTCCTTGTTCGAGACTAACTTTTCTTCTTCTATAGGGACGATTCTTTTTCTACAGGAGCAATAGGAATTTTTTATCTAAATCTTCTTCTTCTTCGTCTTCTACAATGGTAATACCGAACATTCATCTTTTTCCTCAGGGACTATACTTTTTTCTATAAGAGCAAAAGGAAATATTCTTCTTCTTCTTCTTCCTCAGGGGCAACAAGGGTCATTTTCCCTCTTCCACAGGGGCCATTCTTCTTCTTCTGCTTCTCCCTCCAATTTTTAACATGTATTATTATAGATAATACGAAAGAAACAAAAAATTACGTCATTCTGATTTTACGAATGCTGCCATATTGACCAAGAGTATTATTATTATAAATAAATAAAATCACGTGATACATGTATGGACGTTATTCACCTCAAAAGCAATTAGGAAAATCATTTGCATCATTCTCACCCACTTTCCCCAACTGCACATCATGTAACTACAAGTTAAAGCTGCAAATATACTACTCTGTCGGCTTTCTTTGTTGACGTCTTTCAACGTCATAACTACTTAGTATTGGGCTCCTTATCTACACCTACATTCTCTTATAATGAGAGAAATGAACTGAATTGAAAGGCAAAGAGTTAAACCCTCCTCTCTGGTCTAGTGGTTAGTAGATGTCCCTTTGGTGCACATGGTTCCAGGGTCAATTTCCAATGGGAAAGCACAAACATTCAATGCCATTTTTATTTATTTTCAGTAATCATCCGTCTCCGTTTTAAATGTAATAATAGCAGATGAGTCCTTTGCAGCGACCGACATAGTGATGTCAACCGGCGCGGCTCGAGCCCTGAGCCATCGGCTGAACTCGAGCTCCGGCTCGGTTCAACTAAGCCATCGGCTCGGTTCGACTCAGCTCAGGTGAGCCATCGGCACGAGCCGGCTCGGTTTCGATAAGCCACCCGTTGAGTTCAGCTCGCTTGCGATGAGCCATCGTATCGGTTCGGATCGGCTCAAGTGAGCCATCAGCTCGGTACGGCACAGCTCAGGTGAGTCATTGGCTCGAGCCGGCTCGGTTGGGTTGAGAAATCGTCTCGGCTGGGTTCGGCCCAAATGAGCCGAAGTCTCGAGCCGGCTCGGTTTCGTGAGCTGTTGGTTCAGCTTACTTCTCGGCTCGGCTCGGTGGTGACTGAGCCGTGAGCCGAGTCGCTAGAGCTGTTGACAACACTAGATTAAAGTTACTAACTACGTGCTACGAAGTGTTAAAACAAAAGCCCAATTTTCGAAGTTGGATTACTGAAGACAAACAAAATGTTGTATATTTGAGTTTGTAGTAACTGATTTGTTAATCAATCTCTTAAATCAGTGGGCACTAGTTGGATCTCTGTTGTAAATATCATTCAAGAAACTAATTAAATAATTGTAGAAATATGTGAAAGTTCGAGTACGCCTACAACTATTATTGTTAAGGTAGTGTAACAGCATCTATGTAGTTTTTTTTTTAAAGCCATCCTTTGTGTTTATCTGGACTTGTTTTGTTTTATTACTTTCATCTATTTATCAATAAGTGAAAAAATTTTTCTAAGAGAACTTGTATTTTTTCTTTGTTGTTAATCAGGATGATGCTGCGCCCAAACGGCTCGGCTCGAGCCCTGAGCTACTGGCTCAGCTCGAGCTCCGGCTCGAGTCGGTTCAGTTGCGATGAGCCATCGGCTCGGTTCGGCTCGGCTCAGGTGAGCCATTGGCTCGAGTCGGCTCGGTTGGGTTGAGAAATAGGCTCGCCTTGATTCGGCCCAAATGAGACGAGGGCTCGAGCCATCTCGGTTTGGTGAGCTGTTGGCTCGGCTCGGTGGTGACTAAGCCGTGAACCGAGCCGCTCGTGCCATTGACAACACTAGGCCGACATTTAAAAATCAAGAAATGAAAATATTTTCTTATTATAACTAATTTGGTTATAATCACTGTCACAGTACTCACAGAAAAAATAGTTGTCTTTCATTGTATGAAACATACATAAAGAGTAAAATTCCTTATTAATATGGAAGTTTTATGTCTTAAGACGTATATACCTAACTGTGCAGAATTTCTCTGCTCTAAATGTTTGAAACGCTCATGTAAAGGCGAATTATAAGAAAACTGACGAGAAACTATTCGATAGACACGAATTTATCTTACAAGTAAAATATTTTTTAACGTAAACCTTTTTTTTCGGAATGACTGTCTCTTTTTGAAATCGCAGAGCTCACATGGCCCTTTAAGAACAAAGGACCCTCCTTAGAAAAGTAAAATAAAAACAGTTACTCTGTTTCCCATTTCGAAAACTGCGTCCAGCATTTTTGGATAATCATCTGACCAAAATCTATATGGATTTTGTATGAGTGCTACTTGTTAACGCAAAGTATTCTCCATATGGACATGAGACCCACTCTCTCTTAATATAAATGTAGTGTGCTACTTCGAGGGCTTTTTCTGATGAATACGAGGACAATGACAGTGGTTGCCTCATCTATAGACAATTGTAAATCTATATCCCGTCTCTTGGAATCTGCTGATAAGTTTGGCCCCATCATTCTGGAAAATGGGCTCTCTATTGGGATGTAGCACATTGAACTCTGTAGGTACCACACAAAATCTACGATTTTCACACATCAGGATTATCTCTATACGTTTCTCAGTCCTCAGTGACATTGTTCCCTCAGAAACGTCTCCAAGGATGAAACAAGTCGTAATAAGTGAACGGTTAGTGATAGGACGAAACGGTCATAAGCATTTCACTGCTTTAAAGAAGCGCAGTTGAAAGATGGATTGCATTCCGACCTTAAAAACAATAAAGCGATATTTAAGATGGGTGTCACCAACATGCCTGATTGTTCGCTTATGTTTCTGAGATTGCCAAATCCCCCAAACATAATCTATGAGCAATGTGGTGGACGCCAACTCAACAATGGGGACCACGGTGGCTCAGTAGTAGAGCCTTTAAGTCTGGTGCGTGGGGTCCCTGGGTCAATCCCCGGCAAGGTAAGCTTGTGATGGACAACATCGTGTCCTTCGATTTTCTTATGATACTCCTGTTTACTCCCACATTATTATTTCACTAATGCTTCCATCATCATTTACTAAACTTAATCGTTAGTCTCCCTTAGCTTAAAGGCCAGATTCATGGGACGTTAAATTGAAAGATTTAACATCCTTTTTTTCTCTCAGCCCAACAGCCTTTTATGTGTTTGTATTGTCATCTGACTTTTGGTGCACCCTATGCAACTCATTTTCAATGTCGATGGTGAAAGCGTTAAAATTTGAAGATGATTTTGTCGGAAGTAGTTTGTTGAAAATCCATTCAACTTTGGTGGTCGATTAAATACTGATTGCTAATTTATATTTTATATTCAGAATGATTCATATTGGCCTCATTTGTCAGTTTAACGGTGATTTCCTCGAAAACACGTACATAAAAAGTTTAGCTTTTTGGATCTGATAATATGATCAGGGCTATCTAACAAGCTAATTGACCTCTCGGTATCTTATTGACCTCTCGTGAGGTTCTGTGTTAGATATTCTGCAATTCAGTAACAAATTGGTTCATGAGCCGTGTGCATTATAGCCGTTTCGGTAAATATGTTTTTCTGACAAAATCACTGGTCATAAGTCAAAATCATATCTTCGAGTTACGCTACTTCGCCCCTTCAGCAACGATATAATATAGATAGTGATCACCATTATCTATTATTGTGTTTTGACGAGTATAGAAAATAGAGCATTCATAGATGCATGTATTGATAATGAATACGGAATAGAGTCCAGGGCACTAGCGTTGCCACGAGACGAGACTTCAGGCTGTCTCGTCTCGTGTCGTGCAAAGCATGTCTCGTCTCGTGTCTCGTCTCGAAAAAATGTGCTCGTCCCATCTCGTGTTTTGTCTCGACAGGTTCTGTCCCGTCTCGTCTCGTTTTGTCTCGTCTTGTCGTAAAAAATATAGCAGCATACCATGGAAACGAAAGTAAAATGTAGCAGGCTGCACCATGCTAATCAAGATACAACTAACAAGTAGACCTCTCCAATTCGCCGTTGCGTTAGCAAAAGAAAACAACTACTGTCCTAATGTAGGGTTGAATATAAGACACTGACAAAAATTTTAGCTGCTAATGAGCACTAGAAATATGGGAAAAACAAAATAGAAACATGAATGTGGGAAAGACAAGTACAATATAATTTGATAGTTGCAAGACCGATATTTTTTCGAAATAGGTGGAGGAACAATAGTTATGACTTCAACTATGTAAATCAAGTTAGGAGGGATGTTTCTATGGCATTCCGGATCATGACCGCCATCTTGAAATCCGCCATATTGGATCGACGTCAACTTTTTCAAATAGAAAGAGGGCCATGTGAGGTATCAAACAACAATGATTTTTTCCACCCAATCTTATACACTAATTAGTTTGTCCATATCTAGAACGGTTTACAACTTACAGTTCTTTGAATGTTGAAAAATTCGTTATTTGTAGCAGATAACAGATAACTACAATGGCAATGAACATAGCTCCAGAGACAACATTCTTACAGAACAAAATCACGGCAATGCAAGAAATGAAAGTCCTCAGCATTCATAAACTGGTTCTGACCTCGCCACTTCGTGTGTGCGTTTATACATTCAAACTGAAACTATAAGCAATAGGGGCAGCACGATGAAGAGAATAGAAATATTGGTTGCCAATGGTATTTCTGGTCGTAGCAGCTACGGTATAAGGTAGGAGCTTACGTGCATCGTGTACCATTCTATAGCGACAAACTCTTTGTAAGGAGACAAGTGCAGGAAATATATTATTCTCACTGTCAGTTCTATCCGTGAACTTGGAAGTGTTTGAGAAATAGTTATTTCGTTTATTGCATTGTGCCTGTAATTCTGTAAGGTGCGTGCGTGTGTGTGTGTTAGGGAGAGTGTGTGCCGGGAACAAATATACACTGAAAAACGACACACCATGGCGTTAAATAAGGCAAACATTATCATGCACTGTACCTCTTGCAGCAGTTGCAGACATTACGGTTCAAGCACAAAGCAACAAATATTTCAGAACAGGAAAGAGTAATCGCAGATGACATAATTGGATTCCTAGCGGATGAAGAACTGGAATTCGAAATGGAATACACTCTGGATATTCTAGAGGAGGCACATCATGAGATAAACAATCAAGAAGCTAGTGTGGAAGCTATGTTCATTGTCACTATAGTTATCTGTTATCTGCTACAAATAACGAATTTTTCAACATTCAAAGAACTGTAAGTTGTAAACCGTTCTAGATATGGACAAAGTAATTAGTGTATGAGATTGGGTGGAAAAAATCATTGTTGTTTGATACCTCACATGGCCCTCTTTCTATTTGAAAAAGTTGACGTCGATCCAATATGGCGGATTTCAAGATGGCGGCCATGATGTGGAATGCCATAAAAACATCCCTCCTAATTCGATTTATATAGTTGAAGTCATAACTATTGTTCCTCCATCTATTTCGAAAAAATATCGGTCTTGCAACTATCAAACTATATTGTACTTGTCTTTCCCACATTCATGTTTCTGTTTCGCTTTCCCGTATTTCTAGTGCTCATTAGCAGCTAAAATTTTTGTCAATATCTTATATTCAACCCTACTCTAGGAGAGTAGTTGCTTCCTTTTGCTAACGCAACGGCGAAGTGGTGAGGTCTACTTGTAAGTTACAAGTGTTACCCAGAACACAGAAGACAAGAAATGTCACGGTACCTACACCGCGAAGCCACTCTAGTGTATGTGGTAGTCGGTTCGATCTCGGTTAGTGCTATGTGAGCTTTGTGATGGACAAACATTGAAGTGTGTGGGGACTCAGTGGTAGAGCGTTCACCTCTGGTGCTTGGGGTCTCGGGTTCGATCCCAGCCCCGCCAAGTGAACTTTGTGGTGGACAAAGACCGTGTGCGTGGGTTTTCTCGGGATTCTCCCGTTTCCTTCCACTTTCTTCATTCCACCATTTCATTCATTACTCATCATCGCGGTCTCCTTTAGCCAAACAGGCATAACCGTGGGACGTAAAACTCAAATATTTCATTTCATTTCATTTTTCGTGTTTTCTCGAAGTTGTCTTGTATCCTACCAGTTTCTTCATTCCACTAATTTTCCCATCATCATCCATTCGGCCAAAGTTGCCTAAAGGTCTTAAAAATAAATTCAAATAAGCTCACAAGGCAAGGACAAATAGTTTACAAGATAATATATCTCTGCTGTTAGTTGTCTGAGGCTTCTCGACCCTGGCTTTTTTTTTTAACATTCTGAAACATTGAAATTTGTTCCACCAGTTTCAATTAGTGCTCTCAAACGGGTCGGGTTACGAGTCGGGTCAGTCGGGTCAGCTCGGGTCGGGTTGTCGGGTCAGGCTACTCAGGTCGGGTTGTCGGGTCAGGTCAATCAGATTGGATCACGGTTCGGGTCATCGGGTCGGGTCAGTCAATTCGAGTCACGGGTCGGGTCGGGTCGGTCTTCAACCCGACTCGACCCGACCCGTTGAGACCACTAGTTTCAATACACGAATATACAGCAAATTGCTCATAGGTACGTCGAAGATGAAGACACTAATGTCAAATAATGTTTACACGACAAGCAAAGTTCGATGTAAAGGTGTCACCATCCCCGACACTATCGTATATTATCAGCCCACTTGCTTTATAGTGTCTGTATATATATATATATATATATATATATATATATATATATATATATAGAGAGAGAGAGAGAGAGAGAGAGAGAGAGAGAGAAATGGAAAGATATATAGATAAATAGAGATAGATATGTGTGTACACTTTTTATTTTATATATTCCAGCCTTTAGGTTTCATAGTATTAACCTATAACAATCCAAAAACTACTTTCCATTTTAGCATGTTTAGATTTGTTGCAATTATTTTTTTAAAAGCTCGGAACCAAATAATTTTATTGAGTAAGGGAAAGTATTTGATTGAAATTTTATATGTTACTGCACAGTAAGCTCCACTTAAAGTGCCATAGTAATGGGAGCTGAACGACACATCGGACGAAAGAATGCTTGGGGCCAGTCTTCACCTCCATGGTTCAAATCTGTTCCCATAACCGCGGGGTGTGTGCTACTATGTGGTGCTTGCCTCGTTTGTGTAACAAACTCATGACAGTACACCCAGATTAGCAAGTGGCTAAAAAAAAGTTGATTTTTGGTTGGCCATTTTGGATTAAAGTTTCTTATATTGTCGTGATCTATTCGCGATCATATAACGTACATCTTCATACCAAGCCGAGCGGTCTGCGGCGATAGACCATGGCTTGAAGGCCCCGGGTTGTGTCCTGGAAGGGTCATGTGTATGGATTTTAACAACATTTGTTTTTTCGTATTGTGTCAGGGGGGAAATCGTACGGGATAAAAGGATTTTAGTTTGAAAAAAATTGGAGAGAATATCCTCCCCAGGATACTTTCATGGGAGTAAAGAATTAATAAAAATATAGGATATACATTTTATAGCAGGTTTAAAAATATGGTTTGGGTATCCTATTTCTTTCCTGTTAATTATGTTCTCCAATGTTCGAATTTTGATCATTCTCATGATATTTTCTGCTTTCAACGGAGTTCCATGAATATTATACCAAATGTTCTTTAAACGTATCAAGTTCGAGAGGTTTTATATGCCTGTAAGAAAAAATTTCTGAAGATAATTCAGGTCCTAATGAATATTATTCACTAGGAAAGGGAAGTATTCCCCTCCTCTCAACATGGAAGCAGAAGGCAATTTCGTACTCTGGTCAGATCAAACATTTCCGCGTAACAAAACGAGGGTCCCCTTGTAAAACCTCTTCACCTAAAGTGTTATTGTTAGTATCATAAATTTGCTGAAAGCAAACAATTTGAAGGGTTCATCGATAATATCTTTGCTTTCTTTGTCCTTCGCTCGCCTTCCAAACGAAGAGGTGAATTTTACAACATGACTGCTGTATAATAAGCGAGCGATTGGTAAAATGGTAAAAGTCTGTTTTTATGTGTATGTATGTGTGTGTGAGAGAGAGAGAAAGAGAGAGAGAGAGAGAAGACAAAATTTTAGTTGCAAGATGACATACTTCAATTGCCGTTTTCGGTTCATATAGCAAAAATAATACCGCCACCAGAGAATAAAGACAAGTGTAGTCTGTTCTGTTCTCTTCCGCCATCTCAGCCAGAACTTTGAACTACAGCCTGTAGTGAGTGTATACCTTACCCAGTTTTCAAATTTAATAGATGGTGTGGTGGTGGTAGTTCGGTTTCTTGTCCTTGTAAAAATCTTCCCTGTCTTTGATTTTGTTTGTCATCATTCCAGCCAGAAATAAAAATAATGAGAATTCCTCAGTTTACAGCAAGGAGAACTGGGGACAAGACATTAAGGATGATATTCCTGGAAGCTCATGTATCACGATTGTTTCATTCAATAGACAGAGGACACTTTTCTATGAATGCTTTTCAACATGTTTTCTCACAAAGGGGATTTTCCTTTTGCAATCTATATGACCACTGGCAATTTCAATCTTGGCCATTCCCGCCAGCGTTTTCATTTTCGAGACACGAGACGAGACGACACATTTCACGAGACGTCCCGTCTCGTCTCATGTCTCGTCTCGTTTCTGAGACGGTACAAGTAGTCTGTCTCGTCTCGTGTCTCGTGTAAAAGGGTTCTGTCCCGTCTCGTGTCTCGTTTCGTTTACGAGACGAAACACGAGAAATGTCTCGTCTCATGGCAACACTACAGGGCACAGAAATTGTTTGTTGCCAGTTACACCATTGCCTCTAGGAAGTTTCTCTTTTTGACACAGAACTCTTGAAATTAATCTCAAAGATATACTAGTACTGACAAGGGAAGGTCCACAAGTTGTCGCTCAAATCTGGTTGCCACATAACGCATCTGATAGGGCATCAGGAGATAAGAAAATGAGCAAAATTTAAGATGCTATGAACCATAAGGTTACAATCTACGGGGCTTCAAAGTTTGAATATCCAAACAATTACATCATGGTATATACATTTTAAGTAAATATCTTGAAAACCGTTAAAGCAATCAAAAAGAAAGATGCACAATATAATGAGAACAAAATGCGGTATCGAAAATCACAACCAGTGTTGCCATAGCTAAAGCAGTGTTGCCCACTCAGCATGAAAATATTTTGTTTGAAATAGCAACATATACAAATGTGCACAGAGGGCGGTATTAGTGTTAAATTCATAGTTTTCGCGGTCGATGAGATTAATGGTGAAGCCCCGATCGCATTAAATTCCAAATTCACCCCATTCGACTGCGGGCTGGGGTCAACGGTTCGGAGGATAGGAGACATGTAAAAATAATCCAAACTTACCGATATTAGTGTCAAATCGATAGTTTTCGCGGTTTCTGAGATGAATGGTGATACTACCATAGGCGTTGACCTCCAACTACAGCCCCATCGGCTTGGGGTCAGAGGCTATTTTTTAAAATTCGAACCAGGGGGTTTCACTGCTGGGATATGTAAAAGTAGTAGAAAATGACCGATAGTTTTTTCTTTTGTTGTTCAGTTTGTTTACATAGATATTTTATCTTACCCATGCAAAAAAATAGGCATTTCAGCTAGGTTATATATAAGGCTAAAGATGATTGATTATAAAAATGCTGTTAATGATAAAATAACTAGTGAAATGAAAGTAATGGTAAAAACAAAATAGAAGAGTTTAGAAAAATCTGCGGTTATGATATTCATTAAATGCTCGCATGGCTTGGAATCAACGTATATTGAAATTTTAATAATTTATCTTACGCATAAACAAAGACCATGTTTCCATATAATTTGTGAATTAACTAACATTGAATCTAACAAAATTAAAGAAGCTTATGAGAAATTGGTTGATAATATCAATAATAAATATTTATAAACTACAGTTGGATTTTTCACATAGTTTAAAATGAAGAGATTTTGGAGATTCATCCATTAATATCGTTGTTTTGGAGACTATCACATTAAAAGTTGATTTTGAAAATTTTTCTTTTTCCCACTCCAATACATTCACTAATGATTTTTTTTCTTGAACATCCTTCTTCCTTGAAAGATCCTGTAGGCTCTGCAATTTCAAAAGGAGACAGTCAAGGAAAATTGTTTAGCACTAAAATAATAATAATAATAGTTTTCTTGGTGAGATCAATTATTGGGTCTATTAAATTGTAACTTAGTTTTGTTATAGTTCGCCATTATATAAACGTTTCCAACAATAAGAGTACACACTGTTAAAAATGGTTTCTTAAATTCGAGAAAAATTTCCTCGTAATTGAGAACATCCGTTTCTTATTTATGCACCGAGTAATACATTCTTAAAAGTGAGATTTCGATCTTCTTAAATTATTTTGAGAAATAATGACTCAAATGCGAGGAATTATATCTTATTATGAGGGTACAAATGCTTGCTCAAATTTGAGAAAAAATGTTTTTTTTTTTATTTCTTAAAATTGAGAAAGTAACATCTGAGGAAACGAGGCATACAATTCTAATTTTGAGAAACATGTTTCTTAAATAAATAAATAAATAAATAAGAGAGAGAGTTGTTTTTCTCAAAAGTGACAAACGGTGCACTGAAACAGGGTTTTCAAATACGAGAGGGAGAAGGGATTTGGTATAAAGAAGATATAAACACGCAAAAAAACAAACAAACAAACAAACAAACAAACTAGTGGTACATAGATAATATATATTAAATTAACATCTTCAGATATATTGTTTAAAATTTAACACATTTAAACCTTCATTTTAACGCAATGAGGTCAAATTAAAAAAAAAAATCTTTGAATTTTACGTCTCACAGTTGTGTCGGGTAGGTTAAATGAGACAATGAGGATGAGAATCAATGACATAGTGGAATGAAGAAAGTGGAAAGAAACGGGGGAACCCTGAGAAAACTCACGCACACTATGTTTATCTACCACAAAGGGAAGTCCACTTGCCGCAAGACAGGATCGAACCAAGGGCCTCAGGCACCAGAAGTGAACACTCTACCACTGAGCTACCGCGGACCTAACGTAAAATCGAGAACAAATACGTACAGTACTATATGGAGTATGCGAATTGACGGGAGAGATGCCAGGGATTTTCCCCCCTTTGAGAAAAATTTATTCCCTCTGTAGAAGAAAATTTTCATCCTTGTCAGGGATAAGTTTTCAAATTCTCTCTACATAGTATACGTGTGTGATGACTGTGTGCGAATATAGGTGAAATTCATCCCTCCCCCTGGGAAAAATATTCAATTCGCACACTGATTATATGCCACAAATAACCTGCAAACGTATGTCATTAAAACGATTACTGGTGAGGAAAAAGGACGCGCCAATCTATCCTAGGTGATCAGTACAAAGTACCTCTGAATTACAATTCCATAATAACAAATCACACCTTTTTAATATTGTTTCTAACTACACAGATGAGTTATGTGTTTTTTGTTTCCGTATATAAGCTATTTGGCATCTCATAACGAGTGGGAAAGTATGTAAAACATTGACATGCCTCCCCATTCAATTGTAATACTGTATATCATAGAAAACAACGTGCCCTAAGGGGCTCTATCTCGCCTTCACTTGTTATTGCTGCATTCGTTATTCTGTGAATTGAGCATTGAGCTTTGATACATGAAGGAGCCAACCTGACTACTAACCTATATGGGGGGGGGGGGGAGAGTCAGCGTTCTACACCCTAACGAATGCATTACAATATCACTTAATCTATAGTAGTGCAGTAGAGTACCGATTATCCGAGCTAATATGGACCGGATCTACCTCGGATAAGCAAAAACTCGGTTAACATGGCTGGATATATAGATAACTTTGTACAGTATTTATTATTGTTGTTCATTGATTTTTCTGTTTATTACATGATTTGTTATTACTGTATTTCTTACTTTATTGGACATACAGTACAGTACTTATAATTATACATACATTCATAAGGAATTAGCTATAACATAGTAAATGAAATGCGGCCTGATATTGATAGGTACATAAGTAAAACATAATAGAAATAAGGTACTGTTTATCATACACACATTTTTTAAAAGCCTTTCATAGTCTTCTACTTCATATTAAGCTGGCTCGTTTTTGGCCGCTATATTGCGCAGACGTCATAATGTCAGCTGGTGTCATGTCGTCTTGCTGTTCGATGTAGAGCAGTTTGATGTGAAACAGTTTTAAAGTTCTCTCGCTTAAGTATGGCAACGTCGCCGGCAGGGTCGTTATCTTTACGCGAGCTTTACTTTTGCTGAAACAAATATTTGCAGATTGCTTGTCATTTTGACCGGACTAGTTTTTTTTTTTAATTTGTGTTTATTTGTTTGGATTAAGCTCTGATAACACGGAACCTCGGTTAATCGAAACTCGGATAATTCGGACTCCACTGTATGTTTACAATTCTCCCAAACTTACGTTCGAAAGCTGATATATATGCTGCTCCTCACCGCTGTCACATGATGTGTATATATCTATACACCTCAGTCACATCACCGTACTGCGTACTTCGCACTTTGTTACAACTGAAATTGTTTATATCGTTTCCTGAATAGTAATTAAGCCCTAGTAATATTTCACCCTAGTAAAACATAGTAGATAATAATATTTCGGTAAGATTGTTACCGTTTTTTTTTAATCATCTATGATATTGCAAATCACACACTATCCCATTCTCATTTTTAAGAAATGAGAAAATCTCATAATGTGACGATGTGCAGATCTCTTTCTGTTTACTTAGCTCTTTTTATTCCACCATAAAGTAGAGATCTGCTCGCGCTATAAGTTAGCGGGTGTTACAAAAGTATTGTAATTAAATTACACCATGATTTTCATGGGAAAAGTGGATTAACCTAGGGGAAATGACAACATAAATTTTAAAATATTTACGTTTATTACATAACTAAATTTGAATTATACAACAACATTTAGTTGAATTATTCAACAAAGATGATCTGATATTTGCTAGTTCATTGATAATTAAGTACATTAATATAGATTGATCAACAGATTAGACATTCAAGTATTTAAGTTATTAGAGATGGAAGATGAAATACGAATATGCGACTTCAGTTCTTAATCTTGAAAGTTGTACGATACGCTGATAAATCATTTTATAGTACTGCATGACATCTCTTTACTTGAAATTAATATTGCAACAAGTGCTTGTACATACCTTGTATTAGAAGTCTTCTAACACTTTGCAACTTGGCGTCCCGAATTTCTGGATCTCGATGCTCCTAATCTCTGCGTCTCTGGGTGTCCGAATCCGAATCAATCATTGAGGCCTTGAGGTCAATTTTTATTATTTTACGAGGGACACCCAAACCTCATATCAGTCAGCATATCCCGTTCGTCAGATCCACAAATATGGAAACTAATTGCTCTTTTGCATTTTGATTGGCTATTAGCAAGGAACCGCACCCAGTATACATGGCGTGATTCAGTACACACGTGACTGTTACCGCCGGAAGATTTCAATGACAGGATTTCTAGACTTATCCACAGCTATCTATCTATGACTTATCCATAGATTCTTAAGTATTAACCAAATTTCCGCATTTAATGCGGGGTCACGTTGTCAAAATCGCGATGGTTTATCCTGTTAGTAACCAAGCATAACCTTCAACAAGTAAACATCCTACGAATTTTTGCGCAGTAAAACAACCACAGTCACCTTCGAGGTTTTGCGTATTTCCTTTCTCTGTTGCTAGCTTGTGACAAGCTAAAAGAGCAACTGTCTTGTAAAATGCACATTAAAGCAAAAATAGCCTTTTTCAATTCCTTCAATAAAGAGCAATGTAACCATATTTTTGAATCCAGCGTCACAATAAATGGGAACCTGAAAATTTGTCTTGAGCTCACAAATGAAACCACGTTTGATTTTTCTCAAGTATGAGTGAAAATTACTTATTTTGTTTTGAACATCCATTTTTCTCATTTCTGAGCAAGAAAATTCTTAAGGGTGCACCGTTAAAGACAAAACTTCCACATCAATTGTGAATTTTACAGCTGATGTATATTCCACACAATGGAAGAAACTTTTTTCTATTGTGACAGTGATTATTATAGTAAAATTAGTTATATTAATGAAAGTTGTGCATCTGTTGAGTTTTATGTATGGCTCGCTTGAAAGGCATCATCAGTGGCGGATCTAGAAGGTAAAAACTGGGGGCCTGCCAGAATCCAGTCTATGATAGGTATATCATGAGTTTACTATAAACTTTCAAAAAATATATAGTAGCTTAAATTAGTTTCAGTACTCAGAAACTGGGTGGCCTAGGCCCCCCGGGCCCGGGCTAGATGCGCCACTGGGCCTCATCTGCTTTTATTGCATTTAAGTCCAGAACATTATAAATTGAAATTGTGTCTGAGGTTTTAAATCGAAGTTGAGGAAACTATTCTCTCTTTTTGGGTAAATAACAATCTGTTGACTGGCAAAGTTTTGTTCACGAAACATAACATATCATTACGATCCGTTTATAAGTAGTATTTGTGTCATTGTTACTATTATGTGTGTGTGTCACTGTTAGGAGACGACGTGCAATGATAGACACAACCTACTTATTACTTAAACAGTGTACATATTTACATATACAATAAATAAATAGATAAATAAATAATGGAGTATGCTTAGCAGATGGGGTCCAGAAGCACGTTAAAAACACAAAATTTACAGGAGAAATGGATGATGCAAGTACTTTGATGTAATAACCAAATCTAACGTAACCAAATCTAACCTAACCTAACTAAACTAACCTAATATTAGTAGAAATAAGTGAAATTCTATCTTTATTTTTTAGAATTATGCTGGACCCCTACACTAACATAATATAACATAAACTAACCTAATCTAACCTAATATAAACAGAAATTACCAAAATTGTAACATTTTTTAGAAAATGGAGCTGGACCTCTTCTGCTAAACATAGGCCTAAATAATATATTCCAGCAGCATTACTGCTGTATCGCCGGACCAAATTGGAAATCGAAAAAAGTACCAAATGTACTGCATTCGGTTATATTTGGTTGGATTACATTACGGTACGTTATATTACGTTACTAGGCGTGTAGTTTTACTATACGGATTCATAATATAAGTAGTAGTAGTAGTAGTAGTAGTAGTAGTAGTAATAGTAGTAGTAGGAACGGGTTAGAAGCCCCGCAGGGTTTGTTGGATTCTGTTCTCGACATGAAATGGGCAAATTAAAGACTTGCCCAAATTGTTCTTGCCTTTTTACAATCTATGAATCTGTATAGTAAAACAAGTGTACCTCTCCGCTAAATAGTTCATCCGCCTCCACATACAGTGCCGCTTATAATATCAAAAACAACCAAAAAATACAACCATTTTCTTAACTTTTACTATTCCCCTTACCTGACTTTCAATCATTCTTCCTCACAAACTTAAATAAATTCTCCAATTGATCCTGTAAATTTCCTAAAATTGGTCCGGCGATACAGCCATTAGCCCATTCCAGCAGAAATCTATCAATAATTATCAGTGAGCATTTTAGTGCCACAAAATTCATTTTTATCTCGAAAACTACAAAGGAGAATTCACTCTCAAGCCCCTATTTTTTTTCTGTTCGATTTGATATCTGTCTCATCTTTGACAATATTACAGAAAACAGAAATTAAAATTGGAGTTATAACACCAAAACTAAATATCGCTACTACAGTTCGATTAAGCTGACTTTAGTTCCCACTAAAATTTACTACGATAATTGTTTCAAGAAATTAGACTATTTCTTGTTCCGTTAATATACTATATTTACTAGAGTATTGTCTATTGTCTTGAACAATATACCAGACTATTGTCTTTCACAAGAAAATTAACATTGACATCTATCTGCTGTAAATATTTAAAAAAAAAAAAAAAATCTATAAATAAAAATTATTCGTATTTCATTTTATTCTTCTTGAATTTTGTAAGTATACTCAAGCTACATAAAAATAATTCTTCTCGGAATGAATAAATAAATAAAATTAAATTAAATTAAACATACACATTATCGTTGCAAAGTTAATCATTATTTTGTCATATCTCATTAACTGTTGTATACTGTAATCTTACTAATGTTATATGTAATGAGCGTATATCTCCGTACCATTTTCTTTTTAGACTTAACTAGCAGCGTTCACCCCGCTTCGCTGCGGTCACCCCGGAACGCAATAAACTTTGTTACTTAGATAATTTTTACTTTTTCGCTTTCAAGTGATATGATAAAAACCATAGAAGATTGCAGTAAATGTTAACATTATATCGCCTGTCATTTATGTTAACCCGCCCCGCTTCGCTGCGGTCACCCCGGAACGCAATAAACTTTGTTACTTAGATAATTTTTACTTTTTCGCTTTCAAATTGCAGTAAATGTTAAAATTATAGCGCCTGTCATTTATGTTAACCCGCCGAGTCACATGGTCATGCGGGTTGCATATAAATACGTTTATTTTTACCTATGATGAACTAATAACAAAGGATTTGTACGTATGGACACTTGAATGGTCAATTATCTCAAGACACTGGTAATTAAAAATTAAAGTGATATGATAAAAACCATCTAGGGTCCAAATCCTAATAACCCCCCAAAAATGAAAGAAATTGGTTCAGCCGTATTAGCGTGATGAGTTCACAAAGGATTTGTGCGTTCTCTTTTATATATATAGATAAATTTAATTATATTCTCGATTTTCTCTAAATCTGTGCGTGAGAATTTACACTAACTCATATCATTTTATTGAGTATAAATGTGCTCTATCGAGATTGGTAAATATCTCATCTTTGCACACTTTTTCTCGTTATACGCTAATGATATTTTCTAGATTTCGTGTGTATTGATTACGTAATTCTTCTACGTAAATCACTGCAACGCACATAAAGTAAACTTGGAATGAGAATAACATGGATAAAGTATTGTCTTTGCCGCAGACCCGTCTGACACAGTAATTAATCATGTAAACGAACTAGCACATTAGCCATTTGTCCACAATCGATTTTGGGTGATAACAACTGAGACTGAGTGCAGTCCCAACTCTTGTATTATTCAATGTTTCAGTGTATGGACAACAGTATGTCTACGTTCAAACACATTCTCTTACGAATATTTCATGCTTAGAGTGCTCGGTGCTGTAAGAAAGGGCGTATTGTTGTCTCTAGCTCTCTTTATAACAGAATACACATCTCTTTCCTGAAAATACTGCTATGTATATACAGTAAAACTAAGAACAATTCTTAGCATTACAAAATGAATAAATACAGCACTATACTCTATTTAAAAAAGTCATTACTTACTCTTCGTAATTTAAAACTTAGGCCTACTTATCACGCTTTATTTATTCTATGTATTAAAATTGTATATAAGTATAATTTATAATACGGTATATAATCCTCTGAAATTACATATTTCTCGTTAGATCTATACCTCACAACAGCTCTTAACGGAACACTCGGCTTGTCCAAGTAGCTAGCGAGCGCGCTTTTGTTGCACAGGGACCCGGTTTCAATTCCTGGTGGGTTAGCATTGAGATTTGAATGCATTGTGGTGGTTCAGATTCCACTTTAAAATACAGATTTCCGTCTCATGAAGTTTCGGTACTCAAAGGAACTCTAAACTTCAAGCAACCATACTATTGAAGGGACAGATTATAGAGGAGTGTATTATTTTTGTGCTGCATGTCTGAAATTAGCAAAATGATGGGTGATATTTAGTAATTCAGCCACAATGAGTTCAATAGCGGCATCCATTTCTCCTAATCAACTAATGTTTCTTCATAATCATCATCACTATATACATATACCGTAAAGTATTATGAAATTGGCCATAAGGTTACTTTCAATAAATAAAAGTGACTTTTACTCTTGTAAAACAGTAAATATGCCAGAAACTCATCGGGGAGGGGGAAGGGAGCGCACATGCACTCATGCACATAACCATGCATATACAGGCTGTTAATGAACTATACCGGAAAACTGTAAGAGATCATTCCTCACATCAAAATAAGATAAAAAGTTTATATGGACTAATGGTGGAAAGTGCATAGTTTCAGAGCTAGGGCTGTCCAAAATCGCGAAAAAGACATATTTCAGCAGGCTTTATTTTGAATTGCAGAAACTGTGGATGATGGTAATTATCGGTGTAAAGGAAGCCACGCATACACAATCCAAAAGTGCATATTTCATCAATTTTCAATAAGTGAACAGGATATTTCTTTAAATGAAAATGAAATGAAATCTTAAAGTTTTGCGTCCCACAGTTATGCCGGTTAGGCTAAAGGAGACGGTGAAGATGAGAAATGTATGAAATGGTGGAATGAAGAAAGTGGGAGGAAACAGGAGAACCCCGAGAAAACACACGAGCACGATGTTTGTCCACCACAAAGTCCACATGGCGCGAGCTGGAATCGAACCAGGGACCCCATGTACCGGAGGTGAACGCTCTACCACTTAGCCACCGCACCCCCCAGGGTATTCCTTACAGGGTGTAATTCTCAGATATGCTCTCAATAGAATTTTCAGATATACCCTGATTTCAAGGAAGGTCCAAAGTAGGCAGGAGGTAAGCCTTGAGAACAATGGACATCCAGTGCTTCGGAAGGGAGTCGGAAGTGTTAAGAACTGACAGCTCCATGTTTTTGTGTGTGTGTGTGTGTGTGTGTGTGTTCGCAATAACGTGTGATGCGATGTATTTCGCCATGGTATAATTCACGTTTTCTGCGTTGCCGTGTCATGACAAAACGCTGTAATTTTGGCGGAGAAGTTTTGCGAAAATGAGCCGTAATGTTTTCATCAGAAAATGTGGTCTGTATCGTGTAGAACCAGTGTATCTTGACTTTGGAAACACGTGGTTACATGTAATGTTACGTAAATGCATGTTGTGTGATTAAATTTGGTGAAAATTGATTGGTTGACCATTATTGCCTAGTTACACTGGTTCTACACGATACAGATCACATTTTCGGATGAAAACTTTACGGCTCATTTTCGCAAAACTTCTCCGCTAAAGTTACAGCGTTTTGTCACGACACGGCAGTGCGTTTTCCCAGTACGTAAGACCGTGCTGCTGCTGATCCTTAACACTTCCGACGTTGCGCCAAATAATTTCGTGTTCACTGCTATCAAGGCTTATCATTTGCCTACTTTGGACCAATCATAAAGTCAGAACATATCTCGAAATTCGGTTGATGGCATGTCTGAGAATTTCACCCTGCAGGGAATACTCTGTGCACCAATTGAGCATTAATGAAATATGCATTTTTGGATTGCGTATGTGTGACTTCCTTTGCGCTGATAAGGACCACAATCCACAGTCTCTGGAATTCGAAGTAAGACCTCTTGAAATTTGGCTTTTTCGCGATTTTAGACAGATTTAGCTGTGAAACTATGCACTTTTCCCCACAGGTCCATATTAACTTTTTCTCTTATTTTGATGTAAGGAATCAGCCCTTACAATTTGTCGGTATAGTTCATTAACACCCTGTATATTAGGGTTTTCCTTATTTTTCAACTTCTGAGCTTTCTTGGAGACTCATCCCCTAAAATGATTCGATATTAGACCAAAGTAACCAGGAGAAAAGTTAGCTCAATTAAATAATATTAAATGGTACCCCAAGTTACCTCAAGTTTTGAATGCATTTAAAGTTACAATGTACGTATATCTTGTAAGGGATAACATATTCACTTATGTTAAAACTTATATATATATATATATATATATATATATATATATATATATATATATATATATATATATATATATATATATATATATACTTAAAATGTATAACCGTTGTAAATTCCCCTTGAAATACTGTGTAGCCCTCATATGTTGTTAATTTGAGAAACTATAAAAGATATCACGATTCCAATTTATAATAATTTTCAAATGTTAATAGTGTGTTCACAACCACATTTGAACTTGAAATTTGTATTTTATGATCAAAATAGCGAATAAGTCTAAATATATATATATATATATATATATATATATATATATATATATATATATATATATATATATATATATATATATATATATATATATATACATACATATTTAAATTTAAGTACATGCACTGCATTTTATTTCAGAATACAATGAGATCAAGACCATACACGTATTAGTTATACACTTCTTACAGAGGCGAAATTGTATTGATTTCCGTTCTTTATCAACCACTGAAACTATTAAAGAAACTAGGCCTAATTCGTTTTAAAACTTACAACTAGAAACAAACTCAAGACCTCATACATCAAAGATGCGTGCAGTGAATCAGTAAAGAATGTATACCTAAAGATATTTTTTTTTTCAGCAGACAAAAATAATCTACAGCTAACAAACGTTATGCAAATTAAAGTAATGATGGTATCATAAATTTGTTTTATTTGCTAAATATATGCTATCATCTTTAATAACCTTTAAACCTTTTAACCTTTTAAACATAATTTAAACCTTGCTAAACATAATCTATCGTCTTTAATAACCTTTAAACCTTTTAAACTTTTTTCCTAAATTTAATTATAGACTCCTGCTTAGGAAGCTATTGAACATATTTGTACGTCATTGTCTTTAGATTGAATTCAATTGATATCATTCACATTTGAATATACAAATACAACATTCAAAAATACGAATGTATATTTTGTATATATAAAAACAATCTGAATTAGCGGTAAATAAGAAACATTTTGAGTTGTTACATAATTTCCCTTTGGCGAACAAATGGAGCAATTAGTTTTTCTTTTATTTCAACAAACGTAATATTTTTATTTGGCACCATTCTGGTTAGTGAAGAACACCGAATAACGGATCTGCTTTTATGAAATGAGGTCTCTCACCTCTTCTAGCCTTAGTTCTACTTCGCCTTCTCCTAGTGGTGCTATCAACTCTGCTGGAGACAGGGTATGAAACCCTTGTGGAAGGTGAGAGGTCAAAAGAAGTGGACCTGGTTTTCCAGGTTGGGGTTGAGCGATAGGCCAACAACCTATCCTCGTAGAAAGAGCAATGTTCAGAAACCTAACAACAAACCTCGGAATTGGGCGAAAAACAAGGAACAACAGACAATGCGAAGTAGAAAGGACAACGACATTCGTTTGGCAACTTAGAATGTAAAATCAATACCTCAACCTAGTAAAATGCAGGAGATCGCAAATGAAATATAGAAATATAACATTGAAATACAAGCAGTCAGGAATTAAGATGGGCAGGTTACGGAAGAATCGATAAATCAAATTATACGCTTGTTTACAGTGGGGGAGAGAAAAGAGGAGCTAAGGGTACCGGACTTATAATTAGTAAAAGAAGCAGAAAATCGTTGCTAACGTTTACTCCAATAAACGAAAGGATATGCAAGGTTAGATTATAAAAGGAAATTTCAGAACATATCGATAGTTTCAGTGTACGTTCCCACAGAAGATGACGATGACAAAGAAAAATAATTTTACGAACAATTACAAACTGTTAGGGAAAGAATTAGCAAACATGATATCTCAATAATAGCAGGAGATCTCAACGCAAAAATCGGCAAAGAATCGCAAATACCTCATATCACTGGCAAGAGCTCACTTCATAATACAACTAGTAAGAATGGATGGAGACTCGTACAGTTCTGCGAAATAAACAAAATGAACATCCATAGTGCATTCTTCGAAAGAAAAAAAATACATAAAGGAACATGGAAATTACCGGACAATAATACTGTTAACTAAATTGATCATATAATAATAGACAATAGGCATGCAACTTCAACAATTGGCGTACGGATACTTCAAGAGGCAAACTGTGACAGCGACCAATTATTTGGTGAGAGCAATAATATGACAAAGATTAGGTAATATAGCAATGAGCAAAGGAAGAAAGAGAACTAAGTGGAACACTGATAAACTAAAAGAAAGTGGCAATAGAGAAACATACGAGAAAACCATGAACGAGAAACTTAAAAGCACTCAAAACACAGAAAATATTGATAAAATGTGGAACAGAGTGGAGAAATGCGTTGTAGATGTAGCAAAAGAAATACTCTGGGAAAAGAAATACGAAAAAAGAAAAGAGTGGTTCAATGAAGAATGCAAAGAAGCCATAAAGAAAAAGAACGAAGCTAGAAGGAAAATACTACAACAAGACACGATAATGCAGAAATATGAAGAGGAAAGTGAAGAAGCATCAAAAATGTGCAGAAGGAAAAAGAAGGAGTGGATGAAGAACAAAGTGAAAGAAATAGAGGAGGTGCAGGGTAGAACAACACACAAGGAAAACGTACAAAGCTATAAAGGAAAAAGCAAGTGGTTTTGCAGCAAGAATGCAGATGTGTAAAGACAAAAGGGGCAAGATAATAGAATCAAGAGAGATATGCATGGACAGATGGGTCGAATACTTTAGAAAACTACTGAATGTGGAGGGGCAAAAAGTCGTAGAAAACGAAGAACTCAGTGAAATCAGTGACATATAAAGAGCAATGCTAAGGAACCCACCAAGGAGGAAATAAAGAAAGCCACCAACATGCTGAAGAGAAACAAAGCACAGGATAAGACACAATAGTAAGTGCAATGATTAAAGCAGGAGGAGAAGAACTAAAAGTAAAATCTACATTCTAATTGGAGAAATCTAGAGAAAGGAGCAAATACCGGAAAAATGGGAATGCGGAGTTATCTACCCTATTCATACGAAAGGCGATAAGCTTAACTGTCACAATTATAGAGGGATCACCTTACTCAATACAGCATATGAAATAATCTCTAATGCACTCTTCTATAGAATTAAGAAAGTGGCTGAAGAAAAAATTGAAGAGTATCAGTCTGGATTCAGTCCTGGAAGAAATACAATAGACAAAATATTTGAGGCTTCTAGTATCAAAATCCGCCACATCCATTTCGCTTAGTTTCAAGTAATATCGCAAAACGTGCAGTGAAGCTCCATTTACATGCGTACAAAGTCTCATATTTGAACTAGTTTTTTTAAGGATGAGATATTAAGCTTTTAAACAAATTTTGATACTAGGCGCCTCATTTGCAATGACACATATCTTGGAAAAAATCCATGAGTACAATATTGACTTACATTTACTCTTCATAGATTACAGAAAGGCATTCGATAGTCTTACAGAAAGGCATTCGAAGTAACATTTACAAAGCTTTGAGTGGGATTGGCATATCAAGAAAGATGGTAAGACTAATAAAACTCACACTGGATAGAACAACAGCAAGGGTATTAATCGAAGAAGAAATGTTGACAAAATTTGGAATTAAAACAAGAGTAAGGCAAGGAGATGAGTTGTCTGCATTAATTTTCAACATAGTACTTCAGGACATTGTTGGACAAATAACAGAACAGGGTAATATTTTACATAAATTAGTGCAACTACTAGCATGTGCTGATGACATACTGATCATAGCCCGAACCGTACAAAGTCTAAAAGAAACTTTTGATCAATTGGATCAAGGAACTCCAAATTAATGAAGAAAAAACGAAATATATGAGAATTTCCCCTACAGAAAATACACCAATGAACATGAACTACAGATAAATAATTACAGTTTTGAGAGTGTCAAACACTTCAACTATTCAGGATACTTAATAACGAGTGACCATGATGTAATGAAGACTATAAGACACAGAATATAGACTGGCAACAAATATTATTGCAAATACGAAAAACTATTCAGAAGCAAGTTACTATTTAGGGAAACAAAAGTGAGAATGTATATATAAAACTCTAATAAGACCGGTGGTGACTTATGGGAGCGAAGCGTGGAAATTCACATGCAGATCTGCCAGGACAATTAAGAATGATGACACGTGTAGAGAAAGATGTGATCAAGAAATAGACCAGCTGATCAACAATGAAAACATAGTACGCACAGCAAAGTCTCACAGAATCAGGTGGATAGGGCATGCCATACGAAAGAACAATATGAGGATCCCAAAGCAGATGATCAACCAAAATATAATCGGAAGAAAGACAGCGAAGACCCAGAAGAAGATGGTTAGAAGACGTCGGGGAAGACCCACTAGCGGATCCAGAAGGATCGTTTGGAGGGGGCGGTTCACTTCCTGGAAAATGATCGTAGCCTTGAGGTGACCAGACTTTTAATTTTCAAGAATGGGATGCATAAGGTTTACACCCCCCGAGCTGGAAGGGGAGTGTAAACCTGGTTCCCAGATTCCATTTTGGGACCTGAATTTATATTATTATTATTATTATTATTATTATTATTATTATTATTATTATTATTATTATTATTATTATTATTATTATTATTATTATTATTATTATTATTAATCTACTACTACTACTACTACTACTACTAATAATAATAATAATAATAATAATAATATTAATGAAAGTATATTCTTTCTGCAAATTTAAATGAAATACGCACTTCCGTTTCGGAGGCATGGAGGTGTTACCGCGATATATCAGACGCGCTGTTTTGACAATACTTACACAAAAGAAAATACAGTATTGACAATGGCATTCATTTTAACGAAAGAGTGTACAATTTCCTCTAATCATTTATATTTTGAATAACAATTACGGGACAGCAATTGAGATAAAAGGCTTGGTCTACGTAAAAATAGGCAACTAAAGTATACATACATAAAGAATAATACAAACTGTCAACATATAACAAAACACATTATGATATTTCTACGTGCATTTCTTCGTAGCTTAAAAATTAATTGTAAAGTGATATTTTATAGTAGCCTATATGGCACACAGCGTTCCAAGTGCGCCAAAATATAGGGGAGCGATCTTTACATATTGCTTAAATTTCTCTTTATGTAAGGATATAATTCAGCAAATTAAAAACTGATATATATATATATATATATATATATATATATATATATATATATATATATATATATATATATATATATATATATATATATATATATATTCACACTTAATTCCAAGGATGTTTTTAATGGCTCCATGATTATTCTCCGTTGTAGGATTGCCCGAACATGAATTTCGTGGCTTTCCCCGAAATAAGAATTCTATGATATTTCCCTTAAAAGAACTGCCCTGCTCACTCAAGGGCACAGATCAATTGCAGAAGAATGAAATGGATACACTTTCTAATACATAATACTAATCATTACTGAATTTAAACCTTGTACTCTCCTTCTAACAGGAACACAGATTGACGGTTTGAAATTAAACTACAGCAGTAACATATAAAGAAATGAATTGCAAATATAAATCCTTATAAATTTAATACATTGCAGTACTCCTTAATCATATAAAACCCTACGAAGGTAAATGCACAATTTATTCAATAAAATACTGCAAATAATGTAATAACAAAAATATCAATACTAAACTTTCTCTTACACAAACTCGACAGAAATTTTCTCAGATCTAGCAGGAAATGTGTATAAATTTTACATGAATTAAAATATGAATTAAAATTATATAGAATCACGATATAATCCATTATAATGCATAAATAGAAAAAAAATAAAAAAAATAAAACACACTGAAAGATTAGCAAAGCCTACAATAAAATCAACGAAAGATCAAAAATGTATAACGAAAGTGATGTTTCCGTTCATTACCGCATAGATATACAAGCTATATTTCGTTTAACATACCGACTGGCGATATTATTTGACAATGCCGGATAATTGAAAAAAAAAGAAAATACAAATAATGAAACTTAATTTTGAAAAATTCTCACCTTTAAGCGAAATTACCAATAGAGAATAAAGAACGTATAACTTGTATTTCTTTCATCTCAGATATACACGTAATATGGACTCCGTTTGCCTAATAACTAACATGCTTGCCTCTGGTGCGCGTGGTCCCGGGTTTGATTCCCGGCGGGGTACAACTGAACGAAAAAAAATAGTTCGAATTGCACTATAATCAGTAGGTTCACGTCTCTTTAGCCGTCCAGAAACAATCGTGGGACGTTAAATAAATCAAATAGCATATGTAGAATATATAATTGTTTACTAAAAATATAATATATACACATTTTTTTTACTATTGTAGTTGTGCCCTTTTGTTTCAGTTCAAGATTTAAAAAAGATCTATTTCAAAAACTTTTTCGAGTTCGTTCATCTTTCTTGATTTTGTTTGCCATTCAGATACATGCAAGGAGTTCATACAGTCAGACTCACAACTTTCGGGGAATATCCACGAGTTGAAAATAATTACGGGTAAAAACTACGATGGGCGGAAACCACACAACGGCCTTAGTCACCTTGCAGTCCATTTCTGTGAAAGTTACAGCACAGGCTCAAATCTACGTCCTTTCTTGTTCCTAGAAAATCTGCCGATGACACGATCGTAATCTACGTTTATGTTTCGGTGCGTATATAGTAGTAAAGTATCAAAGTAACAAAACACATTGGAAGCGTGTCAAATTATTTTAAATGAGAAATCCAAGTACCAATCTCAAGTCCCTAACCTTAAGGGATTCGGAGAGATGCCACTTTATTAAAATAATTTTCTTCCCATGCCCCTTTCCTTTCTTCGCGTTTTCAAAAAATCCTTCCTTAGTAATACCCTACATCAGAAATCTTATCTATTGTCCGAATTTCAAGTTTCTAGCTTGAGCGGTTTGGCCTGTGCGAAGATCAGTTATTCACTCAGAACTTCGTCTTTTATATACGAATTTCGTACAATAATAGCTTGCGTTATTCCCCAAGAAAAGATAAAATGCCATTAAAAGTCACAATGAATCCCTGGTCCCTTCCTAATGCTTTCGTGTTGAAGCCAAAAGTCACGGCTCTCTTTGTTGTTCTAGTAGCTAGCGAACGTACATTTGATCTCCGATACATGAGGTTCTGTGGTTTGACTCTCGGTGAGTGAGCATCGAACGCACTACAGTGGTTCAAATCCAACTTTAAATTCTATTTCTGTAAATTATAATTTTGTAAAGCATCGCTTTTGACAAACGACTTAAATATATATCAATCAATAAACCAACCGAAAATTTTTAACTTAGATTCAGAGAGCTTTTCGGTAAGGAACGCTGAAGATTCTATATTGCTCTTTATTTAAGGTAAAGGTAATTGAAGCTTCGAGACCTGAATTCCATTTCGTATTCTTTTTCTAGGACAAAATTTTAAAATATACATTTTTGTTTCAAACAGTGAGCCGTCTTATCCTCCTTCCTCGTTCGTACAGCTGTTCGTACAACGATCGTTACTCTCAGAATTGTATTTCTGAATTCCATTCAGACCAACTCATAACACACATCATTCTCATTTAGTACGACCTAGACTGTCAGTAGTTCAACACTCTCTATTCTACAGGCTTCCTAAGTTATACAATGAAATATCACATACACCCGTTGATTTATTTAATTCTGAAACTACTAATCATATAACTCTGTACTACGACGTCGTTTTAATGAATAAATTCTAGTCAGGTATTGCCAACCTTTCTTGTTATTACTTGATGTTGCTATTTATTACTATTATTATTATTATTGTCTTATGTTTTCATCTCTTAGGTTTGTCAGATATTCCAGTGTAAATTGGCGTTCAGCTGTATCTGGAATTATGTTTGTAAATAAATCAATCTAATATAAATAACTCCTTTCGGGTATGTTGTACCGCCTCAAGGTAACAGGGAAAGAAGTATTCACAATTCAAACTGTGCTAGGCTTGTCACACAGATTGGATCGGCCAGGAAAAGACCATATTTGAATGTCCCAACAATAAATGCTGCTAGTAAAAAGAAAGATCTTTGGAGGGGGCGGTCGCCCCCTCCGCCCTCCCCTTGGATCCGCCAGTGGGAAGCCCCCCACAATGGGCTGTAGAAGAAGGAAAAGAAGAATACTGTTTATTTATTAGCTACTACGTATAAATTATAATTATTATTTATTTATTTTTCCTCCCTCCTTAAGTGATAATTTACAACTCTCTTAAGTGTGATTGACTGATTTATATTTGATACATTCTAAATCAAAGATTTATGAAAGAAATAGACTAATAAATTATTTGCCATTATAATCTTATCTTTCTCGAGAAAAGCGAATCTTTATCCAATTCAATAAGTAATTATTTATATAAGTATAAGGTCTTATCATATTCTTTATCGATAGAATTTGTTTTAAAAATCACTGATGATTACTGACAGATCTTCTTTCTCTGTTCGATAATCTATATTAAACAATTCTTAAGAAGAATGGTTTATCAAAATTCCCTTCTATTTATTATCTGTTTGTGTCTGGGTATCCGCCGAAAAAAAAAATCTCAAAGATTACTGGATGGTTCACCGTCATTTTTAGCCAGGGTGTAGAGGGCCAACAGTTAGGAATACACTTCGTTGATGGAGGTGATATTCAAACCGGAAGTGGTATAAATACCGGTTAACCATTTCCGGTTTTATCATCGATCAGTGTAGAGCAAAAACGGTAATACATACCGAGAAACTGTTAACTTCATCCTTAACTCTCTACTAAAATCAAAAGTGATGGAAATCCGTTATAATTTCCGCTTTCAATGTTGATCTACATATAAAGGAGAAATGTTATAAGAAATGGCAAGAAGCGTATTTTTTAAACGATTTAGCATTTTAAGAATAGGTATCATCTCTCTTAACCCCGTTTTCAAACCACAAGTACCGGAACGTTGATCGTTATAGATTAAAAACTGTAAAAGATAGAGAGAAGCTTTTCTTTCTGCGTTGAGTTGAGTTCAGTTGATTTTAGTTTAGCGTCCCTTTCAGCAGCGAGGCTATATGAGACGTAGACCTACTGATTAACGTGGAATCTGAACCTCATAAGCTGCGGCCGTTTTTTTCTGCGTCCCAAAAATCTGGTCCATCTCCATCCATTCTAACTGCTACCTTTTTATTTTATTGTTTGTAATTTTGAATTTTATGTCCCATGGTCCGGCCCTGGAGGCTAGAATAGGCGATGATAATGAATTGAATGGTGAATGGCAAATAACATCGATGTCCTGAACGGGATTCGAATTAGTGACAAACACATCTTCTAATGCCTTAAGAGGAATTAGAAGCGGGTAGAGTTATATTTTAAGAGCGACATGAGCCATAAACACTTTTTATTATAGTTCTCGGCTATATGTTAACTAGTTCGAAAAAAAAATGCCACAACAGTTCAACGAAAACAGACATATACACTAGTGCAGCTCTGTCGATATAAGTTTTATAGCCATATTAAAATGGTAAATTTATTATGATAAATTACAACTTGAATATGCCCATGAAGGTTCCTTTGGTACGGCTGCATTAGAATAGCTCTTTTCATTTAACTGCTGTTCCATTTCTAATAATAATAATAACAATAATAATAATAATAATAATAACACCAATAATAAAAATAATAATAATAAAATTCTTCATAGACCCGAGATATAGATATATAATGAAAAGAATTTACGGCCAATATTAAATAGAAGGTCTTAATCTATACCAGCTGTTCTCGCTCCTGCTCCCTCTTAAACCGATTCACCACGTCAATCGTGCTATATACCGGTACTTAATTCTAGTAATAACATGAATTCATAATGTCACATAAAATGAAATATTATATTCAGTATTATTATTTCACTTCAAAGTTTCTCCCGACCTCTTTTCTTTAGAAGATTAAATATTCTCTACTGCAATCTTTCTTCTCGTTAGATAAACAAACTAAGGAATAATTTTAAATAATATTCCATATCGGTACTTCATTATCCTGTTCTCGGCATGCTTCCTTTTACGTTTTCCTTATATTACAACTTCAATGGTGGGGGCACAGTGGCTCAATGGCAGAGCGCTGAGCTCTAGTGTGAGGGGTTTCCGGTTCGATCTCAGGCCATGCAAGTTTGTGATGGACAACATTGTGTCCGTGGGTTTTCTCTGAATTTCACCCGTTTCCTCCCACATACTCATTCCACCAAATCATTCACTTTCATTAATCATTCATTTATTTTAGCCCAAAGCATTAGACCGCTCAACTATAGTACACCGGTTACTGAACCACTGTTTCTCTTACCATAGAATAAAATAATAATAATAATAATAATAATAATAATAATAATAATAATAATAATAATAATAATAATAATAATAATAATAATAATAATAATAATAATAGTAATAATAATAATAATAATGGCAGGTCACTTGCAGCAACTGAGAAGCTTCCATGCTCCATGGTCTTCCACTATCCTCTTCATATTCACGTACGATTTTTCTGTTTCGATATCGTCTATCAATCGTAGACTTCTTCGCCCCCTCCCTCAATTTCCTGCCACCATATTCTCTAGCACCCTCCATGATAGAGTTCCTTCTTACAAGGGAACCTTCCGAAAATGATAGTTGCAGTGAAAGATGCGACCTATGCCAATTGAAAGAACTGTAACAGAGATGAGCATTCCCAAAAAATTAGCTGCCCATACCAATAGGCTCAAGAAATATAAGGGATCGAAGTTCGGGAAACAGCAAGGTTGGACAAGGGGGAAAAGTGCAAATTTCGCAAAAAAGAGGGACATGGCAAAATACAATGCTGACAAGTGATGTATAGAAAGAGACTTGCCACAACAGGGAACAAATGAAGGCCACCAGTGGGATTAACAGTGTTTCCAACTGCAATGAAAAGTACATGGTTTGCAAAGAGCACTATATGAAGTGACTGCAATATTCAGTGTCAACCTGTTATGTAGGACATAAGATATGACGTGTATAATCAGTGGTACAATCTAACAAATGAAAATAGAAAAACAGAAGTACGAAAAATACGGAAAAGATGGAGTTGGCCATAATGAGCCACATTTGATCATGAGCTGTGCATATTAGAATGAACAAAACAAGAAAGCACCAACTATGCAGGAAACCGACGTCGAAAAGAAAAACGAGTTCCAAAGTTGGCAACACTGGCCATGAAAATCCAGACAATTCTAATATAGTTAGGCCACTCGCTTCACAAAAGGAAAATTCCGGCAACAGGCATTAGCCTTCGCATCATTTGTGCATGCCCGTCAACATTGTACTTGCAATTGTTCGATGAGACAATGGTCCAAGCAGATGATACATTTGCAGTGAGCACAGCGGAATACTGCCAATCCGTCACACATGGTACAATGATCGCCTGTGAATGTCTCGAAACAGTACTCAAGAGGTGTCGGAACCTTTGGTGGTCTTTCTATCACATATCCACACCTGTAGAAAGCAAACATAATCAAAGGCTTGAATAAACATACCGTAAACTGGTAATGGGTTAAGGCCTGAAGTTTCAGAAAATTCTCGCGGGACCAAATGTTAAAGTGGGTATCTGATAACACAAGCTCTATAACGTAGCTCACAGTTCTTGTATGGTCTAAAAACATAAACATAAAGTGGTTGGATCAGGAGGGATTAGCTCAACTTTGAAATTCACTCCGGATGGTACATGCAAGAGCAAGTTGTTGTCTTTGTTCGCTGTCCAAAAACCAACAAGTTGCACAACATCAGTTAGGTTTCTTTCTGCCAAACTTGACCAAAACACGTTGGCATAAAACACGCTTAAATCAATCTTCCGCATGTTTGCGGTTGTGTTTGGGAAGGCCTTAATATTCGGAAGAGATGACAAAAAGTCTTTGGTCTTCTGGGGTAATGTTCCTTTGCCTTCTGCCACTTGCACATACATTGGTGACAAGAGAGTTCCATCAGCAGAGATGACAGGCATTATCATATACGAATGTGATGAAGACGTGATGACAAAAAGAAACCTAACTGATGCTGTGCAACTTGTTGATTCTTGGACAGCGAATAAAGACAACAACTTGCTCTCCGAGCATGTACCATCCGGAGTGAATTTCAAAGTTGAGCTGATCCCTCCTAGGTCAGATACAACCACTTGAACTTTATGTTTTTAGACCATACAAGAACTTTGTGTGCTACGTTACAGAGCTTGTGTTATCAGATACCCACTTTAACATTTGGTCCCGCGAGAATTTTCTGAAACTTCAGGCCTTAACCCATCACCAGTTTACGGCATGTTTATTCAAGCCTTTGATTATGTTTGCTTTCTACAGGTGTGGATATGTGATAGAAAGACCACCAAAGGTTCCGACACCTCTAGAGTACTGTTTCGAGACATTCACATTCGATCATTGTACCATGTGTGACGGATTGGCAGTATTCCGCTGTGCTCACTGCATATGTATCATCTGTTTGGACCATAGTCTCATCGAACAATTGCAAGTACAATGTTGACGAGCATGCACAAATGATGCGAAGGCTAATGCCTGTTGCCGGAATTTTCCTTTTGTGAAGCGAGTGGCCTAACTATATTAGAATTGTCTGGATTTTCATGGCCAGTGCTGCCAACTTTGGAACTCGTTTTTCTTTTCGACACTAGGTACGTCGGTTTCCTGCATAGTTGGTGCTTTCTTGTTTTGTTCATTCTAATATGCACAGCTCGTGATCAAATGTGGCACATTATGGCCAACTCCATCTTTTCCGTATTTTTAGTATTTCTGTTTTTCTATTTTCTTTTGTTAGAGTGTACCACTGATTATACACGTAATATCTTATGTTCTACATGACAGGTTGACACTGAATATTGCAGTCACTTCATATAGTGCTCTTTGCAAACCATGGTGGACAAACACCGTGTGCGTGGGTTTTCTCAGGGTTCTCCCGTTTCCTCCCACTTTCTTCATTCCACCATTTCATTCATTACTCATTATCACCGTCTCCTTTAGCCTAACCGGCATAACTGTGGGACGTAAAACTCAAAATTTCATTTCATTTTCATTTTTCTTTGCAAACCATGTACTTTTCATTGCAGTTGGAAACACTGTTAATCCCACTGGTGGCCTTCATTTGTTCCCTATTGTGGCAAGTCTCTTTCTATACATCACTTGTCAGCATTGTATTTTGCCATGTCCCCCTTTTTTGCGGAATTTGCACTTTTTCCCCCTTGTCCAACCTTGCTGTTTCCCGAACTTCCATCCCTTATATTTCTTGAACCTATTGGTATGGGCAGCTAATTTTTTGGGAATGATCATCTCTGTTACAGCTCTTTTAATTGGCATATGTCACATCTTTCACTGCAAGTATCATTTTCGGAAGGTTCCCTTGTTAGACAATGCTCCAACCAGTTTCTCTTCCTCTTGGCAATAATATCTGTAATATGAAGGGGTGGATCCCAAAAGAGCCTAAGTCATTTTTTGTCAATTTTGAGATATTGATTCTATTAAGTTCCATTTCAGCAACCCCGTACATTAAACTGGATTTCATGTCAAAACTCCATAAATCAAATTAATTGTAGGCAAAAGAAAACAGTGTTGTTTTCCAAAATGTCCTTAGTCAACAGTATTCTCTGAAGTTATTTTCTCACTCATGCCTAAAAACACTTATATAAGTCTTGCTATAGATGATAATTTCACCGTTATCTTACGAAAAGTAGGCAATTACAATTTTCTTTTATGTAATTACTTTTCTTTCACAGAAATAGAATGATGAAAACACACAAATTGAAAAATTGACTTTTTTGACAGGCTCGTTTGGAATTGATCTCTTCAAATTGTTCTTTTCTCCCCCATCATTTCAAACACTCTCTCATTCGTTTTCCTCTCCACCCAGGTAATTCTTTCCATCCTTTTATACACCCACATTTCGAAAACTTCTAACACTTAAAGGTCTACTACTTTCTCTCTTACACGAAAATTACATTTGAAAACTAAAAGTAGTTAATCAATAGATTTACAATGCTAAACTAACTGGTTCTCGTAATTCACTCCAGTCACAATACTTAAATTCAAGTTCACTAAAGAAGGGGACGATTCAGTCCACTTACTAAATAGATTTAATGTTAGAATATCATTTCTATACTGATTTTCCATCGCGACTTCCGTCAAATGTATGTTTTCCGATATTTTAATGCATTTGTTTATATTTGTCTTTTATAATTTAAATTAGACGATTTAATTGCAATTACTATTGTTATTATTAGCAATTATACTTTGATAAGTTCACATTAATTATTTTGTGATAGAATTATTTTGAACTTAATAGAATTATTTTGAACTTAATAGAATTATTTTGAACTTCTTTACAAGTATTTTCGTTGTCTATAGCCTCGTGAAACCTTTCCGTAGTTTCTTCAATTTCTTTATTTACTCGTTCATTTCACATGGACAGCTTCATTCTGCAGTAGCTCCATATTCTAGCTAATTTTTCCTCCAAGTTTATTTAAATGATCTTTAGAAATATTTGCTATTATTTTTTTTAGGTAATTATGCCCTTTCATGATTTTTTGATCGTAAATTATTTAATTTCTATTATTATTATTATTATTAGCACATAATATTTACTATATTTAATAAAATTAATATTTAATTTTATTATTATCATGTTAATAATTCTCATCAATGCTCTTTGACGTCGAAGTCAGCATTCATTTGCCAAATTCAGTATGCTCTGATCGTATATTATGGATATGCTAACTCTGAACCTCAGACTCATACATTTGAATAAACTTGTATCCCACAATATTATTAACATTTGACGGGAAAATGTCCAAATATTTTATACCTCTCTTTACTTCCCTTAGTATACCTGGTACACTAGTTGAAATGCCCTCCCCCCCCCTTTTTTTGCACTGGTAGAATAGGTTGATGGAAAATATTTGAACCTTTTCCTCGCTTAGGATACACATTTTAATGAAAGTGTAATTATAAAAACGAATAAAATGCTATATTTTTTGGGATAAATTTTGAATTTCTCTTAGGACAAGCTCATTAATCAATGTTACATGTTAGAAACCCTGAGGCAGGAACTATGTCTTAGGATTCATCTCAAATAATGGGTGAGCCTGGTGATGCGGTCACAAACAACAGCCAATGTCTATTCCAATGTATCAAATAAATAGAAATTGTATTTCCCCCTTAAAATCGGAATTCTGGAAAATTCGGGGTCACGTTTCCACTTACTGTATTTGTAATGAAGAGTTTATATGTAAAATTTCATCTTTCTAACTTAAGAGGCACATAAGATAGTCTATTTCTCGCATTAACTTTGAACTCCATACTCTTTTAGGATACGCCTTTTAATCAAAGTAGTGACTGAAACCTAGCTCGAGGTAGATTTTTACCTGTGTTCCAAAATTCATTTCAAAATTCTTGGCCATTTTCCGCCTTTCAATGCGGCGGAAAAACATAAAGAATAGTCCTTTCCACTTAAAATGTTTTTTTTTTCTTTTTTGAAATGCGACACATGTCCGCTCATTTTTAAAGAGTTTATATGCCGAATTTAATTTCCCAATTTCAGATATTTATGTGGTGCTCTATTCTGGGTAAAATATTTGAATTCCCTTTACTTCATTTAGCATACGCATTTAAAAAAAAAAAAATCCTTACTTGTTCATTGCCCTCGTAATAAAAGGAGTGTTCTGTCC
Organism: Thermobia domestica; assembly: GCF_964235325.1. Classification (NCBI taxonomy): domain Eukaryota; kingdom Metazoa; phylum Arthropoda; class Insecta; order Zygentoma; family Lepismatidae; genus Thermobia; species Thermobia domestica. The sequence continues at coordinate 170,418,883 of NC_137454.1, read as the reverse complement.
AAAACTCACGTTTCTAAATATATTAATTTGACCTGAATTTTCAGTAAATCATTTTCACTCTTCTATATAGTTATACATATTGCCCCCTTTACCTTCCAGAAGAGGAATTTTTGAAAACGATGAGTTTCCCTTATTTTTAATTAAAAGTTTGATCTAGCCTTTTAATTTAATTTGATTTTTTACTAAAAGAATAGAAGTGAGTGAGGCCATGCTACTATTGATATTAATGTTTAATATGGAGAGTATACTTCTTTTGTCAGGAAGGTAAGGGATAAGGATGGATTTTTGGAAATACTCATCCTAAGGGGCGTAAAGGTGATTTCAAAATTTCCCCCAAAGAATGGTGTATCTCACGAATCACTAGCGTTAGAAAGATGAAACGGACACATGAAATCTTCATTCAAAATAAAGAAATACATGTTTCGGCGTTTTCGAAACTTCCGCTCCATAAGGGAGGAAAGAGGGATATTTAGAAAACACTCAAATTTCCCTTTGTCTAATCAGAAAGTGCCAAAAATTCACTTAAGTTGGAGATCTGAAATTCGGAATATGATATTTCAATTAAAAATAAAACAAAAAAAAAATGCATTTCAATGTTTCTGATAATTCATCTACAAACGGGAAAAAGAGGGCAATTTCTATTATATTGAAGTTTCCCTTTTTTTATTCACAAAGTGCCGAATGTGGAGATTTGGTTGAGTTAAAGATGGGAAATTTAGTAGGTTTCGAAAAATTGAAGACAACGATTTTCTTTTGTAAACCTACAAATTGGTATTGTAGGAGAACTATACCATCAGTTAAGATGAAACTGATATTATATCTTTACCTAGCTCTTCATTGTGACAGTAGCAAAGCACAGTATGGTTAATGAAAAATAGCCCAAAAGTACATTCATTCTTAATTTCTGTTTATCTTGCGTGTAAATATTGACCAAAAATGAGACATAGGCCTATCTCATTGCGTAGATTACACCAATCTGGAGAAAATGACGTGTTTGAGAATGAATTCCTAGGAGTAATTTTGAGAAAATCAGAAACGAACTTCTATAGCTTAAATAAAATATTCGTTTGATGTTAATAATGATTGACAGTTTTTATTCCGTTTTACTTTTTTGTATATGTAATAGTGTTGTTAACTAGCACTTTGTATCTATTCTTGCTTGTTTTAATAGCGGTGACACACACACACACACATTTAATATTGACACATATATCCTTCTAGCAGTTATACATATACTACTTGTAAAAGAAGGTGTGAAAAAAGTACAAAACTACATAGAGAAACAAAAGCCTACATCAACTGTAGCGAGAAGATATTTTTCGGGCTTATAGCAGTGGTGGCTTTAGCGGGTAGGCCAAATAGGCACAAGCCTACCCAAAAATGTTGAAAAAATATATAAACGCTAAGACATACAATAAAGAGTAAACATATTTTCCAGTATTTATATTAATGATACATAATTATTTAACAAATAGCATCAACTACCACTGTCAAAGTAATTACCTACCGTCAGTAATTAATCAAATATATATGTGTGTCCATAAGCGAGGGAGCAGGCCTATCCAAAATCAAAATTCTAAAGCCACCCCTGACTTATAGAATAACTGTGAAATGAACTAAACAAATGAATATGTACTTGAAGCTAACACAGTTTCTCTTCAATTCTGAGGCAATGTGAGAATTTCATCTACAGCTTAATGTAGGATAGGAACCACATGTTCTTCCGCAGTTAATCGAACCCTAGTGTTCCATTATAAAGGCTAGAACGGTGTCTTTTAGCCACCAAGGAGTTCCTAAGTGAAGAATATAAACGTAATAACATAATATAAAAGAGAACCCTGTCTTTTCTATTTAAGCGTAAGGACTGAACCGCATAAACAATACGCAACTGTTGCAAAAAAAAAAAAAAAAAAAAAACCTTAGTTTTGATACGCCTAGTAATGTAGATTATTTAAAATGTTGGTTCATCCACATGGAATGTGGTTAAAAATGACATATTGTGCTCTGAAATGACTAGAACAACTCGAAACTTTTTCTTTCTTTCTTTCTTTCTTTCTTTAAGGATCGACTTTGAAATTATGTTTGCGTGCAGTAGCAAGGGAGAATGGCGGATGAAAACGTTAAAATAAATGTCCAGTAGACATGCAAAATTACACAAGATAAATAAATGGAAGAACTTGAGTTAGTTTCCAAAACTAACACCCATAAAAAGCAAAGAAAGACAATATCCTCTGCATTTCGAATTAGGAGCTTTCGTCATTTCATGATTCTTTATGGAGAAGAAGAAAACGAGAATAGATGAGAAGCAATAAAAACCTAAATTTACTCCGTGCCTTGTCTTATCGATATATTGGATATTGGAGTCTCATCGTGACTAAAGTCTATTTGTTTCCTGAAGAACATCCTTTACTTAACTTGAGAAAATGAGGTTGTTTTTATTGAAAAGTCTTTTACTTCTTTCTCAAAATACTTTTTCTTCATCTGTCGCTTGAGTTCTCTCTCTCTCTCTCTCTCTCTCTCTCTTTCTTACTCGTTCGCCAATTATTCATTTTTATTCTTTTGTTTGTTTGATTTCCTCTCATCCGTAATGAGCTTCCCAGTGACATAGAGTTCATTTCTGAAAGTTCAGGGGGAACGAATTCGATCTGGATGGACTTTCAGCTGAACTAACATTCAGGATTTTCCCGTTTCGTTCGATTTTTACCAATGCAACACTGATAATTATTTTTGGTAATAATTTAAGTTAATTAATAATCTAGTGATAGAGCGGATCACAAACTTCGAGACACATATTCCGAATAAGTCTGATCCATAACCCGTGTCCCATATACAGTCAGACAAGTGACCCACCGTGGGCCTATTTATCAAAACTACTATAATACTAGTGTAAAATTTTTCTAAATCATATATTTTATACCATGAAATCATGAAAAATTAGAGGATAAGCATTAATATTTAGAAATAACTTATACTATTATTCTAGAATTTCTACTTTAAGACATTTTACGACTCGTGAAACACATGTTACAAGAGTTGTTGCATTGAGAAAGAGACCCCAGATTATGATCCAGTGACCCGTGAACCGGAAACAGCAAAACTTCGTCACACATGGAGGATATCTATGAGGCTGCTGAGTAGTTCTCTTTCTTTTCCCAGTAAATCTATTATTTTCTTTCCCTCTTGTTAGAGCTCCGTCGCGACTGTATGGTTAGCATAGGTGTCGTTGGCACGAGAGATTCGGTTCGATTTCCAATGGGACATCATTGTGATTGGAATTTCACGTTTAGCTGTAGGTCCACGTCTAATATAGCTTCGCTGCAGAACAGAAAGCTAAATTCTAATCAACCAAGTTTCCCTTTCTTTTTTGTGTACGTCAATGTGTATCAACATTGGACTGAAAGATAACTGCAAGATCTATCAGAGTATAAGCGAGTGAGAATCACAGCGAAGAAAATATATATGATTTTGTTATGAAAGATCATCAAATTTTAGTTGTGCAAGCCCGTAAAACTTGCGTAGAATATAATAGATTGCGCCGAGACCAAAGTGTTTCGTTAAATCTTTTTGTATAATCCGTGTTCAAAATCATTGAATTTTTCAATATGGAAGACGAATAAACATGAAATTAAATTTGAAATAGCCAAAACATTGTACCGTTGATTAAGAAATGTCACACCAGGAACAAAATAAGTGAATAATCGAGCTTCCGTTGTGGACATCATTGAAATAATGCTGCAGAGCAGATACTTCGGTTGCTTTCGGATCATCAGATCTGTCCGATTTACCGGGTCACAGAGTCATACGGGTGTGAGAAGCATTACTGAAGCCTAAGTGACCCGGAACTTAGGTGATCCGATAACCCGTGAAATCACTGTTATAATCATCCTTCTTGCTCTTAAAATGAGTTTTTTTCTTTTTCTTTCTTTTCTTTTCTTTTCTTTTCTTTCTTTTTTTGCTTCGTAGATTAGTCAGATGCATTATATAAAGTTCCTGATTGCCCCCGATTTTCGAAGACAGAGTCAAAATTTAATTCGTATCGTATTCCCCGAACCTTTAGAACTAGTTCATACTTTTCATAGTTGAACACTTACCAGTTTCAAAAGTGTTTACTAAATTAGCTAAATCATTGTTTAACTAATAAATCTATAATATCACAAAGAATAGTTAAAATAATGTGTAGTCCCATTATGATAAATGTTAACATGTGAAACTGCCAATGTCCTTATAAGACGATGAATATTTGAGTAGGCTAGAATCAAAACTCATATGTTCCAAAATGTTAAATTTTGGGAAATCGCAAAAAAACGCATATTCCGTTTTGCCCATCTATTCCTTTGGGGGACAATGCTTGTTTTGACGGAAATTAGGCTCACAAACTAATTTTTACTCTCAAAATGTATGAGTGAATACTAAAGTCTGTTCCAGGCAACCTGATAGGAAACTCCCCTACCTCCCACCGCTGTAGGAGGGGAAAGCAAGTCGTTGACCTTCACAGGGAGTTAAGCTTCTCTAATACACAGAATCGTATAAACTCTAAATTCGTACGTCAATTCGCTCGAACTTGATGTTGAGAAAGCACTGCTGTTTCTTTTAGGTATCAAGCCCGAGTAACAAAAACAATTACTGTTTTTAAGCTTTGTCTTGTTGAAAAGTATTGCATATTATTTATGTACTAAAGTTTACCCTTCTGTAAAACATTTTATTGGTGTAACAAATACCGAAAACATTAAAATCAATGAGTTTAATTTGCCCAATTTTGTATGAAAGTGGAAGTTGATCCCTAACACGAATACAAGAACGGGAACTGTGGGGTTTCGAAAATAAAATGTCGATAAAAATGTTTGGAGCAAAACAGGTGAATTAAAACGCTATACAAGCTTTTATTTCACAACAACTACAAGTCACCGAGTATTATAGAAATAGTGAAGTTAATACGTATAAAATAAGCATGACACGTTGCTTGTATGGGAAAAACACACCAAGTGATTAAGCCCTATTCAAAAATCCTAGGAAAAAGAGACTATTAGGTGCGCGAAAGAGAAGGCTTCCGGACAATGTAAGGCAGGATCTTTGAAGGATGGTTGATAACAAACATGGTAGCTTGACTTTTCGCAGCTTAAAATCTTATGGAAATGTTTGTTTTTGCTACGATGAGCCTTTGAGCTCTTTAAGCCAAAGCGTTCATTATTTTCGTATAATTGAACGAATTCATATTTGTCGTTACTCTTTCTTTCTTATACAATACTGAACTCTTGTTACAAAATTAGACTATCCTGCATGCCTGGGGCCGCGGTGGCTCAGTGGTAGAGCTTTCACCTGTGGTGCATGGGGTTCCTGGTTCGATCCTAATTCGCGCCAAGTGAACTTTATGGTGGACAAACACCACGTGCGTTGGTTTCCTCGGGGATCTTCTGTTTCCTCCCACTTTCTTCATTCCACATTTCTTTCATTTCTTACGATCACCGTCTCCTTTAGCCTAGCCGGCATAATCGTGGGACGTAGAACTTATAAAGACTTCAGTTTCGGTTTTCGATTTTATATTATGAAATTATTGTATTAATAAGTAAATACCCATTCAATTACCAACCCTGCCATCACTTGCTATTCCAACATTGTATCATAACCCTGACTGCCAAAGGAAGAAAAGTAAACAATACAACTGTTCAATAAAATTTTCATTATAACAATACGTATTACTTACCTCACTAATACAGGCAAATGTAACTGTTTCAAAATACGTAGTGTTATTATGAAATAAAGTTGTAATTATTTAGACATATTTGGGTACACTCTATATTTCCGTGTGCGGGGGCTTGGTGGAAGACGGAACACCAACATTCACCAGTACTTGAGCGTGGTAGGGGGAAAAACTTCTTCTTTTTCCTATCAGGTTACGTGAAACAGATTATAGTTCTAGTTTTATTCACGCATAAAATCTGAAATTTGTGAGTTTTGATTCTAATGCAAGAAACATGCGAGTTTTGATACTAAACATGAGTTAACTTCAAACTGTTTGGGTTCGAAAGCAAGACAATCTGTGTTAGAAATGAAGTAGAAGGTTCGACATTCATTCATGCTTTATTCTGAATAAAATAAACTGAAATTGTATTGTATGTTCATGTGAAACACGTGATGCTGAGAAAGTATACCGAGTTTAAACTACGTCGGAATTATCTCCTTCAACAGGCTAACATACCTCCTGAACGTCTTGGATGAATACTTCTGGTTTAGATCGGAGGTTCGCGTAAAACTGTAGGTCTGGCTGTTGCCTTCAATCCACACCAAAATGAGCTGCTATCACATTCTCCACATCCTTCAGCTTTTGCTCGGATAGATTGTTCTTCGGAGCTACTGTTTCAGGATTTTGTGTTGGCACACTTTTCTTCGCTTTCAGTACAGATTTATACATTCCTGTATCCATTTTTGGTATGCTGGTTCCTCTCTTGTGAAGAATTTTTGGCATAAGGTTCTTTTCTTTATGTAAACACGCTTGCTCTTGGAAATCTGAAAATGCCAAGCGCCAGGATTTTTCATAAGATCCGCTGCTAATCCCTTAAAGTCAAGCACCTTCACATCCTTCCCTACACGTTTTACTGTAGAAACTGTGAAATGATCTCATACACATCTTCTGGTTTTGTGATAACCTCAAATCGTTTCATCTTTTTTTTCTATAATCCCAAACACGCGATCTGGGGGAATGAAACTGTGTCCTGTTATTGGATAAAGTATTTCGATTTCCTTGATATGTGGTGGCGCTCGTCGTACAAACCAATAGTGGCACATGGCTACAAGTGCTGAATTTTTATTTTGTCTTGTACATCCATCAGATAACCTAATATGAACAAGTCTACGGAACTCAGAAAGTGAAATACACACGAGGAAACTAAATTTGAATCCTGATTGTACTCGTTTTCAGTCCAGCAATAAGACGTTGAAGTGGATTTACTGATCTCCGATTTACTGTGTCCCTGTACGATGTTAAAATTTAGTACATACACTTGACGACTATAATAAGTTTTCTGATCTGGTACTTGAGGTAAGGGAAGATTCTTCTGGCAATTGTACGAAAGAAGCAGTGTTTCTGGATACTCGTCCTTCAAATGTTCATAAAAGACTTGCTAACGAAGTCGATGAAGTGCATTTTCGTTCTGTAACGCCTCTTTCTTCTTGTCATCTTTCTCGTGTTCCAATCGTTCGTTGAACAAACATTTTTGGACGGCGTCTTAAAGCTAATGTTGTATCGCGTGTTGAATATATCACGGAAAAAGGCCAGCTTGACAGATGGGTTTTCTGGTTGTGATAAATAACACTCCTACAATTTTTTAAAACGTTCAAATGGCTTGTAAGATACACCCGTTTTACTTTACCACGACAATAATGAGATTCCACACATTGCAGTTTGTTTATAAAGTTCATGACATACTCTCTCTTCGGTTTGTAGATAGCTTTTTGTTTGAAACCTCCTTTCTCTTTTCGGTAATAAAGCCCGTAACATGAAATTCTTTTGTGATCCTGTTCACTCTGAAACGGGAAATTCCTAGAATACCCATGAAAGATTCCATACACATAGGTGTTCTCTCTCTATGCGTGTTCCTCACAAAGTACTTTGTCACTCTCAGCAACACATCTTTCGCAGTCACACCAAGTTTCTCCTTCCTAGTTCGACGCCGACTAACATTGCGTATTTCAACATTTTTCAGAATAAATTGATCCTGGTACATTTTCTCAGGCTTCTTATGGAATAGAGCATGAAAGTCTCTGATGTTGTTCATATTTAGTGTTCTACATCTGAAGGTCCCTTTTTGTGATTGCACTTCGGGTATTGGAGCAGATCTAAAGATCGGGTATTGGTACCTGTGAAACAGAGAAAACATTCTTGAGAACAATGAAATGTAGTCCAACAAGCATTGTTATCTTCTGCTTCATTTTTGACAGAGATCACCCAATCGTATTCAACTTATACACGGAGAAAAATGCATAATCCAGTCGGCATGTAAATGCTGTTTTTACCAGGTTACGCGCGTCACCACATTAAGTAATGTTGTTTCATCCGTAGTACGATCTACACCACCGTCCAGCGAAAATTTTGTATTGTGGGACCACCATTTTAAATCTAGAATTAACGCCATACGCATTCCGACGGTGGTAACTTATGTAATATAATGTTGTTACCACCTTTCTACGGCTGTCCCCTCTTGGTTCTTTCTAAATCTGTGACTCCCTACCTTACGAGAGTAATAGTCTTTAACACGAAATCAATCATGTGAATAAAATTATCCAATCACAGCGAGTCTAGTTCGACACCGAACTCCAGACTTGGCATGGTGTTCCCACCTGCTGTACTTTTATACATGAAATTACATTACTTAAGGAGCGCACCCGCGTAAATATGATGTATCCACACAGAAATCCTAGTCCTTTTTTTCTCAGTGTACGTAAGATAAGAATTTATACAAATGTAAGAGAACACTCCATCTCCCGTTTAATGATAATAAAGCTTAGTATACGTCCTTATCTTGTCTGCTTTTCTTTGTTCTTCTTCGAGGTCGAGGGATCACATTTCTGTTTTCTTGCCTGTTCACCAGGACTAACAAGCGATACAGCTACGTTCATGATACACGTTTTCATTCACAGACTGTCTTTATCTCTATTTTACACTGAGATGATTGTTATTCAGTAACTCTCCGCAAATCACAGTAGCAACAAAACAACACTGAACTGAATTACACAACAGCCCCCTTTCATACAAAGAGAAACATGGCGGCTGCGCACCACCAATGAAGCTCTCTTATTGGGTGACACGAATTCAGAATCAAAACTCTCATGATCCGGTGAAACATGTCACTTTTGACATGCACCACCAACTTTGCACTCGATTTTGAAACTGAATTTGTGTGTTTAAAGACGAACTGATTTCATATTTAAATTGCTCGCATTTAGTACTACAAGAATCCACTGTTATCACGATTTGTCATTTTTTGGAACTTGTGAGTTTTGATTCTAGCCTACTCATGATTTGAACCATTACTAAGATCAAACCAGCGGTTAGTGTTACTATACTTACCATCTAAATAAGAGATTAACTATTAAAATCTCTAGGTGCTGTTGGTGTAAGCTTAATAAACTAATGTTGAACTCATAATTTGTCTCTTAAGGGAGTAGATATCTGCTAAGATTTAAGATAATCTATACTGTTACTATCAAAAGGTACATAAATTTCTTCCCTTTTAAGGAAATCAAAACATCAAAACCCTTCCTAATTATGTTTGAATTGACAAACTTCCTTGCGTGCTGTCATAGATAATTCCTGTGTAATTTGCATCTCATCTCTCTGTATCTCTGCCAATATTGAATTTGTGCAAGTGAACAATAAATTCGTATTCCGTGGAGCAAAATGCCTCACCAAATTTCATCAGATATAGCCTAATATTTCAAAAGAAACATAACACAAAGGCTAGTCAATATCAGTAAAACCAACTAGTCAGTCTTTTCAAATGTAGCTTTTGGAGTAAGTAGTATATTGTTTTAACACCAAAATAAAACATGACAGACGTCTTTTAACTGCGTGCATGATCAAGTTCCTCCTGAAAAGTGGGCAAGACAAAGCTATGGTGTTCTCTTTTTTTAATTGGTTTGAATTAAAAATGATGAGACTTTCGTTAATTTTAGTGGTTCTTTCTATACTAAATGAGGTATTGCCAGGATTTGCCTCCATTAAAATAATATCTTATCTTCTCAGATGAACTGGTAATTCGTGATTCTTTTTGTTTGTTTGTTTGGGGTAAATTTGGAAAAAAACAAAAATTGAATTGCTTCGTTGATCACGATAAGCTAGGTTCTGCTGGTCCGGACCCCTCCCCCCTCCCCTGAAATTTTGACTTAGACCCCGTAAATTTAGTCTAATTTTGGGGTGATTTTATACATTTTAATATAATTTCTCACGTATTGAATTTGGATCCCCCAGTGGCGGATCCAGCCCGGGGCCGGGGAAACGTAGCTCCCCAGTTTTCCGAGTAACAAGAGTAACTTAAGCTATTATTAATATATTTTTGGAAGTTTATAGTAAACTCATTATATATCTACCATAGTCTGGGTTCTGGCTAGTCCTCCAGCTTTTACCTTCTAGATCCGCTACTGAATCCCCCAAAAGCTTTTGACCTTTCCCGAAATTAATTCCTGCGTACGTGATTGACTAACAAACGTCATCATTTCCGTCTCGCACATAGACAAAATTACAGGTATCGATTTGACAAATAGAACTTGCTTCTCTACACAATCTCGGTATTACCACTTCGGATTTTTTGTTGTTTGGACATCTGAAGAGGCATCTTCTAGCAAGAGTTTCACAATACCTTTATTTTTGATAGTCAAAGTATAACGTTAGTTTTTTGCTCATTATATATCGTATTCTTTTTGTAGATTACTTTCAGGCTTGCAAAAAAAAGTAATGGGAATGCACATATAAAAATGATGATAGCCTGCAGATGATAGCTGGGCTCCACTCATTTCTGGAATGATATCTAATGTTTGGCACTAGGGATGGAGCCGAGACGAGACCTCTATAAATCTCGGTCTAGTTCCAGCATGGCCGTCTTGCTCGTCTTGTTTCGTCTCGAATACATTATGTAAAATTAAAAACGTATGAGTAATATAATTTTTGCAACCTCCTATTTCCTCTTATTTTCTTCACTTTATTCTTTGATTACAATTACCATAGCATATGTGCCCTTTGTAGTTAAACGGATAATGTGATAGTCCAAGCGTAGATATTTGGTGAGCTTCAGCAAGACTATAATGAGTATAATTTTACATCCAAAGTTTCGCGTTTATTGTCCATTGCATCCGGGTTTCCATTTTCTTCAATACATTTCTATTATTATTATTAGAGTATGTTTATTGGGAGAAACAACGTCTTTCAGATGGCAAGCAGAAATTAATTTCTACAGGCGTCGATGATTCTAGGAATTTGATTGATTAAACTTTGTTTAGATGTTCAGTCATCATAGGCGTACTATTTTATGTGGAAAAATGTAGAATAAAAATGGATCTATTACGTAACAATAATTTTACTTTTCTTAATGCGTTAATTGACATCTCTTCTTCATTATTTAACAGATTATGGAGAATATTCACGTACTCAATAGTCTTTTCACTAGCGTAATCAGTAACAAGCGGATCAAATCTCCTCCCAAACCTAAATGATAATATGTATTCTGGAGTACGTACTGATTAAAGTAAATTACGGTTTAAAAAGGAGCCTCATTCATCAGCTTCTCCCTAAACCATGTCTCATTATTTACTTTTATACAGATTATGATTTTACCATGTTCTTAATAAATCACATTTTATTACTGTACTCCAATTCTATAATATTTTTGCCCTGGTTTTCTTTCATTAATTTTGGCTCCTCTTCAACAATAAATAGCATCCGAATTGTTACGATAGAACAACACTACAAATGTCATTAGGTGTAATATTTTGTTAAGTTTGAATTACTATATGTTTCATTCTTTGAGCATAAATATCCTGACATTGTTGCCTTCAGACTTGTGTTACTTATACACTTACATTTCTGCATTTTGAGCATTTTATTCGTGTGGGGTGCATATCATCATCTTGTGGTTCTCCTTCATCACGCAATAATTCAGCTTCTTTCTTCGCGATCTCCTATGATGGTTATTTCGCTCTAACATTTTAAAATTTGCTCTTGTATCAGTTTGTGCTATTCTTAGACTCATAATCTTCCACTGCAGCACTAATATAGAAAATGAGGTTTCTGGGCCACCAATATGTTTTTCCATTTTCTTTCTTTTTTTGTAATTTTCTTTATTTTAACAAAAAAGTTACCTAAAGTGAAGGCTAACTTAAATTTGAGGTTTTTAAGCGTCAATCACATATTATTGATCTATACTAGCAAGTTTTTAATATATGCTTCTGGTTTTCCGAGATATAAACCTCCTTTTTCTTCGTACTGGAGCCAGAGGTAAAGATAAAACAAAACTTAAAAACAAATGGAACCGGAACCAAACACTGAAATTGAAAGTGTCATAGGTGAGTATTGTTACCTAATAGAAATACTCAGTGAAACAGAAATAGGAAAAAACACATATTTTATTTTAAAAAAAAAGTCTAGAAAACGCTGAGAAATAATAAAAAAAATTAAAAATTCTCATTTGAAAATGTCTCTATTAGATCTCGCATCATGGAGCAGACCCTACTTATACATTAGTTTCATCTGTTTGGTTTCGAAAATAGAATAGTTCTTTCTTTTGGTAAATTGGATAATGGCTGAGTTTCAAGTAATTTGATTCAACGGAATTGATTTTTTTAAAAAAAAAATCCAAATGAGCACAGCATCACCATGCAACATTATGAAATAAAAAAAAAGTTTGCACAGTACTAGAAGATCATGACATTGATTTGATTTGACTTCCAGTTTAGCGCCATTTTCAACAGCGAGGCTATATGAAACGTGGACCTATAATCAAAACATGGGATCCAAACCAGATAAGTTCTCGCCGGGAACCGAATCCGGGTCTCCTACGCGAAGAGCGAGTACGCTAAATCATGACATTGTATACAAGAAAGGGGATTAGTATATATTCAAAAGTAGACTGAGGCATTAGAAAGAACGTGGGTATTATATGATCTGTGCTATTACTCAGTAAGAAATTATTACTTTTTGCTAACAGAAATACTATCATACTTGTATAAACATATTTCATATATTTTATGAAAAAAATATAACAAAATACATTACACATGAGTGTTTCTATATAAAACGATCCTTGTCCAATTTGTAAAAAACTTATTTCAAGATTTAATGTTATTAAACACAAAAACATGAGAGAAAATAGACGAAGCACTTCAAAACACAATAGTTTAATAAAGAAATATCAATATGAAATTGATCGAAGAAATATATCTTCAGCTGTAAATAAAAAGATTATACTATCCATATAGGAAATCAGCTTTAGATAGTAATTTATATTTATAATGAAAATTTAACATGTCACATATTTTTTAGTTGAAATTACACCAAGTTACTGATGATTTAAAATAACTACCATCAAAACCAGCATAAAGCAAATTTTAAATGATCAACAAGCTTTTAAAACCCCAAGAGTAGCGAAGTAATGAGGATTTTATGTTAGTTCAGGCAGTACATATATACAGAAGGAACTATTTTGAATGTTCGTAACCTACTTGTACATAACTTTGAAATAATTTTTTTTTTTCGATAAGTAAGAGCTTGCAACAAAAGATCTGGGATAGTTAGTACTTGAGACACCAGAATATAGATTGGATATTTTATGTAGCGACTTCCTTCCTTTAGTTGGAAATCGATTTATATATCTTCTGAATAAGTAAAATAACAATGAACTTGTTCTTAATACAAGAATCATGAGTATAATAAATGCTGCGTGAGGAGTATATTAGCTCGTCTTCAATCAGTTCCATGCAAGAATTATTCAAATCGTATCTAGAAATATTATGATTATTATGTAATGTGGTTTTCACTTATAGATATTAATTTTTTAGATATGTCTGTATTTGAAAATCAATATAGAAAACTATATTGAAACAAAACACCTATATTTGCTAATGTTTATGATTATGACAATAAAACATATCTTGTTTTCCACTTAGAACTAGAGATAACAAAATTGACTTCAATAACATAAATTATTAGTATTACTCTTTAAAGATTTGAAAATTTAATATGAATGTTCCGTACATTATCTGATATTGTAATTGCAAACTTCTCTTCACTAGTTAAGTAAAACTGCTTTTTGCATGTATGATGTAATGATGTAAATATTTGTCATAATTATTAAACGGTTACTGCATTTTCTGACGAACGTAAAGAAACATATAATTTTATGAAAATTATATGTGTACTTCATGGAAATTATATGTGTACATCAAAATGTTAAATCCTAGTGAAAATTATAAATTTAAAAATAAATATCCACATTACTAACTGCAGTTATGATTATCGCTGATTTTGAAGATTTTTGAAGCCAATCTTTACGTGTATGTCTGACAAAAGAGAATCGTACATATTACAAATACAACTACATGAGTTAAATAGTTTCAAATATCTCATTGTTTGGAGAGAAATTATTAGACGTTATATATAAATCAAGAATAATTGTTATATGGAGTTCAAAAGTTCTAAACTTATCTAGAAACGAACAAATTTTGCCAAATGTTATAATACTTTTAACGCTGGGTGGACTTCGAAAATTGGCAAGTACCAACCGGGAAATTGAACCCAGGACCACGCAGACGGACTACTGTATCCCTTGGTTTACCATATACCTAGGTAAATTACAAGTAGTCGCATAATCTCAAATCATGCAAGATCACGATTATAATTATATATATATTTCCGTTTGTGGTAGATTACCTGCTGCACAAATTGAGAAGCTTCTGTGTTACACGATTCTCCATCAACCTCTTTGTCTAGACGTTAGAATAATCCTCTTTGATATTAAGTGGATTATGGAACCATGAACTGCCTAGCGTCAATTTTCTCCCGCGGAGAATACACTTACTACCTGGTGTTATATGAGAGAACTCCACATCAAAAATAAAACACTTACCAAATCGCTTTTATGAGTAATTACGCTGAACACCAAACTATACTTCCTGCCATTACAGCCATGAGCATCTGTTGCTAGGTTCTTCGACATTTCGATACATCAAAAGACAGACCAATTGATATATTCAAATATATCCAACATACATACCTACATATACAAGGAACGTTCAGTATGTCTTGCACATATGATTATTAGTTGCAATATAATGATGAAATCTCATGTGAGCAAACTGTGGTACTTCGGCTACAAGACCATGACACTCAACGTAGCCTCCATCTGCTGTAACGCATCTCGTTCAACGTTTTTTACATGCCTTGAATGCATTTCGGTAAAATTCAAGTTGAATTTTACACCATTGTTTCACCCAATTAACGAGAGCCTTGTCACTGTAGAATGTTTTTCCTAGCAGACAACTAAACAGGAAGAAATACGAAGGGAACAGCATACGTACCATAGGATGCGATCTTATTACCTAAAATACCATACTGGCAGTAGCCCTTTAACGGTAATAATAGAATCAACGGAATATCGTGAAATTGTGGCCTACAAAACATATTCACTGATACATTTAATGGTATTAATTAATGCGCCTTTTTAAGCATCTGTCGATCTGTAAATACTACTTCTTATTTGAAACAAGGAGAAACATGATTCACGAGTTTCTTTAGTAATACTCTCGGCCAACCATGGAGGTCCATCTTTTATGGTCTTGGCACTGTAACTTCAGCGCTATCGCAATTTCGGTGATGATTGAAGGTTTTGAAGTCGCAATTCGACCGCGGATTTTGAGGCTACACAACTTTCATCGGAATGTGTTTGTAGAAAGAAGTCGTTCCAGATGCTGATGGAATTTTTTTTAGATAATTTTGCAGTATTAGCTCTACGTGACAGTGATTTCTGTCATCTAGTCTTAATCTTCATCCACTATTCTTCTTCTCTGGTGATACGTTGCTATAATTATGCAGGCTTATGTCATCATTCTTCAATATCATTACCATAGATATACATACAATATCATATTGGCAGTATTAGATACACTTCCTTCAGACAGACTCTGTTCTCTTTCAAAATTGGAGAGATCTTCCATTTTGCACTACCAATGTCTAACTTATCAAACACAGGAATCCGACTACATCGCTTAGCATACTACTACCAATCAACACAACACTGGTTCATTCACTTCTGGTATTACAAAGACTGGTTTGTCATCAAATATAAAATCAAACATCTTAATCGCACCGATCCAATACATTTCAAAATATTGCCCTTAAACCCACAAATCCAATGCTAATTGGAATTTTTTAATACCTTATTCTTGACTTATTTCAATTCTAATAAGAGTAATTCGTAAATTTTCACGTAAACACGCATCGTGTTTAATTAAAGTAAGATATTTTACGAAAGTTACTTTGAAATATATATTTACACTAAAGTTGTAGGTAGATTGACCATTTGGCTCCGGACATATCTTAATCACAAGATAAAGAGCTCATTAATAAACCTCAAGTAACGCACACTTCATGGTGATTGAAAATCAAGTACTTTATCAGCCCAAGCCCAATCTAGCCCGAATGTACCTAGGCACAGACCAGCTCGGGCCCGGAAATGTTTGGAGGTTTTTGGTCCGGCCCGGCCGCCGCTAAGCAACACCGATTGCAAATATTGCATTGTTTGTAATATTTTTTACTCCACCTCCATATACCCAGACTTCAACACTTGGCTTTATTCTAATTATCGTTTAACGGAAGTCAATGATTATTGAAGAACTGTAATTAATCGGCTCAAAGAAATAGTGGAACTGGGCCGTCAAAGTTTAGGCCGTTCAGGTCACTAGTTTGGACCCGAGTATACAGTAATTCTTAAGTGTTAAACATACGCTTTGTTTGAAAAAATAGGAGAAATTTTACGAAATTAATTGCTAAACATATTTGTTTTTTTTTTTTAATTGAAGGTAAATTCATCCTTGTTCTTAATCGATTTAACTCCAACCAGCGTGCATCCGCATCAAGTTCGCGAGCACATGCGAGATTCCCCCAAGGTGAACGTTTGGTGTGCAGTGAGCAAATTTGGAGTGATTGGACCCTTTTTTTGAAAAAAAGAAGACCGTCAGAGGAAAAAATTACCTTGCCATGCTCAGCACATTTATGGAGGAGAACGTACCACTTGTCATTCTCCAGCGAGAGTACTTTCAGGTCACTAGTTTGGACCCGAGAATAGGGGTAATTCTTAAATGCTGAACATACGCTTTGTTTGAAAAGTAGAAGAAATTTTACGAAATTAATTGCTAAACACACACATACACACACACTCACACACACACACACACACACACACACATATATATATATATATATATATATATATATATATATATATATATATATATATATATATATATATATATATATATTAAAAAATTGAAGTTAAATTCATCCTTGTTCTTAATTGATTTCAACTCCAACCAGCGAGGAGGTGTTTTGAAGACAGAAGTAAAATAAACTCTACATTGCATCAAATAGAATAATTTCTACAAAAGTTTAATGAAAAATCTGGTCATTTCTAGAACTGGGTCACTTAGTACGCTATATGTTTAGAGTACCGGTGTTCTTGTAAGTAAATATGTTGAATGTCGTACCTGAGAATTTCAAGTCATTCAATACCTAACGAGTATTGGCTCAAAAAGTAGAGCATTAGTTTTTTTCTTACATGCACTGTCTCATAGTAGAATCTGTAACGTTTTACATCATAGGTTATATGTAGCAGTGGCGGCGGTTGGACGTTAAAAGTGAGGGGGCAAGACATGATCTGAATATTTGTATATAATTGTTAGTTTTCCTGGTTGTTTCTAACATTTTGTTTGATGAAAGGTTGCATAACTAATAGGATACTATATTTTCAGTTAAAATCCCGTATATCGTACATAATAGTTTATTAAGTAAATTGAGAAGAACAATGCAAGTAGATACTATACTGTTTTGGTGTTCCGGATCATAGTGGATCGGCTGTTCTCGGAAAACAACAACGAAATGAGCCGAGGAAGCATGCTTCTTTCAGCCAGTGTATCCAAATACTCTTATATGTACGGAAATGGTAGTGTAGTCGAATTGCTGAGGGAGTTTCACACTTTCATCTTTGCTTTTTCATCGGCCACCATGAATCTTCGAATTTTCAATAAAACATTTGTCGGTGTAGGCAACGGCTGACAAGCTAGTACGCGTCGATTCGCCGTCTGTGAAATTTAATTATTATGTATTGACAATGCCCAAATGTACCGAATTGAACGGCAGTATATTTTTTTAAAAATGTAATCTTGCAATAAGGAAGTACAATTGTACGAATATCTATGAAATGTTGTTCTAATCCAAATGCACTTATCAACATACCCTCGTTATAGGATTAATTTATTGGGAAATGACACTTATACATTCACTGACATAATAATAATAATAATAATAATAATAATAATAATAATAATAATAATAAATAAAACATTGGTGGTTCAGCAGCCCTTAGGGGCATTTGTCTACCATTGAACTGATATATCACGTGGTGACCTACGGTGTCACGACTCCCTTCACTTTCTTGTACCCCTTATTCGACACATTAATTGCTTCCCTGTAGCCTCATCGCTAGAGCGCTCGCCTTGGGCGCGCGTGGTCGCGGATTCGTTTCCCGCAGTCACCTCAATAGTTGGGATTCAAAAACAGAAGTGGTTCGGATCCCAATTTAAACTCTGGGTCCCGTTTTTTCATAACTCCTAGCCCCTGGAAATGAAACTAAAAGATGAAGATTGACAGTCGGTCACTCTACCGACTGAGCTATATGGCAACCCATTATTATTATTATTATTATTATTATTATTATTATTATTATTATTATTATTATTATTATTATTATTATTATTATTATTATTATTATTATGTGACTTGAGAGCTTCTGGTTTTTAGGTAGCTTCTGATGGTCTCACAATTAACTCGCTTCACTCTCTAAATCTGGTTTATGCAGTGTGCGAACTAAGGGACATTGTACTGGGGGAGATACACTGTACTTCAAAGAAGATAACATGGGGACATCCAAAACTTATCATCCAGCACAACAAGGGGAGAAATCCTCCTGATCCACCCGTTAATTCGCACACTGGGTTTATGTGAGCAAACTTCGCTACTATTTCCTTCACGTATAGGCTTCGTATCTTTGGTGAAAAAGGTACCGAAACACTTCGCTTTGGTGCAAAAAATTAAATTGGTGTGGGTGTAACGTCCCTTTTTAGCAGCTCAGGCCATATCAGAGACAGGAGCACAGTGTTGCCCACCACAAACTCTCATGGCGAGGCCGGGAAGTGAACCCGGGACCCTTGAACCAGAGTGAGTACCACTGAGCTACCGTGCCCCCTCGCTTTGGTGCAGAAATCGGGCCTAATTAAAATATCAAATTCGAATAAATAAAGAGTACGTTTGTTATTAAGCACAAGCTCAGTAATTAACTTTCTATTAAACCTATACAATTGTAATCTTTCATCAGTTCTGAAATTTTTTCTTAACTTCCCCTATGATATTTTCTCAACACATCCATTATACCATAAGGCCATGATACCTTCTTCAATGATCAAGCTATCTTCATGTTTGACACTTATTTCACAATGTTCTCTTAGATCTTGTCGGAAAAATGATATTTTTGCGTATTTCTTGTGGAATGCGATTTGGCTTTCCTTTTTGGGTAGCCACCCCACCCCCACACACACTCATTAACAAACAGAAGGAGGTTATTTACCTGACAGCAAACTGTTTTGTTTTTAGGAGGTAGCAACACTTGCAGTGAAACTCGTGAGGGGTGTTGTGTTGCCAATTTTATACAAACAAACCCTTGGCTTTCTATTTTTCTTTTTGTTGTTATTTTGAAGTGTGGTGACATTTTGTTTGAGGTGCTGCTCTCGTTTCAACCATATTCCTCCTTTTTTTCTTGTGTTCTTTAAAAGATAATTCGTATGTAATTCACGTCATATACCTACGTAGATGAAAATCTGTGCATTATGTATTCTTTTTAGTGATGCGTGTGCGTGTGCGTGTGAGTGTTGTGTAAATAGGTAAATAGAATTTTAGTTATAGAATTAATAGTACTATTTTCTAAGTGGTATATTTACAAGGTTATTACCACATTTATATTTAAACGCTGCTTTTAGTTCTGGGCTAACTTGATATAATATCAAAATGGAAAATCACAACAGACTTGTTTCTCCCCAGTGTTATAAGAAACAGTCTAAACATATTTTGACAAGTGGCGAAAGACAACTTGTTCTTAACGTATATTCGTATTTTCGGGATGGACCCAACAACCGCATTTCAGTTTCCGAGGCAGTAAGACGTACACACGATGCGACTGGTATTGCATGCAATGTCGACTTTTTATGACATAAGACAGGAATTTATTAAAGGGGGTGGTAAACTACAAACACCGAGGAAAAAGCGTCCAAATGACACACGAAGAACCCGGCTACAAATTTATGACGACTTTACCAGAAAAGCTATCAGAAGACACGTTCATAGTTTTTTCAGAGAAAACGAACTACCCACTATTGCAAAAATTTGTGAACGATTAAATCAAGTTGGTGGACTTCCCAAAATCGAACCATGGACTTTGCGCAAGCTTCTGAAGGAGATGGGGTTTAAATTCATGAGACAAAAGAAGAACTCCTTGTTGATTGATAACAGAGACGATATTGTATCTTGGAGACACCGATATTTGAGGGCAATCAAGAAAGCCAGAGAAGACGGAAGGCCCATAATTTATACTGACGAGACATGGGCGAATTTGGGTCACACAAAATCCAAAAGATGGGTTGACACGACAATCAAATCAGCCTCTCAAGCGCAGCGCGAAGGACTTACTACAGGTCTAAAAGAACCACGGGGGAAGGGGGAAAGAATTATTCTGGTCCATGCAGGATCTGAAGATGGATTTGTGCCTGGAGCGCAGCTGTTGTTTCGGGGGAAGAAAAAGAGTGGGGATTACCATGGGGAAATGAACGCTGAAGTTTATGAAAAATATTTTAGAGAGCAGCTTTTACCGAACGTGCCCCCAAATTCAGTTTTGTTATTTGATATTGCAAGTTATCATTCACGCAAAGCTGAAAAAGTTCCTAGTAAAAGAAGCACCAAAAAGGAAATCCAGATTTGGTTAACAAACAAATCCATCTCTTGGGACCCTTCAATGACCAAAGTAGAGCTTCAACAAATTTTAGAAAAACACAAAGCAAAATAATGTGAAAAATTTGTATTAGATGAGATGGCTAAAGCTGCTGGACATGAAGTTGCACGTTTACCACCTTTTCACTGTGAGCTGAATCCCATAGAAATGGTTTGGGGTGCAGTGAAAGAACACATTGCCAGTGGAAACAAGCATTTTGGAGCGAATGAGGTGCTGCATCTCATGGAAGAAGGCATTAATAAAATAGGGGGGAGCAATGGAAAAACTGTGTTGAACACGTGAAAAGGTTAGAAAATTGCATGTGGGAGATTGAAGGATTAATTGATCATGATCATGACCCCGTTATCATCAACTTGGAAAGCGATAGTGACACCGATGAAAGTGACGATTTAGGTGTGGGTGTGTTGGAAGATTCTCACAGTGATAGTGACATTGAAATGGTAGATAGAAATGACGATGTAGTATATTATTCTGCTAATTCGAAAAGTAGTAGTGAAACGGACACTGCAGATGAAACTGATGAATTAGAAATAGGTACTTTGCGAAATCCCAGGGCCAATCAGGAAAGTAACAGCGACACGGACACTGCAGATGAAACGATTGAATTTGGAATGGGTGTTTTGCGAGATGCCTGAACTGGTGAGTACACTAATTTTACTTGCTTGCGTTATACTTAATTTTGAAGTTAGGTCTACTAAATTGCTCTCTGTCACCAATAACACCAATATTAAAAATAAAAGTAGACTGAGATCGGACCCTGTGGAACCCTGAGAGCATTATTATTATTATTATTATTATTATTATTATTATTATTATTATTATTATTATTATTATTATTATTATTATTTCATCAGTAGTTAGTTATGGTTACACTACGAGAAAAAATAGGGAGGGAAACTGCAATGAATGACCATGTGGCAACGTTGCACTCTATCGCTGGATGAGCGGGAAACACGATTCAGAAGGGTCGTACAGTGCAGCCGGGTATAGCCCTTTGTACTCTTAAACAACGAAAGTGTAAGAAGAGATTTGATTCCTTGCTCATGAACATCTTAAAATTCTGTCTGGAAAATTGTGTGATCAGATTATTTAATAAATTTGCAAAACGAATAAATAGAAAGGATAATATTAATCATAGTAATGAATAATGATGCTTGTTTTGCTAAAGTTATATTGAAACTGAGGATTAATGAAAAACGTAATATTTAATTCCACACATGCTATTAAATGTATGTTATTACTCTTAGAAAATGAAAGACAGTAAATACTACAAGCATATGCTACGACATTTAAAGAAATATTTGCTTTTGCAACTTCTTGAAATATGTTCGTTGCCATTAGGTGCAGATTTCACTTTCTTGGAACACATCAAAACACAACAATACTTACAATCCACACTTCAGTTATACAAAATAAACTTAAAACCTAGAATTATGTTCAATTTACTAAATTTTATTGCATATACACTCGTACATCCTTAAACACAACACTTCACTCGTATATTACACTACAAAACAATGGAAAAGGTAGAAGTTGTTTCTTATCACGCTCTTTTTAATCGATATTCCTTACTTTAGAAAGAAGAAAAGACATTTTAGGAACTGTCAATTTTTGCGCAATTAAAGAATAACTTGTGAAATAGGCCCTACTTTTTTGCATAATGTTCTTTCGATTAGCTTCAAAGCGGCTCACTAACATATCGAGCCCTTGTAAGAAGAAATGAAAGTATGCTGAAATTGTGCTCCAATAGGTTATTTTTGGGGGTTATTTTCTGTGGCGATTAAAACGCAATTACTGTAGCTTTCTTTACTCCACGGGAAGACAACCAATACGTATTCACGCAACAGCAAATATTATATGGCAGCATTTTTTTCCTATTAATCAGAAACACATACAAAATCGTTACATTTCCAAATGAAACTATATACATTAATTGGTTACTTAAAAAAAGTGCGGGGGCAACTGCCCCCCTTTGCCCCCCCTAATCGTCGCCCATGATATGTAGTAATGGGCTTTGGCTCTTGTTCTCCATTAATGTAGTTCTGATGTTTTTTTGATTCTCTTCGAAAACTTCAATGTGATACTGGCGAGCTAGTTTCTTGTTCACTAGTGAAATAAATTCATTTTTGTTTCTTGGGATAATGGCAGAGGTGTTCTTCACTTTATACTCAGGAATAACATATGCACACTTTCCATACTTTTGTATATGCAATCGGGAAAGAAAACCTTCAAAATCACGATCAAGTTATGGACTGGAACCATATCAACATCAGGAGATAAAATTTATTTCTTTTGGACAATCTTGTCGAGCTGTATTTCTTTAAAAATTTTGAGGATACGGAAATGCTTCTCTCCAGGATAACATTGATTTAGACCTTTTTGATAACAAGTTTTTTAACACTGTCTTATGATCTCTACAAGAAATTATATCAACATTTAAATTTCTAGGACTAGCAAGAAATTTAGGTGGATACCCTACAGGATATGAAAAGTGGAAACTAACTTTCTTCTTCACACGGGAAGGTCCCACAAGTTGGGGCTCAAATCTGATTGCCACATAGCACATCTGATAGAGCATGAAAATGAGCAAAATTTAAGGTGCTATGGACCAGAAGGATAGGAGCTACGGGGCTTCAAAATTTGAATATCCAAAAAATTATATCATAGAATTATGTATGTTTAAAGTAAATATCTGGAAAGCCGTTAAAGAAATCAAACCAAAAGTTGCACAATATAATGAGAACAAAATGCCCTATCGAAAACCACAGTGTTGCCATAGGTGAAGCAGTGTTGCTAACTATACATAAACATATTTAGTTTGAAATAGAACCATATACAAGTGTGCACAGATTTAAAATGCACTATTATCACTAAATATAACAGTGAAGTGTAGTGGTACAGTGTGGCACACTGTTGGAGCTACATGTGCTGAAAATGTACAATTGAGAAGTCTGATATGTGGCAACAGATGGTAATAAAGGAATCTGGGTCGCATACTATGAATTTAGTTCAAATGCATAACACCGATAGCATAACATAGCAAAATGTCAACAGTGTCACAAAATATTGATGCATTTGAAAAACGAAATTGAGTGATGCCATTTTTACGTTCATCGGTCAGCTCCGGAGCTATATAGGACGGGACCTATAGTGTAAAGTGGGATCCGAAACACTACGAAAGAGAAAGATAACAATGAAATGTAAGGTGGAAAGTACAACAAAAGTATGTCCGAGGCGGGATTGGAACCCCCGATCCCTAATATATCTGTTGTCTAGCACATGGCAATCCGGGCCGACTAAAACGAAATGATATAGTAATAAAATAATTGTATTTCCAATGTGAATATTCTAATATTACAGTGTTCAAACATAGTCATGTAGTATATAGTAGAGGAAGTAAAAGAATATGTCACTTAACACGAAAGACATAAATCAAGAAAATACTCTTCCAAATATTGATAAGATAATCTGGAGAACCAGTTTACAAAATTAGAAAACACGTGTTTCTTTCCTTGCATGTATCATTTTCTTTTCGCGAGTTGTCTGCTTATTCACCGGGGCGACGGAAGTATAATGCAAAACCCTTACTTTTTTCTAATGCATTCCTTTATTACCATCTGTCGCCACATATCAGACTTCCCTATTGAACATTTTCAGCACACGTAGTTCCAACAGTGTGCAACACTGTACCACTACACTTCACTGTTATGTTTAGTGATAATAGTGCATTTTAAATCTGTGCACACTTGTATATGGTTCTATTTCAAACTAAATATTTTTATGCTGAGTTGGCAGCACTGCTTCGCCTGTGGCAACACTATTTGTGGTTTTCGATAGGACATTTTGTTTTCATTATATGGTGCAACTTTTGGTTTGATTTCTTTAACGGTTTTCTAGATATTTACTTTAAGCGTAAATAATTCCATGATATAATTTTTTGGACATTGAAATTTTGAAGCCCCGTAGTTCCTACCCTTCTTTTCCATAGCACCTTAAATTTTGCTCATTTTCATTTCGCATTATGCTCTATCAGATGTGCTATGTGGCAATCAAATTTCACCGACAACTTGTGGGACCTTCCCGTGTCAGTAATGGATAACACTTTTTCAAATAGGTAATATAGCGAACAGCAAGATCAAATTCAATGTCTGAAGTGAATAGAGAGATGTTGGTCCATTGCAACTGGACGAAATCTTTCTTAACCAATGAGAGTGGTCCAAAGATGTGTTTGTTGCTAGACATACTTTTCTTGTAGATATGGAGTTCCAATCATCACTTACCACGAGAAAAAGATGTATTTTAAATTTATGAGCTGGACCATATTGTCCCTGCATATCATCAAAGCGTAAAGCGTTTATGTTGTTCTTTCGTCCATGAAATGCATTATTTATTGATTCTTCATGCTCGTAAGAGGTATCTTTATGAACTGAAAAGTCTGCTGCCTTTCAAACACTGACATCCGCACCTTTTTCTACTTTTAAGGGTTGAAAATCTCTCTTCCGTACGCTTTAGCATTGTCATGGTAGATGGTACCATAGTGCCAAGAACACTGGAAGATTTGTGGTTGAAATATGTATACAGCCTACTTCGAGGAAAGCAACACGTATCCAAACGGAAATTGAAGAATAGAATAGTAATAATCAAGTTGTATACTACCAAAACGAAGAGTATGAGAATAGATAGAGAAGCTACCATGGTAATAACCAAACAGAAAGAGGATAACCTGAAAAAGAAGATAAACTATAACAATAAATGAACATCAAAGCGGTAAGGTGGAGTAATTAAATTATTAACATTGAAGTATGTATTCTGCAACAACTGTGTTTTAAAATCGAAGTTTTAGAAGGTTTAATACATAGAAACGTTTTACGAACCAAGTAAAATAATATTGGCAACAATCGAAGATTTAATCCCTTATCTTTGTTTCGAGAATTAGTTTTAATGTAGGTTATTGATAATTCTCCAATGATCGTCTTCAAGGTTGTGAAGTTTTGTATGTTTCTTCCGTTTCATTTTCTTCTCTGAAGATTTCCAATTGTTCCACAGTTAAATCAACCTGTCCAATGGCAGGTAACCGTTTCATTATGATGTTTTGAATGTTGTATGAATATCATGAAATAAATATAGTTTCCTGATCAGTTGAAAACGTACTGAAGACACTGTATTATTTTTCAGCTGCACAATTGCTCCAAAGATAAAGTATGAAAAAATAAATTGAAGATGAATTGCAAATGATCATTTTCGCTCCTCAAAATGAAGGTTATTGTGTGAATAAATATAGTAGGATGTACGAGGTTTCTGATCAGGCGACATGACCTTCAGAAATATGTTAAAAGATTTAAAGCGTTAGGAAGAGAGGCTACTTCCAACCCAAACATGGAGAACATTCTTGATGAACATTTTATGTTGTTAGAAGAGTGATTTTTCGAACTGACAATTAAAGTTCGCAGGTTGACATTTGATGTAGCAGAAAGATATGGTTGGCGTTTCACACACGTTAATAGAGAGTACAGTTTTTTGTTTTGTTTTAATCCTTCCTACTATGTAAGAAATCTGTTTGTTTCGCAACATTAATTCTTGTTCTAAAAATATTGTTTTTTCCCATTACTAAATATTTCATTTAGGATATCAAGTCCAAATAGGCCATATTTGTTTCAGTGGCAATTTTTGTGTCACTACATTTACCACCAATAAACAAATAATTAAAGCATAACTTAATATCAGAATTCCTCAAAATAATCTTTAAAATGCCCCTCTGGCTTATACAGTGTCCTCTGTGTTTCAGTAAAAGACAGAAAACATCAACATCTTCGAGAAAAAATAAAAATCATTCAAGTATATCGCTACAGCACTGCGAGCAACCATCCTATACGTATCAACGCTAAAGTCGTGGAAGAGCATTGAGGTGAGGCAACACGTCTTAAATAGCAGGCAAGTTGACCGCTAAGTTCTGCGAAGCTCTTCAAGCTTTCTTCTCAATCTGCGGGGGGAGAAGTAGTTTTAGTGATCACCTAGCAAACATTTGAAACTATGACGCAAAAGCTATTAGCAGATGACGTAAAAGCTATTGCTAGGGATGCGCACAAGTCGAGTGGAGTCGAGATTTAAGCCTGTCTCAACCTGTCTCTAGAAAGTGTTGTCTGGACTCGTGTCTCGACTCGAAAATATGTTTCTGTCTTGTCTCGACAGTTTCTGTCTTGACTCGACTAGAATTCCAGACGAGACGTCTCGAAATTCGAGTCGAGACAAAATATACGGGTTAAAATATACGCACACATCAGCCAGAACATTATGACTACCTATCTAATTGTCAGTATGTCCACCTTTGGCACTGATAACAACGGCGACACGTCTTAGCATGTATGCAATGATTCTTGGTTGGTCGCTGGAGAAAGTTGGCATCACATGTGCACACAGAGGTCACCTAATTCTCGTAAATTCCGGAAAGGGAGGCAATGCGCTCTGACGTCACATTCAATCACATCGCAGATATTTTCGATTGAGTTCAGGTCTGGCGAGTTGAGGGGACAGCACATGATTGGAACTCGCCTCTGTGTTCCTCGAACCACTCCATCACACTTCTGGCTTTGTGACATGGTGCATTATCTTGTCGTAAATTGTCACTACCGTTGGGAAACATGGTCGTCACGAAGGGATGTACGAAGTCTGCAAGCAGTGTGCGATACGCCTCGGCCGTCATGGTGCTTTCCTCGAGCTCCACTAGACACATGGATGCTCACGTGAATGTTCCCCAGAGCATAATTAAGCAGCCGCCAGCTTGTCTGCATCCCGCAGTACAGGTGTCAAGGAGCTGTTTCCTTGGAACACGATAGATTCCCACCCTCCCATCGTCATGATTAAGAAGGTATCGGGATTCTTCAGACAACCCAACGTTGTGCCACTGCGCCTAGGCGCAGTGGTGATGGTCACGTGTTCATTTCACTTGTGGTTGTCGATGTTGTAGTGTTAACATTCGCACATGGATGGGTCGTCGGCTGCGGAGGCCCATTGTTAGGAATGTTCGATGCACTGTGTGTTCAGACACACTTTGCTTTGTCCAGTATTAAAGTATGATATTAGTTCCGCCACAGTTCGCTGCCTGTCCTGTTTCACCAGTCTGCCAAGCCTCGACGTTCGACGTTCGACACGAGGTGGGGAGCACCCAACCCCTCGACGTTTGGACGTCGTTATCCCTTGATTTCACCACTTGTTGAAGACACTCACCACAGCACTCCTCTTACACCCGACAAGTCCTGCAGTTTCGAAATTATCTTGCCGAATTCCCAGGCCATTACAACCTGCCCTCGGTCAAACTCAGATAGATCGCGCGCCTTCCCCATGCTATATACGTCCAGCACTTCACTAATTAACTGAACTGAGCTGAAAATTAAACCTTGATCTCACAAGATTAGCTATTAAGTTTAGGCGTTCTGTATCTTTCTAAAGTAATAAATGCTGGAATTTGTTTAAAGGCTGTTCCTGAGTGAATACTTTCTTCAAAATAATATTAAAAATTATAGAAAGATTTTCGAAACATTCGAGTCGAGTCGAGATTTTTACTAGCAATCTCGACTCAAAAATTCGAGCCAAGAAATAAGTTTGTCTCGACTTGTTTCGTATTTTACAAAGTGTGTCTCATTCTCGAATCTGGAATCGAATTCGAGTAGAGTCGAGTCGAGATTCGAGACATGTCTCGACTCGTGCGCATCCCCAGCTATTGCTGTTTTCATCACAATATTAATTGTCTTTATAGTGTTTTGTCATAAGCAGCAGTTAATTTTTTCCGTTATCTGTTTCCAAAAATGTGAATGAAAGAATATAATACTTAAATTGCTATATTTTATGTTTTCCATGTGCTGTTTTAATATTACATTGCTCTTTCTTGGATATTACCCTGTAAAATAGAACAGCTAAGATGCAGTGGAGCGAAACTAAACAAATGATTTCATAGATTTGTATTTAAGTTCTGTATCAATAACGAAGTTATGAAAGATAGGATGCAGTTCAAAGTGGAATGTGACTGCATTCGATCAGGGACTCGATGAACCAACAGTAAGCGCTCTGGCCAATAGACTGAGAAATAAAAGAAATATAGTAGTATTTGCGATTGTAAACTTGTGTTAATAATACAATGTGGTGGTAGAGCTCCTTTTCATTCGTATGTTCAAGTTTCGATGCGGAATTCAAGCGTTTCTGCGTCAGCGTATCTCTCCAAAACGTAACGTTAGTTATGCTATTCAGTAGATGAGAGGAGAGAAAAGTTTAGAGTATTCAAGGCTCATCCAGAGAGGATGTTAAAAGAGAACTGTCTCAAATATATATACATATATATACAGGGTGAGTCAAAAGTCCTTGGACACCTGCATAAGTTTGAAAATCGACGGGAAAAGTAAAAAGTGATGATGGAAACAGAGGTTTGATGAGGGGCCGCAACCTTTGGAGTGTATGTCATTCATGGCCGCCATCTTGAAATCCGCCATTTTGGATTCAAGTCAATTTTTTTAAATGGGAAGGGTGTGTATGACACATCAAATAACCCTAGCTTGAGCTCAGGAATTTAGTGGTGTAATTTGTTTTTTTATCTTGTACAGTTTAGAAGTTATTAATGTTCAAATGTGGGAAATTACCTTGATACAGGCCCGTAGCCAGCCCAAAAATTTAGGGGGGGGCCGGTAGACGTTAGGGGGGGCCCGACCCAATCATATTATACTTCATCACCATATTATAGTTCATTTGCAAGCCTACCGCGAAACTTTTAGGCGGCCAGCCAAAGTTTAGGGGGCCCCGGCCCCCCTAGCCCCCCCGTGGATACGGACCTGCCTTGATACTGAATGCTATAACACATGTTCTACGTGTTGTCCATCCCGTGCAATGCACAACTGTGTCGCCGCAAACACTCTGACTGCACACGGAGGAGAATGTCTCCTGAAATTTGGTCACAGGCTTGTTGGATGTGTTCCTCCAGGTGTCTCAAATCACTGATTGTCTTAGTATACACTATCTGCTTAAGATGTTCCCATAGATAAAAATCAAGGGGCGTTAAGTCAGGGGATCTGAGCGGCCACTCCACTTCCCTGTCAGTTGTTCATCCAACCATTCACGGACACCAAGTCCATAGTGTGGAGCGTCTCCATCGTGTTCATCGGGAAAATGCCGTCAGCGTTCAGTGTGGCAGGGAACACAAGGTCCGGCAGCAGCATCAGATACTGTGGTACAGTTAAGTTGTTGTAAATGAAAAATGTCCCAATGATGCGGGTGTCCCATATGCCACACCACACCATCACCTTCGCTGGACTATGTTCTCGACTCGGGTCAACCCAGTTCGGATTTGCGTCACACCAGTATCACAATTATGTCGATTAACCTCCCCGTTCAAAGTGAAATACGCCTCGTCGCTGAACAGTATGCCCTTGGCAAACGCAGGATCCAAACCAGTTCTTGTTGTTCAGTAGCCCACATGCAGAACTCCAACCGGCGATCAGGGTCATCCTCGTTCAGTTTATGTTGCATGTGCAGCTTGTAAGGATGCCACTGATTGGCGTGCAATATCCGGACAACAAAGGATTGGCTTATTGCACATGCTAGGGACACACGACGAGTACTTCGTTTAGGACTTTTCACAAACGACGCAACAACCGCCGTTGCAGTTTCCTCATTGGTGGCAGTCTTTGGTCGCCCACTACGTGTCCTATCTTGAACAGAGCCCGTCTCCCGGAATTTGATGATCACGTAAGCCACCGTGCTGTGCGATACCGGTTCTCTGTCTGGGTGCCGTCTGTTGTAGTCAGCTCTATTGTTCGGTAGCTGCGTTCCCCTGATATAAGGATGATTTCGAACTTCTGTTCACGTGTCAAACCTATTTTAGATCACCTGGAACAAAGAGAGAACTGGGTCAGTATCAAGGTAATTTCCCACATTTGAACATTAATAACTTCTAAACTGTACAAGATAGAAAAAACAAATTACACCACTAAATTCCTGAGCTCAAGCTAGTGTTATTTGATGTGTGATACACCCTCCTTCCCATTTAAAAAAAATGATTTGAATCCAAAATGGCGGATTTCAAGTTGGCGGCCATGGATGACATACACTCCAAAAGTTGCGGCCCCTCATCAAACCTCTGTTCCCATCATCACTTTTTATTTTCCCATCGATTTTCAAACTTATGCAGGTGTCCAAGGACTTTTGACTCACCCTGTATAACTTACACTGTATAAAACTGCATTCTAGGATAGTTTCAAGATGCTTGTTTTAAAATTCCTTCGATATTTATTTTCTCAGTTTTGCCTTATAAGTTTCAGATAAAACGCTTAATTTACAACTTACAGTAGGTAGATACATGTTAATTGCGAAGACAACGTTTATGTAATTATGTGTAATAAAATATCAAAATATGATATGTCGGCTAACGAGAATTGCTATCACATTGTAAACATTTTATCCTATTTAATAAGCTACGGCAAATACGTTCAGATTTTCAGAATAACCACTCTTCGTTTGATTTTGAAAATGGTCTATCCTAAGTTTCGTTACCAACTTACGGAACTAACTAATTAACTAACTCTATGGCCTATGGAACCCGGAGGTTCAATGCCGCGTTCACAAAAGCTCTCCACTGACTTCTATCTTTAGCTAATTGTGTCTAGTTTCTACTTTGTATTCCTAAAACTTAAGGAACTAGTTTCCTTAAATGGGGTGATGGCATTAATTTTATTTTTCTGTTCTGGTTAAAGTTTCCATTAAGATAAATATTTGCCACAAATGTTAATATAATTGGCTTCTTATTTCTCATCCACATCTCATTGTCAACTCTGTTTTAATAACATAAATTGCTTTGTGATGAGGAAAACAGAATTAATTTTTAAAATGAGATTCTCAAAAGTTAATGAGAGACGTTGATCAAACAAAAGGCAGTACATTTAATTTTAAACATTTCTTAGAAATAAAAATTCATACATAACAGAAGTCGGATGTTTTTGTTTAATAGTAATAAGCAAACTAGAAACAATGGTGACTTAGATGAGAAAACCTCCCTTTCTGAATGTAAGTTCCTTTAAACTAGTTTCCTGTTTTGCGGAAGAGGGACGACTATCCAAGTGTGTAATGAGATAGAGCTCTTCCAGAGAAGCAAATATATTCTTCGAGACGCTACAGCACTTTCAGAATATCTTTCCGAGAAGAAGCAGCCGCAAATCTTGTCTCACGGGCAACATTACTAGCAAAAATTCAAAAAGACCTAATACATCAGGGAATGATAAATTGTGGATAGAAATAAATAAAAAGAAAAGGAAGTAAAAGAGAATTGCGATATCACACATACACACACAGTATATATATATATATATATATATATATATATATATATATATATATATATATATATATATATATTGTAAGAGGGAGAAAGAAAATATATAAAACATGCAATATTACCAAAATATAGCTCGAAGAACGGTTTACAATAAAGTCACCAGTGGTGGTTTGTACTGCTCCCTTTTGTTCACGCAACAGTTTGATTGAGTTTGTAAACCCACGCTATCGATAGTGATCATTATGACAGTCGATAGGTGACACTTACTAACACCCTTTGAGTCGCCACTAGAAACATTGTTCTAGAAAAATATACTTCAATGCATCCAGATTTGTTGAATGAGTTGCCTTACACCAGAGAGCAGACATAAGAATGTACGGACCTTTGTGTATGAGGGGAGTTGGTTTAAAGGATTATGACATAAAACATGAACTTTCTATATACAAACATACTTAACTACTGAAAACAAGCAACTACTAGTTTCAAATTTTATGGTTTATATTTTGTTCCCAAAATAGTAAGGTCCAATAATGATCAATTACAATAACTAAAACATTTCTTGAGCTGACAAACGTATTTTAAACTATGTCATAATTTCATTATTTTCCATCATCATCACTAATCTTCAACTTTAGATGTTGGTCATGATCATAAATAGTTGGTTAGATTTCTTTCTTCGATGACTTTTCAGTTGTATGGACTTCAGTTAATTAGCTTACATGAATTATAAATTAGAATTGTGTTTTTTAGCTTTATATATATATATATATATATATATATATATATATATATATATATATATATATATATATATATATATATATATATATATATATATATATATATATATATATATATATATATATATAAACAATTATGTGTTATTTAGATTCCTAAATTATTTTATCATTTCACTTATTTATACATTCATTTCTTCGTACGTAGCTTCATTATTTATTTATAAATTAGTTATTATTTATTTATTATTTTCTTATCTTATTCTTCATATTTATTCGTTAACCTAACTTTTCATATTACTTATTTTTATTCACCGCTACAGATTACAATTACACAATTAGACTTGCACTTCCTTTCATGAAAATTCATAAAATCCATTTCCATTCCATCTGCGTCTGTAAAATGCCGTGTAGTTTGGCCCAAACTTAGATTCAAATGGTCTGTTCCCTATAATATGTAATGTTCCGCTATTGTACATCTACACCATCGCATTATAGGATATTCGGAAGAAGGGTAGTAAACATTCTGGGCCGCATCATATGATGTTAAAATTAAAATGTAAAAAAACTTTTTTCGAATCGTTATTAGAAAATAGTCGAATTGAGGAGATACGTGAAATGAAACCAATACGACTACTATCAAACCTATTTTTCCACCTTATGTTGATACTAAAAATAAACAGCTCTCTCAAAATTTAAATAAAAATATCTGGTATAGTGTTATAGATCGGTTTTCATCGAATATTGTTTTTCTCTACACAGATGCATCAAAAGTCGAACATAAACCTGTTGGTGTAGCAGTTTTTATTCCACAACTCAAAATTACTAATCCACTGAAACTTCCAGTTTCAACAATCATTTTCAAGGGCGAAGCCTTCGGTGTACGGCATGCATTATTACTAATACAACGTCATACTATCCAGCAAGCATGTATATGTACGGATTCTTGTAGTGCCTTCAAGGCACTTTCTTCTATTCATTGGAATGTCAAATCTACTTGGACTTTACTTAACATCAAATCTATGTATCGCAAATTACTAGGCATGGGCCATACAATAGAGTTCATTCACGTCCTCAGTCATATCAACATAAAATCAAATGAAATTGTTGATAACCTATCTAAAAAAAAGCAAGAGAGACAGGAATTATCGCCAATATCAAACTTCCCTCTTTAAATTTTAAATATTACATTGATCAGATGATTTCTAAGCAATCTGACATATGGAAAAACAAAAACCGAACAGGTCCTGGAACTTATTATTGGGAAATTAATCCCGTTCGCTCTACCACGTGGAATGACCTGCGTTCTTGATCTAGATCCAAAATTATTCTATATTATAGACTCAGGTTCAATACAGCAATCACACCTTACCTTTTGTACAAAATTCGCAAGAATACTTCACCTTTATGTTGGTGTAATGAACAAGTAGGCACTTTGGATCATCTTCTCTTTCACTGCTCTCTCTTATCTAAACATAGGACAATAGTTATGAAAGTTTTACATCAACGCTATAGCTACGGCCCATTCTCAATTAAACAACTTTTGACAATAAATGATTTAGATATTTTACACCACATTATTACCTTTCTTCAAGATAATGGTCTTGCACTCTGAAAAACTGTAGCATGCTTATCCGGAATCTAATAGTAAATATTATAATTTAGCATATATAAATTTTTAAGCATCTTTTCTTCCGGTGAAAAAAAAAATCGCTTAATTACACTTTACATAGACTTATATTCTTACAAACATAATAGCAGAATTTTATTACCAAACTGAACTGTTACTCAAACTCATTTTATCAATTTCACCGGAAAAGGCCTAAGAACACACCTTGCAACTAACAATCATAATTTTACATCGTTTTCTATATTAAGGACGTGGGTGAAACAGACTTAAGTCTGCACTCTTCAATTTTTAATTCCTACTGTTAGGTGAAGTGGAAGTGGATACGTGAAAATTAGAGTTTTGTGCTGAATAATTTAGATTAAATATGCAGCTCTAAATTAATCAAAGCCTCGGATCGACATGTACATTGCAAAGTCCAACTGTATCGTAATATTATGTTGCCTCTGGTACCGTATGCAGTTAAGAAGATATCTAGGTGAGAAACAATATTTTATGATTTTAATTTATGAGTATTTCGAATATCTGATGTTATCTTTTTAAACAGCTCGATGGAATCTAATGTTAAGTAATGTTGATGGAATTGAATTATTTTAATGTAATGAAAAGTATTCGACGATTATAAATGTATAATGAATATTAATGATAATAATACTTGAAATGTTTTAATGTAAAATATAATGTAGAAAAAGCTGTTCAAAAGTTAGAAAGAATTCGATTAAAATCAAGTAATCATATGTTATTTTGTCTGAAACTATACTGCGTGATCAGTATGATAAATCATGTGGCTTTATGCATAGATTGACTATCTATTTGCCAATTATCAGACGGTATGTATCAAATGGTGTAATCCTGTACTATACTGTTGGAGTTTCTCATCAGCACACCGAACCACCAAATTTCTTTTACAAGGAAAACACGTACCAGTGAGAGTAGGTGCATTTCAAATAGTCCAAAATAAAGTTGTATTAATGGTAATTTATAACATTTGAATTATAGTGGAAAAACTGGGAGTTTTAAATGTTGAGTTTTTTTTCCTTTCGTTGAAATGCAGATATTAGTTCTTCAACTTCTCATGATCATGCTGTTACAAGTGAATTATAGTGGCAATAGTTATTTCCCAGACTTTCCAAATATTTGATGTGAGTTAAATATATCTATGTAACAAATTGTTCGTCATGTCATTTTTTAATTATTTTTAAGTTATTATCCTGTATATACTATAAGAGTCTTTTAATAAGCATCCAATTTCCTGAAGTGATTATCATTTCAACTGTAATTGTGAATTTATAAAAGTTATTCAATAAATGTGTTATAAACTCTTTTGTTTTGTAATATTTCACAATAGATTATTAAATGATTTAGATTACCGATTTCTTTTCCGCACCAACAAATATTTGTATCTTTTTTCCTTATACAGAACAGTTTTCTTGGTGTTAATAGCACAATTTTCAATCTGGACCACATTCTTAATACTTCCCAATTGTTAACTTCCAAATTATCCGCTAAACTCCAGTAATGCTTGCCAGGACCTTCTCTATTTTTCTTTTTCCATTGGGTAATTAATATTTCTGTTTTATTTTTGATGATATATTTGAAATTATAGTAAGGAATTTGTATATTAGTTTTGATGCCTGTATTAGCTGCAGCTTTACTTAATTGGTAAACTAATTCATTAAATTCTATGTTTACATGTGCTTTTGTGTAAATTAAAATAGTATTGAAGTTATTAGATTGTAATGACTGATATAATTTTTTAATTAATAAAATATCCCAAGAAGTTTGAATAGTCCATCTCGTATTGTTCAGAGCTGTTATAACACTCAAAGCATCCGTACATATACAGGTATGTTTAAGATTGAGGGTTTTTTTTTTTTTTTTTTTTTTTTGTAAGTAAAAATGCTTGTCTTATGGCGAAGGCTTCGTTTCAAACACAGACATATTACAAGGTAGTTTGTATACAAAATTGTAAATGATGACTTTTTCCAATTAATATCCAATCCATTTTTAGAACTCCATTGATTTATATTTTGCATATTGTGTTGAATTTTCTCCACTCCAATTTTTAAATTTTCCACTATTTCGTATGTGATAAGGTCATCCGCATATAGATAGGTATTTGTTGTTTTATTCAACAAATTAATAAGATCTAACATGAAAAGGTTAAAAAGAGTTGGACTTAGTTTACTACCTTGTAGCAGACCAGTAGAAGTTCGTCTAGATTTTGAATAAGAATCGTTCAACTTAATATGTACGTGTCTATCATATAATAAATTGTAAATAAGTAATATGAACTGTTGAGAGATATGTAGTTTAAATAATTTGGAAATTAATATATTTAGATATATAGAGTCATAGACTTTTTGAAAGTCACCACTAATCAAAATGAGATATTTCTTTTGTTGGAAAGCTCTCCATATATATCAATAATTTAGGGGACCAATAGAATCAAGAGTCGAGCTATTTTTATGAAAACCTGTGATATTGTCTGGTAACAAGTGATTATACTCTATGTACCATTGTAAACGATTTAACATTAATTGTTCAAAAATTTTTAGACTACATGAGAGCAGAGCTATTGGTCTATAGTTTGTGGCAATATGACTTGGTTTATTAGGTTTAAGAATTGGTACGATGATCGATTTTTTCCATATTTCAGGTACATTGCCTGTTTTCCAAACTGAATTTAAGTAATTTAGGAATATTCTTTTCGCTTCTAAAGGTAAGTTTATGTAATGGACGTATTGAAATCCATCTACGCCTGGTGAGGTATTCTTCTTGATAGTTTTGAACACCACTTCTAATTCTTCTAATTTAGAAAGCTCATCCTTATTAAGTTCTTGCTTATTTTGTAAGTTAGCTATTATGAGATTATTTGAATTTACAAAATCAGGAGTTAACATAGTGTGAAATTGGTGTATACAATCGCTGTTTATTGAATTCCAAGAACTTGATGCAGATTTTATAGTTTTTTTAATAAGTTGAGAATGTAAAAATTTCCAAATTTTCATTCTAGGAGTTTGGAATGATAAATTGTCACAAAATTCTTTCCAGTGCTTTCGCTTAATTTTATTTAAGATAATTTTTTTTAGTGCCTTACTATTGATGTACAGTCTAAAGTCTTGAGGAGTTTTCGTACGAATAAATTGCAAAAAAGCCGCTTTTCTTTTATTAATTGCTTGTTGTGCTTCCCGGTTCCACCAAACAGGTTTAGCTTGTGGTGTAGACTGAAAGGAATTTTTCAGTTTATGGCTCTGTACCAATTCTGTGTGTTTTGATCTCGCTACAGCTTGCGTTAATATTTGGCTTAGTTTAGATAGAGAGCAATTAGAATTGTTAGATTTATTTAAGCTTTCTGAAATAAAATGTTGATACTTATTCCAATTAATTTCCTTATTAATTTTATTTATTTTGGATGTGAAGTCATTGCTAATTGAATTCAGATGAGGAGATACTTTATCTAAAAAAGGATGAGTGAGCGTTAAAATAGAACGATGGTCACTTCTTAATGGATCAAAGTAGACAGACCAATGTGTTAAAATGTAGTATTGAATTTTACAAATAGTTATGTCAGGAATGCTATTACCTTCTATAGTAATTCGAGTTGCAGTACCATCATTTAGACATAGATAAGGATATTCAGTTAGGGCTTGATTAAGTATTTTACCAGCAGTATTCCCTTTGGATGCTCCCCATACTGGAGATTGAGTGTTACAATCGCCCATTAAATAATGAATCTTATTATTTACTAAGTGGTGTAATATCAGGCGGTATATAAATGTTAACAAATTTAGTATTATTTATTTCAAAACCAGTTATTTGTATTTCATTATATGTATTACTTAATGCTAAATTGAGCGTACGAAAAGGAATATTCTTCTTGATACATGTAGCTAAACCACCATATCCATCATCCCTTAAATGTTCAACAATATTGTAATTATGTAATTTTAAAGAAAATTTAGGTTATGCCCAAATTTCCTGTAAAAGTAAGATGTCCGGAGGAAAGTATTTTATTAAATGTAGAATTGCATATTTTTTATTGTAAATACTCTGACAGTTCACCTGCAAAATTTTAAGACTTTGTTTATGCTCCATGTTTAAGTCGAAGAACCTAATTCGGCACGTGAATTAACTTGAATGTATTGAATTGAATAGCAGATAAAATTGCTGCGATAATTGTTCCATATGCTTAGTTGTTACGTTACCATTTAAGGACATTAGTATGCTACCTAGTAACTGTTTAGTAGCAAATATTGTTTCTGAGTTTGCTGAATCTATATCAGTTTTCTTTTTCGAATTTTCCGTAGATTTTTGAAAAATATGTTTACTTGTTTTTTGAATTGGATTATCTGTTGTGTGCAAAGATTGCTCTGAGGCTGAAGCATTGCATTGGTTTTGAACTACATACAACGGGAATTTTTCTTGGAAACGTGGGTTATTGTCGTTAGTAATACATTTCAGGTCGTACAATTGTTGTGGATTTTGGTCCATCATTGTATGTCTGTTTCTATAAGAAGTTACCACTGATACCAATTGTCCGCTCGTACTAGCTGAAGTAAAATCATAACCCTTGCGTTCAAAGTTTTACCCATTATTAACATTAAATTTACCATTATTTTCTTCAGTACTTTTCCTTCTTTTCCAGGGAGGTGTTTCTTGTTTAGTCAGCTTGGGTTTTTTCCTGTAGTTTGAAATGTTTACATTTGTATTTTTATTTTGTGATGTTTGTACGGTACCTCTGTTCTGAAAGTGACTGATCACATTCTCCGATGATTTAATAGTGCTATTACTTGAATTCCATTTCCTTGATTCTGAATTTAATTTACCAACTTGCATATTTGCTTCATTAAATGAAATATGTTCTGTAGCCATTATAGACCAAAAAGGGACAAAACGTCGTAACAACTCGAATATTTGCAAGAAATTTCCTTTATTTAAACTGCTGTCATCTTCATCTTTACCTTGGAAAGGCAATTCCTGTCGACCTAAATGGATCACAATCGCCATTGTACTGTACACTTTAAGCACTCACGAATTTATTCTCTACATCCGTGGTTTTGCAGATCCATGACACCTCCAGTTTCTTTGGACCTCTGAATACAGTCATCTATATGAATGTTTTGCTATGAATTGCTAGCAACTTCCTTAGCTTCTTCTGTATCAATGGTGTCCGAATGAATATTTTTCTCAGCAACAACATGCACCTAATCAGTTTCGCTGCAGATACTCACCAACTGGTTATCACTTTTTCCTTGTGTAATAAAATATCCAGATTTTATCTCTCCATATTTAACTTAATTTCAAGAACATATACCTAGCAAATTTAACACTGCGCAGGGGCCGCGGAGGCTCAGTGGTAGAGAGTTTACTCTTATGCATGGGTCCTATTTTTGATCCCAGCTCGCGCCAAGTGAACCTTGTGGTGGACAAACACCGTGTGGGGGTTTCCTTGGGGTTCTTCCGTTTCCTCCCACTTTCTTCATTCCACCATTTCATTCATTTCTCATCATTACCGTTTCCATTAGCCTAGCCTGCACAATCGTGGGACGTAAAACTTAAAGATTTCATTTCATTTACCACTGCGCACTCTACGTTCAGGAAGAAAATAG
Organism: Thermobia domestica; assembly: GCF_964235325.1. NCBI lineage: Eukaryota > Metazoa > Arthropoda > Insecta > Zygentoma > Lepismatidae > Thermobia > Thermobia domestica. Next base: position 170,378,783 of record NC_137454.1, on the reverse strand, counting down.
ACTTTACCGCTCAGTCGCAGTGTTGCCAGCGCCAGCAGATAAGGGACTAAATAGTTTTCGTATTCCATCCTTCTCTGTTTTGCCAGAATCGTCATTAAAATATAATAAAAATAAGAAAGTAAATATACACTCAACACCTTCTCGTAAAACAATTAAAATATAAGGTACTTTGTTTCAAAACCCAACAATGGGAGGGTATACTCCTAACCTCTGAGTCGAATCGACCTTTCAGTTTTATCTTAGTCGGTTACAAAAAGTGCATTCACATAGATTTTTAGCTCTTAGTACCTTAAGGCGACTGTAAGGCTGGAATCACTAAGGACTGGAAGAACCTTGCAATGTTAACAAAGAAGACGCCCGGCCCCCAAAGTTATTAATCTTATATACTCTTACTACCGTTCACTTAACGTTTGAGAAATAGCCTATAAATGGATTTAAAAAGTAACCTTTTCTTAGAAGTATGAATAATTTCAATTTACTTTGGATATTTTTTTCAATTATTGCAGGATAAAAACAATTTGTAACATATAATTTTAAATAAATATTTGGGGGGGGGGCAAACCAAGGTTTGGGAAGGCCCGTGCCCCCTCCTTAGCTACGTCCCTGGACATAGCCATTCTATAAGACCTCTTACATAAGCATAATAGCATAATTAGTTTGGAAATCTAACAAATTAATAAGTTAATACGTTAAGACCTGACTGGTTGCACTTTCCTTGTGCAGTAAAACTGAAAAAGGATGTTGTGCAGTTATCATTATAATGTATTTGTTGTTTGAAATGTCAAATAGTGTACCTTTTATAGCTTAGCTACTGGAGCTATGATGTTATCTATATCTCAGTCAACGTCAAGGAAACTTCCGGACTGCGAGTTTTATCGCTTCCGTCAGCTGAAACAACAGCAATTTGCTTATAATCCTAGGTTTAAAAAATAGCAGTGAATACGTATAATCTTTCCAAACACTCCATATTCGTTCTGTAGCACAACGTTGTAAATCTTGGTCACTAACTGGATTGAGCAACAAACTCAATTAAAAATTAGAGTAATCATTATAATTGGGCAGTAACGAAAAGCAGAAATATCAAGCCATACACACCTTCTTCTATGGGGAATAAGAGAGGAATAAATACGTGTGCATATTGATATACGGTTATCTAAAAAAATAATCATTAGCCATAATTAGAAAGGTAAATCATTTTTCAATGTTCTTGATGCGCGCTGTCATAAATCAGTAGAGTAGTGCATTATGAGGTGCGTACAGATTTTATACTAACTACAGTGTTAAACAAAGTTTTATTAAGTTTGTGAATACCACAAAATGTTTCTTCTTTTCTTTACATTTATGTTTAATATAATTAAACATAATTCTTATAATAAAGTATTGTGGATAATGACGTGAAATATGGCGCGAGTTTGATGAAAATATGCGTAGAAGCACAGCATATACTACAATGTGACATTATATTCGTCAATACTCTGACAAGTGAGGGCAAATGCGTAGCACATAATCATAGAGGAGGGGGCGAGTAAGCAGCAGGCCTGTAGCCAGCCCAAAAATATAGGGGGGGCGGCTGAAGTTAGGGGGGCCCGATCCATCCATATTATAGTTCATCTCCATATTATAGTTCATTTGCCAGCCTACCGTGAAAAGTTTAGGGAAGCAGCCAAAATTTAGGCCCCCCTAGACCCCCCTGGATACGGGCCTGGTAAACACAAGTAGAAATTGTCATATAATTGAGGAAAACGGAGAAACAAGACGTCAGGGGAATTACATAGTAATAATACATAGTCAAGTAATCAATCACAAACTATAGGCAGTCTGTAGACGACACCGTGAAGCAGAAATGGAAGAAAGAGAGCTATGGAGGGGATTGTCCGTAGGGTCTAGACCTCCTTCCCTCGTAACGTCCGATGTGTATAGACTGTTGTATATTTGTAATATTTGTAGGCATTCATTTTCATATGCTTATGATGATGATAATGATGATGATGATGACATAAAAGTAAGACGACGATACACGCACCTGTGTGAGTGCACTGCAAAGTCCAATACACCACTATACATTGAAAGATCAGTTCAAGAATGTGGGTTCCGTTGCCCCCTTTCCTTTCTACTCTGCCCGGCTCGTATGTGTTCTTACCTTCTATGGAACTTTTCCCCTACGCTATACTCCACACTACCAACCCCCCTCCTCTGTTGTTACGTGTTACGCCTCTGCCCTCATTTGTCAAAGTATTGTCGAGTCGAATGGAATGTCACATTTTAGTATATGTTTAACTGGGCTTCTATGCATATTCATCAAACTCGCGCCATATTTCGTCTCATTATCCTCAACGTGTTGTGTTGGCAGTGCCCCCACTCTTACCCCCATAAGTAAGGAACGGTTGCGATCGAGGGTTTTTCCTTCTTATGTATTTTCGTTTCACTAACACAAATCGATTGGCCACACTCTCGTTCCACATTTCGTGGGACACCAGAAAATGTTCCCTTGTAAGACGAGGGATGTTTAAAACTTTAAAATTAATTACAAAGAATCGAACACACCAATACGATTCAGACATAGTTTTATAACATGTATACTGATAAGGATGTGCTTATTTCTTAGATTATCGAATGTATATAACTATTAATGACTGACCAACAATAATCTGTTAAAACAGCTGGACCCCACTTTTTTCATATATTTTTTCTACACCTTGGTACTCAATTTTGCTCAACATTGTTTCATTTCAGAGATAGCACACCTGGAGAAGGTAAGAACTTCAGATCTTGCTTCGTATTATTTGTGATGATCTGGAATGCAAACGAGAAACAAACACACAGAGAAAAGTTGGCTAATAAAGTGGGAGAAAACAAGGAAACTCGAGTAAATCCACGCATACGGTGTTTATCCACCACAAAACCCATTTGTTGCGAGCTTAGATCGAACCAAGGATCCCACGCATCAGAGCTAAATTGAGAAAGTAGGTAGAAGAAACAGGAGCAGACGAAAAAGTATGTTTTATTCATTGCTAAATAAAGAGTTAACAAGAATAATTAATGTTTCTTTTCAGGTGTTATGGTATACAAAGAACAAGTGTGCGAGAAACTGAAAATCTTTGGAATGAAATTGTGAAGAAGGTTGGAGAAAATTCGCTAGGTCTAACGGGAAACAAATGAGGAAACATTAGAAATAATATGGGAGAAATTAGCAATATAGATGTAAAAGAAAAAATTGTTTGAAAAGAAATTATATCCTAAAGGAGGCGATGAAGATGTAGATACGAAGAAAGAAACACGAGAGAAGAGAAAAGACTACAACAGAAATTATGAGGATATTAAAATCAAAAGGTAAACTGAATAACACTCTCAGTTTGTAGCTGTCAGTAGTGAAAACATATGTAAAAGAAAACAGAAAGGACTTGAATGAGAGTATAGATCTTCTAGATCAGTTCTAGATCTTGAAGAGGATAATAAAGTAAGTGAGAACCGTAACGAGTTTAAGATACTTAGTGACAAGCTTAAGAAACCGATATCCTAGATGTTAAGTAGGAAGACAACTGTGGTAGATACAGGACCGGCTCTCCATATGTGCAATACGTGCATTTGTACGGGCTGGCAAGTTTTCGGGAGCGGTAAAAACTGGCATAAAATATTCAAAATTGCAATATATGTCAAAAGAAGGATATGATCTCCATTTCGAGAAACATATGAATAGTTTCAAAGTAATAACTGAGAGATTAAAACATTTACCAAATCACATAGCTTATTTTCTTCTCAAAAATTGCTTCGGCATTCCAAAGCTAACGTACTTTTTAAGAACTGTTCCAACATGGAAAAGACCATCTAAAGTTTTTTTTGAAAAAGGCATTACAACTAATAATCAACTATTCCCTAAACGAAACCCAATGGACACAAGCAAGCCTTCCAGTCCGCCTAGGAGGTCTAAATATGCGAAAAGCATCGGACTTGAGCCTATCAGCAGTCATTTCCTCTTGCCATGGGGTGCGTCCACTTGTCTCCAATATTTTAAATAGTTCAGCTGACAACGTGGATATACATCACATGGATGAGGCTTTGGAAATTTGGAAGGGGATCTACAACAGTAAAATTCCTGAGACAAAAGAATTACAAAAAAGTTGAGATGCAATATTATTACAGGAAGTAATAGATAATGAAGTAATTCCTGAAAGTATAATTGACAGTGTGCGTATGAAAGCTTTACAAAAAAAAAAAAAAAAAAAAAGACCGGTGCTTGGTTGCAAGCCACGCCATCTAAAACAATTGTGTAGCTTTGCGTCTGGGGGTAAATATCTGACATACATTTACTTGTACATGCCAAAGCAGAATGGATGAAAAAGGATTACACGCACTAAGTTGTACTAAAAGTGGAGGAAGATTAGTACGCCATGGTGAATTGAACAACATAATGAAACGAACACTGGCGAGCATAGATTTTCCAAGCATTTTGGAACCACCAGGAATGTTTCGAGAAGATGGAAAGTGGCCAGATGGAATTACCCTAACTCCATGGAAAATGGGTCAACGGTTGATATGGGATGTCACATGCGTGGATACCTTTGCACCATCTTATTTGCCATCAACACAAAACGAAGCAGGTAGTGGAGCTGAAGTGGCCTGCAAGAGAAAACACTCCAAATATTCTAAACTGAAAGAAGAGCATCTTTTCGTTGCTTTTGCAACTGAAACTATGGGGGTTTTCAGCAAAGAAGTTCACAAATTTTTGAAAGAACTGGGTTCCAATTTGATTACTAAATCAGGCGGCGCCAGAAGCCAACAATTTTTAGTACAACGCATTAGCCTAGCTATACAAAGAGGCAATGCGATTAGTATCTTAAGCTCCTTCCCTTCACACAAGTTAGAAGAAATCTTTTATCTTAATTAAATATAAATTTTCCCTTATAAATTTTCAAAAATAGTTCATTTTAGCGGCTCATTCTTGAAAAATATTTGATGTATAGAATATCCATTATTTAACGGATTCATAAGATCATAATGCATAAATAGCTTATGTTTTTCATATCTGTAATTTCTTGCTCTGTATCTTCATAATATCATTGTGGCATTGGGGTTTTATATTTCCCATCTAAATGTACTAAAAGTCTTTCACCTGTACTCTAAAACTTTTTCTGTGATAAGAATATGAAGGTTACAATTGTTCAATAATATTAGTAATGTAATCAATTTTATTTTTTGTTACCATGTTAATTTTTATGCCTGAAAATAAGCAAAATTACTTTTGTAAAAAATTTTAATGTAAATTGCAATCATATTCCTATAGTTACGTACAATAAAATATTATTTAAAAGAAATATTGTATTTCTTGTTTGAACCAGTTTTCATGACGTTAATTAAATTTACTTATTCTTCTCTCTATTTTCATTTTACATCCATAAATCATGTTTATGTTGTATTAGTTTAAGGTTGTGTGGACAGTGTTCAAGCACATGGTTCGTGATTGTCAACTACATAATTTAAGCAAGAACTCAATTCTCGAACTGCAACGAACATGTGTTCCATTTAATGATTTATCACAGTTTGGATATGGAAAATAGTCATACCTCTATCATAAGTAAGTTTCTTATCGTTGAAGGTAAAAACAAGTCCTTTTTTAATTTCGGAGGAAAAACCAAGAAAGAAAAGGTTTATTATCCTACAAATAGTAATAAGAATACTATATTTTCTTTGCACTTAAAATTAATATAGTTTATTCAGACCTATTGTAACGGTGTTCGAGTCCTAGTTCGGGGGCGGAATTTGTAATGCTGGGGGAATCAAATTTATGACAAGATAAATTTGATTTCCAGTCTTAGTTGTGAAATTTTATTTGAATAATTACGTTAAAATTGTGTTCGGGTTCGCCAAATATTATTTATGAATATGCAAATTGTTTTTGCATATTTACTCGCCGCCCTGGTAAGTTATAACATGCCTAAAAAGCAGGAAACTGAAGATACGTGCGTTGATCCATGAAAGCCTGATTTACACCGCACGAGGCTCGATTTTTATAATCCTATTTTCCCCATACGGTACTCCAGAGTGCTAGGAAAATAGGTGCGTAGTTAATCAGAACAAATTTACAAAGAATATTCACTTGCTGCATGGCTGAAATAAAATCACTGTTGTAGTTTTATTGGGAAACAGCTGTACTGGCCGTCACTTCGCTAAGCAATAAAATTGTTGCATAAATTAATTTAATCATCAGACTAAAAGAATTTATGCAAATGTAGAATGGAAAAATTTACTATAAATACTAATAACTGTATCTGTGAGGGTCAGCTCAGCTAGGTTCCCAATTGTTTCGACATAATATACGAAAATTCTCTAATTGGCCTAGAATAGGTTGGGAAATCTGAATTGTTTTTGTAATGACAATTTAACAAAATTTAGGTAACAGTAATAAAATTTTAATTATCCAAACTTGCAATAAAAATTCAAATTGAACAACAATTAAAAAAAATGAAATGGCATGATCATTTTAAGTTGAAATAAATTGAGACAAAGTCACTAAAATAATAATAATAAAAAAAAAATGACATATGGAATACCTTGACTGAAGAATCTGAAGGATTCTTATTTTTGTTGTTGTTGTTGTCTAAAAATAAATCTTCGGCAATACTTTCAAATAACAAAAGTTTGAATTTAGTGAGAAGTTTACCTTTCTTTTATAACTGCTTATTATATAAATTGTTTCCACTTTTTAAAGATGAATATTCTAGATATTCCAAAAAAAATTAAATGTACATGGCATCATTGTTTCATCTTTCTGATATAACCTTTTGTGTGTGATTTATTTAGTCCAGAAGACAATATTTTATTCAGCAAGCACAGAAGGAGAAAGTAGGGAAATGCCTATGCTTGAGAAATAGATAGTTGACGAAGGTGGGAAAAATTAGATGATTTTGAATGCTAGCAAGACATGACTATTATTTAGATTAATTAAAGATGAAAAGATAGTGAAAGCTTTGATTTGAGCAGTGCACTGATTTGACTTTAACTGTCTACTTTAAATTGAAAATTCTCAACACATATGTATAGATCTAAGATAATAATAATATCCAATAATAAGAAAAATACATTGTAATATAAAAACAAACAATCATATATACTTGGACACATATACTAGATAGTCATATGATATATACACAATGATTACTAGAACACATATATAGATATCAGAGTTTATGCTTAACTTGGCCAATATTTCTTTCTAAATGTCGGTACCTTATATTTGTTTATTTTACTTTGCGCAATATTTTACTTCATAATTATGAAGATCTGTCTGTGCGGCGTTTGCGCAGACAGATATCTTTTTTTTAATGTTTAGTTGCTTATTTACGAGTTAATTTTGTCCTAATGATATTTTTCTTTATTTACATGCTCAGGGCAAGAATTATACTCTATGCCTTTCAATTTAGGTACACCCTGTCAATACAAATGAAAATACCTATATCTAGCAAACAGATTACACTCGTCTTCTAACTGACAATTACGAGCTTTCTGTTTATGTACTTGGTAAATAAAAAAATCTTTTGATAGAAATACATGAAAACATAAAGATCATTCATCCAATTAATACTTGAATAGTAATGCTTTTCTGACACATTAATCTCGTCGTGTAATAACCTAACTTTTTATACTGTCACAAAATTTTCTACAAATAATATCTTTAAATGAGCAAACAACACTAACATTTAGAATATAAGGAGATAATTTTCAGAATCTAACACTAATTAGCTGTGTGAATATAAATGGTTAAAATGACAGAAGTTAATCACAAATAAATTTTAAAATATCGATTTCAGTTATAGTTTCTTTAAAAAAAATAATAATAATAAAAGATAACTGTTCAGTCCGTCAAGGCCGGATTACCATGATTCAATTCTCGTCTTGATACATTGTTGAATTTGGCCAAGGTAAGAGGATGCGATCGCCCACGGTAATGTGGCAACAAATTCCAAATTGAAAATTTAATAAAAAGGTTTTGTCCTACCTTCCAGTGGATTCCCATTTGAAGCTTATTTTTCGATAGTCTCTACCACTTTTATTCACCACGAAATGACCACTTACAACACTCAAGTTCCTGTGTTCATGTGACTGCGGCATCCCGTTCGACTCCCGAGATGTGTATGGTCACCCGCCGATCTCTGACTCTCTCCTCCTTAGGCCTTTGGCTCTCTCTGGATGTTTAGGACGTCATCATCGAACTGAAGCATCCAAATTCCTCCTCATATCTAGGCGTCTCGGCGTCTCTTCATAGGTTGTCTCGGTCAAAATGATTATAGAAGTCCAATATTGGTGAATCCAACTGATACACTGATTAACAAATTATGTATCCGTAAACTGATTAACAAATAATGTATCCGTAAACTGATTAACAAATAATGTATCCGTATATATGTTGATCACAATTATCACAATTGGTCACAGTCACAAATCAAACTTTAGTTGCACTCTGTTATAAGTCGATATAAATGCAAAATAGATTATAGTTGGGAGAGCGTCCGGAATTTGATTTAACTGTATCAGTGTTTTTATGAGTGAACTCGTTGCGGCCTCACGAGTGTGTTAGCACTTCATTGTCTATAGTTGCTCAACACAATAAAAATAATTAATAAAGTGTGTGTGTGAGCTCTGTATACGTGTTGTCGGTGTCACTTCTCAAACTTAACTGCCCTTTCTTTTAGTATCTTGCAACCGTCTTTCTATTTTTTTTAAAAAAAGTAACGTATGTTCTCCCAATTCCAGTTTTAAAATTTTAAAATTTGCCAAAATAGGTTGTTGTTTGTGCGTTGTCCTTTCTTTCTTCCTAAAATGTTAAAATGTGCTAATGGACTTCTAGCTTGCAATATCGTGCCGGTGTGGTTCCTTCGGTTTTATCATGCGCTTGCGAATATACCTCTTTTCTACGATAGCTATTGTGAAGATTCTCTTTCTAGACAAACTGTCTAGCTTTACAATGGAACTTGAGTGTGTCTCCTGGCTGTGGGTGGTCGTGGTGAATAAAGACTTTTAAAGACTTCCGTTACTCAGGTGTCTCATTTACCGCTGAAAGGGTGGATACCGTTGGAAAGCGAATAAAAAAATACGCGTTTGAAGGAAAACAGAAATACAGATTCTTCATTTTAAAAGAAAAATGATGTTTCAATATATGCACTAAAGCATATACTAATAAATGATTTACTAATTAATTGGGTCACAGTAGCAACTGTCACACTATTGTAATCTCTATATGCAATTTTGTATAATGAGGAAATTTGTCCAGTTTGAAAAAATAGTTTTGTTCCGTTTGAACAAGTTTTACTGTATAAAAATTTAGGAAGAGTGAATAAAGTGATTATGTAAAACACGGGCGTCTCTGGCGGGGGACAGGAGGACGCGCCCCCCAAATATTTTGAGTACGAGATAAATGGATCAATGCTGAAAGTATTTAGATCTATATGGAAGAAGTGAAAACATAGGCAGAACAAATTAATATTATGTCTGTTCTTAAACATTAGGTTAATGTGATTAGAATGTCCGCTTGACGTGTGTCACTTTCAAAGAAGATTTTTTTTTTTTAAAAAAAAGTTACTTTTTTTTGGTTAGTCAAAGTAGTCTCGGCTGCTGGCACACAATTTTTTCATTGCTGAACCAGCAACAATTGGTTTCCATGACGAAGGGAGACTGGAGAAGGGAAGGAAAAGATGTATAGAAAGTTTATCTGCGAATTAAGAAGGAAAATCTACAAAGACAGGGAAATATACAATAGAAGCGAAGGTGACAAGAGGAATTTAAAAAGATAGAGAAATTTGAATAATATATGAGAGTAAATTTCATGCAAATACTGTAGAAGGGCAGCAAGGGACTATGACAATGTAGAATTGAGGAAGATAGAAAGAATACATTGAGGAGCCGGATGACAGCAAGAATAAACTGTACATTTTAGACATTAAAACGGAAAACGAAGTAAACGAGGATGGTTCAGTGGGCAAGTTCAAAAATATACAGCGAAATGAAGAACAAAAAGGTAGATAATATACCTTTTGAGTTTATTAGGAATGCAGAAGAAGAATGAAGACCAAAAATTCGAAATTCACAATCAAATCAAGTGTCATTGTAAGACTTCTTTCAGAAAGTTAAGATTTTGTTAGCTAAAAGAACGAAATATATGAGGACTTACACTGCTGCCAATGTATTTAAGAACATGCAAGGTACGTCTTGCGACCTTGCTAATATTAGATTCAAATATAAATGATATAATTTTAATATTGCTCTATTTAACAATTGTGTTTATTTATAAATTAGAAATCCAGGCCTGGAGTATATTAATTTATTGGTATATATCTATTCATTTAATTTATTATTATTAGTGTAAGGAAATATTTAATCAATTTATGTTGTATATTTATGTATATATATATTAGAGCATCATCCCCTATTATTTAAGAATTAACCATATTATTATTTACAGTTTAGCTAGTGCTATCGTTGCTTTTTCCATGCTAACTTTTTCTTTTAGAAGCCTGTCGAGGAGGCTAGCTGCGAAATCCATTGTATTTCAGTCTCCCTTACTGGGAATTTTCCATTTGAGAAGTTGGCGCTAAAAAACTTTCTAAAGAATTTTTTGTTGCTATTTTTTTTAACAGGTCAAAACGTATAAAAAGGCTGCCTCCCTTATCTTCGTTTCTGTGCGTTTTGAGGATTCCTGAATGTAGGATCTTGGCCAGCCAGTCCGCTGCACTGGAAGTGAATAGTGCAGTTTGGAGAGAGTCCCCTCTAGTTATTTACTGTATGTAGACAGAATAGTGATTCTACTACATTACAGATGCCCGCTTAAGCAATTGAGCTTTGGCCGTGAGATAGGATATACAAATGATAGGGAGTTAGGAAATAAGTTGTTAATTTAGATGCTTGATCCTACGCCTATAACAGAGGCTATTGGATCACTATTGCTTGTTTAGAATGGGAGTATTTAAGCTTCCTAACGGTCTATGGCGGAGGTGAGTGATGCACGTATAGACTCGAGGGTTTTGGTTCCGTCCTAGTGGTGGAGGAACATTTAATTTGAAATCCAAATGCGTTTGGGTTCAATCCCTTGTTTATGTAACTATATCATATTTAGGTGCTGTAAGAGTTTAAAGATTTTCTTACTGCAACTTTCATTTAGGAGAGTGTTAGAGTGAGTAACTAACCAAATTCCTTTATTTCCTTGAGTGTAAGGAAAAATTAGTTAGAGCCATGAATAAAGGCTGACATCCTATCCCTAATACCAACCTATCCTATATAATTATTTGCTTAAGCTAGATAGAATCCTTTTGTGGACTTAACTTGGAGTCCCAGAGACAGGTTTAGGCCAGACAGTGACCTTTGAGTCAAGGTCCCGTCTTTAAAAGCAAGGAGTACGGTCCAGGAGTAACTGAATTCTGTAAACCGTATTTTCCACAGATCCCTGCTATAATAGAGAGTAATTTGATTAATAAGGAAATTAGGATTTCTAGAGTTTAGATTAAAATACTTCCTTTCTCCATTAGTTATTGGGGAAGGGCAAGAAGGAAGATAGAGTGCATATAGGGCGGAGTGGCGTCCTGAGTTAAAGTTAGTAACCTACCTTTAAATTAGAGTATTCTATTTGTAAATAAACGATTAATCTCCTATCTAATTTCTCGAAATTTCATATAATATTCTTTGATATGAGCCAAAAACCCTAGACATTACGAGCAAGTACTTTGTAAGGACGTAGATAGGAAGTTATGAACATATATAGAGCTGTTAGTTGTTTTCACTAATTATACGGAATTGATATTCATATTAGGAAGAGAAATCGAATACGCGACAAAACGTACTAGCGACAAAACGTACCACCGACAAAACGTACCACTTACCCTGAGGGATGCTTGTGAAAGGTTTTCTAAAAACACTTCAAATAATGACAGGCGACAAAACGTACCACTTGCCTGGAGGGCTACTTGTGAAGAGTCTTCTAATTAGTCATCAAATAATGACAGGCGACAAAACGTACCACTTGATAGGACGGTATATAAGTATATACATACCAGCCAAAATAAAGTTAAAAGTTGAACAGATTGCTAGTGAGAAAAGCAGCTATGCAAGACCAAGACTAAGACTAAGACCATGCCTGCAAGATTCTCGCAACACCAAGACAATACCTGCAAGATTCTCGCCAGACCAAGACCAGCAAGAATCTTGCATATGCAATATTTGAATATTTGCTGATTTTCATCCCACTTTACCCAGGCTTTGGACCAGAGAGGGATAGGCATTATTAGAGGGACGCGGGCGCTTTCTCCCACAAGGGCCACCAGCATCTCAATGTCACAAATCAATTGCAGTTTTCTTTCAACAGTAAGTCAATAGTATTAAGAATTGACAATTAAAACCTGATATTCTTTCATCAGTATATTATTCTGAATTGTTCAAAATATTATATGAAGTTCAAGGAGAACGTATACTATATTACAAAATTAGCAGATGTTATAGTGTATTAGTTTTTGAAGCTACTGTATCTATCACTTTTGTATTCGAAATATTTATTAATAAATCTTTTTCAATAGACATCAACATAAATGTTTTCAAATGTTCCTGAGACATGGTACTCGTTATCCTATTTTTAATGTATTTCAGTTTATTTAAGTTTTGAAAAATTTCTTTTACATCTTACCTGAGTTACGGGCAAAGTCAATAAAAATTTGTATGCTGGAAACCTGGATAAGTATTACTGCTAAATTTACAATTCTGCAAAATTAAAAAGCAGCTCATTGGACAATTTTGCAACACGTTTTGCATTCGCTTTCCTTGTAAACAAATGTATTTTATCCTGCACCATCAGGACAGTAATTTTTTCTCCGTTGTGCTCGTCATCAAGACCGACTTTCAAGGATATCCACGTCCTTCAAAAGTCCAAGAGAATACATTTATAGTATCCTTGGGAACTTCTGGAAGTTCTGTTACTTGGTTGAAGTGGCTAGGGTCCAAATAATCCATAAAGTACATTGCTTCTTGAATCTTGAAGAAATACTCGAAACTACCATGTCCAATATTGTATTGAATGCTTCGATGCAATTCCTGGTCATTGGATAGAAGCAGCTTCATCTTCATATTTACAAGAATTTTTTTGTCCATCTCTGAAGGCGAATTGTCGACAGGTCAATAGAAAAAAAAAAAAAAAAGAAATCACGTTCTAAGTCTTCAAATTTGTTATTGGTCCATTCTGCAAAGCTTAATGCTACATTCTTAACGGATTCAAAATCATCTCTCTACTCTTTCACTTGGAACAGAGTAGTCTGCACCATCCGATAGGACTACACTAGCAGCACCCTCTATTTGCAGATAGGTTGACAGAGAGGTCGTCACTTGAAATATCTTAAGGAACATTTGTGCTGTCCGAGTTGTTTTGAACTTGAGAAGATCTTTTATATATCCTTCCGCTTTACACCTAGCCTTTGGTTTGATATTTTCTGTAGAAGCAATTTTCTTAATTATTATGGTCAACTCTATATACAAAGCACTTTCTGAGTTCGAAAAATGACCAAACTTTTTTTCTGAAAAACAGTGTGTTTTCTACCATGTTGTTTCCGCAATAACTGTAAGACGCCTTTGTTAACATTTGATCTTCTAAATGTCCATTCGCTGATAAGATTCACGCATAAATATTGCACAGTCATTCAGCAGAACAATGACACAGAATCAATGCAAGTTTTTGTCAGATCACATATGACATGATTGAGTATATGAGCATAACACCACACGTGTAACTGAGTTTCTTAGTGGTTAAGCAGTTAGCGTATGCGCCTTTGTCGTGGGAGACCTGGGTTCGATTCCTGGCAGGAATTCATGTGCTTCGGATTTCCCGTAAATCAGTATGTCCCGTCTCATATAGCCTCACTGCTAAAAGGGCCGTTAAACTCAAAATCAACTGAATCACAGTGTAGCTGGATCATAGGTGAATTGAAAAAATCCGAATATTGTCCTTCCATGTTACTTGAGCCATCGGTTGAATTTCCAATACACTTCTTAATATCAAGGTTCAACTTCTACAGAATTTCCTGCAGTAAACCGCAAGGACACTGGCCTGTGGTAGATATGCATTTTACAATGACAACAATACTTTGTTTAACAACCATTTTAAGAACATACCGTAAAACAACAGAGCACTGTCCTGAAACTACTATATCTTGAGCAGTGTCTAATAGAACAGAAAATATTGAAGCTTGAGAGACTTCTTTCGAAATATCTTCTCTGATAACTGTGTTGATAGCATTCAAAACAAAATTCACCGTGTTTAGTAAAAGTTATGCGACAACTATCCTGCTTACTTCCTCGTATATGACTCTTCTCGGTGACCTTATCTAAATTACTCTTAAGCGGAAGATCAAATTTGCTTAAGAAAGGAATAATACCCAAAAAGTTTCTATGATCTATAGCTGTGTCTTTCAGTTTATAGGCTGCTACATTTCCTCTGTAAATGAGCCCTCTTTTACCAATGAGTTTCTACACTTTGACAACTCGATACATTACCTGTCTGTTCTTGTCAACCTTATACTGCCGTTGTTTTACCTGTTCATGAGGAAGTAGTTTCTTAACATTATGTTCTCTTTTGTTAGGTATGTAAGCACCCACATTGGTCTAATGTATTTTGGAAGACTCGTGTTCTCTTACTCGCTGATAAACGTGTTTAATGTTACGTTTATCACGTACAGAACCTTTAAGAGAAGTTTGTTCGATCTGGAGAATAATCTGTGAACACGCTGAAAAAAAAAAAAAAGCTTGAAGTGGTACGTTTTGTCGCGGATTAAATATCCGAAATATTTTAATTAGTCCAAGACAGGTTGTAATTTATATAAGTGGTACGTTTTGTCGTGGAATAAATATCAGAAATGCTTTAATTAATCCATGACAGGTTGTCATTTATGACAGGTCGTCAAAAGTGGTACGTTTTGTCGCGAAAATTCAAGTGGTACGTTTTGTCGGGACACCGAGAAATCGAGTATACGGAAATACGGAAAATTCTAATTTTTTTTTCCTTCCAAACACTGAGTAGGAATTCACCAGTAGGAATGTCAAGGTGAAGGAATTACCTAAGAACGATATTGTATATAAACTTAATTTTTGTTTTCGGCAAGTAGTCTACCAGTGATGGAAAAAAAATATGATGAATTGTGTTGCTAAAGATCAGTGGCGTATTTACAATTTTGTTTCGGGGAGGGCTTTGTTAACTTTCGGGAGGTGGGCTTTGCCTAAAATGTTAAAATTCTGCAAGATATTTCATATACTTTACTATAGTAAGTAAGATATCGGGGAGGGCTTAAGCCCTGAAGCCCCCCCTAAATACGCCACTGCTAAAGATAGAAAGAGCGGATGCCATTAGTAAAGTAGGTTCCAGTTTACTCATAATTTTGACGTAACTTTAGTTGCGGTCTACTAGCATTCTAGTCTCCCCGTCCCCCCAATGTTAACATACCAGCGACGTCCATGATGTAAATCCTCATCACTAGAACGAGACTTCAAATCTACAAAAGACTGTGTTTTTATACAAATTATATTGTCTTGTTGTGTGGTTTGGGTAAGATCCCGCCATCTTGAAAGTGAGTTTTATGCTCATTTTAGACTTTTGTTGGTTATTCTGATATTCATGGACTGATGTCGTCAGGTACGATTATTCCAAATATTATCAAACAAAAGATACTCCATCAATTTTGTAAACTCCGTAAGAAGAGTGTGTAGTTTTCCAATGATACAGAGGTGTACAGAAGAAACCTGGAAAATTTAGACTCAAAATGTATTTCTACCATCACCCTCTTTACACCTGGTTGCTGCATATAGATAACATTCATCCATTTGTCTTAAACAGTCTTTTTTCTACGCGAACAGGATATATATGTTTCACTTCCCGTGAGATATTTTATTTGTAAATATGGCAATGCTCAAGTGTAAAAAGTCGTTTTAATAATTTAGACTATTCTCGTTTCACAGGAGACCCCACAGTATAATTAAGTTCTCTGTATCAACAAGAAGTTCTCTGTATTTACTCTATATATTTAATTAACTACTTTGTTTTACTCTATACCTTTAGTTAACACGAAATTTCAGGCATCAACTTTTCTGTTTGCACAGGTTTTCGCTTCCCCTCCGTTTTTGTTACTGAATATAATTTTCAGTGCTGATGAAATATTGGCTTTCACATCTCCCATTTTGGTGTTTACCTTATCTATTAACTACGTAAAATTAGTAGTAATTTTAACTTAATCTATTTGATACTTTCGTAAGCAGAATTCCCTTTTACAGTGACATTATGCAGTGTTCTCTCATGGTCGCTTTCCTTACTTGTAATTCATTATTAACGTTACGTTCTGTATTGTATACTTATTATGTACCTTCTGTTGGCAGTTATGTGATTCAGGGTGCACAAGTGTGCTTTTAGTGTAGAGTGTCAACATTATTATGTTTTGTATGTGTGGGTGCAAATGAATTCACCTGTAATTCACGTATGTGTTACATCTAATAAGTGCATGATGAAACTACAGTAGGTAATTGAAGCTCAGTATATTGTTTATTTTAGAGGAATATGTTATTATAATAGAGTTACAATTTAACTATAGAAGCACAATTAGGGCTGCAAACCTGTTGTTCTTTCAATCTCACTGGTGTATGGCAAAAGCGTGTTTGCTATGTTCATTATGAATGACGTTTGTTTGGAAGAATAAACTTTCAGTTTCATGTGCGGCTCATCGCTGTATAGAGAAATTGAAAAGAGAAAATGATTCACTATTTCACGCTTAAGTTACAGATATCTTAGATATTGGAAAATTATTTATCTGCGAAAGTATGTATGTAATTGCTGTGGCTCACTTACTGGTTCCTCGACCTTGTTTAATTGCCTCAAGAGCTAAAATTCGTTATTATTTTATATACATATGAGAAGAGGTTTACAATTCTCTTGAAAATTTTAAAGCAATTGATAACGTATCTACTGAAGATTACTGACAGTCAGGGATGCATAAAGGGGTTTTGGACTTTCCGAAATCCCGACTTTTCTGTAAATTTAGTTTAATTTCAAGGATATTATAAATTTTAATATAATTTATCCTGGTATTGAACTAGATTTTCTGTAAACCATTGGACTCCCCGAAATAAATTACTGTGTACCCCCCAGGTAACTAGCAACAAACTGACGGGAAATGTGAGAAAACTCGTCAAGTTGAATGTATGGTTGCAGAAACAAATAGATACGTTTAATACAAGACCATTGTTTACTATTAATTAAAGCATTTAGTGTATTTTAATACTTGCACGACATCATAAAGCGATTGAAACCATAATATGACGCATCGACGTGCTACAGTTTAATATTTGCAGCCACTTTCTATTTTACTTCAATGGACCTAAATAAAACCAAGAAGTAGCAAAGTTTTGTTAAAGTGTATGAATGGAGTATGTTTATGCATTAATCATACTGCACTGCATAAGAATTTCCTCCAAGATAGATACTATTGAAGTAACTTAAATATAATACTTAAGTTACTTCAATAGTATTTGTCTTGAAGGAAATTCTTCGTTGGCGTCAATCGTGCCAGAGATTCGTGACTATACGTGTTCCTTGTAGTCAGTTTCTCAAGTGAAACGATAATTTCTTAAATATAATCGTTACTTTTCCCAGTTCGCCAATATAATGACTATATGATATCCCGTACTATAAAATCACACATCATCAATCACTTACTATTTTAAAATAATACACAGTGGTTTTAGAAAACGTTAACTTTCATTATTTATATACTCTCTTAGCATCACAATCAATCAGCAACTACTGGTTGTCATAGCAACCGCGAAAAACGACGAATCTGGTGTTACAATAACAGCGGTAAAATATTATATATCTTCTTCGCCATTACAGTCTGTACACTTTTAAACAACACCTTTTGCCCGCAATAATTAAGATTACAAGAAAATGGAAGTGTTACAAATATACCATATCGTTGTATATATGGCTCCCGAACAGGACTTCTTAAATTGTCCACAATTAAAGAAAGAATCCTGGACCGATATTTCACATATACAATAGTTACATTACTTTTCGAATAACCCTCATATATATATATATATATATATATATATATATATATATATATATATATATATATATATATATATATATATATATTAACTTCATTTCATCTCAATACTATTTTTATATTTATTACATAACTCATTTTATTTTAATTCTATCAAATTATCGATAGAAAGGACATATTCAAAATATGACCAGTTTGTTAATTATTCAGGTCTTAAATATCCTCTTTAATTCAATGTCATTTATACTCGTTAACAATAAAGTTGGTCTAAGCTGAAATACAACATAACCTATTCCATTTATTCGGATATAGTTAGCATAACTTTGATAGATAATATTTGTATCGATGCATAGATGTAATTGCATAGAATTCAGAAGAAGTACGAATTACAAAGAAATTACAACAATATTCAAAGTGAAACAAAACAAAAACTAATAGAATATGTTTTGTCGGACGCCATAACTTTAGCTCAAGTTACATTTAAAAAAGATTCGATTAAGTTGCATTGAATAGCACAATCTTGAGTACAGTCCTGCGTGTTAGTTACTTCACTAATTCTTTGGTTTCTATTTGGAAATTTCTGTCACCTAGGTAATTATTACGAAATCTGGGATTACGTAGATAATTGGATCGACTATTTCCATTATTCTTAAAAGTTCTAGAATTACCATTTCTGTTCCTTCTAAAATTAGATTCGGTCATATTTCCATTACAATTAGGTTCAGTTATATTACCGGTACGAGAAAATCCAGAATTACCCTTTACATTATAATTACGATTTTCCTTAACATTAATATTGTGGATAGGTAAGTGATTGACTTGATTTCGATTAGAATTACTTTGCTACTTCGTCTGACTTTCAAAATTTTGAACTATTGCAAGTAAATGATTAAAATGAATACACAGGGATGATATTAAGATTTGCTGTAGCCTAAAAGGTAACAACATTCGTATTGATGCGATAACGCTTGATTCAGGTTGATAAGGATTGATCAATTTCAATTCATTATATACCGTGGTTACAAAATCAGTGAGATTTTTATCTACTTTAGGATTATGGTGTCTGTTTTTAATAAGCGCCTCCCGATTTGCCATCAAAAAGTCATTTTCAAAGTTGGTTAACAGAGTAATTTTGAAATCTGAGTAGGTACGTAAATTACTTCTAACAACGTTAAACCATGCTGAACAGGGTTGCAATAAAACATGTGGTAAAATTTTAAGAAAACTATGCTTACCTACGCCGATTAATTCACATTCTTGTTCAAATCTTTCTAAAAAATATATTGGCCGGGATATCCTCGGATCTATCACTGAACTTGGTCAACGACTTAATTTCACTAATTTTGAAATGTATACTAGAATATCTTATATTTTTAAATTTTACGTGATTATCAGTATTCTGTCGTAATCTTCTTTCCTGGTTCTCAGAATTGGAAGCTACATCCTCTTCTTCGGAATGACATTCTGGTGAAATATTGCCCTCTTCACGTAATCTGGTTCCGTCAGCATTTTGGGCTACACAAGTCATGTTGATGACTGGGTCAATGAATCTCTCTGCTGTCCCCAATCTTTCCTTGATGTTTTGCACTTCTTCTTGTAGCTTCATTATCTGGTTCTGATGATTATTAACTCGGGTTTCAACTGCTTCGACTGAACTTTGTGCTATGGCAAAACTGTGAATAATCTGTTCTATTCTACTATCGGTTAGTTCCAGTTTGGTATCAATTTGTTTGGATATTTGTTCGATCTTGGTATCTGAACGTTGTATCAATTGTTCCATCCAGGCATCCACTTGTTCCTTATTGTTATTCAACTGCTGGGTTACTTGTTCGATTTTAGCATCCAACTACTGCGTAACTTGTTCGTTGTTGAGATTCATCTTTGCAATTGTTACGTAATTTGTTCGTTGTTGAGATTCATCTGTTGCGTAACTTGTTCCATTTTAGCATTCAATTGTTGTCCTAACTGTCTTATCAGCTCGGTCATATTCATTGACGAATGGACATCTTCAATTCCACTACTGGTGCCTTAATCACCGTGAATATTCATTTTTGGATTGCGATATATCTTCCTTTGGATTGAGTATAGCCCGCTCCCCCCAGTGATTTTTAACGAATCATAGTGATTCTAACGATTCATACTAGTTCATAATGAATCGGAATCGCATGTTATAAAGATTTAAGATGTACATCTTGTGGTAAGGAAGTTTTAGTATAAGTAGTAGTAGTAGTAGCGGTAGTAGTAGTAGCAGTATCAGTAGTAGTAGTAGTTAGTAGCAATAGTAGTAGTAGTAGTGGTAGTTAGTAGCAATAGAAGTAGTAGTAGTAGGAACAGGTTAGAAGCCCCGCAGGGGTTGGTTGGGTTCTGTTCTCGATATAAGTAGTAATTGTGACTCTTCCAGTTCCGGTGACAAAGAACTGGGGGGAGCGGGCTATACACAAGCCCTTCCTTTTGTTTCTTAATAAAATATAATCCGTGATGATCAACAAATATGAGACTGTTTACTCAGAACTTCAAACTAATCTCAAACTCCTGGCAGGATAACACCATTTAAATATGCAACGATAATTTCTTAAATATAATCGTTATTTTACCCAGTTCGCCAATATAATAACTATATGATATCACATACTATAAAATCACACATCATCATCATCAATTACTTACTATTTTGAAATAATACACAGTGGTTTTAGACAACGTTAACTTTCATTATTTATGTTCTGTCTTAGTATCACAATCAATCAACAACTACTGGTTGTCATAGCAACCCCGAAAAACGACGAATCTGGTATTACAATAACAACGGTTAAATATTAACTGTGCACTTTTAAGCAACACCTTTTGCCTGGAATAATTAAGATTACAAGAAAATGGAAGTGTTACAAATATACCATACCGTTGTACAAGTTCATGAAATATATAATGCTGTGTATGAGGTGCCCAGGGTTTTTTCTGGTCACCAACCCTACAGTCAAGTACAGTTAATAAATTATTTTAAATAAAGACGCAGGACTACATTTTTATTCTTAAATGTAGTTCACAAACTACATGTGGGTGTATATAACAAAATACACCAGGTTTATTTTTCACCTACAGGATATTATACGAGATAATGTCAAAAAGTTTCGAGACTAGTTCTGTGACACGAAGAGCGGAAGGACTTCAGTGGATGACGACGAGAGACTAGGACGATCTTCAACGAGCGCAATACCCGAAAATGCCCGAAAATGTTGAACCGATTTGTGTATAAGGATCGTCGGAGAACAATCCTTAACATTGCTGCCATTGTCGACGTTATACGGAACAGTATAAGCAATCCTCATGTATGATTATAACATGTACAGTGTTGCTGTCGGGTTCTTTCCTAAGCTGCTGACCCAGAAGCAAAAGGAACACCGCGTCTAAATCTATCAAGAACTTTCTCAACTTACCGTGGATGACCCGTCCTTCACGTCGAGAATCATTAGGTCTACCGGTGACGAAACTTGCAAATAGAAGTTTTTCATTAAAAAAATATGAAAGCGTGGAGAACATTCTCCTCTTAAAAGTAGGTTAAGGTCAAATACAACCTCAATTGTACACTGTTTTTCTTATACACTGTTACATGGTGTGAGACTAGATCTGCTTTGTTTCCACAGAAGAAAGAGGCCTAATCTATATTATAACTGCTTGCGGACTTGCAGACAGTAGTATCCGTACTGAACGGCCATGGAGTTTCAAATGACACCATTTCAAAACCAGTGGAACAGTTCTCTATGCCCATATTCTCTATATATATTCTCTATATAAACCATATTCTCTATGCCCTGATGACGACATTGTCAATCTGAACACAGATAACCGAACATTTCATGAGATGGATGAAATATCAAATTTATTGTGAGAAAAATGCCAAGTGCAATTTACCTGTCCAAGAAGTATAATTCCAAGGAGTTTTACAATGTAGTCAAATTAGAACATTTCGAGGCTAAAAAAAAAAAAAAAAAAAAAATACCCTAAATGCTCTATATGATAACTTGTTAATCTACATAAAATAATATTCTTTCCATCTTGTTTAAAACGACAACAAAACTATTTTTTTATGCTCAGTCGTGGTGGAAATATCACTCTTTTATCAGTGGAGCTCCTCCTGAATTAGTCTACTTCATTGGCACGTTCGACTGCAAACTGTTGGATATAAAATTGAATTACTCGCTTAGTTTATTAGATACAGTAAGTTAAGAGGCACGGTCAAAAAGCATAATGCTCTAGGTCTATGTCAAGTCAAATTTTCGTATTCGTAATCATTTATGAGAAATAAGAAGTTGAAAATTGAATTTTAAAAAGTATTTTTTTTTCTGAATTTTAAAATTTAGACTATATATATCTCTAAATGTGTATTTTATGAAAAATTGCGTCTCTAAGTAAAATACTATCTTGTTTATATTCATTAAAATGACACCAAAGTTACTTCTATATGTTGAACCGCAACGAAGATATTATTTTATCTGGGTAGCTCTTTTGGCAGAGAAATTTCTGGAAATTTTTACTACATCACGAGACCCTTTTCTGAGCATTTTAATTTTAGTTTTAACTATTTCTATTCTCAGCCCCAAAAAGTGCTAATTTGCCAAAAGTGGTAGCATTTAAAAAAAAAAACAACTTTATTTACTTGCTTCACATTCTTATAGCTTAAAGATCGTGACTAAATCCTTATAGTTGTATTATACTGACAGTTTTACCTTTGCATGTAGGGAAGTTTATAATGCACAGTAATTCGTTTCATCCTGTAATTTTCACAGTTGAAATGCCCTTCTTCCTTGATGTTCGATTTCCTTTTCGTTGTTCATCTTGGGATATCTTGCTTCTAGTACTTTAACATTTACTTTCGCATCATTTTGTGTCACTCTTAGATTTCTTATCGTTCACTGTTAATTTTATGACTCGATTTAATTTACGACTGTATTTCTCAAGCAGATTTAACGGATCTTTATCGTATTTGACAGATATTTCACGAAGATAATCACGAAACAGTTTATAATTTTTACTCATTTGCTTACTTCTCCAGGGAGGTCTACTGGACATAGTCTGAAAGCCCCAGTGGATTAAAAAGGCATTATTTAACACTTGAAATTTGTAGTCTGCTAAAAACATCTCATACATCTGAAAAGAAAGAAAAGGATAAATATCAAATTCAAAGCAAGAAGATACGGTTATATACAAATTGCAGATGAAACGCTCGGAAACAAAGTGTTTCAAACAATTAAGTACTAACTGTTGCTGTGCATATTTGTTTATAGATTAATAATAAGTCTTGATGTAAGGTTATACGTATCAAGTGCAGAGGAAGAAGATATTGAAAGTCAGAGGAATTGAGTAAAGCAGGTTATGTGCAGAATGGACCATGTTAGAAGTTAGTGGCGGCTCTTGAGGAAAGTAACGTCGACAAGAAAATTAACCCTTTACTACAACAAGTTATGGGAAGAAAACTTTTATCTTTCTATGTATACAAGAGTTAAGACATTAGTTTTCTTCCCTCTGCTTGTAGCGATAGAAGTTTAACTTTTACCGATGTTATTTCCCATCAAAGACAGCCACTGAAAGAATTTAGATTGTCAGCGACACAAGAGTTGACGCTGTCTCGGCTTTGAAACTGTATCTGTTTGTATATTAAAAGAGCTTTGTTCAGTCAAGCAAAATTTTGTCTTTTTCCGTGTGCAATCCTGGAGAGAATTGGCACTTCTAACTTACATACATATCATTATGAATCATTACTTTTCTTTTTCGAGCAATATGTGCTTTTGAAAGAAATTATCTTATATACAACGTATTTCTGTAATTTTCCGAATTCTGTTTAGATTATCAGAAATCGCAAGGTACGAACACACTGTTATAATTAACCAATTTCGAAGTTAATAATTGTTTGGTTCCCGGTGGGAGCTCATGTGGTTCGGGACCCACGTTAAATGTAGACCCACCTCTAATATTCCCTAGGTACTGAACGGAACATTAACCTCCAAATTAATCCTCTACCAATTTTCTTTTCATTTCTAAATTCCATCATTTCTACAGGTAAAAATGAAAGTGTTTCGTTTGAGATTCCATCACGAGAAAACGACTGAACTGGTCGAAATAAATTTTTGAACACAGCACTTGGATTGACCAAGGCTTTTATCCTTACACTTTAATTCAAATGTATATTTTAGGGGGGCAGAGGAAGCAAAGAGTAGCAGCTGCAATGTTTAAAATTAATTTTTGAACACAATTAATATTTTAACCCAGCTGCATTTTTATCATATTATTTGGATTCGAATATGTATTCTAATGGGAAAAAGGTGTTAAATATTTTCTGTAAACCTATCCTTATCATGCAAAGGACGGTCCTACCCTTGAGTGAGCATGATGTCGAAATAATATGTGAGGTCGAGTGAGCGTGATGTCGAATGGATATACTGTATGAGCATGAGTTTGAGTACTCGTAATTCGAAACGATGTTCTGAGTGTGATGTCGAGTGAGTATGAGGTTGTGTGAGGTTAGACCAAAGTAGGCACCTTTGCCTAGATACAACGATTGCGATTGCAAGTTGCTTTTTTTTTTATCTTAACTTCGCTTATCTATGTAACTAAACTCATGGTCAATACAAGCTTTCAGTGACGTAGTTTCAGTAGCTCCAAATCACTAACTATAAGTAAATCCAAGTAGTGTTGAAACTGCACCATTATGAAAGAGTTTCCTACTACAGAATCTGACTTTTAACATTTACCCGGACATATTGAAATTATTTGTACTTTGAAGTAGCAAATAGTTCATATATACATAATGCATGTTCAAAAATACGCAATGATCTTAAGTTATAGAAACGAACAGAGGGCTGTAACATTTTCTGTAACAAGCAATGCGGTTTATTGATGCGCGCAAGCAAATAATTCCACATTTTAAAGATTAAAAGTATGTAGTTATGATTTCATCAAAGAACTACAATATGTCTGTGAAGTACAATAATATATATATATATATATATAAAGTAGATTGTTTTCTGCTGTACATGTGCAATATGGCGTTCTGTGCGAGGAAAATTCAGTCTGTTCACCTGCATGTTATTTTCGATTACATAGGTAGCAGTCCATTAAATAGCCAAGCAAGGCAATTTGTTGTAAGCGTATATCCATACTTACGATTTTAAGATCCCTGTAAGAGTGTGAGTGATGTTCTTAGCCTTACCGCTGATATGACGCGTCATGAGCGTTAAAAAACAATTCTTGAAAAAAGGGGAAGTGTCAACATTCGCAAACACAAGAGACGGGTTGAAAAATAAAGGTACACGATTGGAAGAATGAAGTATTACAAATCGTCATTTGTCAGAAAGTGCATAAATTTTGGTGCTTTGGAAAGCAACAAGGCTCCCACGATTAAAGAAATTACGGTTGAAATGAACAGTGATTCTGATTTACTTAAAACGACTTTTAAGCTTTAGAATACAATTTGTAGGCCCTATCGCCTCTTTCCACAAACTCCAATGTGAACGGCAGAAATAATATTAGTTCTTGCTCTTGAGCTTCCTTGGTTATGTGGTTAGCGTATACGCTTTTATTGTGGGAGACCAAACTTCGATTCCCTCTGGGAACCCATGTTAAGCTATAGGTCCACGCATAATTTACCCTTACTGCCGAAAGGAACTCAGATCTAACCAAGCAACTATGCATGTTTAAATAAACACATAGCAGAAGCACAAGGAACAGCACAATGTACTTTATTGAGTTCTAATTTTCTATTATAATTCGATTCTTTAAATTCCATTATTTACCACGAGGTTTCTCATAAATGTATTAAAGACAGAGGCTTTTATCGTACAATTGGCTGATCGCAACGCAACGTTAAAAAAAAAAAAAAAAAAAAAAACAGCAATTATAACTGCTATGCTTATTATCGCAAATTAAGATGCAATTGTTGCGTTGCTTTGACGAAAACTCTACTGAATACGGCCTATAGAAACAAAGAAGATATTTTTTCTTTTTCAAGATCTGCGATTTGTAAGCACTTTTGTTCTCTTCCGTTCTAATGGGGGCATGGTGTATCAGTAGTGGAGCGCTTATTTCTGATTGGGGTCAGAGAGTGTATAAATTTTGATGTAATGGAAGGAACAAGGATCCCATTTCACACACTGGCTGTCAACTGTACGCGCGGATAAATACAATACTTTCCTGCTGATTGTGAGTGGGCCAGTGCTTACGTCACTGCAAACTTAGGTCGGTAACGAGTTGATTAAGATAGTTAAAAACCAATACTATGGAGACAATTCCCTACAATATATACCTTTAACAGTATGTGTTGTAGGAAATCTACTAAGATTGTTGATTTCTCTCTTCCAGTATTCTTTTAGAAATTTGAAATATTGTACATCATACCTGCGTGTTCCTGGTCATTCCAAAACCAACGAATCTTTCGTCGAATGGTGGCACATCAGCTTTGGCTACATACACTGGTTCGTAGAAGAAGCTATAGTTTTTTACGTCATAGGCTACGTTCAGTAACGCACTTTGTTCCATCTTCTCCCATAAACCTAGATTTGACCGTTTTTGATTCTGTTGGAAAATTTGAATGTGAAATCGACGAGCAAGTTTCTTATTGACAAGTGAAATAAGTTCATTCTTGTTTTTCGGGATAATGGTAGAAGTGTTCTTTACTTCATATACAGGAACAACAAATGCACACTTTCTACACTCTTGTATATCCAAACGAGACAGGAAATCTTCTAGATCACGATCAAGATTATAAACTGGTACCATATCAACGTCGGAACATAAAATGTATTCAGTTTGACAGTTCCGCCGAGCAGTATTTCTTAAAAGATTTTGAGGATACGGAAAGGATTCTCTCCAAGATAACATTGATTTAGGCCTTTTGGATAACAAGTCCTTCAATATCGTCTTATGATTTTCACAAGAAACTTGATCTCCACTGAAATTTGTATGGTCAGGAAGAAATTTAGGTGGATACTGTACAGGATATGAAAAATGAAAACTCATTTTCTTCCTGAGAACTGGATTACACTGTCGTAAATAGTTAACATAACGCACAGCAAGATCAAATTCAATGTCTGGAGTGAAAAGAGAGACGGAAATTGGTCCACTCCAACTTGATGTAAGATTTCTCAACCAATGAGAGTGATCCAAAGACGTTTGCGTTGCTAAACATACTTTTCTGGTAGATATTGAACTCCAATCTTCACCAACCATAACAAAATTGTGTGTTTTAAATTTATAAGATGGATCATATTCTCCCTGCATCTCATCAAAATGTATACCATTTATACTTTTTTGTTCATAATAGACACTAACTGTCGATTCTTTAGGTGTGGAGGACATATCTTCGTACACTAATGAATTCATTTGCCTCTCAGACACAGATGCATGACGTAGAGAAGCATTATAACCGTACAACGTATAATTTGTATTCAGTAAAAGATTAACTGAGTCCAAGCGCGTCTTGAAGAAGTAAATAGTAAATATCAAGTAGAATATGACTAGCACCGCCAGGAAAATTCGAATGTGTAAAGAAACTACCATGGTCGCAGCCAACTGGAAAGGCCCAGCTAATCTGAAAAAAAAAAAAAAAAAATACAAATTAAGTCACATCAATGCTACGAGTATGTATCAAATAATTAGTAATCAGAAACAGAAATAACACTGAAAAATGAGTTATGTGACCATTGCATTAGAAAGCGAAGTTAAGCATAAAATAAATTGAATAACATGCAGAAAGAAGGTTTGTTGGTATATTTTGTCATCCTTTGTTTGCTCATATCTATCAAAGTCATTTTATGTATGGGGCCGCGGTGGCTCAGTGATAGAACTTTCGCCTCTGGTATATAGGGTCCGTTTCAAACCCTGCTCCCGCCAAGTGAACCTTGTGGTGGACAAACACCGTGTGCGTGGGTTTTCTCAGGGTTCTCCCGCTTCCTCCCACTTTCTTCATTCCATCATTTCATTCATTTCTCATGATCACCGTCTCCTTTAGCCTAACCGGCATAATCGTGGGACTTAAAACTCAAAGATTTCATTTTATGTATTTTTGAAGTATGTTAACTTCATACTTAAAGATTTTATACATTTTATTGTTTCTAAATTATGTGTAGTATATACACATCACTGTTAGGTTTATGTGCGTCATTGTTCGAAGTAGCGTATCACTGTATGAATATATACTCGTGCATCTCTGTTTGGAGTTGAGTTGAGTTGATTTTGAATTTAACGTCTCTTTCAGGAGTGAGGCTATATGAGACCGGACCTACTGATTAACGTGAAATACGAAGCACATGAACTCCGGCCGGGAATCGAAACCGGGTCTACCACGCCAAAGACGTGCACGCTAACCGTTTGGCCACGAAGGAGCCCATCTCTGTTTTTTGTAGTTTGCGTGTCACTTTTAAAGACTAAAAACAATAGATATGATCCGCTGGTTAGCAGTGATTTTTTTTCTTTTTTTCTTTCTTTTCTTTTCTTTTCTTTCTTTTTTTCTTTTCTTTTCTTTTCTTTCTTTTTTCTTTTTTCTTTTCTTTTTCTTTTTTTTTTTTACATATGTAGGACAATCAACCTATTCCAACAGAATGAAGACTATCAATTATTATTGGTAATGAACGACATAGCACATAAATTTTTGCACCATAAAAATTCGATCTTCCCGATTTTCTGAAAAGCTAAGTATGAGAGTTACATATTTTATATATAGATAGTGTAATGTGATAGTATAGAGTCAAACAAAATTAAAATTTAAAAGTTAATTATAATTTTAGACTATATCTCATTAACCATATTATGTACCGACATCTTACAAGTGTTATAATGAAAAGTTTGACGAGGCATCAGCATCAGTTTCATCTTTTATAGTTCAGTAGTTTTATCTTAATAAAATAGAGTCGTCACCATACAGAATTAATTTTAAGGTTTACTAAAAAAAAATCATTTTTGTCTATCTTTTCGCAACCTGTCCATCGAGACTTACACTGATCTATATAATGTTATTCAATTCAACGAGGTCTATCAATGGTGATATGTTTTGTATTCGAGCACTTTATTTTTTCGTTAAACACTAATAATATTGTACATTCTTTCCTGTTCTTGCATACTATTCATTTACAAATATTCCAAAAATTTAATTTGTTTACTAGCTTTTCGAAAACTTGCAAGTGATCAACAGCTTATTCAAATAACAGGAAAAAAACAATCATATTACTTCACTTTCCAGAATGTGCGCGAGGTACGATTTCGTTTCTTCTTATATAATACACGAAAAAGAAATTTCCAATTAGACACACATGAACAGTTATTTTTCTCGCTTTGCAATGTAAGGTGTTAGGTTCAGACCCTGTGGTCTCACATCCTGACTGACACATTTTTTAGTTTTTTTCTCAAGTTCCAACAAGCAAGTGTAGCGTAGTGCCTATATGAAAAAAAAAAAAATGGACCATGGTCTGCCGTACCTGTAACTCCATCTTCTCGCCTATCATCAAATTTCATGTAGGAATTAGGCGCGTGAAGTTGAATTTTTGTGTAATTTTTCTGCTGGAGCGTAGATTATGGGGAAATTAGATTTTGTTAAACTTAACATTTAGGAAGGTGGAAACGGGGTTTAAAATGTGTTCCCTTTGTACAAGATTTTTGAAACGTTTGGACTGGGAAAGCGACAGTTCATAAAAGATTCTTCTTATACTCTACACGAGAAGCATCTATTCATTTATGATGCACTGCGGGCGAAGTCAAAACAAAATTCATGTTTGGGAGCCATTCTTTTAGCCTTACACTGAGGCGATGGTTTGCTGAATGTGCGTAAGTCATATATTTTCGGATTGTTTCTCCTATTCTGCATATCCTGCTTCTTGTTTCAGACGTTTAGGCTAATTAGAGCATGAGCTAAGAAAATTCGAAAATATCTCTATAAAATCTGGATGAGTCTAGAAATGAACTCTACAACGGCATTATCTAGCAGAATGAGCTTAGTAAAAAAATGGATAAAGAAAATGTTTTTACAATAAAAGTCAAGTTTCAATTCAGTTATGTTATGATGGTCAACTACACTCTTTTTGTTAAGCATGGAGTTAAGAGAATGAACAAATCTTCAATTTTTTCTCATTCGTCACTTTGTTTATCACTGCTCCACATTAAATGGAGTTTTCAAAAAATCTTCCATGGGTAGATAGAATGATTAAAATGTTGTCCACTATTATTACTGTTATTAATAATAATAATAATAGTGTACAAATGTACATGTTTATTTTGAGATATTGTGCAGATGGCCCTAAAATTAATTTATCTGTGTGCAAAAGAGCAAACTCACTCCTTGACTCGTTCATCACTAGTAAACTGCTGGGCATAGGAGCATGAAATTTCGTTAAATGTTCTTGAACTTTAGGCTGTGTATGACACGGAGTTAGCGTAATTTCATTCCTAAGGGAAGAGGAAAGTAGTTGAACGAATTATCGCTGTTTAGCAGATTTCCGAAACTGTTGAACATAAGAACTTGAAATTTCATTTAAAATGCTCTTCTTGAAACGGGGCTATGGATAAGATAAAGTTTTTGCAAAATTCCATTTCTAAGTGAGAATGAGAAAGTGGGGTTGAATGAATTTTCTCCGTTCACCAGGTTTCAAAACTTCTCGGCGTAAGGACTTTAAATTTTGCACAAGTATTTCTTTCGAAACTAAGCTGTAAATAAGACAGCGTTCTGTGAAACTGATCATAAACAGGAAGGAAAGGAGAGTTGAAATAATTTTCACCGTTCACCAGATCTCAGAAAGTGCTGGACGAAGGAACTCAAACCATTGTAGTATAACGCTAGTCTGTGATGTTTCGGAATTGAGTAGACACGAGTGCACTGTCCTATTCTTGTTGTCGGTAACAAGAAAAGTAATTCTGAAAATCTCTAGTGCAAGCAATGTGTCTCTAGACATTAGGAAGCAGGTTGCAGAAAATTATACCAGGTGTCGGCAATGAAACAATAAATATTCATCTACTACACTGATTCCTTTATGTTCCTTCTATATTTTAAAGGATTACAGTATTAGGTATATTTTATGTATCTACTCTCTTTCTAATTACCAAATTTCACAGAAGTAAATCCCCACGTTAAGCGGGTTTGCACATCCAGGCTCTCAACTATGAAAACATTTACGATCACTCCAACCCCAATCATTTCACAGATTCAACCTGCTGTATATAAGTTATTAGAACGTAAAATTGAATGTAGTTTATACGAAAAAGACTTTTATGTATTGCAAGACCTGTAACGCCCAAATATTCACCACAAACTTATAGTCGTATCGACATAAACAAAAAAAAAAAAAAAGTATGGAGCAGGAAACCACTTTACACAAAAGTCTAAAGGAGCTCCGTGAAGACGTACGGACTGGTCGAGCGGTTTGGGTCAATAATCTATCAATCATCAGTTTATGTGTTCAAATCCTATAGGAAGTATTCGTTTTTTTTTCTTTCTTAAAAGTGTGTTCCTATTTTCATCAGAGGACTGAGAACGTTACTTTGAATAAATCTTTGGCAACTACTTTTCTCTCAAATTCGATTAGAAGGAAACTTTATATGAATTGCAAATCTAAAACCCACAGCTGAAAACAAAATACTAACCAGTAAGTATGTTCAATATTTCATTATTATCCTTTGATTTGTAATGAAAAACTAATTATAAGCATTGGTGATTTCAGGAGATTCTCCCCGGGTAATGGTCAATACATGAATGAGAGAAAACTGATAAAACATTATTAGTCCACTTTGAGCATGATCGAAGATATGGCCACGAAGGGGGAAATTTATGTCGACAGGGTCTCAAATTCTTCCACAGGTCATGCCCTGAAATCACCACTGTTTGAAAGGTTTCCTTAAGAAATACCTAGGTAGAATATTACATTTATTTCTCGCTCTACCTTTTGAAGTAACAAAATCATAATTTTAAACAGACTTATAATACGATAAGCATAAAGATTTATAAAACTAATGAAGTAAATATTATTGTGTAAGTTATCGATTTCTAATCGGATTAAAACTAGAATATTCGTTTGCATCGCACCTTAAAGTAAATCCTCTCTCTATATAATTCATACTGGAAAGCATGTTTAACTCCAATTACTTAATCAATATTTTTAATATGTTTTTATTGTAATATTTTTACTATTCAATGTCGTATACATTTCCCAAAGCAAAACCTCACAAATGTACAGTGGGTTAGTGAATATTATCAAATAAATTATCATTTAGTTTACGTAAATACTGCATCGCTTGATTTGAAACTTCGCACTTTAACTAATAATAATAATAATAATAATAATAATAATAATAATAATAATAATAATAATAATAATAAAATCATAGCCATATCTTACAAGAATTTCAGGCTTAATCAATAAATGAATTTAACGTGGTCTCTATTCGAAGTTCTATTTATTCGAATCCGATAGAAATACAAAGGAAAACTTCGAGAACAGGTAAAAGAAAAATGTTACTTTGGTGGGACTGGAACTAACCTTTAAGAGTTCCTTACAATTTACAGACAAATGCCTTAGACACTTTGTTTCTTTTCTTCAAGTTAACTGATTCACTGAACGTATCTGAGTAACTTGTCTCTATTTTCTATTCGGTTATACACGTTTTACAATCATTTCCTTTAAGCTCGAACGACAGGAACATGAATACAAAAAGATCTAGAACAATTAAAATTCCAAAGTTCCCCCACCGGGAATCGAACGCGGGACCCAGTACACCAACGGCAACAGCACAGTAGAACAGCGGTAAGAGCGAATGAAGAGTATTTTGTAGTGGCTGAAGTTTATACCTATTTCACCCTGATGTAATATGTCTATCACCGCGTCTATCACGCACCCCGATTTCGATGGGTTAAATTAAAGAAAAATAGTAATATGTTCCCTTTTTACTATTACTAAAGCGCTCTTTGATATTGGTCATTTTCGGTGATTTTTATATATCTCTCTCCCCTCTCCAAGTTGCGAGGCACGGCATGATAAAAATTATCCCAGGCCCGAATGTCATGTATGTTGAAAATTTCATCGAGATCGGTTGGGTGGTTCAAGAGTTAAGTTCTATTTATTTTTATATATTAATCTCCGCTTCCCCTCCCCCTAGATTGTACCGTTAATGCTTGCCCATATATCGTGCAAAGGACGGTGTGGCTCTCCATGAATTGCAGTGTGAAACCCTTCCTCGCTTACCGTATTTCCCCGATATCTGTCCCACCGCTTACCACATTTCCAGGTATCTGGATTACTTCTTGAAAAGAAATACGTTTCCTGATGATCGTATTGTGCAACGTGCGGTTGAGGAATTCTTAGCATGTAGATTCCAGACTTCTTTCGCCACGGAATTAAATCGTTGGCTTAACGACGTCCAAAGTGTGTGGTTACAGACGGTTAATATTTTAATTACCCAGGTATTGTATTTTTTTTTTTTTTTTTTTTTTTAGTATTTGGAAATGATGCATCTGAGGCGAACATTTCATTTGCACCAACCTAATATGTTGCTTTACGAATTTGAAATCTATCAAAATCCATTTCGTCAGTACCGCTCATGATGTCGGAGCAACAGGTGCACCCCTCCAATGCGCAATGCATAATTATAAAATTTCTTGCTCGCGAAGGAGTTACAGCGGCAGAAATTTGCCAGAAATTGACTGCACAGTTCGTTGATCAAACAGTCAAGGACGCGTGTGCCTGGCATAAAAAGTTCAAGGAAGGACGAGAACGTGAGGAAAATCACCAACACGATCGCCGTCCTCGGACCAGCATTACGGACGAAACCATTCGTGCGGTTAAAGGCATTATTGACGACGATAGACGAGTAACAGTATCAGAAAGTGCAGAACAAGTCGGAATCAGCTATGGGAGTTGTCAAGCAATCATCGAAAACGACAAACAGTTCCGTAAAGTGTGTTCTAGATGGGTCTATCACCTTTTAACCGAAAATCTGAAGTTGAGACGTTTGGAGGTCTGTCATAGGCTTAAAGCAAGGTTTGCGGAAAAAGGTGATGCATTTTTGAGTCGGATTGTCACCTGCGACGAAACATGGGTTCACCACTACACTCCTAAATCCAAACAAGCCAGTAAGGAGTGGCGGAGGAAAGGGGAAGCAGCACCAGTGAAAGCCAAGACTCGACTGTCCGCTGGCAAGGTTCTTTCAACCGTTTTTTTTTTTTCGATCGGCGAGGCATTTTGCTGATTGACTTTTTATATGAGCGACGCACAATAAATGCTGAATACTACTATGGGCTGTTGAACAAGGCGAGAGTTGCATATCGTCGCAAAAGACGAGACAAAGCGATTCGACAGATCGTCCTCCTGCACGACAATGCGTGGCCCCATACTGCAGCTCGAACTGTCTTGAAGCTACAGGAAATGCACTGGATTACACTTGAACATCCTCCTTACAGCTCGGACTTATCGCCCTGCGATTTACATTTGTTCGGACAGCTTAAACGGAGGGCAACGATTTGAAGATGACGAGAGTGTGGAAGAGTTCGTGCGTAACTGGCTGGTGACACGACCCTGTTGTTTTTACGATGAGGGAATCAAAAAGCTGCCCATACGCTGGGACAAAAGTATTTCCAAAGGAGGAAACGATGTGGAAAAATAAATTGTAAGTGCCTTGTGGTATTCAATAAGTGAATTTAAATAAAAAAATAAAATCCCGTTTATATTTGATCCTCCTTTGTATATACAGTGTATATATATATATATATATATATATATATATATATATATATATATATATATATATATATATATATATATATATATATATATATATATATATATATATATATAGATATAGATATAGATATATAGATATAGATAGATAGATAGATAGATAGATAGATAGATAGATAGATAGATAGATAGATAGATAGATAGATAGATAGATAGATAGATAGATAGATAGATATAGATATATATAACTTCTCATAGCTCTAAACATGAAGTTCCTTATCTTAATTAATGAAGTGCGCTTTGTTCAGTATTGTTTCTACTTTTATTATTTTTATTGGGAATTTGTTTGATATCTCAAATTCGGCGCCAGATCATACTTTAATATTCCTTGTAACCTAATATATTTTTTATCAATATGACTCCACATCTATTTGATAAAAAAAAATGAAATGAAATGTTTCAATTTAACGTCCCAGGCTAAGGGCTTAAAATTACATGTTTAATTATTTTTGTTTAGGAGTTTATATACCTACTTTCATATCTCCAATGCCACAATGAACATGTTCTTAATAAATAAAGGGTAATTTGGATATTATAGTAATGACCCCTTCATCTTTCCCTCTAAGGAGCGAAATTTACCAAAATGCTGAAATATGTGTTCTATTAATTGTATTTAAAGAGTTTATATACTGAATTTCACGTCTGTGACTTACGCAAATTTCCACATATGCTACTTTGTAAATAAATAAAGGGAATTTTCAATATTATTGAAATAATTTATCTTTCCCCCTTTGGAGTGTAATTTTCAAAACTGCTGAAACATGTATTCTAATATTTCTAGTTGAGTTTATAAGCCGAATTTCACACCCAGAACTTAAACAAATCATCAATTGAGTATTTTTCTTTTAAATAAGTAAATCACGATACTATAGAATTGATCTAGTTTTTTTTCCCTTTAAGATCTGAATTTTCGAAAATGCTGAAATATGTTTTTCCTTATTTGTATATGAGTTTACATATAATAAATTTCTCATCTCCAATTCTCCCCACATTCGGCATCTTGTGAAAAAATAAAAAGAAAATTTCAATATTATTGGAATTAGCCCTTCTCCTGCCCCGTCAGGAGTAGAATTTTCGGAAGTACAAGGAATCCTCTATTTCTTAATAAAGATTTTATAAACCGAATTTTCCATTTTAAGCTTAAGTAAATCTCATCATTCGTCACCTTGTGAATAAATAAAGAGAAATTTCCATATTAAAGAAATTAGCCTATTCTCCCGTAGGAACGACATTTGTGAAAAGAATGATAAACGGATTCCCTTAATTTTATTGGAGTTTATATATACCGAATCCTACATTTCCAACTTACGAGCATCCTCACATTACGCACTAGGTGAATAAATAAAAGAAAA
The DNA here is from genome assembly GCF_964235325.1 of Thermobia domestica. NCBI lineage: Eukaryota > Metazoa > Arthropoda > Insecta > Zygentoma > Lepismatidae > Thermobia > Thermobia domestica. The sequence continues at coordinate 170,342,597 of NC_137454.1, read as the reverse complement.
TTTCAATATCATTGAAATTGCCCTATTTTCCCCCTTAGAAAAGAAATTTTCAGAAACGCTGAAATATATGCTTCTTTATTTTTAACTAAAAGTATATATAGCGAACTTCAGATCTCCAGCTTAAGCGAATCCTCACATTCGGCACTTTCTGATCTACAAGCTGAAATGTGAGTATTTTATAGGTGTTCCTGTTTTCTCCCTTTGGAGTAGTATTTTAGAAAACACTTTAATACGTTTTCCCTTACTCTTATGAAAACCTCATATATTGAGTTTCATCTTTCTAACGCCAGGGATTTCTTCACTATTCATGGAGCGAATTTCTAACCTTCACTTTACCCCCTTAGAATGGGTATTTCCAAAAATTCTTCCTTATCCCTTACTTTCGTGGTGAAAGGATTAATCTCTCCAAATTTTACGTTAGTTTCTATAATAGTGTGGCATGGCCGATAATGAGTAATCTACATACTCCTTTAAATAATAGTATAGATAGCATTTCAATAAATAATTTATTGCATTCTGTTCTAGAGAAATTTATAACTTTTAATAAATGCGTCTGGTTGTGCGAGATTTAATCAATATGTTTAAGTAAAATAGCAACTTGAACATTATATAGGGAATCATGGAAGTTATGTCCAGAAATCTTTATAAAAGCTTTCTGGCCCAAAGAAAGAAAACATCTTTTTATAAATACCATCAGCTCGGAAACTATTATATAACGATAATTATGAGCTAAGAACGCCTATTTTATTAATGTTATATGCTAGTTATGCTCAGATGCTCAGGGGTTTATCACCAAATATATACAGGGTGTTTCAAAACAACACCGACAACGTTTGGGAGGTGATTGATTCCTGACACCATAAGACAAAAAGTATAGGCCAACTTGGGTGCAGAAATGCTTAATTTCGGAGCTATAGGCTGCCGAAAACTTGAAAAAAATTATCTTTAAAGGTCCATAGCTCCAAAACTATGGTTCCTACCGTAGTCGGGTCAAAACTTTACTAAGGAACTGGTATGTGATCTATCAAAAAATACATGCTTCAGAATCCTGCAGTACTTCCGCAACAGTTTTTTATAGAGGTAGTTAGTGAGTACTGCAAAATTGCGAAAAAGCCAAATTCCAAGAGGCCTTATTTCAAATTCGAGATACTGCGGATGGTGGCCCTTCTCAGCGTAAAGGAGGTCACGCATACATAATCCAAAAGTGCATAATTCATTAATGTTCAATGGGTATCCAGATTATTCTCTGCAGTGTGAAATTCTCAGACATGCCATCAACAGAATTTTGAGCTATGCTCTGACTTTATGATTGGTCCAAAACAGGCAAACGATAAGCCTTGATAGCGATGAATACTGAATCATTTGGTGCAATGTCGGAAGTGTTAAAGATCAGCAGCAGCACAGTCTCTCGTACTCGGGAAAACGCATGGTGCGATGTTTTCTTTCATGCTTATAAGTGAAGAAAACGTGAAATATACCGTGACGAAATATATATCATGACCTATTGACAATTGATAAAATATGCACAATTGGATTGTTTATTCGTGGCTTCCTTTACGCTGATAAGAACCACCATCCACAGTTTCTGGTGTTCGAAATAGGGCCTATTGAAATTTAGCTTTTTCGCGATTTTGGACAGCTCTAGCTCTGAAACTATGCACTTTTCGCCATAGGTCCATGTGAACCTTTTCTCTTATTTTGATGTGAAGAATCACCTCTTACAGATTGTCGGTATAGTTTATTAACACCCTGTATATATATATATGGTGATCAGAAAAATGGAAACACCTGTAGTTGGCAACACGTCAGATGTATGGGTTGGCAGTGGTGTCGTGGCGCCCGCAGCGCCGAACCGCTGGTGGTGGTGTGTTAGGTCGGTCTCCATACTACGTCAGGCGCAGTGGAACAGCAGTGTCCAGTGGCTGCACCAGACGGAGGTAGTGTAAAATGGCAGACCCCCCCAGATTTTCAAAGAGGGCGAATTGTTGGTGCGCGGTTATGTGAAGTGAGTGTGACGGCAGTGTCGAAGTGTGACGGCTACTGTGTTAGGTGTGTCGCGTGGGACAGTGTCGAAGGTGATGACGGGCTACACAACACACGGGAAAACCACATCGGGGAAACGTACAGTGGGCGGAAGAAAATCATGAGCGACAGGTCAAGCCGGGTATTAAAGCGCATTGTCACGCAGAACCGTCGTGCCACTGCGGAGCAAGTGACGGAGGAACTCAATCAGCACCTCCCCCACCCTGTTTCGACAATCACAGTCCGCCACGAATTACATGACATGAACTTACGGGGTCGTGTTGCACGGGTCAAACCGCTCATCAGGGACCATAACACTTTCGCACGCCGCAAATGGTGCTGCGACCATGCAACTTGGACCGTTGAGGACTGGAAACGTGTGATATGGTCGGATGAGTCATCCTTCACCCTATTCCCAACCACGGGCCGTGTTTATGTGTGGAGAACGCCCAAAGAAGCTTATGATCTGCAGTGTCTCCACCCAACTGTGAAACATGGCGGAGGCTCGGTGATGCTGTGGGCCGCAATATCATGGTTTTCATTGGGTTCTGTGGTCACACTTAGCGGACGAATCACTTCCAACGATTATGTCGCAATTTTAGGAGACCACTTACATCCTATGGTCCGGATGTTGTTCCCGGACAATGACGCCATCTTCCAGTATGATAATGCACCCATTCATGCCTCTATTCCACGTCGCCTCCATCCCACGTCGCATCAAGGCTGTTCTGAAGGCGAAAGGTGGCCCGACACCATATTAATCTGGTAAGTTGCAATTTCGTTTAGGTGTTTCCATTTTTCTGATCGCCATCTGTATATCTGCGATTAGGTGCGAACATTAGGAAGGCAAAAATGAAAAGAAGATTCATTAGTAAGGGAGCATATGATTGGTTAAAGATGTGGAGGAGCCATTCCCTCCATGTCCCCCTAATCGCTGCACTGTTTCTAATTACTCTTATCTAGATTTGGCCTGGGGCAACGAACGTGCAAACTGGAAGATAGAAGACTGGGGAAAAGGTCTGATGATTCAAGATTATTACCTCGATATTTGGATTGATGTGTATGTGTTAAGCAGAATACCCATGTATGGTGTCAAAAATACTGTACATGTCGGTGGTGGCGTAGGGCATGTTTACATGCCAAGTTCTAGGTTTTCTGGTAGTTGTATATGAGCGCTTAACAGGTATCCAGTATTGCGACTTCCTTAACAGACTAAGTACATCCCATAATGTGCATTTCTCTATAAGGTAACTCTATCTCCGAATACAATAATGCACCTCGGAACACGATATGTACAGGAATGATTCAAGGAACACGTTGCGGTCTTCCAACACGTTCCGTACATTTCTAACTTCTCAGGATCTCAATCCCAATAAGTACATCCCAGTCTTTCGATCCCTTCCCAACTGTCTCTTGCCATTGAAGGCTGGATTACATACAATTTGGTTGGGCATACTTACTTACGACTACCGATATTTCATTACATCCCTACCAAGTTGGATCGCTGTTGTATGGAAGAGAAAAAGAAGACTAAGGGTAAAACATCGCGTGATCGGTCGATGTGTATATAAAGATGTCTTGAAAAGAGCACAATGTTTAGACTGCGTCGTACTTAATGTGGCGTACTTAAAAAGGTAGGTTATATGCGTAATTCATATAGATTTCGGACTTAACGTACAGCAGACTTATAACTGAAAACGCATGTTTTATAATACTTTCCCAATAAGTGTTCCATCTATACGTACATTCCGTATGAAACAATATAGGCGGTCAGGATCTCACATACAAATGGACGTCGCATGTAATATAGGGAAAACTGTTAGATGTCAGACATTCTGCAACTGCATGATGTAACATCTAAGGGCAGTGTCTATGTAGCAAACGGATAACGTATGCTCCATACTGATTTCTGTAGTAAGCAAGAGGATTCCGTATATTTGTTCAATATACCGCTGTCCGGAGAACGGATTTTTCTCAGTACATGCTTTCTGTGTGCCATGTTCAGGTTCTTGGCTAGGTTAACTCAGAATTTTTGTCTTCGGTATGTTACCGATTAGTGAAATTGTTCTCACTTTAAAAAATAGTTCCCATTTCTATATAGTTTTGGCGTTGAAAAGTGGCTTAAATTTAGATAATTAATGAAGATTTCATTTCTCTTCCACTATCTCCGTTAAATATGAGAAGTTCAGAATACAAGGAAATCAACTCCAATTACCAAAGTAGTGGGAAAGTAAACATAAAAAAAAAAAACATTATGAGTGTTATTTAAAATTATCTTAACATTGTTCTATTAGCTCTGAGAGGAGCTTCCGACGTTGATATATATATGATTCCATGGGACATTAGTCATGGAGAGAAGACTGTTTATGACAGAGAGACGTGCTTCGTTCTTTTTCCGATGGTCTTTCTGAGTGTTCCTTAAGGCAGGATATAGCTTACCGTGGCCTGTAAGACCACAAAGTCTTTGGTGCAGATGCAGAAATAGGAAACTAGTTCTTTTCCCCATGGAATTCGTGGTAAATTGAGAATTAAAATTAAAGTTACAAGATATTCAGGAACTTAGTACTTATAACTATACTACACATATATTAACTTGCACACATCAATTAAAGTTCTTCGCACGCAAAAAGGCACTCTGACTACTTACGGCAGCGTTTCCCAACCGGTGTGCCGCGGCACAGTGGTGTGCCGCGAATGGGTCGCTGGTGTGCCGCGAGGAAATCGGAACAAAATTATTAATTCTATAGCAATCAAATTGCAAGACATACAGAAAAAGGTATATTTGTATTTCAAATTACTACTATGAATCTAAAATTTAAAGTTTCATACTGTGTTACTTTTCTGTAGAACATTTTTCTGTACATTTCTAATTTTGAAAAAAAAAGTATTTGTTATCATTGTTATGACCATTATTGCTTCTTTATTGTTGCAGACTATTTCGTAACTTGAAATTTTAAAATATTATTCAATCCTTCCGGCAAAGTAAACATGCATACGAATTACCTATATTTGTGTTTTAAAAGTAAAAGAGATTCGTTTGTTCGTTCGTTATTTAGTGATCCTCCTTCTTAATGAAAGGTCGGATACAGTTTTCGAAAAAAAAAATGTATTTTTAACAACTTGAGCCCTATATCTGATTGTAATTGTTTTCTATTTTTAAATTAAAATGAAAAATAAGCATAATGATTTACCACGGGGAAAAAACAGTGGTCTAGCTTTCTTCTCTGTGAGAAGGATGTCAGTAATCAGAAAAAAAAATACTACAGTATTTTATATTTTCAAATAATAATAATAATAATAATAATAATAATAATAATAATATGTGTGCCGCGAGAATTCAAGTTACCCTGAAGTGTGCCGCAAGTTGAAAAAGGTTGGGAAACGCTGACTTACGGTGACATGAATCCAGAAGAGCACATAAAATAGCATACGCATAAGGCATTTTGTCACGATTTGGCACCTCAGAAAACTGTATTTTATCGGATTGGAAAGCCATTTGTGGGGCTTTCGAAAACTTAATCAAACAAGTAGTAATGTCACAGTGGAGTATTTAGGATTTTATTTCGGGGGCTTTGGTATTATTGACGATTGCCGACTTGAATCAGAACTAAGACGGTCGAAAGTATGATAGGAGAAACGAAAAAAACAACCAAAAAAAGGAACAGAAGAATAGGATGGACGAAAGAAATAACGCGGTTCTTACATGGAATGAAATTTGACAAATACAGTATTATTTCTGAAAAAAGAGCATAAGAAAATGGAAAGTCAATGTAATTCTTAGAAATGATAAAAAGGATTATTGTTGTACGTAGAATGCGAAAAACTAATAAATTAATTTCCGAGAGGGAGAGAGGTTTGAGCCCGATATCCCCCTAAATACGCCACTCGTCACAGTGTAGACTATGTGATGGAGTTTGGTTTAAACTTTGATAAACCGAACTACTTAAAAAGCTAAATTTAACTAAGCGTAGGCTGAAATATAGTATTTTAACACAAATGAAGTATATTTTAAGATGAATAAATATTTCAGAATAGAAAATATTCAAGTCTTTAGATCTGGGACGTTCATCGTATGAAGAATTAAGTCTAATTACCAAAGCCGTTAAAAAAGGAGACATACAGTAAATGGAAAACTGAACACTGATTTTTGTATTAAAGAGTTATTTACAATATCTGGATGCGAATCTTTTAAACACTCTGGAAGGAATTTCAGATAGAGATCTTAAAGATGAAATATGTCCAAGATGACAAAAATGGACTTGATTCAGTTACGCACTGAACTCCACTATTTATCGAATAGAGAGTTTTTTAGTTTCATTTTAGCATGTATTAAACAGACATATTAGTATTTTGTATACTGAACATTATACTAGCCCGCTAATCTAAACAGCACTGCGGGTAATCGATCCATAAGTACTCTCATAGGAATACATGGAGAACTGAATTTTCATTGTTCATATCTTTGGATCAACTGGATGGATCACTTGCACTACCGAACTCAACTTCTAACTTTTTATTGTGTACTCCCTGGCCAAAATCGATGGTGATCCATCGAGTAATTCTTGATATTTTGTGACTCCTGGACACTGGCGTCTCTGGCATGTAAAATTTGGGGGGGGGGGGACATCAAAGAAAATGATTTAAATGGTACTACCTAGCCCAACCTGTTTATTAACTTCGATTTCATTTGTTACCTTTCTGCTTACCTCCACGGACCCCCTAAGGTACTATATCAAGAACTCGATTACAATCGTTTCACAGCCTGAATATTATATTCCAAATAAATATAATTATTATTTTTTATATGATATTCTGTCGTTAGTAAATAAATTAAATTAGAATAAAATATTGAATAGTTTGTACTTCAAAATATTCGGGGGGAACGCGTCCCCCTCGTCCCCCCCCCCGCCAGAGATGCCCGTGCTCCTGAATGGGCAAACGGACAGAGTAAACGTGTAAAGGAGTCGTTCATATAACCAAACTTTTTGATAAACTGATTTTCAAACTACCATTGTAAAACTACCAATTTCAAACTACCTTGATAAACTGATTATTTTATTTTATTTTATTTTATTTTATTTTATTTTATTTTTTTTTTTTTTTTAGGTTTAGATTTCTGGGCTTTCGGCATCTAAGGCCATTTAGCCCATCACGTTTTGAGGAATGACATCCCTCGGCGAGCACACTATCCGGGGAAAAGGAAGGAAGAAAGGACTGGGGAAGGAAGGAAGCAGCCTGGGACCTATAAGTTAGGTACCACCCCGGCATTTGCCTGGTGTAAATGAGGAAAACTCAGGAAAACCTCATTCAGGGTGGCTGGCCTGAAAAAGCGTTTAACACTTTTTCGACCGAGTGCCCCCACCGGAAATCGAACCCGGGACCGCTCGCACCGAAAGCGAGAGCGTCAGCCTTGATAAACTGAATTTCAAACTTTTTATTGCCTTCCATTGACAAAAATAATCTAAATTTTGTTGTAGATTTAAGAAATATAAAACAGACATTGTATAGTGATAAAGCTTGTTTTAATGCATAGCATAATCAGAAATAATACATGATAATAAAAATAAAAGTTCTTATCACAGATTGTCATTGGTAATAGATAGATAATATTTTGATAAAATTCATTCATATTTTTAAGCACACAAATTAGTAGAATTTTAACTTATTATTTTAAATGACGTGATCTCGACTTCTCGTAAATTAATATCATACTGTTACAAATATTTTTTTAAGAAAAATATTTTGCATATATTCTACAGTAGCATTAAGGACAATCTGGATGCCTAAAAATTTCCTCTTTATAATAATAACTATCTAAAATATTTATATAATAATTGTTGTTTATTGTTGACACCGATTTGGAATCCAAAAGTGTTCTCTGTGTGGTTTCTGTCCTAACATGAGGAAATATTTTCGATTGAATAGTTTGAGTCGTATATGAGTGTGCATGATGTCTTTGAGGTGAAAGTGGCGAAATCCGCATTAAAATTGGTTTTGTGGTTATTTTATTATAAGGAAATAAAAATAGGCCTAATGAACGTTAAAATTCCGTAATTTTAACAATGAAATCTTGTGCAACGGAAAAACGAAAAGTGCATTTTTATCAGTTACTATTCGTTAAAAGTGTATGTTTGAAATTTTCAGCAATAACAATGAGTGAAACAAAACAATTTTAATAACGTATAACCATAATATGGATACATCAAACATTTCAAACGATGTGCAATGTGCTCATTGTAATAAACATTTTCTTAGCCAAAGAGGCTTATCCATTCACACAGGGAAATGTCATCACGCGACACGCAAGAGTAAGGGCAGTAACGTGAAACTTCAACAGCCTACCAACTATATTTCGGATTTATTAACCTTAGATTTCAGTGACAATTCTTCTGAACTTTTAACCAAAATGAATGATCTTATGTCTCATTTGAAGGCTAATGTTCCAGTTCATCGTCGTGTCCCGCGCGGTGCTCGTTCATCGGTAGCTGATTCTCTATGTGATATTATTCGTAATATCAACAACACCAATAATGTTGATTCTTGGATCGACCTTTTAGTTTTCCCTTACGCAGTGCTTTGCATTCCACCGCGTTCTGAGAAAGTAAGTAATCTCACCACTTGGATGAAGCTAAGAGTCAGAAACTGGAGGGAACATCAGCGTGAAGTATTAACAAAGCAGCATCGAGGGACCAACGAACCTCGCAAACCACAAAAATCCGGTTCAATCAATAACAAAAGCATCGAACAAAAATTAGCAGATGGTGATATACGTGGCGCTATCAGACTACTGATATCCGATGACACTGTGGCTACGCCAGATACGTCAGTACTACATGCTCTCAGAGAAAAACATCCAGCCCACGTTCACTCATTCATCAATCCCGAACCACCTGAGGCTCGACTACAGTAACTAAAGTCTCTTCCATCGAATTATTAAAGGCTATAAAATCCTTCCCCTCTGGTTCGGCAGGCGGAATGGATAATCTCCGTCCCTCAATCTTAAAAGATCTACTTATAAATCAAGACTTTGATTCAAGGGAACGGTTAACCACATCCATTTGTGAATTTATGCACTTAATTATATCTGGGAAAGTGCCGACCATTTTACGACCAATTTTTTTTGGTGCTTCACTTATAGCACTGAAGAAGAAAAGCGGTGGAATTCGCCCAATAGCTGTTGGCAATGTTTGGAGACGCTTATCAGCAAAAATTATCTGCTTCCGGATACGAAATTCATTAATTAATATACTATCACCACACCAACTAGGGGTCTGTATACCATTCGGAGCAAAATCAGCCGTACATGCTGCCAGAATGTACTACTCATCTTCCCATACTGAAGTGAAAGCATTTTTGAAAATTGACTTCCGCAACGCCTTCAATGAACTCAACCGCGACTCAATGTTACAATCTGTTAAAACTAACTTTCCAACTTACTATCCATACATCTACCAATGCTACTCCAAACCAAGCAATCTTTTTATAAGGGATAACATAATTCACTCACAACGTGGAGTACAGCAAGGCGACCCACTTGGACCAGCACTGTTCGCCCTAACAATCCATCACATTATTAAGGATATTAACACAGATTTAAATATCTGGTACTTAGATGACGGTACCATAGCTGGAAATATCGACGTAGTACTACGCGCTTTTAATAAAATTCGTCTAGAAGCTTCTGCCAAATGTGAAGTGAGTTTTCTGAGCGCCAGAGCTGATGAAGTCCATGACCTTTATGAAAAGTTTAACGAAGTAGCACCTGGTATCAAACTCTTATCACCTACCAATGCGGAACTTTTAGGGGCTGCCATCTCTACCGAATCAAGGAGCAAAATTTTATTGGACAAGATATCAAAATTAGAATTCTTCTTTTCTCAATTATCAAAACTTTCTGCACACTCCGCTTATTATTTACTACGAGCTTCACTCTCACTTCCAAGATTACTGTATTTCCTCCGTTGCTCCCCTTCTTGGCAGGATGATAAATTACTTGACAAATTCGACCACACTCTTAGAACAGGACTGGAATCCATTCTAAACTGTTCTTTGAAAGACAGTTCATGGTTACAAGCTTCCTTACCAGTTGAGAATGGAGGCCTTGGGATTCGTCGAGCCATGGATATCGCCATACCTTCTTTCCTCGCATCATTCTATGGCTCACGAGAACTAATTGGATCTCTTCTTCAACAGGAGGTTGACTTAGACTCGATTCGAGATGTACAAGAATGCACCGATAAATGGACTAGTCTGGTTGGAATGGATCCCCCACCTATCGACAAAAGACATGTTCAGTCTGTTTGGGATGAACCTATAGTCAAGCTTCGTTTATCGTCACTCCTATCATCAACTAATAACCCAGATGACAAAGCCAGGCTGTTAGCCGTCTCTTCCTCCAAAAACGGAGCATGGCTTCAAGCCCTACCTTCTCACACACTCGGCCTACACCTTTCTAATGAGAGCTTTCGTATTGCTACAGCTCTGCGCTTAGGTGCTAATATTTGTGAGCCTCACTTTTGTCCTGCTTGCAACGCATATGTTGATAATAAAGGATTACATGGCCTTTCATGTAAAAAAAAGTGCGGGAAGACAATCTCGACATCATATTGTAAACGACATTATTTGTAGAGCCCTCGTTTCAGCGGGAGTTCCTTCAATAAAAGAACCAAATGGTTGTTGCCGCTCTGATGGTAAAAGGCCTGATGGCATGACCTTGGTACCGTGGAAAAATGGAAAAGCACTAGTCTGGGATTTCACATGTTCCGATACGTTTGCTCCTTCCAACTTACCCCATTCTTCAATTCAGGCAAGTCTCGTCGCCGCTCACAGAGAATCAGACAAAAGACTAAAATACTCAAACCTATTGGACAAATATTGGTTTGTAACAGTAGCAATAGAAACCAGTGGGTCTTGGGGTCACGAAGTATCTAATTTCATTAATGAAGTTGGTCATCGAATAGCAATCAAAACTGGTGACCCCCGAGCTACTGCGTTCCTTTTCCAACGTATCAGCATCGCCATCCAGCGCGGGAATGTGTCATCGATCTTAGGCACATTACCTCCTGGTAAAGAACTGGACGAGATTTTTCTTCTATAACACACAATAAGACGGAAGGAGACATATCCGAGAAGGCTGACAACCACTTTGACTATGTTCATGAAGAATGTTTTGAATCCAGTTTGGATAAATATACATTCTTGGAAGTCATGGCTAATACCGGTAAATTTGGGAGTGGTAGCAACATTATCTACAGATTTTACCTTGTTACTCAAAATCGTTAAAGACCCGAATGATATTGTTTATTTGTCCGATGTTTATTTTGGAACAAATATGACAGCTACAGATAATTATGTATTCTTAGATGTGCTTATAAGGAAGAAATCAAAAATTTAATGTTTATATTTTAAATTTATACAAGTAATGGACAATTTGTATTACATGTTTGTTGTAACTATCTAAAATCAATATAATTGAAAAGTAATAAAAAATATGTTCACATAGGGAAACACTTTTCTTATCCCATCTAAATCTATGCGAAGTAATTCTCTTTTGTTCGTCATTTTTATACAACCAATAAAGCAAGAAAATATTACCTCCGTTTCACATTGCGGAACTATTTTGGAAGCTGAATTCGTATATTAAAAAAAAAAGAATTGATGTAGCCTACATAAAACACTTTTTTTCTCGCTGTCTCTCATCGATGTTGCTTTGATACCTTCAGACACCTAGACAGATATTTCATTTTAGGTAATAGAAGAATGACGTTTTGGTGAGTTTCTTTTTCAACCTCACAAAATAATTTATTTTGTAATATCCTTATTAAATATTAACTTATTTTAAATAGAAACCGTTACTGTTGAAAATATAATAAAGTGTATTTCATCTCCTTTTCCTGGATGAGATAATAAGCATATTCCTATCCCTATTATATACAATATATTTTTGTTTTTTCGAAATACAGCGTCGCTTTGTTGCAATACTAAACGAAACATGTGTTGATGTTTCTAATCATTTGAAGTTCCGCCGTAAATTGTGTTAGCTCTCCAATTTTGCACCCAACCAAATTAGATTTCCATTTTGAATGCGCACAGCGTGGAATTCTTGTATGAGTACGCACAAAGACCTTACAATTCACAATCTCATCAACGATTCCCCATCTAGCAGGCATACGTTACCATTCCAATACTATCTCACTACACCAGACTACGAAATGAATTAGCAATGTTCAATTAAATTTATAATTTTGCGTGCAAAAATGTGTTACCAAACTCACTAAGATATTTTAATGAAATGGAGTTCTTTTACAAATAATGTGTCATTGTGAAATTTATCATTATTATCCATCTGAAGATGCATTCCTTGTGTACAGAACGACCCATACGGGAGGAAGCCTTGACAAATGTAAAAATAAAAATAATAAATAAATATGTAAAATTCCAGAATTTCTTTATTGAATTGTGATTTTTCCAAGTTTGAAATTCCCGACAACACAATCAAACCTTCCTTGAGAATAAATTAAATTAAAGAAACATGATGTAGCGACTTTCTAAACCCTCTTTCGTGGCAAGAATGAAGTTTAATTCGTTGATAATGCAGGAATTTAACGATTTTTCGATTCTTATTTGTCTATTTTCAGAAAAAAGAGTTAGTAAGATTCCAATAACCATTGGCTTTGGGAGCTTTCACAGAAAGTTGGGAGGGGGAGTCATTAAAATTAGTCTCTCGGGCTCGTGAAATTTATAGATGGCCCTGGTTGTGAAGACTCGCTACTGTTGCATTTACGTAGAGTTAGGAAGAGAGCAGGGAGTTGCAAGGGCAGACACAAGTGGCATTTTCCATTATCTGTCAGGGTTGCCAGACCAGAGAAACGATAAACATCAGTTGTGTTCTCGTGTTCTAATTTGTATTGTGTAAGATTGGGGAAATACGTAATTATTGTGATTTTAAGAGGAAAAATATATATAGAACGCCACTCCTAGTTTTCAAGGGCGCTCATGTTGTGGTTTCCAAGAAGGGGGGTGGCAAATATAAGCGAGGTTTCAAATATACTTTCAAATTTTGCTATAACTAATGTAAAAATTCTATTGGGCTTTCGATATTCACAAGTACGATTTCCTCTTGGAGGGGGGCAATTGCCTCACCTTGCCCCCCTGATGGGCGCCCTTGCGTAGTTTTTCAATCCGATACTACACAGTAGAAAAATTGTTGTGTTAATTCAATACAATGACTCTGTTACTCGAATTGTATTCAATTTTAACACATGCCTGGTGTTGCTGCAACTACCTCACATGAGTACTTGGAGTACGGAGTCATTTTAGTAACACATTATTTGTGTTGTTTGTGTACTGTTGCCAAGCAACCAAGTTTCCAAAATACAATCTTTCGTTAAACAAAAATAACTATTATGATGCATTGAGGGTGTGTGGCATCACTTATTTACACAACGTAGTTATAAATAACGATATATAGTCGGCGAGAAAGACGAAAATCGTAGACCTTAATGTTGCAATTTGGCAACCACGCTTCCTGAAGAGCAGCGGGACTTTTTTGTAATTATCACGTGCTTATACCCTTATAGATCTTGTAGTTATCTATCAGTCCAATGTTTTGACAACCACAGACCTACAGATCAAGAGACAAACACAATTACAGATTTAGTGAGAAGAGAGGGCAGAATTGTGTTAGAATTACATTTTAATATGAAATCAACTTTAATGAAAAATTAGTTTAACGTCCCACGTTTATGCTTTGTAGACTAATGGACACGGATGATTAATGAAAATAAACGTTGGAGGAAGTAAAATTTTAGTGATTTAAAAACAATATCTATATATAACAACAAACATTCTGTAAAATCTCCAGAGAAATATTCAAAAACCTGTTTTAAAAATGATTGATGTTGGGGCTTCCACCAAAAAATAGGCTATTGTAGGCATTATTAAATTTGATAAGTTGCTACGTTTACTGATAACGTTACTTTTTTCCCCTTAAATATATGCAAAGGAAATATGTTTCGACATAAAATTCGACATGTAGTGATAATGTAGTTAATTGTGTTGATTTATAAATAAACGGAAAACAGGGGTGGATCAGTGAGTCACTCTCTGGATCCTTTAGTCAGTTCGTAACAACAATATTATTTTCACGGAGCGTCAAACTTCTGCTGAGTTTTTAAAGGCTTAAAGTTCTTAACATATTTCAGATTCTGTTGAGAATCGAATTCAAGATATATATATATATATATATATATATATTTCAAAGTGAAGTGTGCCGTATCTGTTCAAGAAACTTGTGTTTCAGCATATAAGGAAAATAATTTTGCTAACTTTCAATATCTTGCACTTCATTGTAGTTTATTTTAGTATAAACCGTTGTTTAATTTATCACAGAATTATTCATTTATAATGTTTGTCACATTATCTTCAGCATTTTCAAATATAAATCTATTCACTTTTTCCACTCATTTATGTAACAAAATGTAATAGCATAGTGGCATTTTGAACTACGCTTTCTGTTTTGTATAGAACTAAATATGACTATTTTATTTCTAAAGAAAAATAATTTTACTTATATTTAGTTCCAGAAATGAAGATGATGGAAGCCAATATGCACAAAGGAACTGGAATCCATCTCGTTGTTTATGTAGTATAATTGAAAAGAACATAATTTAGTTTTCAGCTGTAAACCTATTCCTAGTTTTTATTAATAGGAAAATCTAGAACAATTTTTATACTTGTAAATTTCTACTTCATCCTCTTCATTTGACCAAAAGAACTGCATAATGTCAAATTACATTTCGAATTGTAGTCATATTTTGCCTATTTATTACCTGATCAAGGAGCGAAAACACAAAAGCAAGGCGCAAAAAAAAATAAATAAATAAATAAATAAATAAATAAATAAATAAAAAAATCGAACACTAGTCGTATGGGTGGGATTCCTGTATGGATTGAATGAGCCACGGAGCAATATATAGCAGAGCTCGGGTACTCTGCAAATATGTGGCTAATAGCTGTAAGTATCAAGTTGTAAATAAATGTAGTTTTATTTTCTTCTTTTTATTAAGATTTGTGATATTTCTATAGTGTCTTGTATGAATAGTAAAGAGAAAGATAATATATTTATCGATTTTGATAGGGGTTGAGCCTTTAAAAACTTTTAAAATAATTAATTAAATCACGAGGTGGTAGACAAATACGCGTTCCAAATTCATTGTCATATTAAGGGGAAAAAAGGTTACTATCCCGCGAGGAATATACATTTTCTATTGTGACAGATCGCACAGTGTAAATGTACTTTGGTAAGCCAAAAATAAATAAAAGCATTTAATTAGCTGTATGCGTAGACTTTTGCCTTAACTGATAACTATTTTCATACGCATTAAAATTCTGAGAGGAGAGGGAGTAACTGACAACTTCTGGAGGCCAAGATTACAATCCACCCCGGGTACGGATAAACCAAACTAAGCCGCCGATTCTTATGCTGAAATAAGACTTGACTTCAGTTTTAATATGACCTTCATTTTTCTGTTCAGCTTAATAATTCAATTTACTTCTGTATTATAATAATATTAATTCTTTTCAGTTAAACACAAAAGATAGTTATAACTCAATGCAATAGCTAAAGTAAATATTATAAATTTAAATACCTGAAGAAAATGCGGATCTTTCCACGTGGAGCTTTGTAGCTGTTATAAATTTTTAATCTTGCGAAAAACTTATCTTTGTAGTGACGTAATATCAGTATCTATTCACTTGAAAAGTTAAGAGAATGGTTGAAACTACCAAAAACTATTTATATTTGAAACTTTTAAAGCTGTATTTACTTTTCAAAAACGAATACCTTTATGTTTATACTTTTATTAGTACATTTGTAACCTAATTACAGAAGTAAATAGGCCTACTGAAGACGTATATAACACTTCTATACGGAATTGTTACCTTATGGAAACTATGAGAGATGCGAAGAACATGATAACAAATTGCAAGTTGTAATCTCGACTGATAATTTATTTCCATTTCCATATTTCTAATCTTGTAATCAACTTATATTGTCGTCCTACAATTTAAAGAGTGTAATGAGTACGTTTACTCAAATCTCAAGGAAACCCTGACCCTTTTGAAATAAAACCTAAATACGCTTTGATGTTCCTTTCATTTTTCAGTTCAGTTTCGCTCCATTTAGCCCCTTTTTGTCAGATGTGCTAGAATCATTTTACAGAGTAAAGGTCCAGCAACAATAAAGATACTAAATATAAAGTTCATGAAATGTATTCTCAGAGTTCAGCCAATGACCTTAATAAAAAAAAAATCGTTACTTTGAGTGCTTAAAAATTAATTTCAAGTGTCCATGATGACAGAGTGTGCGCTAACAAACTTCCTGTATCACATTGTAATGCTTCATTTTGGTTGTATTCAAGACTTAGGCGGTGTCCAAAAGTGCGAAGTGCACTCTTCGAGAATGCACACTCGAAGACTACAAACAGAGTACACACTAGATAATGTACACTTCATCAAATTAGCTTTCGATCCGCAGTTGGTCTCAGCGTTTCATTGTGGTAAACAACAGTGGCGGCTGGTACTATATGTTGCATGGTTGTGCAACCGGATATTTTTTTAATACTAAAGATATTTTTAAGTATTAAAGTAGTGTATCAGTAAAAAATAAACCTTGCTTTTGAGCGCAAAACAGTATTGATGCATTTCTTAAAAAAATAAATTTAAAAAAACTGAAAGAAAGAGAGTGATTTAGAGTAAAAGAGAGTACTCTAAATCAACCAATCAACTTCGGCGTCGTAGAAACTTATTTTTCGCCCCTTCAGTATTAGAAAACTGTGAATTACTTCGTTATCCATGACACGACTAACAATATTTTAGAATTATAAATCGGATCTGCTCCGGGTCTTAATACGCTATTTATGCTTTTTTTTTAATTAAAAAAATAACATATAGACCAATAGTTCTCAGCCTTATTACCATTCTCTTTCTGCTAGTTCTGGACGACAGCTTCTTCCTTACAGATAATAATAATGATAATAAAATGTTTTATAAATCATCTCAACGGTTATTCTCAAGGGTTATTCAATGTATCGGCGACACCTGGAGGGACGCGGTCCATTAATTGAGAATAACTGGACTAGAAGACGTACTTACGTTCCTAAACGAAGAAACATCTACAATTTCCACATTTTTACCCCCTTCTTATACATTGGTTTACCACCCATAATATTTACACGACAGATACATCTATCGAAATCATAGTTCTTCCTCTCAAGTAGGAACACGGTGGCTCAGTGACAGAGTACTCATAATTAGTGGATGGGATCCCTCGTTCGATCCAAATGTACGAAGGTTTACGGCGGACAATATCGTGTCCGTGGATTTTCTCGAGGCTCCGTTTCCTCCCTCACTCCCATTTCACTAATTCTTTCGTATCTGTCATTTGTCATCCGTTTCCATTAGCCTAAAACGCATAACCGTGAGATGTCAAGGACTTCGTTTCATTTCATTTCTTCCTCCAAAAATATATTATCTACTGAGACAGAATAGATCAATCAAACACATAGGGTCCTATCTCTCTTTATATCTCTGTTTTTTTCTCTCTTACTCTCCCTCTTTTTCGAAAAGTGTGTGTTCTAACTTGAATGATGTACGAGTATTGTGATTATTGTTCGTTGAAATATTTGGACTTGATTGTTGTATATTTTCCTTCATTCGAATTTTAATAAAATACCCCAGGAATTCTACAGTTTCTTTGATGATTAACCTTGTACCGCCCCTGCACCACATCCAATTATGCATTCACAAAATCTGGGCCTAAAAAAGGGAAAAAATAGGCATCCCGACTTCGATCCATCCGACATTTTGTTCTCGATTTTTTTTTTCATTTTTTTCCCGACAAATTTTAGGCTGGTTTATAGCGTCCAAGAGAAGTGTTTCCACACCCAGATTGGTCTTATCTTGTTGTCAGGAATAACTTTCCAGTCGTTGCCGGTATTATATTGAAATACCCTGTATATCAAACTCAGGAGGGGTGCAATTACTTATCCCTTTCCTCTTGATTGATACCCCTCGTATGACCACATAGTTACTAGACAACTAAGTGGCAACCTCACACTCGTAGAAGAAATAGCATTCTCTCCTCTCCAGGAACCAGGGGCGGATCCAGGACGGACTTCTGTGGGGGCAGTGGGTTGTAATACTGCTACTTAGAGTTACTTTTAAGAGCTCCAAACTCTGGGATGGGTTTTATTTGTATATAAAATAAGAAAGTTTCCTCTTCCTGAGGGGGGAGGCGATCTGGATCCGCCCCTACCAGGGACCATTTGCTAAATTGCGTGACGTCAAATGGATAAGTATGGATAAGCATTGGAATTGTATGTATACGAGTATTTACATCGCAATTGTAAGAGAAAAACGGAAAGAAAACTCCGGCAATTATTATTCAGTTACGAACAATTTTTTATTTGCTTGCAAATGCAGCCAGAAAACACATATACATGCAGTGTTAAAACTCTGATCTTCCATTTCATTTATATGCATCCCAGAAAATTATTATTATTCAGAGCGCAAAGCAAATGGGAAAATAAACCTCCGGAGGTGATACCTTCTAGTAAACAGAACGAACGAAAAAGATTTAATCAGAGTGGAAAAACTATTAGACAGAAAAGTTGGAAATGTTGGTGAGAATTTTAAAAAGCTACAATACAACTTCAAAACGGTAAGATGCATGCAATGTTTTTTTTTTCTCTCCTTTAAATGTTCGTTTAGTTTAGAACTAAAGGCACAGGAAGTGAGTTCTTATATACGGTAATTCTATTTATCTTATCAACAGTTTGTTTCTAGTCATTGACAAGAGGATGACAAGGGAATGAATAAGGAATCCCTTGCAACAATTATGAATACTCTGTTAATGAGCCACTGTGTAATTACTTCGGAGGAAGAAATATGATTTCAATAGGTGTATCGATCGAGTAAATATTATGGGTGATAAACCAATGTACAGGAAGTACTGATGCTAAAAATGTAAAAATCGCGGGACTTTCTTTATTTGGGAACGATCGTACGTCTTCTTAATCCAGTTCACAACGATAATATGTATGTGCTATAAAGTAGAATGGTCCGATACGTAAGATACCCTTTTTATTGAAAGACAGAGCTGTACATTTATGCTGTTAAATGTTGTGGCCATACTTGTATGTACATTTAGCCTGTTAAGATATAATAAGTGAGAACGCTATCTTAGAAGGATGTATATACAGCTTTGGAGTTACAGTTAATAAATTGTAAGTATTAAATAAATTCTGTGCCTTAACAGAAAAAAAATTAATTTCTTGAACCAATTATCGTAGAAAGTTTTGGTGTTAAATAAAGTAAGTTTAATTGAGCAGGGACAGCAATAAATTTTAAAATGTTTATTGCAAGTTATTTTCAATTGATGGAAAGCGTTACTCCAGGTATCGCCGACACATTGTCGGTGGGCATCCATTATTTGTAAGGAAAGTGTCGTACAGGACTAGCACAAAAGGGTCCATTTAGTTGTAATGTGACATCTTCAAATTTGAATTTTAAGCAGCTCAGAATTTTGTCCAATTTTTGTACATTTTTGTCCACCCAAGAAAAACATTTGTACCATTCAAATAAACGAGGGGGTGCCATTTCAAAATTTGGGACACTTCGATCACCTGTAGTGTGACATATTCAAATTCAAATTTTACCTAGCTCAGAATTTTGTCCAATTTTTGTCCATTTTTGTCCACCTGAGAAAAAAAATGTACTATTCAAATAAACGAGGGACAACCATTTCAAAATTTGAGACACTTCGATCAATTGTAGTGCAACATCTTGAAATTGGAATTTTAACTAGCTCAGAATTTTGTCCAATTTCTGTCCATTTCTGTACACCGAAAAAATATTTTGTACCATTCAAATGAACGAGGGAGAACCATTTCAAAGTTTGACCAAACCATTTAGTTGTAGTGCGACATCCTCAAATTCGAATTTTAACTAGCTCAGAATTTTTTCCAATTTTTGTCCATTTTTGTCCACCCAAGAAAATATTTTGTACCATTCAAATAAACGAAGGACGGCCATTTCAAAATTTGGCCAAACCATTTAGTTGTAGTGCGACGACCTCAAATTCGAATTTTAACTCGCACAGATTTTTGTCCACCACAGCAAAATTTTGTACCATTCAAATAAACAAAGGAGGGCCATTTCAAAATTTGACCAAACCATTTAGTTGTAGTGCGACATCCTCAAATTCGAATTTTAACTAGCTCAGAATTTTTTCCAATTTTTGTCCATTTTTGTCCACCCAAGAAAATATTTTGTAACATTTAAATAAACGAGGAAGGGCCATTTCATTATTTGGGACATTTCGATCACCTGTAGTGCAACATCTTCAAATTCGAATCTTACTTTTTAGAATTTTGTCCAATATTTGTTTATTTTGTCCACCCCACAAAACATTTTGTACCATTCAAATAAACGAGGGAGGGCCATTTAAAATTTGGAACACTTCGATCACCTCTAGTGCGACATCTCAAATTCGAATTTTAACTAGCTCAGAATTTTGTCCAATTTTTGTCAATTTTTGTCCGCCCAAGATTTTTTTTGTATTATTCAAATAAACTAGGGAGTTCCATTTCGAAATTTGGGACATTTCAGTCACGTGTAGTGCGGCATCTTCAAATTCGAATTTTAACTAGCTCAGAAATTTGGCCAATTTTTTTCATTTTTGTCCACCCAAGAAACAGTTTTGTACCATTTACATAAACGGGGGAGGGCCATTTCAAAATTTTGCCACTTGCATCACTTGTAGTGCGAATCTTCAAATTCTAATTTTCATTATTAAAAATTTAGTCTTCATTTTTGTACTACCATCTGTCAAGGCGGATGCACTTCCATGCACAGACACTGTTGCAGTTACTTGTCGCGTACCATTTATCGTGGGGTCTTGCCCTATTATTCTGCCCTTCGAATACACGTTTGTTTTGCCCGAGTCTTCTACACTTCGTCCCGTCCATATCATACACATATGTTTTTCGCAGTTACATCATTGGTTTTCCTTTTGCATTTTACTTCACATTGATATATCATACACCCCGCTTCTCATTTCAATACCTTACGCTATATCCAAGATGGCAGCTTTCAAGATGGCCGCCAAGTCAGTGTTATAGCATATCAAATATCTTGATATCCTGGTGCTGCCCATCCTTTCCGTTTCCGACATAAACGGGTATCTTGCGATGTTTACTTTATATCATATTGTCGCGTGGTGCGTTATGTTGCGGGGCATATCTCCGGTGTTTCTGGATGGGGCAGCTCTAATTTGGCATTTTTTCTTCTTTTCTATTATATGTTCTCTGGGCGAAGTTTGAGTCGGATCTGATCGTGCCTTGTTCTGTACGTTGCTTGTGAGCTAGTTAAAATTCGAATTTGAAGATGTCGCACTACAGGTGACCGAAGTGTCCCAAATTTTGAAATGTCCCTCCCTCGTTTATTATAACGATACTATTTTTTTTTCGTGGGTGGACGAAAATGGACAAAAATTGAACAAAATTCTGAGCTAGTTAAAATTCGAATTTGAAGACGAGGACTATAGGTAATCGAAGTGTCCTAAATTTTGGAATGGCCCTCCCTAGTTTATTTGAATGGTACAAAATTTTGCCTTGGGTGGACAAAAATGGACAAAATTTGAACAAAATTCTGAGGTGGTCAAAATTCGAATTTGAAGATGTCGTACTACAGGTGATCGAAGTGCCCCAAATTTTGAAATGGCTCTTCCTCGTTTATTGAATGGTATAATCTTTTTTCATGGGTGGACAAAAATGGACAAAAATTGGACAAAATTCTGACTACTTAAAATTCAAATTTGAAGATGTCGCACTAGAACTAAATGGACCCAGCAGAAAGAGAGTCGTAATAGCTGAGAACTATTGTTCTAGGGTAATTGTAAAAAAAAAAGTGTAAATTGCATGAATAGCATATAAAGACATCGACTAAATTCGATTTATAATTAAGTATTATAAGTGATATCATGGATAACGAGGCAATTCGTAGTTTATTAATGCTAGATGGGCTGTTAAATAGATTTCTAGGATAGGGAAGTTGATTGGTTGATTTAGAATTTAGGGACCCTTTCAACACAGAGACTGTTTGAGACATGGACCTACAGTTTAACATGGGATCCGAATCACATGATCTACTATCAGATCTCCCGCATGCTAACCATATAGACAAGAGAGAACTAACGATCCCGCATAGCCAGATGGCAGGATCATGTTGTAGGGATAGGCCGGACTGCGTCGAGAAATAGTATTATACAAGTAATTTCAACTCTTATCTGATATAGATCAGTTTTCCCCAGTCTGTGGACCTCCAGGCGTCGTGAGAGACTGAAAGGGAATCCAAGGAACGTTTTATTTTCATTGAAATTGAGTTTATTATAGCTGATTTGCTTTCAACCAACTGAGGAGAATACTTTAAAAAATGAAGGAATAGCTAAATTACTAACCTAGCTAAATTACTATGCATAACTCATTATATTAGATGAACACTGAGTTAATAATATTAGGCCTAACTGATATGTCCTTTTTTTTTTTTTTTTTTTTTTTTTTTAAAGAATACATCGATTAACTTCGAACTTATAACAGTATTATGTTGTCGTAAATGACCTATTTAGTGTTCCAAAATTGTGATTTATTAATTTATATGATATGTAAAATATACATTAGAATCCTTTTTTATTTCATGGAGGGCGGCTTAGAATGAACAGTAGCTACAAGGGGTCCGCGACGACCGAAATACTGGGAAATGCTGGTGCTGATGTAGACATTAATATATGAAGATATTTACTGGGCACATTTCGTAGTAGCATATATATAACATTACAACGTACATCATTTTAGAAGGTGTTTTAGGACGAGTTCTACAAGACCACCGTATCAACAATAGTGAATGATGGGCTACTTCATAGTCACAATAGTTATTTATTAATTTGTAAAACAATTAGAGGTAAAAAAAAATTAAATTCAAAAGAAATTGATATAGGAATTCACTGAAGGATTTTAAAAGTGATGACCCCCGTTTTTGATTATGGAGCGTTAGGAAGGGGGGGGGGACAGAAATGTTTTGCATATTGAGAAACATTGAAAAGGTGAAAATGTATTACTTGACCTACGTATATTACAATCTTGTGTCCCTGTTTCGCAGAGTCCTGTTTCGAAGAAACGGGTTCAAACTGGTTTTTCACGCTCAGCGTTGCCATGTTTCGAAGAACAGAAAAATAGTCCAATACTTGTGTTCCTGTTTCGCAGAATGAGAGATTTATACATAAGTTTGTGGAAATCCTGTACTGCACCAGAAGTACGCCAACATTTGTATTACATGTTGAGAAACTGATTCCATCGTAATCAATGTAATCACTTACGTAAATTGTACATAATAAACAAATTATTTCATAAACTAGTATATTGAGAAAGTCAAGATGGCAAGCATATCAGCACACCATAAAGTGAACGGGAATTTCTGTAAAGTGAAAGGAACGAAAAAATAGTCATGAATGGAACATTTAAAATTTGTCTTCATTTCGTAGTTATATACATTACAAGGACATTTTCCCCCACTTCCCTTCTGCTTATTGCAAAGTAAAAGTCAGTCTTTATACACACCCATGTTACGGCAAATCAAGAAAGAGGCTGAAGATTGTTGCTTCTAGTTTCGTGTGCAAAAATTTATGACTGATTATAAACAAGCGGCAATAAACACTAGAACGCAGCATTCCAGCAAGAGATATGACGCATTTCTTTGTTTCATTTTACCCAATCTATATGGAGAAAGGTATAAGATATTGGGTTGGCTCAACTTTACAAAGCTGATAATGATATGAGGAAATGGGTTAGAAGAGTGATGCGTCCGACATCCCAGAGGCACAGGACCTAGACTACAGGGAGTCCATAAAGTCCTGCAGGAAAGTAAAACTCTGTAACTTGGAAACCGTTACGTTTAAGTGTATAAATTTTTGAGGTTGGAAGAAGAGGAAGTTTAGTCTTGTTCTGGCCACAATGCTCAATGCTAGCCACAATGCTCGATGACGTTTGCGCTGGTAATCACGTGACTTAAGATGGCGTCTATTAAAGAAAAGGCACAATGTGTTTTGTGGTTTGCGGAATTAAAATCTTGTGTTTCAGTGCGGAGAAAGTTAAAAACAACATATGGGAAAACAAGTATCAAGAGTTGGTACGAGAAGTTCCAAGAAACGGGAAGTATGTCAGATTTACCACGCAGTGGAAGGCCAGGAACAAGTGACGATGTGATTCACACGTTGCAGGACAGTGTAGCCAGGAGTCCAATGAAGTCGCTTAAACGTAGGTCATTGGAACTGGGAATACCGAAGTCAACGTTGCACAAGATCGTACGCAAAAATTTGAAGGTCCGGCCATATAAGTTAAAATTTGTGCACAAGCTGATAAAGAAAGACTGTGACATGAGAATGGAATCTGTGAGTCAATGCTTACCCGCTTACAAGAAGATGGTGACCTTCTGTCTCGAATTTTGTTTTCAGATGAAGCCACATTTCATGTGTCGGGAAAAGTGAACAGGCACAACTGCCGAATTTGGGGGGTGGAAAATCCACGTGAATTCGAGGAGCACAAGTGGGGTAGTCCCAAAGTCAATGTGTGGTGTGCTATTTCAATGGACCACATTATCGGCCCTTTTTTCTTCGAAGAAGAGACGGTAGGTAACAATTATCTGAACATGCTACAGATATTCCTTTCGCCAGAACTTACTAGGTAAGGCATTCTTAATGAGGTCCACATGCAACAGGATGGGGCACCGCCGCACTATGCCCTTCAAGTGCGACAGTTTCTTAACCAAGAATTTAAAAAGAGATGAATTGGCCGAAGAGGACCCACACCTTGGCCTGCAAGATCACCAGATTTGACGCCTTGTGATTACTGGCTGTGGGGACACGTGAAGACCAAGGTGTGTTCGCAGAAGCCAGCTAATCTGCACGATCTCAAGAATAAAATAACTGATGTGATTTTGAATATTCCAGACGAGCACCGCCAACATGCAATTCTTGGCTTCCCAAAAAGATTGCAAGAGTGTTTGGACGTGAATGGTGCACAATGGAGGTTTGGCGATCAACCTTAACTAGCTGAAACAAAACTTTGAACCTTTCTGTAAGTACATCATCAAGTATTTGTTAATACATTACGTAGTTTCCAAGTTGTAGAGATTTACTTTCCTGCAGGACTTTATGGACTCCCTGTACTTGGGGAACATCTATGTTGATGAACTGAATGCAACCTTCCATCCGTAAATACAGATATACAGGGCATTTCAAAACAACACCGACAACGTGTGGGAGGTGATTCCTGACATCAAAATAAGACGAAAAGTATAGACCAACCTGGGTGCACAAATGCTTCCTTTCGGAGCTATATGCTGCCGAAAACTTGAAAAAATAACTTGAAAGATCCATAGTTCCAATACTATGGGACCTACCGTAGTTGGGTCAAGATTTTATTTAGAAACTAGTATGTTCTCCATCCAAATATCCATGTTTCAGAATCCTGTGATACTTCAGCAACAATTTTTATAGAGGTAGTTGGTGAGTACTTTAAATTATATGCCCGTAGCCAAAGTGCTACTATAAACTTATTGCGTGAGTACCTCAGGATTCTGAAACATGTATTTTTGGATAGCGCACATATTAGTTCCTAAGTGAAGACTTGACCCAATTAAGGTAGATCCCATAGTTTTGGAACTGTGGACCTTTAAAGTTCATTTTTTCATGTTTTCGGCAGCCCATAACTCCGAAAGGAAGCATTTGTGCACCCAGGTTTGTCTATACTTTTCGTCTTATCTTGGTGTCAGGAATCACCTCCCAAACGTTGTCGGTGTTGTTTTGAAACACCCTGTATTTGAAAGTTTAATTTTTATTGGATTGTTATTTGACACCTTACGTTGTAGTAATTATATTTTTTATTAATGTTTCAAGGCAATAGGAAACAACAAATTTCATAACAACATCGAAAAAAGCACGAACAATACCGAGGTTTAACATTTCAAGTTTAATAGGAAGTAGACTTAAATCATTCCTATATATACAGATTCATTCTACTTTTGAAGCAAGAACAGTCCGAGAACGCGGTTGCTGGAAGGAGGCAATTTAACTTCGCTGAGAAGATTGTGGAGACGTTTAGACAGTCATACTTGGGTTCTTATGAGTAGGTTTAGGTGTGGCGAGGTTGGCCTTATCCAGTACTTTAGTGCAGTATCTCATTGTATTTGAATTTCAATTCGATGAAGTTGCATCTGTATACTAAATCTACTAATTTTTATGCCATTATTCTTCAATGCAAATGATTATTTTTATTTATGTGTCGGAGTGTTTGTAATTTGTTCTTCTTGCAGCAAATCATGATTGCACTTCTGCGACAAGGCTGTATTGCGAGCCGCACCTCTAGATTTATGTTGGCGTTTTGTTCCTTTCGCCAAATATCTCTGATAATGAGGTGTTACTAAAACTTTTCATGCGATTCTGCGAAACAGGAATTGATAAACTTGGCAATGTTGCACACTGATATGGTATTCTGCGAAACAGGAAGTGACCGATTACAATATGTCCGAGGGCGTGAATCAATTTTACCGGGGCAAACGCTCGCCTTCCACTCCTCCCTCTAGAGGTGTCCCTGATTTTTAACTTTTACATAATCCAGAGAATCGGAAACACATTAAGGGCATAGAAAGTAGAAGAGCACCGCGAAGGAGCCATGGCTATGATAATTCAACTAGGAGAACTGCAAGAGTGAGAAGGAAAAGGACAACCAGAAAGAATAAAAGTGGTCATGGTAAAAGAGGATAATAGGAAGTTCAGTAGTGCATTCACCAATGTAAACACACCAAAGATAAATTCTACAATTTTAAAAAAGTAAGAAGAGAGGAATTAAAGTGCAAATTTGTTAAGTAGAAGATATAATTAATAATTACCCTTACAAAGGCTTCGAACTCCCACGCCAGGCCCACGCCTTATTTTCTCCTAAATGATAAGTCACAAATTCAATGGGTGCGTCGATCTGAAAGACAATTCTTCTTTCGAGTGTTATTCTCAACTAGATCGATGAAATATGTGTATTTCTCGTTTTGGAGTCTTCTCAGTTCTCTCCTGCACTCTCATTCCAAAAATACTTTCGCAATAATTAACTTTTTATTTATTATTTGTCTCCATTAGTCTAAATGGCATAACCATGAGACGTTGAGACTTCGTATTATTTCAATTCTTCTTCCGAGAGTTTATTCTCTACTGAGACAAAATATGTAGATCAATCAAACATGTGAACCTCTCTTTTCGAATTTTAACAATGTTCTAACCTGAATGATGTACTATGATTTTTGTTCGTTGAAATATTCAACTTGATTTTTGTTTTATTTTCCTCTTTCAACTTCTAATAATTCTCTAATTTTAATAATTCTTTCGGAAATTCTCCAGTTTCATTGAGGGTCACCTTTGTGCTGTCCCTGCACCACATCCAATTATGCTACGACTAAAAATAATAGGCATTACGTTTTTCTCGACTTCGATCTGTTCAACATTTTGTTCTTGACTTGTCTGTTTTCCATTTTTCCGACAAATTTTCGGCTGGTCATAGTGCCCAAAGAAAGCATTTCTACACCCAGATAGGTCAATACTTTTTTATCTCTTATCTTGCGTCAGGAATCACCAGCCAAACGTTATAGACGTTGTTTTGAAACACCATTTATACCCACGTGGCCAATACACACACACACACACACACATATATATATATATATATATATATATATATATATATATATATATATATATATATATATGTGTGTGTGTGTGTGTGTGTGTGTGTGTGGGTGTGTGGGTGTGTGTGTGTAGAGCATTTAGCTTTGGCCACGTAAATTTGTTGTGCATACAGACTGTGTGCGTGGGTTTCCTCATGGGACAGGGTAAACGTTTAAACTAATCAATAAAATTCGATGAAATTTTGTAACATGCAAATATTGACAGGGAAATATTGTTTGACATACCCTACAATACCCTCCGATTAACAATGTTGCCAACCTAACATAAACTTTCAATGGTTACTACGTTACGTTATTAAATATTTCAAATCTTCATATTAAACGAAAATTGACAATATCTCATATCAATCAGCGTTACATAATAAGGACACTATAACATCACATATTTCAAGTAAACATCCGAATTTTGGAGGACTCTACAACAGTAATAACCCAAGTAAAACAGATGTGTCAATGTATAATACATCGAAAGTACCTTACTGTCGAATACTGTGACCATGACATGAAGTATTTCTAATAGGTATTAACAAACTTACATGTGATTGAAAATTTTACTTTCTTAAAAAACTTTTATTTCGAAAATGTGCTTATTTAAGTATAGTTTACAATAAACGTACAGATTATAGTGCCGTTTACAGCAATTTTATATATAGTAATTAAGGGGAAGTGAACATAGTAAGCATGAAAATGAAAATATCTTACACAGAAATGGTAACACGGCTCATTGACAATTATATATGAATAGGACAGCCCTTCTGCATTCTGAAAATACAAGTATGGTTCATATCATGTCTCAAGTAACGTGCACAGAAAGAAATTAATCATACAAGATAAATTATTCACTTCATTCCACATGTGGGGGTGAAGTGAATATACGTATGAGGTGAAGTGGTGAGAAGAAGAGTCCTTGACATAATGTAAATAACAATATATATATATATATATAATGAGTACAACTAACGAAGAACACTCACACGATGTAAAGGTACATAAGTTTGTTGTAGAAATGCTTAAGAAGCAAATAGACATATCAACCCGAGATCGTGTCCAAAGTACCGTCTCGGGGCATTGAGTTAGTTGTCTGACCTTACAAGGAAGAACACAATATTTGAGTTCCCAATAGGACTTGAACCCAGGTTTCTCCTATACGAGACTGTGGTTTGGAGGACAGACAAGAAATAGATGCAAATATGTTCTTTGGTCCATATTGTATACATGGAATGATTAATTATATATGGAATGATTAATTATATATGGAATGATTAACAGGACTATTCACATCACCCCAAAATACGGTATTCACTTCACCCCATCTCGTCGTCTTTTTTCAAACCATGTTTTGTATCTTTATGTTCGCAATACATTGAGGCATATCTATATACGTACGTACATAATACTCGCCTTATGCTGCAGTGGAAGTAATGGGTACAACACAATTAGTTCAGGAAAGAATTGCCTTAGTTTCTTATTGTTCCATATTACAATAGCAACAAAAAAGACTACAAATCTACTCAACTTCCCTGCTGTCCGTGCTCGTATTTGCTCTGTACACTACTTCTTCGTAAGTCCCAGACTCAATACGGTACTGCACACACACACAGAGGCTTTGCAAGATCAGCGTCGATAATACTTTGTTGCCACATATCATTAACTTTAACTCTATTCACTTCACCCCTATGGTCACTTCCCTCCGAGTTACTCTATCAACCAGTTCCGAAGATAGATTAACAAGTTATTAAAATGTGAGAATCTGTTGTAATTACTACTAGGTACCAACATTTATTGCTGATGTGGTATAAGAGAAGATGAAAGCAACATTTTTTTCAAATCAATCTTCCAAACCTGCACCATTTTAAGCTCTGTGTCAGTCTTCACCCTTCAGCAGCAATGATTTGTATAATCAAGTGAAGAAAGGGAAAACAAGATAATTTCGAGAATGCGGATAAGAGTAGAAAATAACAAGCAGCATAATCATCATTTCTTGATAAAATTTATTTTCATAACATCTTATTTACATTGGATTCTAACCAACGTTTTATTTTCTGTTATTTCTTGTCAAATAATTTTAATAACAACGAGCAGTTTCTACATTCTTTTTTGTGAAATATTTAGAGAAAACTATATTAGATATGTGAACTACCTAGGTAGTTCTGCCAGAGGATGTTCAAGTACATTTTAGGAGAAGTTTCTAATTCAACTGTATAATAATGATGGTAGTTCACGGATTGTGTTTTAAAAAGCCTTCTATTATTCAGTCAGAAGGCTTCTATTAAAGTTTGCAACCTAACTAATCAATATATTTTAATTGCCATATTTGTTTCATTCTGCATATCTTTTGTGTTTCTCTCTTTATGTTCAATGTTTCTATCCTCTCTTTGCAGTTAAAAAAACTGAATAGTAAGATAGGATTAGCTTTATTGCGTGATTGTATTACATGGTTTGTAATTAACAGAAATTTATGTGGCCTATGTCACATACGGAAAATAACTATTTCTGTTAGTAAATTCATATGAGTTCTGTATTATTTTTTATTCGTTCTTTCTCTGTCAATACACGGCGCAATTATTGGAAAATCGAACTACGTGGGAAGGGAGCGTTTAATTGTGAACATATTGTAAATTAACTTTTATTTATTCAAACTACTCCCCTATTCCAATCATTCATTTTTTCACATTTTCACATCAGTTAGATGCCACAATTTCTCGAAATTAGAAAAAAAACAAAAGATTTTGCTTGAATATGGTTTTCACTTTTAAGGACAGTTATAATTCCTTATCACCATTAATATTGTGCAACTATTTGCAGGTCTCTTGACAAGTTCAGAGCAATTTATCTTCTACAGTATTCAAATACGTTTTCGGTGTTGGGAGAGGGAGCATAGTGACTCAGTGGTAAAGCGCTCATCTCTGGTGCTAGGGAATTCTAGTTCGATCCCCGGCCAAATGACTTTGTTGTGGACAATAGCGAGTTCGTGGATTTTCTCGAGATACTTCCGTCCTCCCACTTTCTTGTTTCACTAACTCTTTCATTATCATTTACATTCATTAATCATCTGTCTCTTTTAGCATATATGGCATAACCTGGCACTTTAAACTAGAGATTTCATTTCAACGAACTTTTGAGTCATGACTTAAGGGTTATTTGTTTCAATACTACCCGATAATCACGGTATTTTCTAAGCCTCCCGTATTTTTCTTTCGTCATATTATCTATTACCTCTCCCCACTAGCATACAGAGGAGAGCCATTTGGAGGGCGAGAATTGCCTTCTGGACGATTAATTTAGACTAGAAATACGGCTTTTATATCAACACAAATGAGGTACTGCAATATAAATTATAAAACACATTTTCGACACATAGTTGTTGTTCATCTTGTGATTCGCTACGGAGAACTTAACTATCAGCAAATGATCCAGGCCTACATGATTTGTTGGTAGTTATTATATATGATGATATAATAATTGTACCTAGGTAATGTGTTGCTAAATAGATAAGCTTAGAAAAAAGAGGTCGGCTTTGAGGGGAGGGTGCAAGTGAATCCGTCACTTTCTCTCCCAGGATATAATATTTGCTTCCTGACTATTTTCTATTTTAAATTATCATATTTCCTCCCTTGTTATTCTTACATACTTCTTCATTGGTTTCTCTCGCGACCTAGAAAATTTTCCACATTCTGTGCCAAACCAACCTTTTGATAGTTGCTAGCTGTTTGTTATTGTCTTTTCATAATATCTACATTTCTATTTCGTCCAATCTAATACTTCACACAAAACTTTTCATCAGGCTTTCTAGGGGTAAGGAAATACTTACATCGACTTTGGAGCTCGAGAATATAATTGAAACTTTGCTCCTAAGATTTCATTCTAAATTTTTTCATTTCAATTCATTCTAAACGTACCAAGATCTGATAACTAACCTCCATGTGGAAAGGGTGGTAACGGAAAATAAAAATTTCGGCAAATAGTATCAGTGTGTGCTCAAATTGATATCGCAAGCTGATCTTGAGGAATTTCACTTGTCCCGGGCCCCACTTGGACTAACGCTGTCTCTGACATGAACAGTTCTTGCCAAGTGAAATAGTGAACGTATTGTTTCCTAGCACTGTTATTCTGGTTTTCTAGAAAACAATATGTCACTTTTATTTTGAAGTAATTAACCAACTGCTTCACGATAAATATCGAAAAATCTGTATCCCATCGTCAATGAAAACCAAAATATTTCGCCTGAAATCCACACTAGAGATTAATTTGCTTAAGTTCTAAAAATTCCTTCTAATGACAAATAATTTATTGTGATGTTTTGGGAAGTTCCATTTTATTATTTCGGAAAGTCTGAAGGTTTTTGGAAAAGTAAATGAAAGAAAATATTTTTTTTTTTTACTTTTTTTCAACAACTACAACAACATCTATTTATTACAAATTGTTAGGTTTCCAACTAACGATTTATGGATTGATTAATTTGTACTACCAATACCTGATTGGTAATCAGAGAATGAGAGCAATAAAGTTAAATGGGAATCCGAAACCTCTGTCGAACTAGGAAACTCAGGTCTAGAGAGACTACTTGGAAGTTATTATTATTTCTGTTAGTCATTTAGTTACGTCCGACTTTGGTTCTGACTGTCTGGTTGTAAATCGGCCAGAGTAGTCTACTATACAGTATAGTATAAAATAGCATTTTGATAAATCGTCAACTATCGTTAACAGTTAATTACTAGTTTATTGTTTTTAATTATACAGATCTATTTAATTGTATGTTTGTGTGTGTGTATGCATGGCTCAATAGTCTTATCATCATACCAATTAAATTTAGTCGCTACACGGACTAAAATGGATATTGTCCCAAACTAGACTGGTCGGAATGCATGTTTCTCGATCTGCTTAATAACGCCTAGATTTTTTTTCTAGTAATCATTTCTACTATATCTTGAGGTTATCAAACCCTACTGAAATACTCACACTCAGCATATTGACCAGTGTTGCCAATTACGGACTCATAGTAATGCGCATTGTTTCAGTATACGAATTTTCTTCGTAAATGCTCTAAATAGTGAAGCAAAGTCATAATCGAAAAGAAGTATTGTGGATAAGAACCTCCTCGGCAAACTTTCAGTGGAATAAGGTGACGCACAATCCACTTTAGGTTGGTAATGGTAAACAATAGAGAAATGAGATTTTCTAGGCGCAAGCATTGGTCCTTTGGAAATTCACGAAATCCAAAATTATCGTTATGCAACTTGATGTTCCTTACATGTGACTTTGATATCTTAATTCCTAAGATTCACTGCAACTTGTTAAAGGATGAACAATATCGTTCTTTGGTGATGGTGGTTCCACGTTCAATAAAGTATATGTAAAACCTCCCTCCTTCTTCGTGATAGCAAAAGAACGTCGCTATCAATTTGTTGTGCGACCTCGCGTCTCGTGATTTCTTTCAACACAGAGATCCTGAATGCATCCATTCCATCAACTGTCTTAAGCTCTCAGGAAATAAATGAAACAGACAGGTTTCGTCACACGTGTTGATTTCATCAAAGCATTCTGGACAATACTTAAAGTAAATTTGCAGATAATCACATACTTTCTTCCTAATTTGCAACATCTCCATTGGCTCTATAGGAGAGGGCAATTGGCTCCCTTAGTCGTCATATATCGAGTGGTTTAGTTCCCTATGACACGTGATTTACCACAACTGCTGCACAGAATCACAGAAGTATTCATTGATATCGACCTAACAAATTGCAACGTATGCCACAAGAATTTCAATACAGGATTGGTATCTGTCAAGTTAGCAGGGCTGTCCATATTAAGTACTTGTCAGTAGTGATAGGTAAATTCCCGGGAAGATATTTTTCGGGAATATTCCCTGGGAATATTTCCGGGAAGATTCCCAAAATGGGAATTTTTCCGGGAATTTATATGTAATCACAAAGAAAATTGCATTCTATTACTATATTATGATCTCAAAGTTAAATTCGTTTTTTATCACAGTATATCTATTGCAGTTGTCTCCAGAGGATTCTTTAAAATGTATATTCTGAACGGTACTATGTTACTATATTAGTATTTTATTATATTTAGAGAGTACGCATAAATGTATATTTACTTACAATATGTTCTATGAAAGTAAATATGTGGAAAAAATGGTATAACAGTTTAAATTTATAAGTAAGTGGATTTTCTAAACTTAACTCTACTACTGATATCATAAACATATTAAATTTTTAAATGTTATAAACAAATTAAATTGGGTTACTGCCAGAAGATACATGTCTCACAAATTTATCAGCATTTGCGCATACATATTTATATTCACAAAATTTGCAAGAGACTGACATATTTATAATTTAGCACGTAACATTCCCACACACGACCTTTCTTCCTACCTATTTCTTGAAATTTCATGCGTTAATTCACATGTAAAAGAAGTCCAAGTACCTCTTCAGAAATTCGAGTCAGAGACGGGAAACAGACGGACGTCTATTAGTAACGATGTTTCGGGGTGTATTAATCGTACTTCATCTCTATTTCTACATAATTTCTGCATTACTTTACAAACTGGTTCCTTTTTATCAATTGTAAATTAGTACTTTGCTACTTTTTACTGCAAATGGAAATGGAACTAATAAATCATATGATTAGTTATATAAAGTACAGTCAACGAATTCTATTTTTTTAAACCCTTAACCGGTATGGTATGGATCAGATTGCTGTAGGACATATTTCTGGTTTAAAAAACATTTAAAATATTTTGTGTAATAATATCTTTTTCAATGTTTAGTACAGATTATAAAGAATGAGAAAATGTATTGTGGGTCTCGTTTATTACTCTGGGATTATAGAAAATTAATAAAATATCTCTGTCTTTCGGACCCGTACCACATCAGTTATGCGACACGAAATCACCATACCAGTTAAGGATTAACCTCCAAATTATTTAAAGCCTAGAAGTAAATCTAGAACTGGTTCCTTTTTATCATTTGTAAATTAGTACTTTGCTACTTTTTACTGCAATTGGAAATGGAACTAATAAATCTTATGATTAGTTATATAAAGTACAGTCAACGAATTTTATTTTTTTAAACCCTTAACCGGTATGGCATGGATCAGATTGCTGTAGGACATATTTCTGGTTTAAAAAACATTTAAAATATTTTGTGTAATAATATCTTTTTCAATGTTTAGTACAGATTATAAAGAATGAGAAAATGTATTGTGGGTCTCGTTTATTACTCTGGGATTATAGAAAATTAACAAAATATCTCTGTCTTTCGGACCCGTACCACATCAGTTATGCGACACGAAATCACCATACCAGTTAAGGATTAACCTCCAAATTATTTAAAGCTTAGAAGTAAATCATAATAAATGAAAATAAAGTAATTAGTCATATGGTTCTTATAATTTGAAAGATAAAATAAAGAAATGGAAAAAAATCCTTCCCGGGAATTTATAAGCCAGGGGAAAAAACCGGGAATATTCCCATTTTTTATTTTCCTTCCCACCGGGAATATTCCCACTGCCCATCACTACTTGTAAGGCATGTAATTATCCTGGAGAGATTCTGCAAATTTCTATACGAATAAATTTGATTGTATGTGTTATGGCTGTTTCAATACTATTGTCCGAAACTCCGGAGAGAATTATGAACAACTCTGTAGATATATAGTGTTTTGTTTTCGACTATGTAATGTCGTTTTGTTTCAGTTGAAGATTAAGAAAAAAACAAACACAAAACATTTTCGAGTTAGTTCATCTTGGGCCTCATTTTATAAGCCTTCGCATTTGCAGAGCGGAAGACAACGCAATTATAACTGTTATACCTATTACGTAAATTAAAACGCAAAGTATGCGTTGCATTCAAACAAACCTTTGCAGAATGAGCCATCTTTTTTTTAAAGATGCCTTCTTTTTTTTAAAAAAAAAAAAAAGTCCAAGTCGGACAAAGTGAAAGAGTTCGTCTTTAGACTATGACTCATTTCTTTGGGGAATACGCACAAGTAGAAGTTATTAGGGGAAGTCACGGTGCAAAGATCACGCAACAATCTACATTTGAGATACATTAATTGACGTGGAAGTAAATATCTGTATATTGAAGTCAGTTCCGGTCTGGCTAGGTCGGCTGCTCGGCAATCGCCGAGGGCCCGAGAGCCTTTGGGAGGGCCCGGACGCATAGGAAAATAAATATTTAAAACTTAAAAAATAACTTAATTATCAGATGTTTAGAATACAAAAACAGAATTAACTACTGATAATTTTAAAACACAACAACATAGTTTAATGTAATGCTTGAAAATCGGTTAAAAAACAACCAGTACCAGATTTACACATAACAAGCTATAGCCTAAGACGCCACTCTTGTAGGGGCCCCCAAAATATTAAAAAAGTAAGTTGGATATAATGACATTTTTTCCTATCTAACTTTAATTTTCAGTTCATAGTTCATAAGGTATCTTCTCTAATAACATTACCTAGATACAGTACCGAAAACTATTTATCTGTTATACTATTTCCCTTCGGACTTTATAGTTGCAGCATTTTCCTTTGTGACAGTTTTCATAGATTTATTGTTCCTTTCTTTTCGTATTTTTTACAGGTTTTCCTAAAATTCTCTAACATTAACATTGTATTAATTCCCGACAAAAACGAGTGAAATAGTTTACTAAACATTTTTTTTAATTCCAAGATATTTTCCTATGTGTGTTCTCTGCATGTATAACTTCCTTAAAACAGTCATTTAATCACTAGAAACAAGATTGAAGTGGTAGCTTAGTCTATTATTGGATGTTTACAGTGGGGTGAGGTCAGCGTTAGCTTGTCACCCTCGTACAGATTCTACTGTAAAGTGCCTCCAAGCAGAACATTTATTCGGGCTTGTGGAAGAACCCGCTTGCTTTTTAAGCAATTCATACAAGAAAATGATCATGAGGGAGAAATTTAGAAAGAAACATCATTCTGTGTGGGCAAAGCTACATCGATTAAAAAAAAAAAATAGGTACTACTAGGTGGTGGAGCAAACACAAAGCTCTATCATCCATAATAGATTTACATTATGATAAGTTGATTCTTCTAAATTCGTTACATTTTTGCCAGTATTATTAGATATGTCAACAGGCAATTTCGATTGCAAAACAAAATTTTCAGTGCGTTCCCTTTTAGGACAGTGGTGCAAATTCGAAAATTTGTTTCTAGCTGTAGTCATGCTAGACATGTTTTCAGTTACTTCTCCTGTGTCCAGCTTTCTCCAAAGCAAGTCTTTAGACTATGCAAAGACTTTAGACTATGGCAGTCGGTAGATGATTTATTAGACGAAATTAGAAGATAAAGAAGTGACAAAAATTTTAGAAGATAGCATGACAAATAAAAATCCCTGGTTAAAGACGTCAAAGCTTATTTTAGGAATGGGGGAAATTGATATAGAAGGTGATTTTCCAGAAAAAAGGATTCCCAAGGTGAAGAAAATGCCTTGTGAAAAAGTTTCTGACGAGGCTAGAAATTTGTCACATGACCAGAAACACAAAGCACTATACTTTAACGTTCTCGATTATACGAGTAAAAGTATAGAAGAACGGTTTGTATCCAACAAGACTCTACTGCTTGATTGTTCCTGGTTAGACTCAAAAAGGTACGAGGATATAGTTGCAATGGAGGTAGAAGATTTTCCAGATGATTGCTTGCAAACTGTTTCTCAATTAGCAAACATGAATAGAAGTGAGTTGTTGTTAGAACTGAAGCAGTTTGCAAGCCAGTATCGTAATTTGAGTGCAGATTTTAGTGACAAGTCTGAAGAACCAGAAGAGAAAGAAGTGTGTAAATTTGTGAGAATTACAAGTATTGATGGTGATGGTGATTCAGATGAAAGTGTGACATCTGAAGATAAAAAGAAAAAGTCTGAAACTCAATGTGGTACTAAAAGGAAATG
The DNA here is from genome assembly GCF_964235325.1 of Thermobia domestica. Classification (NCBI taxonomy): domain Eukaryota; kingdom Metazoa; phylum Arthropoda; class Insecta; order Zygentoma; family Lepismatidae; genus Thermobia; species Thermobia domestica. The sequence goes on along the minus strand of NC_137454.1, from coordinate 170,304,808 downwards.
TTTCAGATGTCTCTCATGTGCATTTCCTATTCTCTATGAACTATCGTCACAGTCTGGATTATTTAGTAATTTATATACTGTGTTTAAATATATAATGACCATTCCACCCAGGTGACTTGTGAACGAGTTTTTTTCCAAATTGAAAATTGTAAAAAACAGACTCAGATATTCTTTAAGCGAGAACTTACTATCTTCTTTAATGTTGATGAATATTGAGAGAGACTTGTTTATACCTGTAAATTTGGACAAAAATAAAGCCATTGATGAAATTGCGGTGACAAGCGAAGTTTTGAAAAGAAAATTAATGTATTGATATTTTCCTGATACTTTGTAATTCCTGTGTGTGTCTGAGTCATTTCCAATTTTACAATTATGTGCTTTACGATATTGTAACATTTATTAGTAGTAATCAATAATTTGCCTGTTTGTATTAATATAAATCTAGAATAAGCTTCAATTTGTTAGTGCATATCAATATTTTCGTCTTTTTACGGTTATGTGGTCATATAAATGTTATAATACACGTTAAATATTTTTCATTAGTTCTCATAGAATGAAAAATGTTTATAACTAGATGGGTTTCGCATAATTTTGCCATACCAACCCATTTCTCTTTATTTCACTTATAGCCTCATTACATCATATAGTACAATGCTGAACTGACGCCGAAACCTATATTATAATTTATATCTACGTTATATTGCTTAAGTATGTTTTACCTTGTCATTTATTGTAATTTAGATAGATTTAAAATACTTCGGAAACTTTTTTTGTCATAAACAAACCTTTAATCATTGTTGTAAGTACCGAAGATAAGCTGTGAAAAGTTTCTCGATCAGGGGCCCCACAACCAACTTTAGCCGAGGGCTCGTGATTGCTCCAGACCAGCACTGATTGAAGTTGGAAGCGTCATAGAAATTCACTTAGGGGAAAGGCTTGAACTAAAGATGATTCTAGGTTAGTTTTCTCCTTTTTTTTTTCTTTGTAATTACTGGCTACATTTTTAAATAACATAGGAACATTACGTAAAATAATTATTAGTAATAAATTTTACAGTCCAACAGTATTAATAATAAACATTTCTGTCTTTTGTGAAAATAATAAGTATGGCATCTTGTTATATTACATTTATTGGGAGTTGAGATGTTCATAAGCTATACAGATTTATTTTTCAATTATCTTTAAATCAGAAGTGTCCTGTAAATACAGGTAAAATTATTTATTTTGAAAGTAAGTAACAATTATGACATTACAAATGAAAATAAATTTTTATCCCATTTTATGTGTACACTGTATGTTCAATAAATAGCATACATGTTTTACTAGTTGTCAATTAGTTGAATTTCAAGTATATTTTTTAAGGTGCCAGACTTACGGCATGAATTAAGTCATAATAACATAGTTATTATATAATTTACCTGATATACTTAATATTAATTCTTAATCTATCCTCTTTTAAGTAGTTTACAGTTTTGTTACACACTTTAGAACTACAGAGGAAACAAGCTGACAACCCTAATCCTGCTCCATTGTTTAAGTGTTAGCCTTGCCATATTACGTAGATATAAATTGGTAATAATCAACCTTTTGGAAGAATACTTACAAGAGGTAAGATAATATTTTCAAATAATTAAAAATTCTCCTAAATAAACAGTGTTGCTGTTCATGAGATAGAATCAAGACATTTAAATGAAAAAAGGTACTCAAATGTCGGAAAATTACAAATGTATCTCTCGCATTTTTTTCTGTTTCTGAAATAAGCAAACGTGTAGGCCTATATGAAAATAAAATTTATATTAGAATATGTATCTATTTTACGGAAGAAATACACTTTTGTGCTAATTGGCCTACGGCAAAATAGGTTTGGGTCTTCTCACTTGTCGGCTGCTGAATTCAGATAAGTACCAATTTAAAAGAGATTTATTATTAAAGGTGAATTATTGAGTTCATGGCTTACCCCATATATGCATACACACACCTTATTTTATTAAATATATATTTGTTACTTATATGTCCGCAGCTAAGAATAGGTTAATCGATTCTGCTAGCTTCCTACATCTGATGGAATCAATACATCTTCCAGTTCGTATGATAGTAAAATGTCTCTGTATTTGTGATGAAACTGTAGCATGAGTATAATCATTCTACAGTAATATTTCTTTTCTATACTGCTGTAAGTACTTTTCTATACTGCTCAATGTAGTGCATCTGATGTGAGAAATGTTTACCGAAAGTAAAGCTGACACAGAAGCGTGTATTACTTGCCCGTACTCACTACCCCACTATTCTTCTTAAGAAGTCTCAATGAATCCTCATTGATTGAACAATATGTATATTAAATATGCTATTTTCTTTTCTCTGACATTTGAAGTACGATACATAAAATTATCTCGTCATTAATTTGTTTGTTGAAAATACAATTATTAGAGCTAGGGTTTTTAGGTGTTGCACCTTATTTTTGTGTTCTATTAAGCGCATAAATTAGTTTGTCTTGCAAAGAAATAAACACTCTTAAACGTGCTTTTGTTGGGCTTTCTTGTAGTTTTTTATTCAATGTATTCAAGCACTGTACCTTTTCTCAGTGCCATCACCCTTTTGCACTTTCTAAAACTTATTTGTCTCTTTATCAGCATTTTATTTCTATAATAATTAAAGATGGAACACAGTACGTGCGCGTTGAATAGGAACTAAAGGGGAATGGCAACATCTAACTCACCAATCACTACTATCACTAATCGATATTGTTGAGTGCTGAAACAAATTCCATTTTTTTTTAAATGTTCACTAGATGAAGTACTTGGTTAAAGGCTACATTGCTTATTTGTATCCATCTTAAGGCTATATGCAATTTATTAGATGCTATATAAATAATTCTTCAGATATAAAAATCCAAAGTACTAGCTGGTAAACAGGAGTTACAAGCTGCATTTATATTGCGCTCAGTTATTCATCCCTGACAATTATTATCACAACAATAGAGAAGCAGTATCCTGAGAAAGATGTACAATGGGCATTTTGATTAGTGTGAAGGAAGCTTTAGATAATATTAGAAAATAGAAGCTAGAACAGAGCTTAGCCAAACACACTGATGTTGAAGATGTATCACTGGCGGATCTAGGCCAGGGTCAGAGGGCCTAGGCTCCCCCGGTTTTTTGGATGGCAAAAATATTTAAGCTTTTATTTATATATTTTTTGAAAGTTTATAGTAAATTCATGATACACCTATCATAGTCAGGGCTTGCCCTCCCTCAGTCTTTACCTTCTAGATCCGCCACTGAGGATGCTGCAACAAACCAGAATTTAAATTACTGACTACAAACAAATATATATTTATCATTTGTATCTGTTGACGCTGAACACTCCTTTTCTACATACAAATATTTGTTTAGTGACCGGAGATGCTAGAAGAAAAAAACATTGAAATGTTAGTGTTATATGTTTCAACAGTTTTCTCAACTTATGACCCTGGAACATGCATTCTGTTCTGGAACATGTTTTGAGCAGGATATTTAATAAATGAACGAATTTTGAGTCCTGATATATATATGATGTAATTAGCCTTGATACTGTTTGTATGACTATTTGTATTTGAAATTTACACCTTTTTATCCAAAACTTTGTACAATTTTTTTGAAATTTTGCACGTTTTTAGGATAATTTAAACCAACTTCCATTAACAAAAATTTTACATCTAAAATTCCTACATCTAACAATGATATCCTAAACTTGTCACACCTGTACAGTATGATATGTCATATTATTATTATATTGTATTTTCCACATACATATAGTATGCTAACTGAGTATAGAACAGATGTATTGGTTTCATGTCACCTACGCTGTTTTAAACAGATTGCATTGTTTAAGACGTGATTTTTCCTTATCTTCCGAATAGAACTTCACCATTAGCCTATTATATTTCACTTCTTTTAGCATAGAAATTGAAATTCACACAAAATTGAAAGTCAATCAAGGTAACATAATGAACCATGACACGAAATTCTGCTTTGTGCATACAAGTATTCTCCCATCACTCATAATCTAAAAAGATTTTAGCAAGGAATTAAAGTCTTCGGAGGCATTTGCTATTCGTTCTCTGTTAGGAATCAAGATTCCTTTCCATCTTTTTCTAGATTAAACAGGACAGATTTTACATGATTGTTGAGAAACGCTATTTAACACAGCTAGGTAATTAGTTTCTCTTTGGCACTGTAAGCGCTTCAGCTTTCTCTCAACATTCGTTCATTAATATTCCACTTCCATCAAAGATTCTACTGTGAACCTAGTTTGAGGGTAATCTGCTATTTTAATATCATATTTTACAAATGTATAAAATACATTACACTAATTTGAAATTGTAGATTGCATTAAGATACTGTGATTTTATCACTAACATTCAATTTTACAGCCTTGTTGATTTAACTACTACCTAATACATTAGTTAATGCAGTTCGATCTAAGCTTCAACTTTTACAATGTAGTTAAATGCGCAAAAAAAAAAAAAAAAAAAAAAACTTCAAATAGATATGCTATTACCTTACTTTTTTATTTTTAGTGTTTTCTGTACCTTAATACAAAGTACGAATTGTACGCTTCATGATCCATCAAACAACTCATCCTGAATGTTGTTCTAAATACTTCAAAGTTAACATTGTTTTATTTAAAAACTCACAATGCACCCTGTATAATCTTTTAAGTATACACGCACATACTATTTATTACCTGCGATGTGCGTCCTGCTTTCTAATACAACACTCTTTTAACACTGCTTTTAAACCTCCAAGGCCGAAGTGGTCCTTTCAGCATTATTGTAACATACATTATCTTATTTTCATCTCACGAAATACATTATAAAATATAAAAAAGGACGTGTATTTTAAATTGTTCTTTATCCTAATTCATACCCGTCTATTCAAGATCTCGTGAAGATGAGCTATACTTGCTGTCTTTCTTTTATCCATTGTACTATTTTTTTTTAAAAAAAAATCTGTTTCTGTCATTGTTTATAATGTATTTCAAATTATTCAAGCATTCTATGTAATTATTTTCATTTACACACTTAAGTTTTATCAATTGTCAGTAAATAATTTCTATTATTTCAAATTCTGCGATATTTTTCTTTTCTCTGTCCTGATTGACTTCCACTATCTTCTTAGACCTCTTTAAAGCACATAGTTAATCGATTTTCGTTGTCATTATAGAATAACACATACCAAAGATTACTTCAGGACGTAACACCTATCTTCTCAGTTTTCATTTGTTGTACATTCGTTGAACACAAGCATCCTGACCTATGACTATGCCTCAGTCAAACTTGTGTTACGTCTACACTAATATTTTTGCATATAGAGTATTTCAATTGCATAACGCACACCAATTGATGTCATCTTGAGATCTTCTCTTTTATAATTTGAAGTTCAGCTTCTTTCTTCTTATTCTCCTTTGTTGTTTTATCTCGCTCTTGTATTTTCACATTTCCTCTCGCATCGTTCTTCGTGCCAATCTTCGATTGTTTGTCACTCACTGTTAAATTAATGAGACGCTTTAAAGTTTTAGTGTGTTTATGTAGCAAATCCAAAGGGTCTTTATCGTATTTCACTGAAATTTCGCGAAGATAATCTCGAAAGCGTTTATAGTTATTACTTATTTGTCTATTTCTCCAGGGAGGTCTACCGGCCACGGACTGGAAGCCCCAGTGTATCAAAAAGGCGTTATTTAACACTTGAAATTTGTAGTCCGCCAGGAACATTTCGTACACCTGAAAAGAAACGAAAGCATAAATATAATCTACAAAATACCTGTATCATTACACAATATCATATAACTTTAGGTAGTTTGGGGACGGTGCGCTATAGTGTGATCTAATTCCACTATCTTAATATGCAGTAACTTGAAACACCAACGTATCAGATGAACTGGTTAGACGTTTTCGAATTTAATAAAAGAAAAAAAGAAACATTGTTTAACATTTTTTATTTAACTGCTTCTGCACAAGGAGCATAGACGAAGGAGCTGTGATTTGGGGCACCGATATGTATCAAAATGCTCTTTACTGTGAAAAGCAAAAAGATACGTTGTCAGGTTAGTTCTGATTTTTATAAACAAAACAAAGAATTATGCATTGAAACTTGTTGAAATGAAACGAGAAAATACACTGGCGAATCAATTGACGCACTACTGAACTATTAAAATGTTCTATTATCAATACGTACAGTTTTTCGTATCACCTCAATAAATATTTGTTTATTTTATATAAGTTCGTAAGTTACTTGTATAAACTAAAATCTAGCCGAAATATGATTTCATTCATAGAAGTGCCATTTTCCTATACCGACTTTATTTTCTACTTTAATATCTAACGATGATATCATGTAGTTTTGACTCCCTCTTGTTAACTTACCGGAACTAAGCATAAGAAATTGTTCAAATTGAAGCATTTCAAATAGCTAACATATAATCTTCGAAAATACTGAATGTCTGATGAAGACAATAATATATTGCCGAAATTGTAACACAGACTAGTAACATGTACTTTCCTTTGATCAGGCTTTTATTTTTTATTTGAATGACACGTTTATTTCAAAGCTATAATAAAGTGATTGATACACAAATAAAAATAAACTGTATTACCCTGACGGAGCTAAACTTTCTCGCGTGCTTTCCTCCCCAAAACTCAAAGTAGCGTACTTTGTTTAAAAGATCAGTATTTTTTTAAATCTAAAACTCTAAACATTTAGGCGATCTCATTTAAAGTTCAGTGTATCAAAATATATATTATTTAAGTAGGCTGTATATCTGAAGGCTTCCAGAATTGTTGGGTGTATATATATACTGGTTGGATTAGTTTTGCCTTCGTTTCAACACTAAGCCTATATGAGATGTGGATTTACAGCTTAACGTAGGATACGGACCACATGAGTAGCCACCAGAAATCGAACCCGGGCTGTTATATGTATGTTTATGATTTGATCAGATTTTCATTTGATGGCTAGTTTTCTCATTGTGTACGTAATGCGTTATCATGCTTTATAAATAAATATATTTATTAAAAGACTTAAAAATAAAATATTTGAAATTATTTCGTAATCTATGTAAAATAGGATGGTCTTACATCATGCGATAAATTATCATAAAAGTATATTGATCTTACAAATCACATTAATAATCAGAACGGATAGAAATGAGTTAGAAAATTAATATTTCACTATCGAATAACAAAACAAGTTCAAAATGGAAGAAGCGGGGAAGAACTTTCCCTGATGTAACTTTAATTTTTTTTTTTTTTTTGCCACATCTGCCACATGATTGTGTTATTCGAAGTTATCAACTGCAATTGAGACAAAATATCTTACATTAATTTTATATTTCTCTTAAAAACTATCATTCGCGCATCATACTATTACTCATATATAAATATAAGATAATTACTTTATGCGTTTTCAGATTATTCAATATGTTCCTCTAACTCACAGTTCTCATTACCAATATCCACACTACATGATCAAGAAAGACAATTCGGCCTTTTCCGATTTTAATATCGCCAAATCTACATATTGTTTAGTTTATATTTATATTCTTATTTTCTAACGTAAAACACAGAACTCAGTACTCTAATACGATAAATCTGTCATTGACATCCGCAAGAAGTGATAGATTTCAGTGTAGTTTCCAACAACTGCAAATTCTTTGAAAAACTCAAAAATAATTTTTAAAAAGTGATCAACTTAAACCTAATGAAGAATATAAACAACGTAAAACGTGATCCAGGTAGAATTCACAAACTAGTATTAACTATAAGCCAGAAATTTGAGTACGCAATTGCAGACACCCAAATTCTTGGGCACCCAAATGTATACATTATACGAAATGTCTTGAAAACCTATTACTTCCGAGTACAAGAGAATAGAGGAAAATATGGTAATCATTAGAAAGTTGAATTTGAGATTTCAACGAATTTACACGTTTCATTGATCCTACATACTGAAAAAGTTATTTCTCGACATTTTCCATTCGTTCTCTTGGTTCATGTATGCTCTTGCCTAGAGTTACAACTGGTGCAAATCTTAAGTTTTTTATAACATTCTCCGTGTTTGTTTTCTTTTCGAATTTTATTTCTCAAAGATAAATAAAAATAAAGATAGTTATCTGAAAGGGAAAGTAAAATATTGTGATTTTCTCAAAACCAACTTTAACTTACGATTTCAAAATTGGGATTTTGTTTATTTTTCATGAATCAATATTTCATTATCAGCCTTAAAATATGCCTAGGTAGTATAATTTGCTTGTTTAACTAGAGAAAATCCAGAAGGACTAATTTTCTTTTGGGAGTGAGTGTTTTTAAGGACAAGGTTCTCAAAAATAACTCAAACAGTTTGTTCATATTTCTTAAACAAATGTTGTATGTATAGTATTGTATAAATAAAACTCTGTAGTATTGTATAATCCATTTTTCATTTTAAAAAATCACATGAGGTAGTTTATTTTTTGGGATGAAGTTTGGACGATTTTTTGGGTGATTTTATTTATATTTCTTAAATAAGCTTTTCATTAACAATTGTATAATATTGCATAATTCTTTAAACAAAATGTCAACACGGGGTAATATTTTCTTGAGGGTGAAATTTTCAAGACATTTTCTCAAAAGCGATTCAGACCAATTTGTTTATATTTCAAAAATAAATACTTCATTAAAATCCCACATATGGCATACAGATATATCTTTGCAAGAAAAAAATGTCACCAAGGGGTAGTTTACTCTTGGGAATGACGATTTTCTCAAAAACTGCTCAGTTGATTTTGTTCATATTTCATATATAAATACATCATTAACAACCCTATATTATGACTTAAATATGCCTCATTAAATAACCACAAGGACTAGTTTACTCATGGGGTATGAGTTCATTCTCGAAAATTGTTCAATTGCCTTTGCTCACATTACATAAATCTACAATACAGCATAAATAATTTCTCATTTTAAAAAATCCACAATGAATAGTTTACTCTTCGGGATGAATTCTCTTCCGGAAACACTCACAATTTCGTTCATATTTCGTAAATAAATGATTCCGTAATAACTGCAGTATGACATATTCAATTTAGAAAGAGAAAGCGAGAAAGTTTGGTGTAGTGGTCCTTACTTTTTATTAGTTCATGCAATATTTTTTTACAGATACTGCGTAGGTGATTTATTTTCTAAATTTTTTATGCTCTTCATTGATTTTGAGTTACTAGTGAAAATTAAAAAAAAAATAGAGCTGAACCTAGCAAAGAGCCTTAGAAGTGATGTATACAGACACCTACTTTTTTGACCCAGAGCTATTAGCTTAATAAGACAGATTTAAATATTAATTTCTTCTACTTAGTTCTGGAAAGTTAAATAAACATTGTCCAGTTAAATCCAATCTGAGCAAGTGTTGACGAACCCTAATTTAAGTTCTTAATACTGATAATGAGTTATAAAAACTATTATTTCACAAAAAGTTAAATTAAGCTAATAAATAGTCTGCCATACCTGAGTGTTCCTGGTCATTCCAAAACCAACGAATCTTTCATCGAATGGTGGCACATCAGCCTTGGCTACATACACTGGCTCGTAGAAGAAGCTGTAATTTTTTACATCGTAGGCTACGTCCAATAATGGACCTTGACCCTTCTTCTCCCATAAACCTAGATTTGACCGTTTTTGATTCTGGTCGAAAACTTGAATATGAAATCGACGAGCAAGTTTCTTTTTCACTAGTGAAATAAGTTCATTTTTATTTTTGGGGATAATGGTAGAAGTGTTCTTTATCTCATAAACAGGAATAACATACGCGCACTTTCTACACTCTTGTATGTCCAAGCGAGATAGAAAATCTTCTAGATCACGGTCCAGATTATAAACTGGCACCATATCAACATCGGGGCATAAAATATATTCAGTTGGACAATTCTGCCGAGCTGTATTTCTTAAAAGGTTTTGAGGATAAGCAAATGATTCTCTCCAAGATAACATTGATTTAGGCCTTTTGGATAACAAGTCCTTCAATATCGTCTTATGATCTTCACAAGATATTTGATCACTACTGTAATTTTTATGGTCAGGAAGAAATTTAGGTGGATACTGTACAGGATATGAAAAGTGGAAACTCATTTTCTTCCTCAGTACTGGGTAACACTCCCTCAAATAGGTAATGTAACGCACAGCAAGATCAAATTCAATGTCTGGAGTAAATAGAGAGACGGATATTGGTCCACTCCAACTTGACGAAAGGTTTCTTAACCAATGAGAGCGGTCCAAAGATGTTTGTGTTGCTAGACATGCTTTTCTTGTGGATATTGAGTTCCAATCATCAGCAACCACAACAAAAGGGTGTGTTTTAAATTTATGAGGTGGATCATATTGACCTTGCATCTCATCAAAGTGTAAAACATTTACATTGTTCTTTTGTTCATGAAAGACACTAATTGTTGATTCTTCAGATGTAGAGAATATATCTTGCTGTACTGACGAACTCTGTTGCCTCTCAGAGACAGATACACGCACCTTTTGTCTACTTTCAGAAATCGAAACACTCTTTTCCGTACGCACTACCATTGCCATGGTAGATGGTCCCATGGTACCAAGAACATCTGAACCATTGTAATTGAAATAGGCAACATCTGTATACTTCCTACTCTGAAGAGAGCTGCTTGTATTCAAATGGGTCTTGAAGATTAAAATGGTAAAGATGAAATTGAATGCCAACATCGCCAAAAACAGGCGAATACGTGGAGAAGCCACCATGGTCGCAGCCAAATGGAGAGGCTGGGACAACCTGTGAAAAGAAAGAAAGGACAAATTATAATCAATCTATATCAACAATATTGTAAAATAAATTAGTTAAAAATAATATCGACATTGAAATATTCCTTATGCTACTATTTGATTTGATTTAGAGTTTTGTGTCCTATTCAGAACGAGGCTATATGAGACGTGGTCTTAGATTTAAAGTGGTATCCGAGCCACATGAGCTACCACCTGAAATCGAAAACGAGTCTCCTAGTCCAAAGGCGTATACGCTAACGATATTGCCACAGGGAGTTTGCCTTATGCTACTGTTACACGAAAGAATCGATATTCAGAAATGTTTGCGTAGATAGAAATATTTTATGAAATAAGAGAAATAACTACGGAGACTTTCGGAGATATTTATTGACACTCTCTGATTGTTTAGACTTTTCAAGGTCACTTAATGTATTTTTAGAATGTTTGGCTTCAAGTTCGCAAGGCTTCTTATGTATTACAGCTTCTGAATTATTTCCCTTTCTATTGCTGCACGCTATCCAATGACAAAAATTCCAGAAATTTATTTTCTGAAGACTTCCAAACGCTCGACAGTTACGTCAAATAAGCGGAGAAGAAACGTTTTCTTTCCTTCACTTTCTAGAAAACATCCTCGTATTGATTTAATTCATTCTCATATACAACTAACAGCAAGGATATCGAACAAGAGTAGATCAACGGCTACCTTTCTTGCCTTGCAAATGAGCAGGGCTTGAATAGAGTTCTGTATAAAGTCTCAATCACTCTAACTGAGATTTCTCCTACGTTCTTCCTTAGTCCTAACCAGATGAGTAATGGAATAGTACATTTTAGTATAAGCTCGTCCTTTTCTCAATATTTCTTTCCATTTGTCAATACTAGCTATTACTACCTATAAAAGTGACTCCACACTTCTACCCAAAATTTTCGTTATTAAATAAAGACATAAGTTACATTTTAAAACAAACTAAAATAGCTAATTAAATTATGTTCAATATTGCACAATCTTTGTTCATTAGTCCATTGATTTGTATGAAGAATTATTTTCCTGTTTTCCTTGAAATTAACTAAAATTTTATTGCTTTTTTCTTCAAATCTACAGGGTGGCCAGGCCATAAAGCCCCGTTACCTCTTAATAAATACTAATGTAGGTTTTCCCGTTAACTCTTGATAAACGCTAGTGCAAGATTCCCGTTATCCCTTTATAAATGCTAATTGTAAGATTTTCCATTGTTTTAGATTGTGTGAATGATGACTAACACTTCCAGTTAGAGCATTGAAGAACGTGTTATTGCAAGTTGTTGGGTGCATGAGAGAAACCACACAGATAAGACACTAGCAGAAGTGCGTGCAGACTTTCGGACAAAGTTTCAACGAGATCCTTACCCGAAACAAACACTTTTATGATGGGAACAGAAACTATTTGCCACAGCAAGTACAAAGGATAAATAAAGAAGTGGCAGACCCTTTCACACGAGCAGAAACATGTCATTTCGTCGCCGCGTTCGTTGAGATCGCCACAGAAATCGACGCGTAAGTGATCAGTTGAACTGGGTACAAAACCGTTACGACACTACTACCGAACCGACAGAAGCTGTGAAACAAGCTTTTACTCAAGATAAACCTGAAATGCTCCGTAAAATGTCGCTCAGAACCTGGTTATCCTTTGTTATGAGAATGACGGTCGACAGACTGGTCTTTTGGACCACTTAATGTTTCCCATCCTAATAAAACTTCTCGAAAGCATTATTGTTCATGTCATTCAGTCAGGCCCGCAACTAGAGTTTCTGTCACCCGAGGCAAACACACAATTCGCCCCCCCCCCCCAAGGTTTAGTCGAAAAGTATCACTTATGGATTGCAACTGTAAATAACATTCTTAATGAAACCAGTTACATCGATTTTTAAGTACTTTAACCCTCCAATACGCGCGCGGGCTACCATCTTAGCCCAGCGTTTTTATTTTCCTTGCCGCAAAGTAATTCGAGATGATAACTCAAAGGGTGTCTGTGTACCTTTCTATCAACTATCATTCTGCGTGTTTAGGGTGTGGTCAAACGTAAAATCGAAAGGATCTCATTGTTATTCTGCTTGAAAGTTTCATGGGCTACATCTGTAGCCCGCGCGATTATTGATGTCACGGGTGTTCCAAAGCGTCAAAGTTTTTTTCATTATAGTTTGAGTGTTGATCAGATGGTCAATGAGTTTGCAAAATGCCAATTCTGATGAGAAATGTTTTTAAAACCAATATTTACGATCCAAAATCATTGAGAACATAACAATGCAACAATGAAAAGCTTATTTTTATTTCTGTAAATTTTTCGGTGTAATCCTTTGATGTGGAGAAAAGAAGAAAACTTTCCATCAACAATGAAGCACACAAGAACTCCACACTATATTGTTATGTGTACCTCTCGAACTTTAGCACTTTCTGTACCTTTTGGGTACCTTTCTGTATACTTTCTCTTTCTGTATATATGCACCTCTAAGGTGCACACAAGTGATAGAAACAACTGATTCGAGCAAAGCATCTCTCTTTACAGTGCATTAACTAGAAAGTTCATTAAATATGAAAGAAATTGCTTCATAAAATATTAATAAATAGATCAAGATATTTAGATTATTTAATGTATAGTAAATATTATACATTATACACGATTAATGTAAAAAAATGATTGAAATTAACAATAAAGCATAAGTTGGACTGATAGATAACAATTCAAAATGCCTCGAAAAGCTCTCAAGCAAAACTAATAGATAAACCTTCATACAGCCTTCACTCGCAAAATCTCTTGGTAGGCGTACAAGAAACAATTAAATACACTGAGGCGTGTAAATTATCTTTTCCGCCACAAAACTGCCCTCTAGTTTAAAAACATTACAGCAATTGCGTAACATTACAGGGGGCGCGTCTGAGCTAAACTCTTCAACCACCAGCAAGCAACAAGAATCGGGAACTTTTCGCCCCCGCCCCTATTGATAACAGCGTTTTAAACTTCAGAGCTGTTCTCAATGGAATTATACAAACAAACAGCTCCTTGTGTTAGGAAAAGGAAAGGGGGCGGATTCTCTGTGGTCGCCCAAGGGAACAAATGCATGCAATATTAGGTTTTTAATGTATGACATTACACCTATTTAGATGAGACTCTCTCTCTCTCTCTCGCTATATATATATATATATATATATATATATATATATATATATATATATATATATATTGCATGCTTTGATTTCTTTTAACCTCTAGAATAAGTTCCTCAAGGGAAAGGGTGCGATTTTTAAAACAATTGATATATCTTCTTTCCGGCGCCCCCTCCAACCACGCGCCCGGGGCACGTGCCCCCTCTGCCCCCCCTAGTTGCGGCCCTGCATTCAGTTCTTTCCGTGTAGTTATTTACGTATGTTTAATAGTTTACGTTAGATCTACTTATTTGCAGGAGTAATAGGACTTTGTGGCCACCCTGTATTTAGATGTTGCTTACTTCGTGAAAACTAAATATTGTTACATGTAAATTATTTTAAAAATTTAATAATGAATTTTAATTTAAGTATTATAACTAAATTTATACACGACACAAATTCATTTTGATAAAAAAGCAGACGACTTCTGTATACGACTCATTACATTCATGTATGTTCGTAATTATGTCAATTAATTATAGGATGATGTCGCATTACGTCAAATTATGAAACAATCTAAAAATAAGTTAGAATCACACAGAGCTTTCCGTAATATGTTTGTTCTCTTTGATTGCCTCGTTCCAACAGTCATGCAATTCCCAAATCTCAAACCATGTATTCATGACTAATCATGTTGAGAATTGGGAATCACATAATGTAATTCTTATTTATTCATGACAATTCTCTTGTTATTTCTGACTTTGTCTCTACACTCTTATGAAATATAGCAGACATTAGAGAGTTTATACAAGGGAACAATTCGTACAAGACAACAAACACAATGAATCTGAGTAACACAATACTTGATTAGCTCTCTTTGGTAACAAACCTTCAAAAACCTTGGGAATGAATCTGTTACACACAAGAGGATCATTATCACCTGCTGATATCCACAGTAATTAACTGTTAGTTTTGTGCATTATAGCGTGAGAAATTTCAAGACAGCTAAGTTACAGTGTCAATAATTAAATATACGCAGTAACCTTGGACGTAATACACCAAACACACCACTTGTTGTTGTTGTACCAATTCAACCTGATATTCTTTAAAACTAAAAGAATTTTCTCCACTTTTACTATATACTGTAGGTATGTTTCGTTTTCCACGCTGTCTACAGTTACATGGTGGGGAAAGTGGAACATCCAAGTTGTTTATGCTTTAAAAAGTATTTTCCTTTCCTTTATTATTTTTTTCTGAGTTTTCTGGAGGCCTTTGCATCAGATAATTATCACTTATGCTTACACAAGACACGTTTTAACTCTTCCAATTACAAGAAATTATATTTTATATATATGCATCCTTTAGTTTCTTTCTATTATTACTATTATTATACTTTCTGGAACTACCTCGGTAATATCATAATAACAAGATACAAAAATTTTCAAGCTGTAGACATAAAGCACCAAATACACTTCCAGTAGTATTTCAAACCAAAAAGAGATTTTTTTAAAAATCTTAATCTACTTTCGTCTGGAATTTGTTCAAATAGGAGTAGATATAGTTCTTTAAAATTAGCAGAATAAAATGGCTTACTAGTAAGAGTGGCAACTGTGTTGCAAAGGATTTCTTATTGGATTCCAGGCCACGTGAGTTTGTTTATTGCTTAGTTGGTGAATTTTGAGTTTAGTGTCTCATCAGTACTTAGGTTATATGAGACGTGAAACTGCTGTTTAATGCGATATCCAAACCTATAAGCTCCCACTGAAAGTCGATCCCGGATCTTCAGCGCCAAAGATGCATATGCTAACCATATAGCCACAAGGGATTTTGTAAGTTTGTTTGTGGTAGTGACGACCTTCCAATTTCATATTACAGATGTTTCTCCCATCTTCATTCACTTTTATTTATCAGTAGCCTTCTCTAGCCTAAATAGTTCGGCCAACGAAGGCCAAAACCCGCTGATTAGACAAGATAAACGTATAGTTTTGGAATTTGTCACAGTAATGGGGAATTTGCCCTAAACGACATATCAAAAGTCTCCGAGGGTGCGGCATCGGTGGGTGGTGCAGAGGATGTTTAAAGGTAGGTTTTTACTTTTTTCTGAAATGTTAAAAAAAACTATAGGGTCTAGCAAAAAAAAAATCAAGTACAAAATTAAATTAAATTAAATTTCTTACGAAAATAGTTCCACGCATTTTATTTTATTTTATTTTATTTTATTTTTATTTATTTATTTTTTTTGTAGGATCAAGAGTTTAGAAGATAGAGGGAGATAAAAAGAACATACTTAAAAAATTATTCTTGAAGCTAAAAGTGTTCAGATAATCCTCAGCAAAACAAAACTCCTGAATATTATATATATATATATATATATATATATATATATATATATATATATATATATATATATATATATATATATATATATATATACAAAATCTTTCTTCATGAAATTTTGAGTGCTACACATTCAAATTTCGAAGCAAAGCTGTGAGAATTAAAGGTAAAGAATTCCATTGGATATGTCAAAATTAACCCTGGGAATCCTAAGAGGAGGATCCCTCGAACCAACCTAGTAATATTTTGATATAAGTAAAAGTGAAGGAGTTAATTTTATTTCTTTAGCCGATAAGTGTACCTGCTGCATAAATTCATTTATTTCTTTTTTTCTATAGGAAGCTACAGTATACTTTGTTACCTACTATGATTCATGAAAAAAAAAAAAGAAAAGAAAAGAAAGATTCAGCTGACGCTAATAGTACAAAACGGTTGCCTGGTTAGTCAGTGTGGCAATATACATACTTTATTTAATTCGGAGACATGAGAGATAAGATTACTTTTGATATTCTGGCCAGATAGTAGTCTGATACGTAATTTATTTTACTATCGCCTTCAAATGAAATGGTTCTAGGTAATTCCAAGGAAGGAGGAAGACATCCTCGGACCCACTACCTATTTTCTAAGATACTTATGAATTATAGCTGTTGTTCTTTCTTTCTATCTATCTATATCTATCTATCTATCTATCTATCTATCTATATATATATATATATATATATATATATATATATATATATATATATATATATATATATATATATATATATATATATATATATAAAGAGAGGGAGAGAGAGAGAGAGAGAGAGAGAACAACTGACCGATAACATTTTGTTGAAATTTTTAAATGAAAACTATCAAAACTATTTTGTGAGTTCCAGGAGCGAGTTGTGATTCTTAGGATAATTGTAAATGCTCGCTGTAAGAAATCCAAATATTTCTTTACAGGTTACCGCAGCAGTAACTTTAGTAACGTGCCGATAACTTCAACATCTTTATAATATGCAAACCATAATTATGTGTTTGACGTTTCATTGACACAGTTGTGTAAGATGTAAACGCAAGTACTTTCATCACAACAATTAAGGTAAATTAAAAATACATTTAAGATGTACAGCCATCCTCAAATACTATTGCTTAATTCTTTTCTAATCTTTCTCTTCTCACAAGTACGTAATTCATAAAATAGTAAAAAGCATTAAAAAAAAAAATAAGCACATTCTGTTTGCCACTTGTATACGGTATGGTGTTAATGTCATACGAATAATTAATCATTTATTTTAATATAAGTATTCGATAATAATCAATCAGCTTAGTTTCCCCGAACAAATGGTTTCAAACCATTGTTAAAACAATAATTTTGTTAGAATTTTTGAACAGCTAATATTCGAATATGGAATCATCCATATGTTAATAACAGTAGTAGCCTATAAAGTATCTGAAAGATGATTACTCAAAACTTTCTGCTGTACATGTACAATCGAAAAAGTCACATATTTTCGCACAGCTAGCTTCTTGTCAGAAAATGTTAAACTCTCCGAATTACGAACATCACTCATTCACACAAATATATTGCTGGTAATACTAATCAATTTATTTTCATATTTTAGAAAAAATATTTATATTTATTTTCCATAGGATTTTTCACTATACGTACCACAACTAAACATGAAACAATCAAGTCAGACTGTGAAAGTGGCCCGCGTACTTTAAGTGTATTTTTAAAAATCAATGACATCTCTTCTGGGTAATTATAGACGGTGAAAGTCACGGGTGAGGTAAGAATTTTAGCCTTGGTTAGCATAGAGAAAGCAAGAATCATTAAAACTGGAATGAATTGCCTGAAGATTAGTAGTATTTTCATCAGAAAAAGGACATTTTATTATTGGCCTTCAGTAGTCTGTGTTCTCTCTCTACTGGTTCGCTGTTGTAATCATAATTGCACTGGAAATATGATTAACAAGTCCTTCATTAGGTCTCATCTACGCCACAGGAAAATGTGAAAACATTGACTGCAAATTCTTCAAGTATATTAACTTCTTTTTAACATAGTGCGTACACCAGATAATTTACAGACATAAAATAGCGAAATGAAATCAAATGAAATCTATAGTTTTACGTCCCTCGATTATGCCGGTTAGGCTAAAGGAGACGGTGATGATGAGAAATGATGAAATTGTGGAATGGAGAAAATGGGAGGAAACGGGAGAACCCCAGGAAAACCCACGAGCACGGTATTTGTCCACCACAAAGTCCACACGGCGCGAGCTGGGATCGAACCAGGGAGCCCAAGCACCGGAGGTGAACGCTCTACCACTGAGCCACCGCGCCCCTCAGACATAAAATAGCATACAAGATATAATAGCAATAGCAGATAATTGTAGGTTATATGCATCTTACGTTTCAATCATACAAACAAAACACACTGAACGCGATCGTCTTCACCTCTGGAGTAAGGGATTGTTGATTCGATCTTAGTTTGTGGTGGACATCATTATGTTCGTGGGTTTTCTCCAGGTTGTCCGTTTACTTCCACATTCTGAATTTAATTGGTCTTACATACTTATTCATTTGCAATCATAATTCGTTGATTTCAGCCTACAAGGCATAACCGCAGGACACTAAGCTGAATATTTAAGTCAATACTTGGTGGAGGCACTTGCTTCGGATAAGGACGGGCGCAAATTGACCAGATAAAAGACAGCCAAACCGAGGCAGAGGGAGGCAGGAGAGGATGAGGAAGAGAGAAAAGTCTAAGCGTCTCAGTCAAAATGTTGGAGAGACCCTTGTGAGGCACGTCCTAGAATGAATATGCAGTAGATTTTTTTTGTTACATCGCTCACAGTACTCTGTGCCTCTCATCTTCTGATCAATATACGGCCAGCCCAAAACTCAGAGTTACAGATTGGATCCCAGTATATTCCGTTTCGTATAGCCTCGGTTCTGCAAAAGGGCATTAAACTCGATTCAATCACGTAATTTCATTATGTTGTTTATTTTATTCATTTATTTATTTACTACAGAGTGCTGAAACGAAGATTTGAAGCACTGGTACAATCATGTTATACATTCTCTGTGTATATATATGTCAGTCAAATACAAGCTTCTGATGTTTGATAAGACTAACATGGTTGAGGAACTCTGAAATCATATATACATATATCTATTCGTTTTGTATCGAGTTCGATCTCTAGTAGAAGAATGTGTGGTTCAGATATCGTGCTAAACTGTATTTTTAACCTCCCACATATCTATGGTGTCAAAAACTAAATTTTAAGTAACTTTATTTTCGTACAGTACCAGCGAAATTAACGAAGCGAACTCGATCGCTAAACTGGCGTGCCTACTTGTTCGGAGAATAGGCCTACTGTCAGTTCATCAACACAATCAATTTTCTATCTTTGTCCTTATAAAATCCAACTAAACATCTGACTATAATTTTGTATAGTTGCTATTCACTATTTTTATTTGGAATTTTTACTCTTTTAAGTGTGCAATACACATACCACACACACACACACACACACACACACACACACACATATATATATATATATATATATATTAATATCAATATTTTTAGTTTCACACAACTCAGCGCGTATAATACAACGTTTGACTAGCATAGAAAAACCGATTGTTACTAGGATTGCTAGACGTCCTCTGTATAGAGGATTGTTCTGTATTTTGTAATCGTATTTTCTTGTAATATTAAGGTTATACCGAACGCACATTTGTCCTGTCTTTGCAATGTTAAGTGAATTCGAAGATGACGTGCAATGAAATGCCAAAATAACATACATATTTAATGCATGTTTAGAAATCTGCCCTTTTCCCCACAACGTGCATACAGTGGAGAAATATGGTAACCTTAGTCGTAGTTCAACTGATACAGCATCCGCCCAGCAAACGGGAGATTTGGAGTTCGAGTCATTATCAGTCTAGCGATCACTTTCTTGTCTATTGAAACAATTTTCAGACTCCAATATTGGATTTGGATACCAATGAAGACTGAATTTTCTAACTGTGATATAAATATGGAGAAATCAATGAAATTAGCAAATTTATTTCATTAAATACTGCGATTGAAACTATCGTAAGCAATATAATTTCATACAATTCGAATTATTAT
Organism: Thermobia domestica; assembly: GCF_964235325.1. Classification (NCBI taxonomy): domain Eukaryota; kingdom Metazoa; phylum Arthropoda; class Insecta; order Zygentoma; family Lepismatidae; genus Thermobia; species Thermobia domestica. Next base: position 170,284,430 of record NC_137454.1, on the reverse strand, counting down.
AGTTATTTCAACTATATATTATGTGTTTCATGATATGCTGTAAGTACATATATTCGTGGTTTTATGCATGTTACACGTAAGTGTCATTGAGGTCGAAAATGTGTCTGGACTTACAGTATTGAAAGATTTTCATATCGTTAACTGCTTATATACAGGGTAATATATAAACAATGATTACCAGCAGTAGCATATTGTTCAATGATGCCTTTGTAATCCTATCAAAAGTCAACATCTACCTATCATACAACATTAATGTCGTTTGTTTCCGCAAAACAATATCGTATTGAGAAAATATAAAGCCACTTCAAGCGCTATGAGTGAGGGAAAAGAGAACGATAGAAAGATTAGAGGCATTAGCTAGATGTGTCAGAATATCAACTTTTATGAATAATTGTTCAATTGCCAGTGATAACTCCACACAGTTCTTTGGCCACAGTGTTGTCGGATGCATGGTCCTGACTCAGTAACGTAACAATAACCATGGGATTGGCCTGTAAAAATAAATTTCACCTCCTCTAAAACCATAATAAAAACTTACAGTAACTAAATAAATTATGATTAAGTATGGCATTTTGCAGCAAACAAAAATACAAGTCAATGGATAAAACTCCAGTGACAACATTTCATTGTTACAAACTATTTCCTGAAGTAGATTACAAATCAGCAGAGAAAAATACTAACTAAAGATTGATCGCAAATATCTTAATTGGATTATTTGGAAAGAAATTTTTGTTTGCTTGGATTATGAACATAATTCTGAAAGCCCCACTTTGTGTTATTTGAGTGTTACTGAAGTTGATTTTGTCACTGACTTGTCTGCTATGCAATTAGGTGTTTACCATCTTGTTAAAGCAACATTCTTTTAAAATCTTTTAGAAAAAAATCTTTTTTCCAACCTCTCGTGTAAGCCCACGAAAATGGAGTTATGTTCCTCTGGTTCTCATACGACAAATACAAGCATTTTTGTATTGGAATCTCCTGATTTCATGCCTGGTATATATGACAGCACTGAGAAAAGAAAGCAGTATACACGCGGTCGAGAAAATATAGACTATGGACGATATTGGTCAATTATTTAGACAGTGAGAACTCTTAACGACTGCACCGATCTCAGCACAAAACTAAAAATATGGAATTGTTTGATATTTAATAATTTCTCTTATCTACTCATAATGAACACTTAAAACTTTTTTTTTTAGTATAAATACGGAATCTGCCTTTTCCATACTTTAGATACGGGCTCCTTGACACCATTTACGGCCTTCCTGAAATTTTGTGCCAAAATTTTCTTTTTAACCAGAAATATGTCATCTTTTCTATATTCTTCCAATAACTACTGGTTTACATTTCGTCTTTCAGTAAAATAAATGTAATAAATATGAAATACTGAAATAAGCTTATTACCTTGACACTGAATACTGCATTTTAGCCAGTCAATTTATGCAATATCATGGATCCACATGTGACAGTTTAACTCCTGAATTACACTGCTTGAGTTGTCTTCTGCATAGTTCGTGCAGAAAGTTGCATTCAACACGACCAGGTGACGCCCCTTTCGAGGTTGAAAATGATAATTTCAGTTTGGATGAACGACAAATCAGTGTTTATTTACTTTCTCTATTGGTGCAAACTATATACCATTAATATTACGTTTTAATTGTGCAAAATTTCAAAGCAAAATAATAAACAGGTTGGAATATAGTAAAATGTAACGCATGTTTAAAAACAAAGTCAGTTGCTTTCATAAGAAATTTTACTGTACGGTCCTTCGGAGGATGGTCCATTCTTGTCTTGCATACAGTTGTCGTATTTCGTGAGATTGGCAACGTTGCTTGGTCGAAAATTTTAAAGACAAATTGATCGACTTTAATGCTGTATCTGTAACATACCACATACGTATACAAATATATGTTATTCGTGTATGAACTATGTTATAACTTTCATTGAAGACTATACCATACATCCGAATTGATAATATTCAATATTTATTTATTTTATTTTATTTTATTTTATTTTACCATGGCGCAATTCACATTCCCTGCCAGTTTATTCGCATTCTCCATACAGGCCTTAGTTCTGCCCAGTTTCCTTTGAAATATTTCTATCATATTGTTTGACATACAAAGATGCAGTACACAGAGAAAATCCGTTCTACGGACAGCGGTATATTGTACAAATATACGGTATCTTCTTGCTTATTATAGAAATCAGTACAGAGCATATGTTATCCGTATGCTACATAGGCACTGCCCTTAGATGTTACATCATGCCATTGCAGGATGTCTGACATCTAACAGTTTTCCGCATATCACATGTATATACTTATGTTACCTTCGTCAGCTATATGCTATATACGTCCATTTGTATGTGAGATCCTGACCGCCTACATTGTTTCATACGGAAAGTACGTACAGATGGAATACTTATACAGAAAGTATTATATAACATGCGTTTTCAGTTATACATCTGCTGTACATTAAGTCCAAAAACTACAGGAATTACGCATATAACCTATCTTAAGTACGCCACCTACATTTTTTTTTTTTTTTGTCTCAATGTATAAATCTATTTTGTGAATACAGAATATCGCTAAATTTAAAGTTACTGTAAACAGGCGTAGAATGTTTATGTTCTTTAGTTCATAACCAAGTATACAATTACAAAACTTACAAAGCATTCTCTCTCCCATTTGAAACAATTCTTTCATAAGTTTCCTTGTTTTGATCATACGTTGTTGGAGAATTTTCGCATAATGCATAAATTGTATTAAAGCAATTCTTACAATCAAGAATGTAACAAATCATGCCAAGGGTTGAACTTGCTAGTCGACACCTACCCACAAATAGCCAAAGTTGGGTGGAGGGTGGTGTAGTTTAGTGTCTCTTTTCAGCACCGAGGCTACATAAAACGTATACCCACAGTTTAAGTTGGAATCCGAACCACCGGATGCGTTCAAATTTCAATCCTCTCCCACCAGGAATCGAACAAGGGACCATATGAACCAGAGGTGTGCTGTTAGCCATTAAACCTGAGGGAATAGCTTGATATAGGCTAATAGCAAAGGAATGAAGGCAATAGTGAAAAAAATTAATTGAGGTTTATGCCTATTCATCGGTGTAGTCTGCAAATATTCCTAGGAAGGCCCTATAACTTTTTCATCAAGGGCAGGCTTTTACAAACTAAAAAAAATGTATTGTTTTAGAAGACAAAATACTTAATAACTCACCCTACGTACTTTGCATATTAGAATTGCGCGAAACGTACCTTTATGAATAATTGGGATATGGATAAGCGACGTTAACGTCACCGTTACCCATAACGATGTTAACGGATAGACTCCATTAATGGATTCGACCAACATAACCGTTCTAGCTATCTATTTCAATAAACAGAATTCAAAAATCTGATTTAATTCAAGAGTTATTGTGTGAAGTAACGGACGGACGTATTAACATTACAATCTCATAATAAAATTAAAGTGAATTGGATATCGCACACTATAGTTGAGAATCTCAAATAGGTTATACTGATTTAATAAGTTAAATATTACATAATCTGTAACAGCTAATATAGATATAGCTGTTATTATTATTATTATTATTATTATTATTATTATTATTATTATTATTATTATTATTATTATTATTATTATTATTATTATTATTATTATTATTATTAAATATTCCTGATAATCTTAACTATTTAAAAAAGCTAGTACATATTTTCTTCTATTATCAACATAAAATTAATAGAATTTTAGACATAATTAATAATATTTTTATATCATATGCTCAAAACTTCTTTTTAAATTATAAATTAACTTGTGAAAGAACAGCTTGAGTAATAAAAGTTCTCACTCTTTAAGAAAAAAAAAAAAGATTGCGAAACACTCCCCTAGACGGTCCTAGTTTGGATTCCTTTAATCTGTTAGACGAGCCCTTTCCGTGATGTGGGGCCACAGTGGCGAGTGGTAAATCCTGTTTGGTGTACGTGGCCCCGGGTTCGATTTCCGGTGGGAGAGCCTTTGGAATTTTAACTGTCCTCGATGTTATTGTGTTCGTGACCCTGTTTTTAAAAAGAGAAAAGAGTTAATGGACAATAGCAAAACTGAAGTAAAAATAGTTGTCATTAGGAAAATTAACTTACTGAGGAACGTTCGATAAATCAGTTAACTTTAAAAAATAAAAGTGGTAGAGCATGGGTGGTAGACCCCTTTGGTGCATGGGGTCCTTGGTTCGATCCAAGTTCGGGCCAAGTGAACTTTGTGGTGTACAAACACCAAGCTTTGTAGTAGACAAATACCGTCAGGGGTGTAGCCAGCAGGTTTGTGTAGGGGGGGCCGTCGTTTTTGAGGGGGGGCCAGCTATAATGTACAAATCCAAAACAAAAATGTGTTGCTGCTAGTGTTTTTGAGTCCTGAAAGAAAGGAAAATTTTGGTTTCTTTCTGGAAAACTAAAATCACTATTCTAGCTTATTATTATTATTATTATTATTATTATTATTATTATTATTATTATTATTATTATTATTATTATTATTATTATTATTATTATTATTATTATTATTTTCTCCATAAATTATATTCAAGATAGTTTTTATTATGAGTTGAGTTTAGTTGATTTTGAGTTTAACGTCCCGTTCAGCAGAGAGGCTATATGAGACGTGGACCTACTGATTAACGTGGAATCCGAACCACATAAGCTCCCGCCGGGAATCGAACCCGTGTCTCTCATAGTTTTTATTATGTTTAATCAAGAACTACTGTTCGGGACCAAACGCTATACTTTTGTGCATAACTATAAAGGTAACCAAGAAAGATCTGTCACTTTTCGTGGAGGTCTGTGTTCGATTGGACCTCACACCGTGAGTTGAATGCGAGTGAAGATAAGGTGAAGGTCAGTTGTTGGTGTGGGTATATCCAACATACTACCTGGTTGTGGCAATTCAGATACACCGTGAACTTGCGTAAAGACAGAGGGAACATGGGACATCCACAGAGCGTCATAAGAGCATGTATGCTGAACGAGTTCAAATGGAGGTCAAACGCCGCTGTAGCGGGACAGAAGATATGCCAGGCCTTTGGTGAGAGTGTCGTGACGACGCGGACAGTGCAGCAATGGTTTAACAAGTTTAAGGACGATGACGAAATACCCGAAAACACCACGTGCCGGAAGACCAACACATGTACAAAGTGGAACTGGGACTACAATTCAGTGTGTGGAGAAACCATTCGGCAGCACATCCATCAACTTGGGAAGCACTACAAGTTGGGTCGATGGGTCTGACATGTTTTGACTCCGGGCCAGAACAGGGTATTTCTGGACAGGGTGTTGACATGTGATAAAAAGTGGGTCCTATACGAAGCTCCATAGCGCCGTCATCATTGGTTAGCATCCCATGAAGCGATTTCAAAACAGCCGAAACCAGCATTGTACCAGAAGAAGGTCCGTCTGTGTGTTTGGTGCATCATGCATCGGGAACTGCTACCAGCTGGTCAGAGTATCAATGCAACTGTGTAGTGTCAGCAGTCGAGCTGTGCTCAACAAAAGCTCAAAACTCTGGAGCCATCACTTCTGAATTGCAAATGGGTCCTCGTTTACGGAACAACGCTAAGTCCCACGTGGCTAGGATGACTCAGGACACCATTCTCCGCCTTGGATCGGAAACAATATTGCAACCACTATTTTCCCCGGGTATTGCACCGTCCGATTATAACCTGTTCCATTCTTTGGACAATCACCTTAGAGGACGCCAGTTCAAATCCCTAGTAAAAGTCCAAAATGCACTTGATACCTTCTTCGTAGGGATGCGCACGAGTCGAGACATGTCTCGAATCTCGACTCGACTCGACTCGAATTCGAGTCGAGATTCGAGTCGAGACACACTTTGTAAAATTCGAGACGAGTCGAGACAAACGTGTTTCTCGACTCGAATTTTCGAGTCGAGACACGAGTCGAGTCGAGACAGCTCATAAAAATCTCGACTCGACTCGAATGTCTCGAAAATTTTTCTAAAACTTTTAATATTATTATGAAGAAAATATTCATTCAGGAACAGCCTTGAAACCAATTCCAGCATTTATTACTTTAGAAAGGTACAGAACTCATACATTTAATAGTTAATCTTTCGAGATTAAGATTTAATTTTCTGCTCAATTCAGTTAATTAAAACTAGTAATTAATGTCGTGATATTTGATTGTACTTCAAATATAATAATAATAATAATAATAATAATAATAATAATAATAATAATAATAATAATAATAATAATAATAATAATAATAATAATAATAATAATAATAATTGATTATCTAGTTTGTATAAAACTATTATCCGTAGCCTATATCTAGTCTGTATAAGAACATTGCAATAAAGTGAACATCATAAATTCTCTTAATGAGCAATTGGCAGTCTATAGTAATTTAGCATAGTTATAACTATTGTGTTTTTATTTCCATGAACGCCATAGGGTTACATAACTTCTGGACAGGCACGCTACCCCCCTTTGTTGTAAATATACCTATCTAAAATGAGAAGCTAGCAGTGAAAATACCGCGACACTGGTGTGTCGTGAATGGGCCACTGGTGTACCGCGAGGATATCAAAACAAAATTATTAATTCTATAGCAATCAAATTGCAAAACGTAGGGGAAAATGAATATTTGTATTGCACATTACTATGAACCTCTACTATGAATCTACAATTTTAAGTTTCATGCCGTGTTACTTTTCTGTACATTTCTAATGTTGAAAAAGTATTTGTTATTGTTATGACCATTATTGCTTCTTTATCGTTACAGACTATTTCGTAACTTGAAAATTTAAAATATCATTCAATCCTTTCGATAAATTATTCACATTTGTGTTTTAAAAGTAAAATAGATTTATTTGTTCGTTCGTTATTTAATGATTTTCATTCTTAGTAAAAGGTTGGATACAGTTTTCGAAAGAGTAAGCGTATTTTTAATAACCTGAGTCCAACATTTCATTGCAGTTATTTTCTCCTTTTAAATTATAATGAAAAATAAGCATAGTGATTTACCACGAGGAAAACCCAGTGATCGAGCTTTCTTCTTTGTGCGAAGGAAATCAGTAATCAAAGAAAAAAATACCAGTGTGTTTTATATTTACAAATAATAATATCTATAAGTGTGCCGCGAGAATCCATGTTACACCCGTAGTGTGCTGCAAGTTGAAAAAGGTTGGGAAACGCTGGTTTAGAGGAAAGAATAATTGGTACACTCCCTCCTCCCAGCTCTCTCTCTGCTTAGTATATTTTCTTTATTTTATTGTCTCCGAAACACCATTCCAGACAAATGCTTTTCGGTAGAAAAGCTAGAAACAAACCATGCCGCTCTTGGACAAAGTGGACAACATGCGGTAGTCAGGTCAATGAACCTGCTTTGAAAATTTTCGTGCAATTTAGGTTACTGAGAGGGTGTAGTTTCTTCAACTATGCCGCCTTCTACTATGGCTCGTGCCATAAATAAATCATCGTTTGATCGTATGGGAAACACCGCTAGTTGTCCTTGCCTGACATCTGTTTCATACGTATTCATATTAGCCAGTGACAGCAATAAAGAGCGCGCATACCCTGGGGTGCGGGGGAGCATACTTGAGGGAGCCTCTACTAGGTACGCTTAGCAAGGCACCCTTTACTTGTCATTTATAATTTTAATGCATTTTGAAAGCGTTTCTACACAGCTTATAATTAATTCTAACAGTTTCACAGAATAAAACCAGTTGAGAATGTTCCATGAGCACTGCCAGAACGAACTTAAAAAGAATGGAGATATGGAGCGGGAAGGAAAACTGTCATTGTTCCTACCTCGCAAAAATTAGTAATTAGTAGAGACCGGATGTTTAGGCACTAAAAACCTGGAAAATAGGCAGGCAAATAGGCACTTAAAATTTAAAAAATAAGCAGTAAAATAGGCACTAAAAATTTAAAAAATAGGCAGTAAAATAGGCACTAAAATGTAACTCTAAATAATGAAGATAAATATTCAATATCATTAAAAAATAGATTCAAGTCATAGATAATGTTCAAAGAATATAGAAACATACTTGTTTGTTAAATAATATTTTCTTTTACTGTATACACAAAAACGAGGCATGTTATGCATTGCACATACTGGGTGAATCTGAAAGATGTGCACATACTTCGGGAGGTGATTCGTGACATGAAAAGAAGACAAAAAGTGCTGTTGCATGTTGTCGAATTCTGCGTCGTGTTCGAGTGACAGGTGTGCTAAATTGGAATCGAAATCGAATCCTGACAATTGGAACGGGACATAAAGATGCGCACATACTTCAAATGATGATTCGTAAAATTCAAGAGGACTTTTATCTTCTTTTCATGTCACGAATCGCCTCCCGAAGTATGTGAACATCTTTGTTCATCCTGTATATATATTGTAACGTACCACGAGCTTGTGTTTACAAACACATAATATAAGTAAATGTGTGTGTATTATGTTACGTAAATTATGTATTTTCCCAATGAAGGCTTATTTTGAAGAAAATGCATAGAATAGGCAATATTAGGCAATAAAGCAATTATTTAGGCAGTAAAGGTCAAAATAGGCAAAATAGGCAAAATAAAATTGGCTTAAATCGAAACTATAATCCCCCATATAAACTTTAAAACGTTATTTTTGATCATATCTTTAATATTAAAGAATAGGCATTTTGCCTAACATCCGGTCTCTAGTAATTAGTAAAATATTATCTCTCTATGACTTACAGTTCTCGAGATATGGCTGCTTAAATATCTAGAAATTTGAACTTTTTGGCCAGTATTTGGAGAACGGTGGCCAGTTGGCCAGTAGACATTTAATCAGTGGACACTGGTTATTATTTGGTATTAAAATGTTCACCACCCTCTTAGGTATTGATCAACACCAATATGATCTCTCTACAACTTACGGCTCCCAAGCTATTGCTCCTTAAATATCTAGAAATTGGCCATTTTTGGCCAACATCACGGGAACGGTAAGTCATAGAGAGATGATATTGGTGTTAATCAATACCTAAGAGAAAGATAAACAATTTGGTACCGATATTAATTAGTGGCCACTGGCCATTGGCCAAACCAGTGGCCAGTTGAACAGTGGCCACCGGTTACTATTTGGTACCAAAAAGTTTACCATCTTCTTAGGTATTGATCAACATCAATGTCATCTCTCTACAACTTATGGTGCCTGAGCTATGGCTCCTTAAATAGCTAGAAATTGGCCATGTTTTTGGCCAATATCACGGGAACGGTAAGTCATAGAGAGATGATATTGGTGTTAGTCAATACCTAAGAGGATGGTATGCATTTTAGTACCGATATTAATTGGTAACCACTATACAACTGGCCATTGGCCAAACTAGTGGCCAATTGGCCAGTGTTAATCGGTTACTATTTGGTACCAAAATGTTCACCATCCTCTTAGGTAATGAACAACATCAATGTCATCTCTCTGTGACTTATGGTTCCCGAGATATGGCTCCTTAAATCTCTGGAAGTCGGCTAATTTTTGGCCAATATCTTGGGAACGGTAAGAGTGACGCGAAAAATTTAATCACTTTTTCTGATAGTTTTTGAAGCTCTATCAAATACACGGTTCAAAATTGAAAAATCGCAAATAACAGACAGACGGACAGACAGACACACAGACATAAAGAATTCAGTATCGAACTTTTTAAGTTCGTTGATAATGAAGTAATAATTAAAATCAAATAATGAGGAATGACTGTGAACATGAATGTCAGGTTCCTCTTTGCGATTTTCCAAAGATTTTATTTTCCAGTGTAACACTTGAATATTATTATGTTAGTCTATAATGACATATTTTCGATATCGTGTATCTTAGACTAGAATTACAGTGTATTACAATAAATTATCGTATTTACCAGAAATATCTTCCAAGAAAATAATTCGAGATATAACAACTTGTTATTTGAAGAAGACAGTTGCTTACTGACAAGGGAGTGGCTCCACTGAGATCCGAACGAGACAATTGTGTTCGCATTGGATATGTTATAACTAGACGAATCCCGAAGTTATACGTGTCACCGGGCGGGATATCGTGAGTTACAACATATTCAACGAACTTAAAAAGTTCGTTACTGAATTCTCTATGTCTGTGTGTCTATCTGTCCGTCTGTCTGTTATTTGCAATTTTTTTCAATTTTGTACACTGCATTATATAGAGCATCAAAAACTATCAGACAAAATGATTAAATTTTTCGCGTCAATCTAACCGTTCGCAAGATAGTGGCCAAAAAATGACCGATTTACAGAAATTTAAGTAGCCATATATCGGGAACCGTAACTCATAGAGAGATCATATTGGTGTTGATCAATATCTAAAAGGATGGTAAACATTTTGGTACCAAATAGGAACCGGTAGTCACTGTCCAACTGGCCAGTAGTTTGGACAATGGCCAGTTGGCCAGTGGCCACAAATTAATATCAGGACAAAAATGTTTAACATTCTATTAGGGATTGATTACCACCAATATCATATCTCTATGGCTTACCGTTCCCGTGATATTGGCCAAAAACATGGCCAATTTCTAGATATTTAAAAAGCCATAAGTAGGAAATTACCTGCTAGAATATTTTGAACCGAGTCATTTGTTCGGAAACGATTGGGTAAATGGAAAACTCGGTGAACATGTATCCCATCATTTTCAAGGCCACACTTTTTTGGGGTAAAAACTTTTTACTAAAAAGTTTGCCCCAGGGTTCCCCGCAGGGCCCCAGACGGGATCCAACTAAAACGTTTCAAATGGCAAGGGGGGTTAAGTAGCACATCGTTTGAAATCTGTTGTAAAATGAAGGAAAATGGAGCAAGTCTCGACTCTCTACGACAACCCTGTGCAAAATGGCGGCGGGTCAAAATGAAAACAAAAACTTAATTGAAAAGTCCACGCCATCCGTATAAATCGAAAATGGTGAGACAAATGTAAAAACAAGAAAGGACGTGTGGCATTACGAGATCGAGCTAAAGAGAATTTCACAGTAAATATCAAGCTCAAGCTCGAATTAGTGAGAAACTTGACTAGTGTGATCCTCATTGAGATTAGCGAACGCGAGCTCCATTGAGGATAGAGAGCATGAGCCCGAGTGAGTCACGGTTGCAAAATTACCAATTTTACTTCTTTCTTTCTTTCTTTCTTTCTTTTCTTTTTTTTCCTACTCCAATGCGTAAGGTTTATGAACAACAGAAGTGCTTGCTAGAAAGACCTTAATTAGCATTGCTTGAATTATCCATAGACTAGGAACTGCTTAGATATCTAATGCAACTTACGTTCGCATTTTAACAATTCAGGTTGTAATTAAAACCTTGAATACTGAGCAGATGAGCACGCAGAATGTTTTGTTGGGGTGTATTTCTAATACACAATTAATTCTTCATAAACAAATACAACTCTATAGTATCTGAAGCGGCTTGAGTTGGATTGAATGAAAACGTGAACATGTATTCGAACTGCGCAATGTATTGTTAATTATCATGAACTGGAACAATTAGGAAAAAAAAATGGAAGAGCGACTGATGAGCACCAAACATCAAAATTTCAAAAGGCATGGTCAAAGCTCACCCCTCAAAGACCAGAAAAAAAGATTGCCCCATCAACTAACCGTTGTCTTGTCCAAGTCAGATGCTTCTTTTTATTGTGAAATTTCCTGCAAGTTAATCAGAATGTTGAAAATTTCCTACATTTTAAATTTATTTAGTATGTACTGATCAGTCAGAACATTATGACTACCAACCTACTATCGATATAATTTCCGTCCAGGCGATATCTGTGTCACCTGCCGACGAATGCCTGCTAGTCATTCACGCGTACGGTGCATGTAGTATCAGTGAGAGTGCTGGCCGTGTGTAGAATGGGGAAGGCGCGCGATCTGAGTTTGACCGAGGGCAGGTTGTAATGGCCCGCAGACTCGGCAGGAGAATTTCGGAAACTGCAGGACTTGTCGGATGTTCGAGGAGTGCTGTGGTGAGTGTCTTCAACAAGTCACGAAACCAAGGGAAAACGACGTCCAAACGTCGAGGTGTTGGGCGCTCCCACCTCATTACAGATGTCGGACGTCATAGGCTGGTCAGACTGGTAAAACAAGACAGGCAGCAAACTGTGGCAGAGCTAACATCATACTTTATTACTGGGCAAAGTACAAGTGCGTTTGAACACACAGTGCACCGAACACCCCTAACGATGGGCCTCCGAAGCCCATGTCCCATCTGTGTGCGAATGTTAACACCACGACATCGGCAACTACGACTGAAATGAACACATGACCATCGTCATTAAACCTTGGCACAGTGGCAGAGCGTTGCATTGTCTGATGAATCCCGATACCTTCTTCATCATGACGATGGGAGGGTGCGAATCCGTCGTGTTTCAAGAGAACAGTTCTTTGACACCTGTACTGCGGGACGGAGGCAAGCTGGCGGTGGCTTAATTATGCTCCGGAAAACATTCACGTGAGCATCCATGTGTCTAGTGAAGCTCGAGCAAGGCACCATGACGGTCAAGGCGTATCACACACTGCTTGCAGACGACGACCATGTTTCCCAACGGGAGTGGCATTTTTCGAAAAGATAATGCACCATATCACAAGACCAGGATTGTGATGGAGTGGTTCGAGGAACACAGAGGCAAGTTCCAAGTGATGTGCTGGCCGCCCAACTCACCTGATCTGACCTAATCGAACACAAATGGGATGTGATTGAACATGACTTCAGAGCGCATCGCCCCTCCCCGGAATTTACGGGAATTAGATGACCTGTGTGCAAGAGCGCCGATCCTGGGGGGCCGAGGGGGCTCCCCCAAAACTCAAAAACTCATTGTATTTATGAATATACAGTACTAGCAGCGTTCACCCCGCTTCGCTGGGGTCACCCCGGAACGCAATAAACCTTGTTAATTAGATAATTTTTACTTTTTCGCTTTCAAGTGATATGATAAAAACCATAGTAGATTGCAGTAAATGTTAACATTATATCGCCTGTCATTTATGTTAACCCGCCGAGTGACACGGTCATGCGGGTTGCATATAAATACGTTTATTTTTACCTATGATGAACTAACAAAAGATTTGTACGTTATGGACACTTGAATGGTCAATTATCTCAAGACACTGGTAATTAAAAATTAAAGTGATATGATAAAAACCATCTAGGGTCCAAATCCTAATAACCCCCCAAAAATGAAAGAAATTGGTTCAGCCGTATTAGCGTGATGAGGGAACAAAGGATTTGTGCGTTCTCTTTTATATATAAGACTAGCAGCGTTCACCCCGCTTCGCTGCGGTCACCCCGGAACGCAATAAACTTTGTTACTTAGATAATTTTTACTTTTTCGCTTTCAAATTGCAGTAAATGTTAAAATTATAGCGCCTGTCATTTATGTTAACCCGCCGAGTCACATGGTCATGCGGGTTGCATATAAATACGTTTATTTTTACCTATGATGAACTAATAACAAAGGATTTGTACGTATGGACATTTGAATGGTCAATTATCTCAAGACACTGGTAATTAAAAATTAAAGTGATATGATAAAAACCATCTAGGGTCCAAATCCTAATAACCCCCCAAAAATGAAAGAAATTGGTTCAGCCGTATTAGCGTGATGAGTTCACAAAGGATTTGTGCGTTCTCTTTTATATATATAGATTTGGCATAATTTGAATACAATTTGAATTAAAATCCTCATATATATGCCTTCTGCATCTGAATTCCCCCCCACATTTACAGAAAAATCGGCGCCCTTGCCTATGTGTACCAATCAACTCTCTCCAGTGACTTTCAAGGATCATTGCGTCCATGCCAAAACGCGTCGCCATTGTTATCCTTGCCAAAGTTGGACACACTGACAATAAGGTAGGTAGTCATAATATTCTGGCTGATGTGTGCGTATATTTTAACTCGTATATTTTGTCTCGACTCGAATTTCGAGACGTCTCGACTCGAATTCGAGTCGAGTCGAGACAGAGACTGTCGAGTCGAGACACGAGTCGAGACAGAAACATATTTTCGAGTCGAGACACGAGTCGAGACAACATTTTCTCGAGACGAGTCGAGACAGGCTTAAATCTCGACTCGACTCGACTCGAATGCATCCCTACTTCTTCGTTTCACGGCCCACCAAGTTCTACCGCGATGGATCGCATGGCCTCCTAGAACGTTTTCAGAAGGTCGTCGTGGGGACTATTTTTGATCTTCCAGGTTAGGTGACATATTGATGTTCGAAGGTGGTGGGTGAAAAAGCAACAAAACTTTTCTTAGTTACCTTTATATTTAAATTTAATACCTTGTATACAGAACCTATCTACACAAGATTGATTTTCTTTGAAATTTCACATAATTTCTTTACGGTTTCCTGACAAAAATATTTATTTATTATTCGTGACTTTAAAAAAAAACAATTATTTTATTACACTGAGTAGAAATAAAAGAGAGAGCGAATGAAATCCAAATTGAATAAAATTTCTCACAAAATTTTCCATCCTCTATGTCTTTTAAAACACTTGTTAAAGCATATAAAAATATATTGTACTTACAAATCAGTTTAGTACCTTTGTTTTATGGCTGTATTTATAGTACCTTGTTAAAATGTTTGTCTTCAAACTGTCAAATATAAATCTGTAAATTGTGTAATCTGCTGTCACAAAAAGTACCCTATTTTCCGATCGGTATAAGGAAGAGATACTTTACTATTTTTCCATCGGTATAAGGAAGAGATACTATACTATTTTTCGATCGGTATGGAAAAACAATATTTCTCCATACTATTTTACCGTAAATTATTAATTGTCAATAAACTTTGTTACTTTTAAATGAATGAAGCGAGATAATTTTACTATGATGTTTTAAAAGCTGGTCATTTGGGGGGGGGCAGGAAACCATTTGGGGTTCCTGGCCCCGACGGGCCCCCCTTGGCTACACCCCTGAATACCGTGTGCGTTTTTTGGCATTCTCCCGTTTCCTCCCACTTTCTACATTCCACCATTTAATTCATTCTCATCATCACCGTCTCCTTTAACCTAGCCGACATAGCCATGGGATGGGACGTAAAACTTAAATATTTCATTTTTATTTCTGTGACGCCTAAGTTCCTGGTTTTGTGCTAACGTACTTGAACGGAAAATTATCTTATTTACGTATTTTTATCTAACTAAAGGAATACACTGTACATTTATCACTAATTATTTTTTAAAAAATGATAAAATTTAACGTTACTGTATAAAACCATCGTTATATAGCGAGAATATAATAGATGAAATGAATATGAATGAGCTGTAAGACAATAAATTTATTAGAATGCAATAAAAGAAAAATGTTACTGGAAGTTTAAAACATTTTATTATGGGAGATAAACATTCCCTTATTTTAATTTACTTTTGTTTATGGGGACATGGTGGCTCAGTAGTGAAGCGCTTACCTCTGGTTCGTGGAGTCCTTCATTCGAGCTCTGGCCAAATAAGTTTATGGTCGACAACATAGTGTTCTTGGGTTTTCTTGGAGTATTCCCTTTTAATACTCCTAAATTTAGTCACTATAATATAATATTAATCTATTTAAACTCCTATATACTGCTATAAATAACAATCACACTATCATTCCACCAATTCTTCCATCATCATTCATTTCCTTCAGTCATCGTCTTTCCCTTAATCTAGTGGACTTAATCGGGGACGTTAAACTGAAGGTTTTCATTTCCATTTACTTTATTTATTTATTTTAATTTTGGAAGTCATGTCATAAAAATGTTAATTAAACGTATTTTCCTTTGCTTTTTTGAATAGAATAATAATCTCTAAATAACAGAAAGGAAAATTGAGGGGGTCAGCGCAACAGTGGTCTAACCCACATTTTTTTTTAAATGGAGAAAAATCAAATTAAAGTTAAACACATGTGCTTTTCGTACAATATACCAAAAGCAACCACAAGTGGTTGAATGTGTCATACATTGTACATATATATATATATATTGTACAAAAAACCACATGTGTTTAACTTGATTTTTCTCCATTTTTAAAAATGTGGGTTAGACCACTGTTGCGCTTACCTCCTCAATTACAAAAACATTTCAACGTTTTTAATGATTTCGTCAATAAACATTATATTTATTTATCGAAGATTTATATTTGAGAGTTAATTGTATATACAGTATAGTATGTATCTACTATCACTTCGATTTTTTTTTATCAGGATGTAAAATGAAATGAAATTTTTTGAGTTTTACGTCGTACGATTAGGCCGGCTAGGCTAAAGGAGACGGTGATGAAGAGAAATGAATGAGATGGTGGAATGAAGAAAGTGGGAGAACCCTGAGGATACCCACGCACACGGTGTTTGGGTCCACCACAAAGTTCACTTGGCGGGAGTTTTTATCAGGATGTATTGCAGACTACCTTGGTGAAAGAAGTAATTACACTATTTGTATCTGAAAATGATTTCCATAATTGAAGTTAGTTTGATTTTCCCTTATTACTGCACTTGGCAATGGCAGTTTTATATACTTCCTTATCATCAACTTAACGTTCAATTTACTTGATTAAATAAGTAGATAGCACATATTTAGTTATATGTACGTGCATGAGTGAACGAAGATACAGAATTCACATTACCTTAATGAAATTTATTGTCACACAACTGGTAATGCACGCAATACATTTCCTAGATCGACTTTCCTTATGACGATGCATTCCTTCCATTCGAGGTAACGTGTGAATGTTATTATTTATTTATTCAACTCTATTTTTTCAAGTAAAGTAATTAACTTAGAGTACCATCATGCAGTGGCGGCGATTGGACGTTAAAAGTGGAGGGGGCAAGACATGATCTGAATATTTGTATATCAATGTTAGTTTCCCTGGTTGTTTCTCACATTTTTTTTTGATGAAAGGTTGTATAATTAATAGGACACTCTCTTTTTCTGTTAAAATACCGTATATCGTATTTTATATTTTATTAAGTAAGTCGACAAGAGTAACGCAAGTAGCTACTAGCCCTTTGTACTCTTAAGCAACGAAAGTGCAAGAAAGATTTGATTTTTTGCGCATGAATATCTTAAAATTCTGTCTGGAAAATTGTGTGATCAGATTATTTAATAACAAATTTGCAGAACAAATAAATAGGAAGGATAATGTTAATCATAATAGTGAATAATGAGGCTTCTTTTGTAGAAGTTATATTGAAACTAGGGATTAATTAACAACTTATATTTTTAATTCGAGGTATGCTATTAAATGTATATTATTACTCTTAGAAAAGGAAAGACAGTAAATACTACAAGTATTACTACGACATTTAAAAAAATACGCAATCGCAATATTAATTGCTTTGAATTGCAATTAAAACACAATTTCTCTAGCTATCTTAACTCCACGGAAGACAAATAACCAATACGTACTTACGCAACGGCAAATATTATATAGCACCATTTTTTCTATGAACCAGTTATACATACCCCTTCTTGCTCCCCCCTAATCGCCGCCCTTGCCATCATGCACTGGTGGAAATTCACGTGTTTTAAACAACGTTCCATTTATGAAAATAAAGTCTGTTAAGTTCATACCCTTAAAAATTGGACGAATATAAAACATATCTTATTGCGGGTTGCGGTGACTCAGCGGTAGTGCGCTCAGCTTTGATGTGTGGGGTCCCTGGTTTGATCTCAACTCAAATCAAGTGGACTTCGTGTTGGACCTACACCGTGTGCATGAGTTGTCTCGGGGGTTTGCCGTTTTCTAACACTTTATTCATTCCACAATTGCCTTTATTTCTCATCATTACCGTCTCCTTTAGCCTAGCCGGCATAACCGTGGTAGGTAAAACTGAAAGATACTATTTCATATGTTTTATAGAGACTAGGATTTAAAATTACTTTTAATCTAATGTTATCTTGTGTAAGCTCCCATATCACCCTTCAGTACGACCTAGTTGTTATTCTAAAAACAACTCTCAGTAAACGAACAACTAAAAGCAATTGATTTCTAATGACATAAAGAGAAGACATGCTTCCCAAACTAAATAGACATTATAAATTCTTATTCTCTTTCAATCGAAAGATGTATTTATATACTCCTCGTCAACAAAAGCTCCCTGAAAGAGAGAAAACATTTTAAAAGATGTATAAATACGGGAGTTACAGCTCATTTAAGGCTATGGCTGGCCAGATGGCTTTGAGTGATGAATGGTTAGCCCACGGACTTCTCTACTACTACTGGCTTTCTAATTACGCACGGAAATACTAAAAGAAAACAGCGTTCATAGGAAATATTACCTCTAAACCATGAGTACGAAAACTTCTTTGCCTTATCAAACGGAAATTTAAATTTTGCTATCCATTTGTATATACAGTACATGCAAATTAATATATCGAGGAAATTTTAAATAACATATCCAGAAATACCACCTCCTAACGCACCAGTTTGTTAGTGTATATTTGTTCCAAATATTTGTTTTCACAGTCACTCCGAAGCTAAATGGTTAGTGATCCCTTTTTTTGTGTGTAGAAGACCGAAGATCGATCTCTGATGGGAACATATATTTCGAATTCACATCTCATACGCCTCAATGCTAAAAAGAACACGTTAAATTCAAATAAACAAGTAAGACTTTGTTTTCAAAGACCATCGTATTTCCTCTCTATATCACAATTTCCAAATTATAGCTATTTGTTACTTCACTAAAAATAATAATTCTACAGTATTATTAGCATTTAACAAAAGAAAAATTATCCAAAAATGAGACGTATACCAATCGATAGGTCATGCGTAATTTTAGAGAAAATAGAGAAAAAGTAATTTATAATAATAATAATAATAATAATAATAATAATAATAATAATAATAATAATAATAATAATAATAATAATAATAATGAACGGGAACCATGCAACGTATTAAGGTGGAACTTACGTTGAAATATGTCCTTATTAGGCTCTTTATTATGACGCTAGCTGAATGTCAGTACACACTATATGGCTAATGAGATATACCGTATTTTACGGCCTATAAGACGCACTTTTTTTCTTCGAAAAATTCCCTTCAAAATTCAAGTGCGTCTTATATTCGAAATTAATATAAAAATATCCAGTGTTTGATTTAAAATTTCCGCCAGTCTTAAAAATGGCCATATATTCTATGCCGCGAGAAACCTATCTCTATCTGGCAACATTGGATTCAACTGGCAGCAGCAGTGCACAGATGCGACGAACATGAATTGCGGAGATTCACAAGCTTGCTAACACTGTCTCCCTGCCGCCCCGCAATAAAAATGGTAAAACTGTTACGATATTTTTCTTTTTAAAAAAAATTGCTTACAAATTAAGGTGCGTCTAATAAACCGTAAAATACAGTAGGCTAAAAATATAATTAAGTCTTAAATTTTAATTTCTGTTTAACTAAAGTGTTCTCCAAATATAACACATAAGTCAATCGATAGTTCACATCGAGGTGAACAAAGTAACATGATTGTAGGGTAGATTCTCATGTGTAGTTTTTGTAAAAACGAGAAAAACTAACTTTTGTGATGTTTATAGGTATGTCATTCGTTGTAAAAAAAAAATGACAGTTTTTATTTTGCTGGAAAAATTTATTTATTTGTGTACTGTATATGCAGCAAAATACTGTTACCTGGCACATTGTCATTTCGTAACGGTGACGCACATATTCTTTATCATATACTTAATAGCGTTAATATACCGTATACACTATACTGTATATATTATACGTTATATCATATACCGTAGGGTTAATATACCGTATACCGTATACGGTAACGCACATAGTGTTTACCATATAATAGCTTTAGTATACCGTATACCATATACAGAGACTCACATACTGTTTACCATATACTTAAGTGGTTTGGAGTCCACGTTAATCAGTAGGTCCACGTCTCATATAGCTTCGCTGCTTAACGGGACGTTAAACTCAATCAACTCAACTCAACGTATATGCTGTACTATATGCATTATACGTTATGCCGTACATCGTAGAGTTAATATACCGTATGTGGTGATACAGATGTTGTTTACCATATACAGTACTTAATAGCGTTAATATACGGTTAATAATATTTCCACATACATAATAGCGTTAACACAGTGTCTTTAGCTATTGTAATTCTTTCTTTCTCTGCAGAACCAAATAATTGTTGACGATCTTAAATTAGTGCCTTGTTGTATACTGTACATGCGATTTTGTGAATGCATGAATCTATAGATGCGTTGTTATTGATTCCATATATCAATAGTAAAATATTATCTCTTTATAATGTACATAAACTACGTCGTTACTACCTTTCTCAACTTTATAGCTTACGCCATAAGTAACGCCTTTCCTTTTATTTTGAAAACATGCAACAGGACTGATTTAGTGTAATCAATGTCTTAACGTTGTCATTATGGTTGTTATTGTGCTTCTATAACAAACATGTTTCTCATGAGCATTTACGGAAAGAAACAAGACGCTTTACGAGGAACATAATGAAATTTAATGAAGTTCTATATTGACATTTGAAGTACATTAATGACACATCTGTTACATAACTTAAGTCAATAAAATGCATGCAATGATGAAAGAAATCAATATACTTTATCAAAGTGAATTTTATGAAAACAAAGAATGATACAAACGTACCTACACACTGTATCTTAGGGGAACAAATACTTCTCAAGAATCGAGAGGCTTTAAAGTATTTGAAAATGTTATGGGTTTCAAATAGAGAGTCCCATAAACGAATTTAGGTTTCAAATTTACTTTTAATGATTACGTACAGTTGTTCAATGCTAAACCTCTAACTGTTCCATCAATTCTCACACTACCTTTCAGTAGTTTTTGTAATCTCAAAATTGCATATTGACTATGTTTATTTGGAAAATACTAAATAACCATACGCATTTTCTGCTTTTTAACACAAATATACACACACAACTACAAATAATATGCTCAAATCAGGATATCCTAAAAGTCAAGAAGTGATTTCCTTGTGAGAATCCTTTCATACTACTGCAGACATAACACAACAGGAAATCAGCAATTTGGTTTGCATTTGAATGTAATACATAGGTTATTAAGAATAGAATCTACAATTACGACCTACTCCGGTACAATTGGCCGGCCTAAAACGTATAGTCATCTCGCATTGAATAGGCCTTTTTCATTACACTATCTTGTGCTCAAGAAAGCAGGATTTAAAAATTACAGAAGAAGTAATGATATTCGAGTAATATGCCTACTTAGGAAAAGACATGAAGAAGAAACAGCACGCGTAGGCTAGTAGTAAGCGTTTTACACCACAACAGCGAAATGCCGGGTTCGGATCTTATGACTATCTACCAACAACTATGTTTAAGGTTTTTCTTCAGTCTACCAGTTAAATGTTAAGATGGTATATAAAGTATACGACCTGTCCTACTTACTTCATTTTCCCTTCCCGTTGTTATTGCTGATTGCTAATGAATCCTTGCAACCCATATCCAGAAGTTCGTTAAATATATCAATATTCTAGGGCATCTTTAAACTGCACCATCCTGGCATAAGTAAGTAACAAATCAGTACAATCACACTCGGATTTTTAAAAATTGGTACTGGAATCAATTTCTTACGGAAAATGTATATAAAGACAAAGAATTAAACCTAATGATACGTTTATCTGCGTGAAATCAATACAATATGCATTGAAACATCAAGCATCAAAATATTTTTAATACGTTCGTTTTGCTCGAAATGTGTTACATAATAACATTTAATAAAGGAGAATTTCATTAGCGTATTTTTCTCACTTAATCAACGTGTTATTACGGCTGAAACAAAAATAAAATTCGCAATTTTATAAAGAAGAATGTATTACCGTTTCCAAATCTCCATTTCCTGCGCTTTATATCCTGTGTTAAACCAACAACGTGCTAGTTCAGCTTTCACGAGGGTGGATCAACGTTACAATTTGGTGTCCTCAAAGGTAATCAACTTGGCCACAGACACAAGAAATGAGCGCACTAACATTCCGTTACTACTCGGGAACTCGCAGGAGAATTAACGGCTCCGGAATGTGAGATCGTGACCTAATATTAGCAGAAAAGCACCTCGTAAACAAATGCTATTTCAGCCTCCTCACACCATATTCCACTCTTCTTTATTTATTTATTCAATTACGCGGATTGGATGGAGACAAATTAATAGATTATATACCTAAAATCAGACTCCTAAATCAGTGAGATATCTTCATGTATACATAAAAAATGTATAAATTAAAAATAGAATAACGAATTGCTGCGCATTAAAACGTACAGTGGAGAAAGATAAACAAAGCGAGAGAAAATAGCTAAACATTATTTGCACTCATAAACATTCGGGTCGAACCAAATGTTACGAAGAGTGCTGATTACCCTTTAACCTCCCAAACACACACCTTATCATATTTTCCAGAGTAATGGAGGAAACCAACACGAGAGAAACTAGTTCTCAGTATGTAGCTTTTACAACCTTCGAATATCCGTCCTACGCATTTTGGCTCCCACAGTAGTTTGTCTGTGTAATATAATTTAATATGAAGCATTAAAATGCATGAAGGTACCATCAAAATTAGAAGTCGAATATACCTAGGTAGATTATTCAGCTTCTGATACAAGGAAAATATTTTGAGTTGCTCATATATTTCATCTTGACACAGCTCAGAGAAATCTCCTTAATTTTATTTAAATCAACATGTTAGTACAATGTAAACTATGGTGTTGCAGCCTATTAAAAGATCTAAGCAACGAGGAACCACTTTCTGCGGGTTGATGCGAGGTACGCGTGTCTATTTTGAAATGAAATGAAATCTTCCAGTTTTACGTCCGACGGTTATGTTGTGTAGGCTAAAGGAGACGGTGATGATGAGAAATGAATGAAATGGTGGAATGAAGAAAGTGGGAAGAAATGGGAGAACCCCAAGGAAACCGACGAACACGGTGTTTATCCACTACAAAGTTCACTTGGCGTGAGCGGGGATCAAACCAGGGAACACTCTACCACTGAATCACCGCAGCCCTTGAGTTTCTATTTTGTTTAACATATGTCTCTTTCTGGAATATATTCACTCATTTATTAGCTCATGTGTTTGTATGTGTTTGCGGTACTTTATTTCTCGGTAACTACTGGTTGGATCTAAACCAAATTTGGTGGGCAAAAACCCCTTGACCAAATGAATGAAAAATGCTATATTTGGTGGCCGAATTCGGTCAGGGACAAGCTCGACTCGTCTTACATACGATATTTCGGTGGGCGAATAGTCCATTGACTAAGAAATAAAGACCGCTGTATTTGGTAGCCGGACTCGGTCAGGGACTGGCTCAGTTGGGCTCTGCTTGCCTTGTATGTGGTACTTTATTTCTCGCTGACTATTGGCCAGATCTAAACCAAATTTGGTGGGCAAAAAGCCTATGGCCAATTAAATAAAAATGCTATATTTGGTGACCAGGCTTGGATCGACAACACAGGATGTGTTTCACAGCTTTACACACCCGGAAGTTTCTGGGTTCGGTTGACCTCGGCTTGAGAATTTTATGAAACGAGAATCATGTTTAACATAAAAAGCATTTTATGTAACGCATAATAAATTATTAGCATTCTGAAAGATATTCATCATGTTGTTTCTTACTCTATCTCCAAGTACGATACTAATACAACTAATATATTGATATTCTTCTTAGTTACGAGTACTTCAAATTCACAGTGTTGAAACGTCAAAGGAAAATAGACATATTGCTCTATATACACAACTTTTTTCAAGAAAGCAGCCACTATGACTCAATGGTAAAATGCTAAATTCTTTTGCGAGAGGGACCCTGGTTCGATACCAGCTGTGATATGATGCACTGAATAATATGATGTCCATGGGTTTTCTATGTGTTATCCCGTTTGCTCTCACACTCTCAGTCCACTATTTATTATGTAATCGTCCATTTTCATTCCTCATTCGTGCCTGTTGGCCTAAAGAGCATAGTCGTGGGACGTTCGATCAGGAACATTTTGTAGATGATTTATCTGCTAACAGGATAAGTTTTTGCTTCTTTTCTGGCCATTTTAGAGTTATCACAAGGACACGAATGATCATAATCATCTTTCTTCAAAGCCATCTACCCTGTGGCCATTACCATCAACCAACAAGGTTTGGTCGTTCTACCTCGAATCGCCTTGAAGAAATCAATGTTATATATATATATATATATATATATATATATATATATATATATATATATATATATATATATATATATGGAATCGTTTCTCCATTACCATTTCTCAACGAAATTATCGATTATATCATTTTCCTTTATAGCCATCTTTCTTCACGATGACCACTACCAACATATAACGTTTTGCTACTCTGACTGAAATAGTTTTGAAAAAGAAAGAAAGAACTATGCGCATACGAGAAGTTTCGCTCGAACTGTTCAATTAAAAAGAATTTAAGCAAAAGGTGAGGAGAGGTTATTCTCGGAGATTTTCATTACATAACTGCATCCAATATTACAGCTATTTGTGAATAATTTAGGCCAAGTTCATTAACGGAGGTCAATCTATGTAGATCTTAACGAGTCATGGTAACTTTCGTCTGTTCGTTACTCCACACTATAAATCAATTCTGCTTCTTGCAAAAGATAACTACAACAATTATCTTGTTCCAGTTCGTTATTGAAGTCTGCCCATTATTATGTTAACGGGTAACGGTTACTTACGTTCATCCATTAGTCTTCAATGAACGTGAATTTTTGAATTTGATAGCTAGAGCGATTATCTGAATCAAATTCGTTAACGGAGTCAATCCGTTAATAGGTAACGGCGACCTTAACGGTAACTTTCAATATCCTATTTTATATTTATGAAACACAGGAAGTATAAGTTACGGATTTTGCCACTAGATGGCAGCAAATATTCTTCAATAGTTGACATCTACCGGACGAAATCGAAACTTCCAGTGTGTGGTTCTTTTTACTGTATATACACCTAAGTTTATTGTTAAAATTCTTTGGAAGCTAATGGAAAGAAATTAAAGCTAAATACATTCTACTAAGTAAAACTAAAGGGTATTCTATAACGGCAAACTTAATACTATGATCGACAAGGTTGCTTAAGTTATGTGGACGTCACATCGTCTTAATTGCGGTTACATCCGGCTTCCTGGCAGTGGCGGATCTAGAAGGTAAAAACTGGGGGGGGGGCAGCCAGTACCCAGACTATGATAGGTATATATAAACTTTCAAAAATATATAAATAATAGCTTAAATTATTTTGTCACGGAAAAAACTGGGTGGGCCTAGGCCCCCCGGCCTTTACCTAGATCCGCTACTGTTTCGTGGAATAAACTTTGCTGCCTAGTGCGAAATCCTGGAGTGATAGGTGAAGTCTCCTCATTTAGTGAGTTACTTAGGCTGAATAAAGTAACATTGTAAAATGAATGAATATAGAAATAACATATTTATCTGATTCCATGATAACCTTTAGCCATTAGTCGAGCAGACGGTTCTATCAAATGTTGACAGATTTCTTACATTTTCATGCTAGATTACGTTAGGTTTGTTACGACATTACTCGAACAGACGGATCTTTAAATTTTCAATTTGGTAGAACCAGAGACGGATTCAAGTTTGATGAGGCCGTAAGCTATTGAAGGTAATATGCTCTTTGTATGTCCAACTGTGCAACCAATCCATATACGACGTAGGTACTCTATATACAGAAATGAGCAAACGAGTGATATTTTAGGGAACAAGCTAACAGAAGGGAGCCCCATTACTTGCATCATAGGAGCCTACACAGCACAAATTACTCTTGCTGCTTATAGGTATTATTTCTTTTTTCTTTTTTTTTTATCTTCACTATATTTTGTAATTGTACATCCAGTTCTCTTTTCCTTTAATTTTTTGTGGCCCCCTTCTGCTAGCTTGTTTAGCTTCTACTCGAGTGAACCCAACCTTTCTAAATTAACCATGTACCCAAAAAGTATCTAGTATGTTCTATGGTTATCATTTCAGTACATTTTTTCTGTACTACGCGCCAATTTCTATGACATATGTTAGCCATATCCTTAATTCCACATAGTATAATACGCGTAATCACGGAAGTTCAATTTCAAATCTCTCTATAGACCTCGGGTGTAGAAGGTGATAACCCACATATCAGGAAAATTTTAGTTCTGTGAATGAACTGCAGATTGTCACCTTATAGGTACGTGCGTAAAATTCGCCAGTGGCATGACACTGTGCCCTTCCCTGCCATCTATATATGAAAATCAAAAATGTTTCACCTTGAACAGACGGGGAAGAGGCTTGTCGCCTTGTTCATTCACAGAACTAAAATTTTTGTGATGTGTGGGTTATCACCTTTTACAGTTGAGGTCTAGCTATGTCAAAGCATTCCAATGCGAAAACTTCTTCTTTCACATTCTTGTCTTTCTCCTACTATTACCTCAACTGTGATGATTTTGCACTGTGAAGTTGTCCCCTAGTTGCCCTACAATATTGAATTAACTCCCTGAATCAACTGCTCTTACCAAGACTCAAACCCACTACCACGCACAACAAAGCCACATACCCTAACCACATGGAAGTACGATAAAAATTGAATAAGTAAAACCATTTTAAACATGAAGCAGTTTTAATGTCCGTTTAAGAAAAAGAGCTAGAACTAATTATCGTCATTTTCCAAAGATAAAGACATTCTTGCCTTACATAGAAACATTACAATTCTGTTTAACTTAGAAACAGGGAGAGTCGCAAAATTTAATAATTGCTAGGTAAGCATCTTATCGTGCGCAAGGCCGCTGTTAAGATCAATATCATCTGCCCCGTCGTCGGAAGCTCATTCACATCTTTTCGTTTCCTTTACTTCTTCCTTTACAAGCAACTTTTTTGCATACAGACTGTTTCTTTCTCTCATTTTTTTCCTTTTTTTTTTAAAAAAAAACATAAAACTATGCACTTCCACATACATAATGAAAGGAAAATTAAATTGAAAAGTTTTAAAGGGAAGATACTGAATAATTTGAATATTTTCTAAACGGAATTCAAAGTATTAGCACATACACACACGCAACAGATCGAAGAGAATAGTAATGAAAAATCTGAAAGAAAAAGTTACTTAATTTACATTTTGTATTAATTATTATTCCTTCGCACTCACGGGTACAAGGGAACGAATTAAGTAAATGAGTTTGTTAATGTTTTAACTAATGCGAAATAGCAAAAATAGTTAAAGGAATTCTTTAAATTTAATAATAATAATAATAATAATAATAATAATAATAATAATAATAATAATAATAATAATAATAATAATAATAATAATAATAATAATAATAATAATAATAATAAGTTCAAAAATATTTCCCAGGCATTATTATAATTAGTTTATTGTTTACTAATTTAAGTTTAGCGTCACTTTTCAACACCGAGGCTAAGAGAAGCAAGAAAATTTTAGCTAATGCTCTCCCACCGGAATTCAATTTGTTTACTATTGAAGAAGTTATATGCAATTATCTGCTTCCTATTTATTATTATTATTATTATTATTATTATTATTATTATTATTATTATTATTTATAATAAAACTATCAAGCAAGTGCGTCGCAATGTCCTGGACGTTCAATAAAGTGTATTGTCAGTCACAAAAGGTTGAGAATCACATATTAAACCACAGACATTTGAATAATAATAATAATAATAATAATAATAATAATAATAATAATAATAATAATAATAATAATAATAATAATAATAATAATAATAATAATAATAAATCAGCATACAATTCAACCTGTTTCAATCAACAAAGACTTGGGTGTTATGATGGATTCTAAGTTACTATTTGATCATCATGTTTCTACCATGGTTTCCAAGGCTAGAAGGAATCTGGGACTCATCAAATGGGTTGCTAGAGATTTTAAAGACATTGCAACATGTAAAATCTTATATCGTGCATATGTTCGATCCCATTTGGAATTTGCTAGTTTAATCTGGAATCGCAATCTTACTAGTATCACTCAAGTTCTGGAGTCAGTCCAGATTTCTTTCTTGGCTTGGTTAAAATATAAATTTAAATTATACGATATGACTAATAGGGAGATTCTTGCTAAACTGGATTTACTAGTTCTTGAAGTTCGGCGAAATTTAAGGCAAATCAAATTTATTCATGATATAATACATGCTAGAGTTAATTTAATTCAATATTTATATATCAAAGTTCCCCTGTATAAGTCTAGGGTTTACCGTTCCATATTATATACTAATCAATTGGTTGGTTCTCCACTATTTACTAGTGTTGACAATATAAATTAAAAAAATCTCTTAAAATTGATTTCTTTGATCCGAATTTTACAATACTCAAAAAACAATATTTGGAATGTTTTATTTAATAAATATACAAAATTCACCATGGTTTGGTATATTGTCTATTGAATTTTCATTGTTTTTCTTTTACCTACATTGTTTATATTTGTCCATGTGTATTATTATAAATCTTTTTTCTAATTTGTTTATTTTTACTACGTTCAATATATTTAAGTTCTTAATAATACATCCTGTTTAATTTAATAGTTATTGAATCGAGGTTATGTTGTAATTTTATTTTATAATTTAGTTTGTATCAAACTTATGTGTAAAATTTTTATTTACTTTTTTTTTTTTTTTGTATTTGGTCGTGACGACTTGATGTATTTTTAATTTCTTTTGTTTTGTTTATGTTTTTCTCGTAATATTTTATTGTATATTATTGTATATATGACCATTTTGGCCTCAGCTATGGTCTTTATCATCTACAATAAATAAATAAATTTATTATTATTATTATTATTATTATTATTATTATTATTATTATTATTATTATTATTATTATAGTTTTTATAATGACTCTATATAACACTGAGCATCATTGCTACTGCTGGAGGTGTTGACTGGTACAGACAGTCTGTCTAGATTCTAACTATAAATTCTTCATGATTTTTACATTCTAAAATTTCGCGACACACCTTATGGAATTGTGTGACACATGTGTGTCGTGATCCGGCCCACTGTTCCGGCCCATCAGTTGAGAACCACTGAGCATATAACACCTTTGTTGCTGATGATTCCGTGTGGAATTTCCACTAAGGCTCGATGTTGACTTAAAAGAGTCGTGAAGAAAATAGGAGCTTATTCTTCCGATCCGCACCACAAACAATAGCGTATGGAGAATCGTTATGCAGGCAAACATATTTTAGTGGAATGGATTCACTGCATCTATTTTTCACTGCAAATGAGCGTAATATTTGGAACGGTTATTGTATAGTTGTTTGTTATTGTTGGTTTGCATCAACTAGCTTAGTTTCAATCCACAAGTTTTGAAATTTTACTTTGATTATCAATCCCTAATTGTAATTGCAGGTGATACAATTTTCTGGAAAAGTATATATTTAAAATACATGCAAGGCCGGATTTAGGGAGGGGTGCTAAGGTGCACGTACGCCCCTCTTCGTTGTAAATATACACTATCTAAAATGAGAAGCTAGCAGTGAAAATAGCAACACATTCCGAAACTTTCTGCCATCATGTTTCAATTTGGGGCTTAAAAGAAAGCAGAACTTTGCAAAAGCAACAGTTTAAGTTGATTTTCTGACGGTTGAAGGAAAGGGATTCACCAAGCAAAATAATGTAACATTCGTCAAGTAGGGACGAAAACAGAAGGCAGGAGGAGAGGACATTTTTGTCCTGCATTCAACTTGCGTTCCACTTTAAAATACTTTTCTCCATTCTCTCCATTCTATGCGTCAGTGTTGTCAGGGGTAAAGAATATTGTCACATGTCACTTTGAAGAGTTTCAGTATGATTGGTTATTTTGGTAGTTATAGGTATACCTCCCTCCCCTCAGACAATCCTGGATCCGGCCCTGAATACATGAATTCTTGATTTCACTAGATAAGCTACTCATACATTTTTTTTTTTTTTTTTTAATCCACGAACCTTGACTTTCTTGTAGTTGGGGATGTAGCAAGCAGTTGACAATTAGCTGCTCTGTGTGTTATGTTCATATGTCACGTAAGATTGCGCACTTTAGCAGTCTTTTCAACATAACACAGCCTCAGTAGTGTACACATAGAACATATTTAATATTATATGTATCATACTATAATGCTATAGCATGTGTGTGTGAGAGAGTGAATGTCCTTAATATGCATGTGAAGAATGGTTCACCCATTACTTTACAACATAGAATATATTCATAATTATATGATTTCATTTTCTGACTATAAACTTATATTGCCTTAAAATTTTGAATCAAATTTGAGTGGTAAAGAAGGCTTTTTACAGCCTTAACCTCGACATGTAAAATAATACAGGATGTATCAAAAGCCCCTTACCACCTTTTTAAAAATCTATACGGATGTAGTTTCAGTGAATGTGAGACGAATGATACTCATTAAGGTACATTTTTTGGGACTATGTCATGCCGCATTGTTTCCGCCATCATTAATTCGATTTTTTTTTATTGTGAATAGTAGATGGTAGTGTGATATATGACAATGGGCTAGAATGTTCTCACGACGTCAAATTTGCAATCAGATTTCATGTAGCTTAAGTTAGCCCACAACGACCAATCCGTGTCCCACGCAACTGTTAATCTAAGTAGTGATGCACTACGACGGAAGTGGGTTCAGTACTGCAGGAATGTTTCATCTCTGACATTATCCCTTTATTGCAACCGGAAGTACTAGACGTCAACTACCACTTCCGTTTTTACTATCAATCTTAACTTGCGTTACGTTACTTCCCAAGACTGGGTAACTGCAAGGGTTGCCAGAGCCCCGCAAAGTCAATATTTTCATATTTTTAATGGCTTTTTATGTCTGTTCTTTTCTCTACGAATACAGCGGGAATTTCAAGAATCTTACCTCGTTGGAGTCTATGTTCTATAAGCTTTCCAACGGTGTATAAACCATGACTCTGTGATAATTAGGGGGGTCACCAGAGCTCCAAACGTGAGAGTCTACCATTTTGTTAAAATCCCTGGTGGGCGTCTAAAGGTTACCTGTGCTGTTTTGCCGTAGACACTAATCATTGTTAGCTAACCATGTTGCAGATAGAGATGTATCTTGAAAACTGTTTAGTTAAAATATTTCATTTGCTCCTTGTAGGCTAGTCACTGCTCTTTTCTATGAATTGTATTGTATTTGTCAGAGTATATCTTCTAGCTTATGATGTGAGAACTGTTCATTATTATGGAAATGATACTGACGAAAAAATACTCAAGTTTTGAATTTGTGAATTTGGATCTTAGGATAGTGTATACTGTGTTTAACCTTCGTTATTCTTGGAAATTAAGAAATGTTCAAACATTTCACTTGAATTTCTGTAGTTATACGCACATTATGTGCAGAATTTCGTTCAGTAATTGCTGTTATAATAAGAATATAAGTCTGCTTATAATTTACTCCATGCACAAATCCTGCGGAGGATGGGTTGTTTGTTAGAAAATTAAATTGGCTTCTTCAATGTGATATTTTTAGTTGTTTTAAACATGTCCAACCACAATGGAAAAAAAAACACACGTTTAAAACAATTTGTTTAAAACGTTTAAAATAAACAATAAAACAACAACCGTCGTTTTAAACATGTTTTAAACACTTGTTTTAAACATTTTGTTTTAAATATATCAACCCTGTTGCTAGGTGCATTCGCACTAATTGTCAACAGTACAGTTTTGAGTCTGTCGTTCTGCCTGACGCGGCAGCAGCAGCTCGTGATGCACGATGCCCTTCCAATCTCACCAAACACACAGCACAACCTTTCTGAGCGTCCTGCAGGCTTTGCCAACGATTCTGAAGCTTTTCTTCTCTTCAATCATGATCTTTTTCACATCACTTACGTCGATAACTCGAAGCTATAGCTCTATACTTTTAGGTAACTGCCATTGTTGCTAATGTGTACTATAATTGTGTTTTACTTATGTCTAGTATTTTACTTTTACAGCTCATCTTATTTAATTGAAGGAAGTTTTACAACTTCGAGTTATAGAGTTGAATGAATAAAACTTCGAGTTATAGAGGTTATATAGTCACTTTTCATGAAAAACCTTGGCATCTGGAATTCTTGGTGTGGCCACCTTAATAACTCGAACCTTAATTACTAGAAAAATTCGATAACTTGAATTTTCATCTATTCTCTTCAGTTTCGAGTTATCGATGTCCCGCTGTATTAGTAAATAAATACGAATATTACACTTGCATTTTTTGCAAACAATTATTTCAAATTTTAGTCTATATTATTGGATTAATTGTCTTCGATATCCACGAAGATTGGCTTCCACCTCATCCATTTAAATATTCTACAAAACTTTCTAATACCGTAACATCTCTAGTTACCTTCTAATTTTTTTTTAAGGAGAGGAATGAAAGTCCTTTAGAGACAAAAATAGAAAAAAAAAATCTTGGTCTAGAACTCAAAGTTGACAACATTTTCATCAAGGTCAACAGCGATTTTTTTTTTTTTTTTTTACCTCTCTTCTAGAAAGAGCTACTTCTTAATAAGTATAATTATGAAAGTGATAATCACCAATTAAAAGGAGAGAAAAAACTTAAAAAATGACGTCAAATGTTTTGGCATTAACATTTTACTTTTTATTTTTAATTCAAGCCAAATCAACAACAAGTAGTGCTGTTTACAGAAATCTTGAGAGGGAGAGAATTCTCATAGATGTTAAGTATTTGTTGTGGGATTCCACTGTTTCGTCACCTGTGACCTTTTCCGTTGTCGTGCATGCACACAGAGATAGAAAGAGAGAATAATAATAATAATGATAAAAGGATATGACAAAGCTAATACTTAAAAGAAAAAAGGTGATGCGATATGGTCTCTGGAATTAAAGTGTATTTTCTTCGTTCGTGAGCAACGGAAGGAAGAAAAACAACGAACGGATATTCCTGCATGAAAAATACAATTCCTTCTTTTATTTCTGTAAAACTACGTGGCTCATGCGACGGCCATCTCAAATCACATCCATCTTGTTTTATCGTCATCCGTCATCTTGATGATTTTCCTGTCATTTTTTAAACGAGATTTTTGTCATTGGTAATGCGTGCTTTTATTCTTTTCTCCCCTGATTCCTAATAGTACAAGAAACTACTTTTTTTTAACTCTTTTGTCTACATAGGTTATCAACATGTCAATCTGAACAGTCTGCTTCTTTCGAGGCAAGGACAATCTAAGTTCCTCGTCGTCATCTTTTATAGTAGTTTTTTTTTTTTTTAATTCATAAACAAAATTATTTTCGTATAGTGTTTGGCTATTTAACGGTGATGAATACCTGCACCAACTTTTTCTTTTTTTTTTTTTTTTTAGCCCCTTGATTCATTTGGGAATTTTTGTTGTTGTTTTGTTTGAAATGAAGTGGAATTTCAATGGTTCAGTTTTACTCATTTACGTTTCAAATTGTTTAAATGTTCCTTACTTCATGAAAATTAACGGAAATACTTAAGGGGCGCAAGATGACTCAGAGGTTCACCTCTGATGCGTGGGGTCCCTGATTCGATCCCAGCTCGAGTCCACTTGGCTAGTGGTGGAATGTGCCAAGTGAGGCTTGTGGTGGACAGGCACTGTGTGCGTGGGTTTTCTAGAGGTTCTCCCACTTTCTTCATTCCACCATTTCATTCATTTCTCATCATCATTTCTGCTGTGTCAGGGCTTTAAACCTCAATGGCTCATTCCCTAATTAAGATAGGAATACGGTTTTTGTACAAATTCATTCTTGAAGGGTGCATATTTCCGCCGGTGTGCATTTTATGTATGTGGGGGTACCACGTGGTGGTGGGAGGAGGGTGTTTTTTTCAACAGTTTTTTGAGGGCCATTCCCTCTCTTCAGAGATAGATTCATAAAAATTGGTACGTGAAGCAATAAAGTAGGCCACTACATGTTAACATCATGTATTTTTACTTCTGGTTTATATGGCGGAGCATGGAGGGGGCAAAGTTAGCCAATTTTTGGAGTTCCAGATTTTTTATGTAAATTACATTTATTTTTACACCAAACATCAATAACTCAGACCCTAATTATGCTAGAAGATTATTTGGTACCAAAGTATTCCCAAGGGAAGAAGATTTCCGCCAGTATGCATTTTATGTATGTAGAGGGTGGCACGGCCGAGTGAGGGAGGGTGAAGTTCGTTTTTTAAATTTTTCAACAGATTTTGGGGGGCCATTCCTCCACTTTTGAGGTACATCCATAAAAATTGGTATGTGAAGCAATGAAGTAGTCCCCTACATGATAGTATCCTGTATATGAACTTGTTGCTTATAGAGGAAGGGGGGATCAAATTTGGCTAATTTACATTTATTTTCAGGACGGTTCCATATAAGACAAGATATATTTCACTGAAGTGGTCTAGAAGCATAATTCTTGTTCGTACACATGATGTGTGCAGCAAAAATGATTTGTATATGGACGTGGTACTATGGTGGGGGAGGGTAGAGAATGTCTAATTTAATGAATGTTTTTCTGCGCATATTTTTTATTTAAATATTTCCTACATAAAATGAATTCATTACGCAATGACTGCCATTTCTTATATTATTGTCACAGGTATGTGGCCTACACATTAGCATCATTCTGTCAGCGTAGGGTGGCTGCAAGGGTTGTCAGGGCCCCGCAAAGTCAAAATTTCATATTTTTAATGATTTTTTTATGTCTGTTCTTTTTTTCTACGAATACAGCGGTAGTTTCACGAATCTAATCTCGTTGGAACCTATGGTCTATAAGCTTTCCAACGGTGTATAAACCATAACTTTGTGATAATTGGGGGGGGGGGGTCACCAGAGCCCCAAACGTGAGAGTCTACCATTTTGTTAAAATCCCTGGCGGGCGTCTAAAAGTTAATTGTGTTGTTTATTCCAATCTCACCAAACACACAGCACAACCTTTCTGAGCGTCCTGTAGGCTTTGCCAACGACTCTGAAGCTTTTCTTCTCTTCAATCATGATCTTTTTTACATCACTGCTGTAGGCTATCCACTTTTTCTTCACTCGTTAGTAACCGCTTCAGAAATAGTCCGAATTCGTTACGTTTCAGTAGAGATTCGCAGATAGAAATCCGATCGAGTAAATGTTTCTGAGTCAGATCATGTGGTAGACAGTTTTCTTCGAATGATTTAACATTGTTTGGGGAGGGATCTTTCATTGGTGATACCATGACTGCTTACATCCCGATCTTGTTCGACTTTTGCCAGAATATCATGCAATTTTGCTGTGATTTGTCGCACAGCAACGAAAGCGACTGCTTGCCCATAAACAGCACAAATTTATTGAAGGACCTGCGCAGCATTTGCGCCATTATCGAAATAAATTTATAAAATGTAGCGCAGTTTTCAGAAAGTTCACTCATCTTCACACGGCGCAATACCTTAGGTTTGATTATAAGAATTGCAACACATTTTGCACTTTTACTAACTTCAATTTTGAGTATTCTATTGTCCTCATAAAATAACATTATATTATCCAGATTAAAGAAATAATTATTGTCTATAGATATAATGGAGAAAGCAGGCACAGACATTTCATCGTCAGCAAATAACAGTGAAAGTGAAAAAAATACCATACATAGAGATCACTTTACAAAGTAAATTAACTGTTATGTTTGGTACGAATTAAAAATTAAGAACTTACTCTAATATATTTGGAAAATTGAAATTAAGAGTTTTAAAGAAGTAGTTCATTAGTATTTAGCCTAATAGTTTCATGAGTATTTATCCTGGTAGTTTCATGGTTCAGAAGTATCAAAACTACCAACTTATCACATTTCTTATTTAAGCTAAATATGATTTGAAATACGAAACTAAAATGTCTCTTGGAAACCACATTTTGCTCCTATATCTTTATCCATTACCTATCATATTATTCCCTCTGTCTTATTTTAGACTAGCTGAATATACCCACTCTTCGCATGAGGGTTGTATTTGGAAGTCAACGAATGTAGAGTATCACCATTTATTTCAGCAACCGCGAAAACTATTGATTTGACACTAATATCGGTCATTTTGGGCTATTTTTATATGTCTCGGTATCCCCCACCCGGTTACCCCGAACCCGCAGCCGAATAGGATGAATTTGTAAGTTAATGCAATCAGAGTTTCACCATCGATCTCAGCGACAGTGAAAACTATAAATTCGACACTAATGTCGGTCATTTTCTACTACTTTTACATGTCCCGGTTAACGCGCCCCTGATACCCCCCTGATTCGAATTTTGAAAAACAAAAATGTTTTGCCTTGGTCTGGGGCCTGGACCAATGTAGCCAAGACCAAATTTTGGAACTCTCGGGTCCACTCGTCTGGTCCCCAGGCCGCACACAGACAGACAGACAAACACACAAACTCTTTATTTTATTTATATTAGATGTTACTGATTAATGTTAGTTTCAAATTGGCATATATCACAAAATTTATAAGATCAACTTATCTTTAAAAAGAAAACGGACTTCTTTTTCAACCATGTTCATATACTGTATTTGTTAGTATCATGAATTAATAAAGAATTTTGTATCCGGATCACCATATGCGTTAGTGAAAAAGGCAATAAAGAACTTTCTTAACCCTTTCAGACCTGGTGGTCACATTTGTGTACATTAAGTTTTAAGCTTAATATAATTACTCTGGAGGATTCTAAATGGCTGGGTTTTTATGTCAGAATTCTTTGAACTTTTCTAAATCACTTTCCACTATTTCTGTGGTGTTTTAATCTGTTGTCAGGAAGCAATGCACATTTCTTGTAGACTACTTGCAAAAGCTATCACAATGGACAAAGCTCACCCACGTAGGCTGTTTTATTCTTGGCGAAACAAGCTATTTGCAATAAATTCTCCTTTTGTTTTAGTGATGTATTTTGAGTTTCTAAACTATATAGATCAAAATGATGTGTTCGATTAATCCCATTTTTTATTTTACATACGTATTTCAACCCTAATGCACGCAAAATGTTTCGTCCATAATTCTCTAAATATGACATCCGCAAACGAATTGACGGTTGTATTTCATTTGTTAAGTCATAAAGAATAATAATTCAAAATAACAATAACACCGGAGAGTAAACAAAAAATCAGGTCTGAAAGGGTTAAATTTATCGATTCTTTCATGATCTAATAGTTTGAATGGAATATTTTGCATTGGATAAAATAGAAGAAAAGATTACATCAAATATTTCAAAATTGTCATGAAAAATACTGACCTTTAAATCTCGCACACATTGGTCTTTCAGAGAAACGTGAGTGACTAGTTATATTTTTCAAAACTAGATTGTGCATAGAAGCTTCAGTAAGTTATACTAAATTTACGTTCTTAAGCTCTCAAGACATCGCATGCTTTGTTTCAAGAAAATCAA
Organism: Thermobia domestica; assembly: GCF_964235325.1. Taxonomy (NCBI): domain Eukaryota; kingdom Metazoa; phylum Arthropoda; class Insecta; order Zygentoma; family Lepismatidae; genus Thermobia; species Thermobia domestica. Next base: position 170,247,036 of record NC_137454.1, on the reverse strand, counting down.
TTTATTTTATTTTTTATTTATTTTTTATATACCCTAAAGGAAAGAACCCTCAAAGATGATCTTAAAGCTGGAGTGAGTTTGCCTCTTTGCTCTTGAGTGATTTCAATTGAAAGCAGAAACCCCGTTGGGAAACCTGAGAAACAGTAGCCTATACGAAATGTTTCTTGAAAATTGGCTCTTGAGGAAAGTTGTGGGTAACATGCTTTCGTACGATAGAGTTATTTTATCCTCATCGTTTGACTAATTTCAACCCCAAACAACAGATATCAGAAATCCCAAGCAAGATATATATATATATATATATATATATATATATATATATATATATATATATATATATATATATATATATATATATATATATATATATATAATAGTTCATAAAATTATTTCATTTTTACGAAATACTTTAGGAATATTTTTTTAATCGAATGGGATGAGTTCATTCCTTCATTATTGACCGATTTCAAACCCAAAGAGAAGGGAATTATTGGGAAGCCTCAGAAAAAGTATTTCCCATATTACACCAAAATCGAATACTGTTTTTACGAAAGTTATTATTGAATTAAATAGGAGTCATTAAAATCATCATAGTATACTGATTTCAAGTAGTGGAGATTGCGGGAAGGATTCAAAGAATAGATTGTATCAAACTCAAATAAATTTTATTATAGTTATCATTCAACTTTTTTAAAAATTAGTTAGAGAATAATTCATTCCCAAATTCTTAACAGATTTTAATCGCAAGCAGCGAGGATAATTGGGAAATCCACATTGCATCAAGATCGAATAATTTCGGCAAAAGTTATCGGTGGATTGTTTTTTTTAAAAATACATCATTTAAAAATGTGGAAGTTAATTCCCTTAACTTCGCTTATGATTGATCAATTTCAATCACAACTAGTAGGAATTATTGGGAAAAGACCTTAAGAAGATTTATATTTTTGAAGATCAACATCAAATAATTTTTACGTAAGCTAAAATGACAAGAATTTTAGGAATGATCCTGAAAAATGGATCAAAAGATTGCGATCTTGGCCAATAATTAGTTTTTGGGTCAGGACCCCTAAATCGAGTTTTCGCATTTTTTTGGAATAAGCACATCATACTGAGTTATGTGATAGTTTGGGTTTGGCTACACTGTATGTAGTTCTCCAGATATAAGGCCTACAAGAAAATTTTTGACTGAAATATATTGGATCTTTTGAGCCAAAAAAATAAAATAAAATAAAATAAAATAAGTAGGCTATACTGTGCATTTATCACATAAGCTTAGACATTTTTTGCAAGCTACTGTACATTTTTTGCAAGCTTACAACATTGAGTAAAAATTTACTCATATTATGTATTAATGGATGTACACTCTCCATCACTCAGATTTATAGGTTAGAAACTATAAAGTAAGTAAGTATATTTGTATGTATGTATTATTTCTCATTGTATACATTATAACGAAGGACAAGAAGAAACACGTGAGAAAAGTCACAAAGTATGTTCATACTTTCCACTTCATTCCAGCTCATTTCACATTCAAACTGTAATACAGTCCTGAGTATCATAGTAGACTATTGTAGTAGTAAGATGTTTAGCTAAACGACCCGGCAAGTGAATGGCGTATCTTACATGATAACAGATCACGATTATGTTTGTCTTTGCGTGAGAGGTCATTCAATTGTTTTTCAATGAATCCTCAACACAGTTGAAGTTGTATGCAATCAAGGTCAATAACACAAGGCGTCCTTTGATGTGATGGATGGATGTGTGCATGATAAACATTCATAAAACTAATATAAAATACTGAAAGAAGAATTTTCTCGTACTGACGGATATAGCCAAAAATTATTTGTAATGCTTTGCAAAAATTCCACCTTTTATGTTCTTTCTCCGAAATTTTAAGCTGCATAATGTTGCAATTATGTTGTAAATTGCATCCGGAAAACATACACATGGTCGTGCTTATTCAAGAGAAGTACCGCTTACAGCTTATATGTTCCGCCATGTTATTCTCGCAATATTTCTTTCAATGAAACGAGTTGTCTTTTCTCATCAATTACAAATTATAACCTATACACAGCAAATAGAACTTATTAAATCTACATATTTCAAAAACTGGGAAAATGAAACATACTTGAATCAATGTTCTTAGATTTATCTATGTGACTAGAGTTTTGCGAATATATTGATGTCCTAGAAGGATATCGACACAGTACATTTACAGAATACAACAACAGGAATGCGCACAGGTGGATTATAGGACGCATGTTACGCCCATTGAAAACGGTACAATCAAACTAAGAATGGTAAATTTGGGAGGATGAAAATATATATTTGAAGGAAAAAATAGTAAATTTGGTCAGAAAAATGGTAAATTTCGGAGTGTTTTGCGCAATCCCTCGACGGGAAGGGGGGGGGACAATGTGCTTCCCTGCATAATAGTGTTATAAAATGTCATGTAACTGAAGAATGAAAGTTCAGTGTTAGTAATTTAATTACAATTTTCGCAAGTAGCTTTTGCCAGACGCGGAATAAACTACCTTGCAGTGGCGATCCCTCAGGGAAGTCACATTAGTAAAAATTACAACTTTGTCCGTACAAGCCAAGAGAAGGAAACTTACCTACTGTGCTAACTTTTTCTACGTGTACAGATGTATGTTATGTAAGGTTTCTCCCCTCAGCTTGTACAGATAAAATTGTAGAAGTCACTACTGTTCGTGATTATTTTATATGTTCTCGATTCTAGTCTTTTGTGTATATGTGCGGCTCGGGTGGACATAATGGTATGTCGTACCTTCTAACTTTCGAGTAAACTGGAAAAGAGATTGACCATTGCCATCCAATTCAATACAATGACATATACCAAACAGGTTTCTCCTGTCAGCTGCAGGTACATTTTCAAAATTAAACTACCTACATACTCTTCTGTGGTTCGATCACCACACACACACACCTAATAACTCAACTTTATCGGAAGTGGCGCTCAGCATTATATTGCTCTATACGCTCATATATATATATTATCATGTAACTTCAGGACATTTCCTCAAATTTGTAGCTTGACTGTAACTTCATGAGATATTAATAGACTAAATAAACAAATTTACAGATCTTAAAAATAAAAAAAAAAAAAACATTTATGTCATTTTTAAGTTTCTGGATAGGCCGAAAGCCCAGAAACAATGCATGTACTACATATTCTAATTTATATTCCTAAACTTCCAAGCAAGCATTAACTGCTTCACTTCAGGCAAATTAACGAAAATAAGTTACATATCGGTTAAATAAAACGAAATGTAAGTTTATTTTTAAACAATGCAATACAAATACTACACAGGTATACAGAAGTCAAACAGTCCATCAAATATCCAATACAAATTTTGACACACATACGTGTATCGTACCTTACCCTACACACTTCTTGTTCCAATGATACATTAATTTACGCAAACAACTTACAACTTACGTCCAGCTCCTTCTCCGTCTGGAGCTAAAATACATTAAATTGCTATTATATGTAAATCTTGTGCAGGACACATCCTTTACTAAATAGGGTCCCAGTACCGAAACAGACAGCGCTTCCAATTTCTGTAGGACCTCGGGAGGTAGTGTTTTATCCAGACATGTTAAGAGAAAATCCCCCAAAGTTCTAGAATTCCTCCCTGAAAATGTTTTCAAGATATAGATGTAGCATATAGGAGATGAATATACTCTCCTTCTAGATCTTTATATCCCCCTCCTCCCCGAAATCGAGAAGACTGGAGGATAAAACATTGTTGGGAAAACGTTCAGGTAGTATGTTTCGTTGTCACATATACAAGCAAATATCCAGGCGAAAACCTCCAAATCCTGGAGAGCCCAATCAAATTTTCGGACGCCCTGCCCTTCTCAATCTCCAGGATTGAGGCCCGTGATTTCAACCTCCTCACATTTTGATCCTCCCTGGACAAAATTTTCGAAAGAAAAACCTGTTCACATTAGGATATATATTATTGATTCTCTATTTTATTTCTTCATTTCGCGAACGTGTTTTCCCAACGCAAAATACATCATCATATCTTATTTTGCAAGGTCAGAAAATATAATGGCGTCCTTTGCTCGGTGCTTTTCTCATAAATGCAATTATTTTCTTTCACCTGTTCCAGTTTTATAAAACAGCTTTACGTTCTAAAATTTTAACATTAGCTATAAAAGTGTTGTAAGCGTAACCTTGCATGTTCTCCATGTGAAAATAAATTTAGTAAAAGTTTCATCTGGAGCAAACAGCAAACATTTTTGTCGCACTCTAAAGCAGCTTTTACGATCTATGTACGTAAAATGTTGACTCTTCTGTTCATAACGGTGAAGAGGGTCACGAAATATCGTCCGTCCTTGCACTCGGAAGTCATTCGATGTTACCTCTTCATATCAGTGTTGCCAGAAGAAGCAAGTGGATTAAGTAAAGAATGCTTAGGGTATGTGTAAATATGGTATGTGTTTGAAAGACTAAAGATAGTTCTTTGAAGCAATTTCTCAGCTATCTAAAACTGTGATACAGTATTATTTCTTATATGTATTTACATTAAAGTAATAATAATAATAATAATAATAATAATAATAATAATAATAATAATAATAATAATAATAATAATAATAATAATAATAATAATAATAAAGAGGATCACGCGATTTCATATAATTTCATTTGAAACAACCTACATTTCTTTGATATTACGCAGGTTGCATAGAAACTAGGGAATGATATAGGGTTTAAACCAGATATGGATAACAATCATTAACGTCACCGTTACCCATACAGATGTTAACGAATTGAATCCATAAACGACCCTGGCCGAGATAATCGCTCTGTCTGTTGCGAGAAACAAAATTCAAAACATTCGCTTTCGTTTAAGAGTTATCGTATGGAAGAATAGACGGACGGACGGAGTCTGCGTGATCCTAATAATAATAATAATATTTTCTTCAATAGAAATTTCTATTGCACAACCGTAGTTTGAAATAATAATAATAATAATAATCACGTATTTAATAATCACAGTGCTTGGAGGACTTGGCGAACGTTGCTATTTTTATATAGAAATCAGAGATGGAGTGGGTCAGTGGGTCAAGTGGGTCAAGTTTTCTGAGTGGGTCAGTGGGTCGTGGGTCAACAGCATGTGACCCACTGTGACCCACCACCCACCATGACCCACTGTGACCCACCACCCACCATGACCCACTGCGACCCACCACCCACCGTGACCCACTGCGACCCACCGACTCAGTATAATCTACCGACCCTCTCTGCTCACTGCATTGTAGACAGTATCTTCTGAAGACTGGTAAATTTGTCTGCGTTTTACTTTCAAGATCTTCATTTCCCTTCCTTTTCCACTTATTTCTGTCTACTTACCTGAGGTGAGTATATCTAACCGAGTGAAAAAAGAACTTCAGGCACTTTTGGATATTGATATTTTTAATAGTAATAATAGCAATAGGACTTACACTACAACTTGGCTTTCGAGACCTGTGAGTTTTTAGAGCTAACTACTGGAAAAAATACATTTTTGAATCTCTGTAATATATAAATTATTATATAAAAAATTGAATGTAACTATGTGTGCCTGATCATCACGGTCAAATTGCAAAGTCAAATGAAATTACTTTTGGTATATAGTTAGGCCTTAATCCAAATTGGGATGTTATATTGCTTTTATTATAATGCATAATATCCTAAGGAGGTAGTGAGTATCCGAATTTTTGCGAAAAAAAAAAATAGTATCTCGCAAGCCATTAAACTTACGGAGCTGAAATTCAGTGTATTAACTCTTTATTGAAAATAAACAGAATGTGTCCTAGCATTTTTTAAATTCTCCTTTATGTGGGGGAGGGCACTTTCTATATATGGAAATTGGTAGTGAGTTGGTTTGTAAAAATGATCGAAAACGATCGATGTTATTTAAGAAAAAAAATCAGAAACAAAAAATACAGTGCTTGGCTTCATATATCCATTGCCTTCTGCTATAATAATTGCTGAAGCTTATGTTTATTATATGGAGCGCTCAGAGCACAAGGCAATCAACCCATAAAGTTGTGAGAAAAATAGGCATAAAATTTGTACTGTGAGCTAAATTACACGGAAATTTGAAGTTTGGATTGTACGCATAATTGTATTGAAAATTTTACACTTTTTTCCCTTTACGTTGGTCTACTTACTTCGATTTGGAACTTTGAAATTTCATCCTTTTTTCCACTGAAAATTATTGATAATTCAACAAGGAAATAATTATACTGTGATAATTTAATTGAAGTTCATCGTAATTTGGCACATGGCAAACAGCAGTGTGATAATTGAAGTTGAAGAAGGAGGGAAATTTCCTTTCACCTCTGAACACTTTCCAGGAACCACGTTCTCTTTCGCTTTCTAGACGGGGGAGTGAACTTGGTAATGGTATCAAATCTTCATGTGTAATTACAAAAATTAAATTTATAAACAAATAAGAAATCATCAGTTTATCAGGCTTTAATTGATAATTTATTCACAAGATTCCCTATCAAAGGCGTGGTAGATGAAGTTTCTGTTTCTGTTCTACATGGGTCGACATTGCCAAGTGTCATAGTTGATATGGAAAAGATGTTGTATGGTGATAGAGAGATGATGCTTAAGTATTTCAAACCTGACCAAGAAAAATCGTTATCAGACTTAAGTCCAACAAGTAGATTGTCGATGAGAAGTTGCAGAAATCGGGTAGAAGTATTATCAATTTCCACGACAGAGTGCGAACGGGGATTCCCCCTTATGAATTTACAGATGACTGATATTAGAAATAGACTAAGTGCTCAAACATTGTCTAACTTGTTGCTCATCAATGTTAATGGCCCACCGCTACACATGCTCAAAGTAGACGAGCTAGTTATTTCTTGGCTGAAGGATGGACATCATTCCACTGCGGATGATTTACCGCCAAAAAGTTACCAACAGGAAATAAATCCGATTTCAGATTTGTTTTAAGGTGGAAAATTACAAGTTACGGAAAATGTAGACTTGTATTACTAATGGCTTATTTGTGTTATTCAACTTTGTACCTAATTTTTAGTAAGTCTCTTCTTTGCTTTAGGTAAACTACTTTGAATGAATATTCATAATAATTGCAATTATGCATATTTGTAACTTAAATTTAACGTGGTGTTTTAGTGATTATACAAATTACAATTATGAGCATACTTTATGGAAATGCTTTCACATAGGGTACCCGAGCACCTTTATACTCTATGAACAACTGATTTTTCAAGTCTTTTGTGAGAAAAATACTGTGAACTGAGAAACCATAACCTTTTCCATATTGTACAGGGGTATTTTCCTGCGAATAGAAGTTTGTTTTGGAATGCGTTCAGAAATTAACACTTGCAAGAATACTCTCTTAGTACAAGTATATTTTAGGCACACACTAATTTCCCCCACCTCGAATTGTTTCAATTTCCTCACTGACAAACACTTTACCATTTTATATCGTAAAGGTCAGATCCACCGTTATTGTAACAGTGGTGCTTGAGCGATTGACTAGAAATTCAAACTCCGATTAGTGACAATTTCACAGTCTTGTTTTATTACAAGTGTAAACTCTTTAGTCAGTTCAGAAGAGGCTCTGGATCGTATTCAGAGTTGATGATGGATTTTGGTGAGTCAGAGTAGGTCAAAGTGGATGACAGTGGTTCATGGTGGGTGGTTGGTCAGAGTGGGTCACGGTGGGTGGTGGGTCAGAGTGGGTCATCGTGGGTGGTGGGTCATGGTGGGTCATGGTGGGTCACCGTGGGTGGTGGGACACGGTGGGTGGTGGGTCACAGTGGGTCACGGTAAGTGGTGGATCGTGGGTCAGAGTGGGTCATGTGGGTGGTGGGTCAGTGGGTCGTGGGTCACGGTGGGTGGTGGGTCAGTGGGTCGTGGGTCAAGTTTTCATTGACCCACGCCAACTCTGATAGAAATACGAATTGTAAAAAACGTGGTGATATTACTGGTGACTGCACCGCTAAGAGATTGTTTTTATATTAGAAGCTCCAGTGGAAGACAGTGTTTTGCACAACGGAAAAAGGAAAAAGTGAGAATAGGTCTTTAACTGCTTGAAAATCCAAACAAGAATGGATTTTTATGTGAAAATAAGCAAAATGCTGCACTTTGTGATAAATTTAGAATTTCAGTTATAAATGATCCATTTAATCTTTACATTTTGAACCAATCATGAAGGCAATTTGTAAAAGCAAAGAAATTGGATGTAAGTATGATGAGGCACAGCAGGATAAAAAAAAACATTAATAACTAAATCAGGTTTCTAAATGAGTAGGTAAGGAAGGCCGGCAAGATTCTTTAGCATGGCAAGTTTCGAGGGTATTATTACTATTTACACATTTTATTTTTAAATTAAAAAGTAACGTTAATGCTAGTAATTGCGCATGTATTTTTTTTTTTAATTGTGTATGTTGAATTCAGACAGTCTATAACAACAGGTTTTATCCGCACTACTTGCTTTAAAAAGAAAACACAGAACAACATCGCATGATCAGTTACAACCAAGCATGCTTATTAAACAAACCTGAAGAAGTTGAAAAGATGCTGTCTCGTAATCGACGTGAATTTGAATTCTGTTGAAATTTCTACAACATTTCAAGAATAAAATAAGTTCATCCTCACAGTTACTTTCCATCTGTGATTTTCCTGATGATAGGAACAATAGCAATTTAAGTTTCAACTCTAGAAAAATTTATTTAGGAACGACTTTGGGAAAATCTAATAAAATTTTATTCTGCCTCTCTGAAGAAAGATCAGTCTTCCGAATATTGTTCAATTTATATTAAAAGGAAAACCTGAACTCAGCATTAAAATGTAACATGTATTTGAAGGCACTGTTTATTATCGATCCAATCGTCTATAATTAAAAAGGGTAAATCTTAAGAAACATGTTTCTTTAATGTTGTTCAGTTCCAGTCCCAGTTCAAACCTCTTCTAATCAGTGGCGTAGCTACTATGGCGCAAAAGGGGGCCCATCACCCGAGCCTCCTAATAGGTCGAATCAACATGCTTTTCAGTTTTGTATTAGTCGGCAATGTTCTTCCACCCTCCTCTTTTTCCGGTTATCTTTAGGAGGATTGACCTGTAAGTCAAGCACCACGAACAAAAAAGAGGGAAAGTCGGTTGGGTCGGCTTTTAAAGGCTATATATTTTCCTTCGGCGTGAAATACTGAATCAAACTTTAGAATTAACATCTATATCAAACTATTTGACATACTAAATTCACAGTTCCATTGTCGTTTCACATCTCTACGTGATACAGTATCCAAATTTTTCTTTTTGTTTTCTGCCAATATATACTAATTCATCTCACTGATGATGAAATTCTAAGAAGGGCTAAGATACTTCAAACAACTTACAGTTGTAATATTGGTTCGTCGTTTCCGAGGGAAGTAACTTGCTTCGTGAAACAGTTAAAATCTGAAATAAGTGTTCAGAATTTTGTATTTGACCTAGCAAGGCTTTTGATTGTGAAATATGTCGTTGGTGTCTAGGTTTTCAGAACTTATTACCGCGTTGTTGATTTTGACGCACCCTGTCTGTCAGTTCCGCGGAGAGGTCGTTCTCAAAATTAATTAAAAAAAAATATCTGAAAAACACAATGTTCTAAAATATATTAAGTAATCTAGCATTGATCTCAATAAATGCGGACGAAGCTGAAAAAATGAATGTACGGGAGTTAAAGGATTCTGCTGACAGGAAAGCAAGAAGGAAACAATTCAATTAATTCCTGTTACTTATATGTATAACAAAGTGTTTTCCATTTATGAATATTTAAGCCTAGTAGTTAGTTAGTTACATGCATTTAACTCATTATTCACAGATACAGGGAAATATGGTTATTTATTATGTTATCTATCATTCCACAAGAAATGTTGTTAAGGCGAGGGCCCTGGGTATTCTCTTGCGGGGGGGCATAAAACGTAGTTACGCCACTGCTTCTAATGAGAGGTTCGTGATGTAGCACATGCTTTTCCTTCTGTGCTGCTTCACTTTTTTTTTTTCGATAGGAAAAGGACAAATTGTGTTGAAAAGCATCGAAGATAAGATTTGAGGTTGAAGGTATTTTTATTCTTCATTTACATAAACAATAAAACTAATTCGTTAGCTATAAAAATACTACAAGAACAGGAAATGATCTAGGTATTTTGAAATAGTATATATATATATATAGCCGGAAGGACATTTCACACTGAAACCACTAAAACACTAATAGAACAAGGAAAGAAATTGATGGAAGTCAGCCAGGACATAGAGAAGATACCATCCGGATGTTCAGCTAGTGGCACTGAGATAAAGGTTGGAGAAATTCAGCTTGGTCAAATTCGAACCTGTGAACTCGCGAATACTGAGCGAGAAAGCATACTTCATGAATATTCATTATTGCATATTCTCAAACTAAAATACATAGAAGGATCACGGTTTGCATTTGGGATTTAAAAATGCAAAACGAAAAAGTAAATAAATAAAACAAACACAAACGTATATACGAGTAATGACCGAAAATATTAAAGCTACTACGAATACAAAATTAAACAGGCCTTTTCAGGACTTAAATCAGTGGCAGGCAACTTGGGAAGCACACCTACAGTATAGTAAAAGAGGGCGCAAACTACTGAATGAATGAAAAAGAAACTAAAATTTAGTGCATCCCCATTTGAAATAAAATCCAGGATCACATACAACACAAACGTGTATGGTACTAGACCAGTAAGAAGCACAGATTTTGCGAAATTTACACCAGAATGACAGTTGAATGTACAAACTTCCGAAATTGAGCTATTTAGGCTCGCCTATTACAATCTTCGTAGGTGTTAATACACAACAACTGCTATTTATGAAAGACATTAATTATGCTGTTTAGGTTTCTTGTTCATATAAATCCTATAGCAGCTTTTCACATTGTTAGATGTTTTGTGGTGTAAAATTACATCTAATAAGTGACAAACCTGTTAGCATCACATTACTGTTAAATTACAGTTATAAATATTTATGATTATTGACTGCTAATTTAGTATCAGTCATTATTATTTGAATGTAAAGCTATTTCCCCTTGTAACGAATTGTAATTGAAAACAATAGTAAAACAGAGCCCCACATTTACCGGTAACTTGCTTTAATTTTACTGAAAGCCTTACAGTAGGAGTAGAGAGTTAGTCTACGAGGCATAATACGGTTTCATTTCATTCCCTACAGCAGACTACAAACTACTTATTATACTTCCCTAGTAGCAAGAAAGCTTTCGGCCACTTGGCAGGTGTGCTGGACTTTTGGCTTTCTACGCTTGCACTTGAAACGCATGCTTTCATGCAATCTGCCTTTTGTTATACTTGCAAGCAATACTTTAGATCCTTTGCAGAGCGTCACAGCGTTACTGGCCGTGACTTAACTTGACTTGTAAAACGCTTGCGTCAAGCTTGAATGGAACACTAAATGCAAGGTTACCCCCAGCTTGCGGCATGCTTGCACGTTTTCCAATCAAGCTGGATTCAAGCTTGGCCAATTTGCAATTCAAGCTTACAGCAAGCGGTTTGCAAGTTGTCTCTGCTACTAGGGTTAAGTGTTACAGCAGGTAGCATTTTGACTTGCTTCAACCCTTCCATCCTTTTCCGCAAAAATGAAGCGATACAAAGCTTTCGAAGCTGAAAGGCTAACTTGTGCAAACAATTATAAGAATTAGTCGAGATTTGCGCCACATCATTCGTGGGACCAAAGTGAATGAACATGAACCTGGTAGGAGACCCAGATGGGAAGGTCATGTATCCAGGATGAAAGAAAGTAGGAATGCTTCCAAAGTTTTAACTGGAAATCCAATCGGCAAATGACCATTAGGAAGACCTAGGCGCAGATGGGAGGACAATATTAAAATGGATCTCACAGAAATAGGAATACAAAGTAGAAACTGGATCCAGTTGGCTAAGGATACAAGTTTGTGGAGAGCTTTTGTGAACGCGGCATTGGACCTTCGGGTTCCATATGCCATAGATATAGTTAGTTAATTCAAAATTGATTATTTTATGCAAAAATTTTTAAATTGTGCGCGAAGTAATCTTGTTTACTGTACTAGCTGTAGAACAGAATATAAGACAGTAAGTTATGAAGAAAACATGCCATTTTTTTCAGTCACCTCCTTTAAAAATGTCTGGCACTTCTGCTGTTTCCGCAGGGACACTTAGCTAAAAGCATTTCGTGCATGCAGATGAAAAATTTGTTTCTCTCGTTCCTTTTTCCTGTATAGAACAGGAGTTAGGAGAGAGCAAGAAACAACAAGATCCATGTGAAATACACATACTCCATTTTTTCCCGATGCTGAACAAAAGTAGAAATTATTTTCTTTCCGTTTCTTAACTTTCTCAACAACATTTCTGCAATTTTGGAAACTTGACGCTACAATCTATTCACTACGTAGTGCAGAGTTGCATCAACTGGTGTTCGAGCATCCAAGCTTATATTGTTTTACGACATGCGCGATTTTTGCATACATACTTAATATGGTAAATGTTTATTATTGATAATACCTTGTTGAAGGAGGGTGGAAGTTAAAACCCAGATAGTTTCTCTTATGTAGGCCAATGGCGTAGTATATTCAAAATGGTTTTCGTTTCAGGGTATAACGAAACTAACCATGACTGTTAATACATGATCACATAAAAAAGACCAAACAAACGGATTTATTATTATTTAGAAATTTTGAGGATACTAGAATTTTGAAAGTGCATATCCTAAATTGAACTTAGCAGCATATAGACAAATATAACGTTCAAAATATCTCAGATTTATTTTCAGATCTACACACCCCGCTCAAGAAAATCCTGAGTACAACCTACCCTATACACTAACATTAGGTTTGAATTTTAACTTTAATGTCTGATATTTTATTCAAGAAAGTACGAATTTCATGCCAAATTATATCTTTTCTGGCTTCGGATTGCAGCATTGTACTGCATTTCAATACAAAAACATTAGCGCGTGCATTTAAAACTTACGAAAAATGTATTGGGATATGTTCCGAATTTCAGAGAGAGAATTATAGTGGTGTCGCCAGATAATATTGCAGAAAGCGTAAGCTCCACTGGCACGCCTTTCCAGCTAGCAACAACGGGTTTTGCCTCAACTTTTATCTAGGTGTTGAAACCGGAATTGGTGAAAATCTACGTTTATTCGATTACAACATTGATCGCATAATGGATGAAATGGAAATAGCGACAAGCAGATTTTTGATATGGATTCAGTTTCAAAAACATGTTTCATGTCCGGTTTTATTATTATTTTTTTTTATTGCATCCAAAAATGATAAACAATCAAACACCACTTCTGGCTTTTAATGTGAATCTTTATAGAGCAAAAACAGTAAGAGATAGTAAGTTATGGCTTCCTCTATTTCAACCAATAGTTATAGACGTACTACTTCAAGTTGGACGTATTGAATTTAACGTAGTTTGAAAGTAAGTATACCGCAGTTTGGTTTACCAAAACTCCTTTATATATTTAACCTGTCTGTTCCTCCGTCCGTCCGGGAGACAAAATTCTCAAGAACTACTTGATGGATGACCATTAATTTTGGTCAGAATGTAGAAAGGTCAGAAGTTAGAATCTAGTTCGTTGATGAAGGCAACAGTGCTTCTTCCAGACATGTTTCCCCCCCCCAGAATGCCCCCGGACCAACAAAATACGTCTATAATATAATAATTATTATATTATAATAATTATATATAATGTATATATATATATATATATATATATATATATATTATAATAAATAGAATACTACCATGTGAAAATAATATGTGCCACTCTGAATACTAAGTGTGCCCTCGGAACATTTTTTTTTTTCTGAAAGATACACTGGAAGGCGATATTCCAACCGGAAGTGGTAGAAACCAATCACTTCCACTTTCTACATTTAGCCTGCCATTATAGAGCAAAAACTGTAACTGACAGTGAGAAATGGTTTCCTGTAACCGATTAACCGTCCCAAGTATACACTTCAGCTCTATCCTTCCAGCTCTCTACTAAAACTGGAAGTGATGAAAATCCACTATAACTTCCGATTTCAACTTTGATCTAAGAACGAATAGAGCAAAAACGGCAAGAGATATACTGAGAAGTGGTGTTTTGGAATCGATTTCTCGTTCTAAGGACAGGTACCACCTTTTCTTTTAACTAGGGATGGCCACATTTTTTCGAAAAATACTTTCTCGAAAAATGGATTTTTCGAAAACGAAAAACGAAAAACGAAAAATTTTTCGAAAAACGAAAAACGAAAAATTTTTCGAAAAACGAAAAACGAAAATTTTTCGAAAAACGAAAAACGAAAAATTTTTCGAAAAACGAAAAACGAAAAATTTTTCGAAAAAACGAAAAATTTTTCGAAAAAGCGAAAAACGAAAAAACGAAAAATGAAATTTCCGAAAATCGAAAAACAGATTTTTCGAAAAAGGCCATCCCTACTTTTAACCATATGCATTCAATCTCCACTCTAATCTCTTTACTAAAACGGAAAGTGGTAGAAAACTACTAGCACTTCCGGTTTCAATATTAATTGAAAAAATAACACGCGATATAAACCAAACTTCTTCATATAGTGTACACAAGCCATTGTTACTTGTTTTGTAATGTAGAAAACTGAAACATGTAGGCGAGGGTCTATATGAGTTCATAAAATTTCATCGTATATACAAAGAATTATGTTGCTATTTTCACGGCAGATTCCAATGTATTATCCAGGAACATATGCGCACTGAAGATCAAATTTCTTGCATGAACACCTAAGAGTTTCACAGTTTACATGCTAATTATAATTAATCATATCCCAGTTGTAACCAAGAGCAGATTCCTTATCCGTCATAATTGGAACAATATTCCTTTCACCATTCGTCATTCTCATTCCTGTGGCCGCATTCGGTTAAGTAAGACCTTTCCACTTCATTATTTGAAAGCAAGTTATTTGAAATATCAATGAGCAGCATTTCATTACAGAAGTAGAAAAGAGACATTCCGATCGAAGACAATCAGTTAATGTGCAAAGTTTGCTTTGTAACTACTTTCAATGTTAAAAGCTTAAATGGCTTTTCAAAAGACATAATTCTCTCTTTGCAACCCGACAGGTCTCCCAATACCAAAGAATCGAGATATTTTATTGCAACTCAGAGATTCGGAGATGTTATAAAGACCCGATTTAACAGATTTTATGCCCTTTACCAGTTATTAGAAAAAGTGATTGAGTTATGTGCAAGTGGCTGGATCAGAAGAACATGCAAATTAGGATCACTCTCAACTACGAAAATATCTTTGCGTGTTCTTTATGGCTGTTACAATAAGTGTATGCATCATTCTCAGAACACAGCAAATAAAATGCAGTTGCTATAAGTTCCAATTTTAAACCTTGAATTTATTTTTCTGTCTTCTTAATGTACACTTCTTGCTCCGTTGAAAGAATCATTTCTGGTGAAATACGAACATCAGAGACTGAGATGAGTGCTATTCTTCCTTGAAGGATCAGCGATGTAGATCAACAATAACAATGAATGGTCTTTTAAATTGTGTTTGAAAGTAGAAAATACACAAATAAAAATTAATATTGAAATAATCGCTGACTATTCATTTCAGTTAGAAAAGCAACTACCAATCATCAATTGCCTTCACAATAATTAGTTCGTTTGGTGATGGCTTAAATATTTCGCACAAAGTCCTAACGACGGAATCGTTATTTACTGATCGAAGTATCTTCTTATCTTCAAACAAAGTTAAGAGAACCAAAGAGCTCATACACCCTCCATTCCAAAAGAAACCGAACGTTTTAAAAAAACAAAAAAGCAATGTACATTTTGGAACAAATCATTTTTATTAATCAATGTATTCCCCTTCTGCATCGATACACATATTTGCACGCTCCAACAAGTTGTCAAACGACTTCTCCATGTCCTTTATTGGAATGGTCTTTAGAACGGCGGTCGTCGCCTTCTCAATGGCATCAATCGATGCGTGCCACTTTCCTTTCATCGCCAAATGCAGTTTCGGGAACAGATAGAAATCGCACGGAGCGAGATCTGGTGAATAGGGCGGATGATGCAACCGGATAATGTGATTTTTGACCAAAAATTCAGTTACGAGTCGCGAACGGTGTGATGGTGCACTATCGTCCAAAAGAGTCCAACTGCCGATTTCGCGATATTCGGGCCGAATACGACGAATTCTTGCCAGCAAACGCTTCATGACGCCCAAGTAAAACTCTCCAGTGACTGTCTGGCCGGGCTGAACAAATTCTTTGTGGATAATTCCTTTTGAATCGTAAAAACAAATCAGCATCACCTTAACTTTTGACTTCACCAAGCGACTTTTTTTTGGGTGTCTCTCATCCGGCGCTCTCCATTCAGCTCTTTGCCGCTTTGTTTCGGGCTCATATTCAAAACACCACGTCTCGTCACCAGTTACAATCGATTTCAAGAAGTGTCGATCCTGCCGAGTACT
The DNA here is from genome assembly GCF_964235325.1 of Thermobia domestica. Taxonomy (NCBI): domain Eukaryota; kingdom Metazoa; phylum Arthropoda; class Insecta; order Zygentoma; family Lepismatidae; genus Thermobia; species Thermobia domestica. The sequence goes on along the minus strand of NC_137454.1, from coordinate 170,230,529 downwards.
TTTAACGGTGTCTTTGCAATGCGCAATTTGATCAACTTTTTGGTCTTCGGTGAGTTTATGTGGTACAAACCGCGAATTAACCTTCTTAAGGCCCAAAACTTCGGTCAAAATGCGGTATGCGGTTGTTTGAGGAATGCCTAATTCCATTTCAATAACTTTCACCGACGATTTTTTGTTATGTTTGATGAATTCACGCACTTTTTCGATGTTTTCTTCCGATAATCCGGTTCTGGGACGGCCTGATCTTTCGTCATCATCTAGCGTCTCTCTACCCGATTTGAATCGCCTGAACCACTTGTAAACTTGCGTACGGGATAGACACTCATCACCATATGCATTTTGTAGCATTTGGTGCGTTTCACTAAAAGTTTTACTCAGTTTAACACAAAACTCAATTGCAGCTCGTTGTTTGAAACTCATTTTCCGACCGATGTACACAACACACTGACAGTTGAAACGCAATAACTTTGTTGCCGTGCATCCAAATGTCATGACATTTATACCAGTTGTCAATGAGGGACTACGCCATCTACCGGTAAAATATTACAACAGATGGCACTAGTGGTACTATTTGCTTTCAAAAGTTCGGTTTCTTTCGGAATGGAGGGTGTATTCCATGACGTCTTCGAAGTTCATACCTCGGTTCACGGCGATAACCGTTAGTCTCTGAAACGATTGATTGTTATCCACACTGAAAGAGTCTTTAACAACGTGAACAATTTTCCTCTAATCAATTTTGTTCTTTCCTTTTGTAACACTGAAAGTATCTGAAGAACTTCCATCCATCTTTAGAAGAATTCTTTTAGTCAGATTCTTAGCCTTATTAACGTTGATGAAATCAGAAGCTGTTACACCGTTTACTACCGTACATTAGTTAACTTTCTATCTATTCGAAATTACTAATAACATTCCGAGAAATCAATGTTTTTTATTCTATTAGAAGCGTTTCTTTTCTTGTGGTTCCTTGTCACGTCTTTATGTTGCTCACCTGTAGTATACGGTAGCCTTATGATATTTTTTCATTGAAGCACTTACTGATAGTACAAACGCATCATAGTATACCAAGATTCCAGAATTGCTTATCCCGCCTTACAACAAATTTGACTTCATACGACTCAAAGACCACATCAAGATGTTTATTTTCCATTGCCTTCATTTGCTGCAAATACATGTAAAAGAGGATTTAGCATAATCTTCAGCTGTAAGACATGACACTATTCTTGCTAGCCATTTCAAATGCAAACCAAAATCACTTATTTATTCAGCTAGCAAGAATTTCTTAGATTGAGAACTTTCCATACACTGGGAGTGAGAATATGCAATTTTACTATCCAGAATCAGACATCGGTTCCATTTTTCTACAAAGTTTTACTCTGCTCTGAAGAGAATATGATAAAGTAACACGTTCATTTGATGTACTTTTCTTCATTACTTCGTAAAGTTCTTCGATTTTTAAAAATTTGTTTTCATTAATGATGGCATACGTCTCACACACAGGCATCATATTCAAATCTAAGTCACCCACATGTATATTGTGAGTGCGAAAAGTCCTACCGATTGTTACTTTATCATTCAAAATGTGTCTTACATTCTCTGGATAAACTATTGTCAGAATTTCTTATTTTTGGATCAAAAGATCCAATATATTTCAGGCAAAAATTTTCTTGTAGGCCTTATATCTCGAGAACTACATATAGTGTAGCCAAACCAAAACTATCACTTAACTCAGTATGATCTGCTTATTCCGTAAAAAATACGAAAACTAGACTTAGGGGCCGTTCAAAAATTTTGTGGCCCCTGATTTTTTTTTTAAAAAAAATCAATATATTTCATTGAATCAAACATTTTCTTGTACGCCTTATATGTGGAGTGTAGCCAAACCAAAACTAACAATTTACTGAATATGATGTGCTTATTCAGTAAAAAATATGAAAACTCGAATTAGGCTCCGCTCAAAAATTTTGTGGCTCCTGATACAAAAGAAATTCAATATATTTCATTCAATCAAACATTTTCTTGAATGCCCCATATTTTGAGAACTACGTATACTGTAGCCAAATCAAAACTAACAATTTACTCAATATGATGTACTTATTCAGTAAAAAATATGAAAACTTGATTTAGGGGCCGTTCAAAAATTTTGAGGCTCCTGATCCTCAAAATTCAATATATTTCATTCAATCAAACATTTTCTTGTACGCCTCATATTTTGAGAACTATATATAGTGTAGTCAAACCGAAACTAGCCATTTACTCAGTATGATGTGCTTATTCCGTTACAAATACGAAAGCTCGATTTAGGGGCGGGCCGTTCAAAAATCCACAAAATTTAATATATTTCATTAAATCAAACATTTTCTTGTATGTCATATATTTTGAAAACTATATATAGCGTAGCCAATATGATGTGCTTATTCAGTAAAAAATACGAAAATTAGATTTAGGAGCCTTCAAAAATTTTGTGGTTCCTGATCCAAAAAATTCAATATATTTCATTGAATCAAACATTTTTTTGTACGTCCCATATTTTGAAAACTATATATATTGTAGCCAAACCCAAACTATCAGTTAACTCAGTATGATGTGCGTATTTCGTTAAAAAAAAAAAGAAAAAGAAAGAAAGAAAAGAAAAAAGAAAAAACCGAAACGAAAATTCGATTTAGGAGCCGTTTCAAACTTTTGTGGCCCCTGATCGAAAAACTAATTCTTTGACAAGATCGCAATATTTTGATGCATTTTTTTTATCATTCATAAAATTCTTGGCCAAGATCGCAATCTTTTGATCCATTCTTTGGGTCATTCCTAAAATTCTTGTTAATAAATAATTTCTATAATATCGTCCATGCAGCCATTCTTAAATGAGAACCTCCAAGTAAAAGTAACAGGTTTTAGAGAATCATCTGTGTTTATGATATTCTGACTCTTCTAAAATAATAAATAACTACCTCTATGGCCTATGGAACTCGAAGGTTCAATGTCGCGTTCACAAAAGCTCTCCATTGACTTCTATCCTTAGCCAACTGGATCCAGTTTCTACTTTTTATTCATATTCCTGCGAGATTCATCTTAATATTGTCCTTCCACCTGCGTCTAGATCTTCCTAAAGGACGTTTTCCGATTGGATTTCGAGTAAAAATTTTGAGTCTTCCTATCTTTTTCATTCTGGCTATGAACTTCCCATCTGAGTCTCAAAGTTTTCGCCATTCTCCATTCCCATTTTGCTTGGGGCCGAATATTCGTCTCCGGATTTTATTCTCAAATATTTTAAGCTGCTTTCATTCCTCAGAGTAAGTGACCATGTTTCTCAACCATTCAGCACAACGGACAATATTATAATTTTATATATTTTAAGCTTTACATTCTTCGACAGAATTCGCGACGACAAAAGTTTTTGAACTCAATAATTACACGAATTACCTGCTTTCAGTTGACATTTAATTTCTTCGTGGATATGGTTTTGATCTGTTAATATTGATCCTAAATATTTGAAACTATCCGAAAGTATTATTGTCGACAGTATTATTTGATATTTTGACACATCCATAATTTGCAGTATTACGATCCCGATGAACTTCTATGTATTTAGTTTTCTTTGCATTTACTTCTAAACCCATGTCTATGCAAATATTTAATGAGACCTCTACATTTCTTTCTACTCCTGTCAGATTTATCTTTCAATATAATGAGTAATCAAAATTGCTCTCTTGATCTTCCCACTAATCTAGTGATCTTGCTTTTTCGGTGTGCGTTGTCGCGGGTTCGATTCCCGGTGGAAGGATATTGAAATTTGAACCCATTACGGTGGTTTGGATTCCACCTTAAACTGTAAGATCTACTTCTCATATAGTTCGGTGTTGAAAAATCACGCTAAACTTATTTTTTTTAGAAACAACAATAGCTTTCTTATTAAAGAACTAACGCTCATGCGAGTGGAAAAAAAAAGTGTCCACGCTTGGATAAATTTCTAATTACACTTTTTATACTGATTTGAGGTTGCTGACTCCAATGGAACTTTTAAAAAAAGAATATGTCGGTCCGTGGAGTCACGAGAAAATATCTCAGAGTTGTGATGTTTATATTTAGTTATATCTGAACTTTGAGGTCACTTTTCTCGCGATCCCATGGACGTGTATGTTTCAAAATGAGTCCATTTAGTTCAGCACCCTCAAATTAGTATAAAAAGTGCAATTAAAAATTTATCCAAGCGTGGACACTTTTTACCAGTGACATGAACGTCATTTCTTTGAAAGCTTCTAAACTAACAAAAAGAAATTTTGAGTAAAATGAATGGTAAATCAATAGGATAACTGTCAATCATAGGAAAGAAAGATAACACCGACTTTTCTTGAATGTCTCTTTTCAGCATAAATGGATTGCATAGCACCTGACCACGTCGAACGAAGATTATGAACAAATACCACAACATGCATAATTCAGTGTCTACTTCACTCGTTCTGGTCGCGTCGTAGGGATCTGTGTTCAGGTAGGCCTTATCAGTTTGGACAGCCCGTAAAAAGTATTTCAGAAGAAAGTGAAATTGAAATATTTCAGTCTAACGTCCTACGATTATGTCTATTAGTCTAAGGGAGACAGATGATTTAGGGAAGTGGATGATGATGATGATGATGGAAGAATTGATGGAATGAGAATGTGGGCGGAAATGGAAATACATGCACGTAGCCAGAATTTCATTTTGGGGAGGGACAAAAACATAAAAATCTTTCGAAGTTTCTGGTTCAGGAACTTCTTTTATAGTCTATAAAAGTCTGCACGTTGCAACTGGAAAGCACACACACTTACTGAAAAAAAAAATATCTTCTCTAAACCACAATGAAAAGAGTTGCATATTACCAAAAGCGTTTCAGAGAGTGAAAAGCTCGTACCACCTGAAAACTACGCCCTCGTCTTATTTAAACTATCGACGCTACTAGCGCATGAAATTCGTTTTTAAATATAGATATACAGGGTGTTTCAAAACAACACCGGCAACGTTTGGGAAGTAGTTCTTGACACTAAAATAAGACAAAAAGTATAGACCAATCTGGGTGCACAAATGCTTCCTTTCGGAGTTATAGGCTGCCGAAAACATGAAAAAAATTAACTTTAAAGGTCCAAAGGTCCTATACAATGGGACCTACCTTAGTCGGATCAAGACTTCACTTAGGAACTAGTTTGTGCCCTATCCAAAAATCCATTTTCAGAATCCAGTGGTACTTCTGCAACAATTTTTATAGGAGTTTTGCTACGGGGATATAATTTGAAGTACTCACCTACTACCTCTATAAAAATTGTTACAGAAGTGCCGCAGGATTCTGAAACATGTTCATTTGGATAGGGCACATACTAGTTCCTAAGTGAAGCCTTGACCCGACTACGGTAGGTCCCATAGTTTTGGAGCTACGGATATTTAAAGTTCAGTTTTTCTTGTTTTCGGCAGCCTATAACTCCGAAACGAAGCATTTGTTCACCCAGGTTGGCCTATATTTTTTGTCTTATCTTGGTGTCGGGAATCATCTCCCAAATGTTGTCGGTGTTGTTGTGAAACACCCTGTATAAATAATAAGGAGTTCGTCTCTCGTTTAGTACAGCGCACCGCTTGTCACCCGAAAACACTTTCTGAACAAAGTCTGAACCTTCAATATTCAGTGTGAGTTCGTGATGTTGGATTTTATTATTTACTGTGTTTTTACTTCCAAGTATTAAATTTGGTAATAACTTAGGAGAGGGACTGCTTAGCAAAGCACTTCACGCTGAGATCGTCCTTGTACTCAGTTTTTAAAACTCAAATATGTACATATGTACCTACCGTTCAAAGTATTCAACATTAAGTACAACCTCATCTTTTACAGCTTTTAAAAGTTGAGTATAAGTGTCCTTCTCCTTAAGTATCATCATATCTAATATTTGGAAGTGAATAACTCAGTAACTAATAAAAATCAAAGTTCACTCACTCACATTCGACATTCAAGAATCAAACTTAAATACAGTATATAGGCCAGACAAAAAATTGTCGAACTATATATGTATTTCGTGATACTGCAAGAAATAAATAAATTGTGTTAGAGTAAAATTCTCATTTGCGCTGAATGGTGCTGAGTAGGTACAAGTTCTATCTTTATTTAACCGAAAATATTACAAATTCAGCATCATTGTAATCCTGAAACAAATTTGCTGTTTCTCTGATTCATATTGCTAGTCAAATTCCACCATAAACATCATCTTCTCTCGAACCATTAGCAAACATTAACTGTCTCAATTTCCCAACCATTGTCCTGTTTTGCAGAATTCACACTTTAGTCCGGATTTTGAATTTACTCGAGGAGTAAATGTTATCACTAGAGTATGAAACTTAAAGGAAGCAATTGGCAGACGGAAATAAATAAACATAAAGAATCAGAACATAAACGCATATATTTTGACATCATGAACAAAACTTACTGACTCTAGTGTCAGAAAACAAACCGCGCCAATTTAGCCTAATTACTGGTTGAATCTTTTGGAAAGCAATAGGATTATATATGTATGTGACGCAAATTTCTGAGGGAAATTCCCAGATTTCTGCTTACGTATTCTGCAAAATAACAAAACTCTTAGTTATATTTGAATGAAATGTATTATAGAATATCTTCAATCATTTTAAAGCTGTTGCAACCACAAGAACAGTGTTATCAGAGCGCTACTATTTAGTCAAAAATTAGTTTTAGAATTTTGAAATGTTTTACTTGTGTCGTCGCTTTCTTCTACACTTGTCAAGTGAGATTGCTACATATATTACATACTCGTATATTTTAAATATAAGGTCCAAAGCTTTAAAACGAGGCAGAACACTTTATCATGCGAAAATATTTTTTAAAATTTCCTTCCGACATAAGATTCCTGCCAGAAATTCAAAATGGTGGCATTTTCACACACATTCAAGTGGTGGATTTTAGATATGTTCCTCTCTATACTTAAGTGCATAATTTGACACTAAAATCGTTCGTGTTACAGTTAGTTCCAAATCAAGTCAATATTTGATCTTCATTGGCTCAACTATTTTTTATAATAATAAATAACATAAATACATCAAAATGTCATAAACAATATGCTCCAAGAGAATAAATAAATATCAATTATTTTTTGTAACGTACGACCTGCGCTACACAAAAAATTGTTTCTCTCAATTCGGAAACTACCCACGAGAATTTGCTTTTAAACGTATCATTTTGTTTAGCTCGATTAGATCTATCGATTATTATACAGGGTGACCCAAAAGTAGGTATACAGTCCCGTCTCGTATTTTATATCATTTCTTATTGTTATCAAACAGGTAGACCTAGTTTCTTTATTATTTGTTCTTAACGTCTTTTTACTTATAACTTAAGCCCGGAACAGTCGAAGCAAATAAATCCATAAACTAGAATATTGTGCTTGATCAATGCAGGAGTGTATACCTACTTTTGGGCCACTCTATATGTCTCTTCTTTCAGCAATATTACAGTTAAGCAAAAATATTAAATTTTTAATCATAATGTTAGGCTATCTCTTTATTATCCGTACTGTATACTATCATCTTGCTAGTGGTGGGTTGCAGATAAGCAAGAAAATTTTACTAGCCCAAGGAAAAAGCTACTAGCCAACATTCTAGTCTTTACTGTTTGAAATAAATAATAGTGATATCAAAAACTCGATCACACCGATGAACCACTCGCCATGGGCGAATGGTTATTTACATGCCTGTGCTAGTGTTATAATGAAAAGTTTGATGAGTACATATTTCAAGGCAGGGGCGGATCCAGGGCCGACTTCTGGGAGGGGCGGTGGGTTGTCGTACTGCTACTTTTAAGGGCTCCGAACTTTGGGATGGGTTTTATTTATATATATAAAATAAGAAAGTTTCCTCTTCTGGGGGGGCGATCGCCTTGATCGCCCCCCCCCCGGATCCGCCCCTGTTTCAAGGTCAGTTTCATTGTAGTAGGAGGTGTGGCCATCCTACAGCATAAAATTTTAGGTTTACAAAAAATTTCGATTTGCAAGAAAATTACGTATAAGGATTTACACTCACCCATATCAGTTTGTTTAGCATAATAAAATGTATTGATTAGAAGTGACAGCAACTGTCTCATTTTTTTCGTTATGAGCTAATGATGTTGTACAACTATTTAAACATGAAGCATATTCCTCGTTACACGAAATTAGAACTGAAAATAATGGTAATATATATATATATCCGCACAATATATCAATACAATTTTACTGAAATCCTTACAGTGGAAAGCTAGCAACTCTTCTTTCCTTTTACTGTATTATTTAATGCGTTTTTATTGTCATGATCATTTTCTTCCATTTCTCATCGTCTACAAGGCGTAACTGCGGAACGTCAAGGTTTCATTTCATTAATTCGTTATAATCCACATCAAATTTGAATTATAATGTTATTTCCTAATAGTTTATTCAAAGAAGTATGGATTTCAGTGCCAAACAAATATCTTCTAACTTCCTACATATTGCAGTATTGCATTGTGTTTCGACACAAAGATATTATCGCATGCAGAAACGCCCGCAGGAAGGGGGTCAAAAACCCACTATAGTATTAAACCATAGTATTTAATATAAATATACTAGCAGATTGCCCGTTCTTCGCATGGGAAGAATAGTTTCATTTTGGACATAATAGGGCTGAATTTGGATTTAAATGGGATCGGAAGTGTCACTGTTGGTCTTAGCGATCCCGCAAATTATGTAATCATCGATCATTTTCGATCATTTTTATATATTTCCCCCTCCCCCAAGTTGCAGGACTGAATTTGGATTTAAACGGCATCGGAAGTGTTACTGTTCATTTTAACGACCCCGAAAACTGTGGATTTGGCACCAATATCGGTCATTTTCGATCATTTTTAAAATCTTCCTCTCCCCCTCCCCTAAGTTGCACCGTCAAAGTGAAATGATAATTACCATCCCAGGCCCGAACCTCTTCTATGATGAAAATGTGATTGAGATCAGTCAGGTGATTCAAGATTTATGAAGTCACAAACATAGTTACTTCCAATTTTATAAAGACTATTAGATTAAGTACTATAATAAGTGAGAACAAATTAGTATGTTTCGACAGGTATTTCTAAGAACTTAAACACCTATCGAAAATCAGGGGGAACAACTGTTCGCCTTGCCTCGCTTTGCCGTGATCGCATGGATTTAATATATTTACGAAAAATTAATTCTAATATGTTCACAACTTAATTGAGAGATTGTGGTGTCGGCAGACAACATTAGAGACAGCTGAAGTTCCGACGAAAAGATGTAAATAACCTTTCTGGTTATCAAGAAGAAAGGTAATGTCTATATAATTAAACTAAGTACATACTCTACACATACAGGAGAATGTTCTTGTTATATTGTAGGGTCTAATGTCCGAAGTATTAACTATAATGAAAGACTTAACAACTTTACTACTTCTGAATTGATATCATAAAATTGCAGTTTGCTGACATTATCTTTTTAAACAAATCTTTGTTTAGCTGTGATAAAATTTATTATAAATATTATCACGTTTGTAGCAAGTAGGTAGTCACGGGGGCACAACTTCCTCTTGCGATCTACTTCAGTTCTTTGTTGGTATATAGACTATGATAAACTCAAATTAATCCCCACAAAATTTGTCTCGGTCCCAGTCTTTTAGTGTTCTTGCTACGGGTCTGACTAATATAAATATTATTATTGAAGATCATTAAAATTAAAATATCGGTTTGAAGTGAATCGGAAATAATGTTTCTCATTCACCAAACTTAGAAAAACTATAAATCATATCTTCTCATAAACAAATTCTTGAGACGCTACCGAGAGCTACATAAAAATCTATATTTTGTTATGCTTCACGGATGTAGTAGGGATCGATTCATGTAAAAAGCCACGTCGAACATGATTGCACAGTACATAATTCAAAAAGCAACAATAAAAAAGTAGAATTACACATAATAGGAAAACAATCTACTTACATCTTTTCCGTTACACATCTCATTCTGCAGAATATGAATGACACATTATTCACGGAGTGATGTCGATTCCTTGTGTTCCTTCAATTCTGATTACATCTGTATCCGTTGTTTCTTTCGGATTATTTCCTTCAGACTTTTTTCATAGTTGTACGAGTTTGAATAGAATGTATGACATATGTCACTTTATTCCTGTCCTGTCTCAAAACGTGATAAAATACATTGTGTTCTCTATAGCCTACTGTTGTAAGGCACGTTTCTCTGTTTCGCGAACAATGCATTTGCTTGCATTTCGCCAAAAGAAGTATTTAGTTGCTTGTGCAATATATCGCTTACTCCCACCGAGAAACAATCTCTCTATGTTCGTATTCGTATTATGTTATGTGTATGCTATGCTGACTTTATTTTTTTCGCGTTGTTAAACAACTACTACCAACATGAAAACGCGTTAAGTTTTTTCTTCAATTGTGATCGAACTCTAGCTAGAAAAATTATGAGTCATGTTTGTTGTGTTTGCATGTTTAGCTTCCCTATATAATCGTTCGATGATGCACTTTTATCGAGTAAAGAAGAAGTAGGGTTGTAACGTGAATGGTGTTAACATAATCATGCGCAGACTTCCGGATTAGGGAAAGTGGGGTAGGAAGAAGACGAAGGTCAAAGCCCTATAGAAACACTATTTCATGTCATATATACGTATATACAGGGTCTTCATAAAAGAATTACGAGATTCTAAATTACGAAATATTTCCCCCCCAATTTCACGAATTGAGACGAGAAAACCTTATTTTTCGTATCGTTCCGACTCGTAAGCAACATTATATGGAGTCGATTGTAGAGGTAGCTACAGGAAGGGGCATGACGTAACGCGCGTAACTGATACTTTAAGGATTCGGCAGGGGGGAAGGAAGCTCGTATTCACGTTACTGAATACAACTGTCAACCAATTACCAATTCAACGTTTGTATTTAAAAAAGTACTACTTACGGAGTTGTAGCTTATTGAAAAGAAAGGAACCGTTAACTAAGTTAAAGGTGCCTATAACCAGGTCTCGAAAAATCCTGGGCGTCGAGTAACAATGGCGACTAGAAATACGAGTCTGGCACCTGGAAAGGCCAAAATACGTAGACCTATGTTTCAAAACTGGATTTTGTTATTATAGCGACTAGCTTTGGAAACTGGTACCTAGGTCAGTCAACAGATGTGAGAAGTGTCAGAGACTATGGGGAGGTTGGACACCCTGAACTAATGGATGTAATGGTTTGTGGTTACAGATAAAACGAAACTATAGCATTGACAAACGGGCGACCGTATGGAGATATTTCTCCTTGTGAATGAGAGGGATAGACGCAGAGAAGTGACAGACAATTAATTAGTAACATATGACCAGAGCCGTAGCTAGAGATTTCGGCGCCCGGGGCGAAAAAGAATTCGGCGCCCCTCTACACTCACCTTACAAGCTTTTTATTTTTTAATTTTTTTTATTTATTTATTTTTTTATTTATTTATTTTTGTTTACAAGTAAGAGAAGCAGCTTTTGTTGTTATGCTAAATTTTTATCAAGCTTCTTGGACAGACCATTGCAACAGCCAAAAGCGATCATTATGTATCCTTTTAGAAATAAGAGCTGCTTTCAAGATGCTTATTTTGTACTTTCTGTTTAACTTGACAAAACTACTTTTGGTTGTATACAAATCCATTAGCAGAACAGTTATGGAAAGATCATGGAGACAATTCTCCTACGCCAGGGAAACCGTGTTAGACATTTAGCTGGTGGACGCGGGTAGTGGCGTTGGAAATATCCTGTTTCCCTGAGCATAGCAGCAATGTCAGAAATCGAGCCCAGGCCTGGAGGTCTCAGAAATGGCCAGGTTTTGGGCTCGGATATCTTTTATTCGAATGTTAAACACGGAGTTCTTGGACGCGGGTAATGGCGTTGGAAAGATCTCTGTCCCCTTAGCACATCTGTTATATCAGAAATGGAATCAGGCACTCAAGTCCCCTGAAGCTTTTGCCTTGGGTCCCTTCTATTCCCTATTAAACATGAAGTTGTTGGACGGAGTTAATAGCATTCGAAAGGTCTTGGTCCCTTGAGCATAGTGGTGATATCAGAAATCTAATCCGGATCCCGAATACATAAAGATAGGTCCTGAAATTTTGGGCTCGCGTTCATTCTATTCGACTAAAAAACTGTGGGATCCTTGGGCGCGGGTGGTGCCGATGGAAAGGTCTGGATTTCATTAGCACATTGGTGATGTCAGAAATGGAACCCGAAGCCCGAAAAATGAGGTTCCGAAATTTTGGATTCGGGTCAATTCTATTTGCCTATTAAACATGGAGTTGTTGAACGAGGGTAGTAGCGTTGGAAAGGTTTTGGTCCCTTGAACACAGTTGTGACGTCAGAAATCGGACCCTGGCCTCGAAGTCTCAGAAATGGGATCTAGAAGTTTTGGACCCAGGTCTCTTCTATTCCTCATTTAAACATGAAGTTGTTGGACATGGGTGGTGGCATTGGAAAGGTCCTAGACGTCTGGGTACAGTGTAACATCAGAAATCGGGCCCTGGTCTCAAAGCTTCAGAAGTGGGGTTCCCGAAATTTTGGATTCGGGTCCATTCTATTTGCCTATTAAACGTGGAGTTGTTGGACGAGAATGGATCTGAATTTTCTGAGTAGGAAAGGTCTGGATCTTCTGAGCATTGCAGTGATGTCAGAAACCGGGCATCGGGCCCTGAAGCCTCAGAAATGGGGTCCCGAAGTCTTTGGCTCGGGTTCCTTTTATTTGCCTATTAAACATGGAATTGTAGGATGAAAGTGATGGCGTTGGAAGTCTTTGTCCCTTGAACACAACGTTGATGAGAAATTGGTTACGGGCCCCAATTTTTTTATTTATGTCGTAAACCTTTTGTCTAATTTGATCTCAATACCTGATTGTGCAAGATAAAAGCATATTAATAGCTGAATTTTGTCTCTCGCAATCAAGTATTGAGATTGAGCCATTGCAAAAGTTTACAACACAACCCAAACTTCGGGACCCGTACCTAATTTCTGACATCACCGGACTGCTCAAGGTGCCAAGACCTTTCCAACGCCACCACCTGCCTCCAAAAACACATTGTTTAATAGCCGAATGTAAGAAACCCGAAAGCCATATTTCGGTACCTCATTTCCGGGACCTTGAATCCAGGGCCCAATTTCTGACATTACCTCTGACAGATGATCCGAACCTTTCCAACGCCATCACCCTCATACAACAATTCATGTTTAATAGGCGTATAGAAGGGGCTCATGCCCAAAACATCGGGACCTCATGGTGGGGGCCCGGTTCCTGACTACCACTGTGCTTAGTGGAACCGGATCTTTCCAACGTCACCATCTGCATGCAACAACTCCATGCTTAAATGAGAAATAGAGTGGACTCGAGCCCAACATTTCGGAACCTCATTTCTGGGGCTTTGAGGCCAGGGCCCAATTTCTGACATTACCGCTTTTGTTAATCGACCCCGACCTTTCAAACGCCAACACCCTACTACAACACCATGTTAAATAGGCAAATGAAAGAGACGCGAACCCAAACTTTTGGGACCTCATTTCTGGGGCCTCAGGTCCTGGAGCTTTCCAACACCACAATCTGTATCCAATAAGTTCATGCTTAAAAGAAAAATAGAATGAAGCCGTGCCCAAAACTTCGGGACCCCATTTTTCTGGAGCCTCACAGCTGGAGCCCGGTTTCTGATATCACCACTGTGCTCAGGAGACCCGGACTTTTCCAACGCCACCATCTGCATTTACTAACTCCATGTATAACACGGCTTCCCTATTGTAGGAGGATTTTAATGGAATTTTCTTCAGGCTCTTTACAACTAATTACACCGTTTCAAACTATCCATAAGAAATAAAATTTTAATACATTAGAAACTATGTTCTTTTAAAATGTTCAAAATGGGTGACAGCATTGATTTCCAGTAATAATTGTAAACTTTCGTAATTTTATTCTCTATTTGAATAGTATTTTAATTTCGAATCTTTTACAGTAAAAAATATTTTTGTGAAATGTAACGGAATACATACGGATATATAATGTGTGTATATTTTGTATGTATGTAGATAGGTAAAAATATCACACAACTAGATACATACGCAGAAAAAATACCATGGAGAAATGATTCCAATAAAAACATTGGAAGCAGTTCGTATGTCAATTGAATTTTTAAAAATCACTGGTAGTGATCAGTCTTTGGAAAAGACAAAATCGTTGGTTAAGTTCTGACCTCCAAGCCCCTATTTTACAACTTCTTCAAGTTCGAAAATATTATTATTCTTGTTTACTTTCATTTTTAATATTCTCGCGCAAACAACAGCTTGCATGTTCTCTTCACTCCTCTACTTTTCATACCTTCATTCTCACCATCGCGATTAACCCGATTGGGTAGAAAGGCGTGATTAACTGAGCAAATTCATCAACAGCAAAACACATTTCAGATTCTGACCGTTTGATTTTGAAAGTGCTCCTGTGTAATCTATAAGACATCTCTGCACCTTAATATCACATCGTCATTAACAAATCATATATGACAACTTTCTTTAATAAGTGAAAAACTTGTGACTATTATTGAAACGTTTGAGTTACGAGCGAAGCGAGCAAGAAAATTTTTAATAAATCCATTTCTTTGCTAACCGACAATATTGATTTAATAGGGCGCCAGAACTTTTATGGGGCGCCGCGTCGTTTATTCACTTTCAACACTTTTCCTTTCTTCTTGCTCGTTCGGCGCCCCCTTGTTACCAGCGCCCGGGGCGAGCGCCCCGCTGGCCCCCCTCTAGCTACGGCTCTGCATATGACACATACTTTTATTGCTACTACCCGAAGTTATTTGTTCTCAATAGGTTCCAAAAGGAAAGTACAACACACATAGTTTAGAATGAATATGTGCAAAACCAGATTGACACATGAAACACTAATTTTTCGTTTAAAATTCTAAAAGTAAAAACCTTAACGAATAAACGAATCTACTTCATTTCGAGGAAGGAAAGCAATACATGAAAAGAAATGTGAAACATTCGGCGCACTATGTTTTCTTCCTGTAGCAATCAAGTTGCTCGCATCCTCTGATAGACAATTTGGGATACTTCATTTTTGCTAACACGGAAAGTAACGAAATTACTTGATTCATTCATAGAAGACATCCAAGTAGATCAATAATTCATGCTGCAGTTGGAATTTTTTTAATCGCAAAGTAGAATGGGGGGGGGGAATCTCGTACGTAAGTAGAGACCACAATACTACAGTATCTGCCAAAATCCATACCACGAGTGTTTGCCAGGGTCCTACGAAAGTAGTGAGGCATACAAGCACCAACAGCCGCATTTCCTTTTATTCAATAATTTCACCGGTTTAGGTTTTACAAGCATCTGATTACTGTGGATTGCAGAAGAATATAAATTGCATTTGAAAATAATCTGAATATATAAAATACTAATAACTAACAAAAATACAGCAGAAAAAAAAACATCATTTAAAATGTTGCTAATTGTAGTGGTTATACTTTTTTTAATGTAACATTCCACGATTATACACTGAAAGGGGGCACGGTGGCTCAGTGGTAAAGCGTTTACCTCTGATGTGTGGGGTCCGTGGTTCCATTCCCGACCAAGTAAGTTTGTGGTGGACAACATCGTGCTCGTGGGTTTTCTCAGGTACTCCCGTTTCCTTCCACTTTCTTATTCTACCAATTCTTCCATCATTCACTTGCTTTAATCACCGTCTCCCTTAGCCTAACAGGCATAATTGTGGGACTTTAAACTCAAAGATTTCATTTAATTTCATTTCATTATGCACTGAGGCTAAGGAACACTATGATGTGATTAATCATAATGACGAAATTACGAAAGTGTGAGGAAAAGGGAAAACACCAAGAAAACCCACACATATGATGTTTGTCTTCCACAAATCCTACCTGGCAGGAGGTGGGATTAAACTAGGTAACCCCTGCAACAGAGATGAGTGTTCTAGTACTTAGCAACCTTGATCCCGGGTATTTTAGTACACTTCCATATGTCATATTTAAAGATTTCATTGAATATTTTGTAAATATTATGTCATTTACTATAGTTTGGACTCCAATCCAAAAAGGTAACTTTATAAATATTACTTTCTAAAACTTATTCATTACTATTATTAATATTATTAATAATAAGAATAAGAAGTATATTTAATAAGAAGAGAACAGAAAATCTTTTGATTGTATTACGTGCAAATGGGAAAGTACACAAATATTATTATTATTATTATTATTACTATTATTATTATTATTATTATTATTATTATTATTATTATTATTATTATTATTATTATTATTATTATTTAAATAACTGTTTCTAAGTCGTTGAAATATAATAAAACAATAACATTTTATAACATCAATTTATTGTTATTGCCAATTTTAGGAAAACGTGCTAAATAATCTTATAACAATTTCCCACTTTATAGGCTTTTAAAATTTTCTATGTGGTCCTTTTCCCTGTACCTTATTGTATTCTGTTGATTGCTTTCAGAGGAGGTTTCTGTAAAATCTACTTTCACCTTTTTTCCCCTTTTCCCTCAATTTTCAAAGTAACAGAAAACAAAGGATAGTAGAAAGATTTAATACTGTTGCATAAGGTACTCGATAATTGTTATTTATTCTTGGATTAGATAGAGTCTGCTATTCATCCTGGTGTAATTTGACCGCTAGGTGTATGGGTTCATGATTAACAGGCGGTCAAAATATGAAAGAAATAAACATGTTTTAAGCTTACTGTAAGTTAGTAGATTCTTTTGTAGCACTTTCTTAACTTTCTCGCTGATCGTCAAATTTTTAATATTATCGATTGCTTTTATTTTTTCCCTCGTACATCCTAAAAATTTGTAAGAAACCCGCGGATGCACAGACCCTCCTCCTAGCGAAATATGGAGAGGGATTGTCGAGGTGCTATGTACTAATTATATTGATTGCAGTAATCTTGTTTTTTTTTTTTTTTTTTAATTTCGTCCAGGTACACATTCAAGAGAATTCCCCTTCACCAAAATGACTACAAGCACTTCATCTGTGCCTAGTTAGCTATACTATCCAAGAACGAAGTTTCGTACGAAATGAACAAACACACACACCCTTGTGTAGGTAAAGGACCTATTCGTGACTTGCATTTGAAATAGCATCGAATTATCCCCTTGGAGCCTCTAAGGAAAGCCCTGGATAATTTTGTTCGACTTCAACAAAAGCAATTTTGGTGCAGCAATGATAACCACTGTTGGCAATCGGTGCCTTCAGAAAGCAGCTAAAAGGCTTATATAACGTAGCTAAAAAAAAAATGCTAAACTTATCTAAAATTATAGATAAATTTATGGCTAAGGAATTTAACAACAAAGTAAGCAAAATATTTCCTAATATTAGTGTACTAACTTAAAATATACCCTAATACTCTCCTTACTAGTCTCAAATCAAATACCTCATCATTCATACATAAAATATTTACTGAACTTTTTGATCCTTCATTGAGTAAAAGTACTAAAATCTTTATTTATTTTATACTATTTATTTATTTATTTTTATTTTTCTTACTGTAATGTTGACTATATTTTGTTGGCATTATTAATCGAACACAACACGAGAAGTGACCAAAATACAACCGAAACAAACCATACATCAATTAAATATGCTTTGAAATAAAAGAAAGTTTCCAGACTCTAGGTTTGTCGTGAGGTGTAGGCGCGAATTATAGGAGTTAGATGCTGAGGAGTTTTGAAAAATAAGCTTCGCCTCAATTTACTATATTTTTTTTTTTTAGCATAGATTTTGGTTGTAAAAGACATTTTAACTGTGTTTAAAGCATGCTCTTAAGATTAATGACTACAAATGGACAATTTTGGAGAAAGAATTGGCCAAATTTATAGCTAATAACCAAATCATATTTTATCTAGCTAATCAGCATATGAAACTCACTATATTTTGCCATAATTGAGTGAACACAGGAGCACATGAGCCTACCTGCCTCAAATCAAATTGTTATTTGCAATGAAGTCACTTTGTTTATAGTTTTATCATTATTGGACATGTGTGAAAGTATGATTGTTGACTGATACTACTTATACTATTCTATGAAATAGAAATGGTTTATGTTTATCCGTTAATGCATTTTACTGTATATACAGTTTATAACGTAAACATATTCGAATTTTTCGTTGCTTTTATTCCAATTAACAAATCAATCACTGAGGTCAGAGGAAAGAAATTACATTTTTTAATATATTCACAAAACTGCAAATATTTGTACATAATCTCGCAACATTTATGATATGACTAACATAAGTAGTCTATTTGAAAACTGAATTTTAACTCACATTGTATTCTCTATCTAACTTGTACTGTTATAAATTGTTCAAATAAATACTCAAATATTCGTTACTAAAATAGTTATTCTATCAATTGTTTGTTTTTTCGAATTACAAGGGCTGCTGGCTCCATGATATTGTGATTAAGTCTGGTGTGATGGTTTCATGATTCGATTCCATCCCATGTAAGTATGTGTTGATGGTTTCTTCCGGTGTAACATCCATATTTTTCAGTCTGCAGTTCAAGCAAATTGCAGGGCCCAAGATGTAGGTAAGAATCTCATATCGAGCACAAATAAATTATGAAACGCAAAAAGTTTGAATTGTTTTTATATTAGTGATCACGATAACCCACAATGCGACACCAATAGTATACATTTCTAAAAATGTAATAAAACATCATGGAAATATTTTGAATTCCAAGAATTAATTAGAAATAATAAACTTATTACTTTTCATAACGGCCTTGAGTGCGAGGATTGGGCAATGTTCCATTTGCCTCACCCATAGGATGGTCCTGGCCCGCAAAACATAACCATGGGATATTAAACAAAATACTTCATTTCATCTTGTAGTAGAAATTTCAGAGAAAATATGTATCATTAAAAAAAAAAAGTACATGCCATATGAGAAAATTTTAAAAAGTACAGCAGAACACAATGAATGAATGAATTAGTTAACTTATTAACAAGTATGATTAGCAACTCGAAAGCGAGAAATTCTTAGTCCGTGAAATGAAAGGCTGGAAATGCGAATTGATGCACTCCATCAAGCAGAAACTTTTACATATTTCATTCGGTTATTATGCAATGATTGGTGGAAGGGGAGAAATGGAATACAGAATGGCAGAGGAGGAATTCGTAAGGTCAGTTGAAGTAAATTCCTTTAAAAAAAATAACAAGAAAGAAAAAGGCAAATTCCAAAAATTAAAAAAAAAAAATCTAAATCCACTGAGCTAATATAGATGGAAATGGTAATATTGCTAATGAGGTCAGGAAGTGAGAGCGGCAGACACAGAGAATACATTAATAACCATCAATTTTGAACTGGAATCAGCGGATATGACAACTTTAATCACACACACAAGAGTTTGACTGCAGCGAACAGAACATCAATCGAAGTTTCATGCCTGAGTGTACGAGATCACATATGAATCAACACATATTTTTGTCAATATGTGTTTTAGATTCGGACCAATGACACATTAGTACACAGACTGTGTTTAATTCATGAAATATTGAGATAATAAAATATTCACCAAAAAGCATATAGCTTTACGTTACATTATGATAAATCACTGGCAGGAGTTGTGTTGTGGCATCTTTGTTAAATTACAATGATTCGAAACAGGAAGAATAAAGTTATGCTCCCTACAGATTTCCATAGTAAAAATAAGGATTCCATGTGTTTGTACAATAAACTGCTATTCGGATAACGGATTTTTCTCAGCGTTACATTGCTACTTGTTCTTATTGAGGACAGATTCATATCTTGAAATCATTGATGTGAAAATACAAAAACTATAACATTTTGTATATCCTAATTTCTGAAACTAAATGTTGATGAATGTAGTATAAAAGACATTTCTAGACACCCTGCTCCAAACAAAGGCAAACCTTGTGAAACGAGAAAAACTGATAGTCTTTCGTGGATTATTGTTACAGTAAATTTGTGGATATGCAATTGATGCAATTGTAGCGAATGCCTGTGGAGTATTGACGAAGTGTGGGCGGAGTGAAAAGAAATGACGTAAAAATAATCGGAAACGAGTGTTCTTAGTGTCGGAGAAGCACTTTTGTAGAGCAAAGAAAATAACATGAAATGTTCGAACACGCCTCTCTGCTGACACAGTTGAAACGCAAATGTTGATATCAAAAGTAGTGAAATCAAGCGTTTTGTACTAATTACGTATTGGTATAAAAAATTACGAATGGTTTGAAAAGATTTTTTAAAACCAAGTCTTTAACCCTCTACCGGCCATTGTGTATTTGAAGTCACAAACTACGTCATAACACTTGACGTGATATTAGTGGTGGATTTGCTGCGTTTCTTCGTAAATTCTTGAACGTACAGACTTCCTTTCAAGAGTCAGCACTTCTGCATTCATTTATTCCAAAATGATTATTTTTTAGTTTCTAGGGACAAAATTATATAGTATAAACACAAAAAGATTTTTTTTGGATGTTGTTAAATGATTCGGCAGGTAAAGGGTTAAAGTGAAAAAAATCGAGAATACTGTTTTTACATTCTCATGTACGTTGAAATGCAATTAAATATATTTTGTCTTTTATATCCAGTGCTTTCTACTATTAAGGGGACACGGGGGCTCAGTGGTAGAGCGCCTATCTCTGGTGAGTGAGGTCCCTGATTCGATTCCAGGCCAATAATTTTAAGTTGGACATCGTGTCCGTGGTTTTTTGGGGGGAGTACTCCGGTTGCTTCCCACATTCTCATTCCACCGATGTTTCAATCATCATTCGTTTGCCTTAATCATCCGTCTCAATGAGCCTAAAGGGCTAGTGATGAGCGCAAGAGTCTTGGTCTTGCAGTTTTTGCAAGAGTCTTGCATGCAAGACCAAAACCAAGACCAAGACCAAGACTTGCGCAAGAGTCTTACACAAGTACCGGCTCAGTGGTAGAGCGTTCACCTCTGGTGCTGAAGTCTCTGGTTTGATCCCAGCATACACCATGCGAGTTTTTTTGGTGGATAGAAACCTTGTGCGTAGGTTTTCTCGATGTTTTTCCGTTTCCTCCTACTTTCTTCATTCCACCATTTCATTCATTTTTCATCATTACCATCTCTCTTAGCCTTGGTGCATAATCGTGGCACGTAAAACTAGATATTACATCATTTCAAAACATATTGGTGCTGTTTTTCTTCTAAAACTAAAGAGAAATGTAGTGTTGAACATCGGTAATTCTGTATACCATAGGTGCCGACTACATGCGCATGGCTTTGGCTCTAAGGATCAAGTATCCGTCAGAATTTTTTAATGTGTGCTCAATAAATTAATATCGAAATAACATTTTCATGACATTGACAGAACTTACTGCATGTGACCGTAAGTTTGATTTCATGGGCTGGTGCTTATACGTTGAATAATTGTTCATCAATGTAACTTTTAGCCTCCTGGGGTATATGGCCCCCGAAGATTGAGCGATATAACATTATACAACAATAAATAATCCATATTCACAAGTGAGAGTGATTTTGTACAGTTATTTCAAATAACTTGGAGTTTGATGCTGTGTTTTTGTATTTGTATTTCTAATATAGGACAAAAGTATTTGTATAAATTGAGTTCACACAAAAGACATGGACAGTTGAGTCGTTTTCGGTTTTTACTCAAATTATACTAAAATAATAAGAGGTTTGATTACAATCATTATTATTTTAATTTCTCTCTCTCTTTTTTGGTTAATATTGCTAACATATTATCATCATCATCATAGCTATTCTGCCATTATTGGCAGGTCACTTGTTGCAACTCAGAAGCCTCGATATACGGTGGTCTTCAGCTAGTGTCTTCGTCTTGACGTAGCAATTTTCTGTTTTAATACCTTCCTCCAACTACAGTCTCCTTTGTCCCCTCCCTCTCTTTCCTTCCACCATATCCTCTAGCATGTCCCTCATAATAAAGTTCCTCCTCAGCCAATGTCCCAACCAGTTCCTTTTCCTGCTCTTAATTACATCTAAAATTCTTATTTTCTTCCCTACTGCTACAATTTCTAACACCTTCTCATTCGTTTTCCGTTCAACCCAGCTAATTCTCTCCTTTCTTCGAAAGCCTCAAACAATTTTTTCATTGCTTTTGCGTAATGTCCATGTTCTGTTCCATAGAGTACATATTGGAATCAGTAAAATAAAATCTCAATATTTAATTGAAAGTTTGTTCAATACAAAGATTAGCTAATCTTGGTTGAAAATTAAAAAAATATATACAGTATATATATATCTGACGCCTTTGGAGTGTAAAAATAATATAGCAATTCATGATATTTCAGTAATCTGTTCCGTTTTGATTTTCTTGCAAAACCAACTCCCCAACTTCGGAACCAGTGGAGTATTGAATCTGTTAAAATATATATATAAAGATTACGAAACGTTGTGATTTATCTTATAAGAAGTGAAGTGTGGGGACCCATTTGAAAAAGTAAAGGTTGTACACACCTTTATGTTGTACACTATCGTCATACTTACACGAAGGTAAACTATATTACATTTAAAAACATACATTGTATTTCCATTACTATTGGCGCATTGTAGAATTTATTATCCCTTATATCCAGAGTAAAATTTAGATACGAAAAGCATAAGATTTCTTAAAAGCAAGACTTGCAAGACTCTTGAAGCAAGACCAAGACCAAGACTGGGTGTGCAAGACCAAGACCAAATGTTCCAGTGCAAGACCAAGACCAAGACCACCCGGGCCTTGGTCTTGGTCTTGAATTTGCTCATCACTATAAAGGGCATAAACATGGGACGTTAAAGATTTCATTTTTTAAACTTTCTACTATTATAATTGATAAAACTTGTGTTCATACTATGCTAGCAGCTTATACGGACAGTGTTCTGATAATAGCAAATTAAGTAAGATTTGGCTACAAATCCTCGCAGCCAGGACCTCGCGGGCCACAATTTTGCCTGACCAAATCTTCACGGGCCATAATCTCGTCTAGCCAAAATCTCACGTGGCCAAAATCTCGCGGAACTAAACATACATACATAAACATACATAACATACATAAACATACTAAACATACATAAACATATAAAATATTATTATATTCATCATTATATACCAAGATCATCCAGAAGTTTTGAAGACTGTCATTTACGACCTGAAGAATGAAATAACATTTTCTAGTTTTACGTCCCATATCTCTGTATGTATGTTAGCCTAAAGAAACAGATGGTTAATGAAAATCAATAATTATGACAAGAATTAATGGATTGAAAACTGTAGAACCCTCAAAAAAGCCACAGGCATAATATTGTCCATCACAAACTAGCATGGCCTAGGATCAAACCAGGTACTCCTTGCACCTGAGGTGAGCGCTCTATCACTGAGCCACTGTGCCCCGCCTGAAGAATGAAGCAGCCCACTGTAAGCGACAACAGAACGTTACACAAGCCCCCCATGAATAGTCCTGGAACACTGCTTTGAAGTGCAGGAAAAATTAGCTTCAATGGATCCTGTATAGCGAAACTAACTCATCCAGAGGTCAAGGAGTTGGCATTCTGTAATACTCTAGATGGAAAGTGTTTCTTCATTAAAGGGGAGCGTTGGGGTTTCACTTACAACAAAACAAAACGGTGGTGCAATCAGATGGCACGCTAAATAGTAGTAGTATTTCATCTGCTTTCTTTAGGGTTCCAAGATTTTTCAAGCTGAAAATCCGGAACACTGTATGAAATTTACAACAGGACTCCCATATTTCTTGACTAATATGCCAACACATCATATGATAAATATTCATATAACATATTCATAATTATGCACTATATTTTTAGAGTAAGCATCTATTTAACAGTGAACTTTGAGTCTATTCTTCTCAGCGTCAAATGGGAATTTATAAGTGAAAAACTCCCTCTATCGAGGCATTTGAACCTGGTAGGATAAGACAAAAGCTGACAAGAAGTTCAGTTTCTTTACAACAGATATTTTCTTCCTTGAAGTAAATGTTTCACTACATCTGTCAGTTATGCTTTTGTTTAAGATGTTCCATTCTCTCTTTTGTTTTCACCTGCATACATTTTAATGGAACATTGTTATGAAGGAATAGTGTACGGGGAGAAAGTCGATGGAATCTGGCCCCACGAATTTTTCGCTTTAACAGCAACGTCAAAGACACACTTCTAGCTTTCTCAGGTTAAAAGTAGCATGTGTAGACCTAAAAATTAGAAAACAAAATTAGAAATTCCGAATTAGATACACCCTGGGGGTGCTAAGTGTTAAGAGAGCACTGGATAGGACACGGGAGGGTGGAATTTCGAAAAAACGTTTTGTTTTTATATCATTTCTCTCAATATAATTACATCACTTTTAACAATTAAGTAATGTTAGAATTTTCGGAGGTATACGCTCGATCATTTTCCAAATTAAAGCGTATACACAACCCCAAATATGCATGCTCTTCCTTAAACGTGAGGTGAGTATACGCTGGACTAAAAAGATAGGTCTACTAGGTTAGTATACGTTATACTCTTGTATACACGCCATTACATCCATGCCTTTAATGAACTCAAAATTTTAATATTTCCTGCTTTAAATATGACTACTATGATGGATGCAATGCTCCTAACCAATAGTAACGGAATTGAATGAAGAAAGAATGATCTTGATTCAACTTTCAGATATATTACTAAATCTGCTGACTCACTTATTACTATATTCCCAAACTTATAAGGAGCAGAGCCTCAAAATTTCGTAGAAATAAACTTCCTGTACTCTAGATCGCAGATAAAATGGGAGTTTGCGAGATTCAGCCCTTAAAAGAAGACAAGGTAGTGTTGCTGTTATTTTTCAGATCTCCAAACCTATTTGAACTGTAAAAGTTTGTAGAAATATTCCGCATGTATACCCAAGGCTGACGATAGGATGAAGTTTTACAAAACTTAACCACTAAAAGAGAAACGGAAGGAGAGTTTACGTTACTTCAGTGAAACTGGATTTCCCAACAAGATTTTGAAAACACAAAAAATTTTCATGCATTTTGGAATTATTTTTATAAACCTTATTCTTCTTGTATAAGGAACGGGCACTCTGTTAATTGTTTTATGATACGAAGGTCATTATGAACATACGGACTGTTCATCCTAAATCAAAATACTTTCATTATTTACCATACTCTATATGACGAATAATCTGTACTTTAGAGCCTTCTGAATTACAATTGTAACTACTCCAGTCCTTCATTTGATTTTTTTTTTAAATATATAAATTAATCTCAAGGACAGTGTGTATATCGTGTGCCAAGGCTCGAAAATTCCTGTGCGCCAAATCACTATGGCATGTGGAAACATGGGTCTAGTGCCTAGCTAATTTAAGGCCAAAGAATCTAGACCTATGTGTCAAACTAGACTTTTATTATTGTGGTATCTGATCTCCAGAACTGAAGTCTACGTTAGGAGAAAGTTTTTTTTTTTTTTTCATGCAATCTACAGAACTAATTCGATTTGGCCCAAGCTAGGCATGAAAGTAGACATTGGCTTGCATAGTAAGCTGTGAAATATAATGAGTGGGTCAGATTCAATTGGGCAGTTTTTGATCGTTAACCAATTAATTCAACAATACACGGAAAAATGAGGAAGTTCCTTTTGTTGTCAATAGATGGTACAGTAAGAGACACTTCTGGATGGTACACCCATATGGCAAAAGTGTACCATCCAGAAGTGCCCCTTACTGTACCATCATCATATGGTATGCTGGGAACGAGGACAATACTCTGCTTACTTAGTGCGGCGAGGACAATACTCTGCTTAACGAAAACAACAGGGTCGGAAGACAATTGTCTATCGAGCAGTGTGTAAATTGTGTACGTCTTTTTTCTGTTAACAACAATGTATCAGAAGTCCAGCGTATGATGTTGGAAAAGCTTGAACCGCTAGCAATCCATAGGGACACAATCGCTCGAATAAACAAGTAGTTTGATGAAATTGCCAGTGTTTTGAATCCCAAGCACCCTGGTCAACCGAGAACTCTGGGAACTGCAAAGACAGAAGCACGTGTTTCTGCAAAACAGGCATCATCTCCTCACAAATCGAAGTCTACCAGTCGTTTGTCTGCCCTGCTGGACATTTCGAGGACAAGTTTACGTAGAGTTTCGAGTGACATGAAGCTGACGCCACACCATCCACGGCTTATCCATATTCTTAACCAGGACGACTTCCACAGAAGAGTTGAATTTTGCAGAGTTTGTGCTGACCAAATTTGAGGAGAGCACTGACCTTATCCGGAATATTTTGTGGACTGAGGAAGAAAATTTTCACACGTCGAGATCGGTTAACAGACACAACTGCGTATTTTGGAGGCCAGAGAAGCCAAGTGTCACCATTAAACACGATTTCCAGTAACTGGGAGTGATGGTGTGGGGAAGCATGATGTACGAAGAACTGATTAACTGGAAGGTGGTGTCACAAGAGAAAGCTACCTACGGTTACTGAGGGAAACTGTCATCCCAGAACTTGATAGGTGACAGAATTTCGAAGAATTATGATGGCGGCAAGATGGAGCCCCACCACACTAAACTAAAATGTTTGGACGTTCTTGCAAGAAATTTCTCCCCAACGCTGGATTGGCCGTAGAGGGTCTGTGGAGTGGCCAGCCAGATCACCCGACATAACTTCATCTGACTTTTTTTCTTTGGGGTTACCTTAAAAACAAAGTATACACTAATCCTATTGACAGTGAGCAACATTTTGCGGAAGTAATTGTTCAGGATTTCAACAATGTTTCGGTGGGTATGCACAGGAAGGCATATGAAGATGTTCCTGTGCATCTGCAAGACTTAGAAAGTGCCCAGGTCAATCACTATGTTGAAAATCGATGACTTATATGTATGTGATTCCAGTTTTGTAATGTGATCTAACCAGCTTGTAACCACTTCTATAACCACTGGAATACGTTATACATTTTGCAATAAATAAATTAACATTATTCAAAACTGTCCGATTGGCTCTGCCCTACCCTGTATTTGTATTTACCATTATTATTACTGTGTAAATCTTTGGTTCCCAAGTTATTTCGAAAAAAGTTTCACTAATTCTATTGAGAACACGAATTAACGAGAAATATATGGAATAAATTTGTTAAATGTTAAATAAAATGCAATGTATACTTAACATGTTACAACAAGAATTTGTTACAATAACATCATTGGAGAGTGAACTTTCCTGCAATCGGGAAACAAAAACGACAAATGGAAGGCTAAAATTTAAAAATAAAAACTACGTACTATAACTATTTCTTAGTCACACAC
Source organism: Thermobia domestica (assembly GCF_964235325.1). Classification (NCBI taxonomy): domain Eukaryota; kingdom Metazoa; phylum Arthropoda; class Insecta; order Zygentoma; family Lepismatidae; genus Thermobia; species Thermobia domestica. The sequence goes on along the minus strand of NC_137454.1, from coordinate 170,203,204 downwards.
TTGATGAAAGAAAAGCAGATGGAATAAATTATGTACAGCTCCCAGCTAGAGAGTTTCATGTATAATTTGGCATTTCAGTGTGTGCCAGCCGGAAATAATTAATTTATAGTTATTATTCGAAGTTAAAACTTTGTCAGGTAACTTATTTTCTATACTTAAGATATATTCAATATACATTTCAATATATAAAGGAGAACAGGGTTCGATTTCCTTCCGGAGCTCATATGGTTCGGATTCCTCGTTAAGATGTAGGTCAACGTTTCACATAGCCCTGGTGTTGGAAGGGACGCTAAACTTAATCCAAACAAATTAACTCATTACTTTTAATGTAACCAGAATCGTACCAAGCGATAACAGAGGATTCGGCTTGCACAGTTCCAAAGCGTATAGGTGGGAGATCTTACGAAATCACGCATTGTTTGGATAAATGAAAAGGATATTATGTATAATCTTCTTTAAAAGAACCTGATCAAACAATTCTCTTAAAAAAAAAAAAAAAAAAAAAAAAAAAAAAAAAAAAAAAGCTCAGATAGTATGCGAATTATTATAATATTTTAGTTTGAAATAAAGATAAAAGTCTTGTTCAGAAAATCCTACTCACCCACCTCAGATAAGGCTTTTAAAGAAATGTTGGTAGCTAAGATTTATTAAAGTTTACTACATTTCTAAAGTTATGTAATTCTAGTTGCTACAGACTTAAATAATATAGGCCTAGTAATGTTGTTTACAAAATATTACTATCTGATATAACTTGCAAATGTCTGAACGAAATTGAATTACTATTGCGTCCTATTATAGATCATTCATTCATCTATAAGATATATATATATATAAAATCATTCAATCCTCTTAAAGTATACTGAATTGTCGATATAATGCTTCTAACTGTAAACAATTCATAACGAGGAACTGCATAATTTATACCGTTTACCTAACATTATTAGAGTCATAAAGTCTAGGACGCTCAAGTAGGCAGGTTATGTAAACAGATTGGAATAAAGGAACAATGCTTTCAAGATTTTTAACTGGAAACTCAATTGAAAAAAAAAAAAAAGAAGCTAGGAACACAGGCGGAGATAGGAGGACAATATTAAGATGCCGCAGAAATAGGGATAAAAAGTAGAAACTAGATTTGGTTGGCTAAGAAGAGCTTTTGTGAATGGGGCATTGAACCTTCAGGTTCCACAGGCCATAAAGTTATTAAAGCATTATAATGCGAAAAGGCAATATGTGCTCTAAACTATAAGTATTGATGAATATATATTTGCATCCAAGATAACATTTTTCTTTTCTTTGAGTATATTTGCTTGTATCTACAGCTAAAAAATTAAAAGTAACAGATTTTTTTTAAAAAATTTTCCTTTTCTTTCCTGGCCTTGGTACAAAGTAAAAAAAAAAAAAACTGATTATTCCCAAAATTCCCTACTTTCTTAGACCTTTTACAAACTACGCCTACCAGTAACAGGCATATTACCAGTCTCTACTGCATGTACTACCTCCTACCTTGGGATTCGATTTTAAACCTCTACAGAAGATGTCGCGAATGGATTTGAACTCCGTCGTAGGTTAACCTTTACCTACACATAGAGAAGCAGGAGCTAGAAAAGTAGAAATGGCAATGAATGTCTAAATACATGCAACTAACTGCATTAATTCTGTTTCCGTTTGAAATGAAAAATAACTTAAATATATTCATTCATTCATATATATATATAAGCTGCTTTCTAAATATTCTTATTTCATGCTGAGATTTCAACTTCTTCAGCTCGATGCTATTTTTTTTTTAATCCTTAGAAAGAAAATAATGTTTCTACAAAATCATTCGCGGAAATTCTTTCAAATAATGACCTTGACCTCATACTACTGAAACATTTGAAGCTTATTTAATTACAGAAATAATAATAATAATAATAATAATAATAATAATAATAATAATAATAATAATAATAATAATAATAATAATAATAATAATAATAATAATAATAATATGTCTCAAGCTGTGCGTCGCGCTACTTCATAATAATAAAGTCACATTAACAGATGTCACTATCTGCGCTATCACTTAAATTAACACAACGTTGTGCATAACTACATCTTAAGGGAATATCTTAAGGTTGGAACATGAAATTCCATATTTGGACTTCTCATTTTAAAATAAACAGACATCGTTTATTGATATTTGCCCTAGAAAATAAGAAAAAAGGCAGGAAGAAGGGTGGGCTTACAACTGTTATAATTAGATGGAGAATATCTCGAAATTCGTTAAGGTTAGAGACATGGAATTTTGACTTTTCATTTAAAATAATTAAAGACATGTTTCAGCATTTTTTTTTTTTTTAATGTTTACCTTAGAGGAGAAGAAAAATGTGTGGGATGTAATTATTAAAATAACATGGCCATATCTCGAAATCCCGTAAGAATAGACACATCTTAATAAAAGACGTGTTTAAGCATTTATTTAATATTTCCCTTACAGATAGAAGGAAAGAAATTGGCGGTAAGAAAATAGGGTGGAGGTTGCAGCTGTTATAATAGGATGGTCATATTTTGAAATCATTTAAGATTAGAGATATGAGAGGTGCAAAGCGCAAGCCGAGTAAGTGCGGGGGTCTGGAGGCGAAGTTCCCAGGTAGCCATAGGTTATATAGGTATATATATACGGTACCTTACAAGACAAGGGCACATCTTTTTACAATATTCAGTTCGGAAGTTTCTCATGATTTAATGAAGTAATTGAGACTTTTATCTAGTTTCCTCATGTAGAATCACCTCCTGAAGTTTGTTCTCAAAGTTCTGAAACACCCTGTATAAGCAGTAACAAAAGTTGCCTTGATATTACACTAGTTATGTATAATAGTTATTGTTTATCACCGTCTTACAATTTACCTATGTGAGATTGATACAATAAATGCAACATTAATTCAGTAATATTTTAACTTTCATCGATATTTCAACTACAAAATCAAAAGTATAAATTATTTGTAAATTATTTTTAACCCCTTTCTGCATGATTTTTTTCTTTTAGCGAACAATACCAGTATTGGAAATTCTCATATGGAAACTTGAAAAATGAATTAAAACTTGAATTTTAGATTTTTCACTTAATTCCGACGAGAAATAAGTAAGTGCCATATATGACACACTTACAACTCACAAAGAACATGCCAGATGACACCAAAATCTCTTAGGCCCTATTCATACACGTCAATATCTCACACAGCAGACGAAACAGTCATTTGGTGCCTTTGATAAATCACAAAAAAGCTAAAGTGAAAAAAGGGTATGTGCCATAATATGGCACGGCATGCGGTAAGAGGTTAATACATTTTTGCTTCATAGATTTCTTATATAAACCTTGATTTTGTGTTAGAGCATTACTGTAACCTCATTTCACAACTACCTGCCTATATAATGAGATGAGCAGATTCCTCGTATTGGCTAACATCCTGCTACTTGTCCGTTGTCCATAACTCCTGTTAATAATTCATGAGAAATGGGGTTGAAAAGTCTTTAAAACAAACACATCGTATTTCCAATTTTACCTAAAACGAAATCCATGTTCTGCTAAATACTTTAAGTGACTGTTGAACTGTTTCTCTTCTATGAGAGACGACTGAATTGGGAGCATACCTCTCATTAGCATTCCATAAATAATCAGTTTGTTTTCTCTTTTCATGCAGGAAATATAACTAAATATTTAAACATTGCCTGAGGTCTGTGATTTCAGTTCTTCGGTTCACTAAATAAATAATATTTGTATCTATGCTGGAAGAAGAAAAATGATATAGAAAATTAAAACCACAAATCTAAATTTCTAGGACTGACGAAGAATCAAAGCCAGCTAACTACACACATATGCTGTACATACACGCGGAATACGTAAGGGCAGATCTATTTTAATGAGATCTCTTGCGTCTAATTGGTTACTGTTTCCACGTTCTATGTGGGAGACCTAAATTTCTCCACTCGTTTCGATTCTTGTCTCGAACTGAACAACACTACTTTATCCAAGTGTTGGATCTCAAACACCGTTTTAGTGTTATGTGGTTGATAGTATTTCCGATGATAAATATGATTTAAATATTGTTGTATCGCCCTCTTCGTGGATGACGCATAATTTTTACATAAAATTAAGGGGGGAATCAGGGCATAAATTTTGTTCATAAATTTACAAAACGAGACGAGTAAAGCTTTCCGAGAATCGAAACGAGACGAGAAAGACGCAATCAAGAATCGACGACATAGGGAGTTCTACATAATGTTAACGAGACGAGAAGAGAAAACTCTATATCTCGTTTCATAGGCAACACTGCCTACATTTTAGGAATTAGCAATTAAATTTCTGGGCTTCAGTCATCTTATGGCCATTTTAGCCCGTCACGAAGGAGGAATAACGTCCTTCGGCGATCACACTATACGAGGAAAAGGAAGGGAGGAAGCGGCTTGGGACCTATATGTTAGGTATCATCCCGGCATTCGCCTGGTGTGAATTAGGAAAACCTCACTCAGGATGGCTGATCTGAAAAAGCTTTTACACTTTTTTTGACCTAATGTTCCCACCGGGTATCGCTCGCACCAAAGACGAGAGCGGTAGCGACTACGCTACCTGGGGTTACTACTACCAACATCTGATTCAGGTCTTGTGTTAAACTATAAATACAAGTCTCACATAGCTTCAGTGCAATAATGTATCTTGTATCATACTTGCATGACCGAAAACGATATGTTCCATATAAAGGATTTGTTACTGAAAAATTCAATACTCTATCGGAAGTCCCTCAAGGATCTAATCTAGGCCCTTTGTTGTTTCTTCTTGTTATTAATGATATTGCTGTGTATTAAAACTTCTCAAGTTATTTTTGCCAACGATCCCAAATTATACTCCAAAGTAAGTTCGATTCATGACTGCGTGAAACTTCAAGAGGATATACAGAGAATTCAGATATGGTGTGATAAGAATCAATTAGTCATGAATGTATCCAAATGTAAATCTGTATATTTCACAGGAAAAGAATATCCTATTAATTTTACCTTTACAATAAGTGGCACTTCCTTGTCTACCCTAAATACTATCAACGATCTAGGATTTACATTTGATAGCAAACTAATCTTTGCTCAACAACTTAACGAGTCGTGCATATAGAAACCTTGGTTTAATTTATAGGTAGAACAGGATTTCTATACAGAATCAACACTTATAAGGTTATATTTTTCGTATGTGTAGTCAAAATTAGAATACTGTTGTACTGTTTGGGTACCAAATGTCACTAAATACTCTGATGCAATAGAAAATATGCAGTAAAAACTTTTTAAAACTGTTTGCATACAAGTAAACCGGTTTCTACCCAAAGTATGTCCCCTACGAAGACTTAGTAAAGAATTTTAGTTTTCAAATATTAGAAAAAAGGAGATGTGTTTTTGATTTGTTGTTCTTACATAAATTATTAAACGGTAAAATTGATTGTCCAGACTTAGTTTCATAAATGTTATTACATGTCCCAACAGGTAAGATTAGAACAGGAAACACTGAAATATTCTATTGTACAAAAGCAAGAACTAACATATTACATAAGTCTCCTCTGTGGAAAATGAGTGCTTCATATAACGAAATGATTAGATTTCATGTAGTAGATGTATTTAGTATATCCGAAAACAAGTTCAAAACAATTGTCAGGCATAAATCTCTGCTTAATTAAACGACATATATATTTGTGTATCTATAATAATGTGTGTATAATAGTGTATGTTAGTTAATTATGTACACAATACTATAACTGGGCATCAAGCCTGTTGTGTTGTCCTTATGAAATAAACAAATAATCATGCTGAATACTTGTGCCAAGATTGTTTATAGGCCACTTATTTATGTGGGGAAATTATTTTTTCTATTTTCTTCGAAATGAATTTATATTATTTCCATGACGTGATTTTATATCTTCTTCGAGTCTAGTTAAACGTCGCTTTTGCTCTTTTTAGAATGAATTTGCATTACTTATAAATTTGTTATCACTTGAAATATATATATGATTATTAAGTAACCAAATTTAGTTTCCAAGAAGCAAAGGATATTTAAATAGATTGGAAGGAGAAATCAGTAAAATCAAACAATTAAAAATTCACGTCATTTGCAATAAAACAGAAAAAAAAAATTCACATAAATCAATGGACTAAAGAAACAAAGATCAGCACCGTTAAAGGAGACAATAAATTCTAAGCAATCAATGAAGTTCATTTTACACTGATTGAATATGGATTTATATAGGAGATTAACTTTAAAACGTAAGCGTAATCAGCACCTTACATCTGAAAAAATATCAGGCAAGGAAACAACAAGTTGGTAGATTCCGTGCCATTACCAGCGCCGTAACAGATTTTTTCTGGGGGGGGCATTAATACGCGTATTTGCGCCCCCTAGAAAAAGGCGTTTTTCTAATTCTTGGTCCCCTCTTTCTATTTTTCTCTTACTCTTTCAGCCTGTGGGCCCTCCCGCACGGCAAGGTCTGTGGGGCCGTTAGTTACGCCCCTGGGCCAGTCCTATGCATGACAAATTAATTAAGGGAACAATATTGACAAACCTCAAAGTCATACGAATAAATATTATTTCTAGGGCCCTTAACAGTAGACATTTTTTACTGAAATGGGCCCACAACTTAATTTTATTTTATTTACTTTTTGTGTGCTGTTTTGTTTATGTGTTGTAGTGAATTTGTTTGATACTTCATTTATAATTTCATGTTCGTATCGTATCGTGTATGGCCAGTTGTCTTAAAATGGACCTCCCTCGAATGGCAAGCAGCTTTCCTGGGGGCAGTTGCCCCCTGCTCCCCATTAGTTACGGCCCTGTGCATTACATCACAACTGATATCATTTACGTCTTCCTTTGGCATCCGTAGCAAAGCAACAGCAGTTTGATGCTGTAATGTGACAACATCTCAGTTCAAAATACAAATACCAAGTACTATTAACTGCAGACATTGCCATCAGACACATTAATGTTGTTTGAGAAAACATACGAACCATGTCAAGGTAAATGAAAAGATTATAAATCCGTTGAGTAGCACAGGTGTTACAGAAAATACAGAAATCGTTACCAACGCGACGAAGCAGCTGAATACGACTTGGTTGCAGGGAAATTTTCAACGACTCATGAACAAAGGCAAAAGGGTTAATTGCCAAAGGGAGCTTACTCTGACGGAAAAATATTTGTAGTATTACACATTTTCCGAGATTTCTTTCAAGTGGTCTCGTATTTAAACTCACTACAGATTTTAGCTACTAAGTTGAAGTTGGGCTTTTGAATCATTTAATATGTTTTGGAGTTACGATTTTCGATTAGCAAGAACTTACAATAAAGTTCAGTAAAAAGAAAAATACATTATGATCTAGAAAAAAATATTTAATAAAAATTGTCATAACCAACGATTTCAGTTTTGATGTCATTTAGTACTTACGATATTAAACAATTTTAATTCTATTAAAATTGATGTTATTATAATTTCTCAACTCAAAAGGTAATTTGAAATATTTTACGCTGTTTAGTTTCTTTTTGATTACTTAGTCTGAAAGATGCATTAACTAAATGAGAGCGGTCCAGTCAGAAATTTACATTTAATCATATATTCAGAATTGCGTGATATTTTCCCTTCATTAGGGACACGCAAGGGGTAAGCACCGGAAACTATTGTTATGAAACTGTACATTTTATAAATCAGAATAATCACACAATTTTAACATGTACGCATAGAGACCGCACGCATAGTTATGAACCAAAATGGACTTACGCACCCAATGTAATATTTAATCAATAACTTCCTTGAATGATTTCACGAAATATACTTCAGCTTTTCTTGATGTAGAGATAATAGAGCTCTAAACTGCATTCCAATTGATTAATCCGTTTGAAAAGTATTCACAAAAGAACCTGTAGGATGTGCATGTTCAGATTGAGAAAACTCAAACAGAAGCTGAAATAGTTCCAGTAAGTTACAAACTAATTCAGAAATACGCTTTTGAAATCGAAAGTCGGGGTAAAACTTCTAAAAATCCCATTGAAGTTTCGCTACTGCGTGTTTGACCAATAAATAAATTTTTCATGGCCACATCATCATCATAGCCCACCACTGTCAATCCACTGCAGGATGAAGATCTTTCCAATTCTTCTCCGAATCATCATGTTGAGCAACTCTTATACAGACTATTTCGGAATGCTTCTTGATTTTGTCAGTCCATCTTGTATGAGGACGTTTCCTAGGTTGTTTCTTGTGTCCTGGTATCTACTCAAGAACTGCTTTTGTTCATCGATCCTATTTTTTTTCCTTCAATACATCCAGCCCACTGCAACTTCGATGCCTTTATTTTCATGACAGCATCCATATGACTCTTTTTCTATCTTCGCGGATGATGCCAACATACAATTGCTGTTCATTTTACTTCTGAACTGATATTGTAAAGAGTTAAAAACGACTTATCACCTATTTGTCTTTGTCCCCCTCAAAGTATCTTACTGTTGCATCTACACACCGATTCCGACGTTGTTATCATCGCTGAAAATAATCCTTGAACGCTTGTTGTGAAATGTGCCTGAGTTCCCTCGTCGTGTTATCCTGAATGTCTTGGATGGTACCATATTGTTCTTCCTCTAAGGTGGATTTCAGTGTAGGTAACAAGAAAAAGTAACACGGAGATAGATCTGACCAGTAGGGAGAATGATGAAAGATGGGGATGTTTTAAACCAAGAAGCCGAACACCATTCCTGAAGGTGATGAGGTGATGTGGAGCACTTCAGGTGCGAACACCACTGTTCAGATGACAACTTCTCAGGCCTTTACGATGAACGGAGTCGCGAGTCCATAGTGACACAGTTGTGTAGATCTCATGAGTTTCTTCGTAGTCAATGTTCTAATCAGTTTCTCCTGCTCTTCTTAATAATGTCTAAAATTGTTCTTTTCTCCCCAACCATTTCTAACACCCTCTCATTCGTTTTCCGCTCGATCCAGCTAATCCAGTCAATTCTTCTCCACACCCACATTTCGAAACTTGAAAGCTTCTAGTCGTTTTTCATAATTTTTGCGTAATGCCCATGTTTCTGAACCATACAGAACAATACTCCACACGAACCATTTTATGAGTCTTTCTCTCAACTCTTTATTCAAGGTCCCAGAAAATAATATTTTCTTCCTCTTAAAGGCTTATTTCGACATTCCTATCCTTGCTTTTATTTCACGTTCACATTTCATATCACTACTAATAATACTGCCCAAGTATCGGAAACTAGTCACCTGTCTCTCCATCTACTTCTATATTTGACAATGATCCCTTTGTTCCAATCTCCATGGCTTTTGTCTTTCTAAGATTATATTTTCATTAGATATTCTTCACAGCCCAACTTCAAGTTTTCTAATATCTAATTAATTTTCTCTTCAGATTCCGCAACAAGCGCCATATCATCTGCAAACTGTATGCACCTAATCATTCTACCTCCTGCTAAAATGCCGTCTTCATTTTTAGACTTTTTTTTTCACTATCTCTTCTAGATGTTTCAAAAGTAAACTATTCAAAATAGAAAGCGGCTATATTATGAGTAAAAAATTGTGATTTAAGCTCAAATCACCTTAGAATGGCATAACTATCATTCAGAACTGCAAAATCCAGTTAAACATTATAAAAATTGAAAATATAGCAGAAAAGAAAATTCCTATTGCTGAAAAATAAGCAAGCAGAGAAGTGAGAGTTCATTCTTTCATTCATTCATTCACACATCAACATCAAAGTTCTTTCAATATTACAGTCGCTGCAGTTTGGCCAAATCGACTATTACCTATTTTTTGTCCCGAAGTAAAATTATATTAAATTACGTTGCACTAAATATTCTTTAATAATGGCATAAGTCGCAGCGAAAATGGCGCGGGTATAACTCCGCACTGAATAACAAATTGTTACAAGAAAATCTTATTTTTCCAAAGAATTAATTCTACCTATTTTTGACATATGTACTGAAGATTTGGACAATAACAAGTTCACACATTCCTACTCTACAAAGAAGGGTAAAGAGGTCTTTGTTAGGAATATCCCGCAAACATAAGAAAATAAAATATAATTAACTTATATTTGCCTAACTGCTTTTATTTACCACATGTGTTAATAAATAGTGTAAAAATATAAGTTTGAATGCAATTGTATGACTCTTTATACAACTCCTTCCGTTTCGTCTCATATTAACTTCCTCTTCCCTTCCTAAACAATGTACCTAGTGGCGTATTTACGGGGTGGCTATCGGGCTCAATTCCCCCAAAATAAATTTTATATATGCAAAATTTCATTAAAATTTGTCGCCATACTAAAGGAAAAACCTAAGTGCTTATTCACGTGTTGCGCATACCCCCCTTCCCTCCGAAACAAAATCCTAAATACGTCACTGAATGTGCCTATTAGGGATACTATCGAGACACGACCTAACACAGTCTCGGTTGATAAGTAGAGGCCTCATTCTTTGTCTCGTCTCGAGTTGATAATCAACGTACGGTCTCGTCTCAATCAACGTATACTTGTCTCGATCTCGAGGTTCAAGTCTCAAATTAAATATGTGAAATTAAAAATCGATAAGTCATGTCATACTACAGCACAACATTTTATATATATATATATATATATATATATATATATATATATATATATATAAGTTCATTTTTGACTATAGCACTATTGTAGGCCGAATACTCCTTAGTATCTAAGTTGCCAACGGTCGTACTTTCTGTGCATGTGTTCCCAGGTTCAATCCTCATTAGTTATGGATGAAACCCAAATAATGATTCAGATCCCAGTAGATAGATTTTATAGTTTATCTTTAGTATCGAAAAGGGACATTAAACTTGAATTACTGAACTCCAGTGCTTTACATTGCTTCATGGTCTACTAGTTACAGCATGCCCCTTAGGAGTATAGTGTCCCGACTTCGATTCCCGGTAAGAGAGCATCGTCTCGAAATACAAGTGTCTGTCTCGGTCTCGTCTCGATTTTTAAAAGCCTGTCTCTAACTCCGTCTCGCTACCATACCTACTACATATAAATTACTTCAGTTTCCAGATTCCAGAGCTACATAGCTTCCCTTATCTAAATCCTATCTACACAACTGATTAGAAATATAAAGTGTGTGTTGGTAGCCATATTATTTTGAGCTAATATTGAAAGTCTTATAGTAACGGAACGACCTCAATCCTTCGCCGAGTCCATCCAAATGACTATATTGTCGAGAGATGAGTAAAAGTTGTTCCAGCAAATGCATCAACAGCAATAAATAAAAGAAAGTAGTATTTTGATGTCAAAACAAAATCTCAAGGTCATGTGATTACCGTAGAAGATCAGATTGCATGCACGAAAGATTCATGCACATTAGAGAGAAGAATTAAATACTGGAATTTTTAGCAGCAACGGAGAAAACGACCGACAATAGACAGACAGAAAATCGGAAATGATACAGTGCACTGCATCTACTATTGAAAGAGAAACAACGCGGTGTTATAAATCTCTTGTTTTGCTGTCAAGGTACAGAATTTAAAAAAAGAAAGAAAGAAAAGAAAAGAAAAGAAAAGAAAAGAAAAGAAAAGAAAAGAAAAAAGAAAAAACTCGAGGAGAGTTCTATCACTGCAAATACAAAACAGAAATAACACATAAATTAGGAACAGTAAATGATAAAAGTTGTTCTGGAGTTAATACATAATAACACGCCATTATTATTGTTATTATTATTATTATTATTCTGCACAACGTTACTTTCCGCACACTGAGACGCTCCGCAGCTAATATCTTGATCTTGAAGAGTGGGGTCTCTTGAGGAAGGTCACATCAGTATTATTATTATTATTATTATTATTATTATTATTATTATTATTATTATTATTATTATTATTATTATTATTATTATTTCGCTACAAGCTTAAGGGGAGAAACTATCCTCACGTACTAATTCCTTTCCTTAGCATGTAGCGGCTTTAAGTTGCACCTCAAGAGCCACCGCTGGTCTTAAGGTAGAGTTATCTGCCTTAATATCTCCATTAGTTTTACTCTTATCTTGCGCTTTTTCTTCCAGCATACAATCTATCGTTTCCGCCAGAACGATTTGCTTCTCAAGCAACATCAGAATTACTTTGTTCCTCTTTTCAGTTACCTCCAATACTCTCTTTTCTCACCTATTATTCGTAGTACCTCCTCATTACTCCTCCAATAAGCGTTTTCCATTCTTCTTTATCAACACATTTCAAAAGCATTTATTTGTTTATTTGTCGCTTTTACGAAATTTTCATGTTTCTAGTCTGTACAGTGATGAATCTTCTTATAACTCCTCGTTCGTTTTTATTATTTACGTATTTATTTACTAAAATTAAGTTTTGAAAGACACGATGAACGGAGTCATGTATCGGCCATAAATCCAATATGCACATTTAAACTTATATGTAAAATATTATCAATTGCAGTAAATGATTTTTTTTTTTTTAATTAAGATTTTGTTAAACGTTCTCCTTGTAGAAATACTTGTCATAATAGTGTATAATGGAACGTGACAAAATTAAATGTATTGTATTTAGTTAAGTCACTATTGGTATATCGTATGTGTAATAAAAATCGAACAAAAGTCTAATAAAGTTTTGATTTCAATTAAACATGCTCATATATTTAATGAATGATTTATTTAGATTCGAGATTATCATATCATGAGTATCATATTAAATTCCATTATTTCCCATTTCATGTTTCTGTTAAGATTTTTAATAATAATAATAATAATAATAATAATAATAATAATAATAATAATAATAATAATAATAATAATAATAATAATAATAATAATAATAATAATAATAAATCTGAAAACAAAAATAGTATAATAACAGCACGTTCATTGTACTATCTACCATCTACCAAGCAGTTTCATATTTACTTTATCAGACACAGTACAGAATAACTTTAAACCAGGAAACATAATCGAATTTTTAGTCAGGAAAGAGCGAAATCAAATACACAAAATACAAAATAAATACAGCCGTACAATATATCTAAAATATCTAATTTCACATTTTTGTAAAAAAAAAAATGCTGAAGATAATTTTATTATCTCTTTTCCAGGATTCTATATATTTGCTGAGAGACTTCGTTCTACAAATCTTGAGCACTAAATCAACGGATCTATACCGCAGCTTTGATGTGTACGTTACAACTCAAAAGTAAACAAACGTAAATAGAAAGATGAGAACATCGTTGTTGCAGCATAGATAGAAGTTGAAGCGAAACCATGATGTAGTTTGGAAAATAATTATAGAACGAAACTCGACTAGAATAGTAAACTAGGCTATGACGTAGATAAACGGTGTGTTTGTGGATTTTATGGAGCATGGTCGAGCGTTCTAATAAACACTAGGATATCACAAGATTTGCATGTTGTGTATTTGAATTCCGCTAAAGGAATGGATGTTGGTATTATTAATTTGTTATTTCAGCATTCATTTTATTATTTTGCATCGTCTCCTTTATATTAGCCTTACTGGCAAAACGTAGGACATCCAACTCAAATATACACAGTGTGTTCTAAAACAACACCGACAAGTTTGGGAGGTGATTCCTGACACCAAGATGAGACAAAAAGTATCGACCAACCTGGATGCACAAATGCTTCCTTTCGGAGCTATAGGCTGCCGAAAACGAAAAAACAAACTTTAAAGGTCCATAGCTCCTAAAAAACTATGGGACTTACAATAGTCGGGTCAAGACTTCACTTAGGAACTAATATGTACCCTATCCAAATATCCGTGTTTCAGAACCCTAAGGTACTCACACAACATTTTTTATAGAGGAGTTTGGCTACGGGCATATAATCTGAAGTACTCACCAACCACCTCTATAAAAATTGTTGTGGAACTGCTGCACGATTCTGAAACATGGATATTTGGATTGGGTACATACTAGTTCCTAAGTGGTATTGGACCGACTACGGTATATCCCATAGTTTTGGAACTATAGACCTTTAAAAATAGTTTTTTCGTGTTTTCGGCAGCCTATAACTCCAAAAGGAAGCATTTGTGCACCCAGATTGGTCTGTACTTTTTGTCTTGTCTTGGTGTCAGAAATCATTTCCCAAACGTTGTCGGTGTTGTTTTGAAACACCTTGTGGATCGACCAAATTGTGGATGAGAGGGGTTGAGTGTCGAATCCATAGTTTTCGAGGTCGCTGACCATGAATAATGACACACCCGATGTTCAAGTTAAGCCCCCATCGGCATGGGGGTGTGAAAAGATGAAAGTAATATGCCTCAATTCGACATTATCTTTGGTTTGTGACTGCATCATGAGAAAACATTTGATCAGTTTGAAATGAATTTTGGAACATAGCACCTAACTCAAGCTGGATTCTTATCACATTTCTTTGAAGGGTAATCCTAAGTGGTTAGGAAAGTTCGAACATATATGAAAAAAAAAAACTCATGTACTCTTATCATTACACTTCCACTTCCACTGAAATGCATATATTAAGGGTGATGGGTTTAAATATTTTTTCCATAAATCTATCCTCCTCGTGCAAAGAATGAGTATTTCAACTTACGCGTACGGGTCATTCCATGTCAAATCACCTAGAGCACTGTGCTTCAATGTCTCAGATTCTCTTCAAAATTTTTTTCATACATTAATACCAATAAAATTATGCTAAATGAATTTATTCCGATTTGTTGGATGAGAAATGGGCCGGGGAGAAATTTTTGAAATATGTGAATTTTGCTTCAATTTTACTTTTTGGCACTCAGTATCCTGGAATTAAATTACCATAACTTCCTTATTTTTGAAGTTATTGGGATCATCCAGGTGTCAAATGAAAGCTTAATTTTTATTCTTTCAGTAAATAAATCCTAAGTAACCTTGCAAAATGTTACACTGTTAAACATTAATGAGCATACAAAGCAAATTTTAGGGTTTTTACAAATTGTGCAATTGCTCAAAAGTTACAACTATGAAACTTTTGAAACTTTTTTGTACATTCATCTTAATACGTACATTGTATGGTTAAAAAATAAAGAGGGTATTTTTTTTTTTTGTATTTTTGCAATTATTACTTTTTATATACGGAAATATACAGTTTTAAGTTTTGTTACAAATTGTGTCATTCCTCGTAAGTTGCAACTATGAAACTTTTGAAACTTTTTAAATAGAATCATCTTAGCACATACATGATATGGTTGAAAAATAAAAAGTGTGCTTTTGGTATTTTTGTAACTATTATTTTTGTACATCAGAGTGCAATTCATGAATCGCTCTGTGCCTTCTATATTCTACTGGCCAGAAAATGAAGACTTTTGTTGGATACTTTTTGAAAATATCATCTGGGAAGTTCCTGTTCCATCTCTTACAAGCCGACCAACCCGGACTTACGCAACTGAAAGCAAGATTAAAAGAAGACATCATATCATCAATGAAAAGAATGAGCTGTGAAATTTAGGACACAACATTTTGTATGTAAATCTATGTAATTCTAAGAAGTATTACTGGTATGTATGTTTATTGTTTTCATCTATGTACATTAGTCTATTATTTCTTATTTCTGTTGACAGAGTTTGTAATAATCACTCAGCCTCTTACATTGCTAGGCCTATATATTCCATTCACAAAACCGCAAGATTATTACAAAAAAAAGGTATAACTTTTTGTTATTTAATCATACCTAGGAAATGCAAACTAATTCTATAAAAAGTTACAAAACTTTGATAGTTGTAAGCGATGGTACAATTGGGAAAAAGGTTGAAAGTCATTGCTAAAGTACAAAAATGTAATAATATGGTAATACCAAAACTACACATTATACCAGTTCTATTTTCAAGCATACCTAATATTTACTAAGATGATTATCTGAAAAAGTTTTAGTGTGTGACAGTTATCACTTCAGAGTAGGGATGGCCAAAATTTTCCGAAATCGGAAATTTTACTTTCCGGAGTTTTTCCGAATTCTGAAACGTTTTCGATTTTACTTTCCAGAATTCGGAAAGTAAAACTTCCAGAATTAGCCATCACTACTTCAGGGGAAAGGCATAATCTGATAATAACAGTAAATCTGTATATTTCTGTACATTTAAAACACAAATAATAATAATAATTGCAAAAATACCAAAAACACGCTTTTTATTTTTTAACCATATCATGTATGTGCTAAAATGATTCTATAAAAAGAGGCTTCAAGTGTCATAGTTGTAACTTATGAGCAATGACACAATTTATAACAAAACTTAAAACTGTATATTTCCGTACATGAAAAATACCAAAAAATAATAATTACAAATATACCAAAAGCACATTTTTTATTTTTTAACCGTATCATTTATGTGCTAAGATAATTCAACTTAAAAAGTTTCATAGTTGTAACTTACGAGCAATGAAACAATTTCTAACAAAACTTAAACCTGTATATTTCCATACATGTAAAATACCAAAACAATAATAATTACAAAAATACCTAAAGCATCCTTTTTATTTTTTAACCATATCATGTATGTGCTAAGATAATTCTACTTAAAAAGTTTCAAAAGTTTCATAGTTGTAACTTATGAGCAATGACACAATTTGTAACAAAACTTAAAACTGTATATTTCCGTACATAAAATGTAATAATTGCAAAAATACAAAAAACACCCTCTTTACTTTTTAGCCATACCATGTACGTATTAAGATGAATGTACAAAAAAGTTTCAAAAGTTTCATAGTAGGAACTTTTGAGCAATGGCACAATTTGTAAAAATCCTAAAATTTGCTTTGTATGCCCATTAATGTTAGACAGTGTAACATTTTGCAAGGTTACTTAAGATCTACTGAAAGAGCAAAAATTAAGCTTCCATTTGACACCTGGATGATCCCAATAACTTCAAAAATAAGGAAGTTATGGTAACTTAGTTCCAGAATGCTGAGTGCCGGAAAGTGAAATTGAAGCAAAATTCACATTTTTCAAAAATTTCTCCCCGGTCCCCCATTTCTCATCCCAAAATCGGGAAAATTTATTTAGCACAATTTCATTGGTATTAATGTATGAAAAAATTTTGAAAAGAATCTGAGACATCGAAGCATGGTCATGTTTTAAAATTAGGTGATTTGATACATTGATATTTACATGGATATTTACACTGGTCTCACTTTATAATTCATTATTATTATTATTATTATTATTATTATTATTATTATTATTATTATTATTATTATTATTATTATTATTATTATTATTATCCAGTAAGCGTAAACCAACTTCTACAGAACTCCATATGACACAAATTTGTAAATTTATACAATATATAAATACAGTACAGTACTGTAGCGCAACGTGTAGAGAAACTTAGAAAACGGTTGATAAAGATACCAAAGGTACTTGTATTGCAGATGTCTGGGAAAATTCTTGAAAAAAAAGTCTTGACATATATAACTTCAAAGTCCTATTAGTGTAAAACAGCAACTAAAACTAATTTAACACAGTCAATCCACCTTTTGGTTTCAGTTGTTTCTTATGTACATTTTTTTATCAATCAACAAAAATATACCTCACATTTATTTACTCTATATTTTGATTAAGTAGTTCATTTGGAGTTTAACGTAGTATATTTTCATCACCATGGCTATATGGGAGGTGAGCCTACAGCATAAGTAGAATCCGGCAGATTTCCACCGGAAATCGAATCCCGATCTTCCAGGCTCCTACATTAGTTACCGGTACCCAAAAGACACGAAGAAGCTGGGAAGACACGTTCATGGAAGCTGGGTGAGGAAAGAGGTTCAGAAAATTTAGAAATAGAGAAGTCCCATATTAGGTAATCTATTCAACCATTAATCAAATATAGACCTCTTCGCTGGTCTAGTGGTTAGCGCGCTTGTTGTTCCTCAAAATCTCTTGGCTTTGATTGCTAGCGGGAAAGCATCGAACTCACCACACTGGTCCATATTCCACTTTAAACTGTAAATTTCATTCTATACATCCTTACTGCTGACAAAGAATGTAAATAATCTAATCAATCACTCATATATATAATTGTAAAAATAAACCAGTGTCGGCTCTTAAGGGAGGTTACATTGGTAAATATTTAAATCTTATTGCTAAAATCTAAAGGAAGAAAGCTATCCTAATAAACTAATTCTTGTATACATCTTTCTGAAACTCTAAGAAGCTTTCCACCCTTAACTTGTAGCAATAAAATTTATTTATTTATTTTACGGACATGACTTCCCTCAAGAGCCACCACTAAATAGTGACCATCATCGTTCTTGTCATTTTATTGGTATTTTTCGAAAGTTCACATAGAACCGTATGAAAATAAACCTAGGCTAAGAACAATTAACGCCCATGTACGAATCGCAACCTATAAGCGTGTTATCGACTTTCTCACTATATGACTACTGTCAAGGGTAATAATAATAATAATAATAATAATAATAATAATAATAATAATAATAATAATAATAATAATAATAATAAGCTTCAAACAAAACTTTACTAACTAGATTATATCCAGAACTTCGGATATTTTTTCTTTGGAAAGCATAAGGAAAAGATAGTACGTCGAACGATGATTGACAAACAAAGACAGAGAAAATACGAGAAAAAAGACAGAAAATTTAGTTTTCTGTTTCTCGTATATGTGAATATCTTTCGCGTTTAGCTGAGCCGACTGACGTCAGTATCATATATTAACGTGATGCCCAATGCTTAATAAATATGAAAAAAGAGTTTTCGTCTCTCGGAAACAAGATTTGATATTTGCAAGTAGAATAAGCTCTAGAAAAGGAAGTCGGTAAAATATAACGACTTATAGTGGGAAAAAGAGGCAAGAATGTGAGTTCTTGAAGATTTCAGAATGAATATAAAAGTTCCCATTTCCAAAATATTTCAATTCCTTATCAATCAACAAGAACGAGTATGAAATCAAATTGGACTCACTCCGTTTCCTACTCTTACCAACAGAAAATGAAATAAAATCTTTAAGCTTTACGTCTTATGGTTGCCGGCCAGGCTAAAGGAAACGGTGATGATGAGAAATAATGAAATGGTGGAATGAAGAACGTGGAAGGAAACGGGAGAACACCGAGAAAAGCCACGCACACGGTGTTTGTCCACCACAAAGTTCACTTGGCGGAGCTGGGATCGAACCAAGGACACTACGTACTAGAGGTGAACGCTCTACCACTGAGTCACCGACTCTTACCAACAGAATAAAACTCCTGTAGTTGCGAGATTGGAGTAAGATAGGTTAGTGTGTACGAGATTGTTTGTGTAACAGAATAGGAACAGGTTATCGTTGACTAAGGAAAACCAGGGTAAAAGAAGGGGAACGATTGTTCATTGGTAAGTCGCTCATCTCTGATACTAATTGACTTCGTTTTCTTTTGCGTAAATGATTAGCATATATGCCTTCGGCATGGAAGACCCGTGTTTCATTACAGGGGCGCAGCTCATGTGGTTTGGATCAATCTCAGTTCTGATAGGGACGCTAAATTCTAAACTAATTAAGCTAAGTGCCTCTGGTTCATTTCTAGATAATGTGATTATGTGATTATACAGCATTGTATCCATGAGCTTCCTTGCTTCTCCCCACTTTCTTACTACGTTAATTCTTCCACCATCACTGGTCTCCCTTGATCATTCGTTTCTTTCCCTCTATAAGGTATAACAGTTTTATTTCATTTCAGAATAAAAAGGTAATATTGATATCTTTAAATTTACAGTGTTTTGCATAAACAGGATAAAAATATAATTCACCTCCACTGTGTTACAAATGAGAATGTATAAAACATAATATATCATTTAACACGAGAATAGTTTATCCTCATTTTGCTATCTAATAAAATTAATTACATTGTTGTTGAGGTTTAGTGTCCCTTTTGAGCACCGAGACTACGTGAGACATGGACTCACAGTTTAAGATAGAATCCGAACCACCGTAATGCGTTCAATTTTCAATCCTCTCCCAGAGGGAATCAGAGACAAACTATGCTAGTTGTCGACTGGGGGGACAATTCGCCTTAGTGTCCCCTGACCAACCAAACCAAAACGCTCCCCCAAATATTTGTCGAATTTGTCGAGTCCCGGGCCACAAGCCCCGTTTGCCCCTTTTAGTTACGTGACTGGAGGGAATGGAACCCGGGACTCCATGCAGCAAAGGTGCGCTTACTATAACCATTGAAACAGCGGAGGCTCAAATTACTTAGAGAGGTCAGAAAATTATTGACAGTCAAGTAAAGAAAAGTGTTTAAGTATGATGCTTAATCCAGGATGCTGAAAGGAAAAGTTGAAGTTAAAAAAAAAAAAAAATCAGTAAGAATAGATAAGAAATGAACAAATTCTCGTCTTCAAATTTAACTTTTAAACTTGTATACATTTCATACCTTTCTACTAGCGAAAACAATAAGAGCGACTTGAATAATAATCACAAAATACTTGATAGACTCCAAAAATTCTTCAATGTCCATCATATATGAATAAGATTAAGGTAAAAACAAAACATTTAGCGAAAAGGAAATTAAATTAGCGTCCACCAATTTACTTGGATGAAAAACATTATGATTCATGGAAATTAATAATTAAATGAAAAGAAATTTCTTTTAGAAATCTGTGTAACTATGATTAGCTTGTATGGCTATTGTGTACATGGTTGCTGGTTCGATTTTCGACGGCCGTAGAATTTTAGATGACCTAGCATTGTGAAGCACTTGGGAGTTACTTGAATTAGAAGTAATCTCCTTTGGTCTGGAAAACCGAAAATAGAGACGATGGGGACCTATGTGCAAACCACACATTTCAATTTTAAAAAAAATGTTCTTTGGTTGTCCATAATCCTTCATAAGCTGTGATACCAAGGTGTTTATTTAATAGAGATCAAAATAACAGTTCCTATCCCAAATCATAAATACAAATAATAATTAAATTAAACACACTAACCTTGTGAGAGAAACACCATTGAACTGATTCTTTCCCTCTTTATTTTTTATGGAGCCATGGTTACTGTTTTTTCCTCATTGCCGATAATAATAACAATATAAAATATGTAAACAAAAAAAAGCACGCACGCTCCAAGTCGCGTCAAGCACTCTGAGCCACGAGTAGCAATCGACTGATATACGGTCTCCCCGAGCCCCACACAAGCAGGCAAAACTCGTGCGGCTTCCGATGCGACCACATTCCCCAAAGAGCGCGCGGTAGCAGCATTGCATGGGAAGGAACTGCGGAAGGGAGCAAGAAGCACCGGCGGATCTGACGTCACGCGCGAGAGGCAGAGACAGGAAGAGTCAGGAAAACGAAATAAAGCAACAGAAACGGCAGTGAGCCAGTGTGGTAGTGGAAATGATTCTCTATCTCTTCTCTCCCTCTCCTGGTGCCCCAGTTTCTTTTCTTCATCTTTTACTTTCAGTGGCCCCGTTAGTACGTGTGGCGGCCTTTCCGATGGTCGTTGGGTCGACCGAGTGGATTGGATTGAAGAGAAAGATGTCCTCCACCTCTAGAAAACTTGATAAAAAGAAACAAATGGAGTCAATGTGAAAGCGGAGAAAGGTTCGGTCGCCGGAAGAAAGTGGATAGCTTAGTCACTGTCAATTTCAATCAAGAATTGGCCAAGCATCTCGGATCTCAAACTTATTGATTGAAGCTTTCGTGTGCGATCCTTTCATTTCACACTTTGAGGTTTTTCTTTTTCTTTCTCTTTTGTTGTCCTTTGTTGTTGGGCGTTCAGCGAAGCCTGATTTTGTTACATAAAAGGTCATGCATTCTGTATACAAGCACACAACAAGTAACAAAGCTTTTCTTCAAGATTTTCTTTTTCTTTAAAGAAATGAAATGGGACTTTGCTCTTTCATAGAAATTGCGCCCTACCGATAAAAGAAGTTTTCCCAATAACTTCGACTAGAAAAAAAAAAAAGCAATACTTTTCTTATTATTTTAGTTCTATAGCCACAATAGCTGATACTCTGGAGTAAATGTCAGAGGGAATGCGGGGTCGCCCTTCCCCCAATTCCAAAAGTATCTACGGTACCCCTCCACTTCCTAAAAATTATAATGAGCAGATAGACACGGGGGGACGGTGTGACGTCATGCGTCTCCCTACCTTTTCAGATTCACTTTTACCCCTGCTCATACTGATAAAAGGACAGTAGTTTAGTTTCTTTCTTAAAATGAAATGAATTTTCTACTTTTACGTCCCATTATTATGTTCTTTAGGCTAAAGGTGATGGCCCTCCCCGCTGGCTTAGTGACTAGTACGTGTGCCGTTGGTGGACGTGGTCCGAGGTTCGATTTCCGGTGGGGGATCATAAAAAGATAATTTCACAATTATTCACTTTTATTAACCATCCGTCTCCTTTTGCGAAAAAGGTTCCTAATCGTTGGGCGTTAAACAAGAAAGGTAACAAATAAGGAGACAGGTGAATGATTATGAAATAGCTGGGGAAATGATAGTATATGAGAAAACGGGACAGACAACTTCGAAAAAAAAAAAAAAAGACTACGGATATGAATTTGTCCAGCACAAATTCACTAGGCCTGGGATCAAACCAGCGACCCCCACCCCTTGTACGAGAAGTGAGCTCTCATTCTTTCTTACTATTGTTTCACCAATTATATTTCATTAAGCGTGCATGCATGAGTTAGTACATTGTAAATTTAGTATTATAAGTGGATTCGAAACCGTGCTACCATCTCTCTGATTGACGATTTTCCAGGATTTTTAGGTAAAGTGAAGGAGTTTCGCTATAATAGATCTAAGGTCTAAGACGATCGTTGCATTTACTTTATTTAAACAAAAAGAAAATACTTTTCAACAGAAAAGAAAAAAATGTATAGATACATGAAAGATTATAACGAAAATTACACCCCAGGCCCATTGCAGTAAACGATTTTTTAAACATTTCTGACCAGAGTATATACACTTGTTTATTAAAAACTAAAGTACAGTGTATATACTCTGGTCAGAGGTGTTTAATTAAACCAACACTGTAATTTAGTTTTTAATAAACAAGTGTATATACTCTGATCAGAAGTGTTTATTATTTCTTTAGTGAGTTCCAGAGTCGGGATGGATAGAGTTGCAAACGATTTTTCTTTTCTAGTGGTCAACTGAAAGTCCGCACTTTACAGATTATCCTTAGTTGCAACTGTGTTGAAAACTAGGATTTGAATGTTTGATAGCACAATATCGACAAGTACTACGTTTTCAATATTTCAGTTAGTAGCAACAAACTCCTACTCAATAGGACCATTTAGGGGGCGAGATTACGAGTAGAAGGACTTGGCCCCCTAGTCTCTTCTGCTGCTCCGCCAACGTTCTCGCAGGACTAGTGGCTCCAGGATAGTGCGGACGGTTGTTACTCTATGTTTTCTAACCAGATATCACCCTCCTCCCATAATTTTGAACCAACATGAAAACAAAAATGACACTTACTACTAATTCCCTATCCCTTTTCTTTCGTAGATCATTGACTGTGACTTACCTAACCCTGTTGTGACTGGTATCACTAACCAAAGAACTATGTCATAAGTTTAGTTCTATTTAAAGTACATCTAGACTACTACTATATAAATTTCCACTTTCTCACTTGTAACTTTCCTTTATGTGCTACAAATGGTTCTCAAAACAATGGAAACACTTATAGTAGTTCGCAAGACGCAATAACGTATGTGAGGTGGTAATACTGACGATGCATGTACAGTGCCTGGTTGTTGTTGTGTGGTCTCCTATAGTGTCAAGTTAGATAGAATGGTGGTGTGAAGCAGGGAGACGGTTGTGGTGCAAAATGAAGGACTTCTCTGAGTTTCAAAGAAGTCAAAATGTGGTTCCCACGGTTACTTGAAGGAAGTATAAGGTCAATGTGTTAGATGTGTTACGAGGAACAGTGCTCAAGGTAATGAATTACAGAGCTCATGGCTAAACAACATCGCTGATGACTAATGCAGGTACTAAACAGAGAGAAGCTTCAGCAACAAGGGTAACCTAACATTGAAGAGGGTTGTCACCCAGGACTGTAGAGCGAAGGCAGCAAAAGTGATTGCAGAACTCAATCAATACTTGGAACAATTTATTGTGAGAATCATAACATCCGCAATCTAGGCGCAGTTTCCGAAGCACTCATCACTGCCAACAACACATGAATGCGAAGAAAGTGGTGCCAAGAACATGCAAAATGGATCATCGATGACTTCAAATGCGTGGTGTGATCCAGAGAGTTCTCATTCACCATACTTCCGTGTTTATATATGGCAGACACACAACAAAGTTAGGCTGCAAATTGTCTCCTTCTTACCGTGAAACATGGCGAGGCACTGTGATTCTGTGGGCCGCAATTTCCTGGTAATCCATAGATCCTATGATTACGCTCATAGGACGCATTTGTCAGTGATTTTGTGGATATTTTAGGGAACATGTCCAGATGTCTCCAGACAATGACGAAATTTTCCAAAATGAAAATGCACCAATTTACACTGCTGGAGTTGTTGAGGCTTAATTTTATGAGCATCAGGATAAACATTTTTTCCTTCCTTGGCTCTCCCAGACCTAAACATTATTAAACATTTGTAGGCAGTTCTGGAACACAGATTCCGGAGCAGATATTCTTCCCTATTCTCGCCGACGGAACTGATTTGCACCGCATGAAAAATTGTACAATATTTCTCTTAAAACTGTTAATGACTTATATGCCTCAATTCCACAACGAATCAGAGCTGTTCTCAGACTAACGTCAGTCCCATGCAGTATTAAACAGGAAAGTTGTTTTTTCTTAAAGTGTTTCCATTATTTTGATAACCATCTGTATTGCTTGTATCAGTAAAAAACGTGTAGCTTGTTTAAATTGCCTTTTATTATTATTATTATTATTATTATTATTATTATTATTATTATTATTATTATTATTATTATTATTATTATTATTATTATTAGGCTATATTATTATACAACTTTATATTCCTTTTTCTTGAAAATGACGGAGGAGAAATCTTTCGCAATTCTATGAAAACTTTTTTTTCTTTACAAATTCAGATTATTTACGTGTATGTAATATATCATCTACCTAGTCATTCCAAATTTAATCTGAGACAAGTTTTTTTTTAAAAAACTTATCTTCTGAATTAAATTTTTCAACATCGCATCTTTTTATCTAAAACTCTTGTGCTCTTTTCATTAAATATTTATGAGTGTGCCTTGTGGTTGTTCTAAATAGAGAACGGCGATTACAAAATATATATTTATGAGATGGGTTGATGGAGAATGTTCAGTTACAAAATTCAAATAGTTGGTGAAAACTCTACTTCATAAATACTCCTACAATTACTCCCCTCCCCTCTCCCCAAAAAAGAAGAAAAAAGAAAACATAAAGGAAAGTTTTCGACACGTTTAACTTTTTAAGAGGTTTATTTACATGTGTTTGTAGCCAGTATTCTGCCTTCTGTGAAGGGCGAAATGCAGTTGAGGAAGTCTTAAAAATAAATGGCGAAAACCATAACGCTCAGAATAAACCGTTATGTGTAAGCTTTCTCCGATCGTCACGTTCTATTGCAGGGCACATTCTATCTAATGCATTATTTAGTATTGGACACACACACACACACACACATACCTAAAAAAAAAAAAATGGCTTTCAAGGGAACAACCTTTCAAACACACAATTTTAAAAATATCTTCCCCTTCTGTACATTTTTTGCCCGTAAGTGCAAACTGCACTTTGTATAAAGGCTTTCTCGGAACTTCTCTACATCATTTGCAATGCATTGTCAAACAGGGTCAGACACATTAGTCTAAGATAACTAATGAGCCTTTTAAACTTATTCAACACAGCTGCTTCCTCATTGATGGATACATTTCTTAGAATAGAACAACTATAATCATGTTAATTCTTTTCTAAATACAATAAAAATATATCTATTATTAAGATAAAATCAACGTATTTTCAGTAAGAAAAATCAAGCGGTAACATTATAATTGAAAAGAAAATGTTCATTTTCGTCCGCCATTTGACTCTTTAAAAAAAAAATCAATCACAAAGATGTCTAGTAGATAGATAGATAAAGGATGGTCGAAAAAATCCAGAATCCAGAGATTTTATTATATGAAGCTGATTTTTTAATTTCCAGGTTTCTGAGAAAATCCAGGTTTCGGAAATAATGGCGGAATTTGGAGAAAATTTGGATTGTGTTGCGGAAAATATCGGGTTTCGGAACTATTCCGATTTTATCAACAATTCGCATACAAAATCATAAAATTACCGTTCAATGTAGCTGGGAGAAAGGTAACTCAAGAACACTATGAACAGATCAACGAAGGAATTTTAGACCAACTATATTGCCAATGGCACTGCCACGTCTCGATCCAATACGAGTTTGCTTTTATAAATTTCAGGGATTTTCGGAAATTCTTATTGGAGGTTCAGCCAAATGACTGTGTTAAGTCTGGTTAAAAGTTGGATACTCTATAATTTGGTAAAATTTGTTCCAGTTTGTTCACTATGTTCCATCCTTTGTTCTCGTTTGTTTAAGGAGAGATCAAAACAAGATGGGGTTAACTTCACCTTGGTCCCCCACAGTCAAAATTAAAAAAAAAAAAAAACTATCAATATTTAGGTCAAAATTTGTTCACTATGTTCTATAATTTGTTTACACTTGTGTAAGCAGAGAGAGACGAAAATG
The DNA here is from genome assembly GCF_964235325.1 of Thermobia domestica. Lineage (NCBI taxonomy): Eukaryota > Metazoa > Arthropoda > Insecta > Zygentoma > Lepismatidae > Thermobia > Thermobia domestica. The sequence goes on along the minus strand of NC_137454.1, from coordinate 170,176,533 downwards.
TCACAGAATCAATCCAAACCAGTACCAATATAATTAGGTCACACTTTGTTACGATCTGTTCACCATCAATTACGGAGACAGAAACCAAATCAAAACAAGGTGGTGGGACCAACTTCATAGATGTATACTCAATGTCATAGAATCAATTCATTCCACCACCAATAATTATTAATAGCTCACAATTTGTTCCAATTCGTTAAATATGTCCCAAGGAGTGCCATATTATGCTGTAGTTAAATCACTCCAGATATCCCTTATTGAGGTTGGAGACATTGCTTGAACTTTGGTTGGAGGCATTGTCAAGAACAACCACTTTGAACACTTTCTGTGAACTGCACATTCCACAGAACTGCACGTTCCATACTTACGAAGCGCCATACAAAAGATAACAGAATATAACACTATTGAAAGTGTATAGTTAAATAATAGCAAAAAGAAAATAGATTAAGGACTAATGATGAATCACTGCCTATCCTCCGCGCCAGTCTAGTCGCTAGCGCATGTCCTTGTGGTACAGAGTCCCGTGTTCGATTTCTGTTGGAACAGCCTTGAAATTAGTTTATTCTACCAGAAACTGAAAAACAATGTTGTACAGACCGCGGCAAAAAAAACCTGTAACATGAGCATGTAAGTTTATTGTGAAACAACAAAGTCTTTTGCTCCAAAATAAGTGTGCAAGGGAGGACGCCGAGGTTTCTCCTAGCGTGATTCGTGCCACTTAGACGTTGTGTTGATTCCCTGCGCTGTTAGGCGTAGTTTTACATGCTCATGTTGCAGGTTTTTTTGCTGCGGACTGTACCATGGACAGAATTTATGGACTTGAATCCATTTGCAACCATATGTAAGTACTATTTGGGACAGCATTCTAACCAAGCATAGCTTTTTTTTTTTCTTTTCAATAAGGCATTCTACACAATCTTTAATGTCCAATAAAATACAACTGGATCAGATGTTCTCTGAACACAGAAAATAATAAAACTGCACATATTGCTATATGTAGTGGTTTCTAAGCAAATATAGTATATGTTGGAACAAAGCTTTGAAGAGTATTGCCATTGTAGAAACCTATAAATGGTGATACATTTGATTTCCAAGTCGGTTTTCATGTAAATTAACAATAGTGAAAATAATATTTCTTTTTAATTGCGTTTGAATTGAATTATGACATTAATGAAAAAAATGAAATTAATTCTTTCAGCAAAAAATAACGAGATGAGAATTCTTTTGATGCGAAGAATAACGAGAATAACACAAAACCATGTTAATATTTGTTTTTAATAGTTCTTTCTACGTAATTCCAGTTTAAATAGGTTTGACAGAATACAGTAAACTGTTTGTAGTTCTCTTTGTTCTTATGATTATAGATTTAGAAATAACTTGCTATTCGAGAATAATTTATGAACCGATGAGTTTTTACAATATATATATATTACCTTTATTTCTCTATAGTGCCTTTGCATCTATGAATGAACAATTACTAGTATAAATATGATATAGTACGAGGTTGAAACAAAGCTCATTGTACGTTACGGTTCTTTCAATGTTAGGTCATGTTAATTGTAGTTGATAGTATGCTAAATGTTAGCAATTTTCTAGCGCGTTTCAATTGTTTTATTCGAAGTTAATATGCTGGTGTAACACCTCATTACATTTCTCCTGGAGAGTGGGTAATGACCTCTAAAATATGTTTTTACGACAGCCTGAAGTGTATTCAATAGAACAGGGGTGTCCAAAGGGTAGGTGACAAGTCATGAGCCCGCGGTGGTTTACGTCATACTGTATATTTTGATCACTGTTACTGTTTTATGATTGTCTTTAGCGGATTACTCAACAGATTAGTAGGCAGTATGTTTGTGATTTTTGAAATGAAAAGTAGCCCTCAATATTAAAAGAGCATATTTTGAGTAATCTGTCTTTAAGCATCAAATGTTCATTAAAAAAAAAATCCTCATATTAGTAGGAAGTCGAACAAGGAAGGGCTTTGCAGAAACCACCACTGTACAGGAGTGCAAGGATGCCGATCCTGGAGGGTCAAGGGGCCCGTGCTCCGCTCCTCAGTATCTGGATATCTTTATTGGATCTTTGGTTGGATATCTAACAGATCTAACATACCTAAACATACCCACCACCACCAGAGATATACAGAAATCGGCGTCGTTGCAGGAATGCAGCTAGAGTTTTGTTTTTGAGGGGAAGAGCACCCCCTCCAAAAAAAAAAAAGAGCTATTCGCATCAATTAGCAAGCGCTTCATATAATTTGTACATCTGCTTTTTCGTAATTTGTGAAATGAAAATTAGTATTACAATATGAAAGTTTACTATAAATTACAACTGTAGTAAGCACAATTATAAAATATAGAAAATGAGGACAATTTAATTTAATGTAATATTATTATTATTATTATTATTATTATTATTATTATTATTATTATTATTATTATTATTATTATTATTATTATTATTATTATTATTATTATTATTATTATGTATATTTTATTATTTTGTATCCATGATAAAGTACTGAATATTCTGTCTCAGAAATTCAGAATACAGCACAATAAATCATCATGTCGCTGCACTAGCAAAAGTTGATCGTTTTCATCCGCAATTTGATTATACCTGGAATATAATAAAAAGAGCAATAATGACTCTAAGAAGAATATATATTAATACCATTAATTATAAATTTTAAAAGGCTGACTTCTCTCAGGTATATTACGAAATAAAAGCAATATATGAAATTAAGTATCATTCAAACAAAATTAAGTACCGACGAAATGACAAGAAACTTATAATGATAAAATCTGTGGCTCGGGTCTAAAAGGACCAATGTCACTTTTTGGCAGAAATGAGATGTTCGTCAAATTTTAACTAATATAAATGGATATTTTCTTGTGCAAGAAGAGCAAATGTTAATATGAGTGGTATATATTCCAAAGTATTTCGTGTTGACATTTGCTCTTCTTGTACAAGAAAACATCCATTTATAGATGTTAAAATTGAAGAGTATCTCATTTTTGCCAAAAAGTGACATTGGTCCTTTTAGACCCAAGCCGCAGAAATACATGTAGTGTTTGACGCTCACATTCCTAAGAAATTGTATAATAACACAAAATATAAGGATCCGTTGATGAGCAGAAGATTTAGTGAGTTCAATATTATTATATATGAACTTAAGTCATTGTTTTATAATAATAATAATAATAATAATAATAATAATAATAATAATAATAATAATAATAATAATAATAATAATAATAATAATAATAATAATAATAATAATAATAATAATAATAATAAGGTATTCCGAGTTGAGAAAGATTGTTTAAAAAATATCTTGAGTAGAGATGCAAGGGCTCGGAAAAAAACCGGCTTTTTTGGAAAAAAACTCGGTTTTTTCTGCTTTGCTTTTTTGCTTGGGAAATTTTGGGCTTTTTTCAAAATACTGCTTTAAATTGATAAAACAGACTTTGTATCGCTTCTCTATAACACAAAAAATCATTTAATTAGTGGTTGATGCTGATAATAATATAAAACATCGAAAATAAACTATGAATTTCGAAAAAATATTTCAAACAATTTTTCTTCAACATATTTACATTATGAATTCCACAGGATTAACCAATGTATATAATAAGAATTTTTTAACCTCCTATATACAAAAGTAAGCAGAGTTGGCAAGAACCGTGGTTGTTTTTGAAAATGCCAAAAACCCGTTTTTTGGGGGATGTTTAAACCAGGCTTTTTTGGTTTAAACCAGGCTTTTTTGACTTAGATTTTTTGCTTTATGTATTTATATTACATATTCACAGAAATAAGTTTGTTTCGCCTTGATGTTATTATGCAACAGCGGGGTTATGCCGGAAGAACTCCCATAAGCTTAAAGAAGTGCGGTCAGTAAATTTCTTAAGTTGAGAATCTCCCGCCCTAGCCATTGGGAAAATCCCGTCATTGCTTGAAATGTAAGACAATAATGGGAAAATCCTGTTATTGCTTTGCATGTAAAATTTAAAGGTCAACGTACCATAATCAGTACGCTAAAACTGAGGTCTAAATTACAAATTTAGTACCGGTACGTAGATATCATTGAAAGTCCAATCCAAGCTAATGTTGGAAGCTACGTAGGCAATCGATAAATTTTGCCAATTTCTATCAATATATTTAAGCAATATTGGCTTCTTTATAAAACAACAGGCATTTAGGCATGCAGAAATATACAATTTGGTTTGTTTCGTATATTTTGGCTTAACATCCTTACGAAATACCGAGGTTATCAAGGAGAAGACTTTCGCTTAAACTGACATCCGAACCGCTACTTGGGTTACGCATGAAAGAAGGTTTGTGGTTCGACCGAGAATTGAACATGGGACACCTTGATTAAAAGGTGAAAGGGAAATAAAACTATTGCAGGTGGTTTGATATCTGGAAACGTCACCATGAAGTTCACACGATTCGCATTTTTCATTCTTTTTATTTTTGTGGTTTAAACCAGTTATTAAAAAAAAAAGTTGGTGTAAACCAGCCAACCCTAAAAGTAAACACTTCTTTTTAAAGAATACACAAATAACTAGCAAAATAGTATGTAGTATTTTTACTTCAAAATATTCCATACCCTCTTTTTGAAACAAAATAAAATTAAAATAAAACATAAGAGAAATACTTAGATTTATATGATACACTTAAAGGCTGCACATCTAGAGCTTTTGGTTCTGTATATTCTTGAAATTCTACAGTTAAGTTTTATAGAACCACCATCACAGTTTACCCAATCCTCAAGTTTTCTGAATTTTTAACAAGAGGGATTCAACATATCATTACGGAACCCCACCCCCCCCAAAAAAAAGACTACGGAATATATTTAAGTTAAGCTAAATACAACTCACAACAAACATGACTGAGTGATTAGCTTTTGCGCTTCTATCGGGAAGTCCGGGATTCAACTAGCATTCGACCATTCTGACAAAGCTTTTCTTCATTCCATCTGTGAATGTAGAAATAGTGCGTGTACTGTGAGTTGGGCGACTTCCTTTTTTATTGTTTTTAAATCGTTATTATTACTAATTACCAGCAGTGACGGTTTTGCGAAGGTTAGGGGGGCGGTCTTTCGGACTGAAGCCCGTTCCCCAAAGTTACGGAATGTCTGCAACAAACGAAATATCTATTATTTATGCCTTTACTCATAAACTTTAAGCTCCCGTCAAATAAAAATTACGAATGTTTAAAAAAACTAAACATTAGTAAGAAACCCTTCCCAAAATACTTTTCTAAATCCGCCACTGATTCTCAGTATAAAATGATTTTTAAGGTTGTATCCGGAAGATTATTGCTAAACATATAAACGAAACGAAATATTAGTTATGCCTGTACTCATAAACTTCAAGCACTTCCCAAATAAAATTAGGACTTTTTAGGAAACGAAACAATCAGAAAAAACCCTTCTAAAGTACTTTTCTAAATCCGCTACTGATTATTTGTATAAATTGGTATTCAAGGTTGTGTCCGGAAAATTATTGTTAAATCACTTCACAGCTACAGTATAACAGAAATGTGGAAGTACGGTTTGACGGATATATTGAAAAACGTACGCTTTGACGGATAAATAGAAAAACGGGCAAGTTTAACTTTTGCGCTAGAAGCTAGAGTACTAAAAGCTCTTAGAAATGAAACACGGATGACAGACTAGAAAAGAAAAAAGATGTCGATAACTCAAAAGTTAAAATAAAGTTAAATAGCCTCTAAAATTACCCTCAAATACTACATTCTTGATGTTAGCTTTAATTCGTAAAACATGTGCTCCATCCATCTTGATGGTGAATTTCAGAGCGAAATATCACATTCAGGTCATGAAATTCTTATCTAACTATAGAATATACTATAAGAAAGCTATTTAGATAGAAAAATCATGAAGTTGAAAAAAGCCAAAATTTCCAAAATTCTCGTTTTTTTTCCAAAAAAGCCGGCTTTTTATGTGAAAAAAACCATCGATTCAAAAAAGCCGGCTTTTTTGCATCTCTAATCTAGGCAAGAAATTTATATTTTTCAACTTTGGAGAAGAGTATTACTAAGGACAATATATATTTCTGGAGAACGTTTAAAAACTTGAGTAACAAACAAATTCCAAACGGATAAAATATGTTGATGTATCAGTGACTGAGACAATTGACATTGCAGAATCTTTCAAAGAGTTTTATATAGAGAGTAACTTGGGTAAACATGCCCCACTTTTTCATTATTACCAATTTCTACTCCTGCAATTGAGGTGAGGTTGTAGAATTTATGATTATTTAGAAGGTTGATGTCTTGTTTGCAATATCTCCGAAGACAATTTTATTTAAGTAAATTTGAGAACTTAAAATAAACCATTTACAAAAACCTTCAAGTGAGGCATCTTTGGCATGCATGTTGAGGAAAGATGCCCCAGTTTCACAATTTTTTTTTAAAGCGTGTTCATAAACATCATGGAAACATGCAATTACGCTTTCGTACCACTAATATTACTAACTTCAATTTCTACTAACTGTCTACTATAAAGAAAATTTTCAAAAAAATGGCAAATATTCTTCATGTATATTTTCCAAATCCGTTTGTAAACAATGAATAAAAATAAAAGAGAAAAAAGAATTGTGGGCCTTACACACTATTATCATTTATTCATTTTTCCAAACTTGAATTCTTGCGACCACAACTAATGCAGTGACATGCAGTGAACCTATAGTTTAAATCCAAACCACCGTAATCGTTCAAATTTTCCAAGGCGTTCACACCAGGAATCGAACTCAGGATTTCGTGCACCAAAAATACACGTACTAGCTACTAGACGAGAGCGGAGGATGGCTTTCTCTTCATATCTAAAAACCTGCTCCCTAAAAAAGTAATGCATTCCTAATAAAAACTTTTTGCTACAACACTGGTACACCTATGATGATATTTGATGAATTAGTGCAAATGCTCCTCGTTTTGCAATGAAAGAATAGTTGATTCATCCAGAGTTTTGCCTTTTCACAATAATTCAACCAAATAAAGAAAGTTGTGCCAAATCAAGTGTGTCACAGGACCCCTCCTCCAAGGATATTTTTTTTTAGTATTTTGAACAACCCTCATACATATTCAGCTCGCGAAAATAGCTTGATTCAGCTTGCTAGCCAACTAGTGTCATATACATTATGTGGAGTTTGTTCAGTCCAGTATTGATCACATAAGGAGCGAAAAGAAAGAAAAGTTTATAAATAGAATGTTACACCATTGAAAGCAGCAACCCTGTCAGGATACCAAGCCCTTGCTTCAAACGGGAATTGCCCATTTGCTTTTGAGTGAACAATTAATTACAGGTTATTGGTGAACAATTAATGTTTCATATTCAAATCAAACATCGTTTAAAACATAAAAAACGTACAAATTCTTGCAACACGTCATAAACTGGTTGTCCCGAACAGAAATCTTAAACCTTTTACTGGGCATCTTTGCTTCGATTTCACTGGGGCTACTTTCCCAATTTTGAAGCAAAGACGCCCCAGTCGATCACGTAACATACTCATGGACAGAAACACAACAAAGACATTAGCGTTTGTAAAAGACTGAAGTTCTTAAACAATTATGTTTTATTCTTGTACTTCTATTTAACTACCGTCAAGAGCATTACTACGTTTCATTCTCTAAAAATAGACACTGAAATAAGAGTAACTTAGCTTTGTGAACAGACCTGAAGAAAAACAGCTTCTTTCTCCGATGCAACTTCCACATATATTTACTCAAGATTGTGTACCCTTTCCGTGCATTGCAAGTGCTGTGACCACCACGAGTCACAGGCCTTGAGCAAGTCGAGTAGGGGCGTCTTCACTCAGTGTGGCATCTTTACCCAAGATACTATATATATATATATATATATATATATATATATATATATATATATATATATATATATATATATATATAGAATAAAAGGGGGAAATTGGGAGGTATGTTTTTGTCAACATTTTTTTTATTCACAGGTTATAGGTGTTTTTCTAGTTTTTAAGAACTGATTGTATGTCGAAGATTCTTCTGCACCTACTGTGGTAGTGATAAGCTTACGGCATTTTTATTTTTGATGCTGCAACATTTTTATTTTTGTGGTGTGATTTCCAGGGTGCAAAATGATTAAAGCAATTACCGATGCACATAAACCCGTGGGAGTGATTGGGTGTAAATGAAGAAAACTTTAAGCTTTCATTAGGTGTATATAACTTGTTGAGTTAAATTGAGTGATTTTGAGTTTAACGTCCCTTTCAGCAGCGAGGCTATATGAGACTTTATTCCACTTAAAAACTAATAGTTTTATGTGGCATAGAAAAAAAATATACCTTTGTTTACGCAAAATAAGGAGTAATTTATTTCTAAATTTCAAAAATATTAGAAAGCCTTTTCAAGCCTTCCAGTTATTGTTTATAGCACAGTATATTGACCTGTAAACTCAATCAATATATCACATACGTAGAAGACTATAAGTAGTCAAAGCTTTGGACGAAAACGTAAAAAAATAGAGAAATCAATAGAATAGGCCCTGATATTCAAACAAACATAGGAAAAGGTAATAAGACTAACCCTAAATAACTATAAACTATTACAATAGAACATGTGTTGAAACTCTGGATCGATAGACAGGTCCTATTTACAGCATCAGCACTATTGGCATACGCAACGGCCAGTGGAGGCTTAAGTTGAACAAAATAGCCTTCGGTGCGAGCGGTCCCGGGTTCGATTCCTGGTGGTGGCACTCGGTCGAAAAAGTGTAAAAAGCTTTTCAGGTCAGCCATCCTGAATGAGGTTTTCCCGGGTTTTCCTCATTCATACCAGGTAAATGCCGGGGTAGTACCTAACTTACAGGTCCCAGACCGCTTCTTTCCCTTTCCGGATAGTGTACTCGCCGAGGGACGTCATCTCTCAAATGTGTCGGGCTAAATGACCTTAAATGCCGAAAGCGCAGAAATCTAAATCCTGAATCCTAAAAATAGCTTTAATAAGCAGAACGCACTATGAAACGAAAGTGTACACCACAAAAGACAAAGATAACACAGCATTTAAATAAGTTATATGCAAAAATGTTCGCTTAACCTTTTCCGGATCCTGGCTTTTTGGGCTATTTTTTAGACTTTCAGTCAAGCAGCTACTGTATCGTCACTATTTATCCTAGGATCATGGTTCATACCTCATTCTCTTCGGAATAGAGCTGGCTTTCGAATGGTACCACTTGCATGCTCATATCATATACCAGAAGCGGGAAAAAATGTCAAAGTGAAAATTTCGGAGGGAAAATTTTTTTTCTCGAAATTTGGCCTCCCCCCTGGACCCCCCCTGTGTGATCGTAGCCATCTAAAAAAATCTGATAAATAGTACTTGGTATACTGAATGTGTGTGCCAAATTTCAAGTTTCTATCTTGAATAGTAAGGGCGAGAGAATTTTTCCCACAATGCCCCAAAGTACCATAAAACATTATGATCTCAGGGAAAAAAATTCTAAGACATCCCTAATTACCCTAGGACTATAATCCGCCAATCATTCTCTTCAGAATAGAACTGTCTTTCAGGCGGTACCATTCACATGTCTCCATCATGCATCTAAGGCGGGAAATTCCTGAGAAAAGGGATTTTTTGGTGCAAATTTTCCCTTTTTTCAACTTTTGCCCCTCTGGATCCCCCTGTTATTACGCAGAAATCGGAAAAAAACTTCTGGTAAATACTACTCGGTGGACTGAATGTTTGTGCAAAATTTCAATCTTCTACGTGAAAAAATAGGCCCACCAGAAAAAATTTCCCTACCATGCCCCACTTTTACCCTATACAGAAGTATATTTGGATAAAAATTCCCTGAGACATCCCTAATTATCCTAGGATAATAATTCGACCGTCGTTCTCTTCAGAATGGAGCTGCCTTTCAGACGGTATGACTCACGTGGTCCTATCATGTATGTAAGGCGGGAAAATGACGAAAAACGGGATTTTTGGGGTAAAAAATCCCTGTTTTTACCCCTTTGCCCCTCTGGTTCCCCCCCCCCCTGTTTTAGCACTGACATCGGAACAAAAAATCTGGTACATACTACTCCGTGGACTGAATGTTTGTGCAAAATTTCAATCTTCTACGTAGAAAAATAAGTCCGTCAAAAAATATTGAACATACGCTTAGAAAATGAGAAAAGAAATTTTTTACTTATGACGTCATCACCTCCTATGTCTGGACGCAGGACGGTTTGAAACCATACGTAATGTCTTCTGCAAGGCCTCTGGACTTGGAAAACAAAAAAACAACAAAAAAAAACCGGACGAAAAAGCTCAAATAGAAGAGAAATAACGCAATGTACCATGAAAAGTGCATATGGTACAAATTGTACCATAGGATCCCGAAGGGGTTAAGGCATTCCAACCATTTACCCCCACATCATGCGCCCAATTACCCCGTGGGAGTAATTGGGAGGTATGAATTTGAACAAAATTTTAACTGCCTCACAGTGAGGATTCAAGATTGCTGCTCTTCACGGTATTATCCTTATGATATTATTAAGCAACAGTAAAAAATCTGGCTCAAAACATTAATATATGAGCGATTTATTGTGACTCAAACCAAAACACACACGTAAGTTATATATGTGTGACTCTTATATATATCTTTTAATTTAGGTTATTGATGGATATTAATTTAGGGTATTGAAGGTTATTAATTTAGGCTATATGAGGTTATGAAATTGAGGAAATTTAATAGCAGCTTACAGAAGTCAATTCGTATTCCAAACATCATGGAAAGTTATGCAATTCAAACAATTAGAAAAGTTAAAGAAAATACTACACTGGATCCAATAATATTCCGTGTTACATAATTAAAGCTTGTTGTAATGATGTAGCAACAAATTTATCGAACATTCTTAATATTTCATTAAAAACAGAAGTTTTCCTTCGAACAGAAGTTTAAAGTACGTATATGTTGTATCGGTTTAGAAATCAGGTGATCGTGAAAACATTAACAACTATAGAGCTGTAAGTTTAGTGAATGTGTTTACTAAAATTTTTTGAATTAATTATACATGAACATTTATATTTTAATGTGAAAAATATTTTAACTGAAGTACAACATGTATTCTACAAAGGCACATCGATTGTAACTAATCTTATTCAGTTTCATACATTGTATTAAAAAGCAATTTACGGGTTGACGTTATAGACGTATATCCATATGGCAAAGGTTTTCGACTCCTTCATCGTAAATTACTTCTTAATAAGTTACCAAATATTGAATTATCTTTAGCATATATTACATGGTTTGAAAGCTGCCCGTCAAATAGAACTTTTAAGGTTAAAATTGGCCATGCATCATCTAGTGAAGGTCAAGTAGGAAAGGGAATATCCCAAGCTTCTCCCTTAGGATCTCTTGTTTTCTCCTTATTATTATAAATGATTTAACCGAAAAAAATCAAATATTCAAAAATATTACCGTAAGCAGATGACATAAAACTTTAGAATAGTTAACATCGAATACGATAATTATTTATTACAAGAAGATTTAGATAAGTAATAAATAACTAGTACAAAAGTAATTTATCATAAATCAACTGTGAAGAAACTAAACATTTACGAACAAGATTCAATATTTTGTTAGTACATATACAATACATAGAATTACAGTAAACAAGGAAAAACAAATGAAAGATTTTAAGTATTTTAAGACAGGCAAATGAAATTTGACAGTCATATAAATAATATGGTACAAGGAGTAAGAAAAGTTATAAGATTTATATTAAACCAATGGCCTGATTTTAAAGATGGTAGTTTATATGTTTATTTATACAAGACACTAGTTAAACCTAAACTAGAGTTTGGTTCAGTCATCTGGAACAGTATCTGAAACATGCTAATAAACAAAATAGGAGCTGTTCAGAAATGTGTTGTCACACTACTTTGTTACAAAATGAAAACATAATTATTACTTTCATGATTATGAATATTGGCTCAACTATTGGGGACTACAAACTCTGTTCGAGACAAGAAAATTCATCGACAAATCATTTATTCAAATGGTGTTAGAAAGTAAGAAGTGTAGCAAATATTGTCTAAAATAATATAGGTATAAGAGTATTAAATTATAGAATGTGGAATCATCAATTATCCTCCCGTTAAATTCGAAACCTGAGATACTAAATGATTTAAGCGATCATAATCATATACAGTATTTTAGAAACCTTATAAAGTATCTGTCACATCGAATAACAAATAAATTAAATTTATGACAAGAATTATTTCAGCCCTCCTCGCTAGTTTTTCTTTAAGTTTAACGTCCTGCGTTTAAGTATTGAGGCTAAGGATGACAGTGTAAATGATATGAATGAATGTGATGGAATAAAAAAAAATGCAAGGAAACGAGGGGAATCTCGAGAAAATCCACGCACACAGTCCACTACAAAGCTCATTTGGCGGAAGTTGGGATCGAACCAAGAACCCCAAACACCAGAGCTAAGTCCTCTACCATTGAGTCACTACGCTTTCTTATACGGTGGCTAGTTCGTATGTCTTTAGTGCTCGGGTCTTGGGTTCGATTCCCGTTGATAAAATCTTGAAAAATGAAGGCATTATTGTGGTTCGGGTTCCACCTTTTAAACTTTAGGTCTTCGTCTCATATGTCCTCGGTGCTAAAAAGGAACACTAAACTTCAAGCATTCAATCTTTTCGTTATTTTAAAAATAACAGGAAAATGACGAAAAGTACCGTAGGCATAACATTGTCTTATGAAGTTAAGAATGATCGATCTCCTAATGCATTATCACATTAGTACTTCACAGACGAAAAAACAAAGAAGTGAATAAAAGCAGAACAGCTTTGAAAGTAGCAGAACAGCTTTAATAAAAATAAATAAATAAATAATAATAATAAATTTGAAGTTTCCAGACGCATCTTACAAATATGTTCCCGTCAAGATATACTGTTGACTTCCCACCGTAATAAAAAATATATTGAGAAAGCGAACACCAAAAAAATATTGTTTTGACTTTCACAGTGAAATGGATCTCACAATTGAAACATCCAAAAACACAATGTAGTATTTGTCGTTATTCTTTGATGAGAGAAAGAAACACTTATACAAGTTGATATTCTCTTTTATTCTATTACGGCTTTATGTATTGTGCCGTGAAACTACACACCCTTCTGGTATTTATTATATATAAAGATTAACAAACATGTTTCTCATGGGAGTACAGTACTAGTATGTCAAAATTAAAAGTAGCGTAACTTTTAAAAAGATTTTTCTTTTAAAAAAATACAGTTGAAATTTCATAAAGTAGTCTATAGCGTATCATATTGCCAGAAAAATGTTTTGCGAAATGTCCACTCCAAACACTAGAGTATCCATAAGGATCGTTTGGGGGGAGGGGGTGGTTCGCTTCCTGGAAGATGAGCGTAGCCTCGAGGTGACCAGAATTTTACTTTGCAAAATTCGGACGCATATGAATGTGGGACTACACCTGATTCCCAGATTCCATATTGAGACCCGAATTTGTATTTCTTTTTTTAATGAAAGCATATTCTTTCTGTAGATTTAAATTAAATACGCACTTTCATTTCGGAGACATGGCGGTGTCAAAATTCACTAGTCACCGCAATATATCAGATGCGCTGTCTTGCACAGTACTTGCACAAAAGAAAATACTGTATTGACGATGGCATTCATTTTAACGAAAAAGTGTACAATTTGCTCTAATCATTTATATTTTGAATAACAATTGCGGGACAGCAGTTGAAAAAAACCGACAGATTCGGTGTACGTAAAAATAAATAACAAAAGTATACATGCATAAAGAATAATACAAAATGTCAACAAATAACAAAATGCATTATGATATTTCTGTATATATTTCTTGGTAGCTTAAAACAATACAATAATTAATTATAAAGTGATGCTTAATAGTATATGGCACACAGTGTTCCAAATGGGCCAAAATACAGGGAGCAATCTTTACATATTGCTTCTATTTCTGTTTATATCAGATATAATGCAGCAAATTGAAAATTGAAAAGAAAAAATATAATATTGAAACTGAACTCCAAGGATGTTTAGTGGCTCCGTGATTATTCCCCGTTGTGGTGATTGCCCGAACACGAATTTCGTGGTTTTCCCCCGGCCCCCGGAATAAATGTTATGGTTTTTGCCTTAAAAGAACTATGGCCTGCGCATTCAAGGGCACAGATCAAGTACAGGAGAATTAAATGGATACACTTTCTAATACATAATACTAATTATTGCTACATTTAAGCATTGTACTGTACTACTAACAAGAACCCAGAGAGACGATTTGAAGTAAACCTACAGCATTAACATACAAAGAAATGAATTGTGAGGATAAATCCTAATAAATATAATCTATTGCAATACTCCTTAACCATATAAATCACTACGAAGGTAAATGCACACAATTTATTCAGTAAAATACTGCAAATAATGTAATAGCAAAAATATCAATACTAAACTTTCTCTTACACAAACTCAACAGAAATTTTGTCGAATCTAGCACGAAATGTGTATAAATGTTACATGAATTAAAATTTTATAGAATCACAATATAAGCTATTATATTGTATAACTAATAAAAAAAAAAAACTCTGAAACATTAGCAAAGTCTATAACAAAATGAACGAAAGATCAGAAATGTAACACCAAAGTGATGTTTCCATTCATTACAGCACACAAACTAGATTTCCTAAAACATACCGACTGGCGATATTATTTGACATTATCAGATATTTTTTTTAATGCAAATTAAAATTTAATTTTGAAAAAAAATTATCACCTTTAAACGAAATTACAATAGAGAATAAAGTACGTATAACTTGTTTATCTTTCATCTCAGATATAATATGGACCCCGTTTTTTCTAATGGCTAACACGCTTCCCTTTGGTGCGCGTGATCCTGGATTCGATTCCCGGTCGGGGTACAGTTGAACGGAAACATGTGGTTCGGATTTCACTATAAGCAGTAGGTCCACATCTCCTTTAATCGTTCTGGCACAAACGTGGGGCGTTAAACAAACAAATATCATGTGTATAATATATAATTGTTTATTAAAAATATAATATAGCCTATATACCGGTACACATCTTTTACGATTATGGTTGTGCTCTTTTGTTTCAGTTAAAGATTTTTAAAAAGTAATTTCAAAAACTCTTTTGAGTTCGCTCATCTTTCTTGATTTTGTTTGCGATTCAGATACACCCAAGGAGTTTAACTTAGGCTCATGACTTTTGTGGAGTATCCACGAGTTGAAAACAATTACAAGCAAACACCACGACGGGCGGAAACCATACAACGGCCTTAGTCAACTTGCAGTTCATCTCTGTGAAAGTTACAGCACAGACTCAAATCTACGCCCTGTCTTGTTCCTGGCAAATCTGTCGATGACACGATCGTAATCTATGTTTGTCTCGTTTCGTATATAGTAGTGCCAGGTCACTAAGTCAATCTGCACCCATCCGGGACCGTAGCCATGTCTTCAACCTTTTTAGTGTTGAAATGTTCTTCCGGCTGATGCTTTGTATAGGGTATTTTGTACGAATACACCTCTTTTGCAGTGGTATAATTATGTAAAAAAAAAAAAAAAAAAAAAAAAAAAAAAGACCAGACTAGCAATACGAGGTTGAAAATTGGCTCTATTAGGTAATTTCTTAAATGCAGTTGTTAGAAACATAATATAATTATAGCTATGCTTACAACAACAATAAAATTATATTATAATAGCCTTCGATTAGGTAGAGCTTCGTTCCCAGTCCCCCAATTTGCACTGCATACGGCCTTACACAGTATAGCAAATGCTCCTACGTGCTACCGTGGCACAATTTTTGCGTTCTTCCTCCTGCGTATCTCTTTCATATAGCATTGGATTGAGCTAAAACTCTGTCACGAAATTCAAACACCTCGTAAGGCATTTTAGTGAACCACCTCCACATCTTTTCCTTCCCTTCTACGTTAAGTAGCAGAAAACGCTCAAATATATGTTTAATTATTTTAAATGAAAAATTAAACTACAAACTTTCATGTCTCTAACCGTAAAGGATCCCTAGATATGAACATCTTATAATAATAATAATAATAATAATAATAATAATAATAATAATAATAATAATAATAATAATAATAATAATAATAATAATAATAATAATAATAATAATAATAATTCCGTTCCTTTTCTTTCCTTCTAGGTAAAATATCAAAAACGCTTAAATACGTATTGAATTATTTTGAGTGAGAACTCCATACACCAAATTTCATGTTTCTAACCTTTCAAAAATTCTTAGATATTGATATCTTATTTTAATAATTGCAATCCCCGTCCCCTTTTCTTCCCCTCCCTTTTTCCCCATTTTACTAAAGTATCAAAAAAACATTGAAACGTGTGTCAAACTATTTAAAATGAGAAATCCAAATACCAAATTTCAAGTCTTCATCCTTAAGGGATTCGGAGAGATTGCCACCCCTTCCCTTCTTCGAATTTCCAAGAAATCCTTCCTAAGTGATTCCGTACGCCAGAAATCTTATCTACTGTACGAATTCCAAGTTTCTAACTTGAGCGGTTTGGCCTGTGCGGTCAGTTATTCACTCAGGACTTCGTCTTTTATATAACAGCTTGTGTTACATTCCGAAGAAAAGATAAAATGCCATTAAAAGTCACAATAAATACTTGGTCCCTTTCTAATGTTTCCGTGTTTGAACCCCAAAAGTCACGGCTCTGTTTATTGATCTAGTAGCATGTATCGTTGATGCATGAGGTTCTGTGATTTGATTCCCGGTGAATGAGCATAGAACACACTATAGTGGTTCAGATCCAACTTTAAACTCTAGTTCTCGTTCTGTAAAGCATCGCATTTGACAAACGACGTAAATACATATCAATCAATCAACCAACCGATGTTTTAAATTTGCTTTAGGGTTCAGATATCGACGATTCAGATAATGATAGAGATTTTATGGATGATCACTCCAATAACTCTAGCAGTGAAGATAGCGAAGGCAGTGTTGCAAGAGTCGAAAATGGTAAACAATAAACTGTACTCGTTATCTATTCTAAAGAATTGAATTATCTACACAAAGTTATTTGGGCAATCACAAGTTTGTTTATTTAGAAGATGCCGCACTATATATAATTGAAGTGGCCACATTTTGAAATGGCCCTCTGTCGTTTATTTGGATTGTACAAAATGTTTTCATGGTTGAACAAAATTCTGAGGTAGTTAAAATTCAAATTTGAACGTGTCGCTCTACAACTAAATGGACCCTCCTCTGATTGGACAAATAACTTCGTGTATGTAATTCAGTTTTTTAGAACAGATAACGAGTACAACAATTTATTGCATGCCATTTTCGCCTGTTGCAACACCGCCATCGCTATCTTCACTGCTAGAGTTACTGGAGTCATTATCCATAAAATCTGTATACTTATCTGGATCGTCGATATCTGAACCCTAAAGCAAATCTAAAACATCTTCTGTGGTTAGCTCTCCTAAGAATGAAAAGAACGAAACCATTGACTATATGCTTGCAATATTTGTTACAACTATGATTAGCACAAATATTAGAAATTATTATAATTGCAAATTTTCCTATCTATGTAGACCTTATATAAAATTGAAAATCACTATGTTTGTGACTAAATCTTCTGAACCGTCCGACCGATCTCGATTAAATTTGTAACATGAATGAGGTTCAAGGCTGGGCTGGTTTTAGGCTATTCACTATGATGATAGAACTGAGAGGATGGGGATGGGGTATAAAAAAATAAAACTTAAAAACTCCTGAACCACTCGACCGATCTTGATCAAATTTTCAAGGTAGAGGAGGTTTAGGCCTGGAATCGTTCTTATGATTTAAATTTGACGGAGCAACGTAGGGGAGGAGAAGGAGGGGGAAATATATAAAATCAATTTATATAACATGAAAGTGACTATTTTTGAAACTTAATAACTCTTGAATCACTTAATAACTTTTCAACATACATGAGTTTAGGGGTAGGGATTACTTTAAGCTATTCACTTTGACGATGCAACGTAGGGGTAAGAAAGGAGGAGATAAATTTAAAAATGATGAAAAATGAAAGATATTATTGTTGAATCCATAGTTTTCGGGGTCGAAGAGAAACAGTAACACTTCTGATGGTGTTTCGATCCAAGTTCAGCCCTGCTAGTTGGGGAAGGGGGAATACAACGTAGGGGAGGGGGATAAACATTTAAAAATGATCGAAAATGATTAATATTAGTGTCGAATCCATAGTTTCTGATGCCGTGCGTCGCAGCACTGAGGAGGGGGAGGGAGAGCTATACATAATAATCATCGAAAATGACCAATATTAGTGTCTAATCCATAGTTTTCGGGACCATTCAGATGAACAGTGATATTTCCGATCCGGTTTAAATTCAAAATCAGTCTAGCCACTTGGGGGATGGATATATATATATATATATATATATATATATATATATATATATATATATATATATATATATATATATATATATATATATATGGCCGGATTTAGGGAGTTCAAAGGTGCACGTGCACCCCACCTCCGTTGTAAATATACACTACCTAAAGTGAGAAGCTAGCAGTGAGTTTTGCAAAATCAAAAATTTAAGTCAATTTTCTGAAGATTGAATGAAAAGAATTCATCGAGAGCAGACACTCAGCATTTCCAAAGGAATTCCTCATTCACATCACAGATGCATAAAGACATTTGAAAAAACTCAAATTTAATTCAAATGTACTGACAGTTATTAGTGCACCCCCCTCAGAGAATCCTGGATCCGGCCCTGTATATATATATAAATGATCGAAAGTGGCCGCTATCAGTGTCGAATTTTTAGTTTTCTGGGTCGCTTAGATGAACAATGATACTTTCGATTCCGTTTAAATTCAAATTGAAGTCCGCAACTTGGGGAAGGGGGAGGAAGAGATATTATACAATGATCGAAAATGACCGATATTAGTGCTGAATTCACATTTTTGGGGTATCTGAGATGAACGGTGACATTTCCGATGCCATAGCCCACAACATGGGTATATATATATAAATATGGTCTAAAATGACCGATATTAGTGTTGAATGTATAGTTCTTGGGATCGCCGAGATGAACAGTGACACTTCCGATACTGTTTAAGGTTAGTGTAAAGCGACAAGTTTTGCTGATAGATGTCACTACAATCTTCGTACAACTCCCATGTATTTTTTACTTTTCACGAAAATTTATAATTTATCTTACAAATTTCATACTAGAGACTTCAAATTTTTAGAAAAGGAACTTCATAACCAATGAAAGGGAACAATCCGTGTCGATTTTTTATTTAGAATTTTCTTTATTGTTGAAACAGATCCATTGTTAAAGATTTAGATAACCATTTCAACAATCATGCCATTTCAACAATGAAGAAAATTCTAAATAAAAAATCGGTACGGATTATTGCCTTCGATAGATTATAAAATTCCTTTTCTAAAAATTTGAAATCTCTAGGTTGAAATTTGTAAGAGAAATCATGAATTTTCGTGAAAGGTAAAAAATACATGGGATAGATACGAAGACTGTAGTACCATCTATCGGCAAAACTTCTCCCTTTAAACCAACCTTAAATCCAAATTCATCCCTGCATCTTGGGGAAGGGAAAGGGAAATACATAAAACTGATCAAAAATAACCCATTATAGTGTCGAATCCATAGTTTCCGGGGTCACTGAGATGACCGATGAACGGTGACCGGTGACACTGTGCCCCGCAACATGGAATACGAGGAGGGGAGATAAATAATAATGATCAAAAATGTCCGATATTAGTGTCTGATCCGTAGTTTTTAGGGTCGCTGAGATGAAGAGTGACACTTCCGATCCCGTTTAAAACAAAATTCAGCCCCGCAACTTGGGAGAGGGGGAGATAGTAAAATGATCGAAAATGACCAATATTAGTGTCGAATTCATGGTTTTCGGGATCGCCGAGATGATCAATGATCTTTCCGATGCCGTTTAAATCGATACCATTAAAAACGAAAACAGCATATTTCAAGGGTACTAAACAAATTAGAAACGTAGTTGTGCATTTAAATTTTCATTTCAACCCAGCGAAATGGGTAATATATGCTAGTGCTTACTAATAATGAAAATGAAATATTGCTATCGTTAAAAATAGATATTTTACTTCTTTCAATGCATTTATATCATGTTTCGTTTCTAACATGTATAATTTTGGAGAAAACAAACCTTAAAAAGTATACGAAAGAATATAGAGAAACAATTATCTCATATAAAACCAGTGTACACTCCGCATCAAAAAAATGCGACAGCTAACGCCGTGCAGTTAGGCCACCCAATATACACCTTTTTATCCCATGGGCCATAACCGTATCAGGTAAAGAGACCTCTCTCTCTCCTCCTTTCTCCTCTCCATACTAAAATTAGCTAACAACATGAGCGCAATTCTAATTTCAAACTATACATGTATTAGTTTCGATAAAATGAAATAACAAAACGAAGACGAAAGAAGTCAAAGTTCAAAGTTGATGTAGGGAGAAACTGAAACACACACAAAGAAAAGTTGAAACCAATGGATGTGTATTATACAGAGATTCAAAAATGAAGCAGAGAGAGAGAAAAAAAGAAGAAGAAAAAAGAAAAGGAGAACAGATAAAACTATGGAATTCAAACGTAGTTAGAAAAGAACCTAACAATATAAAGTTCCGTTTCCAGAAATCCAACAGTAATATAGAAATAACGTTCGTTTTCACATATTTTTTCAGAACTATTCGAATATATAGGGAATGATTCAAACATTCATTATGTCTCTTTCATAATGGATAGCATACTCAATTTCCAGCAGAACTGTATAACTCCGAGATACATCTAGGATAATGTCAAAAGCTTAACACACATGCTTTGTTTCCGCGTGGTTCGATTGCAAATTCGGTACTGTTCATTGGACGTACTGATTTAAAAACACATTCTAATATATCCAGTTGATAACGTTGGTCATATCCTTCATTCCAGTCTACTAATGCAAACTGAACAAAAACAAAAAAAAAAAAAAAAACGAAAAGAAAAGAAAAAGGAAGAAAGAAAGAGAAAATTGAAGAATGCTATTTTACTGCTAAATTTCTATCAGAAATACCCTATATTAAAAGTCCAAACTGTATCGTAATGAAAAGTTACATATGTTGGAGAGTAAAAGTTTGAAAATGAAATGAAATCTTTGAGTTTTACGTCCCACGGTTATGCCGGTTAGGCTAAAGGAGACGGTGATGATGAGAAATGAATGAAATGGTGGAATGAAGAAAGTGGGAGGAAACGGGAGAACCCCGAGAAAACCCACGCCCACGGTGTTTGTCCACCACAAATTTCACTTGGCGGGGGCTGGGATCGAACCCGGAACCCCAAGCACCAGAGGTGAACGCTCTACCACTGAGCCACCGCGGCCCCTGAGCAAAAGTTTATGTTTTGCTTAGATGTAGCATGTTTCAAATTTCAACGTGAATAAAACACATTGAATTGTAGGATGGAAATAAATTTTGTGTCGAACTAGTATAAACAAAATTCTGTTTTCAAATAACCAAAGAGGTTACCATTTTCTACTTTTTTCCAAAGATTTATCCGTTCAGAACATCCAGCATTGATTTCATCTCTTCCGGATATAACGTAATTTACACAGATAAAATGAACACGTTAATAGTTCAAATGTATCATCGTGTCAGTCGGATGATGTAGAGCACCACTGGGTCGAAGATTCAAATCCGTAGTGACCCGGTAATTCGACTAAGACTCGATAACCCAGAGGATAAAAAAAAGATTTTACTTATTTCCGTGCGTTTAAACAGTATTTCTGTCAGAGATGACCAGGACTGGAAATGTTATCCCCAGAGCACGAAAAACACGACGCCGAAGTTCCCAGTTAATTAGATTCTCCAGACCAGGTATATCGAGCTCTTGCTTAGTTTTAACTTTGGAATATGAAGTGCATGTGTGCGTGAAAGATAGCGGGGGAAGAAGTGAAAGATGCAAAGACAAGATAGGAAAACGTCAATAAAGAGAGAGACGGAGGGGGACAATATAAATATGAAACATACTTATCATCGCAGTTTATGATGTAGAACGTACACACTGTTTACTCAAGTTATCGCCAGTGATGCTTTGTACGTTCTCCATCAGAAGATAAATCTCTGTTTGCAGTCATTATTTTATGCGAAAAAATCATTCTACCTGACTTGGAATCGAACCAAGATTTCCCAATTGGAAGTCTAGCACGCTACCACTACACCACCGATTACTTTAGCCAAACTTTGTTTAACAAATGGAGTAGTGTTTCTTTCTGAGAACGATAACACGAAAAGTGTATACTGCACATCAATGATGTCTTTGGAATGTCCTGGTAATTCCCTTGCCCTTTCACAACCTACATTCTTAAACCGTCTCTATCATGATACAGGTGTTTGCGTCCACATTCTTACGTATTGCTTGTCCAGTATGATAAGTCGATTCCTCACAATCATTTTGTAAAAAGTTAACTTTGACGTGAACAGGATTTGAACCTATGTTAGATAGCTGTATTATTCATAAGGCCATTACGTTACCCCTACACTATTTTTTTTAACTGACTCACCTTTACCTAAACTACATATTACTTAATTTTACTTGTTTACTCGACTTTTTTCCAATCACCTAGAACGACAGGGACATGAACACAAACACCGAGGACAGCTAAAATCACAAAGGTTCTTCCACCGGGAATTGAACCCGGGATCCCGTGCACCAAAGGCACACGTGCTAGCCACTAAACTAGCGGGAGGGCAACAATATTGATGGGAATCGAACCCCGGGCTCCTGCTCTCTAATCCCACGTGCTTCTACTACACTACTGAATTCCTTAAACACTATCGGGCCACCTGAAATTACATGCCAAATATTACTTAGTTTAGCCCTGATTTTTGGAACGAAACGGCTTCTTTCTGTAACGTTATTTGCACCAAAGTGCACAACGAAATTCATTTATTCGACGGCCTAGAGAGAAACTAGTGTCCACTAATAAAAAATATACAATCCAGGAAAAAATAGAGAAATAAAACATATTTTGCAGTAAATTCGTCGCGCCAGCATCGAGGTTTCGACGTGACACTTTAGTTTATGAAATTCAATCAGAAACATCCTCATCATCAAGGTCGTTGATCCTGGAGGGTCGGGGGGCCCGGGCCGCCAAAGCTCATGTGGGCCTCATGTATTTTTATTAATATGTATTTTTGTATGTATTTTTATTGTTATATGTATTGTTGTATGTATTTTTTATGAATGGACCCCCCAAAGTTACAGAGAAATCGAAGCCGTTGCTCATCATCGGAAACATTTTTAATGCGAAGAGAAACGTTGAACAATCGATGACCAGGCTTAACAAACTCATGGTTGTAGCCACAAGAGAAGTACCAAACAACGGTGGCCACGCGAGAACAACATCCTACTGTACGTGCTCCAGACTCGCTCCAAGATAGAAACAACTAGCTTGATCAATGAGTTTAATACGATACGGAGTTATGTCTGTGACCACTATAAAGTGTTAGCTTCACACTTTATACAAATACCCTCGAGACGTTAAGAGTGATCTCGCAGCTGCAGCTTGATACTGGCGTCATCTTGTGCCATCCCACACCTTTGGAATGCGATATCGCAGGAACGGTGCACCTGACCACTCTGGTTCCTTTACAGGCGTGTTCTACGTATCGGGAGCTATGATTGCATTCAAGTTCGGGGAAATTCATGTGGAGATGAAATTGGGGCTCCAGGCTAATGCTTTGTTAGCCGCACTCTTTTATGAAATTCCATAAGGATTTACCCAGAATATTTTCTAACTTTGACGGGAACAATGTGTGCTTACAGTTTACTTGTGTATCATCTGATATGGCATGTTCAGTATTATTATTATCAAAAATAATAGTAATGTAAATAGTTCAACTGAATGCTAAACTGACGCTTTTCTAATGCGTTTTCTCCGGAGTGGTGTTAGCCCTAAATAATGTTTGTATCACTTTCGTGTTCTCCTCAAAAGGTAAAAAAAAAATAAAATAAAATAAAAATTAAAAAAATAAAAAGAGAGAGAGAGAGAGAGATTAAGAAACTCAATTAGGGCAGAATCAAAGGATATTATCTATTTTATCGTAAGCACAGCTAGACATAATAGAATTCCGAAATTTATTTACTGTATTTAAGTACTATATTTGTTTCAGTAAATTTTCTTTTAAAGTTTTGACCAATGATCAATACTTGCAGCATTTCAACAGCAGAAAGTTGTTTACATATTGTCCAACAAACATTAGCAAATTATTTTAGCGTATGAGAAATATAATTAAAGCATTCATTTAAGAAAATAAGGTTTTGCACGTATAGACAAATAGTAAATACAGTATACCGAAGGTAAATACTATTATTGTAATTGAATCCAAACACAGAAAATTACCTATAATTTCTCTTCTACGTAGACAACGTTTCGTACACCAATATGTACGTTGAAATAACATTACGTACTCTCTATTATTACTCTGTTATTATTATTATTATTATTATTATTATTATTATTATTATTATTATTATTATTATTATTATTATTATTATTATTATTATTATTATTATTATTATCGATCTGCTGTTTACACAATTGACTACAAGCACTATCCTTATAAGGAACTTGTAGACACTCTCTCTATTTCAGAAGTTCCAAATCACTTCAAAGTTGCGAATTTATTTTATTTTTAAAGCAAGGTACGCACCCCACACCTTTAATTTTTGGTTTCTGCGTACTAGTAATAGTTAAGCGGTACTTAGCAATATTAATAATTAAATTACTAACCTTTATTTGAGTTATAATTTTACAACATATAGTAGAGTCTACATACATACAGGGAGTCCATGGTATTATTTATATATTTTATAAATTATAAGATATAAATATGGTCACAGACCATCTAAATTTGTTTCATGGGTCCCCTAGGGGTCCACTGGACCGATTAAGAAAGACTACTCTGTTCTTATTTATGTCATGTGGAAACCCACTTAAAATTCTTTCTAACGGAACCAATGATAAATCTATATTTCAATTTTATTTATTAAATTTTAATGTTAAAAAAGGTTTTGAAACCATAGTAAAAGACTATTTGTGCCATATTTATTAATTCTTAACATATAAAAGATAAAAATCTACGAAATAGCACTATATGAGACCTAAATCTTAAAAGATCAAATTAATTTGGATATGAAATGAAACAAATTTTGGAGTGCTGGGATCATCATAAACATAGAATAAACTAACTAACTAACTCTATGGCCTATGGAGCCCGGAGGTTCAATGCCGCGTTCACAAAAACTCTCCATTGACTTCTATCCTTAGCCAACTGGATCCAGTTTTAACTTTGTAATCCTATTTCTATGAGATCCATCTCAATGCTTTCCCATGTGCGCCTAGGTCTTCCTAATTGTCGTTTTCCGATTAGATTTCCAGTTAAAACTTTGAAAGCGTTCCTACTTTCTTCCATTCTGGGCACATGACCTGTCCACCTGGGCCTCCTAGACCTGATGACCCTAACAATGTTTGGTGAACGGTATAAATTTTGCAGTTCCTCGTTATGAAGTTTCCGTCATTCTCCATTCCCGTCCCTCTTGGGTCCGAATATTCGTCTTAGGATTTTGTTCTCAAATACTTTCAGAATAAGCTAGTTAGTAAAACAAAATGGAGAGAAATAGAATACAAAGACAGATCAACTACAATCTTGTTCAACAAAATCTGAGCATCCACATTCTTCGAACAACATTGTACCTTTATTCATACTTAAAATTAAACCATTTAAGTTGAAGTATTAAATTTTCTACATATGGCTAAGACAATGTAACCTTTTAAAGAGCGGTGGGTGCCAGATATTTTTGAACAAGACTGTACGTGGTATTTGTCTGTTATATTATTCAAGTGACACTTTCTGGAATTAAACTACGAATTCTCGACACTATAGACGCTCTATCGCCGAGTCACTGGTAGATCTAAATTTGCTTTACAACGATTCATATTTGCATTTATATTGAGTGTTATCCAAAAATGTGAAGAAAGAAAAAAAGGATGAAAACTGATTTGATTTAGTCCTTGAATTATGCTTACAGCAAATGCAGAAATACAGCAATTTTCCTTCGAAGAGAAATTTATCGTCTGAGAAAAGTGCTGATCTTAAACTTAGGCAATACTAAAATATTTACTTCTTCTTCCATTCTTTTTTTTAAAGTAGTGATCATTTGAATAAAATATCACAGTTTACTGTTGGTGCGATAAGCGTATTTTAACGGATTTGCCGAAGAGTACTGTCAAAAACGTTAGTACAAGCTGAACACTCCGTTATCATTCACGAAATCAATGACTGATGCCCTTATGCTGTCACGCGAAATCGTTTTTAAATACATTTCTGTAACAGCATACTTTCCAAAAATATTGGCTGACTAAAGCAGTTACATAACTAACTTTTTTCATTCAGATTTTTCTTTTGAGAATCAAGTGGCATTGGTGAATTTATGTTATTTCATTTTAAGTTACTGCTTATGATTGTTTCGATCACGAAGATACAATAAGAACCGAGAATAAAGAAATGTGATAATCAATAAAACGGTAAAATAGCAAGTATATTAGGCTTGTTCTTCATTTTCTTCTTACACACATTTCGTAGGTTCTAAGCAGACATCACACCAATAAGTTATTATTATCGAAAACAGGAAAAAGAAAGTACAGTATATTTCATAGTTCCAAAGAGTATTTTTGTGGTATAAGATTTGAATTGGAATAATGCCCAAAAACATAGTTAAGAATAACTCTAACTTTACCTCAGTATTTGTCAACCTGTTGAAGTCAGGGACCGTTTTTATGTTCTTGCTACAATATAAAATACTTATATGACCTTCCAAAATAGAAACAAAATATACAGATTTAGGCCTACTTTTATAGTAGAATATACGTATGAAAGGACTGAACCAATAGAGGACGAGAAAAGTCGGAAAGTCACCGGAACTATGGTATATATTGGAACGATGGAACAAGACAACACTTTTAATCAACTTACAATTAGAATATTTGTACGCCATTTGTTTCAGTCCGCGGTGGCTCCGTGGTAGAGCGCTCACTTCTGATGCGTGGGTTTTCTGATTTTATCCCAGCTTCCTTCAAGTGGGACGTTGAACGAAAAAGAAAACACTTGTTTTATAGACTCTAGACTCTGTTATTGTCGCAAGCATCTGCGGATTGATTCTTTGTGTATATCTACTGTTGCCAGTGGCGTACTAACGATTTTGTTTCGGGGGGCTTTGCTAACTTTCGGGAAGGGCTTTACCTGAATATGTAAAAATTCTGCAAGATATTTCATATACTTTACTATAGTAAGTAAGATTTCGGGGGGCTTAAGCCCGGAAGCTCCCCTAAATACGACACTGACTGTTGCAATCTAATTCTGAAACTAAATATTTGTCCTTTTGTCTTACCATGCGAAGAACTGACACTATGTTCATTGTTTATAGCAGTAGGGGTCAAAGGACGGCCCTCGAGAATATTCCATCCAGCCCGCAAATAATAAAGAAAGTGGTCCATGGCAGAATGGTAACTGGCTATAATGACACACCTGAATCGATACTTTTCTTTCAACTATAAAAATATTTCCCTTAACCTGTTGGTTATCAAACCTATTTTGCAATGTAAGGCCGTTGGTACCGAACTGACTTTTATTTATAGAAAAATGTAGATATAATACAGTTAGTTTCGGATATTATTTGACATAAACTTAATTGACGCACACACATGAAACAAGAATCAGGATAGACGCACAATAGAACACAGACCCACAGAACAAATTCCTAAATTATTATGTTTGTTTTCGTTTATGCACTTATTTGTAATTTGCCTGATCTCTAAATATGGCTCATTAGGATCACGCAAGTGGCACTTATAACATTGAAATATTAGTACGACGTTCGTTACTAAACACAATAACTCGTAAATTAAATCGAAGCTTTGAATTCTAATTTTCGCAATAGATAGCTACAGCCATTATCTCAGCTGAATTCGTTAATCATCTTGGGTAACGACGACTTTAATAGTAACTGTATCATATCTCATTTTCTACTATTGAAACAAAGGTGATAGAAGTTACATATAGCGGTGTAGAAAGGCACACTGAGAAAAGTTCGCATTTGGCGTACGTATTGCATGTTACATTTGTAAATCCTGTAGTTTTTGGACTTAACGTACAACAAACGTATAACTGAAAACGCATGTTTTATAATATTTTCTGTATAAGTGTTCCATTTATACGTACTTTCCGTATGAAACAATATAGACGGTCAGGATCTCACATACACATGGACGTATATAGCATAAAGCTGACGAAGATAACATACACATACTGTATGTATGTAATATAAGAAAAACTGTTAGATATCAGACATCCTGCAACGGCATGATGTAACATCTAAGGGCAGTGCCTATGTAGCATACGAATAACGTACGCTCCGTACTGATTTCTGTAGTAAGCAAGAGGATTCCGTATATTTGTATAATATACCGCTGTCCGGATAACGGATTTTTCTTAGTGCAGTAAGCATCCTTTACTAGTTGCATCTACCGGACGAAATTAAAACTTGTAGTGCGTGATCCTTTTTACTGTCTACCAGGGTTTACATTGTCCAGATCCGTAATGCATTACAAATTGAGAATCACTGCTTTAGCAAATCGTTAGACATAGAGTGCCGACAAATCCCAAAGGCTCGCCTCTTTATTATTCATGCAAGTCGCCGAGCCTCGGGGTCTTGCACCGTAGGATGTCTGGGTTTGCCTCTGGTTTAAACAGATTTGAAACAAATCAATAAATTCAGAAACAAAATTTGCATTCCTTTTGAAAAAAAATATATATATGTTCCCAAGTAAATTGTTCAGTTAAAAAAATCGAGATGGCACAGGTGAGAAACAACTTTAATATGCCGGACAAGCATTGGAGTACACAAACTTTCTTCAGCGAGATGTTTCAAACACCCAACTGCACATCGCTGATGTTTTAAAAATAAGGTTAGCAATAATATGTATTGTTCTAAATTTGGAACAGAAACCCTTCTTGCCCTGTTCATATTCTAATTTATTTATTTATTTTTTTTAATTATTTTTGTTCATATCTTGTAGAAGCAAAATAAACAAATTAGTAATCTCTTTCCCTTGTGTATGCAACAGCTACCAAATATATATTTTGTATAATGAAAAAGAAAGAAATTTAACATCAATGGTTTATTATTTGATCAAAACATAGAATACTATTTTATTTAAGTTTTCTGCAGAAAAAAAGTGGATACAGTATTTTGTGACTGAGAAGGATAAGAGTCTATAATTTCAAATTATAAGAGATTGTTGGGGCAACACAAGAGAAAAAGATTTACCTGGAAATCCTCAATAGATGACCGAAGATAGATAGATTATGTTATGATTCAGGACGGTATAGGAATAGCTTGAAGAACGCGAAGACATTACCTGGGGCCGAGATTTTCTCTTATCATACCTTGTGCTGGCCGAAGTGGATATTCAACTGAAAAATGTAGGCAGAAGAAAAGTAGGCAACAAGATGTTGCATACTGAAAAGTTGAAAAACGAGGACACTAAGAAATCTTTTAGTTGAGAAATTCGAAGAAAAGCACTCAAACGAGAAAGGGATGGATGCGGGTAGTAACAGACGGTGGAAGCATATTAAGCTTGGTATACAGCAGGCTGAGAAGAAGTAGTGGGTTACCACGAACATAAAACGGCTAAGAAACCATGGGTTGCAGAACAGATGCTGAAGAATGTTGATTTGATTTGATTTTTAGTTTAGCATCCCTTTCAGCAGCAAGGCTATATGAGATGTTGGCCTTTAACTTAACGCGGAATCCGAACCACACGAGCGTCAACCCAGGATTGCCAGTTGTTGCAGAAAATGAGGAAAAGAAAGATGTAGAAACAGGTTGATACAGAAGAGGGCAGAGAGATATACAGAAAGTTAAACAACGACGTAAGAAGGGAAACAGACAAAACCAGGGAAAGTTTTACAAAAAAAAAAAAAAAAAAAAAAAAAAACAATGGGAGGACATAGAAGAATTAGAAAGAGTGAGAAATATGAGGAAATGTACAAGGAGGTGAAATCTATGGAATTTCAAAGGAAACAAAGGGGTATTGCAATGGCAGTAGAAAATAAGAATGGGAAGGCATTCAGCGATAGAAGTGAAATCTTAGGAAGATGGAAAGAATATATTGAGGACTTATATGAGGGATAGACCGTGGGGCCTAGATGTTGAAGTAGAAGACAAAGTACGCGAGGATGATAAAGGAGTATTACATATGGTAACTACGTCTTGAAAATCATGTCAGTGAGGTGTGCACCATGATTATTCAAGCAGATCTCTGCACGTCGCCTCACAGCAC
Organism: Thermobia domestica; assembly: GCF_964235325.1. Taxonomy (NCBI): domain Eukaryota; kingdom Metazoa; phylum Arthropoda; class Insecta; order Zygentoma; family Lepismatidae; genus Thermobia; species Thermobia domestica. Next base: position 170,146,056 of record NC_137454.1, on the reverse strand, counting down.
TCACAGCTCGTTGAACCATGTCAAACGGGGTTTGGTGGATTGCATGTTGAATGGATTCACGCAAATCCTGTAATGTTGCAGGTTTTGTTGCATACACTTGTTGTTTCAAGTAACCCCACAGGAATAAGTCACATGTCGATAGGTCGGGCGAGAGTGCAGGCCAAGGAACATTGCCACATCAAGAGATAACCCGTCCTGGAAGCATCCTCCCAAGAATGTTGATCGATGCGATTGCTCTGTGTGACGTGGCCCTGTCCTGTTGGAACCACATATGTCTAAGGCACGCCGTCGCAGTTCTGGGAGTAAAAAGTTTTCGAGCATGTCCACATATCGAGCACGTGACAGTTATAGTGTTACCATCCTCGTCGTTGAAAAAGTATAGTCCAATAATCCCATCAAAATAAGCACCACACCTACTGTTATTTTAGGGCTATGAAGGGGCACTTCTGGGTGCCCAATAACGGAAATTCTGCTTATTTACACACCCATCAATGTGAAAATAAGCCTCGTCGGACATGATTAACCTCTGTAGAAAGTTTGGGTTCTCATTACTCATTTGCAACAGTGTATTATCTATCGGGTTACGTTTTCTATGTTCATTTTATATCGTCTAACTATTTCTGCCGCACCCTTTACAAGAATAGAACTTTACCAGATCTAATCGCCTACAAAACTTTTTTTCGGCTCAGGAGAATTTTCCAGGAGGGGTGAAAATGTATTCACATTTTGGATCTTTTCTAAGAATACCTGATCTGTATGCAACCAACATTAAGTTTTGGTGCTGCGGGCTTACGTAACAACAGAGAATAAACACCCGAGTAGTGGAATGGTTAGGGAATTTTTTTTTCTTCCTCTCATTCATAGAGGTTTTGAGTTAAGACCAGGCAACGACGGATGCTTACTCTTTTTATCTAGGATCTCAATTAAGACTCCTCAACGACGGGTGCTTACATCTAATTTTAAACAAGAAGTCCTCATGTCAAATTTCGTATCTCTAACCTGAGGAGATTTCGAGATATGGACATGTTATTATAATAATTCCAATCCCCGCTCCACTTTCCCTTCCCATTTCTCTACTCTTCTAGGTCAAACATCGGAAAAAGCTGGATTACGAGTCTAGTGGAAATATCAAATTTCATGTCTCTAATCTTAAGAGATTCCGACATATGGGCCTTTTAATAATTGTCACCCCATTTTAATCCTCTCCCCGTTGCATTTCCAAGAATACTTCCTTAGTGGCACCTTACATTACATATGCTATGCACTGTCCAAACTCCAAATTTCTAGGTTAAGTAGTTTGGCCTGGCGTTGATCAGTCAGTCTTCTTTTGTTTAGAGAGATAATATAAGGCGAAAGGACAATAAAATTAGTGATTTTTATTTCAGAAGCATCGACGTCCGCAAGAGAGGAAGAAGTCAAATTACCTTTGGGCCCTCCCATGGTTTAAAGAGAACCAATAATCTGAATTGTTTCCGAGCGTGAGCAATATTTTCTAAATTTACTTCTTCAATATTTTCTTTATCTCATTACGTTTCCAACGTCTGTTGTAAAAATACCCGTTATATGATACTGGGTACTAAGTAAAATCCAAAAGCATTTGTCTTCTTGCTGAAACTACCAGGATAGTACCAAAAGTCAGGCCGTGGAAGCCTTGTTCAACGTCCTTTCTTTTCACATATCCAGAATTGACTTTATTTTCCAAGAAAAATTTTTAAAAAATAAGAAGAAGAAATTTTCTTCCTCCTGCGAAAAATCGAATAGATGTCCATGTTCAGAAGATTTAGATTTCATGTCGTCCGCTAATTTTCAATAAATGGGCATTTTATAATTTTCAAAAAAAAAAAAAAAAAAGTCACCCATAAAATTTATTTTATATTAAATTTTTAATGGACATTTCAAATCTTTATTTAATACATCGCATTGTCTAGTTCTGTTGGAATAATATTATGATTGAAACTCAATTCCCATTCTATTGGGAAATAACTTAGTACCTACTGTTGTCAAATGCATTTCCACGCATTCAATTTCTCAACTTGCAATTTCAATTCCTCTAATCACTGATTTCAAAGTAGTTTTCTGTTATTTATAAAACTGTATGCGATCTTCAGCAACTCTCCACAAGAGCAGAGTGAGAGAATAACCAGGTAACTAAGCTGTGACTATCTCAAAATCTACAACTCAACCATGTGATGATTATCAACATTGAAGAAAAAACAAACCCCACGTTTCCTGTTGCGAATCTAATGAAAAAAAGAAAGAAAGAAATAATAAACAAAAACTACAGCGACCATAGCTTCAGCAGGATGCGGTACTTTACTTGAATTGATTCTGAAACGAATTGTGGGCATATAGTTCTCCGTATGGTAACTAACCGCGTAATGGTTTCCATGAAATCTAACGGAAGTAGAAAAGCAGAAGAGAGCTTTTTTTTTTTTTTGTTTAGACACATTTTCTTTTTTAAAAAAAAAAGAATAGAAAAGAAACGTAGTAATGAATCAACTATTTCCATCGTTGTGTTGATTCCGAATTAGAATCAAGGCCAGAGCAATCCATTGCTGATTTACTACGAAGACGCAGGAAGAGACGAAGGTCACATGCAAGGATTGTCTTTTTGTGTGTGACAAAAAAAGCTTTAAGAAAGTAAAATATTTTCTATACTAGTTCTACATTCGTCGCCAATGGCAAAACTACTTGTATTACGTTGACTTCAAGTACGTTTTTTTTTTTAAAAAAAAAAAAACTTTCATGCACCTGCAGTCTTTAATGATAAGTTAATTTACTTCGCAAATTGTGTCTTATACATTTAAATACTGGATCAAGAACAAAAAGGTTATGGAGATAATTCTTTAGAAATCCAAATATTAGAATAAATTAAGTTTCGCTTCTTAATTTCTATGCTTCATTCGATTTCTTTTCTTTCTTTCTTTCTTTCTTTCTTTTTTTTTTTTTTTTAAGTTTCATAAGGGACGCAATTGCTGAAGCTCATCCAATCTTGACTAAACTTGCCAAGGTGGTACGACTTGAACTTAATATTGATGTAAGATGTACAGTTCTTTGGTTCCCGTGTTATGGGTCATGAAAATTTGGGGGTTTGAGCTCAGTTAAATTTTCGAGAAAAAACTAATTGTTGTTTAAAACAAAAATACATGGAACAAATCTGCTATTGCAAGTTAATTTGATGCATAGAAAAGTAAGCGATGAGACGATTAACTATGTTGAAAAGGTAGGGTGTTCTTGTAATAAAGATGTGTTTATATCATCAATGAAGGACATCATTCTTCCGCAATAGAGATATTTACTAGTGACGAATGTGCTGGGTGTAAACAGGAAGTCACAGTAAATTCATAATTTGCCTTTTTACAATGTTCAAACTAACAGGGAAAAGAGGGAGGAAAATACCAGTCTAAGCTTTGTAGCGGAGGCGATGTAAGTAGTTGGAAAATACTAAGAAATAAAGTGAGCATTGATTATCACTAGGGTCGGGATTTTTATGTACTAGAAAAAAAATATTTTTTACGTGCTAAAAATAAAAAAAAAATATTTGCTAAAATGAAAAAATATTTGCTAATAATGAAAAAGTATTTAACAAAAATAACAAGGAAAAGTATGGGAAAATGTTCAACATGGGAAAAATAAATACTGACCCACCAATAGCTCCTATTCATCAGATGTCAAAATTCCATAGGCATTGCAGTGAATAACTAACGTCTTTTTCCAAATTGTTCATCGCAAAGCTATGCCTATTGTCACGGTATAATGCCTTATACTGAGAAAAGGAACGTTCTACATCACACGATGTTAACCTCATGTATTTGAAAAGGGGCATATCACGAATATTCACACCATCAACTTCACTTGTGTTTTGACCTTCCAATACTTCAGATATTTTACATAGGGTTTTTCTCAAACAAATCCTTAAATTTTTTTCTTACAACTTTAGCTTTCGAAGCTGAAAGACCAGCTTTCTTTCAACGCACTGCACTTCCTTAAACCGAAGTACTAATAAATCTTCTGTAGTTTCTAGTTTCTTTATAGTGTAAGTCAAGAAACCGAAATTGGCAGATATGAAAGCCAAGTCACATTTCATGCCACTGTCACTTGCTAAATTTTGAACAATTTCATCGTCCCGGTTTAGTTTAGTTACTACAGATACAAATACTTCGAGGTGTTGGAAGAAGTGAAAGATCGAGATTTGTTTCTTTAAAGTTAAATTCTAGTTGGCGATTTTACGGAAAAAAAAATCTCATTTGACACTGTATCTGTACCACTTTAGGATAAAAGGTTCCGATTTTTTTTTTTCACACAATCGATGTAGGTCATGTACGACGCATATCACGTGAATCATATTAGGATAGCATACAGAAAGAGCTTCACCAGCTTTCCTCATATAAGGAGCACCATCAATCAGAAAAAAGCAAAGCATTATCATATTTAAAACCATTCGTCCACAAAATGTGCAAAGATTCATTGAAAGTCTGGAAATTGTTACATGATTCGTAACTGGAATTTCTTTAAAGGCTAGCAAGAAATGTCATTTGGAATTATATCATTTTTCAGTACACCTATATAACATTTTCTACTTTTCTAACACTAACAGAATCACTAGTTTCATCAAGTGCTCACCTATTTTTTTTTTTCGTTTTCACATACAGACCTAATGTGTATTAATGTTTATTGATATCCCTTAAATAGTTTTTCCGAAGCGTTGACTCATCTAGAGAACTTAAGTTTGTATATTTGGTAAGAACTAGAGATGCAAGGGCTCGGGAAAAAACCGGCTTTTTTGGAAAAAAAAAAACTCGGTTTTTTCTGCTTCGCTTTTTTGCTTGGGAAATTTTGGGCTTTTTTTCAAAATTCTGCTTTAAATTGATAAAGCAGACTTTGTTTCGCTTCTCTATAACACAAAAAGTCATTTAATTAGTGGTTGATGCCGATAATAATATAAAACCTCGAAAATAAACCATGAATTTCGAAAAGATATTTCAAACAATTTTACTTCAACATATTTACATTATGAATTCCTAAGGATTAACCCATGTATATAATAAAATTTTTTTAACCTCCTATATACAAAAGTAAGCAGAGTTGACAAGAAACATGGTTGCTTTTGAGAATGCCTAAAACCCGTTTTTTGGGGGAGTTTAAACCAGGTTTTTTGGGGTTTAAACCAGGTTTTTTTGACTTAGATATTTTGCTTTATGTATTTATATTACATATTCACAGAAATAAGTTTGTTTCGCCTTGGTGTTATTATGCAACAACGGGGTTATGCTGGAAGAGGTCCCATAAGCTTAAACAAGTCCGGTCAGTAAATTTCTTAAATTGAGAAACTCCAGACCTAGCCATCGGGAAAATCCCGTCATTACTTTAAATGTAAAACAATAACGGGAAAATCCTGTTATTGCTTTGCATGTAAAATTTAAAGGTCAACGTATCATAATCAGTACGCTAAAACTGAGGTATTAAATTACAAATTTAGTATGTAGATATTGAAAGTCCAATCCAAGCTGATGTTGGAAGCTACGTAGGGAATCGATAAATTTTTCCAATTTCTATCAATATATTTAAGCAACCTTGGCTTCTTTATAAAACAACAGGCATTCAGGCATGCAGAAATATATAATTTGATTTCGTTTCGTATGTTTAGGCTTAACATCCTTACGTAATACCAAGGTTATCAAGGAGAAGACTTTCGCTTAAAGTGACATCCGAACCGCTACTTTGTTGTAGTTCGACTGAGGGTTGTGGTACAACAAAGAAGGGTTGTGGTTCGACCGAGAATTGAACATGGGACACCTTGATTAAAATGTGAAAAGGAAATAAAACTAATGCAGATGGTCTGATATGTGGAAACGTCACCATGAAGTTCACACGATTCGCATTTTTCTTTCTTTTTAATTTTTTGGTTTAAACCATTTATTAAAAAAAACAGCTGGTGTAAACGAGCCAACCCTAAAAGTAAACACTTCTTTTTTAAAAAAAATATACAAATAACTAGCAAAATTGTATGTAATATTTTTACTTCAAAGTATTCCATGTCCTCTTTATGAAACAAAATATTAAAATAAACATAAGAGAAATACTTAGATTTATGTGATACACTTAAAGGCTGCACATCTAGAACTTTTGGTTATGTATATTCTTGAAGTTCTACAGTTTTTTATAACCACCATCACGATTTACCCAATCCTCAAGTTTTCAGAATTCTTAACAAGAGGGATTCAACATGTCATTACGCCCCCTCCCCCCAAAAGGACTACGGAATATATTTAAGTTAAGCTAAATACAACTGCACAACAAACATGACTGAGTGGTTAGCTTTTGCGCTTCTATCGGGAAGTCCGGGATTCAACCCAGCATTCGATCATTCTAACAAAGCTTTTCTTCATTCCATCTGTGAATATAGAAATAGTGCGTGTACTGTTGGCCGACTTCCTTTCTTATTGTTTTTAAATCGTTATTGTTACTAATTACCAGCAGTGACGGTTTTGGGAAGGTCAGGGGGTCGGTCTTTCTGACTGAAGCCTGTTCCTCAAAGTTGCGGAATGTCTAAAACAAACGAAATATCTATTAGTTATGCCTTTACTCATAAACTTTAAGCTCCTGCCAAATAAAAATTACGAATGTAAACTAAACATTAGTAAGAAAAACTCTTCCCAAAATACTTTTCTAAATTCGGCACTGATTCTCATGTAAAATGATCTTCAAGGTTGTATCCGGAAGATTATCGCTAAATATATAAACGAAACGAAATACTGTAATAGTTATGCCTGTACTTATAAATTTCAAGTTCCTCCCAAATAAAATTAGGACTTTTTAGAAAACGAAACAATCTGAGAAAACCCTCCCAAAGTACTTTTCTAAATCCGCTACTGATTATTTGTATAAATTGGTATTCAATATTGTATCCGGAAAATTATTGCTAAATCATTGCACTATTACAATATAACAGAAATGTGGAAGTACGGTTTGACGGACATATTGAAAAACGTACGCTTTGACGGATATATAGAAAAACGTAAGTTTAACTTTTGTGCTAGAAACTAGAGTACTAAGCTCTTAGAAATGAAACACGGATGACAAACAAAAATGATCTAGAGAAGAAAAAATCGATAACTCAAAAGTTTAAAATAAAGTTAAATAGCCTGTAAAATTCCCCTCAAATACTACATTCTTCATGTTAGCTTTAATTCGTAAAACATGTGCTCCATCCATCTTGATGGTGAATTTCAGACCGAAATATGGCATTTAGGTTATGGAATTCTTATCTAACTATAGAATATACTATAAGAAAGCTATTTAGATAGAAAAATCACGAAAATGAAAAAAGCCAAAATTTCCAAAATTCTCGTTTTTTTCCCAAAAAAAAGCCGGCTTTTTATGTGAAAAAAAACATCGATTCAAAGTTTTATCTTCTGTGCTATTTTTTTTTTAATTGCAGTACGTAGTTTTCTAAACGTTCACGCACACTGAATTTCACTTTGGGCATCGTTAATTCACGGATCCAAAAATGTGAACTTCTCCACTGTACGACAATGACTCAATTAATAAGAGTCCCACAGCTTGGTTCTGTATAATATAAAGCACTGGCGTGAAATATGTAGGCTGAAACGAAATAATGTTACAAAGAAAAGAGACGTTTGGCACCAAAAAGCTTCAGGTAAAAGAGCAACAATTATAGTAGAAGAAACAAACGAGAAAAAATGGCCTAACCCGGAAATAATTGCAACACAAATGCTTTTTTTGTCTATCACTTCCAAATAGCGTTGCTAATAATATATTCAAAATCCGCTTTCGTAATGCTTGGGGAAAGTCCGCCATCTTGGATTCAATATGGCGGCCACACCGAGACATCGACTCACACTTAAATGACAATATCTACTCACAGACTTAAGCTGAAAACTTCGTTCCTGCGCCATTTTCAAGATAATAGCATACCTTAAGGGATGCAAGTTTGCATGCCTCTATGTACCACCGCCATATTGAAAAATGGCGGCGATTATTAAAAATATAGTTTCTTTTTAAATTGGCAATAATGTTTTATTGGCAGATAACTCAGAAACTAACAGAGATATGCAGAAATTTCTTGAAATAAACGTAAAAGCTCATGATCTTAGCTTTCCAACGAGGGTACTTATGTTCGTTTATCTTACAAAGTAACGGAGCTAGTCGAATTTATGTGGCACTGGGTGTGCGATTTTCGATAATATGACTTTTTTCTCAGGTTCCTGCTAGAAGCTAAGTAGACGCAGTATACGGATTGACCAGTAAATAATTGCAACACAAATAATTTTTGAACCAGGATGTGTATCAAGGTGTATTTAACTACATATTAAAAATCTTCTACTCACCTCCTTGGGGAAAGTCCTCCGAAATTTCGTTGAAATATGACTTCTGAGATTTCGTTCAGATGTCGCTACACATCGCAATAATCCATCATTGAAATGAAAGAAGATGTGAAAAATTGCTCAAAATTACGATATTTCTTCAGTCCTTGTTATGGTTAACGCTACATGTCTATTTGAAAGGCAAGAATTAAAACAGTGTAGCAACCTCTTCACTGAAAAAAATGTCCTCGTCTTTACAAAGTTTACACCGTTTTCCACATTATCACAAGTTTCTTCCAGGCAATTGTCACTAATTTATATTAGTAATAGATCACGTTTCTGGCATGAATACTTCATGTCTCTATTGTTTTCATGTATGTGTATATATAATGGATAACAATTAAAACAGTGTAGCTATCTAATCATTAAAATGAATGATCATCTTCATAAAATTCTAGAATTTCTGTACACATTGCACAAGATGACTAAACCATTGCTGCCTGTGGTTTAGTCATCTTCCCTACAGTCCGTACATGGTCCCTAGTGACTATTTCCTCTTCCGAGACCTGAAGAAACGCATGCGGGGACAATGTTTTTCGTCGGACAACGAGGTCCAACAGACTGTTTCCAAGTTGTTTGCAGGCCGTGGCAAAGACTATTTTTTCTCTGGAATTTCTTCGCTGCCCACTAAGTGGCGACAGTGCATAGACCTCCACAGGAACTACATTCATAAACAGTAATGACCAGGTGAGCCTATGTGCATTGTTCCCTGACTAGTAGATAACTTATTGGACACTCCTCGTATATAGTATATCTACAGGGTGAGCACAGAAACAGTTCCAGGTTTCAAATTAGTGTAAATTTAATATGCGAAGGAATATTTTGCTGAAATTTTGAACAGTGATTCATAAACTGAAAAAGTTTTTGTAGCAATAATTGAAATCACAAACACTCGATGTGCGCGCCACCTGTAACGCGGGAAATATCGAGGCGGTAATCTAGCTCCAACCACACGTTGTGAAGCATATCCGAAGTGATGGAGTTGACAGCATCACTGATGCGTTCTTGGAGATCGTTCAGAGTTGCAGGTAGTGGAGGTGAATACACTTTGTCCTTCACAAATTCCCACAGAAAGAAGTCACAAACAGTGAGGTCAGGTGATCTTGGAGGCTGTTTGCAAAGAACTTGATCATTGACTCCAGAGCGCCCTATCCATCGGCTTGGGAGGTTCTCGTTTAGAAACCTGCGTACAGCACGATGCCAGTGTGGCGGCGCTCCATCTTGTTGTAGAACGAAGTCATCTATCTCTGCATTACTAAGTTGCGGAATCAACCAGTTACGTAGCAATGCTAAGGCAATATTCAATGTAACTTTACCTGTAATTGTTTGTTCCTAAAAGAAGAACGGACCGTGCACCCGACGCTGTGATACAGCACAAAAAACATTGATTTTCGGTGAGTCACATTCCACATTTACAGTTGCATGAGAATTCTGGGTTCTCCATATCCTTACACTATGTCTATTCACCTTTCCACTTAAGTGAAATGTCGCCCCATCGCTGAAAATGATCTTCGTCAGAAAGTTTTCGTCGTTCTCCATGAAATTTTGCAGAATCTAACAGAACTCACGGCGCTTTACCTTGTCTTGTGGACCATCTGCAGACGGTACGGTTAATACCGCAAACGCTCGCGTAAGATCTTGCTTACTGTTGTTTGTGGCATCTGCAACTCTCTGCTAGCTTTACGTGTAGACTTCTGTGGGCTGTGTACGAAGGCTGCTCTTATGCGCTCCACAGTTTCCTCGGAGACTGGATGTCGCCCTGAATGTCCTTTTCTTTGATCACAAATGCACCCCGTCTCAATAAACGTTCTATGTTACTTCACAATGGATTTGTGTGTGGGTGGATCAGCATTAAATTGTCGTTTGAAATCACGCTGCACTCTCACAAAACTGCTTGTTTTTGCACATTGTAAAACGCACCAGCTTCGTTGCTGTGGGGTGAACGCCATTTTCGATGTTACTGTCCTCTAGCTGCCCTGGTCAGATCTAGGATTCTGAAAAGATAGATGGGAAAATACTTTGAGTTTACTGAGCTCTGTACAAAATTTCATGTAAATATTCAATTAAATATTAATTATATGGCACTTTAAAATCAGGTACTGTTTCTGTGCTCACCCTGTATTATAGTAATAATGATAAGTTAATAACATGTCAAAGTCATACAAGGTACATAAAATATAATCTTCAATAATGATGATTTCTGATGATTTCCTCGTTAATAGGTCTATGAGTCCATGATCTAGACTTGAAGTAAAGTTGGGGCCACTTTGGGAAAAAAAACCTGCATTAACTATCTTCTGTAGTATAATCATATGTGAAGCTTTTTAAATAAGCCACAAAAAATGCTAGCAGATTATCGATTTTCGAGAAAAATAAAGATTAATTTTTAATCGTTATGATCTAACGATTATCAATTAAGAATTAAATTTTGTAAAATGTAATTGAATAAATTAAAAATTAAGATATTTTTAATTGGTTAGTTTCATCTTTAATTTTTTTTAATGACCTAAATATAAGCCTGTCAAAATGTTTAAAAAAAAAACTTTATTCATATAACGTTAGTTTTACTATAGTGAAGCATGTAGCTAGGAAAAAAGGAATTTTTGTGTTTATGTTTTGAATATCGCCTTCACATCTACCAATACAATTACCTGGAACTTCATAACCGGTACGTATATTATTATTATTATTATTATTATTATTATTGAACGTTATAAACTGCGACGCAATCCTCTCTTTCTTATCGAGGGCCAAAGAAGGTTCAGTCCTGATATTGATTGTTTAATTTCATAATTCTTTTTAAGTGAATTATTAGACCACTTGAGAAAGTCCAAATTATGATAGCATATTTTGTTTTATTTTCCATTAATTTGAAAAATGTAAAAAAAAAAAAAAAAAAAAGAGCTAAACAACGAATGTACTGCAAATTTATATTAATGTCTTCTTATTCAACCGCGGTGACTCAGTGGTAGAGCGTTCACCTCTGGTGCATGTGGTTCCTGGTTCGATCCCAGCTCGCGCCAAGTGAACTTTGTGGTGGACAAGTACCGTTTGCGTGGGTTTCCTCGAGGTTCTCGCGTTTCCTCCCACTTTTTTCATTCCACCATTTCATTCATTTCTCATCATCATCGTCTCCTTTAGCATAGCCGGCATAAACGTGGGATGTAAAAGTAAAGATTTCATTTCATTTTTGTCTTCTTATTCAAGCTAGGCCTACTTTCGCTAGTATTATCATAACGCAGATATGCAGCAACCATTGTTTGTTCACGGAAAAATGTTTTCCAATCCACACCAACTTGTTTCATTCGATCTCCTGTGTTCCTTCTCTATACAGAACACTCATATTGTGTTATATAAAGAGGATATGGAGACTCAGTGGCGCCTATGTGGTGCAGTCGAGTGGTTTCAGGGGTTAAACTGACGATTGTGAGGCCAAACCTAGTATTTTAAACTACCCTTGAGATTTCTGTGTTCGTGTCCACATCGTGTTGGAAACGAAATATATAATTTAAGATATCAAGGTTATGCCCTACAGGCTAAAGGAGATCGATAATTATTGAAAGTGAATATGTGGGAAGAAACAGAAGAATCCCGAGAAAACTCACAGATGCAATGTTAGCAACCACAAACTCCCGTGGTCGAGGATCGAGGAGCCGCGGTGACTCAGTGGTAAAGCGTTCACTTCTGGTGCATGGGGTTCTTGGTTTGATTCCAGCTCGCGCCAATCGAACTTTGTGGTGGACAAACACCGTACGTGTGGGTTTTCTCGGGTTTCTCCTGTTTCCTTCCACTTTCTTTATTCCACCATTTCATTCATTTCTCATCATTACCGTCTTCGAACGTAAACTTAAAGATTTTATTTCATTTTCGGAGATCGAACCAAGACCCCTTGCACCAGAGGTCTACTACAGAACAATCTACCATCGAACCATCGTGCACTAATCCTTCGTAGTGGATTAAGTAGAAAAGTTAAAAAAAAAACTACTTAGAAGCCCATAGAGACCAGTGTTTCAGTTAGGGGCGAATTTTAAAAAATAGTGGTAGAGCGTTCACCTCTGCTTCGATTCCTGGATATATGAGTTTGTGCTGGAATCATAATATCCACGGGTTTTCTCGAGACTCTCTCGTTTAATCTCACATTCTCACTTTAGCAATCTCTTTCATAATCATTCGAAAACCAAACTACATGGCGTAACAGGCCTTTTTTTTTCAGAGCCTGAGCCGTTCCAACGCCATCTGTTAGCGACCAGCTGAACTACAACCAGCCTAGCAACGAACATGTGGTCAGTGTGCTACGTCGCCCCTGACTTTAACCTAGTGGCCGTCACGTTCTTTTATTCACGTGACTCCTCAGTTTGCCTCACGGCGAAACTGGGTGGACGGCGAAAATTGGGAAGCACCAGCCAGGAATCGAACCCGGGACCACATGCCACCCGTCGGCATGAGTCGAACGCTCTAACCACTAGACTACCTTTTCCCCTTAATAATCATTCACTTTTATTAATAAATAGCCTGTGTCCTTTAGCCATCATAACATGCAAAACTGAAGCTTCACAGATGGGCTGAACTGAAGTTTCTTTGTAGTCAGAATGGTTACATTTAAGTTTAGCGTCCCGTTAAGCAACAAAGCTATATGAGACGTGCACCTACAGCTTAACTTCGAAACCCGTACCACATGAGACCCCACCGGGAACCGAGCCCGGATCTCCTACACTAAAGGCGCGTACGCTATCCACATAGTCAAGAAGAGCTCAACTTTTGTTATAGATGGTGTAATCATAAAATAAATGAAAGGCGCTCTCAAAGACGGAAAGGTTTTATGCTCTGATTTTGAGTTATATGCAAGTTGGAAAGCAGGTTAAGAGGACTATAATGAGTATTGTTCTTTATTCGCATAGAATAAGGGGTAAAATTTAGTAAGAGTGCGGTTGGAGAATCAAAGATTTTGCAAAGAACCTACGTATATAATCAGTCAGATTTTTTTCTTTTTTCCTCCTTTTTGTACCTCGCAGGAGAATGAGGTGGAAAAAAAAAAAGTAATAAACTTATCTGCTCTGCCTCACTGCATCTGGCGTTTCAGCCAGAAAGCATCACGATGACACGGTTCATTGAGTTTATTCCATTTCTTTCACAATAGCCTCTCTCTCTCTCTCTTCTCTGTTTCTCTATCCAATTTATATTCGCTGCCATTGTGGTAGAAATGGAATTTCCTTCAACCTGAAGGCCGTACATCTCTGACGCAAAACTTGGTCTACGTTTCTGTTTCCACAATAGCAAATTCAATTAAAGCCACGAAAACATTAACAGGAAGTTATTTCTTATTAAGAAGCGAAACAAGAAATGATAAATTATTCACACACTTTAGTTACACACATTACTTAATAGATTGCAAGAAGTTTGTTTATTTCTTAGTCTTTCTTTTTATCATCTTTAGCTGCCATAATAGCGAAACATTAATTAATCCTTTTGAATATATCAAGAAAGATTATAAAGAGTTTCAACGAATATTCTTGTTTATTTAATGTCATACAGTATCTTCTACAGTATACTCGCATGTGGCTATATTTCTTTTCATTTTATTATATGTGAACAGAAGTTTAATTTACTTAAGGGTGCTGAAGGAACTTGTTAGCATATAGTTCCGAGTTCGATCTCACGGTAGGGGCAGAGTAATTTGATTTGCATATTAAACTGTAGGTCCACGTCTTACACAGTTTCTGTGTTGATAAAAATGTTAAACTAACATCCTAAAAGTACAAAATATCCTGTCTAAATGTCCAAGGCAATATTTTTCAAACTGTGGTCTTCATGAATTGCTTTTTCCGTCCTCTTAGATTGAATATTTTTAGTAAAAACATGTTTAAAAAGTAATAAAAATAAAATTCAAGTGAACTCTGTATCATACACTATATCTGAGCATTTCAAACAGAATTAGATCATACCAGGTCCTCTCAACCTATCATGACCCCCCCTCCTTTTATGACATCATCTTGCTAGTGACCCTATAGATAATTTACACTTCGTAATAAGCTTTTTTGATTATTGCTGCTTATCGTTTATTACAGGCTCAGATTGACGGCCATCCCGGGAAATCACACCAAACTCAAGCTTTATTTTGAATTGTTTTTCAGTCTGCAGTTTCTTAGCAGTTTCATTCCTTCTTTATTTCAGTTGTTTTAAAACAATTCTTTATATTGTTTACAGGGGCGGATCCAGGATATGATCAAGGGAGGGGCTAAACCATATTTTGCCGTTTTATCCAGTGTAAAGCACGATTGAAGCCCATTTTATCCAGTGTATACCTGAGCGTCAAGGGGGGGCTATAGCCCCTATAGCCCCCCCTTAGATCCGCCACTGATTGTTTATATTCATTGCTGTATTTGAAAATAAGCATGGAAATAAAAAATATGTCTATCAAAATAAAAGGGTCAAAATAAACTTTAAAAATAGTCTTTATGCTGCTAGATCCGAATTCCGTTTATCTTTACCCCTCCCTTCGTGACTCTTAGGAGTCCCGATTCTAGGTTAGAGATCCCAGATTATACAATTTAATAAGGCAACGATTGTGGATATTCTATTAGCTGTAGGTGTATTATTATAATAAGCCTTTAATAATTAAAAAAGAAAAGCTGACATGTACGGTTCTTCTATTAATATCAATATAATGTTAAAAAATACTAATTATTACTACTTTAATAATAAAAATAAGATTATAAGTATTCGAGTATATATTTTTAAGAAAATGGTAGATTTGATTTCAAACTGGACAAGAGTAGGTCGGTAGAACATTCTGACTAATAGAAATGGTCCCAGTTAAAAAAAAAAAGAAAAAGAAAAAAGAGAGTTTGAGAAATGGTAGTCGAAGGAATCTCATTTACGACAAACAAATATATTTTGTAGAATTGAAAACAGGTATTCGCTTAAGAGGAATTTTGAAATACTAACCGTTAAGTAAAGACGAACATTAGATAACATGCTGATATTATATAAAATACTTAATAATTATTAACTAAGCTGTTAGAAACGTCTTTCGAGCTTTTCAAAGAAATGTACCGACTAGAAAAACACAATCGTTTATCAAAACATCATTTATATATTTACCCTACCTGTTCGTATGTGTGTCCTTCCGTCCGAGAGACAAAAAAAAATCTAAAAAACTACTCATTGGATCACTATCAATTTTGCGTAGAGGATCAAATGATAGGAATAAAGTTTGTTGATGGATAGTGCTATTCAAACCGGAAGCAGTAGAAATCAATCATTTGCGGTTTTGACATTAACCACTAGAGCAAAAACGGCAATAGATAACGATGCGGTTTCCTGCAAAGAATGTATTTCATGTTCACTTTAAACTCTTTACTAAAACTGGAAGTAATATAAATCCTCTACAACTTCCGGTTTTAATATTGATCTACACAGGTCAAAAAACGGTAAGAAATAGGAAAAAGCTGCTTTTTGTAATCGATTTAGCGTTCTAAGAATATGTACCACCACTTCTCTTAACAATCTATTCATACCAGAAATGGCAAACATCAACCATTTCTGGTCTTATGGTTGATCAGTATAGAGTAAAAACAGCGAGAAGCAGTTTCGTCCAACCGATTAAGCGTCCCAAGAATACACTCGATGTCTATCCAAAACCAGAAGTAATAGCAATCCACTACAACTTCCGGTTTCAGTATTGAGAAAATATCACACCATATAAAGTAAACTCTTTCTCGTGATGTACAGGTGAAACTGCTACTTGTTTTATTGTATATACAAAAGCACGGGCAAAGATGTTTTGTAAGTCATGAATGATGAGTACAAGCTACAATAAATTCACAAAACGGACGATTAAGAGCATTAATACAAAATTTACCATTTTTCTTTTGCTTGGTTTTCATAAGTGAAAGAAGATAATCAAATGCAACTTACCACAATTATAGATAAGTTATTCTATAACAGAAAATATGAACCTAAAGAATTTTCAGTGTTGTCATCCATAGAAATTACAGTATTACCAGAATAACAATTTCCCCAAAAATTAAAAAAATGAAATGAAATCTTTGAGTTTTACGTCCCGCGGTTATGCCGGTTAGGCTAAAGGAGACGGTGATGATGAGTAATGAATGAAATGGTGGAATGAAGAAAGTGGGAGGAAACGGGAGAACCCCAAGAAAACCCACGCACACGGTGTTTGTCCACCACAAAGTTCACTTGGCGGAGGCTGGGATCGAACCCGGGACCCCAAGCACCAGAGGTGAACGCTCTACCATTGAGCCCCAAAATTTAAGTTAAGGCAGCGACTAGAGGAACAAACTCAACTGCATTTGATAACCTATCATGTTGTTTTGGTATCGTATGAACTACTTTGTAAATAACATTATTATTTAATTTTAATAACTTTATATAAAACTATTTTGTTTATTAAAAACTAAATACAACTATTATTTAAAAAGCAGTTCACAAGATACCAAAATAACATGATACGTAATCAAATGCAATTTACTGTCACTGGTCACTGCCTTAACTTAGATTTCTGAGAAATCGTTAATCTGTTAACAATGTAATTTCTATGGATGACAACACTGAAAATTCTTCAGGTTCATATTTTCTGTTGTAGAATAACTTTATGTATGATTGTGGTAAGTTTCATTTCATTATCTCCTTTTACTTATGAAAAACAAGCAAAAGAAAAATGGTAAGTTTTGTATTATTTTTATTATGTCAGGCTCTTAATATCGATATTTATACTGAGTGCCTTACAAGATTTAAAAGTGATATATTATATAGGGAAATTACAAACTAAACCAACATTTTTATTTTTAAGAGCTGTAAATTGAAGACCTGAATTGCATAACATTCCAAGTCCACTCTTTTTCTTCGCATTTTGCGTTTTTTTTTTTTTTTTTTTTAAATGTTAGCATCTATGTTTTAAGGGCTATTCACTTGCATAATACGTAAATCCAAATCAAAACTTTAAAAAAAAAAATACAAAATAATGTCAGTTAATCAGAATAGCATACCAAGTGTAATCTTTTTGTCTTTCTTCTAAAATCACAAAAGTACTCCGGTGGACGGGATGTTCTGCAATTCAGGTCTTGTAGAAAGAGCACATTAGCTAACTTTAAGGAACTATTAATGACTCTAATGTTGCTTCCATTACAAAGAGGTTACTGTTTTATTTCTGTGCGTACTGTATCAGGAAAGGTGAGTATTATATTTTATTACAACGCTGTTGTGTTTTTCATTTCACTAAATTAAATAATACAGTATTAGAAGCGAGGAAATGTCCAAAGATAAGACATATACCAGTTGATAGACCTTGTAACCCTGAACAAAATGATATATGTGAGCGTAAAAGCTCATGCATAGCTATCGAGAAGATAGAGAGAAACCAATCAATTTGTAAACCTAAAATTGATACAGTACGAAAAATACGTCACTTGTTAAAATGAAACTAAATACTGAATATACTCGATCATTAAGCTTTTCATTATGACAGTACATGATATGGTTAATAAAGTATACCCTAAAATTATCATTAACTTTTAATTTCTCTGTAACTAAAATACTATCAAAATATAAGACATAAGCAGGGTCGGATCCAGGATTTTCTGGGATGGGGGGGGGGTGCACCGAGACCAAAATAACCAATCACACTGAAACTCTTCAAAATGACATGTAACAATATTCTTTACCTCTGATAACGCTGATACCGGTACACTCATGTCCAAAATTATTGTCGCATGTCTATAAATATGTTGTTGTAGGAATATAATTTGATAACGAATTCGCCAGGTATTTCTTACAATGTTAGTATCTGCATAATTGGCAAAGACATGTATGTGGCAAATTTCATGTCAAAAGAGTAGTAAATAAGAACAATGAAACGAAAATAAAACTTTCTTGTCCATTTAGCAACATTACGTTTAACTCAATCTAATTTTCGTATTTATAATTATTTTCCTATGAAATTTATCACAAATATCCTGCAAAATCATTATCAAATTATATTCTTACAAGAAGACATAGATATGCGACAATCATTTTGGACATGAGTGTACATAGAACGGAGTAAAGTACTTTTTAAAGAGGGTGTTATGCACCCCCCCCAAAAAAAAATCTCTTCTCCTGCCTTCTGTTTTTTCCGTACTTGATAAATGTTATATTATTTTGCTTATTATTAAACAGGATTATAATTCGTAACTACGTAAAAACGTACCGTTAACTCAGCTTTGTGAAATGCATATAAACTTCCATATTGTAATTTTTTTGCCTACTTATTATTAAACGTGTTCATCTCCTACTTCATCTCATATTTATTTTCAGGGCAGATGTGGGCAGTTTCTCTTGTTATATGCCAAGAATCGATCCTCATGACTGACACCAAGACTTCCCAACCTACAATTCTTTTTTATAGACTCGATGAGTAGGATATTCATAGTGTTGACGTTACTCAAATTGTAAGATGCTTGTAGGAAATGTCACTTTATAAAAATATGATAGAAGAGAAAGATGATATATATGATGCTTATGTGTGTGTGGTACAAAACATCCGAACAACAAGTCATCAATCTGGGTGTAGAGTAGCGTTCTTCTCAGCAGGATGACAATATTGATTATTATGTGCCAATTACACGCACATAAAACAGGGTGTGAAATCTTCTCTTAATGGCGAATTAGTTTTAACAAGGAGGTGTCTTTCGAAATATAATTTTTAAGACCACACATATAGATATCTGTTTGTGTGCTTTTCAGGATATTAAACTTTGAATATTTAAGACGTTAACGTCTTTAAAAGAGGGCAATTTCCTACATAAATGAAAAGTATCATTGCGGTACTAGGTCACATCTACGTTGATTTTTAACAAAAAAATTGACAGGTCAAGAGTTCTCCTACTATCAAGGTTACAGAAACAACGGGAAACTGTTCATTTACCTATTTCTTTATGTATGATTCGATTCCATGTAAATTTTATTACAATGATTCTGTGACCGTACAATGAAGACATAATTTTCTTCATAGTAAGGCAACAGGAATTATTATGCCATTAGCTGCTTAAAAAAAAAAAAAATCTAATCTAACAAATGTTCTTTCTCCTACTTAAACCCTAGTGTTTTTCTTTTCTTTTTTCTTTCTTTTTTTTAAAGGTTAGAAATAAATGTTTTGTTTTACTTGAGAGCTACAATAGAAATAAATTCCTGTGATCATTTTTTAAAAAAATGACATTTCAACAGATTTCTGATATTTCATGGTTTCTACATGCTGAAGAAATTATTTATGGATGTCTGTTCGTCTGCTCGCCTGGATATGTGCACAGAGTTAGAATGTATTGATAGAGATTCATTCTCCAAAGATAATTTCCGAAAAAGAAAATTCTACAATTTTATTAGCGTTGATCGAAAAGATCCAAAAATGAAATGAAAAAATGAAATCTTTAAGTTTAACGTCCCACGGTTATGCCCATGGGCGGCGATTAGAGGGGGCAAAGGGGGGCAGTTGCCCCCCACTTTTTTGAA
The DNA here is from genome assembly GCF_964235325.1 of Thermobia domestica. Classification (NCBI taxonomy): domain Eukaryota; kingdom Metazoa; phylum Arthropoda; class Insecta; order Zygentoma; family Lepismatidae; genus Thermobia; species Thermobia domestica. Next base: position 170,126,164 of record NC_137454.1, on the reverse strand, counting down.
GCAACCCATTAATGTATATACCGTAGTTTCATGTGGAAATATAAAGTTTATGTATGTATTACTGTTTCATAAGATAAATGGTACTATGTAACATTTGCCGTTGCGTGAGTACGTATTGATTGCCTTCCCGTTAAAATAAGAAAGCTACAGGAATTGCGTTTTAAGTGCGACGGAAAATAACCCAAAAATTAACCTATTGGAGCACAACAATTCCAGCATATTTTCAATCCAGAGGTATAGAAGCCAAACCTGCTAAATCCATTTTCAGTTTTGTCAGAAAACGAAGAAGTGATGTCCTTATGTTTCAGAATTGTTTAACAATTTTCTTGTTTAGAGGCCCCTACTTAATACAAATGAGTGAAATCAACCATAAAAAAAAAAAAAAAGTTTAACAATTCTGAAAACATGAGGGCGCCACTTTTTCTTCGTTCCCAGACAAAATTCAAAAATGGATTTAGCAGGTTTTGCTTCTATACCCCCTTCTTACAAGGGCTCGATATGTTAGCCAGCCGCTTTGAAACTAATTGAGAGAATATTTAAAAAAAAAAAAGTATTTCACAAGTTATTCTTTAATTGCACAAAAATTGACAATTCGTAAAATGTCTTCTCTTCTTTCTAAAGTAAGGAATATTGATTAAAAAGAGCGTAATAAGAAACAACTTCTACCTTTTCCATTGTTTTGTAATGTAATATACGAGTGAAGTGGTGTGTGTTTAGGGGTGTAACTGTATATACAATTAAATTTAGTGAATTCAACATAATTCTACGTTTTAGGATTATTTTGTATAGCTGGAGTGTAGAGTGATTCTAAGTATTGTTGTCTTTTGATGTGTTCCAGGAAAGTGAAAACTGCACCTAGTGGCAACGAACATATTTTGGGAAATATTGCTTTAAATGTCGTAGCATATGCTTGTAGTATTCACTGTCTTTCATTTTCTAAGAGTAATAACATGCATTTGATAGCACGTGTGGAATTAAAAATTAAGTTGTTCAATCATCCCCAGTTTCAGTATAGCATCTACAAAACAAGACTCCTTCAATTTATTTGGTTTTCAAATTATTAAATAATCTGATTACACAATTTTCCAGACAGAATTTTAAGATGTTCATGAGCAAGGAATCAAATCCCTTCTTACATTTTCGTTATTTCAGAGTACAAAGGTCTAGTACTTGGCGTTGGTTTTGTCAATTTACTTAATAAAATATGAAATACGATACAGTATTTTAACTTAAAAATATAGTATCCTATTAGTTATACAACCTTTCGTGAAACAAAGTGTTAGAAACAACCAGGAAAACTGAGATTGATGTACAAATATTCAGATCATATCTTGCCCCCCCCCCTCACTTTTAACGTCCAATCGCCTCCACTGGTTATGCCGGTTAGGCTAAAGGAGACGGTGATAATGATAAATGAGTGAAATGGTGGAATGGAGAAAGTGGGAGGAAACGGGAGAACCTCGAGAAAACCCACGAGCACGGTGTTTGTCCACCACAAAGTCCACACGGCGCGAGGTGGGATCGAACCAGGGACCCCAAGCGCCGGAGGTGAACGCTCTACCACTGAGCCACCGCGCCACCAAAATGAAATGAAATTAAATGTTTCAGTTTAACGTTCCACAACTCTACCCTTTAGGTTAAGGGACACATTTTTTCAAAAGCTAACAATTTTTCTTTTGCCCGTTTTTCGGCAAAAGAAAAGAGATAATGAAATGTAACTTACCACAGTAATAGACGATGTTATTCTACACCCGAAAATTTGAATCTGACGAATGTTCAGTGTTTCCATCCATAGAAATTACAGTGTGACCAGAATTTGAATTACCCAAAAATCTAGGTTAAGGCAGCGACTAGAAAAATGAACTCAATAGTAATTGATGACTTATCATGCTGTCTTTGCTCCTTGTTAACTACTTTTTAAATATTTGTATTTAATTTATAATAATTTATTTATTTTGTAAAAACCTATGTAAGTTACTACAACATAAATACAAATATTATTTAAAAAGTAGTTAACAAGGAACAAAGACAGCATGATAAGTCATCAATTATTATTGACTTCATTTTTCTAGTCGTTGCCCTAATCTAGATTTTTGGGTAATTCAAATTCTAATCACACTGTTTCTATGGATGAAAACACTGAACATTCTTCAGATTCCAATTTGCTGGCGTAGAATAACATTGTCTATTACTGTGGTAAGTTACATTTCATTATCTCTTTTCAGTTACGAAAAACGGACAAAAGAAAAATTGTTAGCTTTTGAAAAATTTTTAGTAGTCTGCCTCCTTAAGGCAAGTGAATAATGGTTGGAATAATTATAGTGGATTAAGAATGTGGGAGGAAACAGGAGTATCGCGAGAAAACGCACGGATACGATGTTGTCCACCACAAACTTACTTTGGCGGGGATCGAACCAGAGATTCCACGCACCACAGCTAAACGCTCTATCACTGAGCCATTGTGCCCCCCCCCAAAAAAAAAATTTCAAAGATGAGATAAATGTCATTAGATATATCTCATTGAGGTTAACAAAGTAATATGCATCAGTGTAAATCCTTATGTGTAGGTTTGGAGAAAATGAATATATATATATATATATATATATATATATATATATATATATATATATATATATATATATATATATATATATATATATATATAAATTGAAGCTATACGATAATCATACCAATTATTAAGATAAGGCTGATTCTGAACTACTGTATGTCATCATTAAGCTTTCCCTCACTACATTAGTTAGATGGTAGTACACAATATAGCTCTTGAGGCATAACCGAAAATTATAATTAACACTAACATTTTAATTTTCGTTTAACTATAACATTGTACAAAGATGAGACATGTATCAATCAATTTATGTATCACGTCGAACTGAACAAAATGACAAGATTTGAGATCAAATTTTGATGCGTACTTATCGAGGAAATCGAGAAACTCGATTTTGATGGCGCTGAACACTATGTCGTTCGTTGCCAATACTAAGTTTTTATTCTGTTGGATCAGATTATTTTCGTTTAAATGTATCTCTTGTTGTCTGTCTTCTCTTAACAGTGACACACAGAGTCCTAACACTGACGCCATTTAATTCTAATTAATTGATCGAATAAGTATTTCAATAATCATTATGTTCGTATATTAGAGTATTATAATTTTTTTAATTACTCCGTTAGTAGTGCTGCATGACTTGTGCAACGAAATTTTCTTTGCTAATGACAATTTTAGTCACGTGGAGACTTGCGCGCAAGGGAGCTATGGACTAAAAAGTATTTTTTTTTTTAAAGTTATTCTATAATATACAACTATGTATTTTTTTTTTTAATTTTTACCAAAGTTCTTTTACAGTTACTCCGAAACATCCTTTCACAAACATATAGTAGGAAACCTAATAGGACTGTGTACCCAAATTATTTTGTTGCCACGCTTCAAAGAAGTAGGGAACGCTTGTTATTCTACCAATCAATAGATTCTGTCTTCCGTGTGTTGCATACTGTGGAGACTACAACGTGACTAGGGAATTTCTTGGGTTTCCTTTCTCGCATTTGGTGCTCTTCTGTTATCTCCGGTCAGAGAAGAACTTCTAATACTTGAACTAAATGCAATGTAATTGATGAAAATGCTTCTTTTCTTCTTTCTTTCTTTCTTTCTTTCTTTCTTTCTTTGCTTCTTAGTTTAAAAGTTATTGAACTTCCTTGCTGCGGAATGGTTACCGTTCGTAGTGGATATAGAAGTTGGATTCCCAATGGAATAGATATGTATATATATATATAATCAAGATTCCATGCTGAACTACTTACACGTATGTAGTTTCGACAGAAATGGTTATTTTGCAATTAAGGCTCACTCGGGCTCAGGCTCACTATCATCAATGAGGCTCGTGCTCAATAACCTCAATGAAGATCAAGATAGCTTAGGTTCGCATTCGCTCGAGTTTAGACTTGTTATCCTTAATAAGACTCGTTCTGGACTCAATTCTGCGCTATTTAACCTTATTGAACTCGCGCTGACTAAGGGCCCATATTCGCTATTCTCAATGGGGCTTGCATTCGCTCGTGGTTGCTCTCACTAACCATATTAGGCTCGAGATCGCTGTCAATTTACACATACTTAGATGTTAAGCCCTGAGATATTGAGCTCAAGGTCGACTGAGTCCAAGAGCAGGACTCCCGATTATGGGTATTTCTGACTGTCGGTGCTGAAAAGGACTGTTGATCCTAAATAAATAAATAAACAAACCAGAAGCAACAGTTACTGCGAAAATTACAAGGGAAGAATTGAATGATGAAATAGTTGTTCAATATTATCTGCGTGTTGACCTAGGTATTTGATTTGTTCATATGGTCATTCGTCATTTTTTCAATATTTCATTCTTGGTCCTTCACATCCGTTTCTCCTTCAACTTTTTCTTCCAGTACATAGTAATTCACTCTGAATTTCAAAGTATTGCTATCCCCAAGCTTTCTGCTCTTGTACCAAAAAAAAAAAAAAAAAAAGCACAATGCGAATGAAGTACTGCATTTTACAAGTTAGCGACATTTCTTAGCGTCAGGTAGGAGGCAGCGCAGCTAGCGACAACTATTAACCTGACATTGGCATATTTGAAATTAGCGTAACTGACAAACGGAGATATTTTGCTTTTATAAAATATGGATTAAGAATATGTAAATATTTCCCCCTAGATGTTTATGCAACTCGTAACTCTTAAATACTTTGAAGTTTGATTATAATGTTACTCATAGAATGAAGTGTCTTGCTTTTATAGTAAGGATTACAGTAACCTCTATGCCAATATAAGTAATACGTTCCGTGAACTTTTAAGGTACCTGAAATTTATATACTCTAAATACTCTAGCTGAATACTCTAAATACTCTAAATACTCTCAAAGAAATACTCTAACTGAGGAATATGTCGTAGACTCTGGTGTGCCTCAGGGATCGAACTTAGGACCTCTATTATTTATATTATTTGTTAATGATTTACCACCTGTAATAACATCATCCCACAAACTATTGTTTGCTGACGATTTAAAAATCTATCGTAGTATCTCCACGGAGTTAGACGCTATTTCTTTGCAAAGCGACATAAATTCTATTTTCCAATGGTGTGAATCAAACAAATTGCGGTTAAATATTTAAAAATGTAAAGTAGTATCATACACCAGGAAAATGAGCTATGTCCGCAATGTGTATACTATTAATCAAACACCAATTGAAAGAGTGGATTATATAACTGATCTTGGAGTCACTCTGCAGTCAAAGCTATCATTTGATATTCATGTCAACAGAGTAGTTGGTGAGGCCTTTAGGAACCTTGGCTTTGTGATGAGATTAGGAAGTTATTTTTCTAACACCGATGCCCTCAAAACATTATACATTGCCTATGTAAGGTCTAAGGTGGAATATGCAGCGATAATATGGGGTTCTGATAGTAAGAAATATACAAGTAAAATCGAAAACATTCAAAATAAATTTGTGCGCTTTTTAACATATAAAGAAACAAGGATATATCCGAAATTTGAGAAGTATGAAGATCTTCGAAGCAAATATTCATTACAATCACTTGAAAGCAGGAGGACTCACTTCATTTTATCTTTCTTACATAAAATAATTCATAGTACAGTAGATTCAGAATATTTACTATCAGAAATCAAACTTCACGTCCCACATAGAGCAACCAGACCCCATAATAGCATATTCCATCTCTCAGCGCAAAGGACTAATGCATTGGATGTATCGCCTGTCGTAAAAATGTGTTTATTGTATAATAAGATGTCAGAAAAGCACCCAGAGGTAGACACTTTTAGCTATAGACAGAATTTTACTCTACATAAATAAGGTGTAGATCATGTTATATGTATTTTAAAGTATTTTGCTATCGTATTATTTTGTTATCATATGTGTATTTTAAATTTATTATCATGATGGAAAAGTGTAATTAGGCATCCGCCTGTTGTTTTCTGAAATAAATAAATAAATAAATATAACATTTTTCTCTAATATATATATATATATATATTTAGAGAAAAATATGTATATTGTACGTATGTCGTTGTATGCTGCAATGAATTCCAAAGACGCAAAGGCTGATACATGTTCATATGCGCTAGTAATGATACTTTCCGAGACTAGAAATTGTCTCATTGTCGCATGTTAACCAAATCGACGGTTACTATAAATGGGATATTCTTTTGCCTACTTGGCCAAAATGAAGAATTTTATTTTCTCTTCTAATACGTCTAGTTATTCTAGTTTTTATCCATACTGCAAAACTACAAGTCAGCGAAGCATGTATTTTAAGTTTTGAGGTAAATTCAACCCTTATCTACGCGAACGAATTTCAAACTCTAGTTATGGGGTTTAATCTGAAGGCTCAAATAAAGTGTCATGCTTCACGAAAATAGCATATTTTTCTATTACGAAAGTTACCATCAAACGTTATTTTATTTTTCAAATATTGAAAAATATTTCAAACATTGATATTGTCCAAATAATTTCACAATCAAAATGTTCGAACCCGATTATTAGAATAATTGTTCGAAAAAATAATACAAGTTCATATATTCAAACGAGTTTTAAGGCCATATTCGAGCCGTTCTTGTTCGAATAATAAGCAAGTTTTCGCGTAATTGAAGTTTGGGCATGTTAAATTCACCTTCTTGTTTGTTTGTGTTTAGCATCCCTTTAAAGTACCGAGGCTATATGAGACATGAATCTGCATTTTAAAGTGGAATTCCATCCACCGTTATGCGTTCAAATTTCAATGTTCTCCATTAGGAATCGAACCCATGACTATGTGCACAAAATGTGCACGCGCTAGTCAACAGCGTTGATTTCTGTGTAACTTTTGTGTGTAGAGCCCTATGTAGGGGAGGAGACGTTTAGGTATGTGTGTTTCGTTGTTAGATATCCAAGGAATGATTGAAGCAAATATACAGGGTAGCCCAAAAATAGGTACACAGTCCCATACTGGCTGGTTCATGCTATTTTTATATAATTTACTTATTGTTATCCATACAGGTAGTGACTCAGTTTCTTTGTTATTTCTTCTTTTCTCTTTTCACTCATACTTCACGCTTGGAACAGAACTTATTATCTTAACAAACTAAAATGTCAAACTTGATCAATGCATGACTGTATAGCTACTTTTGGGCCACTCGGTATATGCGCGCATGACTAGCCATTATAACAGGTTAATTCATCTTAACTGGTTATGAGGGTTAATTCATCTTCTTGTTGTTGACCGAGTTCAATCTGAAGTAATAAAATTTATAATGTTTCTGAAGAAATTGTGAAACAGATAGCACATATATACAGTGTGTTTCAAAACAACACCGACAACGTTTGAGATGTGATTCCTGACACCAAGATAAGGCGAAAAGTATATACCAACCTGGGTGCACAAATACTTCCTTTCGGAGTTATAGGTTACCGAAGACATGGAAAAAATAACTTTTAAGGCCCATACCTCCAAAACTATGGAACCTACCATAGTTGGGTCAAGACCTCACTTAGGAACTAATATGTGCTCTATCCAAAAATACATGTTTCAGAATCCTAAGATGCTCACGCAACAATTTTTACAGAGACAGTTTGGCTACGGACATATAATTTGAAGTACTCACCAACTACCTCTATAAAATTGTTGCGGAGGTACCGCAGAATTCTGGAACATGGATATTTGGATAGGGAACATATTAGTTCCTAAGTGAAGTCTTGATCCGACTACGGAAAGTCCCATAGTTTTCGAGCTATGGACCTTTAAACTTCTTTTTTTCATGTTTTCGGCAGCCTATAACTCCGAAAGAAAGCATTTGTGCACCCAGGTTGGTTTATACTTTTCGCCTTATCTTGGTGTCAGGAATCACCTCAAAAACGTTGTCGGTGTTGTTTTGAAACACCCTGTATAGAATAAACCTCCACATGAGGATTCACTTGACGTTTCGTCTCTGTAGTTGCAGTACTCTATTAAATTTAAGAATTCAACGAATGATGTCGAACTTTTAGTCAAATTAAAATCTATGTTTGTTCAAGCCTTACTATGAACATGTGATCTGAGAGTAGTAAAACAGGAAAACTCCTGGAGAATTTGCTACAGATGTTTATTTTATCTTCAGCACCAGCCATGGCGGCTAGCAGCTTGGGGAAGGGGAGCAGTTCTCCCCTTTTTGGATTTTCGAATGGTGTTCAGTTCGTGGAAATACATACCGAAACATGCTAATTTGCTCTCATATTTACTTAATTAAATTCTATAATAGTATAGTACTGTAGTGAATATGAATATGTCCATAAAAAATTGTTGTTTTGTATGATGTGTTACGTGCACACATGCATTAAAGTGTGCATGTGTGTGTGTGTGTGTGTGTGTGTGTGTGTGTACGCGGCTGTGCTAATGCGTCGGACTTTCGATCCTCCTGGAATCGATCTTTGGCGACCCCCTTGGAAAAGATCTTGTGGCCACTTTCCCTCTGACAAGGGTTTGGTTTTTTGGAACTATAATAAGACAGATTGCCTTCAATATCAGAAAAAAATAATTGTTATGTCCAAGTGACAATCTGAATAATGAAACCATAACTATTTAATTCTTGTATATGTACGGTACGTGGTATTTCTAATCCCAACTCCCATTCTTTCTCTTCTATTAACCTTTTAATCTCCAGTCTTCCACATAGTTTTTTCAATCATAGGGTAAAGAAATTGGCCATTCTACTGCTGCTCTTCTGATTTAATGGCTTCACCTAACTACATTAGAATTAATACGCTAGAACCATTGGCGTAACCAGTGTTTTATTTCAGGAGGGACCAAGACTACCAAGCGATAATGATTTTTTTTTTCTTGGGAATTTCACCAAAATTTGTCTGCAGCTCTGCTGTATTAGTCCAGGTGCCAATACAGAAAACCTTTATTTGTGGTATGGCAAAGGTTTTATGATTGATTTTGATAGTTTATTATGGCAAACTTAAATATTTACGATTGCAATAATATGGCGGATCAAATATGCATATTGTAAATATAAAGCGATTTCAGTAAACAAGGTGTAATTTTCTATGTTTTTAGGGACGAGAATTAAAAATGAAGTCTATTCAGTGTTAAAATGTAACTTTATTTTCCAAATATTTCTTAAATGCTTCTTTTCAATGAATAATTTTACGGTAGTCACGTAACAGTAAAGGAAAGTTGAAATTTATAACTTGAATAGGCTATTATTCTATTCTTCTATCATATCAGCAGTAATTTTAACATGTCCTGAACAATAACTAATTACTCCTTGATCACTAAATCATCTTTACGATCATTCATCCTTTCTTGTTCTCCCAAAGTATGCGGATTACAACAATTATTTCTTGAGTGTACGCAGTGACAAAGAATGCTGATATACTTGACCTACAGTAGCATCTGATTGTTAAGCAGGGTTTATTTGACCAACAGGAACATTTCGTCATGTCCAAATGTCTTGGGGAGCTATAGCAGTGCTCAGTGGCGTAGCACACTTTTGCGCCCCCTTCCCCCCGCAAAGTATAGAGAAGGGGCCCTAGTTGTAAAGCCGATAGAAATAAGATTGAAGTTCTACTTCTTTAAATCTTTATTCATCGCAAGACTTCGGGGCCCCCTATACCTCGGGGCCCCCCGCACTGCGGGGGTTGCGGGGGCAGCTGCTACGCCACTGGCAGTGCTTTTTGGAATGGAAATGGGAATCAGCTGCTTGTCTTCTTCGTTTTCAAACCATCCAAAACAAACGGGGTCTGATAAAGTCGCGTCACTTACTGACAGCTACAAACTTACTTGAAATTAAGCCCGTTTAACATTTTTTACAAAATTTTCAGTTGATGGAATAGATGAGAAGGCTGTGCATGGAGAGGAATGAAGCTGTGCCTGGCTAGTTTTTCTCGCAAACAAAACTATTCTGCGTTCTGCCACGTATTATTATTATTATTATTATTATTATTATTATTATTATTATTATTATTAAAGATTTATGAATCCATGCTGCATCTGAAATTGCAGAGATAGTAAAGAAAATACACATGAGCTAGGCTTGACATACGTCCGGTCAGTGCAGTGAAGCCGTTCTGCTCAGAGCTTGTAACGTGCATAGCGTAATGCTTTTTACCTATAATAACAATGTCTTGGGGGTCCCACATGGAGCTAAATATATAATGCTGTCATAGAAAAAAAAAAAAAGGACTTCACATATGCTAGTTAATTATATACTATATCTAGCTCCATGTTCGTCCAGTAGCAAAACGATAGGGAATTTACGTCTGCTACGCTGCATGCAGTTACTCCTGTGCATATTTAACTCCATGACTTTGGCCCAATCCAAAAAAGGAAGAAGAGGAGGGGGCATTTGTTGTTTGTGTTCAGTGTTCTGCTGATGGCTGTGATAATGTGAAAGTCATGCTGCTACAGTAGTTAAGATTTGTGTTGTATTTTCATGTGTCTGTACATTTTATATGCAAGAATGCCAAAAAGATCGTGTAAGTTTTCCGAGAGCTTGCAAAGTGAATTCCCTTTTCTAAAGAAGGTGCGTGCAACAGATGATAAAGTTAAATGTGAAAAGTGTGGATTGGAATTTTTTGTAAGTCATGGTGGTCGTTCTGACATAACCGCCCATAGGCAAAAAGACACAAAGATAATTTATTATCTGCTGCTGGGTCCTCACAATTAACTTTTTTTTTTTTTTTCAAGAGTAGCAATTCTGTGGGCAATGAATTGAACATAAACGCAAAAGAAGCCACCTTTGCGTATCATACGGCAAACCATAGTCTGAGTTTTAACTCAAATGCATGTTCTTGAAAGTTAATTTCAGTTTTCTGAACCTAAATTTTCCTTAGGAAAAACAAAATGTGAAGCAGTTGTGGTAAATGGAATAGCACCTATGGCAATGGAGGAGCTACATGAAGATTTGAAGAAAGCAAGCTTTGTTGCACTAAGTATGGATGCTTCAAACAGGAAAGAAATTTTTAAAAATGAGTATTACTGAACGGTATTTCAAACACGAATTTGGGATCCAGGTTAAGCTGTTGGATTTTAAATCCGTTGCAGGTGAAAATGCAGCGATATTGTTAAATCATCCTCTCTCAGTCATCAGGAAAATAACTGAAATACAAAATAGTTGGGTTTTGTGACGACAATTGCAATACAACTTTGAGGGAGTGAAGAGAGGAGGAAGAAATAACGTATTCACTCTTATCAAGAACAAGCTTGCTAGATCCATTAATGGTATTGGTTGCAGTGCCCATATTGTACATAATTCTATTCAAACAGCTGTTGATGTCCTTCCTATTGAATTGGAAGCATTATTAGTTAAAATTTATAAACACTTTCATATCTACACTATACATGTGGCACAGCTGAAAGAGTTCTGTGAATATGCTGAAATAGAATATCGTAAGGTTTTGCAGCATGGAAATACAAGATTTCTTTCACTGATGCTAGCAAATGAAATAATTTTGAAAATTTTTGAAGGGTTGAAAGAGTATTTTTAACTCACAAGAAATGTGTCCAGCTCTAATAACAAACTTTTTTGACCATGAACGAGGTGAGCTGTACCTATGATTTGTTCACGGCCAACTATCTTGATTTAACGAAACTGTTTTAGACATGGAGAGAGACACATCAAGTGCCATTGATGTTGTTGAAAGAAAATTTGGAAGAAAGAAGAAACTGTAATTTTGTTCCTGTTGGTGCAAAAAATCTTTTGAAAAAATGCAAGAAAAAGTCAGCTAGATTATATCACCATACAAAATGACTCCAAGGCATTCTATGATCGGTGTATATCTTACATAGAACTTTGGGAGAACAGTTTTGGTGATGTCAATGACTTTGCTTGGATAAACAAAAATATTATCTGTTGGGATAATATAGAAAAAAGCGCGGAAAAGATGAACAAAAATGTTGGTAAAGCTATAATAAATATAGATGAACTTGTCGTTACTAAAAAAAAAGAAAAAAATGGACTTCTAAAGTGGGAACCTGAGAAAAAGAAGAGAAAGAAAACGACAGAAAGTTATCGAGTGAAGAAAAATGGATGCATCTCTTCAGCTATGCTAGGCAAAATGATATCCCAATGTGCAGTCTTCAGCTGATAGTTGAGTACATCTTTTGCCTTCACGGAACATCAGCTCCAGTAGAGAGAGCTTTCTCGTTGATGAATAACGCTTGGGCAGATGACAGAAATTTAATGCATGAGTCAACAGTACGTGCACTTATGCTGTGTAAAGTAAACTTTGAACTGACTTGCAGTAGATTTTATAACAAAATAAAAACAAAAAAATGACATATTGAGAAAGGTACAGTTAAGTAAAAATATGAGTGGTTTTAAAAATATATCTTAATAGTACTGCTTTATTGCATGTCTATAGCCAACAGACAGATAGTCTGCTGAAAGCTTGCTTGAATTTGGCCAAATGGCTGGCAAGCTCTTTGGAATTAGCTTTAATTGGAGATCAGATTATATAGACCTACCTATTACTGTAATAGAAAAAACAAGTAACAATGTAATAAACATTATAGTGTATTTTAATCCCCCTCTTTTAGTGTCCCAGTTAATAACAAAAAATTATGTCAAGCCTACCGAAGCGAGTAGTACTTCTACTAAAAGAATGTTTAAAGGAAGCGAAACAGCACCATAGAAATTAGTTAAAACTAATTATTCTGCTACTAAGGAAAGATCAGAAAATATTAACAGGAAAGAAACATACATATTGTAAGCACTTCTTCCGTGTACATAAACCACTAACCTAAAGATTAGTTGATGTAATTGCCCTTGCGTTATGAGATTATTCTTAAATCATGTTTAATGTCAGAAAGTTAAAAGGAAGTTGTATGAAGTTCTTGTGAAAAATATAGTAAGTTAGGTCGAAACACGAGTTAATGAGCAATATACATGCTCAAAAAACAATCATATTATAAGACATGTTCACACAACACTGAAATTAATAAAGCCGTTACCTTCGTTGCTTCTTAGTGCATAATGATATGTGAAAGAAGATACAGATTATATCATGATAAATGGGATATACAACATTAAAAGTGCCGTATTAGGTATAGAGAACATGTGAAAGCAAAATGAAAACATATGCACGTACTGTGCATTGTGAAGTCAGGTAGATTTGAGGACACGATGGCTTAGTGATAGCACTCGTCTCTGGTGCGAAGGATCCCTGGTTCGATCCCGGGTTATGTGCGTTTATGGTGGACAATATCCGCAGGTTTTCTCGGAATTCTCAGTTTCTCATTTCATTTAATTTTTCACCAATCCTTCATTTTTGTTAATAATTCGTCTCCTCTAGCCTACATTCATAACTAAGGGATGTAAAACTGAAAGATTTCATTTCTTTTCATAAGCAGAAAATTTCTCCCTTTAATGGTATTTAAAAGATCACATCTCATTGCAGGATGATGGCTCTTTATAAAAAAATAGAGTGGATTGTAAATCAGTCAGGACGAAATTTACCAAATAACTACACGATAGTAAGCAAGAGAGCTCGTTCGTGTCTAAGCAGTTAGCGTACGCGCCTTTGTCGTGGGAGACCCGGGTTCGATTCCCGGCGGGAGCTCATGTGCTTCGGATTCCACGTTAATTGGTAGGTCCGCGTCTCACATGCCTCGCTACTGAATGGGACGTTAAATTCAACTCAATAAACGACAGTAACGAAGAAATTCCTATAGGTCTGTTTGTACTCTATTGTTAGTAATGATAAAATTATTGATACCGTTCCATCTCATAAATATGTGCTAATTATTGACCGCATTCATTATGCGTCATTACCAGTAGCACTAGAATATCAACATCTATGTGTGTAGCCCAACATATTGCAGAGCCAGATCGTTTCATGTTTAGTACCGGATGGGAAAAATAAAGAGTAAGAGGGATGGGAATTAATTTAAACAATGCACGAAGGCCAAGCAAAGATAAGTCTCCTTTCAGTTAACACCTTTATTTTACAACTCCTATATTTTTGTATTCACAGAAAATAAACTGTCGTTGACAAAGAAAATTGTTATACAGTGTAGTACAATTTTATGCTAATAAGTAAATCGACGAATTATTTTCAAAACCAAGGCGACAGTACTGTACCACTTCACACTCCACCACTTTCGAATTTTTATAGAAGCATTACCCTGTTCCGTTCAGCTACTATTATTTATGCTATATCGATAAAAAAAAAAAAAAAAAAAAGTTGAAAAAGATGTAAACAAGTTATTGTCATTTTTTAAAATTTGAAAGCTATCTTATGGGCTTTCGGTTACTATCAAGAAGGAATATAATATTGATTAATTAGCTTTCGTCTCTTATTAGACTGACTGGCATTATGCTCAGTTGTGACTAATAAACCCTTTTGATTTTGATGATAGCTTATGTAGATACAAACTCACAAGAAAGTAATTATAAATTTTGCAACAAGAAGATAAAAGAAGGAACGTTAAACGAATTTACTAGTTGGTAAAATATAATCATGATGAAATATGAATTTAAGTGAAGAGTAATATTGTATTTGCAGCTGTAGTAATGTGTTATAATGTTGTCGTACTCGCATGTGTAATAACGTTACGGGTGTGAGCAAATAATAGGTGCCAGACGAAACGAAGTAACCCTACTTCAACTACTCCGGTCTCATGTCGAATATTTCCTAGTAATACCTAAATTGCAGAATCTCAACTTCATCTTTGTAAGCAAATACTGTCCGCTATCCTGTGCGGATTTCCTTTACAGGATATCATGTATTATCAATTAATTATTTGGCGCGTTAAGCAGACAACAGAATAAGTCCTCTTTTGGTCATTTTGTTTGGATATCTAACACGTCAAAGCTTAACCCTTTTAAATTCTGGCCTTTTTTTTTTTTTTTTTTTTTTTGCGTTTTTCTTGAGTCTCAGATAAGCAGACAGTATCATCCCTATTTACCCTAGAATCATGGTTCATAGTTTTTTTTTTTTTTTTTTTGAGAATGGAACAGCCTTTCAAGCAGTACCACTTACATGTCCCTATGTTGTACCGGAGGGGAAATATTTGAGGGAAATCGGGATTTTTGGGATTTAAAAAAAAAAGATGTTTGGGGCCCTCTGGCCCCCCCCCAAAAAATACTACTTAGTGTACTAAACAACTGTACCAAATTTTGTTCTCATACGTTGAATAGTAAGGGAGGGAAAACTTTTTTAACTCTGTAGGAAAACATCAAAAGTGCACCCAAAATAGGCCTAAAAAAACAAAATGTAACATTAAATTTCTTGACACGTCCCTTTTTACCCTAGGATCATGGTTTATAGCTCGTTCTCTTCAGAATAGAGCTGCCTTTCCAAAAGTACTATTCAAATGTCTCTATAATGCAGCTAAAAAAAATGTGGTAAATACTAGGGTATACACGGAATGTTTGTACAAAATTTCAATTTTCTACCTGCAAAACTAAGCCCGCCAAAAAATAATGAACTTAGGTGTAACAAAAAAATATATTTTCCCCTTATGACCTCATTCCCCGATATGCAAAAACCCCACGAAACACGTTCTACAATGCTTCTATGCTTCAGAAAACAAAAAAATCCAAGGTAAAAAGCTTTATTAGTTCATTTTTAGCCCCAAAAGAAGACACTGCTCCATGGGAACTACAGTTCCCATAAAGTTTAAAAGTATTAAAAGATTCATGTCCAAATATTGTAAATAACTCATGATGGAAACAAACAAACAAAAAACGTTTCAATATATTTAAGGGTACTGTACAAACTTTCTCTCTCTTTTTCTCACACCTTTGGTAGGGTAATTGAACTTCATTTCTTTGTGTTTTGAACACTCTCATTCGTATTTCTTACCGTCTTAATATGCTACAGGATTAGTGATGGGCAAATTCTCGGGAAGATATTTTTCGGGAATATTCCCCAAAATGGGGATATTCCGGGAATTTATGTACAAACGCAATGAAAATTGTATATTGTATTGTAATCTATATATATAAAAGAGAACGCACAAATCCTTTGTTCCCTCATCACGCTAATACGGCTGAACCAATTTCTTTCATTTTTGGGGGGTTATTAGGATTTGGACCCTAGATGGTTTTTATCATATCACTTTAATTTTTAATTACCAGTGTCTTGAGATAATTGACCATTCAAGTGTCCATAACGTACAAATCCTTTGTTAGTTCATCATAGGTAAAAATAAACGTATTTATATGCAACCCGCATGACCGTGTCACTCGGCGGGTTAACATAAATGACAGGCGATATAATGTTAACATTTACTGCAATCTACTATGGTTTTTATCATATCACTTGAAAGCGAAAAAGTAAAAATTATCTAAGTAACAAAGTTTATTGCGTTCCGGGGTGACCGCAGCGAAGCGGGGCGGGTTAACATAAATGACAGGCGATATAATGTTAACATTTACTGCAATCTTCTATGGTTTTTATCATATCACTTGAAAGCGAAAAAGTAAAAATTATCTAAGTAACAAAGTTTATTGCGTTCCGGGGTGACCGCAGCGAAGCGGGGTGAACGCTGCTAGTATTACTATATTATGATTTCAAACTTAAATTCATTTTTTTCATCACAGTATGCTCATTACTGTTCTCTCCAAAAGATTATTTTTAAAATGTATATTTTGAACTATTATGTTATTTTGTTAATATTTTATTATATTTAGAGAGTACGCGTAAATGTATATTTAATTTCAATATGTTTTATGCGAGTAAATATCTTGCAAAAAAAAGGAAGAAAAACATTTAGCATTGGAAGTCCACGTACTTTTACACCGCTAAACGGTTTAAATATACATGTAAGTGGATTTTCTAACCTTGACTCTACTATTGATATTACAAACATATTCAATTTTTTAAATGTTATAAACAAATTAGGTTGGGTAACTGCCAGAAAACGCATGTCTCACCATTTTATTAATATTTGCGCATACATATATATATCCAAAATATTTGCAAGATACTGACTTATTTCTAGTCTTGCACGTAACACTGCCACGCAAGACCTTTCTTCCTACACATTTCTCGAATTTCATGCGTTAATTCACATGTAACAGAAGTCTGAGTACCTATTCAGAAATTTGAGTCAGAGACAGCAGACAGACCGACGTCTATTACTAACGATGGATCGGGGTGTACTGATAGTATGTCATCTCTATTCCTACAGAATTTCTACATTACTTAACAAACTTGTTTCTTTTTATCATTTGTAAATTAGTACTTTGCTACTTTCTAGTACAAATGGAAATGGAACTTAAAAATCATATTAAGTAGTTATATAAAGTAATTAACGAATTTTAATTTTTTAACCTCCAAATTATTTAAAACTTAGGAGTAAATGATAATAAATTAAAATAAAATAATTAGTAAGATGGTTGTTATAATTTCGAAAATAAAATAAATGGAAATAAATTCCCTCTCGGGAATTTATATGCCAAGGGAAGAAATCGGAATATTCCCACTTTTTATTTTCCTTCCCACTTGGAATATTCCCACTACTCATTACTACTCATCACAGTATATAACAAAAATATCGTTAAATTGACTTTGTATTTTATTTCAGCAGCGATAGTATATACATAAAATATAGACTAAAATTTAATTTTGAACCATAACCACATACTTTCCCGTCGGAATTCGAAATCATGGACTCCAGCACTAAAAGTAAGAACACTAACCATTTAGCCAATTAAATATTTTTGAAGGACGTAGTTTCTCAGATTTTGATAGGCTGAGACAAACTCAACATTCAAAGTTTTATTTTATTTTATTTTATTTTATTTAAAGTTTCTTCCCCGAAGTAGGACTATTTGATTTTGAACTGAATGTGAGATCTATTTGCTACAAGAATTTGCACATTGCTTGCCAATTCATTAAGATACCTAAACGCTAGTGAGACAGTATGTACAAGTGTTTAACCAAATGAAAGTTGATATCAATATTATGAGTAGTGCTCTCAACGGGTCGGGTCGGGTCGGGTTGAAGACCGACCCGACCCGACCCGTGACCCGAATTGACTGACCCGACCCGATGACCCGACCCGACCCGACTGACCCGAACCGTGATCCGATCTGATTGACCTGACCCGATAACCCGACCCGAGCTGACCCGGTTGACCCGACCCGACAACCCGACCCGAATAACCCGACCCGACAACCCGACCCGAGCTGACCCGATTGACCCGACCCGACAACCCGACCCGAGCTGACCCGACAACCCGACCCGACAACCCGACCCGAGTTGACCCGACCCGACAACCCGACCCGAGTTGACCCGACTGACCCGACCCGACAACCCGACCCGACTGACCCGACCCGACAACCCGACCCGAGTTGACCCGACCCGACCCGATCCGAGTCGGGTCGGGTCACGGGTCGGGTCGGGTCAACCCGACCCGTTTGAGAGCACTATGATCACGACACTGGGTGAACGCCAAAATGCACTCACATTGGGAAACTAGTTTTAAAAGCATAATTTTAGAAAATAAAGCATAAAGCATAATTTAAAATATATAGCACAATTCTTGGAAAATTCTCTTTAACTGAAAGTTTAACATACTGTGTTAATATTTTTAAAGCCAATATTTACAATGCAAAATCATTGAGAACATAACAATGCAACAATGAAAATCTTATTTTCATTTCTGTAAACTTTTCGGTGAAATCCTTTGATGTGGAGAAAAGAAAAAATTTTTCTGCCAACAATGAATAGTATGCAAGAACTCCATACTATATTGTTACAGTGACGACGCCAGCTTTAAGTTCTTAGGGGGGCAAAGGAGGAGCAGATACATTTTCGGGAGGGGGGCTATTTGCCATACCAAAAATGACATATTTATTACGTTTGACTTATTTTACATTACATTGTGTATTTCGTTGCTGTTTTTATGTTAGATCTATATGATTATAAATTAAACTTATTTCAAATAAAATTTGTAACTAACAAATAAGTAACGTCTGAACATGAAATATTTTTCAATGAAAATTTTGAAGCCTAAACATAAATTGAATTACTTTCGCGTATGCTACAAGTAACACATTCGTCTATATGCTACGTCTCTCTCTCTCTCTCTCTCTCTCTCTCTCTCTCTCTCTCTATATATATATATATATATATATATATATATATATATATATATATATATATATATATATATATATATATATATATATATATAGCCAGGGAGAGAATTTACGAGGAGCTGCTGAAAATGTCGTAGTCCAATCCAGAAGGAGTGTAGGTACTAGGTAGAAAAATGAAATCGTAGTTTAGAAAAACATATCTCTGTATATACAAATATAAAGTTTCATATTAATAATGACATTCTTATTGTTTCTCAGGCCTCTGAAGTGATTATGTGTGCCCAAACAGATAATTTCACGAACATCCAGATCCTTACTGTTATAACATTTTTGTTCCACCAAGGAAAGTCACCGAAGTAAATTAATTAGGAAATCAGTGAAACACCACGGGACTCTCCTCCGTTATATATGGTGGTGAAGAAGTAAGTGGCTTATTATAAACGTAGCAATTTCTCATCAAATTATGCTTTACATCCAGGATGATTAAAAGCAATGACTCTTCCTGGAATCATGGATGCGATTTGTGACATTATTCTTGAAAATTGCAGCATTTCAGCCAATGGTGGATATAGCCCGGGGCCGGAGGGCCTAGGCCACCCCAGTTTTTGTGTGACAAAAATAATTTAAGCTATTATTTATATAGTTTTTAAAGTGTATAGTAAACTCACGATATATTTATTATAGTCTGAGGTCTGCACCCCGCTTTCTCAGTTTTTACCTTCTCAGCAAAACTTGTGTCAGAGATTCTGGGCATTTCTTTGGAACTCGTCGGTAGCATAATTCAGAATGGCTTGGGTATGCGCAAGTTCTAGGCATAATGGGTTCCCAAAATATATGTCAGGAGAATAAAAGGGTAACGGCATTAAGAGAAGTCTTCTCCCAGTTTGACCGTAATGCTGATCAATTTCGCTGACGAATAGTAACCATAGATGAAATATGGTTGTACCACTATGATCCTGAATCGGAACAACAGTCAATGGAGTAATAGCACTCATTTCTCCATCGCCCCAAAAAGTTCAAGACACAGAAGTAGGTTGAGAAACTGTTTGGAACATTCTTCTGGTATAAGTATGGAGTGGTAGACTACCTCCTCAATGGTCAGATATTTAATCCAGAATCTATACATTACTTACAAAACTGAAAGAAAAATTCAAAGTTCAACGCTGCGGAAAATGAAAAGAAAGGAATTCTGTTCCTTCAGGAGAATACACCTGTCCATCAAGCCCCTGCGAACATAACTGACATTGCATAATCTAGGATTTCAATGTCTAGATCATCATTCTTATTCCGCAGATTTAGCTCCGTCTAACTATTACGTGTACTTATTTCTCAAACTTAAATAACACTTGAAAGACGCCATTTTAGATCTGATAGGGGTAGTGCTACGAACAGTGCTGCGAGGAAATCTAGATTTTTTTAAACTTTTCTGCAAAAGCTGGAGCACTGTACAAGGTAGTATATTGACTCTCGGGGGAAGAGAAGAAGAAGTAAAACTTCACCAATCCACGTGCATTCCTGGGTTGGGCTACGAATTTTTCAGCAGTTCCTAGTCAATATGGTAGACGTCACGTCAGTACTTTGAAACAAAATAAGTAAAGGAGCACTAGTATAAACCAATTACTAACTAAAGATCAGCACTCTGACAATACATTTTATTGGGAATCAATTTCTTCCATAACTTTATTATTATCATTTGCAGGAAGGGAAAACACAACTCTTTTTATCTCCTTCAAAAAATTAAGCCCTGGTAGTTGCAAACTAAGCTGTTATAAGCACATCCTCTGAATATTGGAAGCCGAGAATAATGTTTCAGAAAAAAGAAGTTTTAAATAAAACAAAATATGAAACTGAAAACTTCAAACCTGGATAAATACAAACAAGTTACGTAACTGATTTTACCTTTCTTTTGTTTCCAATCGAAGCTGATCCAATGAGAAGAAAACAAGTCGACCAAATCTACTATTGTTCGCTAGGCACAATTATTAAAAATCATAAGAAAGAAGTATAACTAAAATTTACCTCAAAAGGGGCTAAATTAGAAAACAGAAATATGCGTGCATACCCAGACGCTCAAAGAAGAAAGCTTGAGGATTAATCTGCCACATAGTAAATTCATGGAAAGTAGACTACAATTTGTCAATGAGATTGGTTATGATACTGATATAAAATACTACGTGAAGAATGTTTAAAGATTGTACGAGTCTGGAGGGGCAGTCTAAGTGGCAGTCAGGGGGGCAAAAGTAGCTACTATGGGGGCGCTCGCCCCCCTTGCCCCCTTCTGGCGTCGTCACTGTATTGTTATGTTTACTTTTTGAACTTAAGCACTTTCTGTACTTTTTGGTGGCATCTTTTACTTTCCCTTTCTGTATATATGTACCTGTAAGGCGCACACAAATGATAGAAAAAATTTATTCGAGCAAAGCACATCTCTTTACAATGAATTAAGTAGAAAGTTCATTAAATATGAGAGAAACTAGTTGCAAAAAAATATCAATAAATAGATCAAGATATTTAGAATATTTAATGTATAATAAATATACATTATACACGATTAATGTAAAATAATCATTGAAATTAACAATAAAGCATAATTTAAAAAAAGCATAATTAAACAAGAAATAAAGCATAATGTGGGTTGCTCTAACAATTAAGTTGTATGAAGACGAGAAGAAAACGAAAGCTGGTTCCTTAACGAATTTCGTTGATCTTCTTTGTGTCTACAAAAACGCATTCCTAGAAACCTACAAGCTAGGTGTCATCTGTGATTATATCAGTTTCTAGTGCTACATGTGAAAGATCATTCTCTTCTTTGAAAAGATTAAAGACTTGTATACGCAATTCAATGACTCATGATAGGTTGAAAAACTTAGTGTTACTTTATTTTGAGAAGAAAATTGCTAAATCGTTAGGTCTTTAACAAGTTGTGGATATGTTTGCTGCTGCCCACACGAATAGAAAGATCCTCTTCAAGTAGAGGCATGAACCTATAAGTTATTTTCTTTACCTGTAAAAGTGTATTTGCTTCCACTTAAGTCAACCAGCTACACATATTTTAAACGCCATGATTAAATAACTATTTACTTATATTAGAAATCAATTGCATTAATGAATCCTAGTTGTTTGAGGTACTAAATTCTTATATTTTCACTGTTTTTCAAAGAGTAAAATCATGAACAATAAAGATGGAAACATTCACCTTAAATACACACACACACACACACACACACATATATATATATATATATATATATATATATATATATATATATATATATATATATATATATATATATATATATATATATATATATATATATATATTGGAGATGTCCCCCTCAAAATCCTCTTGGGCCCTTCATTGCCCCCCCCTGAAAAAAACTCTAGCTACGCTACTGGACACCATGCACCAGAGATGAATTCTCTACCACTGAGCCACCGCGGCCCTGCTTGGGCTTGGTCATCCATATCCAATATCTCTTTTGGCGTTGCTTAAACAACTTCTAGTTTTCTTCTAAATCCAGACTCCATATTGGCGTAGATATTAATATTACAGTCGATTGGTAAAATCAATCTTCCACATTTAAAAATTAAAGTACACACAAGTAGAAAAATAAGCATTTATCATAAAAACACTAGCTGCAAGTGTTCAAAATAGATTTATGGCTTCTATAAAATCAATTGAAAATTGCTATTTTTAATTAGGCAGCTAGTGAAAAACAGCAGCTTTCGACTCCAGCCGAGTTTAAACTCAACCTAAACTCAGTTGACCAAAGTGAACTGACCCGACTAACCCGACCCGACAACCCGACCCGATAACCCGACCCGACAACCCGACCCGATAACCCGACCCGACAACCCGACCCGATAACCCGACCCGACAACCCGACCCGACCTGACCCGATTGACCCGACCCGACAACCCGACCCGAATAACCCGACCCGACAACCCGACCCGACCTGACCCGATTGACCCGACCCGACAACCCGACCCGAATAACCCGACCCGACAACCCGACCCGAGCTGACCCGATTGACCCGACCCGACAACCCGACCCGAATAACCCGACCCGACAACCCGACCCGAGCTGACCCGACTGACCCGACCCGACAACCCGACCCGAGTAGCCTGACCCGACAACCCGACCCGAACTGACCCGACTGACCCGACCCGATAACCCGACCCGATAACCCGACCCGAGTTGACCTGACCCGACCCGACCCGTAACCCGACCCGAGCTGACCCGTTTGAGAGCACTAATTATGAGGTATGTACTATTGCTTTCCCTGCCTGTTCTACATGTAAGCTCTCTTACTAGCATTTGTTACAAATAAAAATCCTTGGCTGTAAAAAAATGCAAGTCAGGTATTTCTAACACACCATGAAACTAGAACATATCCTCCCCTGTCTTTAACATAACAATGCCTTAGCTGACAAGGAAGTGCATAGATGAGAATCTTCAAGTGAACAGTCTTACAAAGAGAAACACATACATTTATGTTAAGTTTGCAACATAAATTCATGAAAGATTGTTTCTGAAAACAAAGAACTAAATTTCAACATGAACAAACACTCTGCTGAACAAGAAATATTTCTTGTAGCTGAATTTTAATCATCATCTCAGTTTTAAGTCAGTAGGGTTCCCAGATCTCTGGGCGCTGCCCGGAGTGCCCTGGTTCGAAATATATTTGTAATCAGTAACGATATTAGGGGAAGGGGCAAGGCAGCGCCACCAGATCAGATCCGTAGCCAGGATTATTTCATTGGGGGCACGCCTACTTGCTGGGGACGTGCTAAAAATTATATTCATATATAATATGTAGGGTGTTTCAAAACAACACCGACAATGTTTGGGAGGTGATTCCTGACATCAAGATAAGACAAAAACTATAGATCAACCTGGGTGCACAAGTGCTTCATTTCGGAGTTATTATATATGCATTTTACTGTTTTGCGTGGGCGTTAAATAAAAAATATAAACAAGTTTGTATGTAAGAAACATATGTTCTCATCCTACAGATTGCCTAACATGATAGCTGGTTTAGAATATGTTCATATGGATTTTTTTTTTCGAATCCCTAATATCGACAAGAAACGGAGAGTTGGCATTACATAGCCTACAAAGTGAACCTTCAGTTTTATAGGCAAAAATACAATAACTTAATTCACATCTATATATTAATAGCGGTGTCTGTGAACAAAAAAAACTTTAGATCCAAATTGAAAGTGATCATGTTTGTGACTCTTAATCTCTTGAACCACCCGACCGATCTCGATCAAATTTTTGACATAGATGCAGTTCTGGTCTGGGAGTGTTTTTAGCTATTCACTTTGACGGTAGAAATTAGGGGGGGGGATTATTTAAAAAATAAAACTCTTTAACCAAACGACCAATCTCGATTAAATTTTCAACATAGATCAAGTTCGAACCTGGGAAGTTTTTTTCTTATTACATTTGTATTTCATTTTGATGATAGAACTTAGGGGAGGGGAGGGGAAGAGGGTAAATATATGAAAATAAATAAAATTTAATAACTCTTGAACCATTCGACCGATCTCGATCAAACTTTCAACATAGATAAGATTCAGACCTGGGATGTTTTCATTTTACTTTGACGGTACAATGTCAAGGAGGGGAAGGGGACATATGTAAAAAAAAACAAAAAAAAATAGAAATAGAAGTGGTTGTCTTTGAGACTTCAGGGCTATATGCCTCAAATTTTTAGGAGATAGTAGGTACCTCAATAGAAGAATATTGAAATCAAAATAAAATTTGTAGGTCACCCCTGAACTGAGGTGAGGGATACCGACTTCAGAAATTTCAAGTGTGTAACGTTCCATTTTAAAAAATCTCCCATAGGAAATATATTGTAAATAAAATCGAATATTGTGGAAAAATAAATAAAAACTAAAAAAAAATATAAAATAGATTTGCGGTTATAGGATGGAAAGATATTTAAATTTTTTAAAAAATAATTTTTAAAATCGGTTGAACACTTTAGAAGGAATAGTGCTTACAAGAACCTCAAAATGGATGACCTTTATAAGAGAGTGACCAACTTCTGAGTAGTGTCACCCTATAACAATTTTTAAAATTTCGTGACATTTCTTTTCACTGTAAATTTCTTTCTCGTTTTTGCTTTTGAGTGTCCTGCGCTTGCGTAGGACGTTTGCACGGGTTTGCTATTAAGCGTTAATTTCCTAACTTATATTGCAGACAAATGCTAGCCGAGTCAAGTTCATTCTCTCATTTTTTTAGAGTTTGTAAACCGAATACTTGCCATTTCAATGAAAAACAAGACGAAGTAATAAAAGTACACTTGTGGATGAACATTATGAAATAATTATGTAGATGTGTCATTTATGAATTACTTACCAGAACTTGCAACAACTGAGAAGAGAAAAGAAGTACTGCTCAAATGACCTGTTTTTGCTGGTTATCTAATTTCCAAAATAATAAGCTGAGGTCTTGCATTTAGAAAGACTATTGAAGCGTTTTAATTCCATTATACAGGGTGAGTCAAAAGTCCTTGGACACCTGCATAAGTTTGAAAATTGACGGGAAAAGTAAAAAGTGACGATGGAACAGAGGTTTGATGAGGGGCCGCAACCTTTGGAGTGTATATCATTCATGGCTGCCATCTTGAAATTCGCCTTTTTGGATTCAAGTCAATTTTTTTAATAGGAAGGGGGTGTATGACATCAAATAACACTAGTTTGAACCCAGGAATTTAGTGGGGTAATTTGTTTTTTTCTATCTTGTACAGTTTAAAAGTTATTAGTGTTTAAAGGTGAGAAATTACCTTAATACTGACCCAGTTCTCTCTTTGTTCCAGGTGATCTAAAATGGATCTGACACGTGAACAGAAGATTGAAATCATCCTTATATCAGGGGAACGCAGCTACCGAACAATAGCAGCTGACTACAACAGACGGAACCCAGACAGAGAACCGGTATCGCACAGCACGGTGGCTCACGTGATCACCAAATTCCGAGAGACAGGCTCTGTTCAAGATAGGGCACGTAGTGGGCGACCAAAGACTGCCACCAATGAGGAAACTGCAACGGCGGTTGTTGCGTCGTTTGTGAAAAGTCCTAAACGAAGTACCCGTCGTGTGTCCCTAGCATGTGCAATAAGCCAATCCTCCGTTGGATGACCCTGATCGCCGGTTGGAGTTTTGCATGTGGGCTACTGAACAACACGAACTGGATCCTGCGTTTGCCAAGGACATACTGCTCAGCGACATGGCGTATTTCACTTTGAACGAGGAGGTTAATCGACATAATTGTCGATACTGGTGTGACGGAAATCCGAACTGGGTTGACCCGAGTAGAGAAGCTAGTCCAGCGAAGGTGATGGTGTGGTGTGGCATATGGGACACCCGCATCGTTGGGACAACACCTTAGCTGCACCACAGTATCTGATGCTGCTGCAGGACCACGTGTTCCCTGCCACACTGAACGCTGATGGCATTTTCCCATCTTATTTTCAGCACGATGGAGTCCCTCCACACTATGGACTTGGTGTCCGTGAATGGTTAGATGAACAACTGCCAGGAAAGTGGATTGGTCGCCGTGGTCCCGTGGAGTGCCCGCCCAAATCCCCTGACTTAACGCCCCTTGATTTTTATCTATGGGGACATCTTAAGCAGATAGTGTATGCTGAGACAATCCGTGATTTGAGACACCTGGAGGAACGCATCCAACAAACCTGCGACCAAATTTGAGGAGGCATTCTCCTCCGTGTGCAGTGAGAGTGGTTGCGGCGTCTAAAGTTGTGCATTGCACGGGATGGACAACACGTAGAACATGTGTTGTAGCATTCAGTATCAAGGTAATTTCCCACCTTTGAACATTAATAACTTCTAAATTGAACAAGATAGAAAAAAATTACACCACCCCCTTTCCATTTAAAAAATTGACTTGAATCCAAAATGGCGGATTTCAAGATGGCGGCCATGAATGACATACACTCCAAAAGTTGCGGCCCCTCATCAAACCTCTGTTCCCATCATCACTTTTTACTTTTCCTGTCGATTTTCAAACTTATGCAGGTGTCCAAGGACTTTTGAGTCACCCTGTATTATAAAATGTCGAAGTGCATATTGTTTCTTTGTTGTCAGTCTCAAGCAATACAGTCCATAACCCATAACGCGTTGGTAGGTGTTAGTGAGAACGAAAGAGGAATCTAAAGAGAAACGTAGCATTTTCTAGGAAATAATTGTCGCAACTTTATGTGATAATGAAAAAAGAAACGTTTTCTCTTGGAACCTGTATTATTTTAACCTGTTTAACCCTGGATTATTTTGATACCTGAAGAAATACAGTTCACGGTTGATCACAATGTGACACTATCACACTAATCACCAGTCGTTCGTTCAGAAAGTGTTCCGGGGGGGCACTGCTGGTACTATTCTATTTATTATTATATTATAGATGTATTATTTTGGTCTCCTCCGGGGGGGACACTCAGAGCTCCGGGGGTCAGTGCCACCAAAAAAACACTGCTAGTCTCACACTTCAAGAATGTATGAAGCATACACCATAACCATTTCAGAACAAGATGCATACGGGTCAATCCATGCAAAGTGATCGAGAAAAAAGAAAAATTGCCGCTCGACCTTTTCAAAAAATCTAATTTTTTCATGAATGTTTATCCTATATCAGGGTACTTCAAAACCACAATTAATTTTTTTTTTTTTACAACATCCCATGGCGACGCAACGGCTGCCGCCATTTTGCGTTTTTTTCGATTTTAGGCGTTTACGTTGTTTTGAATATCTCAGCATGTTGCTGGACGTCTCCAACTCGTGCAGAGCAAAACTTTGATCTCGTAACATTGTTGCCTAAAACCATTTGAAGGGGGTGAAATCAGGGCCTACAGTAGCAACATTTTTGGACATTGAAAACATGTTTGGGAAGAGGAAACAACTGTTGTGGAGGTCTGAATTTGTGTATGCATGTAGTCCGAGGACAAGTTAATATACAAAAATTTACAAACCTATAGCTGCTCCCCAACGTCTGAAAAAAATCGTAAAGTTGGGGAATTATGCCAATTTAGCATATTTCACTGTCCAATATTTCCAATGGGTTTATATAGAAAAATCTGAAATTTTGAGAATAGTTTGTCCTCTAGTATACCATAACACACAACAAAGCGCGTTTTGTGTTTTTGAGCAGAAGGGGGTCAAAGTATTATGTAACGACGTCATATCTATGAGGTGTTTTGTTCATAAAATCTTTTCTGGAATTGAAAACATGTTTGGGAAGAAAAAACAACTTACGTAGAGGTCTGGATTTGTGAGTGCATGTAGTCCGGGGCAGAGTTGGTGTGGGTCAATGAAAACTTGACTCACCACCCACCATGACCCACTCTGACCCACCACCCACCATGACCCACCACCCACCGTGACCCACCACACACCATGAACCACTCTCATCCACTGTGACCTACTCTGACTCACCAAAATCCATCGTCATCAACTCTAAATACGTTCCACGGCCTCTTCTGTACTGATTAAACGAGTTTACACTTGTAATAAAACAAGACTGTGAAATTGTCACTAATCGGAGTGTTAATTTCTAATCGGAGTCAGTCGCTCAAGCACCATTCTGTTACAATAACGATGGGTCTGACGTTTACAATATCAAATGGTAAAGTGTTTGTCAGTGAGGAAATTGAAGCACTTCGAGGTGGGGGGAAATAAGTGTGTGCCTAAAATATACTTGTACTAAGAGAGTATTTTTGCAAGTGTTAATTTCTGAACGCATTCCAAAAGAAACTACTATTCGCAAGAAAATACCCCTGTACAATATGGAAAAGGTTATTGTTTCTCAGTTCACAGTATTTTTTTCTCACAAAAGACTTGAAAAATCAGTTTTTCATAGTGTATAAAGGTGCTCGGGTACCCTATGTGAGAGCATCTCCATAAAGTATGCTCATAATTGTAATTTGTGTAATCACTAAAACGCCACGTTAAATTTTAGTTACAAATATGCATAATTACAATTATTATGAATATTTATTCAAAGTAGTTTACCTAAAGCAAAGAAAAGACACTAAAAATTAGTACAAAGTTGAATAACACAAATAAGCCATTAGTAATAAAAGTATACATTTTCCATAACTCGTAATTTGCCATCTTAAAACAAATCTGAAATCGGGTTTATTTCCTGTTGGCCTCCAGAACTTTTTCGTGGTAAATCATCCGCAGCGGAATGATGTCCATCCTTCAGCCAAGAAATAACTAGCTCGTCTACTTTGAGCTTGTCTAGCAGTGGGCCATTAACATTGATGAACAACAAGTTAGACAATGTTTGAGCACTTAGTCTATTTCTAATATCAGTCATCTGTAAATTCATAAGAGGAAATCCCCGTTCGCACTCTGTCGTGGAAATTGATAATACTTCTACCCGATTTCTGCAACTCCTCATCGACAATCTGCTTGCAAGACTTAAGAACATTAGGAATATTTCATTAAAATGTATTATTTAAAAAAAAGTATTGAATATAGAGGATAGGGATGCGCACGAGACAAGATTTACGGCTGTCTCGTCTCGAAAATGTGCTGTAAAAGTGATGTCTTGACTCGAAAAATGTATATTTCTCTATTGGAAGAGCCGTGTCTCGACTCGAATTTTGTCAGGAAAATCCTGTCTCGACTCGTCTCGTGCGCATCCCTAATAGAGGAGGAGTTTTCAAATTTTCTTCCGGGAGGGGCGAAATTTCTAGGTCCGGTACTGATATAACCGTAACATTGTCATCTTAGTAGAGTGTTTCTGACGTTTGAGAACTCCAGGCATCGGCAATGCACTTTTGTTCTCCATATTGAATCCGTCATATTGCATTTTCCACTTTTACCATTGGATTCGTACTCCGCGACCACGAAAACCCCTACCTACCCGCTTTCAGTTCATAGCAGTGTTCTGCATTTTGTTCGCCATTTTGAATTTTACACTCTTGACATCAGATTCATACATAGCAACGTCGAATACTTCAATATACTCCATTTCAGATCCATAGCTTTTTTTTTTTTTTTTTTTTTTTTTGTAATTTGTGTCAGCCATGTTGGATCCGCAATTTTCACTTCTAAACATTTGATGTCAGATTCATATTTAGCTACCTTTTAAACCTATATATACCACGTCTCAAAACAATTACATCATGGCTTCCTATTTTGTCCACGTTTTCTGGTGTTTCGGAGCGTGCCTTGTTCTGATCTTCAAATGGTAGCCACGCTCCCTACAGGATCTATTCAAGTGAGATATTTCACATGTGTGGTGTGCTCGCTGTCTCCTTTCCAACGATATATAACATATGCAGATCCCCGCGTACCACTTCTAGTACTTCCCTTGTCAGTCTGACTTTTCATAAGAAATTATATAACATTGAGTTGTTAATGAAATAACGAAAAAATCGGCTAAACAATTTTTGAAAGAATGATCATGAAATAATTTACTGCAAGAGTGAATCACCACTTGTTGACTTCTTTGGGGGAAATCAATCCTTTTAGTTGAGAGGTTGCTCTTCGTATATAATATGGATGTAATTGAACTTAAACAATAAGATCTAGGAAACTATTTTGTCGTTTTCACCATTGTGTGGTTTCAGTGAGTGCAATAAAAAATTTTGTGCGCCTACACTTTCTTTAAATTTTGTGTTTAGTCTGTTGTCAAGTTTTAGCAACTATAGTTCAAGACAAGATAGCATAGAACGCTTTTAAGTAACATTCGAATTCGCAGTAAAACGCTCATCAAAGGCGGATTTAGCCCGGGGCCAGGAGGACCTAGCCCCAGTAACAAAAATAATTTAAGCTATTATTTATATATTTTTGTAAGTTTATAGTGTTGGCCTTTTATTCCTTATTGGACAAGTCTAGGATAACATTGATAGTCGTGAGTTATATCTATATGCAACATTTATTTTCTCCGACAGTTTCTAACTGAAATGTTAATTATAATTTTTTTTTTTTTTTTTTTTTTTTTGCATCTAATCCAAATGTCTTGTGATTAGGGTATAATACGTATAGCTACCCTACCTGTAAATATCTACAACTTATTAATTGCTAACTCGTCTTCATGTCTAACTGTAACTGGGGAAAGGAATGATTCATTTGTTTATTCCTAGTTCCTGTTAATGAGGTGCGTAAACGGATTTCAAATTAAAATAGGGTTGCCAGACGTCTCGGTTTTCAATGAAAAAACTGTCCCGAAAAAGACTTTTGGAATGCGTATTTGTCCCAGTTTTCGTTCTTCAGATTGAAAAAAATCAACCCACAAGAACTAGTATGTCTCACCTAAAAGAAAAAAAAAGTAGGTAGTATTTCTGACTCAAATGAAGACGCAACAAAGAAAAAAGTCTCTCTTCAATTATAAATGGAAGAGTGTGTCGTAATTGGCGCAATATTTAGGATCTGCTAAACACAAAAAATCGGAATTCGGAATAAGGGACATCAGGTAGTTCTCCTTATGTTACCTTTTCACATTCTTTATACATCCTTTGTGGGGCTTCATTTGTGTTAATTGTATATACGATGAACTGGAAAATTCTGAGTACTCACCTGGAAAGACAGGTAATTAATTGATTCTGACCAAACGAATAGGAACCGTGATGTTATATATAGCCTGAGATTGGTGTCCCGGGTTTTCACTTACAAAATCTGCAAACCTAAATTAAAATAATTTGCGTAAACTCATGATATACTTATCACAGTCTGGGTTTTGACTGGTCCCCCTCAGGCCGGTAGCCAGCCCAAAAATGTAGGAGGGGCCCGGCTGAAGTTAGGGGGGGCGATCCAACCATACTATAGTTTATCATCTTATTATATTTCATTTCAAGCCTACCTTAAAAATTTTAGGGGAGACCAGCGAAATTTTGGGGGGCGCCCCCCCTAGACCCCCTGGATACGGGCCTGGTCCCCCTAACTATTGCCTTCTAGATCCGCCACAGCTACTTCTCTTAAATATTTTCAAAGTAGTAAGCTATATTTGGAACTACTTCACATGTGTGCACAATGATGATAAATAAATAAAACATTAAAAAAAAAAGCGTAACTCCCCGACACTGCAATCCACGAATACCTATAGCTGACCTTGTTGGCTTCCAATTTGCGTTGACCATTTTATTGAATGGCTTACATACCAGTTTTTTTTTCTTTTTAATTACTTAAGTTCCTGAAGAATTTGCTGTCAACAATGAATATTTTTTATACACAGTATATAAAATAGTAAATAATCTATTATAGCGAGTGTGAACTAGGTCAGACTGGCAATGAACGACGTACTTTTTAATGCCATAAAAATTAATATTTTTCTCGAATTTCTCGAAAACTACGCATGATAATTTATCCTCAAGCATTTCACTTATTAACCTTAATACGATATCTTATTATCTTGAGATTATATTAGTATAGTTAAAAATTAAATTTTAAGAGTTATTAACAATTTTTGGGTTATATCTAATTAACATTGTTAGTGTTATATTGAAAAGCTTGATAATTCAATTGTATATTGTAGTATAAGTTCCATCTTAATAGATGCGCCGTTATCGTACAACATCAATATTTATGATTAGCAAAATGACCTGCCACCAAGTACGGAAATTCAACATCGCCATATCTACGGAAGACTAGTGCACACTATTACCAAACGTTTCAATGTATTGTTAATAACTGTATAACACTTACCTTCTACGTATATCCGAATATAAATTCACCATGGCAATCTCAAAATAATAAATATCCACTTCACTAATAGCGATTATAATAATTAATTAACAAATAAATAAAGCACTATCAAAGCCAGCTTCCAAACAAAACCGCTCTGTTTCTTACACAACAAGGATGGTAATGTTCATTGTGTACAGGAAAAGGATAAAAAAAACAGAAGAAAAAAACACTTCCTGACTGCTGATAGATCTCTTTTTAGGAGACAATAGGAAACGCTGAAGTTTTTATCTACAATACAGACAGCATGTAGTTCTTCAAGCATATGTATATTCTCACATAAATTCTATATTCGTATATGTTATAAATTGGAACGCTCAACGTCATATAATATTAACATAATTCCTATCATAAATTACCGAAGAAGACGAAGTAATGAACAGCTAGGAAGATTAGTAAGCAGAGGTTCAATCGAAATATCTGTTTTATTGTGGGAATGGTTCATAGATGTTATTTCAGGGTGTGGCGAATAAACCCACTCACACATCTCTCATTGTAACAGTTTATCTTATCAACCCTTGAGACTGGAGTGGGTTGGGTTTACATTTATTAAGCTATACACCTATATGCAAGTATGCTTCCAGTTAGGACAACAGTTATTCAAACACTATATAATTTCCGAGAAATAAAAAAAAAAACTGCACAAGCGACCATCAAAATCGTATCCATCATTTAATGAGGCTAATTGACAAGGAGAATTTAATATACCGGGTGTATCAAAAGTCCGGGTCATTAGGTCAATTCCGTTATGAGTAAAGATACGAAAAAATGGACAGAGAGGAAAGTTGTTGGAAATACGTGATCTTTCAACCTAAACTGGTAGCATTTTTCCAATCGCACCAGCCGTTTGAGTTCCACGCCAATTAAGACGCCCTTGTTAAATGGAAAAGCAATGTTGCCAATTCAGCAGACTGTTCCCTTGGACCTTCACCATACTAACAATACAGCATTGTTAGTATGAGGAAATAGATTTACAGTGTTCTAGGTCCCTTCACACAACAATGTGTACTTCCCCTAAGCAATTTTGAAGTGTCTTACGTTCCGTTTGAATAGCCTAATGAAGTTGAAATCTTCTTTAACATTTAATAGTGTGTGACTTACCAACGACGGGTACGATTGCAAAAAATCCACTATTTAAGATTGAAAATAACCTCTTTTCAACAGCTTTATTCTCTTTCCATTTTCTCGAGTAGGCCCATGGACAGTGACGACGCCAGTTTTAATTTCTTCGGGGGGGGGGGGTATAGACAAGCACAGAAGCAGAGGCATTTCGTGGAATCAGCTATTCTTTTGTTTACCTAAAATTATGTTTCAAAAAGAATATAAGTATTTCGAATGCATATATTTATTGAACTTTAAGACATACGAATATGAAATTTTACACACATATTTGTGAACCTCTCAAGTTCAAATTACAGTTCAAAGTTCAAATTACAGATGTTCAATATGTCCTCCATCAACGACACGAACAATATCACATCGATACTCAAATTCCTCCTATACTCGGACAAGCATGTCTTGCGTCACTGATGTTACGGCAGTACGAATCCGGTTCTTCAACTCTTCCAGGTTCTGTGGGAGTGGTGGAACATAAATGTCTTTAACGAAACCCCACAGGAAGAAGTCACAGGTGTCAAATCCGGTGACCGTGGAGGCCAGCTGAGTCATGCATAAGTCGCCAGCTCCTTGACGACCAATCCAACGGTTCCGTAGAGTTTCATTCAGATATTCACGCACTTGGCGACTCCACTGAAGGGGTGCCCCGTCTTGTTGAAAAATGAAGTTGTCTTCATGCAGCCTCGGAAACAACCAGTTTTGTAATATAGCGAGATACTGCTGACTGTTAACCGTGTTTCCATTAAAGAAGAATAGACCTAAACAGATGATCGGCATATCGCACAAAACACATTGACTTTGGGCGAATCTCGTACATGTTCAATGACTGCATGCGGGTTCTGCAGACCCCAAATTCGAACATTTTGCTTGTTTACCTGACCACTAACACGGAAAGTCGCTTCATCACTGAACACGATGAGTTGTGCAAAAGTGTTATCATTGTCAATAGCATCCAGAATCTCCTTACAAAATGCCACACGTTTGCGTTTGTCATCAGGACGCAGAACTTGTAACAGCTGTAACTTGTACGGCTTCATAGCCAACCGACGTCTCAAAACATGCCAAATTGTTGTTGTCGGCACTTGTAACTCGCGACTGGCACGACGAGTTGATTTTGAAGGAAAGCAGTTTCATTTTGAAGGACTACGTTGGAAAGCAGTTTAAATTCGTGCGACATTTTCTTCAGAAACACGAGAGCGGCCAGGACTTTTTCCTTTACATACACATCCTGTATCTACAAACTATCTTTACCATCTGCGAATGTTCCACTTATTCGGAGGATCAATTTGGTACCTCAACCTGAAACGTCTTTGCACTGCAATCACGGAATTGCACTTCGCAAACTCGAGAACACAAAATGATTTCTGCTGCGGAGTAGCCATTTTAAACATATGACGGTTACCAAGCAAAACAGAAGACAACTGACATCTAGCGGCTATTATTATAAACTAGATTATGTATTCTTTAATCCAATAGCCGAGCCGAGGCGCAGCGATCGATAGTTTGGACAAAATAAATCTTGGTAATACATATATTCTTTTTTAAAACAGGGTGTATATATATACAGGCGCGGATCCAAGAGGGGAGCTATAGCCCACCCCCTGACGCACAGGTATATACTGGATAAAATGGGCTCTTCAATCCTGTTTTATACTGGATAAAGCGGCAAACAATGGTTTAACCCCTCCCTTGATCATATCCTGGATCCGCCGCTATATATATAGGGTGTTTTACAGTAGCGTAGCCAGGATGTGTGTTTGGGGGGGGGGCAAGTGCTGTTATAGGCACATATAGAAAAATTACAAACAAAAAATATATAAACATAAAAATATATAAAAAATTACAAACATCAAAGTACCAAAGTACATTGTCGGACCTCTTTGGGGGGCGGCCCCTCCGGGCCCCCGTTCGATACGCCACTGGTGTTTTAAAAATGGCGCCCACGGACCACAGAGCATTATTCTACAAGTCAAAATAAAGCAAACAATATATATATTTGTATACCTTTCGAGTCCTCGTCTGGAGACGCAAATTGCACTATGTGGCAACGTCGCAAATAAAGAACCATAGATTAGATCTACCAATGTGTCAATTAGTTATATGAATTCTTTCCAGATGGCAGCTAAAGTCGATATTGATTGACACTAGCATCACTTAGTGTAGCAATCAATTCAATTGCTTATTGTATTCGTACAGCAATGCTAATGGCTCCAAGTTAATCTGCGACGTTGCCACATTGTGAAATTTTGATTCGCCATAGCAGCTGAAGGAGGCCCCGGAGGGCATTTCATCATATAACATTTTCGCTTTATTTTGACCTGTAGAATAGTACTCTGTGGCCCGTGGGCGCCATTTTTAGAATACCCGACACACACACACACACGCACACACACACACACACACACACACACACACACACACACATATATATATATATATATATATATATATATATATATATATATATATATATATATATATATATATATATAAGTGACTATGTGACTTAATCTCTTGAATCACCCAACCGATCTCGATCAAATTTTCAACATAAATGAGGATCGGGGTCCAGCCTGGGATGGTTTTTATCATTTCACTTTGACGGTGCAACTTAGGGGAGGGGAAGATACATAAAAATGATCGAAAATGACCGCTATTAGAGTCGAATCCATAGTTTTCGGGATCGCTGAGACGAACAGTGACATTTCCGATGCCGTTTAAGTCCAAATTCAGTACTCCTAAACGGGGTTGGTGACATGTAAAAATAATAGAAAATGACATATATTAGTGTCAAATTCATAATTTTTGGGGTCTCTAAGCAAGGGCGCCGATTTCTCTGTGAATTTGGGGGGCGCATTCAGATGCAAAAAGCATATATAAGGATTTTAAAACAAATTGCATTCAAATTAAGCCAAATATTGTAAATTTACAAATACAGTCAGGGGGCCCACATGAGCTTTGGGGGGCTCGGGCCCCCTCGGGATCGGCGCCCTTGTCTCTAAGTTGATAGATGACAGTTTTAGTGTCAAATTAAACGTACTCTCCCCGTACGAAGTACGGATGGGCACGAATCGCGCTAAAACTCGACTCGCATTCGAGTCAAAGGTAATTTTTCTCGAGCCGAGTCACTGTTTTTGAGGTCGAGTTTCCAGTTGAGTGGAGTTGGATAAATGGCCTCTCATTCAGCTCGTTTTAGAATATTGGCGTGATTAGATTGGAAAGCGAAAGCCATGAGAAATGTAAGCAGTAATTTATTTATTTATTTATTTGCATATGCATATATGCGTATTGCTCATATGCATATATCCATGATTCTCACCTGTTAGAATCTTATGTCTTTTGAAGCACCACCATTGTATTTATTGAGCATTTGTGTGCACCAATCTACATGAGCTTATTTTTGAGTTTTTGTCAAATTATATGGTATCCAACGAGAACAAACCTTTCTCACAGCTAAATGATCATGCAATATATATGCTGGTGGAACTACTGCCTATAGTTGCCTCAATCTCACGGTATGTCACATGACAATCTTGCAGTATTAGGTTTTGCACAGCATCAATGTTTTCTTGAATAACAACTGATTTTGGACGTTCTTCGCGAATTTCGTCAGTGAGCGAATGGCGGCTACGAGTAAAATCATTACACCAGCGTTTCACAGTGGCAAGAGATGGGGCTTCATCACCAAATGTGGAAGTAAGTTGATCGATGCACTCTTGTCTTGATAATCCACGTCGAAAATCGTAATAAATCA
This sequence comes from Thermobia domestica, assembly GCF_964235325.1. Taxonomy (NCBI): domain Eukaryota; kingdom Metazoa; phylum Arthropoda; class Insecta; order Zygentoma; family Lepismatidae; genus Thermobia; species Thermobia domestica. The sequence goes on along the minus strand of NC_137454.1, from coordinate 170,088,501 downwards.
TCGTATGAAAATTTTCACGCGTTAATTCCATTTTCCTGTTGTCACGCAATCTTCAAGTCAACGTCAACAACACAAAAAAAGCTATTGACAAAACATTTGAAGTACACAATATCAACAATGTCAAACATTTCTATGCAAACAAAAAATAGCGCCTAACTAGTGTTGCTAAGACTCAAAATATAAATAGTGGCCCTCGTATTAAACTTCTGAGGAAAAAACTAGTTTTTATGTAAATAAGTCGTTCGTTGCCAATCTGATGCAGTTGGTTGGTTTTATTCTGCTCGAATAGATTATTTATTTTTTTACGTACTAGCTGAAATTACGCCCCCAACCTGCTTGACGGTGAGGGTTGAAGTTGGACTTGAACGAAGACCGGTGTTCTACTGTGCATCGTAACGACCGACAAAACTATGAATCTGACACTAATATTGGTCACTTTGACATGTTATTTTTCACGCCTTTCCAACATCTCATGACGATGCGGTTAAAGTTAAACTTGAACGGCGTCGAGATGATCCCAAGAGCGTCATGGGTATTCATTTTAGTGATCTCGAGAATTAAAATTTGACACTGATATCGGTCATTTCGGTCATATGTTATTTTCCACGCCCACTAATATTCATTGAGCATTACCATTCATCTCAGTGATTCCGGAAACTATGAATTTGATAGTAATGTCTGGCGTCCCAGGTTTATCATCTCTCTTTATGCATAAATTTGGGCCCCCATATAAGTTCCCCCTCGAGCTGAAATTGGAAAAAAGGGTTTCGCACAGAATTAGATCCGGTGAGGATCTATTCACTGTTTAACGTGGGTTCCTGTAACCAAAAGGGTTTCGCACAGAATTAGATCCGGTGAGGATCTATTCACCGTTTAACGTGGGTTCCTGTCACCACGGCATAGCATAACCTCGGGATGCGAATCTTGTAGGTCTTTAGATATAGAGCTTAGTTTCAAATATATTGAATAACCAGTCGCGGACAATAGACAACAAAGAGTGGTCTTCCAGCTTAGGGGGTTGGCGTGAGGCTAACAATCTCATCCTGTAAAATAAGACACTTATTTAGAAAGATTTACAGAAGTCTCGAACCAGGACTGATAGCTTAGCACCTCAGCAAAATAAAATGGACATGATATTTGAAACATGGAATATGAGAAGTCTTTATAGAGTAGGCGCGTTAAAATTCTGAACAAGTGAGTTAAAGGAATATAGAATGGTCCTAATAGGAGTTCAGGAAGTTAGATGGAAAGGAAAGGGAGTAGTGAAGCCCAGAAATTTTACGGTTTTTTTTTACGGGAAAGAAAATAAAAATCACCAACTAGGAACATGGTTTTTCGTTCACACTCCCTCGTTAATGATAAACTTTCTTTTATTGCCCTTAATTGCTGTTAAACTGGATCTAGAACATGCATATGATTCAATCATTCTCGATAAACTCATCACTCACATGGCACACTTCCAAATTTCTTCACTTTTTCTCCACTTACTCATAACCGGTTGGTACAGCGTCGCATCTGCATCAAATACAACAACAGTTATTCTCCTTACCGTTCAGCATTATTCCTCAAGGATCTAGTCTCTGTCCAACATTATTTAATATATACACACTCTCTCTCCACCAACGACTTAGGAAAATGGTTCCTGATGACATGTTGCTATAAGTCAAAACCAATAACCTAGTAGAACGGCAACGCATCCTGCACGACGCTCTCCTAGAACTTCATTCCTGAACCTCTAAAAACGGCATGTCAGTCAATTGGACGAAATCTTCTTGCACACTCTTCACCCGGAAACATATTCAATCTCTAATCCATCTCACGGTAAATATCACCCAGTTACAGGTTACACCTATCTTGCAATATCTTGGATTCCATCTCGACTCCAAACTAAATTGGAAACATCATCTTAAAACACTCAAAGCCCAACCATACTTCAAGTTGATGTCCTGAATGAGCCACAAGGTTGGGGAACAGACATACCCTCCCTCCAACAAGTCTGTATTCAATGTGTGGATGCAAAACTTTACTATGGCGAAATTTTGTTCTCTCCGGTACCTAAACGGATCAGCGAACATCACATCTGTCTTCAAGCCACACCACTACGAATTATATTTCAACAACCAAAGAAGGCATCTTCTTCAGCACTCTTAGAAAAAGCTGGAATAATTCCTTTCCCAGTGAAAACATATTTTGTGGCCAAAAAAATCCTTCTTCAACGCATATGCTGCACCTCCTCTCTATTATAACCGAAATTACAACTCTTGTACAATAACAATCTCCATACCAGACGCCCATATCATAAACAGTTACCTTTGCTTTATCGAGCATTTGTTAGTATTCATAGTTGGCTAAATCAATTATATCGAGGACCGAAACTACTATGTTGTACCGCGCAATATGCAACTCTTATGCACACCTCCACCCTTGAGCAACCAATAGTCTCCTTCAAACGTCTTCGCTCCACTTAGCCTCAGATATTGCCCCATCTCTGGGAACACCACATCCAATCTTATCACTCAAATACTACTTTTATCTACGTGGATGCTTACGAAAAACAGTATACTGAACACGTATCTGTGGTTGGAGCAGGAATATCTCTGGGATTGCCTGCGCTCAACTACGCTGAAACTCACAGATCCGTCAAGAAACTTGGGCAATTCGCACGGGATTGAAAGGCGCCTACAACGAAAACTAAGTCTTAGTTCTCTACAAAGAATATGTAGAACCCCATGGACGCCTGCAAATACATGGCTACACATTAATATTCATCAACAGCTTTGAACACTAGTCAACAATAATCAAGTTGTTATGCTAATTTGTACGCCTTCCCACTGCGACATCCCAGGGAACGAAGTCACTTATATCCTTGGCACATATGCAACCCAACATGGCACGTCTATTGATCTCCGTCTTCCAGAATCCGCCTTGTCCAAGCTGTAGCTACAGAAACGGCAAACCGAATGGTGCACCTACCAACAACAACGATCAGGACCTGGGATTTATTACTAAATAGACCCTCTTCTCACCACGAGGAAATGGGAAGCTTCTCATAATTGAACAAGAAAACATCATTGTTTATAGTCTCGTCTCCGTTTTCATACTGCTCACACTCCTATCCAGCAATATAAACAACAGCAGCGTCCCTCTCGTTTGTGTTATTGTGGAGAAGGTTCTATAGAGCACTTGACCTTTCTGTACTCTTTAACGCCTGGTTATTGTCTGATACTCAACGCATTCATTTATTTTGTTTATTTCACTAATTCAGTAGCAGCAGCCTCCTTACTAGCTAACACAAACCACCTCGTTCTTTATCATGTTATAATATTACATAGTGAACAACTACGATTTATAATGTGGTCAGTGTACAACAGTGTACTGCTCTCTTTATTCATAGCAGCATGTGGTATATAGTCAGGGTGCGAATTACCGGGGGGATTTCCCTTCTCAATCACATTTTTTCCCCCCAAAGAAATCAACTGAAGTATCCCCACCGGGGATGCTGGCTTCCCCCCCCCAAACCATGCTTAGTATAACGGCAAATTTCACTGATTTTTGTCATTTCTTGTAAGTTTAATCTGCTAGCCGTATTTCGAAATGACTGTTGTAAACTATTCTCTTTTGCTCATTTTTAATTTCCCCACTATTTTCACCGTTGCTTAGTTGAACTATATTATTATGACTACAGTTGTTACTTGCAACGGTATTCTCATACCCTTCAGTTCGTCGTCGTTCGTGAATGTGCATGTACTAATTGCGCGTAACGAAGTAGCATATGGATTTATAAATGCTCTTAGCGTTTGGCCAAGAAGTAAACAAATAGCTTCTTCCATCATACTCGGGCATGTCATACCCTTCCTCTATATTTGTACCGATTATCGTCTTGTTTTAATTTTTGTTATATTTCATTTTAGTTTGCAAGTTTTCATAATATTTGTAATATCAAATAAATAGAATAAGTGGACTTATTAGAACATAAGTAGACTATTATTCCCTGAACATCACTGCCTTTTGCAGTTTACGGAAATGAACTTTTGAAACTGTACTCAAAATCTGAGTTACATATTCTCTCGTGGCTATATGTTAACGTACATGCTGACGATACTTTCGTAGTGAGCAGACACGTTAGTGAAGCGCATAAGATTTGTTTCAGCATTTGTTAGTACGACTGATTCTCCGTGTCATTCATTGTCAGTGTCTGTATAAGCACTTCAACTGGAGCGGGCTTTTTAAAGTTAACCCTTCACTTTCCATCTTTCTTTTCACTGTACAGCTTGCTGTTCACGCCAATAATACTGTCTGGAAAACTTCAATGTAATGTCTATACTTCATTTGATAACCTAGCACATAGTGAATCAACTCAGCTGTAACCTAACACTAAAGTATTTGGTCTAGGAATTAATTCGTGCGGTTGGTACGCACACATTGAAGCTGTAGTACAAACACAAAATACTTAAATACCTTAAGAAAAATATTGTCCATCGCTAGCCACCACTTTCGCCCATCTGTCAGGCAATGTACGGATTCCGTGGCGAAAGAAGTCCTCATCCTTGGAAGCGATCCAGTCAGAGACCCATGTTTCGATATCTTCTGAAGAAGTAAACCGCTGTCCAATCAAATCGTTGTTAATGCAATCGAACAAGTAGTAGTCCGAAGGAGCAACGTCTGGTGAATACGGCGGGTGGGGTAAAACTTCCCATCCGACATTTTCTAAATAGGTTTTGACCGGTTTTGCGACATGTGGGCGAGCGTTATCATGTTGAACAATAAGTTTATCATGTCTGTTCTCCCATTCTGGTCGTGTTCTGGCCAGAGCTTGCTTCAAACGCATTAATTGTCGTCGATAACGTTCTCCATTCATAGTTTCACCCGGTTGCAGCAGCTCATAGTACACCACACCTTTCATATCCCACCATATGCACAGCATAACCTTTGCACAGTGAATATCTCGTTTTGGTTGTGATGGACCTGGTTCACCTGGTTTCACCAAGGCCTTTTTTCGTTTAGGGTTCTCGTAATGGATCCACTTCTCATCACCCGTAATAATTCGATGCAGAAACTCCTTTCTGCTCTGTCGTTGAAGCAGCAATTCGCAAATGGTTTTTCGTCTTTCAACGTTTCTGTCTTTCAATTCATGTGGAACCCAATGTGACATCTTTTGAATCATTCCCATGGTTTTCAAGCGTTTGGAGACTGTTGTTTGATCAACGCCTAATGCTGCTGCAAGTTGTTCCTGCGTTTGACACGAATCCTGCTCGAGCAATGCTGTCAATTCTTCGTCTTGAAATTTTTTTGGCTGTCCAGCTCGCTCTTGGTCTGCCAAGCCGAAATCACCACTTCTAAACCGTGCAAACCACTTCTGACACGTTCGCTCAGCTAGAGCATGGTCACCATACACTTCCACCAAAATACGATGACTTTCAGTCGCACTTTTCTGCATGTTAAAGTAATGCAGCAGGACACCCCGCAAAAACACTTTATCAGGCACAAATTGCGCCATGTTCACTTAACTACAAACTGGTGTTGTTGACGCTTTAATCCACTGCCCTATACTACGAACGATACGCGATGACAGGGGCTTGCAACACATGTGTGGATACACGGAACTGTGGGACGCTCCGTTCGTTGCGCCATCTCTTGTCCACCCGCACGAATTAATTCCTAGACCAAATAATTATAAGTGTTTATTTCCTTAGCTCATGGAATCGATATTTGAAAAATAAAAACATGGAGGGCACAGCATTACCAAGAAGTAGAAGCGCAAGCTCGAAATTTGAATTGACTTTCGATTTGACCTTGATGCACGAAATCGGGATCCAACAACAATCCGTTTTTCGTATGATAGGCTAATACGTAGATATTTTTAAAAGTAAATCTGGTTTAACCAGGGGTGCCCACAAGGGGGACTATGACGCAAACAGCGTCATTGAAATATTTGGGGGGGTTAAAAATCTATATAAATATGTTTGAGGGGGTGTAAAAATTAAATCGAAAAGATTTTTTTTTTCATGGAAGAACACCTACGGATAGACAATTTAGGGAGGGTGCGAAATGGACATGAGAGGGGTGGGCACCACTGGGTTTAACTGATAATTTTAGTGGTTTTTGCAACACTGAAGCAGGTTTTCTTTCGCAAGGCTGTGTGTAATAACGCAAAATGGAAGATTTCAATTTGAGCGGAAAAATTAACATATGCTTGTAATCATGGCTATCACTCGGGCCGAATTATTAAGTAAATACAATATTTAAACACGTTCAGAAAGGTTAGGTGTGTTGTACGCATGTCAAACAATATATACATAGTTATTATCGGTATATTTGTTGAAGTAATAAATCAATTATTTATTACAGATGTCATATCATATTTATGTGTGTTTGTATGGAGAGGGTAAGGCATTTTTTCTCATTTTGAATTATTGCACCTTCAGACTCTACTTCAAGTTGGCCTAATTTTATTCCCCCAATATAAATTGTCTAATTCGCACACTGTATTTAGTGTCTCCATCATAGTTAATGCTCATTTAAAGTTATTGATTCTATTGTGTGTTCTCATTAAGTTTTCGGAATCATCCTGGACGATACTTCTTTATAGATCCTCATTTTACCCGATTGGATTGTTCAATGGACTTTTTCCTGGAGCATCAAAACCAGTGGCGTAGGGAAGGGGGGCCCAGAGGGGCCGCCCCCCCCCCCAAAGAGGTCCGACAATGTACTTTGATGTTTGTAATTTTTTATATATTTTTATGTTTATATATTTTTTTGTTTGTAATTTTTCTATGTGTACCTATAACAGCATTTGCCCCCCCCCCCCAAACACACATCCTGGCTACGCTACTGATCAAAACACATAGACAGACACATAGATAGAGAGAGACCTGATTCTCGCGGGAGACGAGAGCAGTCGGCAGTACATTTTCGAAGGATTGTTTTCTAAGCTACTCTCACATACAAGATAATGTTAAGGAAAAAATAAAATATTTTATTAATTCACTTTACAATTTATAACACCTGAAGTATATTAACCTTTTTTGTCAAGAGTTTAGGGAACAAATAAATACTCTTTACCTACATTGTAAAATTGAAATATAACTGAAAGAAATCATACGAAGCTACATAAAATTTGTAAGTCTTACATTTGTAGTTCAAATAAATAATTATAAAATGCCAATAAGTAGAGAATAATCAATTGTCAAGTCATGTAGGGTGGGTTTAAGGCGGAGAAAGTTCATGGGGAACTTAGTAAATTCGATCCCACCAGACTTGCGCAACTTTGTGCATATTTCAGTGTTTCCTCGTGAATGTATGGTTTGAAAACACTTCGCCGACATAGTATACCAGGGTTTGATTTCACTGTGTTATTCAGACTCTACATTAAACAGTAGGTCCACGTTTTAGTGCTTTAAGTGAATGATTGAATTAAATCTCATTTGCTTAAAAAATAAATAAATAAAAAATAAATGTACTGTATGCTTTGAATTTCAATGCATCATGAAAATATAATCGTCTTCCTATTTTACAACTTAATAAATGTTATAAAAATACCAGAAATTGGTATATATGAAATTATTTAAACCAAACGGATCCTTCTTTGTCTTTTGGATGCATACCACTGAAGAGTATGGATTAAACATTCTTCGCTTGGAACATATCATCCTTCAAAATATATCCTAGTGCAGTGATTCACTGATGAATCTCCGAGTCGATTCCTTAGTGGTGTAATTTTTCGATTCATTGTGCTGAAAGATCTTGCAACGGTAACAGTTGACACAGTTATTATTTTGACGCATGCGCTTTTTAGTGCACCATTATCTAGAGTTGAACTCAAAATATATGTTCACACTTTTTGCCAAGAATTTGAAGGATTTTTCATCTGTTTGTAATGATCTGCATTTGTTATCAATAAATTGATAAAAGATTTCTGACTCTTTCATCAGTTGAATACGATATAAAAAGCTTAAACCTTCTAATTCAGCTATTGGTAAATTTTCTATTCTATTTATTGAACTCTTGCGGGTATTACATCATTAGAGTTGCGACTATAGAGTCATGTCGACTTTATTATTGATATTGTTCTTGAATGGACGTTTCCACTGATTTTATTATTATTATTGTGCTATAAAATATTGTAGAGCTAGCTGATTATGTAAAACACTTCTTTCTGCCCATGCGTTGATTCGCGTCTGTTACTCATGCGCTTAAAACAATGATCGCCATCTGTCAGTTCAGGAAAAACTATCTGCGCTACTCAGTAGGAAAACGACTTACTGTTAGAGAGGGACATGATGTATTCTTCAAATGTCTACGACGTTGCTAATAAAACGAAGAATAAAAAAAAGTAACAGAACATGAGGCGTTTGTCTATTTTTATAATCAATTATTTGAATATACTCGAATATCTACGGACAAGGTTATAGTGTATATTAACTTGCAAGATTATATAGCAAAACATCTAACATATATTACTAAAGTATTACTCAGTAATTAACGCACTGAATTTACTAAACCACTTAAATATGAAACTAGTATTACTTTCCTTAGTAGTACAACACAATGAATACCTACGCACATGAGTACTCATTCAAGTTCTTTTAAAAGCTGTAGTATAACCTACATTTATAAGCACATGAAGGCTGTTGTGATAGTATTTTTATTTAGTAACTTTACGTGAATGGACATTGTTTGGAGCCTGAGTTAATACATTAATTGAATTCCTCATATTTGGGTCATCAACCGATCTTACGAAGCGATTTTGATTCATACCTAAGAAAATTTAACGAAATAAAAGTATGGTGATTTGATAGTAGAGTGCTAATTTCTGGAATGCAAGTTGGTAATTCACCGTAGTTTCGGCAAGGAATGTGTTCTGGGGAAAACTCAAGGAAATTTACCCTAAACTAATTATTACCTGTGCACTAAGTTTAAACGCCTGTAGTTCTTGAGTGTGTTTTCATTCTAACTGAATAGCAATCACTTATTTATCATACTTTTTAAACTATATTAATTGATTCGAACACAGATATTCTAACACCAGTTCATTACATTTTTCTTCTTAAAGCACTATGGAAAAAAAATATTAATTCTGTTTCAAAATTTCAGAAATTTATTTGTTTGTATTAAAAAATGCTATGCTCTGCGAACATCGAAATCAAAATTATTTGGAATCTCTCACTGGAATCTCTAAGAAATCCTAATAGAAACCTCAAAATTGTGCAGTATCTATTAACATTCTAGGGATTCACAAATAAGAAACTGAACATTTGAAATATATTTATTTACAGATAATTAATGGTTTAACTTGGATTGCATTCTACATCTCCATCTTTTGAGGCTTTCTGCTTTCTTATTTCATCAAGCACGGCCTTCTCGAGATTCAGTACTTCTGGAGGCTTCTTATACTAGAAGTGAAGAAACAAGTTTTGATAAGTTACAATATTAAATAACATTACTTAAATTATTACACTAAGTTTACTTATATTACTAAAAACATCGATAAATATATAACAGAGAAATCTGGCACTTGACTGGCAGGGACCCCGAGCCCTTATCAGCAGGGATTTGATAAATCAGTCAAAAAAAAAAAAAAAAGTTTCGTTGGTTGTTTAATTGATGGAGCAACTGTTCAGTAGGCAAAGATTAGGGTTCGTGTCCTTACTAGTTAAGCGGCAAGGCTTTACTATTATACCATAGTTGTTGTTGTAGCATCTGTATCTAATAGTGTATTACATAAACATTATCTACAATTAGTGATATGAGGTGGAAAATTTTCCATTTCAGAAAATTTTCCCCTATATTTTACCGGAAAATTCTTTGTTCTAAGCAAATATTAGTAATCAAGTAATAATTCCTCATTAATCATAACTTTGATTGACTTCATGAAGAGAAATCTTACAAAGTGGAGCTATAAATTTTCATGACTCAGAAAATTCCGGTGCTATGTAGGAACAAGAGAATTTTTCGTGAATCGAAAAATTTTCTGTCGTGTATGGGAAAATGATAATTTTTTCTACTATAGGTAGGAAAATTTTCATCATTTTGAAGCAAAAAGCAAAACAACTTTTTATGAATCGGAAAGTTTTATTTTTCTGTAGAAACAAGTGAAAGGAATTCTCATGGATCGGAAAATGTTCATTATTCTGTAGAAGCAAGTGGAAAAAATTTTCATAACCCGGGCAATTTTGAATATTATGTATAGTGATGTTAGGTGGAAAATTTTCCATTATATTTAACTACACATTGTTATAAAATTGAATTCCTGTAGAGGAAAATTAGACAGGAACAAAATTTTTTTCTAATTAGCTTTCGGGAACTGGAAAATTTTCTAATATTTTGAATTTGCAAGAAAAACTTACATAGTATTTCTCTCTCTCTCTCTCTCTCTCTCTCTCTCTGTGTGTGTGTGTGTGTGTGTGTAAAGTGCAGAGAACATAAATCCAGTCGTAGAGTACAAATATTCCACCCCATTGTTTAAAATGTAACAAGAAAGTTAAAAAAAAATCTGTGAATTTATCAGTAATTTCAAAAGAGAAAATTCCACTATTTCTTTACATATACGCCTGCCTATGTAATGAAATAACTACATAAAAGTTCCAGTTCCTTATGAAGATTATTTTTGTAACAGAAAATAAGAAGAAATGCTTTGATTTTATTGTGTTTAAAGCTATGAGAAAACTTCGTCTTATGCGTATTAAATTAACGAAATATGATTTTGTAAGATTAAAGGTGAATTTTGAGGGAAGAATACATTGAAATTTTTGCAGAAATAAAGAATCGTTAGATGTTTGCTTCATGAAACATTTTTCAGACAATATTTATTACAAATAAATTTTAAGGCTAAACAACGATGTAGGAAAAAGTGGAGTATGTTTTCATGAAACGGAAAATTTACATCACTGTCTACAATACACTTTTGGCACTGACAGATAAACAGCAAATAATTCTTCATCATAGCATCCCTGAATTTTTTTTTCGCAAAAGAAATACAATTAGGAAATCACCTTATGCGTGGAGTTTTCTGTTTCCTTCTACTTTTTCCTTGGTTCGACCCCCGGCCATATAAGTTTGTGATAGGCAATATCGTGTCTATGGGTTTCCTCGGGTACTCTCGTTTTCTCCATATTCTCATTCCACCAAATTCTTCCTTATCATTCACTGCCTTCATTATTGTCTCCTTTAGCCTAAAGGGCATAATCATGGCACGTTAAACCGAAAAATGTAATTTTATTTATTTTTTCCTCCCACTTCGTTTATTCCTCTATTTCGTTCATTATTTATTTATTAAGTTTTAAGTGACGCTGTTAAGGCTCTTTGCCTTGTCTTACTCTTAACAATTTGGCACACATGAAAGAATAGCAAAATGTATTAAAGTTAAAATGTACAAAATACTCGTACATAGAAAGAACGTTATAATAATAATAATAATAATAATAATAATAATAATAATAATAATAATAATAATTATTATTATTATTATTATTATTATTATTATTATTATTATTATTATTATTATTTGAAAAAAAGAGAGAAATCTTAAAAATATAAAAGAAAACCTACAGAAGAGTACTGGTAATCTGCGTCAAGATAATGTTTTGATTTCCTTTTAGATAGGAAAATAGTTGGTGGGATTTTAATTGTATCAGGAGTTGAATTCCGTAGTCGTATAATGCCTACTATAAAAGATTTCGAATAAAATTTATTTTTTGCGGTGAAATGTTAATAGACTCACGGGGGAACGTGTCTGTATAAAGTGAGAGACTTCTAAGACTTGAAACTGATACAAGTATTCAGGTTGACCACCCTTAAGAACTTTGTATAGCACAAATAAACTCCGGTAAGAATAAAAAGTTGCCAGATTAAGCCACTGTAATTGTTTCCTGTAAGGAATTGCATGATGATATAGCTTCAGGTTAAATAAAAATCTATGAGCTGTCTTGTAATCTTTAGTAAAGCTGAGACAATATTAGTGAGTAAATTAGTATAATTTTTGTCTTGGGGAAGCATTTTTTAAGGCTCTGTAACGAATGTACGGCTAAATATATCTTTATGTACATTTTTCTTATACGAGTAGCGTACTATAATGATTTACACTTTCTTTTCTCGTTCCAAGTGCAATGGACCACTGAAGTTGGGAAGGCAGTCACAGGTATCTAGGACCTTCATCCAGCAATTAGGAGCGTCTGGCAACGGGAATGACAGCAGCATCTTGCGCAGGCTATTTCTTGAATCCATGAGTGTTACTAACGGACAACATGGAAAGTGATTATGGAAGATAGCGTTGGACGTCGTGGTTCCTGTGGAAAGAGGGCGTGGCCGCTGAAGAATCCACAGGCGATTTGTGACAGTGTGTGGAGAACATGTACCGTCACGGAAACCACTGTACAACTGGGTAGAAGGTTGGAAACTGTGTAGCACCTCGACGAAAAAAGTAGTAGTTCTTGAAGGCAAGTAACAGTGACAACACAGCCATCCTTGTCGTGGTAGAGAGGAACATTCAACAGAAAAAATATATTACAGGGTGGCGCACGAAATGATCCACCATTCTCTTTAAACTTTATTCACAATCAGAACAGAAAGAAATGCATGTCACAAGAAAGAGTGTACTGTGGAGAAATGTTCTAATTAAAAACATGTTCAATGTGGGCGACATTGTTGATATGAACTGCATTTAATCGAACACTGAGGTTATTCACTACTCGACGACACATGTTTTCATCAATTTCACTGCAAGCCTGAACAAGAAGTCGTCTGAGTACCAAATTGTTGGGATTTTCGGAAAAATATTTTCCTTCAAATACCTCCACAGAAAGTAATCACATGGGTTAAGATCAGGACTATGAGGTGGCCAAGATTGTCCAGCATGAAACCGGTCTGGAAACCGATCAGAAATAACGCGGATGTGAAAAATTTCGTGTAAAAAATCCAAGACAAAATTCACAGTCTGCGGTTTGGCTCCATCTTGCATGAACCACTGTGTGTTGGTGGGCAAAGCAGTAGCAAGCAACTGCGGGACAAAGTTATTCCGAGCATAGTCAAGTACCGCTCACTGTTTACTGTTTCTTCGAAGACGAATGGCCCAATCAGTCCATGGCTGGAAGTTGCAACCCACACTGTAATCCTGGGAGTGTGGTGTTGTTTTTGATGAATCAACCGTGGATTTTCATTGGCCACAAACGTACATTTTGTTTGCTGACCACTCCGTCCAAATGGAAATGCGCCACGTCAGAAAACCAAACGTTGTGAAGGACTTGTTGCTTGCCCTCTGCCCATTGCGCGAACACTAATCTCTGCTGCTTGTGATCATTTGTGAGTCGTTGAACAACGGTCATCTTGTATGGATAAAAATGGAGTCTACTCTTCAGAATTCGTTGAACCGAACGTCTTGATATGCCAAGTTACACTGCTGCCTCTGTCGGGACTCTTCCCGGGACTCCTTTGCATTGTAACTCTAACAGCTTCAATATTCTGAGGCGAACACACAGACTTCTGTCGAGGACGCTTCGGCTCCAATATTGTTCCTTCCCTCTGACAGTTTTCATACAGTCTGTGGATGGTTTTGTTGGAGGGAGCCCATCGGGTATTAAACCTCTCTCGAAACCGTCTTTGAGAAACAAGAACACTTCTTGATTCATGGAACAAAAGCACGATTGTTGAGCGCTGCTCTGTGGTCAGTCTGCTTTTGTCAGCCATCTTGAAAACTAGCCCTCTAGCGGCAGCAGGGTGAGTTAGGTGTCAATTTCTTCTTCAACTTTTTCTCCAAACTGTACTGCTACTGCTGTAAAAGTGTACAATGCGATTTCCTATTTCCCTAAAACGATAAAAGAAAAACAAATGGTGGATCATTTCGTGCGCCACCCTGTACATTCTCTGAATGGAGGCTGCCACAGGACTAGCTAGGAACACCCTGTAGCACATCGTGAACAACTACTTCAGTTGGGGAAGGTAAGTGCAAGATGGGTTCCAAAACTCTTATCTGCAGAGCAAAAACAATGTCATGTGGACGTGTACAGTGATGCCATCATCATGGTTCCTAAGATTTCATGTCTCGACTTGTGGACTGGTGATGAGATCTGGCTCCATTACCATAAGCCGACGACGAAGCACCAATCAATGCAGTGGAAACATCACGACAGTCCACCTCCAAAGGAATTTCGAACAACACCTTTAGCTGGGAAGCGTATGGCTACAGTATTCTGGGACACGAAAGGCATTATCCTAATCAAGTGGCTGGAAAGTAGAACGACAATTAACAGTGCAGGGTATGTGGAGACCATCAGATTCTTACGTCGTGCCATTCAAAGGAAGCGGCCAGGAAAATGAGCCGAAGAAGTGCTTCTCCAACATGATAACGCACGTCCTCACACCATCCGGGAAACCCTGCTCCCATTAATTAACTAGAGTTTACAGTGCTGCCACACTCCCTACTCTCCAGACTTTGCTCCCAACGATTAACATCTGTTCGGGGTAACGAAAAAACCTCTGAGTGGTCGTCGGTTTCCAGATACTCATGAACTTGAACAAGTTCTCCAAACATGGATACGTGGGGCTCAAAACAATTGGTTGCAGGAGAATCTATTGAAGCTGACACTGCTGGAAAAAGTGCGTAAAGATAGAGAGAAGGTTATTTCAGTTGATATGTAACCTATATGAATATGTCGGAAAAAATAAAACGGTAAATCATTATAGTACGCCCCTCGTATGATATGACCAGCTAAGATTGTGTTAATAACGATTCCCAGATTGCAAGGGGTACGCCTAAAATTGAAGTTCGTAATAACGCTTCATCAATGTTATTTAGCATTGATCTCGCACCTATAATAATTTCATTTTGTTTGGATTTATTTTGAAGTCATTTCCAATGCACCACCGTCAAATGTTATTTAAATTGTCATTTAATTTTTCAATCGATTCATTCAACTTAGCCGCTGAAGATGCGTGATAGCATTGTAAATCATCAGTATACAAGTGGTAATTCACACTTTTCATTTTCATTAGTGACGTCATTAGGGCATAATGAGAAAAGAAGGGGGCCAACACGCTTCCTTGAGGTACGCCACTTGTTTTATTTTTAACCAATGAGATCTCTCATTTGGAGTAACAGTACACTGTCTCCTTCCTACTAAGTATGATATCATTCACCAAACTGGTGATTCTGAAAATGATAGTAGCATTTTAATTTTAGTAATAAAATATCATGATCAATTGTTTAAATGCTTTGCTGGTCTAACAACACCAAACTAGTTAGTTTTTCCTTATCCATGGCATCTCTTACATCATCTGTTATTTTACTAATGCATTCGTTATACTATAATTAAGGAAACCGAATTCAAGATTGTTTAGAAAATAGTGAGTCATCAGAAATTTTGAATTTGTTACTTTACAATGATTTCTGGTATCTTAAACAAATCAGGGGATGGGGTATATTAATTGAACGAAACTTGTCTTCTGTTGAAGTCGAAGATTTGGGCAAAGAATGTATAAATGTCTTTCACGAAACAAAAAAAAGCGAGAAATTTATAATTTCAGCTAGTATGTTTAAGACATAAGAAAGAATGCTTCAAATCAATATTACTGGAATATCATCTGCTCCAGTAGCATTCGATTTTATGTTGTTAATGCTCCAGTTACTTCTGTTATTGTTACGACAGACACACTAAATAGATCACTGGACACTCCTTGTTTTGACACGTTTTGTATATTTTTTTCTTGTTTACTGGTCATTGGCTTAACATTAGATGCCGCTCATCAAGAGAAGTGCTGAAATATTCGACATGCATGTTTACTGAATGGTTAATTCCCAGCATTTTCAAATTGCTCTGTAACTTACTTGGTTCAACTTAATATTCAACAGATCTCTAAAAACGTAAATTTGGCATTCCTAATAGCCTGAGTAACGAGGTTTCGTAATTTTATATATATATATATATATACATATATATATATATATATATATATATATATATATATATATATATATATATATATATATATATATATATATATATATATATATATATATATCAAACGCCCCACTCCTGTTTGCATGATCGGAAAGCTGAGTCTCTTTCGGCTATTAAAGAAATTATTTCTGGCGTAATCCAAGGATTTGACAGTCTACGGATATGTATTCGTTTCAATGGAGCACATTTATTGTATAGGACTACCACGAATGCAGTGAACAGAGATACTTTGTGATTAATTGTATCAAGATTACGAATACAATGCCATGGAAATGAGGCTGCATCCGAGAGTAGCGCAGCAGCAATACTTTTTACGTATTTCCTTAATGTTATGTTTGGTCTATATTTGAGCACTTTTACAGAATATGTTAATTAAATTAAATAATGTCGAGACAAGTGAGGATCCGTGGCTTTCCAAAATTTATGACTTTTGTTAAGTTTGATGTTATCAAATCTAATAAGGTTGAAGAAGTATCAGTGTGGTATATAACAGTGAGTGGATAAATATTTAAATTCATTAATGTCATATCTTTGAATTTTTGTGATTCCATTTTTGACGACAGTAAATTTTGATTAAAGTCTCAAAAAAAAACTACATGTACGCAATTTGGGAGAAACCTTGAAACTGTGCCTTCAAAATCCCCCCCTCCAAAAAAAAAAAAAAAATGGGTGGCCAGTACGCTACTGATATTAGAATTGGTTGATTATTTACACGGTGAGTCGTAAGAATTACAATATTTACACAATTTCGATTTGCAACTGTAGATAAACTTAGCATTTTTTGCGGGTTCTGTAAATAGCAGTATACCAAAAGCAGATAGATGAATTATAGTAAAGTTATCACATGCAAAATCATATTGTTTAGTTCACTACGTATTTGCTTTTTGAAGATGTTACAGAAAAACTCTAAAATCAGCGGTAGTTTAATTTCTCTGTACTAAAGACCCTTAAACAGCAGGCGGGTATATGGCCGTGACCGACCATAAGTACAAGGTCAAACTGGCTTAAACTGACCCTAGAGGTGTAGCAAGCGGACTATTTAACACGGAGGCCGCAATTCCGTCAGTTATTTTCAGTGAGCCATCAGTAGCAGTGACGATGAATACTCAATGACATCTGATACGTGAACTGTTACTATATGAGCTCGAACTGTGTGAACTCGGGCATAACGGTGCAGCAGCAGACTAAAACACTTGTCATGAGAAAGGAACGTACAGTAAACCACAACACAGCAACTTGGTTCCAGAAACTTCGTGCAGGTTATAAAATTGTTGAAGATCAGCCAATGTCCGGTCGCTCCAGTATAACAGATTCTGAGTTCATACGACATGCCATTGAAGGAAATCCATTCACAAGCGCAAGAGGATTCACATATTATCTCGGTATGTCCCAGTCCACTGTAGTGCGTCACCTTTACGAACTCGGGAAAACCATCAGGAGTTGCGACATTATGCCACATGAGTTGACCCCAACTCAGACCCAGAGGAGAGCATATGTGTGCCGACAACTGCTGCAAAGTCTGTTGATGTGCGTTTCCTGAAAGAAATTATCACATGCGAAGAAAAAAAGTTGTTCTTCTGAAATGCGAATGTGAAATCCGAAATAGTGGCTGAGGAAGAGTCAATTTGCAGAACCGGTCGTCAAACAGGGTCATTTCAAGCATACAGACGCTGTATGTATGGTGGAACTACGAGGATTAATTCACTTCTGAGTTCGTTCTTTACGGTTGTACCATCAATGCCGATCTTTGTTCCAAACAGTTGAAATCGATGTATGCTGTACTACGCCGAAAATATTCTGCGTTAGAGAACTGAAAACGCGCCATGTTGCAACAGGATAATGCGAAAACACACTCACCTCAAATAACGCAACAAAAATGCAGGAATCTCATTAAATCGAACTGAATCCACACCTGAGTCTCCTGATGGCGCCCTTTCGAATTACTACCTGTTCCGATTCATGGCACACTTCCTGAAATCACGATACTTCACCAACCAGCAGGAGGTGAAAACAGCAGTTTCTGATTTTTTGTATCTAAGGACAAGACATGACATCGACGTGGAATCGAGGAACTGGCAGAAAGGTGGCTGTAGACAGTCCAACAAGAACCTACTTTGAATACTAACCTACTTTGATTGTACTGTAATAAATACAGGTATATTCTGTACCAGAATATTGCAACACTTATGACTTTGCCTTGTATCTTGACTTCCAGGGTAATATATTCGATACTCTAAATATTTGCTTAGTGACTGATCTAAGATACTGCCTCGAATATTGTTCCTTAAATATATTGCTATCCTACCCCTCTGATGCCAGTTCTATCGCATCCATACAATTTATAAGCTTTGATGTCAACAACTGAAATAGCCAACGATGGCTTTAGCCATGTTTCAGAAAGAAGAATTCCATAGAGATTCAGCAAAGAGAAAATAGCTTGAAGTTCCAGGAAGTGGGCAACAAATTAAATGTACCAATTGGACTGACTGTGGGTGACAAAACAAAGCATTCCTTAGCACGGTATAGCTAAGGATAATGAATTATATGCAGAGCGAGAGGGGGAGTTACAAGAAAGGGAGGTTACAACCAGAAGGCGACAAGTTTTTCTACGAAGGATGGTAGCTAGAAGTGTCCTCTTCTCTCCTATCCGTTTTTAAACGTCTTCGTTTGTTATTCTTTCTTTCCATTTTATCTTCTCCATCTTCCTCCAATACCACATTTCGAAGCTCTCTAAGTATTTCTTCTCTAACTTCTGTAATGTTCAAGTCTCTGAACCATAAAGTCCAATGCTCCATATATAGCAGTTGACGAATTCCTTCTTTAGTCTAATATTAAGACTGTTAATTAAGAGTGACCTTTCCTTGATGAATCCTTCTCTGGCTATGGCAATTCTCGACCTGATCTCTTTGGTGCAGTACGCGTCTTTCGTCAAAATACTTCCCAGATATTTGAAATAGTAAGCCTCTTCAAATACTCTTTGTTCTACTCTGGCGCATTTACACGGGATATTCTCATGACTTTCGATTTTTCGATGTGGATTTCCATTTCATATAGTTTCCCAGTGTCAGCTATTTTGTCAATTATCTTTTGTAGTCCTTTTTCGGTTCTAGCTATAATAACCATATCATCTGCATACTTGATCTTGTTGATGATCTGCCCTCCAATCTTGAAATCCCTAATTTTTATTAATACTTCCTTCATTAACCATTCACTGTAAATGTTGAATAATTGAGGCGACATACTACATTCTTGTCTGATTCCTCTTCCAGTCTCCACACTGTTGGTTCCTCTTTCTTTCAAGCGCATCTTGACTCATCCTATGTATAAGTTTCGAATGAGCCGTCTCCAGTTGACACCAATTTCTTTAAGCATTAGCAAAAGTTTCGTCCAATTGACCCTGTCGAAAGATTTTTGCCAATCTATGAAGTACAAACACAACTCTTCCTTTACTACGGAACTCGTTCTGATATAATTCCCATCAACCCAATAGCATCTATGGTGCCTTTTCCTTTCCGGAATCCGAACTGATCTTCGTCCAATATCTCTTCTATCTTATTTTCCAACCGTCTGTTCAGTATGCGCGCAATTATCTTTCCAGTGTGGGAAATAAGGCTAATAGTTCTGTGATCGCTGCATTTCTTTGCTTCATTTTTCTTGGGTAATGCTATCATTGTAACATCAAGAAAATCCTTTGTCCATTCTCCATTCAGGAAGATCTTGTTAATAAATGAAGTCAGTACTTTCACTGCATTATCTCCTAATCCCTTAAGCAAATCTGCTGGTATGTCATCATCTCCAGTGGCCTTCCTCCTGGGCATGTCCTTGATGGCTTGTACTACTTCACTTTTCAATATACTGGGTCCTTTTTCTTCATCATCTACCTCTTCCTCTGCTTCGATCTCAATATCTTTTTGCGACGGTTCTTCTGGTCATACAGATCTTTTATGTACTCTTCCCAAACTAACAATTCTTTGATGGTCAGTAACCACACGGCCTTGTTGATCTTCGATTTCAAATGTGCGTATGCACTTGTTAGCTTTTCCTACTCATTCTTGTGCTTTCTGATACATCAGATCATATCTGCCGCGCCGTTGAAGTTCCATTATTTCTTCATATATTTGTTCCATGTACTTTTCTTTAGCTTTGTCCGTCTCTCTCCTCAATTCATCATTCAGCCTTCTGTATACTTTCATGTCCGTGCTTTTTGTCCTTCTGTGTTCTTCCATCTTCTTAAGCATCGCTTCAGTTACCCACGGTTTTCTCGGTGCTTTTTCCATTTTGCCAATGTTGTTGTGGAGTGTGTCAAGTAGAATCTGTTTAACTTTTCCCCAACTATTTTCTACATTGTCTACCATATCGCCAATCACACAGAATTTTTCCTTAATCTCTGCTTTCACATCATTGTCCATACTTCTTAGTCACTCTAAGTTCCATTCTCGATTCCTTCTCCCATTTTTCTTGATTGTCTTTAACCAGGTTTGTACTTCCGCCACTAGAAGGTTGTGATACGAATCGATATCCGCTCCCGTAGTGTTGTACGTCTCGTACACTATTCCTGAAACGCCGCTTTGCAAGAATGTAATCGATTTGGTACCGTTTCTTATCTCCTGGACTCTTCCATGTGTTTTTCTTGTCTTAAACGACGTGTTCGTCACTACCATATCATGTTCCCTACAGAAGTCGATAAGCATTTGGGCCCGTTCGTTTCTTCTACCTAGTCCAAATGGTCCCACCACCTTATTCGTGGCTCCTTTTCCTACTACGCTGTTAAAGTCTCCCATTACTATGGCGTTAACCTTATCTCACGTAACCTTATCACGCCGAAAATCATAACTACAATACCTCTTCACTTTCGATTTTTTTTCTTTCTTTCTTTTGCCATGTACACCCTTGGATCCACTGCATCAAATCAACTTGCATTTGTTACTTCTTTTCCTTTTTGGCACAGTCAGGTTTTGTGAATAGTCTAAGTATTTAAGCATTGTCACATTTCTAAGATAAGAAATGAAAATAATGAATTAAAGCACGTTAACAATGAAATACAATCATGCTCTTAATACATGATAACAAAGCACCTTCATTACTATTTATTAGCTATTAGTTTCGCACATTTGGGTATTCACAAATTTCATTTTCAGCAATGAATACTATCGCGAAAATAAACTAAATTTCCACGCCAGACAGCGAGCAGAGAACAGCTAATTCCCGAGAAAAATAAAATCTTGTCTCAAAACATCATTTCGGTGGCTTTACAATTTCGAAGACGCCTTACAGATATCGACAGGCGAAAACGCGTTGCTTAAAATTTATACTTCACATTAAATTATTAGTCTAACGACGCACACACGAGATGAATGGTAATTACTGAGTTAACGTAAGAACGAAAGAAATGTGAATAGGGGAAGAAACGGAAGAACCTCGAGAAAGCACGCTCACTTAGTGTTTATTTACCATGAACCCATGTCTCGCACTAATGATTTGAGCGCAGGAACTTTAGCGCAAAAAGTGAACGCCTTATTTAATACGCCACCGAATATGTGTTTAAGGCAGCATCAACATACAAAAATATTTTAAACCCGCGTAACATCTGAAGCATGATCGATACCTTGGAACACTTCTGTTTATTCAATGTGCACATGAAATGAACCGTCACCAGGAAAGAACTTGTTTGTTTCCTTGGTTCCAAAACCCTTGGGTTTTGAAGAAAAAGAAAATAGAGCACACAGAACCCATTTAGATTTTTTTTTTTACCCATAGTAAAGATATGAATATGTCGACATTAAAACAGGAACCATCATTACTTCCAAAGCATACTCGAAACAAATGAATATTTTACGATTGTTTAAATCGCGAATTCTAACGATCTCTTTTTCTTTTCTCTCATTTCACTGCGAATTGGTACATAAAGAAATCCAGTCTTTGTTATGTATTTTTAGAGAGGGGTGCTAGCAGGGATCCTCCATGTTGGCATTGAAAAGAGGCATATAAAATTTTGGCTTAAAGAATGATTAAAGAGGGAGAGTGTAAAACTTTATTTGAACTCATGTACCATAAATATTGTTCGAAAACTGTCACATCATTTTTAATGTCAGAATTATTTTAAAACGTGAATAATGAATATATATATACATATTTAACTTATAAACGTATCATCATTCATAAGTTACAAATATGTAACTATTGATGGAGAACAATTAAGTATATACTACAAATCTATAACAATTAATATTATATTATAAGCACAAAGTTTGTTATTTGTAGATGTTTTCCATATTCAAGGATTCCAGTATACACGCTGATGTGTAACTTTATCAGCAATTTTCGTAAACTCATTAGATTTTCGAAGTAAATCTCTTTGCGAATAAAAATACATTACAATGAAAAAGCATACAGGAGCTCAAATACGTAAACAAGGAAAACTTCGATAAAATCGAAACTAATGAGAACGAGAAAGAAAAAAACTTGGAATTATCCATGAGTTGAATTGCACCATTGCATCGTTTATCCAAATGCATTTTCTGGATTAGGATTAGGAATTATATTTCTGGGCTTTCGGCATCTATGTACATGTCAGCCCATCATGTATGAGAGATGACGTCTCTCGGCGATCACACTATCCGAGGAAAGGGAAGGAAGAAAGCAGCCTGGGAACTATATATTAGGTACTATCTCGGCATTCGCCTGCTGTGAATGAGAAAATACAGGAAAACCTCACTTGGGATGGCTGGTCTGAAAAACCTTTTACTCGTTTTCGACCGAGTGTCCCCCCCGGGGACATTTTATGGACGATTCACTAATATGACATTCCACTGTATAAGCAAAAAACAAAAGATAATGCGCAGAGCTGCAAAACGTAAGTTTGTTGCACATCATTAATGGAAAAAACAGATAAATTTCTACGTTTGAAGATGCCATTTAAATATCAAGCACTAAATTACATCTGAAATCGTCTTAAAATTTCCCTTTTTAAAATGTTTTATAAATTTCATTCTTAGCAAATCAAAATTCCCTGACCTTTTTCCTGTTTTCTCAAATTCCATGACATTTTCCAGATTTATCACCACTATAGTTATAGTACTACAGTTAATTGGGGGAAATTAGTGAGCATGTTCCAATACTCTAATGTCTTTTATTACATTACATTCATCAAACTTCTACCTAACATACCTTACAGTGGTTTTACCTACTAGCATACCTAACATACCATAAATTAGTATAGTAGTCTATTAATACTTACCGTAATAATAAGAGTATTGTATTTATGTGTAAATTCTATTCTGTCTTGTTCTACTGGAACTTCCACTCGCTCTAAATCTGGTACTGGAATCTTCTTGTAATATTTTTTGTTTGTGGTCTTTACAACAATACAATTTTCTTTTGGACTGGCACTGACTGAGTATGTGCTCAAAGGATACGGCAAGTTTCTTATTCTCCATTCAAACTGAGTT
The DNA here is from genome assembly GCF_964235325.1 of Thermobia domestica. Lineage (NCBI taxonomy): Eukaryota > Metazoa > Arthropoda > Insecta > Zygentoma > Lepismatidae > Thermobia > Thermobia domestica. The sequence goes on along the minus strand of NC_137454.1, from coordinate 170,065,103 downwards.
TTCGTAACTCTCATTGATACTACAGGCTAAGAGAAAATATACATTGGTTACTAAATCATACCCAATTTGACCAAAAAGTATACCTACACATTGATATAATAATAATAATAATAAATTAAAAGATTAAAAGAAAATAGATAGTTAACGAATAAATATAAACAACCATGCAAATATATGCATAAAGCATCCTGTAACGTAAAAAAAAAAAAAAAAAAATGCATACTAAGTTGTTTCTACTCACGAACTTATAAGGGAAAGTCGTGGCTAAAGGTTAAGAAAGAAAGAAAGTACAGCGACTTTGTACGAATTTGAGGGGAAATAAAACCTCTTGCACTCTACAATGAAGGATTCAACTAGTAATGATTTTCCTCTGTAGCGTATTAAAAATATATAACGATGTTTTTGATTTACGAAATATCGTTTACTCCGTAGTTTCCGCGAAACTGGGTAAACTACACATTCTTCTTCATGACCTAAATTATTGCATTTGAGAACCAACATTATAATTAACCAAGTAAACCAGTAGGGATACTTCAGTTGGATTTTTGGAGTGCCATTAAAATGTGATTGAGAGGAGAAATCCTCCAGTAATTTGCACCATATGCAATTGAATTGAAAATAATATTTATTTACCAATTTGACAATTTAAAAAATTACTGCGCCAGGCTAAAATACAAGCTTTTTCCGAGTTCTTACATGCCCCGCAAATGGTACAAACTAAGTTTTAAGTTAACAATGCAACGGAGGTTTTTTGAAAATATGAAAGCAATTCCACCTTGCTCAAGAGGTTAATTATTGTATTGAAGTGCACATTGACTTGATGGAAGCAGACAGGCGCACCCAAAATTTTTTGATAGAGAGTCCAACATCGTATAATTGAGGAGATTGGGCCGGATAGATCCACGTTAGTGAGGCCCATGTTGCACACAAAACACAAATATATTATTTAAAAAGAAATACGAAGTTATTTTGGGAGGAGCGATTCTGACCGGCGGACCTTCCACGTGGGTAAGTTCCTGGAGGGAGATACGACCCTTGATATGCTATTGTCCATAAATTATCTTAATGTTTCAAAAGTCGTATAAATCCAGTTAGTATTGTCGCAAAGTATCACACAATACGTAAAATAGATTAGTATTTCTGACCGTCATTTGTCAATTATGTTAATAGTTTTTTCACATCTTCGATGTTCATAATTATTGAAGTACTAATATTCATATATTAAAATGTCACGTTATAACTGTTTTATAAAGTTGATAAAGTCTTCCTAACCCATGTTTTAGTATTTTCCAACTTGTTCCTCAGTTTTCCACAAGGTCCTTCTACTTTCTTAGATAGTCAATTACTACTATAATTATACTTTAATTGTACTAATATTGATTGTTAAAGAGATTATTTATGTTAAGATTAGATGAGAAGACAAAGTAAAAATAGTAAAAACAGCGGTACACTGCATAAACACAACCTTTACACCATTTTGTAATCTCTAACCTCCGAAACAGAGTTCTATCAATAACTTATTGCCATAGAAGAATAAAATATAGGTTAGTTAAAAAACGTAGATCGCAAAATGCCGCTATTGTTGATAGAAAAGCAAAAGTCCTAACTTTCTACTCTCGTTCTATTTCATGAAGACTTGCCGCATGCTTGCCCAACCAGAGTTCTCTTTCCAATGTGTTAGATCTCATTAAACACTAAGTGCCAGAGCAGCAACTTGCCACATGTAAAATCTGCCACATGCTTTGTATGTTTTGTTCCATTTATTAACATGGTACGATATGACGGACTGGTAATCTCCAAGCATTTAACCGTGCCATGTGTGATCGCGCTAACTCAAACACGGAACAAAATGAGGTCCTTCATATATTTTTACTCTGTCCGTGTGTCCGTTCGCTCGGCAGACGAATAAATAAATAAATAAATAAATAAAACCTTGGGGGGGGGATCACCATCAAATCTGATAAGGATGTAGCGGATCAAAAGTTAGGAACCCAGTTAGTTTTTAGAGGTGGTATTCAAACTGGAAGTAGTAGAAATTAACCACTTACTACTTTTTACGTTGATCACTTTAGAGCATAAATGGTAATAGATGGCGAGAATCGGTTTTCTGCGATCGATTAAGCATTCAAAGAGAATATAATCTATGAGTATTATAATCTCGCTACTACAACAATCACTTACGGTTTTAACGTTGATCCTTATAGAGTAAAAACGATAATAGATAGGGAAGAGCGATTTTCTGCAATCAACTAAATGTTTCAAGAACACATTCCATCTGTATTCTAAACTCTATTCTAAACCAGTTTTTACGTTGATCGGCATGTAATAAGAACTGTAACAGAACGCGAAGTGTATTTTGTAATTAATTAAAAGTTCCAAGAATAGATTCCATCTCCATATTAATCTATATATTAAATTGGACGAGATAGGAATCTACTGCCACTTCCAGTTTCAATAATAATTAAGAACGTATTACGGCATACAAATCACATCTTTCAAGTGGCGTACAAGCGACATTGCTACTTGTTGCCTTTGCATCCTTAATGTACAGTCTTACTTTAAAAAATCTTGGTCACTCATCTGCTTTAGAAAGTTATATTCTGGCAACCGTACGAGGGAAATTGTAATATATTTGCTCTAATGAAAATCTCAATTGGCGAAAGAAAATTCACATTTGTTTGATTTAATTCCAAATGTGGGTTAGAGTACAGGAATTTTCAAGGAGGTGCATGGCCAGGATTTTTTTTGAATAGGATTGTACATAACAAAAACATACATACACGTACATATGTGACCCTGCGTTCCAACGTGGCGGTCAACTGGCGTCTTTTTTAGTTTTTTTCCTGTTCTTTTCCCACCACGTCTTTCCCTTCCTATCTCATAACCGCTTTAACGAATGCACTCAATGTACTTTTTCAGTGTGTGTGTGATTTTTGTTATTGTTGTTGTTGTTGTAGTAGAGTAACGAGATTACTAAACATAAAATATCAATATCTTTAAAAATGAAATGAACCTCTCACCTTTGCAATCAATTATAACTGGATAGAAAAATGAGGTTCTTTTCATTTTTCATTATGTAACCCTTAATATCTTAAAGTAAATATCAACATATATATAGTTACATTACTGCTATTTTCCTGAATGCCAACTGTATCCAGGACATTGAGTGGAATCTCTGGGTCTCCGACTTCAATTTCCCATGAACTCTCTTTACCAATGGCAGATTTTCTCTTCCACGCTCTCCTCTGAAGAACTTCTGTTTGCATACTATAATCCTCTACCATTTCCTGGCCATCAGGAAAACGATAGTGAATTTTTCGTAATCCTGAAAACAGTAATATCTGAGAAGTTAATTATGTCAACATAAAATTAAACTAAACCTGTAGTGCTTAATGTTGCGGCTAATAATTGCGACTATTTTCTATTGTAATCTATTGTGAAACCTTTAGCAAGGACGACTTAGGAACATTTATGCGTTAGAAAGGCTAAATAAATAAGTACGGACAAATCCTACCTTTGAATAATTTACCTTCTGAAATAATTTCACTTCAAGATAAAATCCAAGTAATAGTTAAACTCTTATATTTCTTTAATTCGGATCTTGGAAACAAATATAGAATAATATATAGATCTATTAGTTATTTTTATTAGAAAAGCTATTTATAATGGCAAACTACTCACTATTATATTTCCTCTACCTGGATCCTTAATGCGGTGAGTGATTCGTTATTTTTTTTTCAATATGTGATCGATGATTTATGTAAAATGTGAATGTTATTCATGTTACGCTTTGTGCTGAAATAAATGATTAAATGGGTATGAAATGGGTGATCTTTTATTCCTAAAACTTTTATGTGTTATCTAATACCAGTTCTGATATTGCCTTTGTCATGCTTATTGAAACTGCCCCAAGCCTTATTACTGTAATATATATATATATATATATATATATATATATATATATGATCCCTCTAGAGACAACCTATTCTATAGAAGAGAATTGTATTTCTGAACAAATAGCTTTATACGCGGAAATAAGCAAGTCACTTCTCGCCTATGCTAAAGCTCTTATTTGGACTTCCTCATTTTCACCTTTTTTAAAATTATAGTTCGAATCCGAACCTTTAGACTAATTGCTATTTGTGATGTTCTACTTAATTCTCATTCGAACTTTTCCAGTCACCACTTTGACTGGTTCCTAATAGCCTAAACAGCCCTCACTCGGACTTTTCCGGTCATCATTTCGACTGGTCGCTAACAATTTCATTAAATCATCACTTGATTTTTCTATCAGGAGCCCTATCAACAGGTTAAAGTATTTTGAGTAGCCATCACTTTTGACTTATACCAATCAAAAGCTCAAAAGAGTTGAAAGAGTTGCATCCTGAGACCTGTTTTGAGGTCTGACTAAACAGGGCGCAACTGTCCTTTTTATACTTGCCTGGAAAGCAGCTCAGAACCAACAGAAAACCTGTCAGTGACTTAAACACCTTCAAGCGGAAACAAAATTTATTAGTGAAACAAAATAAACAGCTCTCTACGCGGAACAAGATCTTTTACTTGTGATTCATATTTTATTTACAAAAATATCTAGCCCTAACTATTATTTTCCAAGAAGAATATACTCACTATTGTTATAACAAAGTTCATTCTTATTTAATCCTTTACCTTTTCTCTTTTGGACAATTGCCCATTAAAGCGTACATTGTATGTAACACCATGGTTCAATCGATGTTCTGTGTAATAGCCCGGATTTCCGTGGCGTCACAAGTCTTATATTTTGGGCCTTGAATGCTATAATATATACATTTTAGTGTACTGTCAATGTTTCTGTAGGCATAGATAGGCATAAATATTTAATTCAAAACATAATGTTTCATTTATTCGATTTATCTACAAGTTGATACTTTATTTCTGTTTCTCCTTTAGCCTAACCGGCATAACCGTGGGACGTAAAACTCAACTTTATTTCTGTTTCTGATCCATGCACTGTATATTTTTTTATATACTGTGACTGTGGATTTTGAGGAAGAATTTACGATTATGTATATCTATAGTTAATTATCATTACCTACAGAACATTCCAATATGGCAAGTTTTAAACGTTTTTGACTGGCATGAAATCAATCCACGTCTTTATAAATGGATTTTTCTTCTTCTCTTGTTCAAACAATTTAAATCACATGTAAGTTTTAAAACGAAACCTAATGGAAATCTACTGAAAGTGATACGTTTGTACATCTCTTTAATTAAATATTATTCAACCGTGGATTTAATTTATGAAAACTTGGAAAATATTAGTTAGTAAGAATTTGTTTAATTTCAGCTCAATTATCATGTTTCCTATGTAATTCTAAGAAACTATTCCTCTCATGTAGCCTTAATTTTCTGTGTTTGATGATAACTTAATCGAAATTGATGTCAGGTATGTTGTAATTCTTTCCTAGTATTTAAAAAAAAGGTCACTCGTCTAGGCTTTGTTAAACCGAACAATTGATAAATATAAATTTCGTAGTATGGTCCACGATACTACGTACGTCCTTACTGTAAGATTAGTCTTATCCTCCTCCTCCTCCAACCAAACTTAAGCTTTGTCTTAAAGGAAAAGCTTTCGGTTGTAGGATGTAAGTTTACGTTATTTCTTAAATACTAAGATTGGAATAGGGTTAACAAATCATTTATTTATTTATTTTAAAAAAGGTTGATTCAAAGAAATTGCAGTTGTGTGAAAAGGTATCTATAGAGCTCCTTCACTTCGGTGCCCTATTCCTTAACGTCCGTTAGGCATCACTTAGTACAACAGACCTCTGTCAAATTCCTTTAGTATGAACTTCAATATTTATCACTCTGAAACACTTTCAACAGACGTCTACTCTCATCAAGAAATTCTTACTACAATTATTCGTCTTTAAAATAAATAAATAATCTTAATATTTAAGGTCAGCACTCAGCCGAAAGACAATCAGATGTATCCCTGGCTAATTTGCTTAACCAGAAATTCACATCATAGTATCTTGGTCACCACTCTGACCGGAAGGAAATCATTCATTCCTTACTTCCAGGCTCAATAAGGCTAGTTCCTGATAACATAACAGAAGAAAAGGAAAAAGTCTACAGCAACCACTCAGGTACCAGAGAAATAATTTCTTCTCTGTCTTCGATCATCACTCTGATCGATCCCTCAATAAGATAGACAGTTGAAGAAGAAAGTAAAATCTCCGAATTCTGTCATTTTGCCATAACCAACGTCTCTATTTCTGAGTTGCAATTAAAATTAAAATGCTCTTGTAAGAAACTATGGTTGAACGCAGCGTAGTTCTCAAACATTTGTGGAATTTAAACCACTTTGAAGTAAAACTTTCGGAAGGACTTCTTCTAATATGTCTTTTTCTGATATCTTTTTCTGTTTTGCTACGTCTTTTTCTGAATCTAAAAATTCAAATAAGCGTCCATTTTGCCGCCCATAAACTTGGCGTACGCAATTTAATATCTATCATACTTTGTGCCTTTTCACAATTACAATGTGTTTCACTTTCACTCGCCTCATTGTTTGCGTTTCTCAACCTCCTGATTTCTTCTAATAAAATACATTAGATTGTCTCTGTACGCTGCTCTAATTCTAGAGCGGTTTTAAGCTCTTCCTAGCATATTTTATTTGACATGTTTTCTCTCTTAACCATTCCTGATGTTAACAACATAAACTTAATAAAGTTTTCTGACTTTCAATGTATCATGGCGATGATCTTCTGTGTTCAGTGAATAAGCCCCCAGATTTGTTGGTTCTTTCCTTCTATATGGTGTTGTTATGACGATTTTTTTTATTATTTATATATTTACAAATGTTTCAGATACAGACCAATGTCCATTTCACACTGAAACAATGTATACAAGAAATAATAAAAAAGAAAGAAAAAATTACAAAATAAAAATAAATTACAAAAATATATTTATATAATATATATAATATTCTAATATATAATATTCTATATAATATATAGAATATATTATATAATATATTTATACATATTTATATATACATAGAATATGAACCACATTTACAGTAACTTTAACTTGTTTTTAAAATGATTTCCAGAGTCAAAACTATCAACATCTGACAATAAACTATTATACAGTGATGCCAGCCTGAAGTATAAGGAACATTGTATATTTGATAATCTTGTATATGAAGTAATGTATGACTGTGAGCAAGGCGAGAAGGTACGTGAAAATTGAGACCGGAGACCAACAATTCGGAGTTAATTTTTCCATTGATAATTTTATGAAGAAACAGCAAATCCGTCACCATACATCGAATAAGTGGAGTCTGAATATTGAATTTGTTTAGGAGCTCTGTTTTATTAGGACTACACACTAAAAGAACTCTTCGTTTGACAATGGCAAGAAAAAAGTTAAGAACAGAATCAAAACGGGATAAGTTTGAAGCACAGGCCATATTCCATATCGGTGAGCAATACTCTATTTTAGGAGATACAAAAGCTTTGAAGAAAATACTGAGTGATTTGAGACTCCGAATTTCAGTAAATCTGCAAAGCATACCTAATATTCTCATAGCACTCTTAACAGTAAATGTGATGTGATCAGCAAATGTAAGTTTCTCATCAAACAATACTCCGAGATCTTAATGTGCAGCGACTCTTTCGATAAGACTGTTATTAATACAATATTTGTGATAAATTTTATTTTTCTTCAAAGAAATACTAAGAGTACAATATTTTTGAGGATTTAGTTTTAAATTCCAAGTCGTACACCAGTCCGTAAGTTTAGTAAGAATTTGTTGAAGTAGTAGGGCATCATCTATGGTAGAAATTTTATGGAAAATTTTACAATCATCAGCAAAGAGAAGAATGTTCGTAAATGGTAAAGACAGGAAGAAAGGGAGAACATCCATGTAAAGAAGAAATAGCAGTGGTCCTAGAACACTACCCTGGGGAACTCCAGAGAGAACTGGGACAAATTTGGATGAAGCATGTTGCATAACAACACGTTGCATACGATTAGTAAAATAATCCTTTAGTAAAGACAGGAATTTGCCATGAAGATTAAATCTGTTGGATAGCTTGTAAAGAAGCATATGGGTGTCAATTTTGTCGAAAGCTTTGGAGAAATCTAAGTACATTACATCCAGTTGAGAGGTTTCTGAATACAGTTTATAGCATAAGAAATTCTGATAGGTTGGTGAGGCATGATTTCTCTTGCAGGAAGCCATGCTGTGCAATGTTCAAATAAGGGGCTGTGAACTTGTAAAGTCTGTCCTTAATGATTTTCTCGCGAAGAACTGACAACGGAGAGAGAAGAGAAATGGGTCTATAGGAACATATATCAGTTTTAGTGCTAGATTTATAGATTGGAATAATGTTAGCCTGTTTCCAAAGTTAGGGAAAAAGAGCCTTCTCTAAAACATCTATTAAATAAATAAATAAAAGCCACGGGACAAGCAATTGACGCGGCTGTATTGTGAAGGAAGATTGTACAAATATTGTCGGGTCCAAGAGCACGATGGTCATATAGAGGTGACAAGAGTGACTTGACTTCAGCGGGCGTAGTAGAAATCAAGGATAGGGAATGCGAACATACAGCTTCAAGAGCAGGAAGAGGATTTGGTACCGTCTGGGTGGAGAAATTCCTGCAAAAACAGTCATTGAATGATTCAGATCTGTGTTCTCCAGGAACAGTGCTCCCAGCATAGTTGACGTTCATGAGTATACTAATTTTATTTCTCCTTGAATTAATGAGAGACCAGAAGCTGTTAGGTCTCGAACAAAACGAAGTCGCAACGTGGAGACGTAACTATTGTATATTTTTTTTCTAAGTAGGAACTTGGCATATCGACGACTTTGCGAGAAACTATTGTAAGTAAACTGGTTGGGATGTTGTTTCCAGAGTGACCACGCGAGCTTCTTGTTTTTCAGAGCACACCGAATCTCAGCATCAAGGTGGGGCCGCGGTGGCTCAGTGGTAGAGCGTTCACCTCTGGTGCATGAGGTCCTGGGTTCAAACTCTGCTCCCGCCAAGTGAACTTTGTGGTGGATAAACACCGTGTGCGTGGGTTTCCTTGGGGTTATCCCGTTTCCTCCCACTTTCTTCATACCACCATTTCATTAATTTCTCATCATCACCGTCTCCTTTAGCCTAGCCGGCATAAGTGTGGGACGTAAAACTCAAACATTTCATTGCATTTTTTTTTTTTTTTCATTTTTCAAACCAAGAAGGAAACTTAGATGTGTTTTGTGGTTTTTGAGGAACAAAGTCTTCGACAGCAGCTACAAAGGTATCAGTAAGGAGCGCTGTAGCATCATCGATGGTATCATTTTCCAACAAACACCATGGAAAAAGATCTAAGGCACGGCAGATATCACCCCAAGGTGCCTTCTTTTATAGTCTATTAACATGTTTCGCAGGACTAGAATTTCTGTTAGAAGTTGGTATATTAGGAAAAATATAATATCCAATGAATCATGGTCAGCAGAAAAAAAAAAGTTCATATGTGGAGTTATGTCAATCTAGGTTACTATCCCCGCGTGTATCGAACATATTATATTGACGTAAGGACAGACCATGAATAAATGTATCCAAAAACCAGTCATCATTTCCATACTTACCAACCCCCATATCAGGTGATACGCAATCAATGGACAAATTAAATTCACCCATTAAAACCACATCACCTAGAGAGAGGGCTGCTAATACAGAATCTCTGCAAGCTTCTAAGATGGTTAAGGGTGAGTTTTTGTGTGGCCTATAGTAAGAACCAAGGTACTACACTTTCTTACTTTTAGCAACATTAACTTGAAACCAATAATAATAATAATAATAATAATAATAATAATAATAATAATAATAATAATAATAATAATAATAATAATAATAATAATAATAATAATAATGACGAAGAAGAAGAAGAAGATGATGATGTTGTTGTTGTTGTTGTTTAAATATTTCAATGTTTATTCGGCAGCAAACAGCATACAGCCACAAGTGCGCCAAAAGAAAAAAGGAAAAACAGCGCCTACAATACTAATTACATCATGAGATTACACATAGGGTTATACATCTTAATTATATATATAAAACTACATGAACTGACGTAAATTAAAGGAATAATTCCGGTTGACGTGGAAAGTTGAAATTCGGTATGATTGTAGCTTTCCGAGACTAACCGACAGGAAAATTGCCAAAAGTAAATATTTTTAATTTTTAGGGGGTCTAAAGGATGGATGAAGATTTTCCCCATGTTATTTAAATGAGTGTTTTTTTGGAACTATAATCTCATGTTTTAGGTACTTGAAATTCGAATAACTTGAAATTCGATATGCTTGTACGTTTTCGTTAGCGTTAACTAAGTAAATAAGTAAACATAAAAATTTCCATCTTTAGAGTGGTTTTATGGGGAAATGAAAAATCTTTCCCATGTTATTTATATGAGACACATTTTACACCCCCAAATTATTGGGCACTTCCTGTAAGGCTACAATGATTATATTTGACATGATTGTAGCTTTTCGGGACTAACCGACAGAAAAATTGACAAAAGTGAATATTTTTAATTTTTAGGGGGTATAAAGGGGAAATGAAGAAATTCCCCATGTTATTTAAATGGGCCTTTTTTTTTTTAAGCTATAATCTATTTTAGGTACTTGGAATTCGGTATGCTAATACGTTTTCGTTAGCGTTAACTAAGTAAATCGCTAAACATGAAGATTTCCAACTGTAGAGTGATTTTATGGGGAACTGAAAACTCTTTCCCATGTTATTTATATGGGACATCTTCTACGCCCCAAAATGTTTAGGCATTTTCGGCAGGATTAGAATGATGAAATTTTGCATGTTTGTAGCCTTCCGGGACTAACCTACAGAAAATTGCCAAAAGTGAATATTTTTAGTTTTTAAGGGGGTCTAAAGGGAGGATAAAGAAGTTCCCATGTAATTTAAATGGGCGTTTTCTTGGGATATAAAATCTTATCTTCTAGATAGTTGAAATAGGAAAAGGAACTTGAAATTCGGCAGAATTGTGGTTGTAAGAGGTGCGAGGTTGTAGGCCGAGCAACGGCGCGGGTGTGGGAGCGAAGTTCCCAGCTGGGCAAATTCAGGAAATATGAAGAGCAAATGCAAGAAATTCAGTGTCAATGCAAAGGCTGACACATAAGAGATGCGAGGCCGTAGGGTGAGCAAAAGTGGGGGTCGGGGGGCGGAGCCCCCAGTTAGCCAAAGGCTAGTTGTAATATAAAGATACAAAATGAAGCAAAAATATTAAAAATAGAAAAAAGAATAACAATATACAAATAAGAAAACAGATAATTACTGGATATGAAGTTGAAGGTTAAAAAAAAAAAAAAGACAAATGAGTGTTCCATAACACACATAAAAAACAAAACTCGGGAAGTAATACTTCACAAAAATGACCTACTGAAATACCAAAAAAATAAGAAACAAACATGTGTATCTATTCAGAATTAAAAAAGAATCCTACAATTTGATTAAAAAAATACAATATATATAAAAAAAACAAATCCATACAGTATTTAGTGAAAATACAAAACAAAATGAAGACAATCAGTAGTTGCAAACCTAAAAATACTGAGAAATGTCATACTTTATTTAAAAAATTAAAAAAATAATTTACGCACCTTCTTGAAACTCTTATAAAACAAATCAAGTACAGGGTAAAAGTTATTGGCTGTTTCTATACTTCTATATATTGAAGAAATAATAAGATATTTACTAATAAACGGAACAAAACTCCTAATGTTTCTGTGAGGATTTTTTATAGAGAAAAAAATCTCCAGAACAAAATCTCCATGCAGAATCATATGAAAGAATTTCAAGTCAAAGAACCGACGCATGTCAGACAGAAGGGTATGATTAAGATCCGCCCTTATGTCTGACAAGCTCGCCCCTTCTATTTCTTTAAATTTCCATTTTAACCAGGCTAGGAATGAATTTGAACTGATTCAATCGAGAAACTAAAATATTTTGCTTCACTATTCCAAATTACCATACAATATTCAAAATGAGACCTAACATTGCACATATAGAGCATTTTGAAAGTGTTAATATTAGTAAAGTTTCAACATAACCATTTCAGCATTGTTAAATTCCTTCTAGCTTTGGAGACTGCAACCTGAAGATTTTTCTGAAAAAGCAATTTTTCATCTAATATTAACCCTAAATCTCTAACATGCTTAACGAATTGGATATGTTGATTTCCTATCCTGTATTTGTAAATTAAAGGTTAAATTTCCTCGAAAACGTTATTCCTTGCGTTTTATTAAATTTCAGGGGTAGGGAATTCTGTTCGGACCACTTCACTATGATATCTATATTTTTTTTTGCAAGGTATCTTGATTTTGTTTGGAATTATTTGACTGGAAAATTTTAATATCATCGGCATATAACAGATATTTACAAGTTAAATCAACACAAATATCATTAATATTAGCAAAAACAATAGAGGACCAAGATTAGAACCCTGGGATACCCCGGAGGTATTACTATGAATGACAGACAGTTTTCCTTTATATTTTACCTCAAATTTCCTTTTATTTAAATATGAAGTCAACCAATTAAAATACAGTTAGGCAAATTATATCTTTTCAATTTTTAATCAATAAATGATGTGGTAATTTAAGAAATGCCTTAGGAAAGTCCAAGTAAATAGCGTCAATTTGACCACTAGCCCAAATAATTGGAAGCATATAATGCATAAGACTTGCTAACTTAATTATTACAGTTTTACCAGCCATAAATCCATGCTGGTTTATATTAATTTCATCCTTTACTTTATTATAAACAGATTTATAGATTATTTTCTCAAAGATTTTCGGAATTACCTTCATTACAGAGATTGGTCGAAAATCAATAATAGACTTTCCATTAGTTTTAAGTATGGGTGTAATATAAACAATTTTCCATACATCAGGATAACTACAAGTGGATAAACTCCAATTAGACAAAGAAGACAATATTGGTGCAATTATTTCACCTATTCCCTTAATAATGAAAGCTGGAATACCGTCTATCCCACTAGACGATTTAATCTTTAAAGTTCTGATATTTTCCAATACATGTTGAGTAGTAATTTCTGGGGGTTTAACTTGACCAAATTCTATAGATAAAATTTGATTTTTAGTAGCACTAATCGAGAAGGTTTGAAAGACCGATGAAAAATAGTTAGCAAACTTTTCAGCCAACATATTGCCATCAGTCAACAAAACATCATTGTCAATAATACCAGATATTACCTTATTTTTTGAACCATTTACATATTTCCAAAATTTTTCAGGAGCAGTTGTAAGATCATTTTCTATTTCACTAAAATAAATTTGCCTGTCCACATTTAATTGAGTTTTGAAAGTTCTTCTACAATTAGAAAAGACTATGTAATCATTTTCACATTGATAATAATAATAATAATAATAATAATAATAATAATAATAATAATAATAATAATAATAATAATAATAAGAAGAAGAAGAAGAAGAAGAAGAAGAAGTTCACTCGTCTTGAGATGAGCTTTGTTACACTGAGCAATCAACAAATACAAATTTCGTAATACAGTTCACCTTACTACGTCCTTATCGTACGATTCGTTTTATCCTCCCCTCCTATAACCAAAGTTCAGTCCTGTCTTAAAATAAAAAACTTTTTCCTGTGGAATATAAGTTTAAGTTCCTTCTCAATTAAATATCTCAAATTCGAAATAGGGATACCATAAATCTTTATTTATAAAATAAATAAAAAAAAAAGTTTATTTGATGAAATTCCACTTGTGTTAACAAGTATCTAGAGCTCTTTCACTTCGGAGGCATATCCCTTAATGTCTGTTAGGCATCACTTAGTCTAACAGTTACCCTATCAAGCCTTTTAGTCTCAATCAGTTTCGACAGACGCCTACTCTCATCGGGATAGCCTGACTCTAAAGGGAAGCACTCAGCCCAAAGACGGTTGTTCTTTCTCTAAAGACCGTGTGCGTGGGTTTTCTCGGGGTTCTCCCGTTCCCTCCCACTTTCTTCATTCCACCATTTCATTCATTACTCATCATCACCGTCTCCTTTAGCCTAACCGGCATAACCGTGGGACGTAAAACTCAAAGATTTCATTTCATTTCATTTTTTTCTCTAAAGAGAGGACTGCCATTCTCGCTTCTCTGGCCTATCGCTTTTGCTCTCATTTGAATAGAAAATTTTTTAAACATCTAATCCGTTAGCAGCAGAAAAAAAGTAAAAGAAATTTTAGTTAAGTATACACAGATACATACATGAAAATATAAATCTAAATGTAATTTAATCCAGGAATATAATTTACGGGTATATGAATAAATAAACATATAAATATGTCTGACCAGACCTCTTACTACACACATTTAAATATTTATAACACCAATTCACTAGTATCTACACAATTTATTTTTAAAAAATCAATAAAGGCGAAACTCATCCTTACAAGTAAATAATTTTATTGCACTGACTGTGAGGTTAATAATCGCAATGTAATATCAGGGGTACAAAATCAAAACTACTGTTATGTTTACATATTTTGATGGTTACGTTGTACGCAACAGATAATAAAAGTCACAACTAGCTTAATACAGAATTAAAATCAAGGACTTGTGATAAATAATATAATTACAAATAATAATGATTAATGACAATGAATTTATGAGTAATGATAATAAAATGATTTAACAGAAATGAAATAATGTAACAATGAATAATAGAATGATTGTTTGTAACGAAATACAAAACTAAGAATTAATATGTGCTCGAGAGTTGATTATTATTTAATCCGAATCTTTTATGCTACTATTTCTGAAATAATAATTACGTGACTCTAAATTCGATGGGATCGAGAAGCATTTTTGATATGTATTAGGTTGTCACCGCTTCGTAACGTTTCTAGCTATTCACGTATGTTCTGAGAAATCATCAGTGACTGCAAATTCCAAACGAATTTCTTGACAATTGTATAAATCTTTGAGAGCTAATTTATTTCAAATGTTAAGTTATACAATAGTCGAAAGAAAACTCAACCATTTCAGGCCTATTTACGAATTTAGTCTAGCACAAAAAGAAGTAACAATTATATTTACATAAGTCATTGAGCATATTCGAAACGTTTTACACGTATACACTATATTGATAAACATTACAAGGAAGTAGGTCACATATTTTTGGAATATCCGACTCCAAATAATAAACACCAGACTTTCCATTAAGCAGCAAGTACAACATCGCTACTCGATTCTGACTGTTAATGTACTTATTATTAACTTCGCAATCACTCTCGAATATACGTTATAGAATGCAGGTCGCGCACGATGAATATATCTATCAAGAAAGAAGAAAAGTAAAACAGAGATTACGAGGATTTAAGCTATATAACCAGAAACTTTTGCAACCCTATTAACTGTTACAAAGTCGAAGTTGGGTTATACAATAACAATCTCAATTGTGCTTGTTTCGCACAACGAATTCTCTTCTGCATTACCATGCATTTTCACAGTATGCCTTACTGTTGCAGCAGCACCATATGAAATTTTCATCCTTCGCGCGTCATTTATAATAAACCGCATTAAAATTGGACAATTTCTACAGATGTTATGACCAAATAACATCCAACCATTAAAAAAAAAAATCCACGCATATTATAGTTTCTATTTACTTTAACACCCCACATTATGCACCTAGGTAAACGAGACGATGATGATGAGACGGATCAGGGAACTACGCAGGAGCGGTTCCTGATGGTCTGACACTCCTTTCGAAATCACGACTCTCCTTTAAATTTAGTCTAATTGTAAGGAGATTTTACAAGTTTTAATATAAATTATCCTCATACTGAATTTGAACATCCCCAAAGATTTTGGACCTCCTGTGTACATACAGGTCGATGATAATGGTAGAAGGTAGTGAGAGGAAACGGAAGAACCTAAGAAATCCCACGCACAAAGTGTTTGTCGACCACTTGGCGCGGGCTGGGACCAAACCAGGGTGTCTACTATTTCAGAATAAATAAAACTCCCTGACCTTTCCAGGTTTTCCAGACCAAAACAGAAAATTTTCCATAGACTATATTTTAGTGAAGTTAAGTAACCGCTATTCTCTAAACACTTGTTTTATAATGTCTTTTCCCTTAGTTGCAACAGCTGTTATAAAAATATGAACAACGGTTAAATAAGTACCTGTTTATTCCTTGAAAAAACAATATTGTTTAAGGGGGTGTCTACCCATCATCAGAGGCTTCAGAATCTCCATAAGGTAACATGTAAAATTTAATTCGTAAATATCTTACAAAATACTGCACTTAGAAACTTGCAATTTTCTATACGGATACCAAAGAGCAATACAAAGGAGGTGGTTATCTCAATTTTAAAGAACTTAGATTAATTGTAATAATTACTTCCGTAATTAGGTAATCACTATTGCAGGTAAAGGATCAAAATACCACTTTCATACTTCACAAATTACTACAGGTGACATTCTTTGAAGAACACATGCTGGGGAAGGATGCATTGTGGCAATTTGAACAGCGAAACTCATGTCTATCCCTCCATTTTCATAATCATTTACGCCTTGAGCAGTTTCCCTTACCACTCCCCGCCCCAGACGGCAACTACCTGAATTTGCCTTTTCGATGGAAACTGGAGTGACTCAAGTGTCAACAAAATACTTGGTAGAACAAAGATAATGATCTTTGAAACCTCAGTATCGAACATATGTTTCCGATTGCTTTTCTACATCTTTTTTTTTTCTTTTCTTTTTTTTTTTTTCTTGAAACGGATGGATTCTTCTTCCAAGCAGTAGCTTTCACTTCTCTGCCACTCAAAACTATACAACGAAGAAAAGTCTAAATGTTTCTTATTTACCTACCTTTTGTTTTCTGGAAGGATAGGTTTCATTTCATTTTATATTATTTATCATAGAAAACAGACAGTGCGACGTTTCTGTGGTTAGAATGGATTAATTGTATGCAGGGGTGGCAAAAACCAAGTTTTCCTTGTTTGGTTTTTGAATATCTAGTATTTGGTTTACCTACTCCTTTATATATTTACCATACTCGTATAAAAAAAAAGAAAAGAAAAAGTAAAAGAAAAAACTAAAGAACTGCTTGATGGATCATCACCAAATTTGGTCAAAATATAGTCAAGAGTAAGGAATTTTATTTGTCATTAAAACCACCTACCCAAACCGGAAGTGATTTAAATAAACCATTTCTGGTTTGACCTTTGATCACCATAGATCGAAAACGGCAATATGTAGTGAGATCCGGTTTTCTGCTTCGTAAGAATATATTTAATCTCTATTATTAACTCTACTACAACCTACAATGGTTCAAATCAACTATAATTTCTGTTTTCAATAAATATTGATCTATATATAGCAAAAACGGTAAAAAACAGATGAAAACTGTTTCTTCCAATCGAGCAGCTCTCAAGCGTCTCAGGTGTACCTTTCATCTCCTTTTGTGATCTTCAATTGAAAGCTCGGTTTCAATAGTGATCTCCATAGAACAGGAATGAAGCGGGTTTTTGCTTTCTATTCAGCTTTCTAAAAATAATTACTATATTCTGTCTTCCAAAAGATGTGGAAATCAACTACTTCCGATTTTAACTTTGATGGCTATAGAATAAAAACTGTAATAGATAAGAAGCGGTTTTCTGCAATTAATTAGGCGTCCCAAGAATATATTTCGTCTCTAGTCTAATCTATCTAGTAAAACCGGAAGTAGTAGAAATCTACTACAATTTCCAGTTTCAATATTAATTGTGAAAATATCGTACCACAGACACCAAACTCCTTTGCGTGTTATACACTTGGCACTGCTACTTGTTTTTGAACCATTTTCTTTATCTTTGGATAATCGTGGCCTCTATTTTTTAAATAATAAAATAAGTCAAACTCGAGGTCATATGTAAACTAGTTTTACAAATAATTTACCAGTAGAGCACAAATTTTTACTAGTCTGCCCATTCATTACTGTTCGAGATTGAATAAGCCAAACCGAGTAGCGTGTCTGAACAAAGGAGTGAGTTAGGGAAACTAATACATAAGATTATTTGCATGAATAAAACCTACTTTAGATTTGTAATAAGGGATAAGAAATTTTAAACATCTGAGAGGTTATTTGGTTCACACAGTTACAGTTAAGAAATTGATAAGAGAATAAGATAGATTGGGCTAGAGCCTAAGTTGGGATAAAGCGGGAAGTATAAAACACATTTTTGTAATGAAAGTCTTGATTCTGAGCGAAAACAGCTAGTTGACCTTTGACCACGAGTTAGACCGGTTTGCGGTCACTTCTTAAGATTGAGACCGAGATCAGTCGAATTAGCATCCTCAAGTTGCAGTTATTCATTTTTTTTTTTTTTTTTTTTTTTTTAAAGAAGGGGCCATGGCTACAAAACTTTTAATTTATTTAGATTACATATGGATAGAAATAAGTTTTTTCTAGCCCGTTCTTATGTAACAGGGGGGTTATGAAGCACGGGACCTACAGTTTAAAGTGGGTTACAAACCATTACTCGGTTTGAATCGGAGAGAAATTGTCCTCTAGCTGGGCTCAAACCTGGGACCCCTGCCTGATTACAAAAGTGACAATTCTACAGACTCATCCACGGAGAACACCTGATAAAGATATATTGTACTGATCTTGCATGTACTGTACTTGTGAATATTTTAAGAATCACTTTACAAGAAGAGAAAAAAAAAACAAAAAAAACTGCACAAGTGAAATCAGTACAAAGTACAGAAGATATACATTTTTCCTCCAAGTTAGTTCACAGAGTCAAAAATTTAGCGACCTAATTTAATTTGCATATAAATATAAGAAGTGAATAAAGATATGAATCAATTGAGTTCACTCTGGTTCTGAACCATTTATATTATTTTATTGGTTTAAATCAATTGTTTGTTTAACATACACATACAAATTCTATGAACTTCAATAGGAAAATAATTTTGGATCTTTGGATAATTTTAGCACCAGTCGAGCTAAAACTCGACTTGACTCGAAACTCGAGTCAAGTTTAGAGTCGAGTCAAAGGTAATTTTCTCGACTGGAGTTCCGAGCCGAGTCACTGTTTTTGACGTCGAGTTTGATAAATGGCTCGCTCGTTCAGCTCGTTTTGAAATAATGGTCTGATTAGACTGGAAAGCGAAAGCCATGAGAAATGTAAGCAGTAGTGTGGAATACTTTTAGTGTTGCTCACGACAAGGAACACTACTCGCATCTCGTCTCGTCTCGATAACGAGACGACAATAATATTTATTTTTTATAACGAGGCAGCCTCTAGTGTCATGAGCATCAATATAAGTATATACTGTAGCTCTTACTATCAAAGCTGAGATCTGCAAGTTCGAATTTTTGAGCTCAAGCAGAAGCCCAACCCGAGTGGTGATGTCAATCGGCTCGGTACTCGGTTCAACTGAGCGAGCAACTCGAGTCGGCTTGTTTCAGATGAGCCATCGGCTCGGCCCAATTGAGCCAACGGCTTGAGCCAACTCGGTTGAGACGAGCCGTCGACTGGCACAATTGAGCTTTTGGCCCGAGCTTGCTCGGTTGGGACGAGCCACCGACTCGGCTCAGATGAGTCACCAACTCAGCTGAGATGAGCCATCGATGAGTCTCAGCTCCGTTGAAACGAGTTCATCGCCTCGGTTCGACTCGGCTCAACTGAGCCGATTGCTCGAGTTGGCTCGGTTGGATGAGCTGTTGGCTTGGCTCACTTCTCGGTTCGGCTCGATAGTGAATGAGCTATGAACCAAGCCGCTCGAGCCACTGACAACCCTAGACCCGAGCCGAGCAGTTTTGAACATGTTTGACCGGTGCCCTATAACTTTTAACAACTTTTGGCTCGAGCCTAAATACTTGCTTCTCCGGAACTCAAACCCAGATCCTCGTGAACAATGTCCTTGCCTCCTGAAGACTTCTCGGCGACCGAGATCGGAAGTCAACTAGTTTTTAGTATACAGGTACACCCCGCCTACTTTCTTGGTTATACATGATGTTATAATAATAATAATAATAATAATAATAATAATAATAATAATAATAATAATAATAATAATAATAATAATAATAATAATAATAATATAAAATAATAATAATAATAATAATAATAATAATAATAATAATAATAATAATAATAATAATATAAGTAGTAGTAGTATCATTGACCTATTATCTATGTTGGATACTTAAAAATAGTAATTGAAACTACACACAACTCGACTCGACTCGAAACTCGACCTGAATTCGAGTCGAGTTGGAGGAAATTTTTCGAGCCGAGCTCAAAAATGTCTGCTTCAAGTCGAGTCGAGTTTCAAAGAAAACTCACTCGTATCCATCCCTACAATGGAATAGGTATAAAGTTCGTGACCCGAGGTCTCGCTATGTATGTTCACAGGGTGTTCGAAAACCACATCAAATTACTTAAGGAAATTCATCCTTACACGAGAACATAAAATGAAAGTTACGGGTCACCGTACTAAAAACATTCTCGCTTAAATTTCTTAGGTTAAATCATATTATGTTGCTGTCAAATACAACAAAACTTTAAGGCGTTTTCGGAAAACTCCAAAATATTGCTCGAGTTGTTGCTTTCTTGTACCGTTACGACCAATTTTCTGTGGACAATATATCTGAAATAACGCAACTGTGCACCAAGGTTGGTCTATAGGCTTTTTCATGTTTTCGTCCGAGGATTCACATCCCGAAGTTATTTCCTGACACCATGTGTATATATTATATTTGCTTATTTTCGAGTAACAAGATCTAGAAATGTTCGAGGCCCTAGTCCCACTTATATTTATTACCATAATGAAAACTTTAAAAAATCGTTCACGTAGTCTAAATTATAGTGGCATTACTATGTCCGTTCTTCATTAGCTTGGTTGGTTTGGTGGGTTTAGAGTTTAGTGTCCCTTTCTGTACCGATGTTATAAGGGACGTGAGCCTTCAGTGGAATCCGAGTCCTTAGTGATCTGTTGATATTTCAAGGCTCTTCCGCCGGGTATCGAACCCGAGATCTGTGATCCAAAGGTGCGCGAGCTGGCCACTAGACAGACGAACGGGAAGGGTTATTGTATTTTTTAGAATGTTACCTATGTATGTTTATTCACGGGAAAGTTGGTTCATCGGGTTCAATCCATCGTTTCAATCTGTAGAATTTAGCTTGAAGTAAAGTTGATTTTTTTTATTACATCCAGAAAAATATGTGTTGAATAGCTAATGTTGCCAGAAAATAGAAGTAACTACCTGTCACGAATTTCAAATCCCAGTTACTAGAGGGAATTCTGTAGTTTGTATCCATGCAAACGTCTCATACAAACTTAGTGCTGCAAAGGAAAGCTAAATTTCAACCATGATCTGTATCAAATTGTTGATCCTCCTCTTCAAAGTATATACTCTCCCCTATTTTCTACTGTTGAGGCAGTGTTATTACAAAGAGTTGGAACGTACTAATATGAAAGTAGTGGTTAGCAATAATTATCTAACTAGAGTTACTAGTAATGAAGAAATTGGCGTTCTCTACCTGATCTTTGTTTTCGCAGTATACATCATACAGCATGAAATCGCAAGAAGCAAATATTTCAAATTGTCTTGGAAGCAAATATTCTTTCTTTGTAACATTTACAGAAACTTATCCGCTCTGCAGAAACGGAGGAAAGAAATGGGATGAGGGTGGCACCCCGCGGTGTTCTACCACACCCATTGGAAAAGGACTTAAGAGGGGGAGGGAAATACCTGCCTGTCAGCAGGACATCTGTTCGCGAAGATCACATTGGAACACACAACCTTCAATATATAGTCCATTACAATGTTACTTTAAAAAGTTCATTACTCTTGATCTACGTCATTAAGCGTGAAATTGAAACAATCATTTCATTTCTATTGCTTTTCTGTATTCATATGAAAAATTTTAAGTTGTTACGTACCATATTTCGTTAGATATTCATGAAATAAAGTTTACATGTTATCTTATGGGGACTGAGAAACCAGTGGCAAAAGGTATAACATCCCCTTAAATACACGACTTTTTGATGGCCTCCCATCTCTCCTTATAGCCATCCATCTTCGCGCTTATTTTTTTCCAATACAAAAAGTGTGAATGACAAAACATACAGGTATATAATAATACACAAAAATGCGTACGTATAAAGTTTTTACATTTCATATCACGTACTTGTGAGGTAAACGCAGTTACATAAACTGGACTATTCAAGTGATTTACTTCTATTAGACTTTTTATTATTCCAGGACATGAAGTAGGGCTAATACATACACGATAAGACACACAATGGATACTAACTAAATGTGTTGCGAGATACAAATACTGGCAAACATTGTGGATGGATTTTAGTATTCTACATTATAAAAGTATTTTATTTTTAGTATTTCTATGTAGAATACTAAATACAGGATATTTTATAATCTATATTTCTATACTAAATATAGAATATTTTTATAATTAAAAAGTTACAAGCATACCAAAAATATTCACAGAAATTACCTGCAAAATAATAATAAATATTACAAAAGACATGCAGAACACCAAACTGCGCTGAAAATGAAATAGGAGTTTTAAATCTAATGTAGGTACGCATGATATTATAAATTAGAGTTAACCATACATAGTTAGGCTCTAACTTATCGCTACATTAAAATCAACAAGATCAGAAGAAGTGACCTTTAGGACTTTATTGGGAGTCATCAGTTGCAATAGCCTAGCTACATCCGTGGACATGAGCCTTCGGCGTGGAAGACCCGGGTTATATTCCCGGCGGGATATCATCTGGCTCGGATTCAGCAGGCCTCGTCTCATATAGCCTCGCTACTAAAAGGGACGCTAAACTAAAATCAACTCAACTCAACCCCTGGACATGAGGATAATTTTTTAACGTGGAGATCAGAATCCACGAGCTCCAGATGCAAGGGTTGCCAACTCCTTTCAGAAGTCCTTCATTGAATGATGACTTCTGCTGTAGAAAGAAGCTGTTTTCCAAACATTATGCACATAAAATGCAAAAGCAATTAAATAAAACTAACTTTATCAAACATTTCCAGAATACACACAAAATTCCCTGACTTTTCCAGGTTTTCCAGACTAGTAGACCCTGCAAGCCAAGGACACCACACACCTCAAATGAAAGCTCTCTTCAGCTACCATGTAGGCATATTATAGTGCAACGGAAATCAATGAAGTGGTCACTGACGTCGTTAAGTCTCTACAAACGGAATATATATTCCTTAATCGGGAGCAAAATTATATTTATTCTGACAGAAGCGTAGTATTGCAGAAAATTAAAATTATTTCTTTCCAGTTTAAAAGTAAGTGGTGGTATGTTGTTACCGCTTTCTGAGAATCTTAAAAGAGACGAACTTTTACGCGTAAAACTTAAATTGTATCTTTAAATGAGATACGCTGATGTAATTCACATTATCAGGTTTTTAGATTCAGTGTAGGCAGTTAATTTCGCAGCTTGTATTTGCAATCGTATTCGGGTGCAATGAAGGGACGGCCTTATATAGGAATGGGCATTTATTCCGTACTTAACCGTCCGCCTGGTTCTTGACAAAAAGAGTAGAATACATTAAATTAATTTATTCGAGAGATAATTTCCGAAGTTGGTCGTCCTCCTGGTTTTCGACAAAAAACTTAAAGTTACCCCAGACATAAATGAGCATGCTCAAAAAATGTTCCTTTCGTTGCTGCCTCCCGCCAGTTACAACTTTCACCATGCGACTTACCGTTACATTAAAAAGTATAACTTTTTCCACTTGCAATTTCGTGTTGGATTAATTAATCTATGTCTTTCACACAGTTTCAAAAGATTTTCCTCATTATCACCGTATAGTTTCACAAACTGTATTACTGTTAGCTCACGTGCAGGGTGTGTCACGTCTGTGAACACCATGTTCAGAATAATACTCGTTACTTTTTCTACAATAAAACCATACGGTAATCTTGCACCAAGTTGTCTCCCCGTTTATCAAATAGTTCCATGTGTATAGACTTAAACAATAAAATAAAAAAAATAAATAAATAAACGCAACTTCCGCTCTCTTTTCATATTATAAAGAACACAAAGCATTTCTTCCGGTAATTTCAAAATTTTGATAGAAATGGACGACCAACTTTGGAATTGACGTGCAGGTGTAGTTTTGGCGTACCACACTTTAGAAGGTATAGAGTTAAAATTCAATACTCCAATTTTGCATGAAAAGACATGTTTATAAGGAACAAATTTCATTAGACGACAGAATTAAATGTAAAGCGATACAGATGTATTTTGTGTTTACAAGTGTAGAGTTCAGGGTTGGCAAAAACCATGTTTTTTTTTTTTTTTTTTAAAGGTTATTTTGGTTTAAGCCCGTTTTTTTGGGGTTTTAAATAATTTGTTCATGCATTTATATCACATATGGACAGAAATAAGTTTGTTTCGCCTTGGTGTTATTATGCAACAACCAAGTTATGTTGGAAGGGTCACATAACGATTAAAGCAAAATCCAACCGCTTCTCGGCTTACATCCGAGGGAAATTGTCCTTCATTGGACTCGAAACCGGGACTAATTGGCGTGAACTGTGATACGTCTCGCGACTCACTCACGAAGGACTCCTGATAAAAATACGTTGTACTGATCTTTACATACTTGTTAATATAATTGTCAAGAGTAATTTCAGAAGGACAAAAAGATAAATAGTTGAACAAGTGAAACCATTATACAGACTTACATATGGACAATTTCAAAATACTGCAAAGTACAGAAGAACTAATTTAGTCCAAGTTAGTTCACTACGACTTTTATTAGTCCAAGTTAAAGAAATACAATGACTTAATTTGCGTATCAGTACGAAAAGTGAATGAAGATACGAATTATTTGAGTTCATTTCGACCCATTTATACATAAATAGATACCAAAGATACTTCTGATCTCAATAAATGCCTCTCGTGCGGTTTGTATGCCCCCCCAAAGTACGGCATTTCGATGTATTTTATCAATAGTAAACATTATTAGAACGAAACAATATTTAGAATTTTTCTTTGATTGCAACTGCATAATAATAATGATAAACTATAAAAAAATCACATAAGAAACATTCATAAACTTATACAAAAAATAAAAGTTGCTTTTGTAGTAATTTGAGTAATGAATTGGGAATTTAGGTCTGAATATAATACGAATAATATACAGGAGTGAAACGTGATAATCCACAAATGTGTGTCCATCAAGATTTTACGAACACTTACACTTTTAAGAACATTTTTCGCTTTTTGGTTTAAACCAGCCAACCCTGGTAGAGTTACAAGTGTAAAATCATTACAAGTGCTTTAGGACGGATAAAATAAGCGAGTGCATATGAAAGATGGAGCTAATAGATGCTATTTTCTATCGGCGGCATATTTCTCCACAGTGTACAGATAGAACCTACGCTGTTTTATGTTTAGAAGTGGAGCGTTACTATCTAGTATGAAACTATGACAAGTGCTATTGAAACTCGTATTATTGCCAAAAAGAACTTCTTTCCACGTAACTTGCATGCATACAAACCATCGCTGAGGTGCCTGCTTCATTCGGACGCACCCCTCTCTACAGCGCGAGCCCAGCAGTTTTGCCCTGCGTTGATTCGGTTTGATGGTATTCGTGCTTTATAATGGGCACCTAGCACAGGTTGATTTATGTGTTTTGTACTGTAGTTATTATGCTAAACATCCGAAAGCCGTATTTATTCGCAAATCGTAAGAGAATTGTAATTTTTCAGCAATAACTTCTGGTGACCCTCCTTGAACTTTATCTATAACAAGTGAGATATTTTCATGTCGCCCAGCAGAAACATTTTAGGGGACAATAAGAAGGAAATCAATGAAAGGATTTCAATTTTTAAATAATTCTTAACGGGCTGGTGCGCCACAAGTAAACACGTATGGGATTTAACCCTACACTTTGAATTTTTAACTTTTTATTTTCTTGCTATCTGCAGGAACTTAAGCAATATTGTGTCGGAGAGTAAACCCAGAAATAGGAAACCTAACCTAACCTGCGCACTAACATCTTCGATCTACTCTACGGTAATAAGCCCTCTTCCTTTTTGAAGTAACAGATTTTACCTGTACATATTTTTAAAAATGTCTCAGAATTCTTAACCCACGCCATCAATTTCGTTAAATTTCTACTCCACACTATTATTGGACAATGTTTAGCAGAAGAGGTCCATATATTTCTTCTAAAAACTGTTATAATTTTGGTAGTTCAAGCTACTTTAGGTTAGGTTAGGTTACTTTATGTTAGATTAGGATTGAGTATAGCCCGCTCCCCCCAGTGATTTTTAACGAATCATAGTGATTTAACGATTCATATTAGTTCATAATAAATCGGAATCGCATCTTATAAAGAAAAAATCATTATTGAATTGTTTTGTTTTATTTTTAATTCGAAATAAGTCAATTACTATAATGATTTATGAATGCGGTAATACATTTCTAGTTAGGAAATGCGGCAGTCATTTATTTTTTCGTGTTAATTTATTTATCGATTGTCACATTTTAAATAAACAAAATGGATATTGTAGAGTTAAAGAAGGCTTTTGAGTTAAAACAAATCAAAAATTATAATTTGTTCACATTATCGACGCAAATTCTACAAGATGAATGCACAACATATAGATTTTGTGCATCAACTAGATTACTTAAATTTGAAAAGGTATGTAAAAGCTGGGGAAGGTTCTAGAACACAGGTCCCCCTATATAGGTTAATAGCTAGATTGTTTTTTTCTGTACCAAATTTAATATTTAATTCAGATAGTATTGCCGAGCGAGCGTCGACGAGTGAAGGCGGGTTAGAGCCGCAGGGCACGTTGTTTTCTGTCTTTACTACAGTTAAGTGGGAAGGGGGACCTGTGTTCTAGAACCTTGCCTAAAAGCTGTCAAAACGAATTAAATTTAAAAGCTCACAAGGAGACGAGTGGAAGATTTACAATACATTTAATTTGTTATCATCGTTCGTGTTCATATTATAAGAAAATGGTATCTATTAGAAGAAATTCTTTTTTTGGAGTACATCTAAATCTTGAAATAAGGTAGGTGTTATTACTTGCATATTGCTATATAGCACAAATCCATAGATATGATAATATTACTCAAGAATGTTCGTTTCTAGATAAATTATCGCATAATACTGTTAGTGACTGGCTCACATTTTGTAGAGAAGTACGCTTGGAAATTATTGTGCGACACTCGTCTAAAGTAATTGGTGGAGAAGGGTACACTGCTGAGATAGATGAAGGTTTGTTTGGTCGTAGAAAATACAACGTCGGCAGAATGAGATAGCAAACCTGGATTGTAGGTGGAATCTGTCGAGAAACAGATGAAATTTTTCTGTGTGTATGTCCCAATAATAGCCGAAATGCGATTAACTTTGTCGATATTATATCAAGACACGTAAACAAAACATCGACAGTTATTACCGATTGCTGGAAGGGATACAGCTCCCTCAGTAAAGAAGGTTGGCAACATCTCACAGTTAATCATTCAATGAACTTTGTAGATCCTAGCACAGGAGCGTACACACAAAATATAGAGAATTTATGGTTTCAGCTAAAAAGAAGTCTTCTCTCTACTTACAAAAGCGACAATCTCATGTTGCATTTCAGCTGTTATTTGTGAAGGAGAAAATTTTGCAAACATATGGGAGTTCGTGATCAGTTTTTGCTTTTCCTGCAACATGCCGGAGAGATTTATTCTGAGAATGATCAACTACTGGAAGATTTTTTGTCAGATAAAGTTTCTTGTACGGTACCTTATTTAATGCATATGTGATGTTTATGAAAAAATTTGCATGCAAAATTTTTGTTTCATTTCTTCATAGAATAAATTAATGAAAGTATTAGTATTTGAGTTAAATATCGTTAGGTTAGGTAATTCTTTATTTGATCATTTTAGATATAGCAATAGCTATTAGCTTAAAGTAAGTTTACGGTTAGGTAATGCTTTCTTTGATCACATTAGAAGTAGTTAATTAGTTTTCGTAAAATTTGCTAAAACGATCTCAAAAATGCACTCATTGCACTTTTCAGTAAGTTTAGCTCATAGGTATTATTATACAGTAAAACATGTGAACTTGGCCACCTCTCTAAGTTGGCCACCTGCTTATCTTGGCCTGGTTCGTCTTGAACCTGCATTTTCTCATATGACATTTATTACTTATTACTCTGTAAGTTGGCCACCTGTCTATCTTGGAAGTTGCCTACATTGAAGCAATGTTTACCCTATGATGATACTAATAAATTTACCTGCGTGTCTTGTCCACGCAAAATACCGGTTTTTTAATTAATGCTTTCGTATTCCTATACGAGAGGCAGATGTTCTGTATTAGTGACTGGAGACAAGAAGCATGAATTCTCACGATTTGTTCTTGGAGGTCAATGGCCAGAACACTACCCTGATAAAGGGGTGGTGAAGGATGATGTAAATAAGAAAAAGCATGTACAGGAATTCAGGAAATGACTGTACGTATTTGTTTACCCTGTCTGTTTTGGTGAAACTATTGGCTATATCGGCTCTTTTCATCAGTGGGGAGCTTTAGTAATTCTGGAAAATTCTCAAGGTTAAAGCTAACCATGTCAATTGTCAACTATTGGCACCTGACGGCTTGTTAAAAGGTATCGGTGGTTTTCCATAACATTCTTCTCAAAAGATCTTTCGCTCCGAGGAAAACACTTGTAGCTCATTAACAAGAGTTAGTTAACTATAAAATTAGAATGTGCATACATGCCAAAAAGAATAAAAGAAATAGGTTTAGAAAGAACCACCATGAATAAGTGTATAACAAATGATTTGCTATTTTTTCGAAAGGTTTCTACAAAAAATATTTGTCCCTGTCAAAAAATAAAATAAAATAAAATAAATAAAATAAAATAAAATAATAAAAAAAATAAACTGCATATAAATTGTTCAATTTATAATTTTGCTATTATGTAGGGGATATAAATATCAATATTTTACAATATACACATGCAAAAGCAATGCTTTGTAATGTCCTTAGGACTCATAATTTCTACTATATTAATGACGAACCTATAAGGGAATTAGCATGTTTAGATAATATTATCACCAATGAAAAAAAGAAAAGCGTATCATGTGGCACTGTACAGCCTTTACTGTCTGACCATGAAGGAGCATGGCATTTGTTTCCAGTGAAATCACAAAAGACTCGAAACTACTGCGTTACCAAGAAAATTAGATTATTAGGTGAGACTAATGTAAAAAATCTAAGGTCTAGGTTAAGAGAAACTGACTGGAATAAACTTCTTGTAGAAAGTAGCGACATCACAGAAGCCTTTAAAAACTTCCTGGGTACATTAAAAGGATATTTAAATGAGTGCTGTCCAGAAAAGACAAAAAAAGATTACTGTTTGTTTAAATAAACCTACTAAGAGAACTCCAAAGTGGTATACGCGAGAGCTTGAAACATATAGGAATAGAGTAATTACTGTATACGACATACCTAAAACGACAAGATCAACAAGAGATCAAGAAAAGTTTAAAGCTGCTAAAAGAATGTACAGAAAAGAAATCAAGGCTGCAAAGATTGCAGCAAATGACAAATTGATTAATAATTCAAAAAATAAATGCTCTGCAGCTTGGTCAATAATAAACAAAGAAATTGGAAACAATGTTACAAAAGATAGAATATCTATACCTCCAAGTGAATTTAATAAATATTTTATAAATATTATGAGTAACTTTGAGCTTAATGGCGATTCCACGGAAAATACAGGTAACAAAATAGATTTTAGTAGTATGCTACCATTACAATATAAAAACAAAATTAGGTCTCACTTTCAGTGGAACTTCGTAAATGCCAGAACTGTTTACTCAGTTGTCAATAAATTGAAAGTGTCCAGTAGCGAAGACTGGTATGGACTTTCTAATAACTTATTAAAAAAAATATTAATAATAGAATCCCTGGTTTACCTACTAAATTGGATGCTCTTTGAGGGAATTTTTCCAGATTGCCTAAAATATACTATAACTGTACCAGTACATACGAAGGATGATAAAAATGAGGTTAAAAACTATCGTCCAATCTCTTTAGTACCGATAGTTTCGAAAGTTTTTGAACAATGCATCAAAGATCAACTATCAATCTTCTTTGAAGAGAATGAGCTTTTTCATTCCTCGCAATTTGGATTTAGAAAAAGTCGTTCCACAGTTAAAGCTGTTGAAAATATAGTATCACAAGTATTAAACTGTTTTGAAAATAATATGAATGTTTGTGCAACAGTATTAGATTTAACTAAAGCTTTCGATACAGTGTCACATGATATACTTCTTTCAAAACTGCATTATTATGGGGTTAGAGAAAAAGAACTGTCTCTGATTAAATCTTATCTTAGTAACAGAAAACAGGCTGTTTGCGTTGGTCATTCAACTTCAGAATTTTTGAATGTAACAACTGGTGTAAAACAGGGAAGTGTCCTGGGACCATTTCTTTTTCTAGTTTACGTTATTGATTTTCCAAGTTTTCTTCCTTTTAACAGTATTTTGTATGCTGATGATACAACTGTCTTAACCATGGATAAAAATTTTAAAAAATTTCAAACTAAAAACACTCAAATGTTAGAAACGTGTTCAGTACGGCTAAATTGTAATAGGCTGCTATTAAATGAATCAAAGACGGATGTTTTGTATTTTCATCCTAATAACAACATAAATGATTTGAATGACTGTCATTCTGCAAAATTGTTAGGAATCCACTTGGATCCAAAGTTAAACTGGAACATACATACTGAAAATCTATGTAGAAGACTATCTAGAGTTTTATATTTATTACGTAAACTAAAAACTGTTGTTAGTAAAAAAATACTTCAGTCAGCATATTATGCTTTCTTTCATTCTCTATTGTTCTACGGTATATTATTATGGGGTAATTCAAGTGGTGCTCAAACCGTCTTTAAATGGCAAAAAAGGCAATAAGAGTGTTAAAGGGACCACGTTATAATGACTCTTGCAGACCTTTCTTTAAAGAGATGCAAATCATGGCAGTGCCCTCAATGTATATCTATAGCTGTCTCATGTATATTAAAGAAAACTTTGAAAATATCAGTAACCGAAATAAAATTCATTGCTATAACATAAGATACGGAGACGACCTCGATACATCATATTTCAGGTTAAGTAAAACACAAAAGAATTATAAATACACTGCGATGAAGATGTATAATCTTCTACCTACAGAAATTCGTGGTATGTGTAATAGAAACTTTGAGAAACACTGTAAATCTTGGCTCATTGAAACAGCTGTGTATAGCGTTTTAGAATTTGAGAAAAAATTAAAAAAGAAAAAATGACTAGTTATGTACCTATATATGCAATGTACCGGTATATATTTTGTATACTCTCTTGACGTTGTGTATTGCAACAAATGTTTTTTAACGACAATAAAAATATTATATTCTATTATTTTCAATCTGAATAACTCAGTGTGCTACAATATCGATTTCAATAAACTGCATTCAGTTTCTATTTTATGGATGTGTTAATGTGTTTTCAATACGAATAATTCAGTATACTAGACTAGTACATATATTAATCATACTGTATTAATTTATTCTAGTACTGTATATTGTTATGATTACTTTATATACTTATTTAAAAGTAGCTCTTGTGCTATTGCTCATTAAAATATTACAATCAAATATTACTAGAAATTCTATTCTAAAAATTCAACAACCACACTTATTTTCTGTAAGTTGGCCACTTTTCAATGGAACCGATGGTGGCCAACATAAGCAGGTTTCACTGTATAGGTAGGTATATTAAAAATGAAATTCTCTTTACAGTTCACTTGTTACCGGACCTGGAATAGTCACAGGTCGGAACAGGCACTGTATACCAATTCATTGTGAATTCGACAAAAATCACAGTGAAATGGTATATAGTACCTGTTCCGACCTGTGACTCTTCCAGTTCCGGTGACAAATAACTGGGGGGAGCTGGCTATACACAAGCCTTAGATCATATTAGTGTAGAAGTCCGGTATAATTTTCGAAAAAAATGACAGAATTTTGCTTATTAGCACGGCCAACAAGAGATGGTCTCTGACGTTTCTTACCACATGAGGTGGGACATTGCAGCCCCTACTTTGATACCAGTGTTACCAACCACGATCACTCTGTCTTATACCATTAATTAAATTGCCACTACAGTTGCACCGAAAAAAAAAAAACCTTGAGACGCGAGTAGTGGCAATGTCACTGCGAGCTGTCAGAGACGTTCTCTTGCTGGACGCACTTTTTTTTTTTTTTTTTTTAGTTCAGATTAGTTTAAGTTAGTTCAGTTTAGTTTATGTTAGATTTGGTTAGGTTAATTAGTTTAGGTTAGATTTGATTAGGTTATGTTAGGTTTAAGTACTTGCATCTTTCATTTCTCCCATAAATTTTGTATTTTTGACGTGCTTCTGGACCCCGTTTGCTAAACATTTATTAGATGGGAATTGTTTAACTTCCACTTTTTAAGTACAAAATACATATTAATAATATATTTAAATATTATGAACTGTGTAGGTGAAAAGAGAAACAATTTTACAATAAACACTTCTGCTAGTTAGTAAGTAAAAATATTGCATTACCATCTTGCACCAAACAAGTTTTTTCAGCTTCTTTTAACCTCTCTAGCCATCCTTTAGTCGCCATCTTGTAAACAGTTGTTTGCTTGCTGCTGGTTGGCATGGTAACGAACAGAAGAAAAGACAAATGAGTAGCGTTATTAAACACTATTTTCAATTTTCCTTTTGGTATAGAAACTATTTATTTTGTCGAAAATACACATAAAATAATTTTTGTTTCATAGACACTATCAGGCATAAGTTTTCCTTTTACACAACAGCTCAAATTTAATAATAATTGCGCATCTCATTGCACAACTGTTCATATGTTTCACAGAAAATAACAAGAAAAAACAAATGAAGCAGGAAAGTGAAGTGTGGAATTCACGTATATGTGATCTGTGACGTAAATAAGTAACATTTATTATGTTGAGATATATCTAATTCATATAAAATCTGTGATTCAGGAAACTTCCGTGTATATAAGAAGTCTCAATATGTAGCAGATTGTTGAGTGTAGTTTTGTATGAAGCTATTGATACTCTTAATTAAATGGTGAAGATTACGAACACTAATGGAGCGAAAGGAGAAAAAGGTAAATTAATATTGTTGGAAACTTTATTCATAATTTGTAATAGATAACAGGAATCTGATTAAATTTCGCGTGCAAATTGACTGTAAGGATCCATGCATATGTTAATGAAATATTACTTCATTTACTGTGCGTCCACTTTTTGTACCTTCAGCAATCCTTCACTCTAAGAGATCTTGTGCAAAGACACAACCAACCTGTGCTAGATGGCTATTAAAAACCAGAATGCTATCTGACACAGGGCAGCAGCGTATCAGTGGGCCCGAGCGGTAGCCAGGAGGTGCGTCCGTAGAAGCAGGCGCATCAGCGATGGTGAGCATACGCGTAAACGAAAAATGTGGAAAACGCATGCTTTCACGATGCAAACATATGTGATTGGTCTCTTCATTTACAGTTGCACTTGGAATGAAAAAAATAAAAAAATAAAAACTCCTACTATTCTGCACATCTCTATATCTTAGCACTCTTTCTTGATGACGATTTGTAACAACTTCGGAAATTTGTAAAAACTTTACAAACACTTCAATGATTCAGCTTCTTTACTCACCTTCCTTCACTTTGTACGCTGTGATTAATTGCTATATGTAGAAGAATGTGTGCAATATGTTACATTTCGATTTCTGTTTATGTATGTACAAATCCGTGTCGGACGTAAGAACACCCGTTCATAGATTATTCATATACTGGTTATTACAATATTATTACTAATTTATTCTGAAAATTTTAGAAATTGTGCACCCGTCACTACTTGTATTATGGCCAAATACGTGTATAACAAGTTCGACTTTCCTCACAGGTAAGCAGTGGCGTGCCGTGACTTTTCTCACAGGGGACTAGGTTCGAAGAGAATGTGTGCTGTAGAGTGGAGGTCCTGAGTAGTATTGTTGACACCAAATAACACAATTTATATGTTTCTGTAAACGCTTCTTCTACCAAGCCTCTTTCTGTCAAGAAATGGATAATTTCAGTCATAGTTTTATTTGAAAAATCTAAGAGTCTGTAAACCTATATTAATTCACTCCGCAAATTGTTAAAATTAAAAAGAAAACTCCCGTAGATTGATTTAAGGGTCAAAAACAAGCAATCAGGAAATCGAGATTTCAAGCACTGAAAATTCTTTAAATCTAACAACTCAAGAAATTGTAACTCACTGAGATCTTGAAATCACAGTATCAATAATGTCATTGAAGATCCGCACATATTTAATTTCTGAATCTGTTGAGTCATCTACTTTACGTCTTTTATTAGAAGGTTCCCGTTGTCATCCAATTCTACTTTTCTATAAGTCTTCAAAATCATTTCTTGCATTTCTAAGTTGAGATACCATCTTTTGTACTTTTTGGATGCAATATTTCACATCCAAGGTTTTACTTTAAAGAATGTTGAATAGTATATCCGTGCGGAGAAATGCAAAATCAAAATCCTTCAATGATAACTCACACATTGTTTCTTTTTTTCTTTTTTGTAGTCATGAAAGCTTCGGTGTCGCAATTATCTGAATCTTCTACAATGTTCTCAGAACACCGTAAGAGTTCTATTTGATTTACACTTACTGCATTCACAATTTTGAAATTGTAATTCCATCTTATAGTGGCAACCGTTGGAAATCGCTTAGTTACTTCTGATTCAGCAAGCGCGTTACAGCGTTTCGATGAATATGAAAAGAAATTTAGAATGCCATTTATTCTAAAAAATATTTTACATTCCTTGATGTGATTAACATACTGTGGAACAACGAGATTGAGTCTGTGATGATAGCAGTGTATGGTGAGTGCGCTCAAACACTTTTTCACAAAAGATTGTAAACCGTTCAAATGTCCAGAAAATGTGGCAGCTCCATCCATAGCCTAGTGCTACAAGCTTTTGCTTACAATTAAAATGAGAGAGAATTTGGAAAGCATGCTCACTTAGAGCAGTCGCAGTGCAATCACTAGTAACATCTGCAAACCAAATGTCTTTCATGAATTGCCGTCTTTCACGTATCGATTGAATGTTGAGCAGGGTTGGCTGGTTTAAACCAAGGGGGTTTAAACCATGGTTTAAACCAGCTGGTTTTTTTCAAAAAAACCAACTGGTTTAAACCAAAAAACAAAAAATGTTCGCAAAAGTGTAAGTGTTTGTAAAATCTTGATGAACACACATTTGTGGGTTATCACGTTTCACTTCCGTATATTATTCGTATTATATTCAGACCTAAATTCCCCATTCATTACTCAAAAAGATTATACTACAAAAGCAACTTTTTTTTAAAAAAAAAAAAAAAGTTTATAAATGTTTATTTTGTGATTTTTTGTAGTTGTTATTATTGTTATGTAATTGCAATCGAAGAAAAATTCTAAATATTGTTTCGTTTCAATGTTTACTATTGATAAAATACATCGAAAATGCCGTACTTTTTGTGTGTGTGGAGGGGGGGGGGGATCATACAGACCCCACGAGAGGCATTTAGTGAAATAAGTATCTTTGGTATCTATTTATGTATAAATGAGTCTGAGCCAAAGTGGACTCAAATAATTCGTATCTTTATTCACTTTTCTTATTGATATGCAGATTAAGTCGGTGTATTTCTTTAATTTGGACCAATAAAAGTCGTTGTTAACTAACTTGAACTAAATTAGTTCTTCTGTACTCCATAGTACTTTGAAATTGTTCGTATGTAATTCTGTGTAATGGTTTCACTTGTGCAAATGTTTATCTTTTTGTCCTTCTGAAATTACTCTTGACAGTTATATTAAAAAGCATGTAAAAATCAGTACAACGTATTTTTATCAGAATTCCTTCGTGAGTGAGTCGGCAGACGTATCGCATTTGTGGCCAATGAGTCCTGGTTCCGAGTTCAAATGGAGGACAATTTCTCTCGGATGTAACTCGAGCTTATTCCGCTTTAAGCTTATGTGACCCCTTCCAGCATAACCCAGTTGTTGCATAATAACATCAAGGCGAAACAAACTTATTTCTGTCCATATATGATATGAATATATAGAGCAAATTATTTAAACCATAAAAACCTGGTTTAAACCAAAAAAACCTGGTTTAAACCAAAAAAACGGTTTTTTTGTTTTTTTTAATAAAAACCATGGTTTTTGCCAACCCTGATGTTGAGAGATCTTTGCAATGTCCGTAGTTTTGTCCAACATTATTGCTGTAAGAAGTGTATTGTTTATTTCTGACTTAATTTTATCCAGAGTTACTCACCAAACACATTTAATAATATAATTCTGAATTCTGTTTGACGTTCCTTTAAACATTCCCATGCTGTGAAGATGACAAGTCAACATGGGCGCCCGAACGAGAGGGTAGGGTGGGGCCCGGACCTTCCTCTGGCTCACGAAAATGTATACGTAATATAGCAAACCACGTATATTAAATACCAGAAATACCAGACGCAACATAGCAACCATGGAGATGGGACCCTCCCTAGAAAATTTTCTTCAGGCGCCCCTGCAAGTCCTTTTAGTGTCGTACTTAGAAAGTAACTGAATTACTTCAATATAATTTCCCTAATTGACAGAATCTTCCTGTTTGTTATGACTTCTAAATGATAGCTCTTGCTTAGCCATAAAACAAGAGGAATAAATCAATCGGTTCATTAGTTCTCGGTTTGAATCATGTTACCTTATGCTCAGCATAATGTAACATGGCCCGATGCTTTTGAGCACCTTGTATGTTGGTAGAAAATTTTAAAATTTATTTAGAATGTTAATAGTAACTTTTATTTTATAGTAGAGCAAACCGTAGGTTGAGAATTTTGCGCAATTTTGTAAAACAAAACTTTTCAATAGATGTTAGATGAAGATTACATGATTATTAATTATCTTATATATATTTTACGCATTTATCCATGAATATATCATTATTTTAGACAAATAAGTGTATATTTCGGCTTTTTCAATGGTTTTCAGTTCATTTCTATTCATATTTCGGCGTAGGGAATCTTCACAAGAAAGCTAAAAATTTTATTTCGTAAAATCTTCTTCAAAATTCCAAATTAATAAAGTCAGCCATAATTTCTTCTTGGTGCATCTCTTTGTTTCGAAGAAAAATTATCTGATTGGCTAATACACAATCACAGCTGCGGCTGAGATTTCGGTTCTCTTTGATCTTCACTCAGAAGCCTATCATCCTATGATTACGTCATCATTATCTTCCAATTGGGGATCATCTTCTCGTAACTCTTTGTCTTACGGCGTCAGCCATTTCAAGAGTCAGACGTGCAGTGTTTAGCGTCTGCGAAAAAGTGGAATAAATTTGTAATCACGTGAAAATTGTGTCAAATTCTTCGTTTTGGCGAATATTGGAAGAGATAACTGTACAACATTTGGTGTTTCAACAAATTGTTAATCCGGAAATAAGACAATTGTGAAGTAATTTCGCATAACATAACGGATACTAGCCTGTAGCTATCCAGTGGTATGGAATGAGCTCCTTAGCAAATTTTGCGTTCTCGGTCAACCAGAGAACCTAAGAGAAGAAAGAGGAGACGGTGGAAGAGAGAGAAAGAATATTGAGTAGTGGTGCAGACCCGAGGAAGAAGAAGTCAAGCCACACTCGATGGCTTTTCTGGAAAGGTGCTGAAGGAGTTTCCAAAAAAAAAAAAA
This sequence comes from Thermobia domestica, assembly GCF_964235325.1. Lineage (NCBI taxonomy): Eukaryota > Metazoa > Arthropoda > Insecta > Zygentoma > Lepismatidae > Thermobia > Thermobia domestica. The sequence continues at coordinate 170,027,291 of NC_137454.1, read as the reverse complement.
CTATTTTTGAGACCACGTATCACGAGTTTCCCAGGAACCTCGGGTGGAAGTTATCAGGAATTTTCTTTTGTTGTTTAACATATCCGTTTAATCTCGGTGTAAGAAGAGGATGTCAAGTAAGTAAGGAACAGTGAAAGTGAAACTCAGGTATTTGGCTTCAAAATTTTCCTTGTTCTGGCAAACTATCATGAGTGAATATATTTTCTGGTGTTTGTGTAATTCTCGTAATATGAAGCACTAAATTCGTAAAGTTTCCCTCAACGCCGCACGCATGTGGGTTCAGGCAATGTGACATCGTGTTTTTATTCGATGGGGGGGAAGAAAGCTAGAATCTCAGCACAGAGCGATTGTCGTAATCTCAAGAAAATGTGTGTACCACACACACATTTTCCCCAGTGATGAAAGATGTTTTAGATTCCCCAAAAATCTAGAAATTATTTATTTCGGTAATTCTGCTCAAAATTCAACCTTTATTTATTTTGGCATGTTTTCTTTGGTTGACGTAGAATGATTGTGAATGTTAAATATGTAAACAAGTGTCAGTTTCACGGCTATTTGTCTAGTGCGAGGGTACATGCATCTTGCGTACCGATAATCGAAAACGTTCATCAATAGGTTAAACCTACGTACTATTTTAGAAATCTGATACCCATCAAGTTAGAAATGCAATGTTGATAATTACTAGTAAATATTTTCCTTCTTTTTAAGAAATTGAATATATTCTGAACGACACTAATGCAAAACTAACCACTGCGTCTTCGGCAGAAATGTGTTAGCGAAAATAAAATATAAATGCAAGTTAAGTATGGTGCTTTAGGAAATGTATGTGTGATTTTTTTTTTTTAAATATATATACTTGTTTAGGTTAAGTTAGTTTAGTTAGATTAGGGCTTTAGATTTAAGTATGTCGATTTTTTATATGCATGTCTTGCCTGTGCTAGATTGTCATGTGGGTCCGAGCTGACAAGAGGTCGCGAAGAGCGTAAATCCTCTACGCCGGCCACGAAATCGATGCACAGAAGAGTGTAAGCACCAAGGAATATATGTAAACAAAAGGTAAATTAAGCTAACCACAATCTGTAGGCAGTGAATTTATTATTTTCAGTAGTGTTTTGTATTTTTATTGTACTCTTTTGTTTGTTTTGCGTGTCGATACCATGGAAATGCTCTAGAAGGCAAAAATATTCAATGAATATCAAGGAATATGAATATTTCGAGAATATAAACAAAAGTAAATAATGTTTTTGGCTTTGAAAGTATAGAAATCGATTTTATTAAGTTTTATTCAGATGGGTATGTCAGTGCAATGTAAATATTTTCCTGTTAACGAATATTTTGTGCTACATTCATGAATATTTTGAAAGAAAATAAAACATACTAGCCGTGAATGCATCTTTCCTTTCGAATACGAAATTTGATTAGCTTGTAATTTTGAGAAATAGTAGAAATACGTAATCGATGTTTTTGGTATGCATGCGAAGCATGATAAAAACAAGAGCAGTATGTACAGAATAAGTTTACTGGGGAAATGAAATAGCTGTGAAATTCAGGGAAGAGACTTTCCTTAGTGTGACCGAGTTGAAAACAACCGAATCTGTAGAAATTTCTCATTTTATCAGTTTCGATTGTAATCAAAATCTCAGTTTGGATTTTTTTTTTTTTATTACAAAATTCTGTTTCAAAAGATTTTTTTTTTTAAATTCAGATAGGACTTTCACAAACAACATCAAGATCTTCTTTGTGCTCAGTGCCAGCTCCACTCGGGGGACGGTGTCCTGTGTCTGTAGTCGTGGTTCACAACCTATTTCCGGATGGGATGTGAATGATGAACTGCAGGCCTGGATATCGGGCTGCGGGTTGAGATGGAACAGAGTTTGGAAGCTTTATATCTCGGGCCAAATTTGAGTTCTATTTTCCGTAGATGATCGGCTTGGTGAGTGTATCGGTGACTGCTGATGACGAGCCCATACGGGCCCAGTAGGTTCGGTGTCACTAGTCAGTGATGCATTCAGCATAGCATGTAATCTCAAGGAAAGGGAACATCATACAAAGATACATAACATATCATCATTATTATTATTATTTTTTATTTTTATTTAAAGTAAAAATGGCGACCCTTATCCAGGATTTCTGTTGTTTCAATCCTACGCGAGCGCTAAGGAAAACAAACAATCACAGCAGAGTATTTGTAATGGGGATAATTACGACAATCGCTACATTGAATGAAACATGGTCACTTCTGAATCTATATGTGCGTGATGTTGTGGGAAACAATCTTCAATGAAAGTGGAAATGTCTGTGGGTAGCAGATCAAGTAACGAATCTCGTCATCCGAGTGAATATATATGCTGTTCAGACGAAATTGCTGGGTTTAGTGTTTATTGTGACAGCTGTTTCAGATGGGTACATGCCCAATGTTATGGTTTGTCCGAGGAACAAGTACAGGAGTTAGACAAAAGTAGTGAGCCGTGGCTATGTAAGCCCTGCCTGGCGAAACAGGCGACAGTGTTGCCACTGCCGAAATCTTCAGAAACTGAAAGTGATGAAGGCGAACGTGGAACGCGTGGTAGTCCGAACAATTCTGAGAAAGAGGAAGGAAGTCGAGGAAACGTAGCTTCCGGTTCAAATGTGCAACTAACGGACTTCGCGGCCATGATGGAACGCTTCAGTCAAACTCTAACATTAACGCTGAATGAAAAGTTCGAAAAGGTCGATAGTAAATTCCAGGCGATGAATGAGAAATTCGATAATGTAAAATTTGAATTGTTACAAACGATAAATGAAAAAGTAGCCCATGTGAACGAAGACGTAGAGGCGGTTAGGTCGGAAGTTCGCGACTTATATACCTCTGTTGGGAATTATCAGAATAAAATAGACGCGCGGGTAGATGCCGTTGAGGAAGGTCTCCGGTTATCGGTTGAAGCGCAGAATCGACGATGTGACGACTTGACAAAGGAGTTCTCACATCTCGAACTCAGTACCCAAAGGTCGTGTCAGGCACTTGAAGCCAGGATTAAGACGTTGGAGGGAAAAACAAACCAAAGAAAAGATAAACGGTGTGGTCGTAAGCGAGCGCGAGACTTTGTTGTCGGTGATGGAATCGAGTCTGACGGGACCGAGTCAGACATCCAAGTGGATGTACCGGTCTCTTCAGTTGGGGAGACTCGTACTATTCCCACGGTGACTGTCTCTGTCTGTCAGCCGACCAACATTCACGGCACAAATGTCTTTCCCTTTGAATTATCTTCACGTACGTTGAATTTAAACAAGTCACATATGTCCGGTGTTGAGACAATAGGTAGTCAGGCGTTGTCCAGGAGGTCGAATCCATTGTTAGTTTCGCCTCAGGTGTCAGGATTTTCTAATCCTAGTTGTCGGTTGAACCATGTGGTGTCCTCTAGTAGTGTAGCAGACATGACTCCTTCGTGTGCTGGAGTTCAGGAGGGAATATGTGGTCACGCGGTGGTATCAATGCCAGACAACTTAATTTCTGGACAAAATTACCAACACTATTCCATTTTCGGTCAAAATCAATTGGGAGCAAAGAGCCCCGTGGTTGGCCACAATTCTCCCGTGAACCCCAGTAGAAGCGAGGAAGGCATTGGTAAGCGAACTCTAAATTTAAGACTCTCTGAATTAAATCACTTACCTACATTTTCTGGTGAATATGGTTTGGCTAGAACATTTCTAGAAAATTTGGAACAAACTTTCAAGGTAATTTCGGCATCTGAACACGAACGTCTAACCTTGGTACCTTGTTGCTTAACAGCTGGGGCCAAGACATGGTTCCAGACTGTATGTCAAGACATAAATAGTTACGCGGATTTTGTGCGCCTGTTCCGAGAACACTATTTTTCGGCGAGAATGGAAAGGTTGCAAAAGAAGTTCATTCAGGGAATGAAATACGATCGAGCAAAGTACAGCCGATTAACGGACTTTGCGTGGAAAATAGTGGCAGAATATTATGCTGTGGCACAACACCCGGATGAAAGTGAACTGATAGAGATAGTTTTGGATTGCTTACCAGCTGGTGACGCCAAGTTGTTGAGAGCTGTTGAGCCAAAGAACATTCAACACCTTATGGTGAAAATAGCTGAAATAGAGGGACATCCAGAGCCTAGTGAACCGGTCACGGACAAGAAGTTTAGACGCTTTCAGGTACGTCAGGCGAAAGTCGTCAAAAAGACAGAAAAGTCAGGGAAACAAACCACCAAAGATACTTCGTCTCAGACGGAGGAAGACGAAAGCAAGAGGAAGGAAGGAAATTCCAATGGCAAAGGAGATGACCGATTTTCCGGAAACCGGGGACGAAGAAGGAACTTCCAGTCTCGAAGACCATGGCCCAATCAAGGAAGACCGAATTGGGTAAGAGAGAGTAATGGAAATCGGAATGCTCCGTATGGGTACAACCAACGCTACTATCCAGCAGCGATGAGTTATGGGTATCCGCGGGGTACATCTCAGACATGCGCGCCAAACGCGATGACCTCAGCAGGAGCGCAAGCCTATCCGGGATACGCGCCGAATTTACTTCCTGGAGGGGGAGTGGCGGCTCCCACGTCCACTTCTTCCCCAGGAGTGAACATGGCGATGTCCACTGGATGGCCTCCGCAATACACGTCATTCGTACCGACGATGGCTCAGCCACCAGAAACGAACGGGAATAGTTTGGGAAATGCATATCGCAGCCCTCATTAGGGGAGAGTGTGGACTGCGATGTGGATTCCTCGACTCCCCAGAAAGAACAAGATCGGTTAGCGAGTAGTCAAAATTCCAATTTGGTAACAACCTCGTTCGATTTTGATACTAACCTTCTAAATTCGAAATTCAATGTTTTGGCAGATTCCGAAAATCGGGAAACAAAATTGGGCACGCCTCTGTTCTCGATTCGTTTCGTGATCGACGAGAAGGAGTGTGACTCCAGTGCGGGAAAAGGTATCCTTTTAACTTATCCTTCGCCCACGTTAAGTTGTTCAGTTGGAAGTTTAACTCTAGTTTGCGTTCTGGATTCTGGAGCGGATACGAATTTGTTGTCTGGAGACGTTTGGAGGAGGATCAAGGAGATTTATCCGTCAGATAAACTTCGTCCAAAATCCAACATTTCATTACGAGGTTTCGCAGGAGACGAATCTTTTCAAGTCAAGGGTTTTCAGATTCTAAATTTCACAATTCAAGATTACGTTTTCGAGGTTCCAGTATATGTGATTCAGAAATTGAAAACAGATTGCATTCTAGGTTTCCCCTTTTTCATTCGTTATAATGTTCTTCTAAATTGTAAGACGAAAGAAGTCTCTCTTGAGACTGATTCTGGTCAGACCATCTCCATCAACATGGAAAAGCAGCATTGTTGTCGAGTCACAGTTGCGGAAGTATCATCAGATGAAGAGGAAGACTCTTTGTACCAACCAGCTATTTCGAAAGAAGACATTCAAAATTTTGTTTCGCAGAGAACTGATTTGGATTCGGATTCTAGGAATCGTTTATTTTCTTTGTTGATCAGGTTTCGTTGTCTTTTTACAGAGAATCCCAGAGTCGTGAAGGTTGAACCGTATAGAATACAGCTTTCAGACGACGTTCCCGTGGTAGGAAAGTTGTATCCTGTACCTGTTCACCTCCAGAAAGAATTCGAGCAAGTGCTGGACAAATGGTTGAAACTCGGAATCATCATAGAAGGTCCTTCACCTTACAGATGTCCGGTACATATTGTGCGTAAGGCGTCTGGAGAGCTAAGGCCTGTAGTCGATTTGCGTGGTATCAATGAGCGTGTGATTGCACCAAAGATTCAAGTCGAACCGATCTCTGATCTAATCGCACGAGTCAGTGGTGCAACCATTTTTACCTCATTGGACTGTACGCAGTCCTATCACAGTGTCCCGATCCATCCGGACTCTTACAAATACGTCAGTTTCATTTACAAAGGTCGTCAGTATCAAATGACACGTCTAACCATGGGTTTGAAATCATCTCCAGCAGTTTTCCAATCAATCATGCATACTTTTTTCGGCTTAGAACCTTTCAAAAACTTTCTCATTGTGTACCTCGATGACGTCCTTTGTTTTTCATCATCTATTGACGAACACTTTCAGCATTTGGAAAAGGTCTTTGAAACTCTTCGTTCGGCAAATCTTTCGCTCTATTTTCAAAAGTGTAATTTCCTTCAATCACAAATTCCTTTTCTTGGCCACATAATTTCAGGATCTTCAGTCAAAATTAATCCCAAAAGTAACGAGGCCATCCGTCACTTTCCTCTGCCGCGAACTAAGAAAGCTTTACGAAGATTTCTTGGTCTCGTGGGATGGCGAAAGCGACATTTTCCTGACTTTGCGGGGTTAACAGCTCCATTTTATGATCTTCTGAAAAAGGACCGAAAGATTGAATACTCTCCGGAGTTACTGGAAAAATTCGATCAGTTGAGAGAACTTTTAAGTAGTCCTCCCGCACTTGCTCAACCGGACTTCAATCTTGATTTTCATTTGTACAGCGATGCATCTGCGGAGTCGTTGGCCGGCTATGTGGCGCAATATCCCCCGGGACAGGATGATCCGGAGGTTATTGCGTATGCGAGTCGGCGAATAAAACCGCATGAGGCCTCGTTGTCAGTGTTCCAGTTGGAATTAGCTGCAGTTCTTTTCCTCTGCGAAAAATTTTCGTACTTCATATTAGGTCGTCGGACTACGGTCCACTGTGACAATGCTGCAGTCACATATGCTTTCAGTTTAAAGAACCTAGATACTCGAACAACTCGTCTTCTGCTTAAACTGCAACGCTTTGATCTTCAGTTCATTCACATAAAAGGTACGGACAATGAAATTGCAGACCTGTTGAGTCGCTATCCTCCAGAGATTCCTCAGGCAGAAGAGGATCATTTTGTAAATTTCTTGACCGCGGAGGACACGGACTTCTTGAATGTCACGGAACTGAAGCGAGAACAGCGGAAAGATCCGTATTGTAGAAAATTACATGCCATTTGGAAGGGTGGTCAAAACAATACTAGGGTACGTGTGGAGAATAATTTAGTTTACGTCAGAAATTCTCAAAATTCTGTTTGGTTGCTGGTCATTCCTTCCAGCTCAGTGAAAAATATTGTTTCGGCAATTCACAACAAAGGCCATTTTGGAGTGAAGCGATGTTTGTCGTTCGCTAAGGCCATGTTCCATTGGAGAGGTATGCGTGAGACTTTTACAAAGTATGTCCAAGAGTGCCTTCTTTGTGCACGAACCAAGTACTCCTACAGGGTGATTAGAAAGGAGCCCTGTCATGTTGAGGCGTCTTCTTCTTTTGAGAAACAATGCCTCGACCTGGTCGGGCCTCTTCCTAAGAGCCAGGGATATAAATATATCTTGTCCATCCTGGACGTCTACAGTCGTTTTGTGTGTTTCTTCCCTCTTCGGACGGCACACACAAGAGAGATTGTGGCGGTCCTTGAAAAGAGATATTATTATCAGCTACCATACCCGAAGTATTTGGTGAGTGACCAAGGTCCGCAGTTCTTGTCGCGCTTCTGGAAAGAGTTTTGTCAAAAACACCGGATAAAACATATACTTACCACGCCATACCATCCGGCTTCACATGGCATTATCGAACGCAGACATCGTGACCTTCATCGCATTCTCCGCCTGTATTGCAGTGACAACCAGTCCAAATGGAGTAAATTTCTAAAAGCAGCCCAGGATTTGTGTAATCACTCTTGGTGTGATGCTCTCGGATGTACTCCAGCGGAGCGTTTCTTAACGTATTCAGCATCCAAGAGCTTCAAAGAAAACTTCATTTGGCCCAAAGAGACGGTGCAGGTAAATGAAGACAAGAAATTTGTAGTTTCTGTTCCGGCAGCAGAACCGAAGAAGGAGAGAAAGCTGCGGAAACAGCAAGACATCGTCACAGAAGGTTCTTTGGTGATGGTGAAAACTCATCATATATCGTCAATACCCAAAAAGGTATTTGCAAAATTTATGCACACATACGTCGGACCTTACCAAGTGGTATCTCTATCTCGAAATTCAGCGAGATTGCAGACTCTGCAGGGAGAAAATATAGGAGTTCAGAGTTTTGACAATCTGAAACTGTTTCGCTGTTCAGAAGAGAAAAGAAAGGAACTATTAGAAGGATAAAAAAAAAAAAAAAAAAAAAAAACTTAGTTTATAGGTTAAGGTTAGGTTAGGTTTGATTAGAATGTATAGTTGTAATTAGAATTGAGAAAAAAAAAAAAAAAAAAAGATGTTTTATCTTGTATAGTCTCTAGTAATTTAGTAGTAACAAAAAAAAAAAAAAAAAAAAAAAACAACTTAAGAAGAACTCATAAGTTCAGATTTTTTTTTTTTTTTCTCCGAAGCTCCCGGAGGATGTTACCTTATGCTCAGCATAATGTAACATGGCCCGATGCTTTTGAGCACCTTGTATGTTGGTAGAAAATTTTAAAATTTATTTAGAATGTTAATAGTAACTTTTATTTTATAGTAGAGCAAACCGTAGGTTGAGAATTTTGCGCAATTTTGTAAAACAAAACTTTTCAATAGATGTTAGATGAAGATTACATGATTATTAATTATCTTATATATATTTTACGCATTTATCCATGAATATATCATTATTTTAGACAAATAAGTGTATATTTCGGCTTTTTCAATGGTTTTCAGTTCATTTCTATTCATATTTCGGCGTAGGGAATCTTCACAAGAAAGCTAAAAATTTTATTTCGTAAAATCTTCTTCAAAATTCCAAATTAATAAAGTCAGCCATAATTTCTTCTTGGTGCATCTCTTTGTTTCGAAGAAAAATTATCTGATTGGCTAATACACAATCACAGCTGCGGCTGAGATTTCGGTTCTCTTTGATCTTCACTCAGAAGCCTATCATCCTATGATTACGTCATCATTATCTTCCAATTGGGGATCATCTTCTCGTAACTCTTTGTCTTACGGCGTCAGCCATTTCAAGAGTCAGACGTGCAGTGTTTAGCGTCTGCGAAAAAGTGGAATAAATTTGTAATCACGTGAAAATTGTGTCAAATTCTTCGTTTTGGCGAATATTGGAAGAGATAACTGTACGACATTTGGTGTTTCAACAAATTGTTAATCCGGAAATAAGACAATTGTGAAGTAATTTCGCATAACATAACGGATACTAGCCTGTAGCTATCCAGTGGTATGGAATGAGCTCCTTAGCAAATTTTGCGTTCTCGGTCAACCAGAGAACCTAAGAGAAGAAAGAGGAGACGGTGGAAGAGAGAGAAAGAATATTGAGTAGTGGTGCAGACCCGAGGAAGAAGAAGTCAAGCCACACTCGATGGCTTTTCTGGAAAGGTGCTGAAGGAGTTTCCAAAAAAAAAAAACTATTTTTGAGACCACGTATCACGAGTTTCCCAGGAACCTCGGGTGGAAGTTATCAGGAATTTTCTTTTGTTGTTTAACATATCCGTTTAATCTCGGTGTAAGAAGAGGATGTCAAGTAAGTAAGGAACAGTGAAAGTGAAACTCAGGTATTTGGCTTCAAAATTTTCCTTGTTCTGGCAAACTATCATGAGTGAATATATTTTCTGGTGTTTGTGTAATTCTCGTAATATGAAGCACTAAATTCGTAAAGTTTCCCTCAACGCCGCACGCATGTGGGTTCAGGCAATGTGACATCGTGTTTTTATTCGATGGGGGGGAAGAAAGCTAGAATCTCAGCACAGAGCGATTGTCGTAATCTCAAGAAAATGTGTGTACCACACACACATTTTCCCCAGTGATGAAAGATGTTTTAGATTCCCCAAAAATCTAGAAATTATTTATTTCGGTAATTCTGCTCAAAATTCAACCTTTATTTATTTTGGCATGTTTTCTTTGGTTGACGTAGAATGATTGTGAATGTTAAATATGTAAACAAGTGTCAGTTTCACGGCTATTTGTCTAGTGCGAGGGTACATGCATCTTGCGTACCGATAATCGAAAACGTTCATCAATAGGTTAAACCTACGTACTATTTTAGAAATCTGATACCCATCAAGTTAGAAATGCAATGTTGATAATTACTAGTAAATATTTTCCTTCTTTTTAAGAAATTGAATATATTCTGAACGACACTAATGCAAAACTAACCACTGCGTCTTCGGCAGAAATGTGTTAGCGAAAATAAAATATAAATGCAAGTTAAGTATGGTGCTTTAGGAAATGTATGTGTGATTTTTTTTTTTTTAAATATATATACTTGTTTAGGTTAAGTTAGTTTAGTTAGATTAGGGCTTTAGATTTAAGTATGTCGATTTTTTATATGCATGTCTTGCCTGTGCTAGATTGTCATGTGGGTCCGAGCTGACAAGAGGTCGCGAAGAGCGTAAATCCTCTACGCCGGCCACGAAATCGATGCACAGAAGAGTGTAAGCACCAAGGAATATATGTAAACAAAAGGTAAATTAAGCTAACCACAATCTGTAGGCAGTGAATTTATTATTTTCAGTAGTGTTTTGTATTTTTATTGTACTCTTTTGTTTGTTTTGCGTGTCGATACCATGGAAATGCTCTAGAAGGCAAAAATATTCAATGAATATCAAGGAATATGAATATTTCGAGAATATAAACAAAAGTAAATAATGTTTTTGGCTTTGAAAGTATAGAAATCGATTTTATTAAGTTTTATTCAGATGGGTATGTCAGTGCAATGTAAATATTTTCCTGTTAACGAATATTTTGTGCTACATTCATGAATATTTTGAAAGAAAATAAAACATACTAGCCGTGAATGCATCTTTCCTTTCGAATACGAAATTTGATTAGCTTGTAATTTTGAGAAATAGTAGAAATACGTAATCGATGTTTTTGGTATGCATGCGAAGCATGATAAAAACAAGAGCAGTATGTACAGAATAAGTTTACTGGGGAAATGAAATAGCTGTGAAATTCAGGGAAGAGACTTTCCTTAGTGTGACCGAGTTGAAAACAACCGAATCTGTAGAAATTTCTCATTTTATCAGTTTCGATTGTAATCAAAATCTCAGTTTGGATTTTTTTTTTTTTATTACAAAATTCTGTTTCAAAAGATTTTTTTTTTTAAATTCAGATAGGACTTTCACAAACAACATCAAGATCTTCTTTGTGCTCAGTGCCAGCTCCACTCGGGGGACGGTGTCCTGTGTCTGTAGTCGTGGTTCACAACCTATTTCCGGATGGGATGTGAATGATGAACTGCAGGCCTGGATATCGGGCTGCGGGTTGAGATGGAACAGAGTTTGGAAGCTTTATATCTCGGGCCAAATTTGAGTTCTATTTTCCGTAGATGATCGGCTTGGTGAGTGTATCGGTGACTGCTGATGACGAGCCCATACGGGCCCAGTAGGTTCGGTGTCACTAGTCAGTGATGCATTCAGCATAGCATGTAATCTCAAGGAAAGGGAACATCATACAAAGATACATAACATATCATCATTATTATTATTATTTTTTATTTTTATTTAAAGTAAAAATCAACTTCTGCATTGCTTGCTCAATTAAAAATCAATTCTGGTTTCCCGAAAGTTTTCAATTTAGTTATTGTGGACAGGTGTGAATAACATTTTTCTTGGCGCAACTTGGGTTTGTGAAAATTGTTCATGTCACAAAAGCCATCATTATTCCACACGTCCTTTTCTATGTGGAACATAGTACTAGGCCAGCAATACATTTGTTTCTTGTCTTACATGCAGTTAACTATTTTGAAGATGCAAAATAATCCGTTTTGATATAATGTAGATAATCTTTAATTTTTGTCTAAATGGAAATGCTTGGAGTTGTTCTACTACTGGTTATTATTTGTTGCATTTCTTGAAAATTAAGGAATTCAATGGTCCCCTACTGTCCCCTATACCAATTGAAGTAATATCACTCCGTACACTGATGAGGATCTTGGCTAGAAGATCGAAACGTCACGTGTAAATGTGTTTTTATATTAAATAAGTGCAGTCTTGTTCAGCAGTGTGTTTATTTTTCTGATTTTCTTTGCAAGACGTATGACTATGTGTGTCTATATTTTCAAAAATACTTTCCGTGAATAGTGTGCTTCCTGACTCGGCGCCGCCGAGGGACGTTATCCCTCATACGTTGACAGGTTTCAGATCATAGGTGCCAGTACCAACAGTAAATATGTAAATACATCACTAAAACTATTAGTATTATTTCTTACATTTCACGGTAACAAAAGTATTCAGTAAAATTTGGTTTTCCAACAACAGTTCAGTCATTTGTTGCTACCCTTCAAATAAGCATTCTGTAGAATCAACACCAGCAATAACGTAAAAATTCTTGTCAAAATTTAGAAGCTTGATGCTCGGAGCTCCCAAGACTACGTAACGCTTACTATTTTAACTGCTGAATTCAAACTTCAGTATTAATGGAAGTTTCGATGTACAGCAAAGCAAGCTGCATTTTCAAGGAAAACCCGTCGTGAAAGAAGTGTTCGGGAAATTCCCGCAATTGAACCCATAAGGCATCGGAAGTGAATACTTCAACAATAAAACTATTTATTTTATACTGGAAGAAATTTAATTTCATTTATTACATTTTGAAACATTTACTTTAATAAAATATGAATTATAGGCCTATCTTTGTTAATTGTTTTAAATTAACCTCTTAACTTAAAACCACAAATTATTACTTTTTTTTTTCCTAAAATTATGATCACGAATATATTCGTGGAAAGAAAAAAGATCTGAACATAAATTTAATCGGCGATTCCTTACGTTCGCCATACGCAGCTGAGTATATGGGTGTCCGCTATGTGGGTAAGAGCAAGGGCACCGATTTCTCTGTAAATTTTGGAGGGGGGAACTCAGACGCAGAAGGTGTATATATGAGGATGTTAAGGCAAATTGTAAAATTAATTTTGTTCTTACGCCATGACTTAAAGGTAGAATGTTTCTAAAACTAATTTCATAGCTATTGAAACTCGTTTACTTTGCTTTTAATATATTAAAATAAATCATGTATTTTTTTTGTATGGCTGCAAATTGAACTTCAGAAATGTTAATTGTTAAGATACCATTGTCGGTAAGCTTTAAGTATGTCTCTATCATGACTTAGTATCTGATACTGTGTGCTCATAATTAACAGAAATAATCAGTCTAGTAATTGAGGGTAATGTACATTAATACTTTTTATGGAGAGGGAGGAGGTCGTATCCAGTTTTTATGTACAGTGATTTTGTTTGTTAAAAGTGTGACGTCACTTTTCTGACCGATGTTATGTTAAAAGAGACTTCCTAAAGTAGTATCTGAATCTGTGTGTATCCATCAGAAATCGATCGAGAGCCAGGCAGATGGAAAGACTACTCATGGTAGTTATCCAGAAGTTAACTGGTTTTGCACGATTTTAATCTTTAATTTAGTCATTGATCTAAGTGAACTTTTTTTGCAGCCTTTTCCACCTACCGGAGATTATATTCCTTTGACTACTGAAAAGGAGAGGCGTAAACCAAAACATGTTATTTTGGAAAAGAAGAAGACTGAGAAACCAAAACCAAAACCATCTCTGAAAGGTATGCATATCCGCATAAAAGTAGATTTTAAGGAATAAACAATCAAGGTGTACTTATTTAAAGAAAGTAATTGACACATTTTGCAAATATATTTTAAATGTAATAAGTGATACATTTCCTGGGGGTGATTTACCTGATGAAAAAAGCAACAAAGTAAGTGACTGAAATTGTTTAGAAAAAAAAAAAAAAAAAAACCTTATAGGTAAACCTAAAATGTTAAAATCAAGGTATAATTAATACTATAATTGCAGAGAGTGCGTATACAAGATGTAATATATATGGTTATTTTTGTCTTTCTTTTCTGTTCACATGCATATTTCCCTAATGGGAGTACATTGAACGAGAGAGCTGATTACAAGTAATTGGTGTGGACACTTTCAAGTTAACTTTTCACAAGATTTGCTCAATTCAAGTAATTGGTGCAGTTAAATTATTTTCTCTCTTTTGATTAAACTAACAACCTAGATACTTTTTTTTTTTTTTTTTTTTTTTTTTTTTTTTATGGTTTGTGTGAACCTACTGAAAACTGTCCTGAAACCACATTTGTGTAACAGAACACGGATGTCGTTAATAGAGGACCTTATTCTTCAAGTTCCTTCTATTATTTTTGGAGCTAATTTTCAGCCACCTGTGTGGCGTTCGTCAGCTTTGTCTCAACAAAAATTGAAGGAGAAAGTTGGTAATTTGAAATGGGCTAGCTAGTTCATTCAACTGTTTTGGGGGAAAATAAATAATAGGTAGAACGTTCATTAACTAGGTAAAACTTCATTAACACACATATATTTGTATCAAAATAGAAAAATTTATTAACTTCATCTAATTTGCGTATCTTTAAAATCTTGCATACAGGTATATTTCCATGTGTTATTGTTCTTATTCCTTAAATTTGATATTTTCTATTGAACAAAGATAACGAACTTACACATTTTCACTGTATTTTTTCTTGATTGATCGAATAATATTTGAGGAAACTTCCACGTCAATTCAAGGGGGAGGGGAATTGTACCATCATCATCTCCAATTTTGTTCAGTTCGGAAGATTTGACATAGGATCTTAGCTGGAAATTATGGAACGAAACACAGAAATTGGATTTTAAATTGACTTATTTCAATATTCCTCTGAAACAGCTTCATTGAATATCATTCACATTGAAGCAATCATTTATTTGCTTAGTATCATTTTCACTAATAGCATGTAACCGTGTAGATATTCGGTTAGGTGTAGGTGCACTGACAACTCGTGTGACATCGCTGATATTCGCAAGAAGAAGAAGAAGAAGAAGAAGAAGAAAAGAAGATTATTATTATTATTATTATTATTATTATTATTATTATTATTATTATTATTATTATTATTATTATTTTAAATGCTCTTGGGGAAATCCGTGTCCTGTTGAAAGTCCGAATGGAAGCATGAACAGAACTTCACGTAATTCATGATATATTGATATTATTTCTGCTACTCACGTGTATCTTGTCGTGGATTCAGAAAGATACGGTATATCATGTTATAATTTAAGATATTTTGGTGGTTTATGTATTGTATTCTCATCTGGGTTAACAGTTGAAAGATTGAAAAGAACCTTGAATTTTAAGTGATTTTTTTAAAAATAATAATAATAATTTAAAAATATTTTTTTTTCAAAATTGTTGGATATAGGTGCAAAAGAAACATTTAGAGTCGAAGAAGACAAAGATGAGGCCAGGAGACAGAGGTTCCATTTCCTATCGATGACTGCATACGATCGCCATAAAAGGTTGATTAATGAATATCTTCTAAACAGGAAAGGAGCCACAGGTTTATTAAAACGAGACACGTACGTAAAGGTATCACATATTATAATAATGTATATTATATATTCTGATCAACTTTGTAGTTAATAAGTAGAATACATTGTAGAGTAGTTGCTCTAATTCTCCTCATAAATATGGTAATTATAGCAGGCTAGTAGGAAGCAATATCCGAATGCAGGTAAGGTATTAAAAGCTTACGCGTTCTGTACATTTCTAGTTTGTATGAATAAAGTGTAAAGCATCGTTAGATTTCCCGATTTCGTTTTTCATTTTATAACTAATCTCGATATTGAAATTTCCATATAACGATGTTATTTACTTGTAAAAATAAATAATAAAAAAACTATAGTGTAGATAGCGAATTGATAAAAAAAACTATAGTGTAGATAGCGAATTGTTTTTTCTTCTACCCATTCGACTTTTTCTTGTTATGATTTGCAAATCTGGTAATTCTGTACAATAGATACCCTTTAAGATTCATGTTGATATATGTGTAACGACATGGAGTTTGTACGTTGTGAAAATATTAAACTGTGAATATTCTATATAGCCGGACGATTAAAACGTTTATTTTACTTGTTTAATCTTGAGTTTAATTTGTGGTGAAACGAGATCTCAGGTAGCCTACAGGGATAATCGCGGGATTTTAACTTATAACAGATAAACTTTTCAGTATGTGTATAGCATTCTGCAAGCAGTTAAAATTGCAGTGTGTCTAATCATGAATTAATCCATAACTCTCTTTCAGATCACGTGACAAACGAGACATTGATGTGATACGAGAAAACATTTGTTTTCTTTGGGATGAGGACGATGTCCCAGATACATGGGAGGCCAGATTGGCGAAGAAGTACTACGACAAGTTGTTTAAGGAATATTGCATTTGTGATTTGAGTAGATATAAAGAAAACAAGGTAAAATGTTGTTTCCTTTTAAACTAATATTATAAGGATCTTGTCATTGATAAATCTATAAATAGTATAAGTGTTTCACTTACCCTTTTAATAATTTCATTAAAACTGCGTGTACATGATAAAT
The DNA here is from genome assembly GCF_964235325.1 of Thermobia domestica. Classification (NCBI taxonomy): domain Eukaryota; kingdom Metazoa; phylum Arthropoda; class Insecta; order Zygentoma; family Lepismatidae; genus Thermobia; species Thermobia domestica. Next base: position 170,010,977 of record NC_137454.1, on the reverse strand, counting down.
ATTGATGAAAGTATATACATCAGACAAAAAATTCCCCAAGGCTAATTTTAAAACTGAGTTTGTAAGTGCTTTTTAATTATGTTTTAGAAACTCACTTGATATTGATGAGATTAACCTATTATTTTTAAAATAAATTTTAACTGGATACTTACGAACTCGTAAAGAATTTGTTAGAAAATAATATAATAATAATTAATAATACATATTTTATAACTGATTGATTGTTCATTGTATTGTATTTTATTTGTCTCAAATAGCCCAGTATTTACTACTACCAACCAGGCCCGTGCTGAGGTACTAATGAGGGCGGTGGAAACCTCTTTACTAGAAAAAAATCTTTTTAGTTCCTGTAATAACATTTGTGTCAAATAAAAAGAAGCTAAATATATCAACAACTTAATATAGTTCTATGGCCTATGGACACAGGAGGTTCAGTGCCGCGTTTACAATTGCTCTTCATTGATTTCTGTCCTTTGCCAACTGAACCCAGTTTCTACTTTATATTCTAATCTTTGCGAGAACCATTTTAATATTATCCTCCCATCTGCACTTCGGTCTTCCTAATGGTCGTTTTCCTATTTGGATTTCCAGTTAGAACTTTGTAAGCGTTCCTAATTTCTTCCATTTTGGCTACATGACCTGCCCATTTGAGCCTCCTAGACATTCGCCATTCCCCATTCCCGTTCCTCTTGAAGACTGAATATTGTTCTAAGGATCTTGTTTTCAAATACTTTCAGTCTGGGATTTTCCTTCAGAGTCAGTAATCACGTTTCGCAACCATACAGCGCAACAGGCATGATTATCGTTTTGTCTTTTAAGCTGCAAATTCCTCAACAGAATTCGCGACAACAAAAGATTTTTAACTGGATAAAAACATGAAATCTCTGCTTTCAGTTGACATCAAATTTCGTAGTGATTATGGTTTTAATCTGTTAATAATGATCCTAGATATTTGAAAATATCCACTTTGTCGAAAGTAAATATTATTTGGTATTTTAACGCATCCATAAAATGCAGTATTATGATCCCGACAAACTTCCATGTACTTAGTTTTCTCTGCATTTACTTCTAAGCCCACATCCCTGCAAGCGTTAATAAAGATTTCTGCATTCCTTTCTATTGTTCTATCACCCCTATTAAATTTACATCATCAGCATACGACATAACCTGGTAAATACAATTCAGCTCTAGGACCTGATTGCTGTCTTTGATTTTCCTTATAGTGTTCTCCAGAACAAAGTTAAATAATAATGACGACAACGCATCTCCTTGTTTCAGGCTATTCTCAACGTGAAAGCTCGTGAACAAGAATTTCTTTACTCGAACCTTACTTTGGGATTCATTTAAACATATCTTAATCTACCTTTTTCGGTATTGCAAATTCTGTAAGCATGTTGCACAATGTTTCCCTCCTACCCGAGTCTAAAGTCAATAATTGATGTGCCAGCATATTGTATTCCCATTTCTTTTCAAGTATTAGTTGAATGGTAAATATCTTGTCGATAGTTGATCGATTTTACCGAAATCCGCTCTGATAATTTTCAATAATTTCATCTGCGTATGGAGTCAATCTTGCTAATAGAATGTTGATTGGATGTTGACAGAAAAGAAATGCCTCAATTATTATTACAGTCAATTTTGTTGCTTTTCCTCTGAACTGAAAAAAATGATTGATTCTTTTCACTCTTGCAATAATTCCTCCTTGTTCCAGATAAGGAGAATAAATTTGTGTATCTTGCTCTACAACTTTTCCCCTCCAGCTAAAATTACTTTCGTCTAGATCCAGAGATGTGTGTTTTTTTAATTTTTTAATAGTGATTTCTATTTCTATCTGGTTAGGTTCTGAAATATACGGTTATGCTGTATGTATTTCACTTTCTCCACGAACATTAGTTTTTGGGTATGTGTTAAGCAAATCGTCAAAGAAATTTTTCCATCTATTTACGATGCTATCCTGATCAGTGAGAACTGTTCTGTGAGTGAGAACTCTTTCTTAAATATATAAGCACGAGGTTGATAGCCTTTCTTAAGTTCGTTGATGCATTAATACACATACCGAATGCTTTTGTTTTTACTACTATCTTCAAGTTAATTAATTTTAGCTTTCAAAAATCCCGTTTCTTTGCTCTAAAAGTTTTGGAAGTTTTCTGCCAGGTGACAATGAAATTTTATGTAGTTATTTCGTTCGGGTTTTGTAGTCAACGCTGTTCAGCTCAATTCCTAAACGAAAAGCTCAGTTCCTAGTTGGTAATTTTTAATTCGTTCCCCGTAAAAGAACGTAAAATTTCCCGGACTTGACTCTTCCATTTCTTTCTCATCTAACTTCCTGATATCCCACGAGATTAATCCTCTATTTCTAAACTCATTAGTTACAAATTTTAACGCGCCTGCCCTATAGAGACTTCTTATATTCTATGTTCCAAATCTCATGTCGATTTTACTTTGCTGAGTTCGTGCCAAGTTTTTTTTTTTTTTTTTTTCCTGAATGAGGTAGTTAGCTCCCCACTAAATCCCCAAGCTGGAGGATCACCCCTTGTCGTCTGTCCGCGACTGCTTATTCAGTATAGTATATTCGCAGTTAACGTCTATGTCTAGAGGCCTTCTCCTCGATCCACAACCTGAGGACGCGCCATGCCGTAGCGACAGGAAGACTAGATTTCATGGAAATTAATATAGCTATATTTTGAGAAGTACAATAGGTACTGATTATCCGAACACTGCTTTAAAACACACAGGACCAATCAATATGCTCGGATATATGGATGCATATTAAGACCGTGAAAGCTTCGATACCGTAAAAATCGTAAATTAGAGACTAGTGTCAGTGTAGTATTTTATGAATGCATCGTACGTTTGACTATCCGAACTATTCTTGATGTATCACATTGTTTCGTTTTATAGCTACATAACTTTATAATATTTTTGTAAGTGATTATACTTTTTACCTGTTCTCTGCCAATAGCAACTGTATGAATTTATAATACAAAACTGAAATACAGAAGAATAAAATAAAAGAAATATAATGTGATATTTCGCAGGGCATCTTATGTAAAGGGCGCCTTTTGTCCTTCACAGGTTCTTTATTAACAGTCACTATTTGAATTCATTATACAAAGTTGGTATACACCATAACTAAAACCACTTATCTATAATGTGATGTTTCTTAGGGCGCCTAATGTAAAGGGCGCACTGTACCTTTCACGGGTTCTTTACCAACAGTAACAACTGTATGTATTTATTGTACAGAACTGTGGTATACAGAAGAGTGAATAAAATCGTTCATCTTTGATGTGGTTTCGCAAGGACGCCTAATGTAAAGGGCGCACTGCACCTTTCACGGGTCCTTTACCAAGATAATATACATACTATATACCCGCGGTTGACTTTTGATGACTCTTAATGATAAACTTGCATTATGCCGCGATTCAAATAGTTAATATATATAGTTATTCTAAGGCCATCGTAACCTGAGCTCTGACAGATCTAACATCATGTAAGTTGACGACAGTGTTGCGAACTGTCATAGCAAGAAGAATCAAAGCGACTACTTGAGGATGATGGAGCTGGGGCGCCCATTTGCTGTACGTGATTTCTAAATTGCTCCCCAAAATATCCTGTCTCTGATCTTGCTCTGAAAACGAAAAAAATGCCATAATATCTGAGTTAAATAGCGTTGTTCGAAATCGACTGCGCCAATGTTAAAACTATTAGAAAATATACACACGACTATTACTGAATTATTCTATACCTTTATTCTTAATCTGTAACAACCGCAACTCTGTTAATTATCTTCATAATATTCCACATACATCTAGATTTCACTCAATCCATTCGAATCTATTTCCATTATATAAACTAAGTGTTTACACAATTTATTCTCTAGCAACCAATTCATATGCATGTGTCATTACCTCAAACACTTAACAGCCTGTAGCCTCATTCCACACCTACCAACAGATAGATAGATAGATAGATAGATAGATCTATATCTATATATATAGATATATATATATTGATATATAGATATATATATTAGAGTAAGGCCGCGCTAAGAAGAGCTCTGACAACTCTCACGTGCGATCAAGCGCGGTTGCCACATTTATCTTCTGTAAAATACAATATAACAAGGGGCAAATTTTATGGAAAAAGAATCACCTATGTATTACAACAAAAATATTATTTAACATTATGTCTGACGAAAGTATTAGACAAAAGAAAGAAACAAATTAGTATTGCGTTAAGATAGTTTACAAAATCGGAAAGAAAACAACCAACACATAGGGCCTTATGCAGAGTCGTTTAGACGTATGATTAGCGACTGCCTGAGTACTGCATGAAAACATGTTAGTCGAACTCTAGTATGACATCGAGCTTCGTGGCTAAGCGGTTAGCATACGCCTTTCGCATGGGAGACCCAGGTTCGATTCCGACGGGAGCACATGTGGTTCGGATTCCACGTTAATCAGTAGGTCCACGTCTCACATAACCTCGCTGCTGAAAGAGACGTTAAACTGTAAATCAACTCAACTCTTTAGTATGACACAAAACACGGGTCAGAACGACTCTGCGTAAGACCCATATTGTTATATCTTTTTTTTTTTTTTTTTTTTTTTTTTAAATTGAAAACTACTTACGTTAGAGAATGGCTTTTAATTATAGACAATTTAATTCCGTTTACTGTAGAAATCCTACGCTTTTTTTCCTAGGGTGGATAAAGTTTCCATCGGTTCAGCGAGGTCTTTTGGGTACTTCTCTTTTGTGATTATTTTCACAGTTGTAGGGCTAATATATAAAGCTGAATCTACTCTTTCAATCACTTTATTCAATGGCAATAAAGAACCGTCGTTACGTTCTTTTTGGAAATATTCTCTAAGATTAAACACAAATTCCCGTGCCTGACTTGTCAAGGGCACCCCCTTTCCGCACTTCTTACGCACTTCAGGCATTGTGTTCATAAACATGAACACACAAATACTCATGCTAAATTTATATTTTAGGTCTATGTGAATAATACGAATACAAACTATGTTCTACTGATGAATAAAAATAACAAGGATTACACCACAATATTCACACCAATGCACTGAGATGATAGCACAAAAAATCAAAACAACCTGACAACACAAAAACTTTCACAGTAATGTGTAGGTATAAAGGTGACAACACTGTTCTTTTACCATGGAAACAACCTAGTGTTTCCAAATGTGTTTTTGTGGGTCTAAACCTATCGTCCCCTTCACATATTGGTGAAAAAATGTCCTACGAAAATACAAACATAGCTGGATCATGTTCATTACTTTCCAACTACTCAATTTCTAAATCAGTCCTTGTGAAAAGCTCATTATAACAGTCTCTGTAATATATAGACTACGTACATTTTTTTCGATGTCAACAAATTTCCTACAAAGACCATTAGAAATTCTACTAATTTCAGCCTGACATTCCAAATCACGGTTCATTGCCCTTGAACTTTAGAAGAACCGTACAGACACGCTACCCTCTTCGCTTTCAATTCCACGAAAACCTACTCCCTGCGGCGACAGGGAGGTGGACCGGTTGTTGTTCCATGTAACCCCACTTCTATTTACGTAGCAAACTTGTCAAAAGGACAGAGTTCTGTCAATAAGTGGAAAAAGAAAAAAAAAGAAAAAATCACTATTGTGGCAATAACGTTAGGCCTAGTGAAACTACGTTGTGCTGGAATGTTGAGGAGTAAAGTGAAGTACGATTATTTTTTTTAAATGTCTAGTTTGTAAATATTTCAACTTATAATCTGATTCAATCAGTGATAAAGTAACTCGATTCGCTTCCTCCATCATCCTCAAGTAGTCGCTTTGATTCTTCTTGCTATGACAGTTCGCAACACTGTCGTCAACTTACATGATGTTACATCTGTCAGAGCTCAGGTTACGATGGCCTTAGAATAACTATATATATTAACTATTTGAATCGCGGCATAATGCAAGTTTATCATTAAGAGTCATCAAAAGTCAACCGCGGGTACATAGTATGTATATTCTCTATAGATCCGCACATTCATCAGTTATTAAATAAAAAATGAGGAGAAACTTCTGGTTTTTCTGCTGCGAGCTTGAAGTCTTTTTCTTGTTGAAATCATATTGAAGAAAAGAGATTGATTTTATTTATTAAAGATTGATAACCTCAATGGATATCTTATATCCACTGAGATTAAATCAATATAATCAGAGAAGGAGAAATTTAATTGCCAGACCTCAAATTCAGACAGTTGAGAAGAAATAGGTTGGTTACCTCTATTCTCCAGATTAACGAGTGCATTGAACAAGGTATTTTAACAGTACAGATTCGTGTGCCATTAAAACCTCTCACAACTTTGGACAAAATATTACCCAGTTTAAGACATATTATACGGATCCAACGGAAAAGTCCGCCTGGATGCATTGGCCAGGAGGATTATATAAGTTTGACCGGTGATGTGAGGTGCAAAATTTTCCTCTATATTTTTTCTGATAATTTCCGTTCTAAAAGAAATATCCGTAATTTTCCAATTACAACTGGAGACTGAAAAACTGGAAAATTTTCAGATTATATCGTATTTGATAATGAAAAATTTACGTGTTGTTTCTATGTGCGTAAGGTTCTTGGGTTTTCTTTCAGGATTCCTGCCAACAAAATATCCATTATGAATACTATTTCAGTTATATATAACATTTTAATACATTGTTCGATTGTAGAAATATTTCTGGGTTGCCATACTCCTCAACCCTTATAAATATATAAAATGACTTTTTTTTTTTTTTTTTTTTTGCTAGTAGTATGCTTTAATGCTTGTTTTCTGTGGTTCATGATAGGTGGCAATGCGTTGGAGAATAGAGAATGAAGTCATAGAGGGAACAGGACAATTCAGCTGTGGAGAAAAGAGATGTAAAGCAACAGAAGGTTTGAGAACGTGGGAAGTGAACTTTGGATATGTAGAACGCGGTGTTAAGAAGAATGCTCTTGTTAAGCTAAGTAAGTACGAAAATCAGTATAAAAATATTTTGTTTGAATATTTTTGTTTAAACTTATAAACGAACATATGTTCACCAGTATGTTGCATAGAAACGTTCATTTTTACTACTTGTTAACAATTGTCAGGTACAGTTTTTTTTATTTATTTTTATTTTATTTTATGTCATAAAGTGAAGATAGAAAATGAGTCTTTAAAACTCGCATGAGTCACCTCTCTGATTTTCTAATTTATAACGGTTATAATTTCTGTTGTGTATTGTGTATACCAAGGTACTTATATATAGGTACTGTTGCAAGAAAATTAAAATACAGACTTAGCAGACACAACTGTTTTGGTGTGTAAAAGAGTTCTAGAGGACAATTTCATGACCAGTGCAGAAACGGTTTTGTGCATGTTTTGGAAAAGACCCTCCGACCATCTGTCAATGGTGAAAGTTATTTGAGAAGGATGCCTGTGCGAAGGCTACGTATATGCCTTCGAGGGGGATGTTGATTGAATCTGTATGTCCCGGTGTACGTGGTCATGATATAAATTTTCAAGAGTATTTCTTTCCACTGAGGTATACAGTACGTTCATCTTTTTGTGTTCTCCTTTCGCCTTCCATACAGCAGCGATCTGATGGCTGGGATAATGGTAGTCGTCCGTTCGTATGAACAACCAAGCTGCGTGTAATGTGACCTTCAGTACTGAGGTGGAGGTTGACAGACTAGATGTGCCGTTCAATGGCGTCCCACAGTGTTTAATGGCACAAAGATTTGGAGAGTTTGGGGGCCATGCAATATGCTGGAAGTCTGCTCTGTGTTCCCCGAACCATTATTACATAGGACGTTCGTAATGACTAGGTGTGTTATTGTCATGGATACCATTATTATGGGAGAAAACAGTGAACATAATAGAGTTCCCAGTGTACCTGGAGATCGCGGTACCGATACTAGGTCTGGGTCCTTGTCATGTAAACATGCCCCATACCATACACTCGCCACTTGCGGAGTTGATACTGATCTTGATGAGCCACAGACAAAACACATCCCATTGGCCGCTGTTGAACATCCTTCTAGTGCATGTTACGCAATTGAGACGTTAGCTCTTTAAAGACCATACAATCTCCTACACCAAATACGATAAATTATGGCGTTAACCTATCATTGCGAATCTGACTTGGACTATGAACTATGCACTAACGGGATGCGTGTTTATTCATCAGATGGTAATACGGTCAACTGTCTATTCGGAAGATTGGTTATACAGGGTATCTATCGGTCACGAAAGTTCCGAAGAAGTTACGAAATCAGAAAACGGTCATGAAAGTTTTTTAAAAAATCACGAAATTTAAGTTTTGGGTCACGATTTTTCTTAATCTGTACAAATATAAGTACAGATTGGAAAATTTTGTTCTATAAAGCGTCAAAATTCACCACCAAAAATGTCTTTTGTCGGTTTTAGACGCTACCAAAACGCAAACAAAGCACGCTTCTATCTCATGCATGAAAATTTGGCCTAATTCGCATGCAAATTTGCTGTTGAGAATGTTACGAAATTTGATGGTTTGGTAAAGAAAAGGTCACGAAAAAGTCACGAAATTTCATCTTGGAATTTTACTAGACACCCGGTTATTGTTGCATGATCAGTCAATATAGATTTAGAGGAATGCAGTAAACAGTATGTTGAAAGGAAAACAGAGAATATGAAGAATATTATTAAAGCAAATGTTTCCTACATAAAGACAAAGAAATTAGTTTTAATAGTGGTGGATGAAACTTATTTGCAACAATCTATCTGCCAGTAATGCTAGAATTTGTACCGTGATGATAAGAAGATGGATATGTGTTAGATTATTAGCTTCAAATTGGCGGTTCCTTGTTCTGTTTTTCAATTAATAGATTTTTCATAAACTTCAATGTTGTTCATCGATAATAATTTATTCATGATCTCAGCGGCATATTTTTACATTGCAGAGCAAATCAAATTATTGTGCTTTGCTTGATTCATTTCAGAATAGTGGCTTGGCAATGCACTTTTGTATTTCATTTAACATTTCAATTTTCAGGGAAAATCTGTCTGTTTTGTAAATTTAACACACCATACGTCATACAATTTAACAGTCTTTAAAAAAAAATCTTAATATTTTTGTAAATTTGAGAATATGTAATATGTTAAGGTTTTTATTTTCGTATAGTACGCTCTTATATAAAATAATAAGCAAATTACAGTAACATACCTTAGCGTATTTCAGTTATGGCAATAATTTCGATGTCTTGGTGATCCTCTGGCATTTTTATCCAGGTAAACGGTACCTTGAAGCTTTTGAGTAGCTAAATTTTTATATATTCAGTCTTCTAATTTCTTCGCCAAATTAATAAACTTGACTTTCTTGAAAACTAAATAACTTCCAAAGTTATTCAATCACTGAAAATACAAGCCTTCCTCAACTGGTCTGGTGGCTAGCGCGTGTTCCCTGGTTCGATTGCTGATGGAAGAGCGCAAAAAAATTAATTTCACAATCAGCAACTTTCTTTAATCATCCGTCTGCTTAAAGTGCGGGACATTAAATGGTGCAAAATAATTGTGGGACAAACTTTAAAAAAAAAAAAAAAAAGTAATGTAATTTTCTTGTTATTTTGAGAATATACATTTACTACATATTCTGCTGATATAATGCGGCGTAATATAGTCTCTTCTCTACTAATCTATTTTCTGAAGGTTTCTTCAGTTATAAAGGGTGATCCAAAACAACCTTCTACATTTGAAAGGCGAATAAAACAATAAATATTGCAGATAGAAACTTGTTTATTTGAAAAATATAAAATGGTATTGACAACAGTGTGTAATTAGTACTGTGTTATGAGTTGAATTACTTTGTGTTACTCTGTAACAGTGACACAATTTACAATACGATTATTGTTACTAAAACCTCCCACGTTTTGATCAGCTGTAGTGTTGACATTGGCTGAGGGAGGTGAGTGGAGGGACAAGAGAATTGGTATTCAACACGTTCGCTCACCACTGTCCTGCCACTGTGTTCAGTTCTTATTATGTTTTGGTCAGGAGCTCATTACGTTTACGCAGTTGTAATGTTTTTCATAAGCATCAGTTCTGTGATTACAGTGCAGAGAGCTTTTCGCGGAAGGTTTGCTATTCCACGTAATAAAAATGTTCCTGATTGGAAGACTGTCTTACAGTAAGTGGAGAAGTTCAGAACAGCAGATTCAACATTGAAACAAAAAATCATCTGGCCGACCTAAAAGTGCTCGTACTCTTGAAAATGTTGAGACTGTGAGACATCTGTTTTGCATTTCCCAAAACGTTCTGCAGGGAAGCATACTGCAGCTGTTGATCTTTTGCAGGAGAGTGTAAGAAGAATTTTGTACAAAGACCTGAACTTTAACTGCGTATAAACTTATGCTTGTCCAAAAGCTTAAACCAGCAGATTTTGTTCGCCGTCAACAGTCATGTAAAAACATTCTGCAAAGTGTTCCAGAAGATGCTGTGCTTTTGTGTAGTGATGAAGCACATGTCTACTTAAGTGGTTGTGTAAACAAACAAAATTTTCGCTATTGGTCTAATCTGCACAAAAGACCTTTGCACTCTGATAAAGGGACTGTGTTTTGCTCAATTTACAGAGATGGCATTACTTGACCTCTTTTTTCGAGGAGGATGGTATAACAGTTACGGTCACGTTCAACCGTTACGTTGTCATACTTAAGAACTTCTTACGGATTCAACTTCAAAAGTTAGGACTGGATAACCGTGATGTGTAGTTCTAACAAGATGGCGCTACAGTGCACACTATTGCGGTATCAAGAGAGTGCTCAGAGACCCTGTTTCCTGGAAAACTGATCTCATTACGCGGGATGTTTGGCCGCCCCATTCACCAGACCTCGCCCCATTTTTTTTCCTTTGGGGTCACCTTAAAGCTAAGGTTTACACACATGTTCCCTACACTCTTGCCGACCTCAAGACAGTAATTCAAACGGAGGTAGCAGCTACTCCACAAGACATGACACGTCGGGTGACGATAGATTTCAGACATCTTGAAATATGTATTGCTCACAATGGGCAACATTTACCATGCATCATTTTCAAAACATAGTCATTACAAATTGTAGTCATACCCATTGTATATTTTGGAAAAACAAGTTTCTTTCTGCAGTCCTTTTGTTTTATTATCCTTTCAAATGTAATATTTTTTTCGGGGTTACCCTGTATTTAAAATGTTTTATGCATATTTGAAACGTGGTGAAATTTTCGTTTCACTTACGTTTTCGTTCGTAGTTTGTTACTGTTAATTTATCATATTCTCTTTTCGTCACATCCGATTCACTAACCTAACTACGCATTATTAACTTGTACTCAAGCTTGTACTCAAGAGTCCTGCTTTAGACCGAGAAATTTATGTTAACGTTATTCCAGTATATACTACGATACATATTATTACTGTAGAAATCCTCGAGTGTTGTAGTTTTTTCATATTATGATGCTACTGTAGCTGTTTTTTTTTTTTTAAAAAAAAAAAAGGGCAGAACATGTTTTGTTTGTTTAGTATTTATCTTAGAATTTGAAACATCGATTGTAAAAAAAAATGAAATCTTTAAGTTTTACGTCCCACGGTTATGCCGGTTAGGCTAAAGGAGACGGTGATAATGAGATATGAGTGAAATGGTGGAATGAAGAAAGTGGGAGGAAACGGGAGAACCCCGAGAAAACCCACGAGCACGGTGTTTGTCCACCACAAAGTTCACTTGGCGGGGGCTGGGATCGAACCCGGAACCCCAAGCACCAGAGGTGAACGCTCTACCACTGAGCCACCGCGCCCCCTAAATATCGATTGTAGTTCTGCAGTGCGGGAAGAAAGTGAAACAAAAAGATGATGATTTAAGGGAATCACTGTATACAACCTTGTAGGTTTCTTTCTTTATCTTATCTTTTCTTTTCTTTTTTCTTTTTCAATCAGTAACTTATTTCAACAAAAATATTCAAAGAATGAAGTTGTGGGCAATAGTTATATTCCTAAATCATGACTATTTACAAAAGACTGTGATTTTTAAGATCTTAAATATTTCTATACTACGATGGCGTAACAAATATGGTGTCTACGAAAAGCTATTCAAAGGTGCAACATACTTTGTTAGCATTTTTCTCGGGCTATGTGATAATAGATGTAATAGCATAAATGGTTTCACGTTAGTAATACTGTGTGTAATACAATTAACGTGTATTACTCTATTTGTAGGATTGTGGACAAACACGACGTGCGTATCGGGGTTCTCCCGTTTCCTCCCACTCTCTTCATTTCAGCATTTCATTCATTTCTCATCATCACCGTCTCCTTTAGCCTAGCCGATATAAACGTGGGACATAAAACTTAAAAGATTTCATTTCGTTTCATTTCTATTTGTAGGATTGTGTCCGGACTGTTCGTTCAGATTAAACTACCACCATCAGAAGAAAGAGGTGACCAAGAAACGCAGAAAAAGTGAAGAAAACAGTATGGAAACAAAGAGACAAAAACGAAACAGTGACAGTGAAGCGTCTGTTTCACAGAACGAAAATGAAGCGGACACTTGTGTGGAAGCTGACAGTGATAGTGGCAATGTGACTATTAAACAAGAGGGAGAAGATGAAGAGAGACGATTATGGCGCCAAACAGGCCAAGCAGAAGAGAAGACTCGAGAGGATGAATTTGAAGAATATCTTGAAGATCTTTTCTTATAATCATAATTGTTTTCCATCGAATATTGTTTTGCTTCCATTTGAAAAAAAAATTGTTGTAAATAAAAAACATTGTTTTAAACATAATCTCTGTTGTTTTGTACAGTGTTCTATTAGTCAGAAGATACTGTGAGTTGTCTCAATATTCATATTTTGTACCATTTTTACATTTTAAACGCAATCCCAGTATGAATACATACCGAAAATACTTTTTAAAATAATTCATTGTAAGTAGATGTGATAAATAAATATACGCCTCTATTGTTTCTCTTACGTAATTAGCTCAGGCCCGTATTTAGGTAAGTGCTATTCTGTGCTCGAGCACAGGGCGGCAAAATTTTGGATTTTTAAAATATTATTCGCAATAAAGTAATATTTAGAACTGAAACACGCAGATTCCCGCGCAAACGCGAGAAACTATGTTAATGTTAATGTGTTTAATTTACTGTAATTACAGTAGTTACTAATTAGCTAGCTTATCTGATTATTTTTAAAAAAGCCATCCTCTCCCACCACAACTCGAAGAGATGGGGGTGAATTTGAACATCATGAAAACTGATGCTGTTAAACTCAGTAACCTCCAAAACTATGAATTCAACATTAATATATATGTGATTTTCAATTGTTTTGGCAGGGGCAGGTAAGGCAAGGCGTGGGATAATTCCTGTGTGGCAGAAACAGGCCAATCCTTAGCCTCCCACTAACAAAATTCGGGAAGTCGGGGTCTGGTCACCAGGGAGAAGCCACCCACACAGAGGAGTATCGTGAACCGGCTACGGACATAACTGAAGATAATGCACACCATGATTCACCTCGATCTAAGGTTGGTAAAGCAACGGAAGGGGCGTGTTCATAAGCTCTTGCCAAAACTTTTCCAGAAAGTCACACCAATTGTTGAAATCTGTGTAAGCGGTGCTAGACCTGTGAAAAATGGAAGTTTGTTGTAACACTGGACGAGGCATATGTTTATCTGGATGACTGTCACAAGCCACGTGCAATTTTTTATCGATCGACAGGTGCAAGGAACTTTCAAAGATGGTTTAGTGAATGCAAGGAAAGTTTTGGCACAAGCTTCATGATCACTGCTGGATACTCGTATCAGGACATGCTGGCCATACATCGTGTAGCCAAAAATACGAAGGTGAATTCGGAATATTATCAGGCTAACGTCTTGACACCCGTTTCTCGCCATGACATTTCCAATCTCTACGGGAGGGACAATAATCGTGTGTGGGTGCAGCAAGACAAGGCGTCAAGTTACACATCTCGCTCAACCCGCATCGAGCCTTGTTTCACAGGAGATCCCACACCGTTGAAGGGCTATGGAAAGCCTGTTAGGAGAAGTGGGTGCGGCTTTACATTACTACACTGCGTGCCAGTTTCCTACAGTGGAAACTTCGCTGTCGGGCAATTGCCCAGATGAAGGGCTTCCAAATAGAGCAGTCTCAATGGTGACGACATGGTTTCCCTTAAGCTAAGTGCAGTTTGAAATCGTCACCATAGATCGGAAACATCCTATGTATTTGCAAAATCACGGCTTGTTTCCTTGTTTGAGACATAAGTTTGTGCGGAAGGGGGTGGCAAATTATTTAGAGCACAGGGGCGCACAATATATAAATACGGGCCTGAATTAGCCTGTTGATAATCCTTCATAATGTGCACTATCAATATAGCTTAATTATATATTTTCTTCTTCATATGACTATGTGATATTCAGCAATGACAGAAGAGTTAATATTTCTTAACATCTCTATCAAGAACAGTCTTAAGACTTACTCCAAATATGGTACCACACAGGGTAAATCAAGTTGTAATGAATTTCGTATGGTTAATTTATATTTTTTCTTATATTCTGAAATACTTAAGCTGCTGTTATTGAGGAATAACAAATACATTGTAAATATTGTGATAAAATATTATATATACTCTGCAAGTTTGGTTGTGGTGGACAAACACCGTGTGCGTGGGTTTTCTCGGGGTTCTCCCGTTTCCTCCCACTTTCTTCATTCCACCATTTCATTCATCACTCATCATCACCGTCTCCTTTAGCCTAACCGGCATAATCGTGGGACGTAAAACTCAAAGATTTCATTTCATTTCTGCAAGTTTGGATAGTCAAAATATATTGACATCACTGAGTATGTAAAAATGTGTAAAAATAAAATAGTACAATTTGGAACCATTTTAATCATTTCACTTTTGCAAAGGTGAAGTATGTCTGTTGTGTATTCCTGTTACTATGTACTTGATAGAATCGGAATGTGGATTTTTAGGATTACAAGGAAAGGAAGACCGACAGTCATATTGTGAGAACTTAAATCTTTCTTGCCATGGCCATAGTAACAGACTCGGAAAGTTTTGCCGTAATTGAACCAGGTAAATACGAAGATGCGTGTTCACATCTGGTGCAAGAGCTCCACTGTTCAATCCCAGACAATGTGACTTTGTTGTGGAAAACATCTTGTCCACGGGTTTTTTCAGGGTTCTTTCGTTTCTTTCCGCATTCTCATTCCACCAATTCTTTTATAATCTTAACTTTCATTAATCATCCGTCGTCTTTTGTTTTAAGGGGATAACCATGAAAAGTAAAAGATTTTTCAAATTTTCTGAAACTGTACAATTTGATTCACTGTTAGAAAAAAAATATGCAGTTCTAGTTCATGGATTTTTGATACTAAAAGATTAATTTAAAACTAGAATAGAATAATGAGAAGTAATTTATTCACATTATTATGGATACTAAATGAAAATATTTTTTTTAACAAACAAAATAAAAACGTTTTTAGAGAACTTCAACTAAAGCACTAAGAAGCAGAAAATAATAATAATAATAATAATAAAGCTTTTGAAAGCAGAAAATAATTCATTACTATTGTGTATAGAAAATTTGAAGTTTGTGCGAAGCCAAACAAATAATACCTAATATAAAATAAGTTTGGATGATAATTTTATGAGGCATTATCCTTTTATAGATAATACCAATGAATTATTTTCTACTTTTAAGCTTTAATATTGTTATTGACTTTTTAGCTTTTCTGTTGAAGTCGGTTAATATGTTTTTCGAAAAAAGCGTACTTATTTAGTACCTAAAATACAGTTCATTTTTTCCGCCATATAACTCAAATCCTATCCTTTCCATCTACTGTATCTAGAGCTGCATTTTGCTCGTTAAAGACACATTTCAACCTTTAATTTCTACATTATTGTAGTAGTTTTTCCTTGGTACCTTTCTCTATCCATTTGAATTCCTTTGGTCAGATTTGTATTGTATATTTCCCTGTCTGTCAATATCCTTTCTTAACTCGGAGTTAAAATTTCTATCGAAACTTTGTCTCTTCATACTTATATATATAAAAGGAAAATCAATGTAATTTGCAGCAGGGAATTGGGTCAAGGATTGGAACAGAATGTTGCATTTCTTGGCTCAAAATTAGTATATTTCCTGTCAAACGAATATATTTTCTTGTGTAATATAGATTTCTTACGCAGATATCCGCACAGAACAGACAGTCCTCTCGAAACTCAAAGCTACGCGCTTCCAGAATATCTAAATCTATAATAGTACAAAGCAGTTTGTATCAGCGAAGTCCCTGTGAATGAGGGTGTGAGCGACGGCGTAGAAAACCACACTATTTTGACCCCGGACTGAATCCCAATTCCTTTTTCCTATTTCACCTTTTTGTTGTAGAACTAGCCTTTGGCTAGCTGGGGGCTCCGCCCCCAGTCCGCCGAATCTGCTCAGCTTAAGGCCTCGCATTTCTTATCTATCGGCCTTTGCGTCAAGAATGAATTAGTGTTTAGTGATGTATGCAACATACTTGGTCATCAAAGTTACTACGTACTCTGAATGCGAATTGAAACAAAAGAATGACGAATGAATGAACAAGTAAAGCATATTCTGGAGGTTGTTAAATAAAGAGTTAAGGAAATATTTTACTTATCAAATGTTCCATGAGGAGTATTGTACAGCATAGAAAAAGAGCATTACGAAAGCTAAAAAGGAGCGACTGGAACAATACAAAGTGTGATTGTTGAGAAAAGTGTCTGTGAATCAGCAAATGTTAACAAAATCGAACGGGGGGAGGAGCAATAGCGAAGATAGAAGGAAAAGAAACCGATTAAAATAATATTTTAGAAGTAGTAGTATCCTAAAGAAGTAATGAAAGATAGAGTGAAACACAAAAGAGGGATTGAAATATGATCAAAATTAATAGAGAATATTAAATAATGAATTTCTTGCGTGAAAGCGAATAGATAGCGGCAAATCGTCAGGCATAGAAGCTTCTGGTTTTGCCACAGGTAACCTGCAAACTGACAGCGGAAGCTGATAGCGGAGTTTTGAAAGGTACAGTCGTAGGCTAAATTTATCAAATTAGCGTATGAAAGAGACATTTCTGCCACATTTAGTCATAAAAAAATATAAAGTAGACTCCATGTTCTCAGTACTCCATGTGTGTGTTAAAAGGTACAGACACTGGGATTAAAAAGAGAAGCCTTAGGGAGCGTTAACTATTTCAATCGCACGGATAAGAGCGAGAATTCGGACATCAAAATTAGCGTTTTTGTTCGAAACTAAACAAAGATCATTAGCTAGTCCCAAACGTTCTTTGAAATCTATGCGTTTTGGACATTCTACTACAATGTACCATACACTAAAAGGAACGATACAATCTTCATAATAGAGACGGCTAAAGTCACATACTGAATACAAATAAATATATGAGATGAAAGTACTTAAACGACCTGTGATCACTTCATGATAACATCTCACGGAAATGTCTTGTACGATGGCGTACTTACTAAAGATATTCTGCAGGCTTATAATAACTCCTCGCGAATCCATGGAGATAAGCACATGATGTAGCGAAATCTGAAACGTATGGCTCAGAAAAAGCTTAACTGCTGTAGTTTTAGCCGTGAATACTGAACACAGACTATTCAAGTGATTCAGACTGTTCTGAGCTGTTCTCTTCCGTGGCGAAGACACAGCTAACAAAATTCTCTACATTATAACCTGGGGTAAAATATGATGGTGCTCCAAGGTAATTGCGTGCTGTTTACCTGTGACGACAACCTATGATCGAACCTTGGCGAAGGCATCAGCCATGAAAAAAAAAATAAATAAAACACTAACCCGTATTAAGTGGAGAGATGACCACACAAATTCGTTTACAATGAGAAATTTTAGGCACGAAACAACAATGGGCATGTAGTTCGAGGACGCGCTAGATATCGGTCGTAGGTCTCGCCCCCAACGCAGAGGAAAGTAATAAAACATACATGGAGTTATAATTTTGGAGAAGTTTCCCCCGACATTAGATTGAGGGTGGGTCGTTCGATTTAACATATAGCCTATCAATAGAACTAGTGCGGAAAATACAGATCTGTAACTAGCCGAATTCCGTGGTGATGTGTAGTATGAAGTTGCTTCAGCAAAGAGGAATGAGCAAATGAGTACAAAATACAACCGTAGTTTAAGTTGGACAGAATTAGACTATGGCATAATCGTGACGGAAGAACACGATCATCACCATTGGTGCGGTAGAAAAGCACTCGAGGGAAATTCAAAATTTGGAAAAAGAATATTTAACATTACGAATGTACGGTAATAATGTTAAGTAGCGATCAAAAGTCATACCCAGAAATCGGCACTTGTAAACAAACGACCCAATACAATTACCACTGAGATACAGGTCAGGTTGAAGAAGGTAAATTCATTGGCTGTAGGAGTTTACACATTGAGTTTTCTCAGCAGAAAACCTAAAACCTGTTTTTTTTTTCGACCTTCGAACAATTGAAGATATCGCACAGATGTCAAGAACGACAAAATTATGATCGTCTACGTAAAATAATAGACAGAAATCTTTTTTATCGCGACAGAACACTTTTTCCACTAATCAGAATATTGCCTTGAAAGATAGTATTTCTTGTAGAAATTACTACGAGAAAATAGAACCTACATGCATCTATTCATCGAAGTTAGTTACGAACTCAACATTGTAGCTACGAAAACTCAAGTTTAAGTCCCCACTAATATACGGGATGTTAATGAAATATGCCGATAAACTGTAAGAGGTGATTCTTCACATCAAAATAAGTCAAAAAGTTCCTATGGACCTGTGGGGAAAAGTGCATAGTTTCAGAGCTAGGGCTGTCCAAAGTCGCTAAAAAGCCAAATTTCAAGAGGCTCTATTTCGAATTCGATAAATCGTGGAGTGGCGGTCCTTATAAGCATAAGGAAGTCACGCATACCTAATCCAAAACTGCATATTTCAGTATTGTTCAATGGGTGTGAAGAGTATTCCCTGCAGGGTGAAATTCCCAGACATGTCATGAACCGAATTCTGAGATATGCTTAGATTTTATGATTGGTCCGAAGTAGGGAAACGATAAACCTTGGGAGCCGTGAATACGGAATCCTTTGGCGCGATGTCAGAAGTGTTAAGAATCGTCAACAGCATGGTCTCTCGTACTCGGGAAAAAAGCATGCTGCGATGTTTTCTTTCACGCTTATAAGTGAAGAAAACGTGAAATATACCATAACGAAATACATCGCATCACACGTTATTCCGAACACACATAAAAAAAGAACATGGAGCTGCCGGTTCCTAACACTTCCGACTTCCTTCCGAAGCACTAGATGTCGATTGTTGTCAAGGTTTACCTTCTGCCTACGTTGCGCCCTCCGTGAAATCAAAGTATATCTGAAAACTATTGAAAGGATATTTGAGAATTATACCCTGCACAGAATACTCTGCACACCCATTAAAAATTGATGTAATATGCATTTTTAGATTGTTCATGCGTGACTTCTTTTACGCTGATAAGGACCACCATCAAGTTTCTGGAATTCAAAATAAGGCCTGTTGAAATTTAGCTTCTTCGTGATTTTGGACAGCCCTAGCTCTAAAACTGCACTTTTCGCCATAGGTCCATATGAACTTTTTTCCTATTTTGATGTGAGGAATCACCTCTTACAGTTTGTCGGTATAGTTCATCAACACCCTGTATATATATATATATATATATATATATATATATATATATATATATATATATATATATATATATATATATATAAGAACCATTCTTGGTATATGCAACTAAAGCAAAGATCTGAAGAAACATGCACAATTAAAAAGCAAAGAATAATCTATAAAAATAAGACACAACACACACATTAAAGATAAAAAGAATTAGTTGAAGTTCACAATTATCTGATGAGTGATTCCTATGGGTTAATGATCACCAAAATTACGATAGGCCTTCAGTGCCTCCTTGAGCTGTTCATTCCACGGTGAGACACGTGGCAGTTGGAACGTGTAACGAAGAATGGGGCAACTACAAGAATCGTGTTGCAGTCATAGCGCTACACAAGGTAGGCATGCCGCTACCACGGATCTTGGCCATCCTGAAACGCCTGCAAATCAGTGAATGATTTTTTTAGTGCACCATCCAGCATTACAATGAAACAGAAGTGGCAATAACAGGCGGCGTAGTGGTAGACCGCGCACAGCGAAGGCACCACAGGCAGTTAAACCGATATTTGGCGAAATCTCGCCAGGACTCGATCAATGATGTCCATTTCGAGACCAGCAATGTCACGAGTGCTCAATCATGGCCTGGTAGTCAGAGCCTACAAACAACGTACAGCTTACTTCCTGATTGATGCGTTACGCCAGCAGGGAATGACGAAAACCAAACGTTTCTTCAGCGTTATGGAAGATGGTCACAAGACAATAGGAAAATTCTCTCTCATCGGGACGCTGTTCACAGTTGAGCAATCCTTTAAAGCTTAAAATGACCGTGTGCACGCATCATCATTATCATTGCAAGCTGCTGAGCGTGTTTCTAAGATGCAAATGTCCCATCTCTCTGCATCAGTCATGGTGTGATAGGGTGTGGGTTTCAAGGAGTAAAGACATCGTCTTCCGTGTAGCAAACCACAATGTTTCCCAACCAACAGTGGATCTTCCAACAAGATTCTATTTTCGCATACAAGGCACGATCAACACAGGAGTGGCTACGAGCCAATGTCCCAGATTTCTTCTCTACATGAAACTGGCATTTATCAGCCCGGATCTGAACATGCTCGATTACAAACTATGGTCTGCACGAAGAAACATTCTAATGTGGACTCCCCAAAGCGCGCTCTGGTCAAAGCAGCCTGCAACTTCCCCATCGACACTGTTCGTAATTCTATTGACGAGTAGCCCACCAGACTCTGGGATAGGCTCAAGGTGGATATTTTCAAAACTGGTTAGTGCGCTTCATGCTCCACATTTTCATGTATCATCTTTCAAAAGAATATCAATGTATCATCAACACTATATTTGTGTTTTATTCAAACCTCTGACAGTATTTATTAAAAATATATGTTTATGTACATACGAGGCGCATGTTAAAAAAAGGAGGATTGCCGACAGTGATGAAATTGAGCATATCATAATATTCTTTCTGTGCTTGCAATGGAGATAGAATCTCCGAATGGAGTTACGCACAGGTAGCAGTAAGATGAAATGGTTGCCGTAACATAAAATCCCGGCAAATGTGAAGCGAGATCTGCCTACGATTTCTGAACGCCAAAGGACAGAATGCAGCTTGACAACCATCGGGAACTGGTGCCATTCACGGGGTGACAGTAATGAGTAAAGGGAAGGTAAGAGTTTCGGGTAGGGCGTTCAAATATTCATGACGGTGAGCGTAGCGAAAGATCTAGAGTAGTGTAAAAATTCTTGATCTGGGCCATATTAGAACATAGTAGAACAATCCAGGCCACGCCTGAACCAACGTACTCCAGTGTCGCACGTCGCCATGACCCACGTACTTACAACCATGGAAAATCGAACACACCGAAAACTCGTTCTCTTTTATGACCACTTTTTAGGGTGAAATGGTTCCCTTTCATAAGTACTTTTTGGGGACGTATTCGTTCTCTTGTACGACCACATTTTCCAACTCCTATGTAACATAGCAGAAATTACTTAAGACAAAGAACACATAATCCAATTAGAAATTTCACAGAGACTACGAACGCATATTTTAGCAGCACTCCTATGTAACCTAGGAAAGACTACTAGAATAATGGGGGTGTATTCGTTCTCTTTTGTGACCACTTTTTTCAACCCCTATTTTAACATAGCAGAAATTACTTAATACAATGAAAACATGCTCCAATCAGAAATTACAGAGACTACGAACACAAGTATGTAACATAGCAGAGCTAATAAAAGATTATGATCACATTTTCCAACCCTATTTAACATAGCAGAAATTACATAAGACCACGAACAAGTAGCAGAACTAATAAAAGAGTATGACATTTTCCACCCTAATTTATCATAGCAAAAATTACATAAAACTATGAGCACCGCAACCACGAACGCATATTTTAGCAGGACTCCTATACTAACATAGCAAAAAATAATGGCGGTGTACTCGTTCCCTTTTATGAGCACATTTTCCAACCCCTAATTAACACAGCAGAGATTACATAAGACTATTAACATATATTACAATCCCTTTTAACACAGCATAGAAAGAACCAAAAGCAGGGGTGTACTCGCTCTCTTTTTCAACCCCTATTTTAACGTAGCAAAATTACTTAAGACTACGTACACATAGCAGAGCTAATAAAAAAAGTATGGCACCTTTTTTAACCTTGTCCAACATACCAAAGGCTACTAACATAATAGAGGTGTACTCGTTCCCTTTTATCAATTCCTATGTAACATAGCAGAAATTACTTAAGACAATGAGCACATAATCCAATCAGAAATTACAGAGACCACGAACACCTATTTTCGCAACCCTCTATATATAAAAGAGTACGGCCTATTTTTAACCACTATTTAACATAGCATAGATTACAACCATTATTTAATACAGCAGAGAATATGAACTAATAGCAGGAGTGTACTCGTTCCTTTTTATCAAACCCTATGTAACAGCAGAAATTACACAATCATTCATCAACTACTACGTGGCCCAAAAGTACTGACCATCGAGGTCAAAGGTCAAATATTTAAACCCGAATAACTCTTAAACTGAACAACGTACTGAGTTGCTGTTTCCACATTTAGTAATAGGTGATCAAGTAATACAAGCCCCAAATTACTGACCACGGAAGGTCAAAGTTCAAATATTTAAACGCGAATAACTCTTAAACAGAGCGACGGATAAATTTGGGTGAGCTATTCAATTTTGTACCAAAGAGAAATGCCATTTTAACTAGCTCAATATTTTATACCTCTTGTACTACACAAATAAACAGAGGAATAAATTTGCACCAACCAGAAAAAACGAAGAAGAGCCATTTTAACTAGCTGAGAATTTTATAACTTTTGTACTACTCAAATAAACGAAGGAATAAATTTGAGTGGCGTATTTACTTTTGTACCAACGAGAAGAGAAACCGAAGAAGGGCCACTTTAACTAGCTGAGTATTTTATATAATTTTGCAATATTTAGATAAACAAAGGAATAAATTTGTACTAACCAGAAAAGGTAAAGAAAGACCATTTTAAGTAACTAAGCATTTTATACCTTTTTGTGCTATTCAAATAAACGAAGGGTTAAATTTGAGTGAGCTATTCAATTTTGTAAATTGAATGAATAAATTTTGGCTTTTTTACCTTTGTATTAACGATTAAAAAGGCGAAGAAAGTCCATTTTAAATAGCTCAGTATTTATGTACATTTTGTACTACTCAAATAAACAAGGGAATAAATTTGGATGTTCTATTTTTGTACCAACCAGAAAAAACGAAGGACCATTTTAACTAGCTGAGTATTTTATACCATATTCTACTAAAATAAACGAAGGAATAAATTTGAATGACCTATTCAATTTTGTACCAACGAGAAATGCCATTTTTAACTAGCTCAGCATTTTATACTTTTTGTGCTATTCAAATAAACGAATGAAGAAGTTTTTACTAACCAGAAAAAGCGAAGGAGGACCATTTGAACTAACTCAGAATTTTATATCGTTTTGTATAGCTCAAATAAACGAAGGAATAAATTTGTGTGATCTATTCAGTTTTGCAGCAAGCAGAAAAAGGAAGGAAGTACTATTTTGTACTAATAAAATAAACTAAGGAATAATTTGGGTGGCCCATTTAGTTTTGTACCAACCACGAAAAAAAGCGAAGAAGGTCCATTTTAACTAGCTCAATATTTCTGTACCATTTTGTGCTACTCAAATAAACGAAGGAATAAATTTGGATGTTCTATTATTGTACCAACAAGAAAAAACGGACCATTTTAACTAGCTGATTATTTTATACCATATTCTACTACTCACATAAACGAAGGAATAAATTTGAGTGACCTATTCTATTTTGTACCAACGAGAAATGCCATTTTAACTAACTCAGCATTTTATACTTTTTGTGCTATTCAAATAAACGAAGGAATAAATTTGGGTGGTCTATTTTATATTGTACCAATCAGAAGAAAAGCAAAGAAGGTCCATTTTAACTAGCTCAGCATTTTATAACTCTGGGGGATTCAAATAAACGAAAGAATAAATTTGAATGTATACTTTTGTGTCACCCAGAGAAAGGGCCACTTTAGTGTAGCATTGCTAAATAAATTTTAATTGCCTCTCGCGTCACTAAGCAAGGCTCATAGTTATATTGTTAATGGATCTGCCTTTAGCGAATTAAGTCTTACATTCAGTATAGGTTGACAAAATACTAACTCCGACGCTAAAGCCGAAAGTTTCCCGGTCATTAACTACATATTTGAACTGAAGATTTAACCAACCAGAGCTGCCATTGGTTACAGAATAAAAATATTCAAGTAGAAGAGAATAGCGTCATACATTGAATTTTAATTTAATTCTGTAGAACAGACTCCATTGGAATTATCATTATTAAGGGATGAAGACGTACTAAATAAAACTAATGAAGGACGACGAATCATGACAATAATAAAAAAAGAAGAAACAGCATGCTTGGCCATTTTGGATCACCATGCTGATAGAGGAAAAGGTAGAAGGAAAATCAGGATAGAATAATTAGATGCAGTTTCGAAGAAGAGATAATATCAAAGTAAAAATCAGCTCACCAAGGAAGAGAAAACTTTTCAAAGTTCTATGTTGCCCACCATCTATAAAAAGTGCTGAGTTATTAGCTGTGAACAGTTTTATTCAACTCTCAAAACTATTATTCTTTCTGTTGCTGCAGATATTTAAGCTTCTCAATATTAATGTACTTTAAATAAAATAAAAAAGGAACGTTACGAATGCGTTACCTAACATTTTATTGCTAATATAGTAAGAGTCCTAAGCTGAAGTCTATTGAGCGCAAACTTGTTTTTTTATATATATAACATAGGGCACCTTACAAGTGTGGAAGGCGAACGGGTGTTAACATTTTTTTACTTCTTTGCTTTAGTGTAATTTTATTAGGCATTTCTTTTACATGACGGTAAACACAACTAAAATTTATTTAGCAATACAATTTATTTAAAATGGGAATATTTTTTCTAGTGGTACAAGACATTCGAATTTAAAAATTGACCCATCTTCGTTTATTTAGAATGGTATAGAAAAAGTGCAAAAACATAGTAATATAGCTCTCCTCCTTGTACAAAAATTGGACTGGAAAACTTTAAAATGTCCCTTTCTCTGGGTTGCACATAAATATACGAAATAGTACAAAATCGAGCACCACAAATAAATAGGCCACTCAAATCTATTCCTTCGTTTAATTCAATAGTACAAAATGATATAAAATTCTCAGTTATTTAAAATGGACCTTCTTTGGTTTTTCCTAGTTGGTACAAAATCGAATCCACTCAAATTCCTTCGTTTATTTAAATAGTACAAAGAGGTACAGAAATTCTGACAGTAGTAATGGCGCCGCCCTATCGCGTTTTTGATTATCCTCAATGAGGGGTCCCAAGGCCAAGGGTCAATGACCTAGGGCTATTTAGGATCACCCCCTCTAGATTTTCGGAGGGGTAGCTTGCCCAACCCCTAAATTTTGGGAGGGGTACATGGGACCACCCCCTTAAATTTTTGGAAATTGCCAAATCTAAAAAATTGGTATGGTAGCCTATGACCATGGTATGTACTTCTATCAGTATTGGGTGTCTATCTCGTTCCCTTTTATGGGTAAAAAATTGTTAAAAAGTCAAATTTCGGGGGTTTATGACCTAATTTATCTCCTTTGATGGGGTCCTATTGCCTTATATAGTAATATGGCCATATACAGAGGTCCATTCCCTTTCATAAGACATGGGTACATTGATGCACCCCAATATTTTGGAAATTGCCCAATTTAAACATTTGGTATAATAGTATAGAACCCTAATATGCATCACTATTAATTAAGGTGGTCCACCTCGTCCCCTTTCATGGGTAAAAAATGACAAAATATAAACCTAAGCAATGCGTTGTACCACGTGTTCGGTTTTTGACCCAATTTATCCCTTTGATGAGGTCCTATTACCTTATATGGTTATACGGGCGTGTATAGGGGTTCATTCTCTTTTATTAGACATGTGTCTATTGGTGCACCCTTTAAAATTTAGGAAGGGTACCTTGGCTCACCCCTAAAATTTTGGAAATTGCTAAATTTAAAAATTGGGTATGGTAGCCTAGGACCATGGTATGTACCTCGCTCAGTATTGGGAGTCTATCTCGTTCCCTTTTATGGGTAAATAATTGTCAAAAAGTCAAATTTCGGGGGAGTTGATCTAATTTATCTCCTTTGCTGAGATCTTATTACCTTTTATGGTTATAAGGGCATGTAGAGGGGTCAATTCCCTTACATAACACATGGGTACATTGATGTACCCCTTTAAAAATTTGGGAGGGGTACCTCGACACCCCTTAAATTTTGGAAATTTTTTAATTTAAGCATTTGGTATAATAGTACTGGACCCTAATATGTATCACTATTAATTAAAGTGGTTCACCTCGTTCCCTTTCATGGGTAAAAAATTTGACAAAATATATACGTAAGCAATACGTTGTACCACTGTTAGGTTTTTGCCCAATTTATCTCTTTGATGAGGTCCTATTACCTTACATGGTTATATGGGCATGTATAGGGGTTCATTCTCTTACATAAGACATAAGTACATTGATGTATCCTTCTTAAAATTTGGAAGGAGTACCTTGGCCCACATCTTAAATTTTGGAAATTGTCCAATTTAAACATTTGGTATCAGTACAGGACCTCAATATGAACCACTATAAGTTTGGGTGGTTCACCTCGTTTCTTTTCATGGGTAAAGAATTACCAGTCAATAACAATCAAATTTCAGAAGTTATTGACTCCCCTTTGATGAGGTTTAATTACCTTATATTTTGGATATTGCCCTATTTAAACATTTAATATAGTACGTTCTCTAGGTCCCATTGTAAATGTCGGTGTCTATCATGTTCCCTCTTATGGCCAAATATTCAAATTTCGAAGGTTATTGACCTATTTTACCTTATTTGATATGACTTTATTACCTTATATGTGTACAAGATTTATTACTTGTTTCATAAGACACATGTGCATTTGTGCGCCAATCTTAAATTTTTGGAGGGGTACATTTCTTATTATCAAATCAATAATTGGTAATTGTTCTTAAAATTGGGTGGTATCCGAGGTTACTGAAATCATTGAGAGCTAACTACAACATATAAATATATGGTTACTTTTAAGACTTAGGTATATCGAGAGAGGTACGTAGGACCATTCTTTAAATTTGGGAATTTTGATAAACAAAATTTTAGTATGAGGCGCGAAGTTTGAATGTTCAATACCTGATTAATATGAGACAATACTTTGAACTTTAGTCACAGCTCATAGTTTAAGATCATTGGTGGTGGTTGATTTTTTTTACCTTGAGCTTTAGAAATCTGATAGGTAACCTTATTGAATCTTATGACTCACTAGCAGCGTTCACCCCGCTTCGCTGCGGTCACCCCGGAACGCAATAAACTTTGTTACTTAGATAATTTTTACTTTTTCGCTTTCAAGTGATATGATAAAAACCATAGAAGATTGCAGTAAATGTTAACATTATATCGCCTGTCATTTATGTTAACCCGCCCCGCTTCGCTGCGGTCACCCCGGAACGCAATAAACTTTGTTACTTAGATAATTTTTACTTTTTCGCTTTCAAGTGATATGATAAAAACCATAGTAGATTGCAGTAAATGTTAACATTATATCGCCTGTCATTTATGTTAACCCGCCGAGTGACACGGTCATGCGGGTTGCATATAAATACGTTTATTTTTACCTATGATGAACTAACAAAGGATTTGTACGTTATGGACACTTGAATGGTCAATTATCTCAAGACACTGGTAATTGAAAATTAAAGTGATATGATAAAAACCATCTAGGGTCCAAATCCTAATAACCCCCCAAAAATGAAAGAAATTGGTTCAGCCGTATTAGCGTGATGAGGGAACAAAGGATTTGTGCGTTCTCTTTTATATATAAGACTAGCAGCGTTCACCCCGCTTCGCTGGGGTCACCCCGGAACGCAATAAACTTTGTTACTTAGATAATTTTTACTTTTTCGCTTTCAAGTGATATGATAAAAACCATAGAAGATTGCAGTAAATGTTAACATTATATCGCCTGTCATTTATGTTAACCCGCCGAGTGACACGGTCATGCGGGTTGCATATAAATACGTTTATTTTTACCTATGATGAACTAACAAAGGATTTGTACGTTATGGACACTTGAATGGTCAATTATCTCAAGACACTGGTAATTGAAAATTAAAGTGATATGATAAAAACCATCTAGGGTCCAAATCCTAATAACCCCCCAAAAATGAAAGAAATTGGTTCAGCCGTATTAGCGTGATGAGGGAACAAAGGATTTGTGCGTTCTCTTTTATATATAAGATAGTCTAAAGTCAATATGATATCTGATATGCTACAACACTTTGAAATTTAGTCGCAAGGTGATGCAATCCGATCACTGACAAAGTTATTGTGACGCAATTTGATTGGTTGATCACTCTCTTTCATGCAATCTGATTGGTTGATGACTTTCAAATCTTTGTGATCAGTTGATCACTATCTTTTTTGTAATCTGATTGGTTGATGATTTTCAAATCTTTGCTGCATTCAGTTTTGTTTTGTTTAACATTTACCGATCACTCTTTAAAAATCTTGGTTTGAACATTTTCGTTCAACATATTGCACTCACTGATAAATATGATCAAAACCTTTTATTTGTTAATCGAATAGTTAAAAACCGGACAAAGTTTGACGTTTAACCGTGAAAATTTTAGTTTGAAAAAAATTGAAAAATTTTTGTTTGAAAATTTTTCGTTTGATTTTTTGAAAATTTTATTTGAAAATTTTTTGTTTGGAAATTTTGATTGAAATTTTTTAAAAATTTTTTGTTTCAAAATTTTGGTTTGATTTTTTTTAAGTTTGTGCACTCATTGGTAAAGAACCGGAACTGTTTAGAACAAAAACATCTGGCAACACTGTTTATCATGATGCAATAGTACACGTCAGAACATGGGGTTGTACTTGAAATGAAAAACACAAATCATTGAAATTGATTATTTTATTACACTGCACTGGTCAATCACATACATCCATACCAGATAAAGGATCTGGATATTGTTGATACAATGTATTTTGTACTTCTTGCACTAGTTTGTCTTTAGCGTATAATTTTAATTCCAATTGAGGTCCCTTAAGGTCTATTGCAATATCGATAGGTGGAAACTCAATGTCCACGTGATCACAAATAAACTGTTTATCAATACAGGTATGCTCCCATAAACGGTGTTTACAACCATCACACCATTTATACATATGTTGTAAACACAGCAACAAAAGTATCTACCCCCTAAGGGCTCTAATTTCATTATTTGGGGTCCAGGTAGTTTGCAGTTGTGAGAACGCCTAGACATATGGTATCAAGGTGCAGGTGCTTTGGATTACAAGGAGACTAGGTCGCGTGCCCAGCATCACTGACGGGGCCATAACACTACCATAGTGGCCTCTCTTATCCATATTCTCATAAAGATATGGATTAAAGCCTCTCTTATCCATAGTCTCATAAAGAAACTTCTGAGGAGCACAAAAGACAAAACTAATACCGGATAGATGCAGAGAGAGACCAATGTACCTTTGCACTGTGCTACACTGAATGTACTAGACCTGACATAATAAAATATTAAATCATGCATGCAAGATATGATAATACTTATCCCGTTACACAATAAAAAAAAATAACAGAAGAAAATGTACACAATAACATTATTTGCTCGTTGTTGCTTGATTTAAAATAAGCACACCGGATGAATAGGTTTAGTACATATGTTTTGATCTTTAGGTAATTAAAAACACATTCGTACAACACAAATAAAATAGATTTTGTTACAAAAAATAGTGGCCCAAGTATACGATTTAGACGCGCACGAACGATCTCGGTGAAGACGCACGAATATCGCGGTTTTAGAGATTCAAAAGATTACGCGACAATTCTTGAAAACAAGATATATTCTTCTTTCCATAACCACTTGGAAAATTAGTTTCTTCGAAAGGGTTTTCAGGTGCTTTTTCCTAATTTCATTGTTTTCGGTGTTACAGAAGAGTTATCTTGATAAATTTTAACTCACAATGATATATGCACAGGTTATCTGAATAATTACACATTACTAAAGTTGTCAATTTTCAAGTTCAATAAATATTAATCGTTTTATTGGATGATGGAGGATCAACGCCTAATACGACGCGCATACAAAGTAAAACTCCTGGCGCCTTTTCTGCGCATTGCGCCTTGTCGCTCTGACGGCGTATAGGTACACTGGTAAAATAAAAGATAGTTCCCAGACAACACTTAACTTCTAAATAATCTCTGTGCTAATAAAAGTTGGTTAATTGAGTAACATCTTATTGGGAATGTATTAATCACATTTAGGCACATAATTACATACTGTAGCATTCCAGCTACATGGAAATAGAGATTTGTATTGACTGAAATTTAAAAAAAAATGTAAACCTTGATTGAATGCAAAATTTGTATTAATAATATCTAGTCAAATATTATTGATATTTAAGGTAATTAAATTCAATTATGAAGTATCTGCGTTATATATGGACCTATAGTAACGTTTATCTAACTTTTATGTGGTATCAGAGATTTGATAGAAAATGTTTCTTTTTTAAAAAAAATGAGAGAGAAAAAAAGATGTAACGAGCGATAATAACGTGAGAGAGAATTTCCAATCCTGTATGGCGAGTCTTGCTTTCGAAGCAGCTGCCTCCTGAGGCTGATTTGCTGTTTTGTCCTCCGCTGGTGGAGTTGGTTTAGGATTCTTTTTTTTTTTTAGTTTTCAACCTCTGACTCCTGGGGAATGGGGCGTTACAAAGACAAAACAGCAAATCAAAATAATTTTTAATTTGTTATTTTCCTGATTACGTTAAAATTTAGAAAATTTTCACTTGTTAATTATATATATACTGTGTTTTCATAAATATTTGTGACCTCCACCTCCGGTTAAATAATTGATGGTTGTGTTTTGTAGTAATATTATTGGAAATTTGAACAGTATTAATCATTAGTTATATTTAAAAAAAAGTTTCTTGAATTAAATTTTGAAATTTCGATTGGATTAGTAGTTCTTGTATGGGTTGTTTCCATTTGGTCACTGGTAGCTTGTAGATTTTAGTGGTAACTTGGTTGTATGTTAATTATAAGCGAAATCATTTTGTTTATTTTGGTATTGATATTATCTTATCAGCATTGTATCTCAAGGATGGATAATCGAAATTATGAAAGAGAATACGTTAGTATTGATATGCCTATTGATATCTCAGGATTTGTAACCATGGATAGGACTGGCCAGGTAGATTTAGATCAGCATTCGAGTCTTGGTTATGCTAATATGTCTTTTACACCTCCGACTCAAGGAAGCTTTTATATTCGTCATAGGCCTTCACTAGTTCAGAATAATGAGGGAATGCCTAGTACAAATGATTCGACTTTTGGATTTAGTAGGCAAGCGAATCCCAGTTTAAGTAATGATGGACGGGATTTTCGGCAGGTGACTTTTTCGGAAAGTTTGAATGGACCACCTTTAGGAAATCATATAGGGTGTCCAGAAAGTAATATCGAGGCTCAGAATCCTGAACCTAGTAATAGGTATTTGAATTTGGGTCAATACTATCAAAGAGTTTCAAGGATCAGGAATTCAACTCCTAGGGTAGTTAATACTAGGAATGAGCAACAACCTTATGTCAACTATGCTAATTTGAATTACCCCGAATGTTATAATCGTGATTCAGGAAATGCATCAGCAAATTTTGTTTCTCAGGTAGAGAATAAGCTCATGATTAAACATACTTTTAGTAAAACCTCTGAATATTTAGAGAATAAATTTAGAAATTTTAAGAAATTAGATGGAAATGATAGTATTCAGATGTTTGAGGTTATGGTTAGCATCGAAGAAATCTTATTAGATACTAGTTATTCTTTGGGAATGATACTGACAGCTTTGATTTCGCGATGTGAAGGTACAGTTTTGAAAATAATTTTGTCTGCCTTACATGATAACATTGGTTGGGAAGAGTTACGATATTCTTTGTTGACAAAGTTTGTGACACCAGTATGTATTCATACGCTAATATCTGAACGTGTTTATAGGAGGCAGAAATTGAATGAATTAATTAATAATTATGTTCGATCAGTCATGGTTGCTATGAATGTGTTAGGAATGAGGGCACCTGAGATTGAATTAGTTAATATAATCCTGAGCGGAATGAATCCGAATCAGAGACATAGAATGTTAAATGCGTATATTCCTGTTGATAGAAGAGAACTTTTGGAAATAGCTGACCAGTTCGTCCTGATTAATAAAAATCAAATTGATTATAATAAACAATCGGGTTATATCAAAAATAAATCAAATGTTGTTCTTTCTAGTAGTAATGCTAGAACTAATCGATTGTATGGTAATGGGAAAGATAATTTTAAGGAACATCCTAATAAAAATAATTCGAAATCGAATCAAAAGGGGTTCGGGTCTCGAAATTCGATATCTTCAGAGACTCGTTCGAATAAGCCGAATTATTTCACAGGAGAGAAACCCAGTCCCAGGGGAAATATTCCATCAGAACTAAATGGCACTATAGCATCCTTTGTTGTTGGGAAAGTTAATAGTCAATTGACTGATATTTGCGTAGACGGCGGATCAAGTTTCAATTTGGTGACTGAAGATCTTGTGCGTCGTTGTGGGGCTGAACATTTTGTGAAGGAAGTAGATGAAAGAACGGTGAATGCTCCGTCTGGGTTGACTTTTTCAACTAATAGGGAAGTGTTACTTAATATCAACCTGTCCGGACATTTCGAGCGAGTTAATTTTCGTGTAGTGAAACAACTCCCATGTGACTGTTTGTTGGGCACTCCTTTCCTGCGTGAAACCAAATCAGTTATCGATTATGTGAACAATCGAATAATGTTGAATAATGGAAAGAAGGTAATTCGCTTGAACTATCGGCGTATGTTAAACGATAAAAGAAAGTGGTTGCGATCAGTTGATCATGGTGACCAGTCCGAAACTCGGAACGATAGTGCTTCGAACTTAGTCTGGTTTTCTGGGCAAAACTCCGGTATGGCTTCGATATTTGTTAAGGAGGATGTAAATTATTTGGGAATTGCTAGCAAGGGAATACAGTGTGAATTGGAATGTGAACAACTAGAAACTGAGTTATTAAAAATTGAACATCCTTCAGCCTCTCAGTTGTTGAATTTGAGGACAGTGGTTGAGTGTGAACTTGGTAGAAGAGGTGTTCAGGGTCCTGATTTGTTACCTCGGTCAGTGGATACTGGGTTTAAGGATATTGGTTTCGGAGATATTTCGTCGCATCAAGAACTACCTTGGACTTTGATAGAAAATTTAAACAGAAATAGGGAACAAAGTGGTTCTGGAAAGATTCCTGTTGATTTGGCATTTATCACAGGCAAAATTGATACTAAAAATTTTGTTTTGAATTCGGATGAAATGGCAGTTCCTGAAAGTCATGTGGAATGTCCTGTTGGAGGAAATAGTAGTTCTTTGGTGGCAACGACTAATTTGCAGAATGAAGTATCGGTGGAAGAGTGTCGAGCGGATTCTGGTTTCCCTGGTGTTCCCAAAGGACAACGTAGAAGAAAGCGAAAGAAGAAACAGAGTGATTCCAGAGTTGAATCTATGACACATGAAGATAATAGCAAACCAGCTGTTGAAATTTCTGTTAAAGATGGATCCATGAAGACTGTTGGAAACTCTTCAGATGCTGAAATGCATGTATTGTCATCAAAAGGGGAAATGGATAGAAAACTTCAGATTACCGATTCAGAAGCATCAGATGTGGATATGGAACAGTCAGAGAACTTTAAAAAATTAATAAGCCAGAATAGGAAATATTTGCCTCCGGATAACTCATGTTTTAATAAAAAATTGAAATCGGCAATACAGGTGAAAAACCTTGATAACACACAGGTGGAAAAACCGGTGATTCCTAATGAGTCCTGGAGATGTCGGGATTCGGAGACCTTAGCTTTTATTGATTCGTTAAAGGAGAAATACTCCGATGTAATATCGGATAGAATTGGCTGTATTAAGGATTTTGTAGGTAGGCTATATTTAAGTGAAAATAAGCCATTTAAGCAAACACCATTTCCCATCCCACGAAATAAAGAAAAAGAATTTGATTAGCAAATTCAAACTTTGATCCAACAAGGCATATTGGTGGAAGTTGACCACAGCAATTATGCTAGTAGTTGTTTTTTAGTAAAAAACAAGAATAATACGTTTAGAATTGTGGGGAATTATGTAAGGGCCAACGAGTTAATTGTGAATGATGGTTATCCGTCTCCACATTTAGAATCTTGTTTAGCAGGCCTTGCCGATAAAGCAATTCACAGCAAACTGGACCTCCGTAAAGCTTATAACCAAATATATTTGGATGAAAAATCACGTGAAATAACAACCATCGTTACCCCCAAAGGGTGTTACCAGTATACTCGAGTTCCAGTCGGAATAAAGACTGGTAGTAACATTCTGGCTAGGGCAATGAATAAAGTATTGGGAGATCTAGAGTCAGAAGGAGTAAGAGTTTTTTTTGATGACGTCCTAATTTCTTCAAGGTCACTTGAAGAACATAGGAGGGTCTTGGAAAAGGTCTTTGAAAGATTTAGAAAATATAATATAACGATATCTCCTGATAAATGCTTGTTGTTTTATAACAAAATTAATTACCTTGGATATGTTATAAGTGGTGATCAAATGGAGATAGATCCTGCAAGGGTTTCTGCTATTCGTAATATTCCATCTCCGAGAAATAGAAGAGGGCTGATGAAAATCCTAGGACTTTTTAGTTATTATTCGAAGTTCGCCCCTGAGATGCAAGAGATTATGGGACCCTTGAGTTCTCTTAAATCTGTTAATAACAAATTTGTTTGGACAACCGAACATCAGTGCATTTTGGAGAAATTGAAAAATACACTTATTGAAAATGTAGTTTTGAAAATACCAGACTTGAATAAGCGTTTTATTGTTAACATCGATGGGTCTGGGAAGAGCATCGCGGGATGCATTTCACAAGAAAACAGCAACGGGGAAATCCAACCGATCGCGTTTTATAGTAAGAAACTCTCAGAAGCCGATAAACACAGATCTATTTATGAGATCGAGTTTATAAGCTTGGTAAAAACTATATCCAGGTTTAGGCATTATTTAGTCAAGGAATTTGATATTCTTACTGACAATAAAGCCTTGACATGGATCTTAAATAATTCAAAGCGTCTCATGAAATATGGACCGTTTGTTGAAACATTATGTCAATTTGATTTTAAGATCAAGCACATTAGATCAGGGGAAAATTTAGTTGCAGACATACTTACACGGGTCTATGATCCTTACGAATTTAACATCATGGATAGTCCAGTTGGTTTGGCTACATTTTCCAACAATATGAAGCTTGCCAACCTGTGGCGGTTACCTTTGGTGAAAGAACCTATAGAAGCTCTTCAGAGAGAAGATCCAGAGTTAAATGAAATAATTGACAAGTTGGAGAAAGGTGAAGCTTGCCCAGGATATGTTTTAAATAAGAAGATCTTAATGAAGCGGACAAATTCAGCCATAAATCCTTTTAAGATTGTTATTCCTAGAGATTTGAGAAGACTCCTGATTGAATATCATCATGACGATCAGTTGGTCGGTGGACATTCGGGATCTTACAAAACATTGAAGAAGTTGATGAAAAGATTTACTTGGAATAATATGGTAAGAGATGTGAATGAATACGTGAGATCGTGTCAGAATTGTCAATTATCGAAGGAGGATAACAGGAAGAAAATGGGTCATCTAATGTCAGAATTCAGCAAGCGTGTTAATTCACATTGGATGTTCGATATCATTGGGGCCTTGCCAACTTCAAGATATAAATTTATATTAATTGGAGTCGATAACGCTAGTCGTTTCGTCATTCTTGAGAAATTGAGGACAATTAGTTCCAGGATCATAGCCAATAAGTTGCAAGATGTTTTCACCAGATTTGGTTTCCCAGAAGCAATTTCTACCGATAACGGATCAGTATTCGTATCGGAGTACTTTAGTAAGTTTTTGTTTGGGCTCGGGATTAAGCACATCCGATTAAGTCCATATCACCCAGAAGGGAATCCGGCTGAGATTCATAAAAACCCTAAAATCGTCGCTTCGTTGTTATTTTTCGAGTAAACAACATCTTTGGTCATCCTTGGTCCCGGATCTGCAATATACTCTTAACATCAGTGAACATGCTGGTTTGAAGATGTGTCCCATCGAGCTTTTTTATGGACGTCCTAATTATACACCTCTTGAAATACGATGGAACATCGCAGAATCAGATTATGGTGGTAAATCTTCGGTTGACTTGTGGACTGCAGCCATAAGCAACATGGAGAAAAGCTGGGAGAGAAGACGGAAGCTAATGATGCAACAAAGACGAGTAGTTACTTTGAAGGTTGGTGACAAGGTATTGATAAAGACCCATATTAAGTCATCTCTGAGAGATAAAATCACCAAATCCCTGAGTCTGAAGTGGAATGGTCCTTTCGTAATTAGAAGATTTTTAAACCCAAATACGTTGCTGGTTTCTAACGAAGAGGATACTCAAGATTCATATCGTAAGTCTCACGTTTCTGAGGTTAAGTTGTTCCGGGAGCGTAGAAATTAAAATTTCTCTCTGTAAAAATTGATAATCCAATCGAAACATCAAAATTAAAAATAAGTACTATATTAGAGAATTTATAAATTAATATTTCTAATTAAATTTGTGTTGGTTCTAAAAATTGAATTAGATTATTGAAAATTCTATATTTATTAAGATTCGTTCATTTTAACGATTGCTATGGCCATGGTAATTCAAATTCTCTTTTAATTCTTAAACTTGGGTAATTAAATGGAAATATTATTGTAAAAATATTTATAAAGTTAAAATTGAATACTTTAGATTACAGATCTTATTTACTATGTTTAGGTTTATCTATATTATTGTTCTAAAATTGTATTGTTTAACTAATTGTGATTCTTTGTGTTTTTAGGCAAAAAAATCCTTGCTCTGGATTTTTTTTTGTTGGACGGTGGAGGATGTAGCATTCCAGCTACATGGAAATAGAGATTTGTATTGACTGAAATTTAAAAAAAAATGTAAACCTTGATTGAATGCAAAATTTGTATTAATAATATCTAGTCAAATATTATTGATATTTAAGGTAATTAAATTCAATTATGAAGTATCTGCGTTATATATGGACCTATAGTAACGTTTATCTAACTTTTATGTGGTATCAGAGATTTGATAGAAAATGTTTCTTTTTTAAAAAAAATGAGAGAGAGAAAAAGATGTAACGAGCGATAATAACGTGAGAGAGAATTTCCAATCCTGTATGGCGAGTCTTGCTTTCGAAGCAGCTGCCTCCTGAGGCTGATTTGCTGTTTTGTCCTCCGCTGGTGGAGTTGGTTTAGGATTCTTTTTTTTTTAGTTTTCAACCTCTGACTCCTGGGGAATGGGGCGTTACAATACGTAATAATTATTTATTATAAAATATGCACATTATAACGTATAATCCAACTCCGTCTTCTGGCTTCGAAATTCAACTTTAGGTAGGGGGAGAAGAATGTTATGCTAAGTTGAATTTTTTGTCCGTATTTCGTCGCACGAAGGAAAGAGTAGGTGGGTGGATGCACACACACACACATAGAAATATATGAACAAAGAAGTTCGCATCATCTCGGTTTCCAATAATGTTTCATCTAGTGCACCACAATTTCAAGTAATCCTAATCAAATACGAGGGTTGATTAAAAGGTATATAACAATAATGTTATAGATTGGTGTTCGAGGGGAATGTCCATTAATGGTATTCACGTAATGGATAAGAATCCTGGTAATTCATTTCTTCAACACTCACATCCTTTTGTAGTAACACACTCACAGCACTATCGGGTTGCTTATTCCTGTGGTCCACAAAGGGTTAAAGTTATTTTAAACTTATATTCACTGAAGTATAACAATTCATATGTTCATTCGAAAACACGAACTTACGAAACTTTAAACGACGGTGGACGCGTTGGCCATTTACGATAACGCGAGGGCCATTTCATCAATGTTTTTGACTCTCATTATACGTCATAATGTGCATTATTTTTTATTATTCATATTTTTCTTGTTTATTTTAATTATTTCATAATATGAGTATGTAAACACAATTATTAATATTCACATGTAAACTATTTGTTATATTTAAAACAACATATTATTCGGCACACAAGAATATTTAACGTAAACATTATATTCAATATTATAATTCAACACTTGCTTTAAATTGGGTAAGTACATAAGCATATTCAATATAAAGTTATATTCAATAGACACATTATATTCGCTGTAAATGTTATATTCAATGCCATATTACAACTAACAACAACACAATAAAATATAACACAAACCAAATATATTACGATAATTTTAGAGATACTGGTAATTAACTCAACATCATATAGCTAAATAATGTTTACTTATTCTAAAATAAAATATGTAACTACCAATAATATTTTTTTCTTTTGATTATTCGGTAATACGGAATCCATCAATAAATGACTCAAAATCACTATAATTTTATTTTTCGTAAAAGTAAGTATACTCCTTGCTATTGAGTGCACAAAGAAATATTTATCACACTTGACACGAACAAAATCTGTAAAACATTGACACAATTCATAAAAATTCAAAATTATATATTCCTTTACATTCGGACATGACAAGTTTATTAAAACTATTCAGAGTAGTTCAATACAACTAAAACATAACACATGATATAAACACTTATTTTAACATTCATGAAAATTACAAATTACAACACATATACGTAAACCTAACACTATAAGAAATATTTCATTTATTAGAAATAAAATATAACTAGGTAACGCGAGATCGTCAAACTCGAAGTATATGAATATACCGCCTTCGTGAAGTATGGAAGACCCTACCCCAATAATTCTATTTAGTTTTTCCCTCCCCGAAGCGAAGTGGAAAAGACAGAAAATAAGGTTATGGAATCAAAATGATATAGAGGGGACAAACAAGAGAATTGCGTCTCCAACGCGTTAAAAATGTGATTAACCCACAATTTGGGAGGGACCTTTGCTTCGATGATTTCAAGTTTAAGTTGTATGTTTTCCGTGTTAAACGAAAAGATTAACACAAAATATGTGTAATAGCAATTACTTACAATGGGCACATGAATTTTATCTTTAATGAACTCTCATCAACATTTCTCACTAATTCCTTCCTTTCGTTTCACCTTTTTTATTATTCCTTCGTTTATGACTCAGTGGTTCACCACGTAGGCGTTTTTAGATGGAAAACAAGTCTGCGGTAGCCCACAACACAAGTAGGATTCAATCACCCTAAGTTGATCACTGTGATCTTACCAGAGTGCTAATTAAACAAAACGAGAGGATTAATAAAATTCACTAATGCAAATTCTAAATTCTCGACCTTGCATCACAAAGATTCGGTAAGATATTTCAGATACAAATGTAATTCCAAAATTTCGTCAAGGATTTTGTAAATTCTGTTTGAATTAATTTTGGAATCTCATTGATTTGAAAGGTTTACAATTACAGCATTGATAGCATCATACGTAACCTCCTCAATACAGCTATTTAACTCTGAACTTTGTTCTTTTAAAATTTTATCACTATTATTTCCACAATGTTTGGTAGCCAAATTAACCCAAATATTTTTAGTTTCTTTAGTTGGTCTCCAAACTTTTGACCTGTCTACAAAATGTAATCCTAAACATTTACCTGTGAGTGGATCCGTTAGTTCTAATACCTTTTCTGAGATTTTTTTAGAACACAATAGGGGGGCTTTATACAAATGAAGAAATTTTGAAATTATTTTATCTATTGCTGAACTCAAATTTGTTTGTTTTAAGAAAACTAGATCATTTTCTTTTACCTTGTACTTAGTTCCTTGTTTCTGATTATGTTTAACATTTCGTTTACGAATAATCCAATTTCTTTTCAAGTCTGCCATGACTAATTTATTATCCCACAATGCATATTCATCTTCATCCTTTTCATTAACAACAATACCAAAGTGTTTAAATATTGATTCAGATGGTTTTATATTTAAATGCAAACTAGCAGGACTTACTCCCAAACTACTAGAAATTGAATAATTTAGTAAAATTACAATTTGGGGAATGAATTTTTCCCAGGCTGTGTGGTCTTTACTACAAAACAATTTGAATAAACGATTAGTTTCACGATGCATCTTTTCAACTGGATTGGAAGAAGCGTGATACGGCGTCACATAATGTATTTTAATTCCATATTCTAACATTTTTTAAAATTTTCGAGAAATGAAACAACTACCATTATCTACCAAAATAGCACTAGGAACAACTAAATGTAAAAAATACAATGATTCTAAACAACGTAAGACACATTTAGTGGTAGCATATGGCATTGGATACAATGTGTAATACCTTGTAAAAACATCCATAACACTAGTTAACAAAGGTTTTGTTACATAAAAGGAAATACCTGTTCTTAAAGGAACTTTTTGCGCTGAATTCGAATATGCACTCGGTTTTTCTCCATCGCGTACGATTTTCCCGTAACAGAGGGATTTTCGGGAAAATCCCTCAAAAATTTCCCTTTTCGTTTATTTTACACCCCAAGATCTTGTCCCCTTGCATATACTAACATAGAAATTATACCTAAGTATACTTTGATTCATATTTAACAAACCCTCCAAGTTTCGTAATAATCGCTTTATTCTTTCTAGAGAAATAAATATGTTTGTATGTATACTGTGTGTACTGTTTATTGCACCTTATAGTAATGCTTTCAGATCTCTTAAGTTGAGGTAAAACGTTTTGCTTTATTACCACAAACACATATATATAATATAATACAATATAATTTACAAGTGTGGCAATTTACAATAAACAATAATACAAATGTACCAAAAGGTCATGAAAAGACAATCAAAACTATCACAATATATGAAACTTCCATTGGGTTACAAAAACGTACACTACTTCCTTCTTTTGTAAGAAATGTTGCATTCTCTAACAAGACCCCAACAATACTCCCCCATCATTGAAGGATCCCATCGTCCCTGGTACCTTTTCTCCATTGCCATTATATCTTGGTGGAATCTTTCCCCCTGTTCGTCGCTGAGAGCACCTAGGTTAGCAGGAAAAAGCTGAGGTGGGAGTGCAAAAAGTGGATTTTTAAAGACATCCTACAACCCAACTCTTTGTATTTCTGTATCATGTCCTGTACGATTTCTGTGTAACTCTCAGCTTTGTTATTGCCCAGAAAGTTGCGCACAACACACTTAAATGCTGTCCAGGCAGCTAGCTCAGCACTGTTTAACTTGCTGTCAAACCTATCATCAAGCATTAATTTCCTAATTTGGGGACCAATAAACACTCCCGCTGAAATCTTAGCATCACTCAGGTTAGGGAACTTATCTCGCAAATACTTGAAACCTTCACCAGATGTGTCCATGGCTTTGACAAAGTTTTTCATAAGTCCTAACTTGATATGAAGTGGCGGTAGTAATATCTTATTAGAATCTACCAAAGGAGCGTATTTGACGTTGCATTCTCCAGGTACGTAATTCACTCTAGGTTCCCATTCCTTCACTTCATAATGTTTGTCATCAGCTCGGCTATCCCGTAAACATAAAAAACATTGGTACTTCGTGTAACCGCACTGCAGTCCTAATAAAATACCAACTACCTTGAGATCACAACATATTTGCAACAATGGTCCTTGTAATTTATAAGATTTAGCAAAGTTGACATGGTGTCATAGAATTCCTTAATCTTCACTGAGTGCGCAAGTGGTATAGAAGGTTTTTTATTTCCATTATGTAAAAGGACAGCTTTAAGGCTGACCTTTGACGCGTCGATAAATAACCTCCATTCTTCTGGAACGTAAGGAATTCCTAGCTCCGCCATCAACCCATTTATATCCGTACATACGCACACATTATCTTGCATTGAGAAATAGCTTGAAAATTGAACATGCCTTTTCCTGTACACTGTGCATCCAATAAGTTCCACTGCTGGAGCCTTGATCCCTGAAGTTCCGCCTCTTGTTTTGTCAGGTGCAAATCACAAACTAGGTCATTAAGTTCACATTGCCGGATCAAATGTGGCTCGCGAACACAGTCAGGGATGAACGTTGGATCCTTGGATGTACTACCATGAGCAAAATAAATGACGCGTCTCTTTATTTTGAAGTTTTTTGAAAATATCTCCGTTTTCTTTATATGTTCGAAATTTCGGAAGGTTTCCCCAGCAGGACAGGTTAATAACAAACCCGTTTTTAATATTTGTGTTAGATATTAGCTTAAAATAAATA
Organism: Thermobia domestica; assembly: GCF_964235325.1. Classification (NCBI taxonomy): domain Eukaryota; kingdom Metazoa; phylum Arthropoda; class Insecta; order Zygentoma; family Lepismatidae; genus Thermobia; species Thermobia domestica. Next base: position 169,968,369 of record NC_137454.1, on the reverse strand, counting down.
AATTAGAAGCAAAAAACATTAAATCGACAGAAATCTCGAGAATTACCAACTCTGCTAAAGTGGGAAATTTTCAAGAACACGAGGGAATTCTGCATTTCAACACGAAGCAGCGACATCTATGTCATTGAGAGAAATGTGGATTAAATCTAAAAACTAAACTTTTAACGAATATTTCTAGTATGTCTTATTATATGCATTATCTGCAAACTCCAAATATATGAATATATGCTAAGTATTAACATAAAGATAGAGCAAATAGTGGAAATTATCTATGGAAAAGGACGAATTGGTAGGACGATCGTAATGAAATACCGTCTTTACCGGAACAGGCTCAATTCACGTAAAAAAAACAAATAGCTCAGTTAGTTAAAGCAACGAGTCTGTATGCTAAAGGTAGCGGGTTCGAACCCGTGGAAGTGCCGTTGTCATTTTTATCACTACACTACGGTTATTTTTTTATTTTTTTATTTGGGAAAGAATCAAATTGTAACGTATGTGTAAAACTCATGACGATACCAAAAAAAGAAAAAATGCTGTTGTCGCACTTGCATTAGCGTCCCTAATTTTGTTTGCAAACAGTTTCGTAATTATTTCCCCTGTGCTCACTGCTCACCATATGCTCGCTGGCGCATAACGAATGTTTCCCAGTAAATGTTAATTCTAATTTGGAGAATTTTATAAAGTTTCACAATATTTCTCACTAGATAGTCTTCTATCTACGTGTTTGGATATTTTGATAACAGATTTCCCTATTAAATGTTTAATTTTCCCTAGATGTTTAATTACGGAAAAGTTTTACAATGTATTTGTATTGAATTGAAATTGTTTTGAATTTACTACATAAGGTAAGTAGACCGAAGGAGGAGAACTCAAGTAATTGGTATTCTACGTAAAAGCAACCTATTGTAGAATGATGATGCTTCTTACCTTCAGCACATAATCTTAACGTTAGAGAGTCAGAGAGAGAAAAATCCTGGTCTTTCCTCCTCTATGACCACCCATCTTAAACCTCTACATATCATTGTTCGTCTCACAAAATTTCGGTGCTCCAAAAACATTCTAATAATAATAATAATAATAATAATAATAATAATAATAATAATAATAATAATAATAATAATAATAATAATAATCCTGAATATGCCATCCTTACATAATGTAGGATATCTTAGTTTCCTAGTTTAAATCTTAAATATCTTAGTTTAAAATGCTTTCTTTAGTACTTATTTGAGCAACCATGTAGGAGGGGGTACGACTTTTTATTTTGCCCCTCTCATTTCAGTAGCCTTCCAACAGAAAGTAATTTTTGATAAGCAGGACAGATAAAATGAATAAGAAATATATTTACAGCATTCTCTCCCCTTTCATGATTGGAATATCACGTAATATTTTTTATTCTACGAAAGATGGCCCTGTGCGGTTAGGGGTAGGTAACTAAAAAAAATACCTAATATATAGCGCCCCTTGATTGTAATATTACCGCTTCTTTATTTGTACGAGGGAGCCCCTACACAATCAAGGGTGACAAAAAGAATAGGAAGAGTGTCTATTGATTCCAGTGGTGGATCCAGCACGAACTCCTGGGAAAGGGGAGGGGAAGTGAAACATTCTTTTGATGATGTGAAGCTGTCACAAATTACCACTTAACTAAACTAAACAATAGTGGGGGGAACTGGAACCCAGTTAGTTTAAATTTATGTAAAAGTTTAATTTTTGGATTCATATTAAAGTTTTGGTTTCAAATGAGAATTTCAGTCCAAGTGGTCAATGATCAAATCTCGTGGGGCTCTTCAGTGTAGGCTAATACGGCCCCCTTATGAGAAAAGGCAAAATTATTAACATGTTTATAACTTTCGAATTTTTCGCCTATTTTAAAGAAATATTTTGCTTCGTATTAAAGTGTTGGTTCCAAATGACAAACTCAGTCCGAGTGGACAATGATCAAATCTCCGGGGGGGTCTTCAGTATAGGGGGCTACGGCTCCCTTATGGGAAAAGGCAAAAATATGAAAATGCTTATAACTTCCGAATTTTCCGTCTATTTTAAAGAAATTATTGGCTTCATACTAAAGTCTTGGCTTCAAATGACAATTTCAGTTCGTGTGGACAATGATCAAATCTCGGAGGGCTCTTCGGTGTAGGGGTTTCGGCTTCTTTATGGGACAAGATTCACGTAGTTGATATTGCAAAATTGTTTTGTATATATAAGTGGGAACTTGCACCATTTGGTTAATTTTACCTCTTATGTTTTGCAGATTCATATCCCAAGCAATAGTTACTTCGCAGAGCTAAAAGAAGGCACTTACTAGTTTCATTAAAATGAAATGTCTTTTATGAGAGGAGCAGACGAACGAACAGGCACCCAAACGTTGGTTGAGTCGTACGGTTGAAACTCGTTAAGCTCGCTTCAATTATTATTATTATTATTATTATTATTATTATTATTATTATTATTATTATTATTATTATTATTATTATTATTATTATTATTATTGTTATTATTATTATTATTATTATTATTATTATTATTATTATTATTATTAATAATAATAATAATAAAGCATTGCAGGGACCTTTGGTGCAGGGGGTCCGTGGCTCGATTCCACTTCGTGCCAAGTGAAATTTGAGGTGGACAAATACCGTGTGCATGGGTATGTGTTTTCTTGAGATTTTCCATTTTCCTCCCACTTTCTTCATTTCACCATTTCATTCATCATCATTCTCCCTTAGCGTAGGTGCATAATCGTCCAACGTTAAACTAGATATTGCAATTTCAATAATAATAATAATAAAAATTAATTCAACTGAAAGGACTGTAATTTATGTGGACAGCAATTATCATAAATATGCAACCATTATAAAAACAATGCTTTGAGTAGAAAGATAATCCTTCCCCAGTGTTAACGAATGCGCACGAGATAAGACATGTCTCGAGAAAGAGACAAGACGCGCTTTGTGACATCCAAGATAATACGAGGCAAATGTTTTGGGCTTGTAAAATACACGAGATAGCTTGTAAAATGTATCGTCTTGTCTGGAATGTCTCGAAAACAAAAGTCTAAGTTCTAAAATTATTTTTCAAGATCTATTCTCTCAGAAGTAGTTCTCTGCCTTAAAATTAATAACGACATTTGTGATTTAAAAAAGATAAACAATGCCTAAAGTTAATAGTTAACTTTTCGAAAAGAAGCTTCATTAAGGGTGAACCTGAAAGATGTCCACAAACTTCGGGAGGTGATTCGTGATATCAAAAGGAGACAAATGGTCCTCTTGCAGTTTTCGAATTCAGCTTCGTTGTCGAGATACAGGGTTGCCAACTGCTCGTGTTTGAGAAACTCACTGGGAATAAATTCAAGTCCAAGAATAAACTACTACTCATATATTTTTCAGGTCAATTGACTTATACCATGTTGTAAGGTCAAATATTTATTTATGAAGTGTGTACAAAATTCGCCAGGGACTTTTCTGAGAAAATCGTCGAGAAAAAGTCACATTCAAGAATAAACTAAACCTCGTAAATTTTTCTAAGAGAAATATCTGATACTGCAATATAGGGTTGTTAATTAAATATTGATTAATGAAAAATAAACAAAATTGTTAAAACCATTTTTGAGAAAATAGCGTTTTTCGATTTTCGGCTGTTTGTAAACCATACTTATTTTAGGTGGTAGGAAAAAATGGAAAAGCTCCTGTAAGAATACTAAGTAAACCCTAAGTTTAAAATTTGGTGTAGATAAGTTGAACGGTATGGCCTCTAGGCGAGTGCATATAAAAGTGTGCCGAACGGACGGACCGGAAGGACGGGTGTCGAAAAGTCACATTTTCGGTATGTAGACGCCATAAAACATGTAAATCCGTTGAAATCTGAATTTGATATTATTTTCACAATCACTATATTTTCTTCTCTCTTTTGTCGCTCGAAAAAGAAAATCCTGAGTTTACCACAAAAAGCTAGGGAGTTTCTCAAAAAATATTCAATTACAGGGCCACCGCACTAAACTTTTTCAATTCAATTTCTTAACTGTGTTAGGCCGCAGCTGTTACTGAAGTGTGTATTTGGGTAATGCGAATAAAATTATCGTATTATTCAAATACATCGAATGTCAGATTATCGAATAAAAAACTTCGATTGAAGAAAATCCATACTACAAAACTAACTCACACTTTGAGCACATTTTCATTAGACATATAATAGACCAATTAATGCAATCATTGTTTATGAAATATGAAAAAAATCAAATGAGTCACTTTGGGAAAGTCGTTCAAAAAGAACACGTCAGGAGTAACCTACCTCTTGTGAATTGTTTCGAACAATGAGTTAAGATATACTTTTGGTTATTAATGAAATATTTATTTGCGAAATTTGAACAAAATCGCCTGTCGTTCGAGAAAATTGTCGGGAAAAAAACCTTGACCCCAAAAATAAACTATCCGTTGTAATTGTTTTTCATAGAAATGACTTATACTAAAATATAGGGTTATTAATGAAATACTTATTTATGAATTATCAATAAAATTGTCCGAGTAATTTTTGAGAAAATCGTGAGGGAAAAATAACTCCCCGAAGAAACTATCTCTTGAGGATTCTTCCAGGGTAAGCGAGTTATTCCATATTACTAGGTTTTTAATGAAATATTTATTTCTGAGTACGAACAAAATTGCTTGACTCATTTTTGAGAAAACCGTGGAGGAAAAACACCCCCAAGAGTAAACTACCCCTCGCATATTTTTTCAGGACAAACGAGTTTTGCCATATTGTTCGGTTATTAACGAAATATTTATTTTTGAAATATGAATAAACTCTTTTGAGAAAATCGCCCAGACAACACTCCACCAAGAATAAACTACCCCTCGCATTTTTTTTAGAACAAACGAGTTATGCCATATTGATAAGTTATTAATGAAATCTTTATTTATGAAATATGAACGAAAACATTTCAGTCCATTTTGAGAAAAACACTGAGAAAAAACTCACCCCCTTAGTATAAACTACCCCTTGTAGATTTTTCTCAGATAAATGCCTTATACCACAAAATAGGGTTGCTAATTAAATATTGATTTATAAAAAAAGAAAGAAAACAAGATCGTTAGAGCCAGTTATGAGAAAATATCTTTTTTTTTTAATTTTCATCGTACAGGAAACTACCCTTGTTTTGGGAGTAGGAGGGAAATTTAAAAAAAAAACTATAGGAAATACTATGAAAATCTTAAACTAAAATTTGGTGCAGATAAGTTGAACATACCGTAAATTTTTCAACTAATTTACGGTATGTTCAAGTATGGCTTCTAGGCGAGGTATGGCTTCAGGTATGGCTTCTAGGCGAGTGCACAGAAAAGTGTAGCGAACGGACGGACGAACTAATGGACATGTATCGAAAAATAACTTTTTGGGTGTTAGGGGCTATAATACGTGTAAATTCGTTGAAATCTCAAATTTGATTTTTTTTTCGAACACCATACTTTCTTCTCTCATTTGTCACTTCAAAGTAAAAGGAACTCAGAACTACAGATAAAAGACACCTACTTTTACACATAGACATTTATTGATTTAAAACTGTTTTAGTTTGTGTCATTTCACTTCCAATTGAAAGGTTTTACAATGATTAACGGCATACCAATGACGAGACGGAAGTGTTCAGGAAGTAAATGCATTCAGAAGTCTAGACTGCATTACAGCCTGTTTTTATTTCTGCAATTGTTAACAGCTGTAATTTCGTCCAAACGCTACATGAAATAATTTTTGGTTGACGTCATTGTATTACTATTTTAGTATTGTTCTCTTCAGACTTGGTTGAAGTTTTGTCTTAACGGTTATACATTTTTTCTTTCTTATTTCATCGTTACACATAAGAACAAAATGTTATGGTGAGTGGATAGATTCGAACCTACGAACATTGAGTTTATATTCTTCCAACACTTTACCAATGGACCAAGCTTTGTCTTCACGTTAACGCCCGGTTACAGGGTTTACTACGATTTAAATAAAATGGCTGGCTGTTAGAATTCCCTGCTCACATATTTCGATAAATAATTTTCATTGCTTCGTAGATACGTAGAGCAATATTTAGATACACATTTTAGGAGAGTGAATTTTGGTGTATATAATAATTTCATGCCAGGTAAAAGCTAGATAAGTTTTGATAAAATGTTTCATATGTAGTTCTCAATAATAAGCTTGCTGTTCGGAGTGAAGTTCCAAGGTTCAGCATTGCCTAGCAGTTTTTGCTATTAATATCCCTTCTAACAATATTGACAGTGGACAAAAGTTAGCCCGTGTTGAAGCTTTTTGCTCCTAATTTAGTTATTTTACTTATTTAAGGAATATATTGAAAATTGTCAGCAGGCACGTATGCAGTAATTTATTTCGGGAGAAGTCCGACTTCAATATTAGGATAAATTATAATAAAATTTAAAAGATAATCCTTAAATTTAGGCTAAATTTACAGAGAAGTTGGGATTTCAGAGGGGAGTCCGGACCACCTGGACCCACCCCTAAATGCGTCCTTGTTTGTCAGTAACGTTTCCTCATTTTGAAACCCTCAAAAACTTCGGATATATGAAGGAAAACGAGTTATTTTCGATAAAATATCACTTCAGAAGACGCGACAGTTTTATTGCACATGGTGGTATCCCAAGTTCACAAGGGCAAGAATTCATTAATTTTGATTCTCTGTCATTGTGCTCTATCGAAAGGTTAGGTTTGTAACATATTACTCCTACGAACAAGCATGACTGGCAGATAGGAATACTGAACACAACTCCAGAGAAATGCATGCTGAACTTACGTTTATAGCTACGCGTTGGTGATTTGCCCTCAAGGTCAATCGAGTGGTAATTCAGTTCCGTCTCTGTTCTTAAGCCATGTTCGTATTACTTGGAACAGTTTTGATAATGAAAAGCATGCCTCTTAATATAACAGACTTCTTTCGCGTAAGAAATCGAAACTCAGTTGGTCAGAGCAACTAGTCTGTAAGAATTAGGTTGTTAGTTAGTTAGGAGCCCAGTACGAGTAAGGGTTTTTATTACTATTGTTTTTATCTTTTTTATGTGAGGAAAAATCAAATTGTGACATCGCGATATCAAATGTATTTGATTAGGTAGCTTTGTCTTAGCTAAACTTTAAACATCAGTAACCGTCGAAATTATTTCACCAACTGATCACTTACTGAACATTTCAAACACGTCAAACCAGTGGCATAACATGAAGGTTAACCTCTCCTCCGCAGTCCTTAGTTATGCGTCCGTACTTTCAAGGGCGGACTAAGGGCCGGGCGACTGTCCGGGGCGCCAGAGAAAGAGGGGCACCAAAACGAGCCTCAAAAAGTAAATTTTATAATGTGCTTTCTACTGACGTTTTTGGTTTATATTCTTGTAAAGTAGTGGCAATTATATGATCTTTTTCCATTTCACTATGGTAGAAGAGAGTTTCATAGTACTAAGGGGGCTGTATCGAAAAATTGAGAGATGGCATGTAGAATAAAGAGTGCCGGGAATTAAGTATTTGTTTGTTTGCTTGAGTTTAGCGTTCCACGGCTATGCCTTAATGGGCAAGGGAGATGTGGATACTAATTATAGTGGAATCCGAACCACTTTTATCGTTCAACAGTAATCCACCGGGAATTGGACCCGGTACCACAGAAGGCAGGCGTGCTAGCCACTAGACCAGGGGGGGTGGAGTTGGTATTGTTTATAGCGGGCCATATTCTTTGTGAACTTTTCCTAGGTAATGGATTTCTTTTTGAAAATGGGTTTAAAACAGGGGCGTCATTTAGGGAGGGCAGGGAGGGGCATTTGCCCCCCTTGAGTTTGAGATGTATATAGATTTTATCATTAGAATAGTAGTAAATCAGTGAAAAACGCGAAATTTTACTTATATCAAGAGGTCTTGCCTCCCCCCAAAGCAAAATCTGAAATGACGCTCCTGGTTTAAACTATTAAAAACACTATGATAAAATGTAAAATATAGGCTACTACTAGGGGAAGGGCGCCAAAAAGTCACTTTGCCCGTGTGAAAATTTGGCCTGCTCCGCCCCTGCGTACTTTCTGTATATTTTTGGCCTTGCAGCTTGTGCGGTCCCCACGCCACATTGTTGCGGGGGCGCTATTTACGCCTACCCTTCGAACGTAATTCAATAACTGTTTAAGAAATTCTACCATCAGCGTGAAAACGGGAATATATTTTTCTAATAGTCTCATAGAACTTTCACTCAGAATGCCAGATGCAATTTTTCAGAGTGGGCTCTGGCTAAGTAGAAGGAAGATCTGTTTCCTAAGTAAGTTCCTTTCAGAAAGTTTGCTATTTCTTTAACAGTGATGTAAATAAATATACTTATCGTTATTAGCTCGACACCAAACCATCCTGGACAAATCCCTCTAGAACAATGATCGGCAAAAGTTATTCTGCATAATTTTATAAGCGACTCAAGGGTGAAACACTTGTTAACGAAAGCAATGTTGTGTATATACTGCCTTGTTTCTGACAAAATATAAAGTCTTTTGTAATCTTTAGACACTTTTCCTATTCTTTTTGTCACCCTTGGTTGTGTAAGGAAGCCTCGAACAAATAAAGAAGAGGTAATATTACAGATAAGGGGCGCTATAAATATATTAGGTATTTCTTTTGTTACCTAACCATAACGGCCTAGGGTCGTCTTCAGTAGAATAAAAAATGCTACGTGATATTACATTCACGAAGGAGGAAAGGATGCTCTAAATATATTTCTTATTCATTTTGTCAGACCTGCTTCTCAGAAATTATATACCTTCTGTTGGAGGGTGCTGAAAAGAGAGGAGGGGAAATAAAACGTCGTGCCCCCTCATACATTTTAAATTTTGTGACGTGGTTGCTCAAATTATTACTAAAGAAAGCTCTCTAAACTAAGATGTGTAAAGTTACAACATTATGTAAGGGTGGCATATTCATTAATAATACTAATAATAATAATAATAATAATAATAATAAATATGAATGTCTTTGGAGAGCCGAAATTATGTGAGACGAACAATGATATGTAGAGGTTTAAGATGGGTGGTCATAGAGGAGGAAAAACCAGGATTTTTCTCTCTCTGAGTCTCTAACGTTAAGATTATGTGCTGAAGGTAAGAAGCATCATCATTCTACAATAGGTTGCTTTTACGTAGAATATCTATTACTTGAGCTCCCCTCCTTCGGGCAACTTTGCTTATGTAGTAAATTCAAAACAATTTCAATTTAAGACAAATATTTATAGAGAAAATTAAACATTTAATAGGGAAATCTGTTATCAAAATATCCAAACACTTAGATAGAAGACTATGTAGTGAGAAACATTGTGAAACTATAAAATTCTCCAAATTAGAATTAACATTTACTGGAAAACATTCGTTATGCATCAGTGAGCACAGGGGAAATAATTACGAATCTGTTTGCAAACAGAAATTAGACACACTAATGCAAATGCGACGATATTTTCTCTCTTTTTTTTTTTTTGGTATCGTCATGAGTTTTACACATATGTTACAATTTGATTCTTTCAGAAATAAAAAATAAATAAAATAACCTTAGTGATAAAAATGACAACGGCACTTCCACGGGATTCGAACCGTCTACCTTCGGTATACAAACTCGTTGCTTTACCTAACTGAGCTATTTTTTTTTTTTTTTTTTTTTTTTAAAGATCAACCGATCATACCTCAGTTTCCTGAGCAACCCGGGTTTCCCCGTATACAAGGCCTCTTCGACCTTTACCATATTCGACAGGGACACGAACACATACATATCCAGGACAGTTAAAATTCCGACCTTGCTCTTCAGAGGGATTCGAACCCCCAGTGGATTGCGCCTCATGATCCGAAGCCGAACGCCCGAGACCACTCGGCTATTGCCACCGGCTAAGCTATTTGCTCTCTTACGTAAGCTGAACCTGTTCTACAGTAAAGACGATTTTTCATTACGATTGGGCTAACAATTCGTCTTTTTCCATAGGTAATTTCCACTATTTGCACTATCTATACGTTAATACTTAGCATAGATTCATATATTTGGAGTTCGCTGATAATGCATATAATAAGACATACTAGAAATATTTCGTTAAAATTTTCGTTTGTAGATCTAATCCACGCTTCTCTCAATGACATAGATGTCGCTGCTTCGTGTTGAACTGCAGAATTCCCTCGCCTTCTTGAAAATTTCCCACTTTAGCAGAGTTGGTAATTCTCGAGATTTCTGTCGATTTAATGTTTTTTGCTTCTAATTTCTTTATTTTAAGCTAATATCTAACACAAATATTAAAAACGGGTTTGTTATTAACCTGTCCTGCTGGGGAAACCTTCCGAAATTTCGAACATATAAAGAAAACGGAGATATTTTCAAAAAACTTCAAAATAAAGAGACGCGTCATTTATTTTGCTCATGGTAGTACATGTTGATGTCGATGGTTCATCAAGGTCATGATCATCATCAAAGTCTTTTGGCCATATCTCTTCCCAGTTGGTAGGGGGCTCGGGAAGTGGAAGTTCTTTTGCATTCTGTTACATTTGATAACAAATATTGATAACCATTTCATGAACAAAACGAAAAAACTTGGAGAATTGTATATATATGTATTAAGATATACATATACTGTACGTTTAAAAAAATATACGTTGGAAGTACATTCTATTTTTATACACGTTTCTAATTTACAGAGAGCAATACAAGTGTGTTGTTGACTATTGTAAATATTCATTTTTATGTCTGTGTTTGTAGTAATAAAGCAAATCGTTTTTACCCCAACTCAGGAGATCTGAAAGCATTACTATCAGGTGCAATAAACAGTGCACACAGTATACATACAAATATATTTATTTCTCTAGAAAGAACAAAGCGATTTTTACGAAACTTTTAGGGTTTATTAAATATAAATCAAGGTATACTTAGGTATAATTTCTATGTTACTATATGTAAGGGGACAGGAGCTAGGGGAATAAAATATCTGAAAAAGGGAAATTTTTAGGGAATTTCCCGAAAATCCCTCTGTTACGGGAAAACTGTACGTGATGGAGAGAAACCGAGTGCATATTCGAATTCAGCGCAAAAAGTTCCTTTAAGATCAGGTGATTTTTCTCATGTAACAAACAAAAAGTTTAAATTTGTTAACTAGTGTAATTGACAATGCATATTTATAACCTGATGAAGAAGAAACATATGGTCCTAAAATATCAATTGAAACAAGTGCACGGGGACTATTAACAGTAATACCTTCCATTGACCTTGCCGGAGGTGAAGTTTCTACTTTTGTTTTCTTACATACAATACAATCGTTAATGAAATTACTAATATATTTTCTCATTGTTTTCCAATAGCAAATTTCGTTTACGAAACCAAAAGTTTTTTCAATTCCAAAATGCTCTCGTTTACAATGTATGTGTTCTACAACTATAGGAACTAATGAAGGGGGAATACAAATTCTCCAGGAATCTGGGAAATGAAAATTCTTGTTTAAAAGTACACCATTTTCAAGCTTATAAAATTTTTCAAGGTTCATGTTTTTCACCTTACAATATGGGTTATTAGGATTTTGAAGAAATTCAATAGTTGAATTATATTCTGGATGTTCACGTTCTTTTTCGATTAATTCCTGTATGGTCATATTTCCAAAGAAAGATGGTAACGTTTCAAGGTTATTCACCGTATGAATTTCGCTTTTAGGGACTAAAACGATACGTGACAAAACATCACTGGCTTTATTATCAATTCCACGGATATGTATAATCTCCAGGTCAAAACTTTGCAGTTCGAGGCTCCAACGGGCCAAACAAGAGTTCCAATTTCTAATTTGATGTAAATACACCAAAGAGTTATGATCTGTATACACTTTGACATGTTTACCATAGAGTAAATGTCCCCATTTACGAATGGAAATCACTATCGCTAAAGCTTCCTGTTCAGTTGTGGTATATGCACGTTGAGTTTCATTTAGAGTCTTACTGCAAAATCCAATGATGTTGTGTTTATAACGACTCACCAAGGGTAGTCGTCAACCTGGTTCGATCGTTGATATATGAATCTCGAGTGGTAGCAATTGTTTGCATGTAAAAAAAATATCTTTAATAATTACATATACTATTCTCACCTTTTCTATCAGAATTATAAAGTCGATGAACGGTACTAAATGGTTTATTAGTTGATACACTTTATAATATATTTTCGTTCAAACTGTCATGCACACAGACATGATGATTAGGTATCCATAAACAACTACATAGCAACAACTACATAACACTATCCCATAATATCTTTTTTACATATATTAAAAACATTCTTCTTTTGTTATTATTAAATTAACATTCTATTAAGTATATTGCTTATGTATGAGCACTTTCTACCCAAGGTGCAGGTAATTATTAATCTATCCAAAGTATTTCGTTATATAAAATGTCGCCCGACAATTGGACTGAATATAAAAGTCATAAGCAAGCTTGGCTTTTATCTTCAAGAACCACTGGTCCGTTTACAATAATGGTCTTACACTACTTATGCATTTCACATTTTGATCGCCCCTCGTATGTATCTTCATTACATATCATAGATATAGATACATTTATAACAAATCTTTCATTTCATTAATACTTATTTTTTTATTACATTAATTATATTTATTTCATTATCATTCATTACATTATTATTATATTTTATTATTAAAACGTCGTCGCCTATTTATTTAATCTTTGAAGGGTGCGAAGTCAAATCGTAAGAAGCAATTACAGTTAAAACATGAGTTACCATTATCCAGGGCGCATTATATAATAATTATATTAGGTGATATTTTAAAATAAACATTGGATCAATAAGGCATCAAAATATAGAAGAATTTCATTCAAGATAGTCGTTGAATAATTAACTTAATAGAATGAATCTTATACTCAACATAATCTTTGGCAGTTAAGTTTTCAACACAAGTCAATCTAATATAAATAATCTTTGCTTTTAATCAATTATGAATCGAATTATAATTCCTCATATTGCCTGTATAGCAAAGTTATAAGAATTGTTTTCATTATTGATATTAACACATAAACTTAAAAATAAAAGTTCACAAGAATCTATAACTGATATGGGTTTAACCTAATTTCATTAACGGTAATCAGCTTACATTCGTACTTGCATATGATTCTAATAAAGTACATTGTACTGCACAATCATGATTAGGTTCAACAATATGTTGTACATGTATTTCATCGTGATTCTGATTTTGATACGAAGTGCCATCTCTTGACCTCCAATTACGTCTATCCATGTAGCTTGTTGTATTCCTGTAATTTCGCCCTATATTCCAATTGTTTTTATGTCTACTTCTGTTGGGTGATTTGACATCAGGATTATCACGATTAATTAGGTTAGGCTGATTCCCTACATAACTTTGCCTATTTCGCTCGTTTTGATTGCTAGAATTTACTCGGCTTAGGTTGTGTTCCGTATCATTCACACTTCGGATATTTAGATTCCGAACAGGTACAAAATGATCTGTATTATTCTTATTTTTACCTACTCCTGCTTGTTGACTCATAGCATGGTATTGAGTTTCATAGCATTGGACAAGCATTAATAAATGGTTGAAACTCATACACTGTGTAGAAAACAAGATCTGTTGTAACTTAAATGGGAGCAAATTTCGAATCGATGCTATTATTCTAGATTCCGATTGCAATGGATTAACGACTTTTAATTCGTTGTATGTATTTACAACAAATTCAACAACAGATTTGTGAAAACGAGGATTGAAATGTTGATTTCTAATGGTGGCATCTCTATTTGCAAGCAAAAAGTCATTTTCATAATTCGCAACCAGCGCTGCTTTGAATTCCTCATATGTATTGATGTGATCACGTACTGCCTTAAACCATAAAGAACATGGTGGGAGTAATACATGAGGGATTAATTTCATATATTGTGATCTATCTATACACATTATATTGCATTCGTCCTGAAATTTTTCCAGGAAAGAAGTAGCGTTCTCATTACATTTACCACTGAATTTACTCATAGCCCGTATTTCACTCATCTTAACACTTAATTTTACCTTCCTTTTATCATTCCGTGTACTTCTTGGGTGACAATTCCTATCCATGACGTGATGTGTCGTTGCACCATCCCTTTCACGCACATCTGTCCTCTTCGGATGAATTTCTTCCAAAATAATATCCTCATCAGACACAGGTGAAGGCGAAGTCATCTCTGATGAGTGGGGAAACCCCAAGCGATCACTACCCATATTATTATGGTATGTGTTGTCCTTAACCTGTAGCGTTCTAATTTCTTCCTGTAGAGTAGCTATCAATTGCTTATTTGCACGTATGTTGTTAGAATTATTGATGACCTGAATCTTTTGCTGTTGAACAGAAGATTCTATTACTTCTAAATCCTTTTTTACATCACTGATTTCTTGGATTTGGTGGTTGTGCTTATCCTGACAATCCTCGGATATTCTTTTTAACTTTTCCTCGAACTGCGAGGTGATGTCATTTATCGCCTGGACAATTGACTGTTTCGTTTCATCTGACTTCTGTTCCATTCGTCTACTTAATTCCTCATATTGCTTGTTAGATTCTTCGGACTTATGCTCTATCGTCTGCTTTAACTCCTCGTATTGCTTGTTAGATTCTTCTGACTTATGCTCTATCGTCTGCTTTAACTCCTCGTATTGCTTGTTAGATTCTTCTGACTTATGCTCTATCGTCTGCTTTAACTCCTCGTATTGCTTGTTAGATTCTTCTGACTTCTGTTCTATCTTCTGTTCTATCGTCTGCTTCAATTCGGTAGACATCTGAATCAATTGTCGCTGTAAGGCTAGCAAGATTCGGTCTTCTGATGTCATTCCTGGTGTTACACTATGTTCACCGTTGTCACTATTATTGGATTCTTTCTCAATTGCCTCACTGTTCATTTTTCTTATAATTATTCTACCACTTCTTAGTCTGGTGAAATTTGTATTCATTAACTTTATTACAAAAGTAAATTCACCCTTACTTTGCTTCGGGATATGAATTTATGAAAAGTCCCGGGTGAGGTAAACCAAAATTTTTAGCTAATCCCGGTGTGAAGGCACCAAAATTTTTATAACGACTCACCAAGGGTAGTCGTCAACCTGGTTCGATCGTTGATATATGAATCTCGAGTGGTAGCAATTGTTTGCATGTAAAAAAATATCTTTAATAATTACATATACTATTCTCACCTTTTCTATCAGAATTATAAAGTCGATGAACGGTACTAAATGGTTTATTAGTTGATACACTTTATAATATATTTTCGTTCAAACTGTCATGCACACAGACATGATGATTAGGTATCCATAAACAACTACATAGCAACAACTACATAACACTATCCCATAATATCTTTTTTACATATATTAAAAACATTCTTCTTTTGTTATTATTAAATTAACATTCTATTAAGTATATTGCTTATGTATGAGCACTTTCTACCCAAGGTGCAGGTAATTATTAATCTATCCAAAGTATTTCGTTATATGTTTAGCATCAATTTCTTGAAAGAGTATGCCAGCTACCGCTACCTTTGAACTGTCTCTGATTAATGAAAAATCAGAATCAAGCTTCGGATGAGTAAGAAGAACGTCTTGAATCAAACTGTCTTCGAGTGACTGAAAACTGCATTCACATTCCGGAGACCAAATCCATTTTTTCCCTTTCTTGGTAACTTCAAATAGAGAAGAAGGTAATTCTGCAAACTTATGAACAAATTTCGAACACCATTCAAAAAGATCTAATACTTTCTGTAATTGTTTCATGTTCGTAGGAAGAGGTAACTGACGAATAATTTCTACATAAGAAGGATCCTTACGAATACCTTCAGGCGTTACGACAAAACCCAAAAAAAATTACACGTGGTTTTACAAAATGAAGATTTCGAAATGTTGACAGTCATATTAGCATCATTTAATTTAGTAAACAACTGATCTAATAAATACAATTGCTCTTCAAAACAAAATGTTGGGATACTGAGGCCATCAATATACGAAACAAGTTTATTGTATAACGCATAACCTAATACTTTTTGTAACTAAAGCAAAAGAACCATTTATATATCCAAATGGAATTACTGTAATCTATACATATGACCATTCCACGAGAACGCAATAAAATTACAAGATATTTAGAGACAACGATTTGTGAGTATGACGACACAAGATCAATTGAGCTTACATATTTAGCACCTTGAAACTTTAACAGTAAATCATCAATTTTATTTACTTTTAATTGTTTCAATTTAACATGCCGATTCAACTCAGTTAAGTCAACTAATACTCTGAGTTTATTTGTATTTTTCTTAGGAACAGAAAATGGGACGGCCATGTACCGAAACTGCCTTTTCAATAACACCTAATTTTAACCATTCTTCAATTTGTTTATCAATGCTTTCTTTAAAATGGTAAGGTAAGGCATAATGTCTTTTGACAATAGGATCAGTAGTATCAACGTCTATGGAATATTCGTATTGATTACATCTATAACCTGACCAGGATAGCTGTGCGGTTTTGGGAGGATGGCGCTGCTGTTGTGTTTACATCAGTTTCTTGGCAAGCGCGGTAGGACAGGGGAGCGGAGAGTTTCACTTTGCAGTGTATCCAACGGTTTTTTAAAGTTGCAGTTTAGATGTTGTGCATAGTCTAATCTCTTTACGCTTAATAAAAAACGCCGTAACTTATGTATGTATTGTAGTGAACCATCCCTGAAGTAATGCAGATGTATTGTGAATAGTGATTTATGAATGGAAATTACCAATTTAAGAACAACATAGCACAGTTGACAATTCAGTGACCTTCTACCGTGTATTAAGCAGATTGTATAAAAATTGATTACGTTTTATTCGATTTCACTATAAAACAGTAGCAGCCTGTAAAACGCAGGAATGACAATGTCAGTGACTAAAATATTAATTTTGGGTTGATAGCTTAGAGTTTTGCGCAATATCTTGTAACTGTAAGTTAAGGTTAAGGCTCATGATGCTGATGTTTAAGTGTATGTTTATCGATTGACAAATAAATTATTTTTTCGAGTTTTAGCCAGGGAGGAATCTCGAAACGTTTCCTCTCAAGAACTGTGAAAGTCCTTTCCGCTGGTCTATTGGCCAGCGCATGTACTTTTATTGTATGTGGTTCTGGGTTTGATTACCATTAAGAGAACAAAATTTAATTTTACAGTCCTTCACTTTCATTAATCATCTGTCTCCTCTATAATAAACAACATAATCATGGGACGTTAAAATAAAGACATTTCATTTTTTTGTTCCAGAAATGTGAACCCTTTGGGGGAAAAGGAGGTGAAGAAATTTTTCCTTCATTTTTTAAAAATTTATGGGATTGGATAGCTTGCCTTTAGGGATTGATTTGTATAATTTGGTTCAGTGCACCCTTCTTTCAGGATCATTATAGAAATCAAGCCCTTTGGTAGAGTTCGAATGAAAGTATTAATAAAACATCAGCGTATGGGTAGTGTAAGAGTAAGTATCATTGTTTCAGCACACAATAAATTTTATTTATGAGGAAAGAAATTACCTCTGGACTAACTCTGAATTTCTCTCAGGTTTTAGCTATCAGGTCACACAGAATTAAATCTACTAACTGTTTTCACACACAATATAATTTTGAAACTTGGGAGTCTAGTGTTATATTTGTGTCTGTAGTATATAATAATGCTGATACGTTATTCTGTTGAACATCTTAAAGGTATTTGTCGATTGACTTCAGAGGACTGAGTTTAGCCCGTAAACACAAGTTGCCTATAGTTTAAACATATCAGATGTACGGTTTTGTTTAATAAAACCTGCTTCTCCCTGTCATCTATCTGAAAAGTCCTATATTGTTATTCACATATGAAATTCAAAGGCAAAGTAAATCGTCTTTATTCAGTTGTATTTTTATTTCAAGTGTAAGTATTAAAATGCGCTACGCATGGTTGCAAGAGGTTGGGTGGCTTTTTTAAAAATACTGAACTGACATATCTAACATTGGCACTCATCTTCTTTATAAATTAATGTAAGAAACGGCCGATTGATTTCCAGCCAATTACTTCATCACCGGTATCTTTGAGCAATGAGATAACAATGGAAGACAAACTTCGTTCTTTTCAAACTTGACACTTTGAAAAACTTATGAAAGTGGTTTTGTTATTCAAATACATATTCGCTCTAATCAATTTCAGAAGTAACATTAATCTTAGAATAACGTAATGGCTGTAAGAGTTACCCTGAAAATGTATTTTGTATGTTTTCTTTTTACGTAATTCAGAGATTTTGTCTGAATTTTACTGGAGTTATAAGGAACCTTCAATTATCAGGCACCCCATTTTAATCGCTCCCCCTCCGCCGTCAATGCAACACTTCTAACCGTCTCCCCAGGGGTCCTGGGTCCACCCCTGATTGAGATGGTACATAAAAATAACTTTGTCTAATCTCTGTCATTGTTTAGCATGGTTTAGTATTTTTTTAAAAATTACTAAACCATGCTAAATAATGACAGAGATTAGACAAAATTATCTTTATGTACCATCTCAATCAGGGGATGGACCCAGGACCTCTGGGGAGACGGTTAGGAGGGTGGCGGTGAAAGATTATCAGCTCTCTCTCACACCTAATTTTTGAAGTACATCCGAATATGATGTCAATGCAAAAGAATTTTCTTACTCAAGACCCCGATCACTCCGCTCCTGACTTGAGCATATGCGTGAAGTGGTTTATTACGAACAAGACAGAAAGAACTGTGATAGATTAATTACAGAACTGTGATAGATTGATTACAGAACGGTGATAGATTGATTACAAGTAGTCCGGTTAGAAACACTGCTGCTTGCATTTTAGTTCCAAAACCGGCCGCCCGCACTCGTTCGCTGGTTGTGTTATACCTGGGTAATCAGTAAATACTTTACGATGTTTTACCAACAACTCAAAGAATTGTTGTTTTCCTTCACTATTCAAGTGATCACATTAATTTTCCTTTTTCCCTAATTTCGCTTATGGTTGCTACAGCATGTACATTTTCAAAAACAATGTCATTTTCTAACACATTATCCCCACTACTTTCCTGCTTTTTCTGTTTATTACAGCCGGCAATATTTACGCCGATCCCAAGAGTTTCAGTATTCGCGTGCTACCCTAGCCAGCTGTTTAAGTTGGTCATGTAAATGTACAGAAAATTTGAGCAAGAGAACAGAACCTAACCAGCCCTTGCGGGGCTTCTAACCAATTCCTATTATTATTATTATTATTATTATTATTATTATTATTATTATTATTATTATTATTATTATTATTATTATTATTATTATTACTTATACTATGGATCCGTATAGTAAAACTGCAAGCTTATTTTAATGAAAAAAGTGTTATGAAAATTTAAAAAAATCCTTGGGCAAGGTTTGAACCTAAGCCAAAAACTATTTCCATTACTAGAATTTTAGCCTAGAACACTCGGTCACGAGGCCCGACAGCAGTTGGCCTTAATTTTCGCTGTATGTAGGTCATGACTCTTGAATCCTATCTGTATCGGCCAATAAGACCAGAGGATATCTGAAATTCTTGGAATCTCCCGCACACCAAGGTCTGCGGGGTCGTTAGTTAAGCCTCTGGGTCAATTCCATACACGACAAATTAATTAATGGGACAATATTGAAAAATCTGACAATAATATACGAATATATATTATTTCTAGTGTCCCTAATAGTAGAATTTTTTTTACTTATAGGGGCCCATGACTCATTATTGTTTTATTCACCTTTAGTGTGCTGTTCTGTTTATGTAATGTAGTGAGCCTGTTCGATGCTTCACTTATAATTTCATTTTCGTATCGTATATGGAGTAAAACAATTTTGTCTTAAAATGGGAACCCCTCGAACAGAGGGGAGCTTCCCTGGGGGGGGGGCAGTGGCCCGCCTGCCCCCACAAGTTACTGCCCTGCGTCGTGGCAATCATTTTTCTTAATTGGAAGGTATTGTTTACGTAATTGATTTTGTAATTCTGTTATTCCTTTATTATTATTATTATTATTATTATTATTATTATTATTATTATTATTATTATTATTATTATTATTATTATTATTATTATTATTATTATTATTATTATTGCAAAGTCGAGACTTGGTTACATATTTTATATTTTATGAATTTTCTGATTGGATTTCAAGTCTTTTTGTTGTATAATCAACACACTTCAGTTTAGGGAGTTTGGAGGAGGGAAATATTATCCTGTTGCTTTTTATTTGTTAAGTTTCACGCTACACCACGCCTGGATACTACATTTCACCTTTCTATATCTACGGGAAGTACCCTAAAGGTTGTGATGATCATAAGAGAATAAGTGATGAGATCAATGAACTTTGCATATTAACAACATTTAAAGTATCAGGTTTTCAGAAAAGTCATGACGTATTTCGGTAAAATATGCCAAAGGATGGTTTGTGGATATACTAGAGTTATTCGGATCATGCAATATTTTGTCATGAATAGCTAAGATGTTGAGCGTTTTGTGTAGTAAAATTGCTCTTTGTTTGGTTTGGTTTCACTGATCAGAGATGGCGTGGTCAATAAACACTTCACCCACCACGACCCACTCTGACCCATGATCCACCACCCACCTTGGCCCACTCTGACCCACTACCTACCATCACCCACTCCGACTCACCACCCACCATGAACCACTGACCCACCAAAACACATCGTCATTAACTGTGACACATGATCCAGATCCTATTTTCTACCGACTAAAGAGTTTATACTTGTAATAAAACCAGGTTGTCAAATTCTAACCAATTGGAGTTTGAATTTCTACGGGCAATCTTTCAAGCACCGCTGTTACAATAATGATGGATCTGACCTTTACGATATAAAATGGTAAAGTGTTTGTCATGGGTAAAATTACGATGAATTTCAATTAAATTATCATGGTCTAATTATTTTCTTGTTAAATTATCGATACTTTCCAGTGGAAAAGCGGATGAAATTTGAAAGTATCAAGGTACGTAGCAGGGACGGCGCTAAGGGTGGGCGGGGGTGGGCAACCGCCCATCCGATGGATGGCCTCGCCCACCCCAACAGAACAGGGGTGTCATTAAGGGGGGACAGAAGGGGGCAATTGCCCCCCGCAAGATTTTGAGGAATACATATACTTTATCGATTGTCTACTAATGTACTAGTGCAAACTGTGAAAGTCTTATGTTGTTGGTGTTCTTGCCCCCTCAAGCGAAGTCTGAAATGCAACAGAAGTAGAATAATGAAGGTGACCAGTGCCGGATTTAAGTTTGATGGGGCCCTAAGCTATTGAAGATAATGGGGCCAATTTATTTCTAGCATTCTTTTTCAGCGACAAAACTTCGCCTTTTCTGTTTGAATATATGCTATATGGTAATTTATGGACCTAATACATATCTATTAAGTAAATACGTTTTCGTGTATATTTCGTTAACTTAACTTACTGTTTTGAATACATTACAGAAAAACTGTAAAATTTGTAAAATTAGGGGTAGTTTAATTTGGTACCAATAAAGTCCCTTGCCGATCTTTTTGCACCAACTATGATCAACGCTCCACGCCATGCTTCTACAATATGTGGAAACCGCATCATTTCTCATTTCAAGTTGTTTCTATTCAGTTGGGTAAAGTTTGAAACGTTTCCAGGGATCCGTGTAAGTAAATGGGAGATCTTAAGTTGACAAAACCAGAGCACCACACAATATGACGTCACTAAATGTGATAGTAAGTTGAGCAGTGTTTGCAGCTGATTTGGTGTCAACTTATTAATTTTATACTAGAGTAACAGACCGGTAAAGAAAATATGTTTAAAAATGATTATGTGTTAATGAAGTATTATACTTAAAGAGATATTTGTATATTTGTATGAAAACATAGCATTTCCACACGCGATATTTGATGATGTGCTCCGCAAAATATTTGTTGCCACAAAAAATTTGGAGATCTGCAATATATAATTGACCTAAAAGTTAATGATAGGTCTGCATCATATTAATATGTGACAGGCCGTTATCTATGGGGTCTAGGGGGGCGGGCCCCTCTAAATTTTTACGGTACTGGTCCCCTAAAATTTTCACAGTACGCTTGCAAATGAACAGGGTGAAAAATTTCGAAGTCAGATGCACTCGCCAATCCAAAAATAATGGTCGCCAGTATCTCTCACGTACAAATTGAGATGTCCCCCCCCAAACGCCCTTTGGTTTGACAAAGAAAGACTTCACATTCCGTGTTTTCTCTCACTCGGTGACAATTATTTTCTTACAAAATAGAAAATGCGCTGCCCTGTGAGTTCAGGCAGAAACCATTCCTAATGAACACTGGTCGCCAGCTCTAAATTTCTAGTCGCCAATTTCTAGTCGAAAATTTGTACACTGAGCTATAATATGGTGATTAACTATAATACGTTTGGATCGGGACTCCCTCCCAAACTTCTACCGGGCTTCCCCTAGATTTTTGGGCTGGCTACCAGCCTAGTATGTGATAAGTGACAGGGCCGTAACTTGAGGAGGGAGAAGGGCAAATGCTTCCCCAAGGAAGCTCCCCGCCGTTGGAGGGGACCCATTTTAAGACAACATTTTGTTACTCCGTATACGATACGAACATGAAATTATAAATGAAGCATCGAATATGTCCACTATATTACATAAACAAAACAACACATAAAAGGTAAATAAAACAAAAATGAGTCGTGAGCCCATTTCAATAAAAAAGTTTCTATTAGGGGCCCTAGAAGTAATGTTTATTCGTATGGCTTTGATATTTGTCAATATTGCCCCCTTAATTCATTTGTCATGTATGGAACGGGATCAAAGGTGTAACTAACGACCCGGGTCCATAAAGAGTAAGCGAAAGATGGAAAGAGGGAGCCCAAGATTAGAAAAACAACTTTTTTCTAGGAGCACCATATACGGGTATTAATGCTTACCCCCATCCCAAGAAAACAATCTAAGTTACTGCACTGGATAAATGGATGCAGGTGTAGAATACATAAACATGAAAACAGTAATTTATGAGTAAAATGAATGACTGCGTGTGAAAGAGGACTGTACTACTAATTTTTAAAAATTATATAACGTTTACTGTATGTAGAAAACGATGGTGCAGTCCTATTTTATAAGTTTGAATTTGCAAAATTTAGGAAAGAAGTATGTAATATATTTCTCGGGTTCTGTAGGATTACGGGGGACCAAAACTACGTAAAAACACAATGTTTATAGGTGGAATGAGTTCATGTTGCGGAAAGATAATTGATATTGATATGTGAGTAATTTGTGAACTGAGTAGACTGGAAATGCCGTGTGCTGAATAGAAAATTTTGCAATTACTATTTGCTATTAATTAGAATGGACAAATATAACGTGCGTTGCGACGTTCTAACTCGACTTCGCTTGCTAGCGCTCGTCAATATTTATTTATTTATTTATTGATACAAGTCATGGCCATTACCGGTATCTATGGCCAAGCACGTCAGGTTGGAGGGATGACATCCTCGGCGAGCACACAATCACGGTACGGGGTAGGGATATAAGGAACGGACGGATAAGGAAAGAAGCGGCCTGAGGCCTGTAAATTAGATACCATCCCGGCATTTACCTGGTGTGAATGAGGAAATCCCAGAAAAAAACTCATTTAGTATAGCTAGCCTAAAAAAGCTGTTACACCTTTTCGACTGACTGACCCTGCCAGAAATCGATCCCAGGACCAAAGGCGAGAGCATTAGCGACTACTCATGCTCAGCAATACTGTCTGAAACTCTTTAGTTAGTGGTATGTTTGGCTTTAGGTAGATTAACCTCAAACACATTTAAGAAAACAGCAATGATTTTCAACAAAAAATGCTTTCTCCCAGTAATCCGACATATGCCTAGTTTTCAAAGCACATACTGAGAAAAAAAAAATTGTAGGTAGCGTACTCAAAACGGTAGGTTACATGCGTAATTCCTGTAGCTTTTGGACTTAACGTACAGCAAACGTATAACTGAAAACGCATGTTTTATAATACTTACTTTCCGTATAAGCGTTCCATCTATACGTACTTTCCGTATGAAACAATATAGGCGGTCAGGATCTCACATACAAATCGACGCAGAATGTCCATAGTAGAATAGAATATAGCTGCAGAATGTAACATAGGTGGTATACGGAAAACTGTTAGATGTCAGACATCCTGCAATGGCATGATGTAACATCTAAGGGCAGTGCGTATGTAGCATATGCTCCATACTGATTTCTGTAGTAAGCAAGAGGATTTTGTATATTTGTATATACCGCTGTCCGGAAAACGGATTTTTCTTAGTGTGCAGTTCATAAGCAAGGGCGCCCATGTTGTGGTTTCCAAGGGGGCAAGTATAAGCGACGTTTCAAATATAGTTTCAAATTTTGCTGTAAGTAATGTAAAAATTCTATTGGGTTTTCAGTATTCGCAAGTACAATTTCCCCTGAGGGGCGAGCGCCCCACCTTGGCCCTCTTGATGGGCGCCCTTGTTCATAAGTAATGCAGTTATGTGGGTGCTGAACCTGTGGGTTCAGTATTTCTTGATAAATCCATTAAATGTTGTGCGTGTAATCCACAACACACACAGATATAGGCGGGAATTCATGTCACTTAAGGACCTCCCCATTTTAGGGCAGTAATAAATGCGAAAATTGTCGATAAGTGATTCGGCTACTTTGATTTTGCGAATAGTTCTACTATGTGCAACTTTGTCCATGCGGCGTCTAGGGTATGGTCGACATCGATAAGCTAATAAAACGAAATACTTAAAAAGTTGAAACGGTGGGTGCGTAGACGTAAACCTCGTGTAGCTTAGGTATAGGCTGCATAATTACTTTATTACGTCAGTGTTAATGCGCATCCTTAAATAGGGATAGAGCAGTTTCCGCAGTTCAGATCAATAATACGTGGACAAATTCATATTACTTTGAAACTCACATTTCTCGATGAAAATAGTATCATCACGCCTTCTAGACTGTAATTATATGTGTTGGCACATGCCAGTGATCCACCAGGAACAGGTAAAATTCAGGGGCGCTACAAGAGATAATTGTTCAAAAATTACATTAAAAAAAAGATATGGGTGCACATTTAGTAGTAGTAATAGTAGTAGATAATGATAGTATAGTAGTAGTAGAGTAGTAGCCAGGACCGCAACCAGAGGGGGCAGGCCCCTCTAAACTTTTTGTGGCCCCTCCAGACTTCAATTCAAAATTTTATTATTAATACAAAAAACACAATTTAGATATTTATAAGATAATTTTAAAGACTTGGCCCCCCGTAACATATTCACGGTCCTTCCAAACCGTAGCTGGTTTCGGCCCTGGTATAGGGATGGTACCGAGACCGAGACTAGTCTCGGTCTCGTCTCGGTCTCGTCTCGATAATTCGAGACGAGACCGAGACCGAGACGGACTTTTATATACCGAGACGAGACCGAGACCGAGACGGACTTTTACATACCGAGACGAGACCGAGACCGAGACAGACCTCTATAAATCGAGACGAGACCGAGACGAGACCTTGGTCAGTCTCGAAAGTCTCGGTCTCGTCTCGAATATTGACAGCTATTTTGCCTTTACTCAAAATTTGTTTCGCTGCTGTGTGAGATAACATGGGAACGGTTGACTGATGTAGATGTCGGGCTCAAGCCTCTCCCGAAATAAATTTGTGATCATTTTTTCGCATTGCACGTACAACACAAATGTTTCTTTGACCCGTTCCTCAAGCTTCTTCCGAAACAAAATCCACTGCTGTTGTATATAATCTTCTCTCTCTCTCTCTCTCTCTCTCTCTCTATATATATATATATATATATATATATATATATATATATATATATATATATATATATATATATAGTGTATACCTGAGCGCTAAGGAGGGATATAGCCCCTATAGCCCTTCCCTTGGATCCACGCCTTTGAAAATGCTGAAACTTTGTACCATGTTGTGTGAAATATTGAAGGGAAAATTCTTCTAGATACTCTGCAATACCACTAGATAAACAAGCAGTGTTGCCAACGCGAAATAAAGTTGTATTTTCTTAAATTGCACTATGTAAGGCATTACCTATTTCTAATTTAGATATTAAATAAAACCACAATACCACATACATTATTCAGTCTAACAAAGGACAATACAGTATCACCAACGTCAACATTTTGGAAATCTCTAATAACTCAAATGGCATAGACGGTGCAATGCGCATCATTTGTATGTTAGCGTCAAATACTATGATCATGGTATAATGTATTTCCAATGAATGAAGGATCAAAGTTACAAGAAATGAAAAATTTAACTTTTTCTAAAGACTTCACTTCGAAAATGTGCTGACATATCACGTCTTATCATGTAGATGCTTCCAAAAGACTTGTGATCATTATGTCATTTACAACAATTGTTATTTCAAACTGTTTCAGAGATACCAAACACATGGATAGTGATTGTTGTACTGCTTAAAATAACATATTCGTGTTAAATTTTTATAATGATTGTTGCTTTAGTTTGCTTCGATAACAGTACAACAATAGTTTTTAGTGGTTTTAATTACAAGTCGCAGTTCCATTATTTTAAGTAGTATTGCCAACTTGCTAAATATTATTCTAAATATAGTGCAAATTGCTAAATATTATTCTAAATATAGTGCAAATAACGTAGCTAAACTCGAAAATATTTTAAAATTACTCGTAATTTGTTTTATGGTGCAAGAATGTTTTTCAAAAGACGGTGTTTTTCGTAATCTTTATAATGTTAATGTTAATGTCAAAGTTTTGGTTCCAGCAATACATGTAAATGCAAATTATAACTGAAATTAAATGTAACTGATAACTTTTCAGTAACCCTAGTTGTTCCCCTAAGCCTTAATCGTGATGTACACAAAACCATGGTTAATTAAAAGTTCTGATTACACCCTAGTTACATTTCACTTGTTTTAGTTTGGCCACCGACCACCTCAAACTCAATCTATACCATAGTTGTATGAAGTTATTCAAGGACTTACAGTTAGTAATACACATTGTGTTGATTTTTGGTTTGGTTTGTTTTAGTTTAACGTCCCATGATTATGCTAGGGCGTCTAAAGGAGACGTGGAGCTAATGATTATAATGGAATCCGAACCACTTCGGTCTTTCAACTGTACCCTCACCGGTAATCGAATTCGGGAGCACGCGAACCGAAGTCAAGCGTGCTAGCCGCTAGACCAAATGGAGGTCCTCACATTGGGTTGATTTAAATCATTGAGTCAGTGTTGCCAGATTCGAAGATCAAAAACTAGCGTGTCTGTGCTCCAAAAGTAGCGGATTTGAACTATTTATAGGACAAATATATACAGTAGAAATGAATTATTTTTTAACTAATGACTGGTACTAATGAAATGATTTTTAATATGGACTGGAAAATGTGCTGGACATATTGCAAGAAATTTTAATCGATGAACAAAAACAATTCTAGACAGAATACCACGAGATAAAAACAACCTACAAAACGTTCTTGTACAAGAAGGTTTGACGAAATCAAGAACAACTGGGGAGAAATTTGAGAAAGAATTGCTCAAGATTAATAGTTGTAGAGAAGACCTTCATCCAGCAGTGGGTTGATAATGGTTGATTATGATTATGGTTATGATTTTATTATATCTGGACCTCAGAGATAAATTAAACCAAGTTATAATTTTATAATTTTACAGGAGAAGCGAAAAACCGGTTCCTTGAGTAAGACCTATAGTACTGTTTTACTATACTAAGTAGTTACAAAGTAATAGGATGCTTTTAGACTTATATTATTACACCACTAGAAAGAACATAGTCTATTAAAAAAGTATTGTTAAATCAATTTCGACCAAAAAGTGAATTAGCATAGTCTACCTCTAAAGTTCATATTATATATATATATATATATATATATATATATATATATATATATATATATATATATATATATATATATTACTGGGTAAGGTATTAACGAAATTCGTACAGGGAAAAAACATTTTTGACTCTCCATATTGCAGCAAAACTACGAAAATTAATAGAAAAGAAAACTAGAAAGTTAAGAATCACTCGAATTGCCGGGACAGAGAAAATAGATACATATAGCTCGAATTACCTATATACTTATATAATATGTATGTTCATGTTTCGCAAGTAATTTTCAATCAATATAAAATTTCAACTTAATGAACGCACGATTAGTTTTCTCGAATAAAGATCACATGCACCGCTGAGAGCTTAGGAATAAGCTTAATCTATGTTACGGCACTGGATATATGCTTATGTAATACATTACGACCTTATAAACTTGTATAAGAAACAGAATGTACTTAAAGGGAGACGCGAACTATACGAAACATCGTACTTTGAATCTAACTTGTTTGGTGATCCAACCCGAGATCACAGATAGCAAAGATAAGTGCCGTAGCTCCCACCACAAGGTTAAGGAAGTTCCTGTTTTAAAGTGTCAATTAAATAGTGATATGTGAAACGGTAATAAAGCATTTGGTCAATTTGAAACAAAATATATTGTAGTAATAATTTACTTTATTTGTTAAGATAATGAATATTATATTCTGTTTTTAAAATGACAGTCAAAGCAGAATGTATTGGATAATAAATGAGAAATTGTAAAATTTCAATTTCTTTACGATTAAATACATTCGTGCTGCTATGTGTTGCGTTATCCGTAAGGAGGTATTGAACAATTCTGATTCAAAGGAAGAAAATAAACTACTGTATAGTACTGGGGTTAATTTAATAGAGTTTAATTGTATAGGCAGTACTGAAGCTATTCGAGACAAAGTCTACTGCTGAAAGTAAAATATTAGTTACTATTAGTGTTTTATCCCGGGTATGTTATATCCACTGATGATTGAACCTGGAACACACACAACACACACATAGAAAGCATTAGCGCTAGCAAATTAGCCACGAAGAGGTACACTCATGTCCAGAATTATTGTCGAATGTCTATAAATATGTTCTTGTGGGAATATAATTTGATAACGAATTCGCCTGGTATTTTTTATTGTTGAGTTAAGTTGATTTAGAGTTTAACGTCCCGTTCAGCAGCGAGGCTATATGAGACGTGGACCTACTGATTAACGTGGAATCCGAACCACATGAGCTCCCGCAAGGATGGTATTTTTTATAATGTTAGTATGTGTATAATCGGCAAAGACGTGTATGTGGCAAATTTCATGTCAAAAGAGCAGTAAATAAGAACAATAAAACGAAAATAAAATTTTCTTGTCCATTTAGCAACATTTTATTTTTCTCATTATAATTTTCGTATTTATAATTCTTTTCCTGTGAAATTTACCACAAATATACATTACCCGATTATATACACATAGTATCAGTATTAAAAGTACCCTGCAAAATCATTATCAAATTATATTCTTACAAGAAGACAGTTATAGATATGCGACAATCATTTTGGACATGAGTGTACATCATACCATAATTCTAAGTCAAGAATGAAGGCAAAAAATAAGAAGCGGAAACGACATACTGTACGATAATAATACTTTCACATTTTAATTTTACACTATATATTTCGAGACTTTCGAGACGAGACCCGAGACGAGACCGAGACTTGGCCTTCGAGACCGAGACCGAGATCGAGACAGGCATCTGTTGACCGAGACGAGACCGAGACCGAGACGGCGATTTTTGTCTCGAGACGAGATCGAGACCGAGACCGCTACTTATCAACCGAGACGAGACCGAGACTGTATAAAGTCTCGTCTCGTCTCGTCTCGATACCATCCCTACCCTGGTAGTAGCAATGATAGTATAATAATAGGCTATTAGCAGTAGTAGTAGTAGTAGTATAATAAGGCAGTAATTGTAGTAGTAGTAATAATAGTATACTAGTAGTAGTAAAGTAGCAGCAGTTCGGGTTAGGTTAGGGTAGGTTCAGGCAGCGAAATAGTCATATTTCAAGTCCCTTGTACATTAGTTTGCAGCCCTGGAATAACGCCCTTATGGAGAGTTTCATAGAATTAAAGCAACATCTTATTGCTGTATCTATGTTCACAGATGACTTACATATTCTGCGCCTTCATAAATATATTCCCTAAACATTTGTCTTTTGTTCTGAATTAACACCTTTTACCTGTAAATTGTAATTTTAAAAATGTCCACGTATTCTTAATCCCGTTTCTGCCAATCCAAAACACTAACTACACCTACAAGTGTTCATTTGGTGCTAAAATAAATTGATATATCATGAATGTCAGTACACCTAAAAAATAGAACATAACTGAGGAAACCTGAAATTTCAATCTTGATACACGTATCAGTGCGCAGCACGAAATAAGATTTTTTAAAAAAATCCCGGCGTTCTTCCCGCCTTTGATGGGACAAGCCGCAATTATTTACGCATTATTCAGTGCATCGTTTGTGTATAATCTTGTTCGTTTGTTGAATGTAAAACGCAACTCACACAACCACTGTAACAACATAATGTGTTTTTTATTGTCCACCAGTACACGAACAAATTCCAGGTATGTCTTAAATTATAATCCACCTTGGCATATTATCTCAGCAGTAATACTGTCAACAGAACTGCCTTGCTTATGGATACACTGCGCATTAAGTGCTCCAGGGTAGTGACGACATTAAGTGACGTCATGTCCTGTTGCTGTAGTTATGTCAACTTAAGAACTCCCGTAAGTAAATACAGTCTAAATATCATCCAGGGTTGGTAATTACTGTCTGAAGCTCAACTAATCGTGTGAGCTTTTTCCAGGTCATGTTACTGGAGTAACTCAAAATGGAATGCAACCCTCGAAGATTACACAAGGTGTAATACGACACAAATTCGCTGGAACCAGAGGCGAACTTAGAAGGTTAAAACTGGAGAAGGGGCAACTAAAACCCAGATTATAATAGATATATCGTGAGTTTACTCTAAACTTTCAAAAATATGTAAGTAATGGCTTCAATTATTTTTGTCACTCAAAAAACTGGGATCGTAGACCTCTCCGGCCCCTGGCTAGATACGTCTCTGGCTGAAAATCATAAAAACATCGTTAAAAACCTAACTGTTGCACTAAAATTATTATAAGACCTATAAATGTAGGTAGCATCTTTTTACTGCGACGTGAAAAGATGTTGGTACCTTGCCTTGCTATGTAGTAACCAGTGGCGTATTTAGGGGGGTGGCTTCCGGGCTTAACCCCCCCCCGAAATCACTTAGTATAGTAAAGTAAATGAAATATCTTGCAGAATGTTCACATTTCCAGGCAAAGCCCCCCCCCCCCCCCGAAAGTTAGCAAAGCCTCTCCCGAAACAAAATCGTAAATACGCCACTGGTAGTAACTAGTGCCGATAACCTAATGGATTCAGCCTGTTGCATACTAACTTACACAAGGTAAATTCGGGCAGTTCTGAACGTAACAATACATAAAATACTGTTAATATATACAAACGAACGACTCATATGCCTAGAACGAATGGATGAAATCACTACGATTCGTGCTCCTATTCTTTCCTTTAGTCAGGGGCGGATTCATTCTGAATGTTTAGGGGGGGGCAGTCGTTCGAAGTCAATAGGTTATTTTACGTTTATAATACAAAGGTAAAAATTCTTAGGATATGTTTTATTTTTTAAATAAAAACATATTCAATTCTGGGGGGCGATCGCCCCCTGGATCCGCCCCTGCCTTTAGTGATCCATTATTGCACTCTATAGATCACTATATGAGCTCCTCCGTGGCTAAGCGGTTAGCGTACACACCTTTGGCGTGGGAGACCCGGGTTCGATTCCCGGTGGGAGCTCCTGTGGTTCGGATTCCACGTTAATCAGTAGGTCCCGTCTCATGTAGCCTCGCTGCTGAAAGGGACGTTAAACTCAAAATCAACTCAACTCTATAGATCACTATGAAAATCAGTGCCAAGTTCTGAAAGTTATGAAAATACTTCTGCAAACTACTTTTCATACTTACGTACAGCGAAATAAAATAGCTATAATTTCGCGATGTAAAGATTATTGCCGCTTAGGGCTGTAATTCCTTTATATTTTACTATTATTTCGCGAGCTTGTCGTTTCATGCCTTCTTCTTAAGCATCCACTGTTACCAGACTCAATTTCTTGTCGAATTCCAAATAGTACAAGAAAGGGTAGCACTAGATTTCTATCCGCATACAAGATACTGTATCACTTATGCTGTGAAGTCTTATTAAAGTAGCTAAGTGTAATGGCTGGAAAACAGGGTCCCGATTACAAATGGGGCTCTGAAACAAAATCCCCATTACAAGCGGAGCTGGGAAACGAGGGTTCCATTATAAGCGGGGCTGGGCAACAGAAATCCCATTGCAGGCGGGTTGGAAAACAGGGCCCTATTACTTGCTTCATGAGAGCTTAATACATAACAGTACAGAACACCGTTGTTGTATGTGCGTTTTATCTTATTTGCTTTTTCCTATTTATTTGGAAATGACATTACAGCCACTTTTTCTTTAAAATTTTTTGGGCCCAAGAGAGCTATAGCTTGTTTAGCTTATACGCAAATCCGGCACTGAAGGTGACATCCTGTACTTCACAAGCAATAGGTATTACTTTCGATTGTAACGTAATAGGTTCTATGACTCTGTTTAACTCTGCAATGGACAATGATTTTAAGACAGATACTTGTAGTAATATAATGATGC
Organism: Thermobia domestica; assembly: GCF_964235325.1. Classification (NCBI taxonomy): domain Eukaryota; kingdom Metazoa; phylum Arthropoda; class Insecta; order Zygentoma; family Lepismatidae; genus Thermobia; species Thermobia domestica. The sequence continues at coordinate 169,935,718 of NC_137454.1, read as the reverse complement.
CAAAAGTCGTGATTAATGAATTGAAGTTTAACACACACGCACAATCGTGCTATTGGAACGCCAGTGTTTGTATGTGCTGCACTGAAAAAAAAAGTGCTTTTTAAAATGCCAACTAAATAATGGACAGAGCTGGCCAGTATTATCTATTGTCTCATTTTGAGAAAGAGAGGGAGGAGAGTAGTTCTTTGTGTTAAGGGCGCCGATCCTGGGGGCCCAAGGGAGCCCGGGCTCCCCCAAAGCCCATGTGCGCCCCCGCATTTTATTTATGAATATACAATATTTGGCATAATTTGGATTCAATTTGTCTTAAAATCCTCATGCATGCCTTCTGCATCTGAATGCTCCCCCCGTTCAAATTTAAAGAGAAATCGGCGCCCTTGCTTTGTGTTGGCGCGATAGCTTCTTATAAGAGGGTTCCAACTTGCAATTGTTTACAGCAATGTACCACATGTCTTACCCGTGTGGCATTAAACAGATTTGTAAAAGCTCTTATTATATAGCATTGTTGAGTTGATCTCTGTTGCGTTCAGAAGTCTTGGCGGTCGGTGCTTGTTCAGGTAATATGTCGAAAAAATTTAGCGATTTCTTCTGAGGCTCGGTGTCTTTCTCGTGTTCAAAGAAGCGCGATTTTCAATCCGTTGATGTTAGTGATAATCCTTCTTGTTCAATGGGGAAAAAGACAAAAAATACAAATACATGTGACAACCAGGATTCGCAATTTGAAGTGTTTGATTTCGAGGAAAGTGAAAATGAACTAGATGTTGGAGAGAGCAAAGACGACAGCATTGCTTCTGAAGTTACTCATTTATATTTTTTGTCTCTTGCTTTCTTGTAATAAATACTTCAAAGATAAAAATGTTTGCAGCAGCCTATTTTATCCTTGTTTTACTTTACCTACTTATTGTGTATTTTATGTTATTAACGAAAAGTAGAGTATTATATGTTAGTCTGCATTGTTTGAACCTTCTTTTATTTCTATGCATTCATGTGCATTCTTGGAAGGAAAATGAAATGAAATCTGTGAGTTTTACGTCCCACGGTTATGCCGGTTAGGCTAAAGGAGACGGTGATGATGAGTGATGAATGAAATGGTGGAATGAAGAAAGTGGGAGGAAATGGGAGTACCCCGAGAAAACCCACACACACGGTGTTTGTCCACCACAAAGTTCACTTGGCGGAGGCTGGGATCGAACCCGGGACCCCAAGCACCAGAGGTGAACGCTCTACCACTGAGCCACCGCGGCCCCCCATTCTTGGAAGGAGAGGAGGTAAAGCAGTCTTGAACTTCTTCGATTACACAGAACACTATTATTGTTTAAAAAGCTGAAAGTAGAGGTAGTGTGTGTGCCACGCGGAATTCACTAAGTCGAGCATATTGCCACGAACTCCCGCAGCCCATCCTAAGTCCTGCATTTCTTCAGTTTTACCAGGTGAATGCTGGAATGGCACCTTCTATAAGGCCAACACAGCTGTTTTCCAAATCCTTGTTTCTCCCCTATTTCGGTCTGAGCCTTAGCTAACTAAAGAGTATAAAAATTAAAATTTAATTATTGTCAAAAAATGTCTACATTGCCCAGTTCTCATTTTCGTTGTCCGCCCACCCAGCAACTAGGTCCGCCTCTTTCCGCCCACCCCATCAAGCGTTCCTGGCGCCATCCCTGGTACGTAGACCAACATACAGAAGCTTACATTATAAATTTTATGTCTATTTTTCTCACAACTTTGTGGGTTGATTGCCCTGTGCTCTAAACGCTTCATATAATAAACAAGCTTCAGCAATTATTATAAAGCGCATGGTAAGCATATATGGATATATAATGCGAATCACTGTATTTCTTGTTGAGTTGATTTTGAGTTTAACGTCCCTTTCAGCAGCGAGGCTATATGAAACATAAACGTACCCCATGCCATAAATATCGCCAACACCTAGTGACCCACTTGCGGGTTAACGTCGATCGTCAATATAGAGACGAGTGGAAGGATTGCCGCTAGTGTCCCACTCCCGACAGGGTTTCGTCGAGTTGAAACGGATATCTCACGTCGGGGTGTTAAAGTTACCACCGCGTAGCAGCGAGGACTTCGTTTTGGGCCGCGCTCCTTCGATTCGTCGCGGAGAATCGCGAAGGGACCAACACGAACTATCGCCAGTCATGTGCATGCGGTTATTATTATATGTAATTTTTTCCTGACGAATTGTTCCTAAAGTGAGCTCCGGGGGTCAAGAATAGCTTCTGCCTTAACTTCATGAAGTGAAAAATCTTGAGTGCGATAATTGTATGAATTTAGATGGCAACTGTCGTCGATTATAAGAAAGTGAGTATGGGAGAATTATGAAATAAAGTATATAGTTACGCGTTATTTTGTTATAAAATTACATGGCGAACGCATTTTATCTTACGCAAACAGTTATCGTCTCATACATACGGTTAAAAGAGCACTCTGATTGACCAAATTAAAAAGATCTCAATGATTTATTCCTTTACAAGCGACGTCTCCATCGCCTCCGTGGGGAAGTTAGAACACCCGCCCAGTAAGCATAAGGTTGGAGGTTCGCGCCCTCTCCGGGGTACTTTCTTGGTACTTTTTAAAGTGTTTTAGACTCACCTTAATGTAAACAAATCACACATATAGGCGATTTAATATATTTTGGGAAGTAATTTTGTGGTTCATTGGCGTTTGGTCGCCTCAGAAGATGCTGTCTACAATGCAGTGAGCAGAGAGGGTCGGTGGGTCAGAGTGCGTCATAGTAAGTGGTGCGTCGCAGTAGGTCACGGTGGATGATGGGTCGCATTAGGTTACATGCTGTTGACCCACTCAGAAAACTCGATCAATTTGACCCACTGACCCACTCCAACTCTGGATTTGACACCACATAGAAAATGGAAGACAAAAAATTGCATGTTCACCATATTTTATTGTTTTACTTCAGGCAAGGGAAGAACGCTTGAATAGTGTTTGTGATTTTTACTATCCTCCATGATTCTGTGTTTTTGTCCCTGTTCTTAAAGTTAGTGGAAAAACTGTAAAAGTGAGTAAAACGCGTCAAAATAGGAAACAAGGTACTAAGAAAGGTTCGTCAAATTAATTAACTTAAAAAAAATAATCCAGTGCCCTGAAAAACACCAGATTCCAATCAATATAAGTATCTGTCCAATGCCGTGCCGTGAAAAATCAGGGCCCGAGTCCACAGCATACGGCAGCGCCTCCGTGCAATGGACTATTCTTTCTATAATACTTTACTATTTTATCATGACTGAAATCAGAAAGTTTCATCATTATTACACTGGAATCGTAAAAGTGTGTAATTACTGGATTCACTGCAGCTCCATTTTTTCCTTCTCCCAGAAGTGATGTCTTAGAGTAGTGGCTTAAGCGTTAGTTTCATATTGGAGACGCGAGTTCGATTCCGGCTGTGGCAATTCAGAAAATTTTTATAATCTACAAATCTGGTACTTCTGATGTATACTAACATGAAAGATATTCAATTTCTCTGGGTGTAAGAATTGAGAGAACTTCCTTTACAGGTGAAATGCCAACAACAGAAAATTACGTCATCTGTATCAACCTTCGTAACTGTCTGGCAAGTAACGTGCTTGGACAAGAATTGATGAACTCATAAGGGCTAAACACGTCCTTATTGCTGTAGTATGGGCCAAAAATGAGTTCCAAGGAATTGTTCCTAGCTGTGTACAAATTGCAAATAGTGATCGAACTTACAATAGGGATCGCTAGTCACGAGAATAATCCTATTTGATGTCACCTCACATTTCTAATTAGAAGAAGGGCGAAACAAAATGCATTACTGTTATCAGCTAACAAATCTTTATATTCCATTTCTTGTAGTCATAAAATGATAATTCTATCTGTGAATCCATAAACGTAATATTATTGCGTTCATGTGTAAACCTAAGAAACATCTGCCATACTCTATATCTTTTCTGTTCCTATGAATACCTTTGACTATGTTACTTTTTCTTTCCATTGTGGTAATAATAATAATAATAATAATAATAATAATAATAATAATAATAATAATAATAATAATAATAATAAAGAAAAACAACTGCAATACCAATTACATAAACATTATCTTCCATTCAGAAAAATTACTAATTACCATGACGGGATTTGAACCCAAGTAGCCGCAATGGGAGTTTCCTGCTCTCACATTGTTTTAAACAAATCGCCCAACCGGTGTATTGTTCGCCACTGGCACCTCATGTCCTTTCGACGTATTCCAAACACTACAGGAACACGAACACAGAAATAGTGAGGACAATTAAACTTCCGACCTTGCTCTTTAGATGAATTTGAACCCCTAGTGGATTGCGCCTCATGATCAGAAGCCGAATGCCCGGGATCACTCGGCTAGTGCCACCGGTTCAATTTTCCACAAACTCCTCACATGAATATAAGAAAATAAACGAGTAGTTATGGAACATAAACATAGAACTGTCTATTTCTACACGTGTTGATACAATTCAGAGAATGTGAAAATAATTTCTGTCGTCTTTTCTTCTTTGGAAATTACAAGTTATGGTAAAGACGAAATGTAGTATAAAACGGGACCATTCCTGCAACCGATGACCAGCGTCGTAACTGAGATTCTTTTCGGGGGGGGACAAGCATTAATAAGCTTATTTAGGCCCCTAGAAAAAGTTGATTTTCTAATTATTGGGACCTCTCTCTCCAACCTTCTCTTAATCTTTATGGGCCCTCCCGCACGGCATGGTCTGCGGTTCCGTTAATTATTTCCTGGGCCCATTCCATACATTACAAAATTATTAAGGGGACAATATTGATAAATCTCAAAGTCATACGAATAAATATTACTGAAATGGGTCCACGACTCATTTTTGTTCTATTTACCTTTTGTGTACTGTTTTGTTTATGTAATGTAGCGACCCTATTTGATGCTTCGTTTCTAATTTCATGTTCGTATCGTATATGGAGTAAGAAAATTGTCCCAAAATGGGTCCCCTCGAACGCCGGGGAGCTTCTCTGGGGAGCAGTTACCCCCCCACAAGTTACGGCTCTGCCGATGACGTAGGCTCAACTTGAAGAACATTTCGTGATATTTTCCTCTTTGAGCAACGTCTATATAACCTGCTTTTGAGTTAAACAAGGAAATCTCGAGTAAGTCACTAAGACACTCACACAAGTTGTTTATATTTCTTATTTATATTTGTTTGTTTTTGTTATATTTGAGTATCTTGTTTATATTTTTCCATGAAACGACTTTAACTAGGTATTAGTTTGGGTGGAAGTTTAAATGGCGCGGCAGATGAGTGGTTAGCGCATTGAACTTCTATTCGGTAGACCCGGGTTCTAATCCCGGCCAGGCTGAAACTTTTTCAAGTGTTTCAATTTCGATGCATACTTACGAGGAAGGTCCATAAACCGTGAGAATTAAATTTTGATGAAAATTTGTGACAAGACTCAGTTCCAGATTCTAAGTAACGTAGTAATAGTCACTCGATGCGCAAATGCTTCGTTGAGCTGCTACACCGACGCCATCTTGAAATCCAGTAGGCAATGTCCAAGAATACCCTTTTGGCATAAAAATGAAAAAGCTTTTGGTAGATCTGACTTCAGTATTGTGAACCAAGGTAGAGCATCTATATGTGGGAGTACTTCCAGTGCATGATCGCCATTTTGAAAGGCGTCATATTGAATCGCGGTCAAATATAATAAATTGGCAAGGGGGTCATGTGAGATATCAAATAGCACTGGAATTTACTCTTTAATCCATTTCCATAACCAAAGTTTACATATCTGTCATATCTTCACTTCAGAGTTAAGAGCTCTCTTACCCTCAGGAACATATAAAAACTGTGTGAGTTAAACTTGTGTTATGAAACACGGTCGTGCAAGCACTTGCAGGGTTTTAACTAATGCAGTACAATAGACACTGTATCAAACAGATCTTGAGACTAGTGAGAGAAATCCTTAATTAAATTGAAATGCCTGTAGTGAAAAATGGAATAGCAGCATGCTACAAGTTATACCTATTTCAAAGTGCGATGGAAATGACTGCTCGTCGATGAAACACATGTCTAATAGTACTAACGAGCAGAGAATACCAAAGGGATTGTTCGGATATACATTAGAAAAATGAATAAACTGGTGAATATTCGTTGAACGACCAAAATGGTTCGGATTCCACTATAATTAGTAGGTCCACGTCTCCTTTAACGTAGCAGGCATAAGTGTGGGACGTTGGACTGAATCAAACCAAAAATCTATTTTAGGCAATTTTACGTGGTCCGTTCCCAGATAGCACGAATACTTGCGGCAAATTTTTGCTTAGTTTAGTGGAGCAAACAATCTGAAAGTTTGCGAAGGCAAAATTTCTTAATATTTATTACAATCTTTCAATATGATCTGCAAATTTTCACAGATTTGTAAAAATAAATTCTCCACTGCAATTAACTTGCATATTTTTTGAAAATATAGCGTTGAAAGTTTGCCATCGCAAACAGTTTGCATTTCTTTAAAAAACTTGTTTTGAAAATTTGCTGAAAGCAAATATGTGATAATGTATCCGAGTGCGCGCACATCGTACCCAGAATTCACTTCGCTACATCAACTGTGACAAAACAAACCGGAAGTGAAAATCGAGAAAAGCCAATACATCAGAGGACTCCAGAATAAACTCACTGGTTTCTTATCACATGTTTTTATTGACCTAGGCAGCCTGACGTTATTTTGTGAATGTGTGTGAGAGTAAGTACAGGGATATGATCGTTGAGTAAGTAGATAAATTGCGATATCCTTTGTCTGTGCGTTTATCGTTCGTAAGTTTCTTATCTTTGGCAAGTAGCTAAAGATGTTTAATGCTTGCCACTAAGAAAAGACGAATCCACATTATAAAAAAATTGATGTTTCATAAAGTTAGGTTTCACTTTATAAATTTGCAGCAAACATGATCTTGCGATCGTGAAAACACTTTCTGCAATGTTGCTGCAAACCTTTTAATATTTTCATCAAATTTATCAGCTCATTTTCGGAAATTTTGTCAAAGAAAATTTGCACAAAATATTTGCAGCAAAGTCCTGGCAAACTTTCTTGCTGTGCAGTCGCAAACATTTCGTTTATATTGGCAGATGTTTTCATTTCCTGAGGCAACTTTGCTGCAAACTCAGCCAGCGTCAACTTCGTTATTTGCATTGAACTTTCGGCAAATTTTCTCATTTGAAAAGGCAAGTTTTTTGCAAACTTTTTAGTTTGCCTTTGCAAATTTTTAAACATTTTTAAAAATTTTTCTGTGCTATCTGGGTTATAATGTTTAAATTTTCTTCCCCAATCTTGAAACCTTACGCAAAGACCATCATTGTTGCAGAATATTGCGTTCTTTTACAATACTCATACTTGACAACTTATAATTTACCGTGCATATTACGAAGTTAAAATACTTTAATGTATTTATTGCTAGTTTGTCTAAATACAATCGATTTATTACTGACGCATTGAACCCCAGATAGCACAGAAAATTTTTTTAAAATGTTTAAAAATTTGCAAAGGCAAATTAAAAAGTTTGCAAAAAACTTGCCTTTCCAAATGAGAAAATTTGCCGAAAGTTCAGTGCAAATAACGAAGTTGACGCTGGCTGAGTTTGCAGCAAAGTTGCCTCAGAAAATGAAAACATCTGCCAATACAAACGAAATGTTTGCGACTGCACAGCAAGAAAATTTGCCAGGACTTTGCTGCAAATATTTTGTGCAAATTTTCTTTGACAAAATCTCCGAAAATGAGCTGATAAATTTGGTGAAAATATTAAAAAGTTTGCAGCAACATTGCAGAAAGTGTTTTCACGATCGCAAGATCATGTTTGCTGCAAATGTATCAGGTAATGTTTGCTGCAAATTTATAAAGTGAAACCTAACTTTATGAAACATCAAAATTTTTATAATGTGGATCCGTCTTTTCTTAGTGGCAAGCATTAAACATCTTTAGCTACTTGCCAAAGATAAGAAACTTACGAACGATAAACGCACAGACAAAGGATATCGCAATTTATCTACTTACTCAACGATCATATCCCTGTACTTACTCTCACACACATTCACAAAATAACGTCAGGCTGCCTGGGTCAATAAAAACGTCTGATAAGTTAGTTGATCTGGGAAGTGAGTTTATTCTGGAGTCCTCTGGTGCATTGGTTTTTCTCCATTCTCACTTCCCGCTTGTTTTGTTACAGTTGATGTAGCGCAGTGAATTCTGGGTACGATGCGCGTGCACTCGGTAATATCATCAGACATTTGCTTTCAGCAAGTTTTTCGAGACGAGTTTTTTGCAGAGTTGCAAACTGTTTGCGATGGCAAACTTTCAACGCTATTTTTTCAAAAAAGATGCAAGTTAATTGCAGTGGAGAATTTATTTTTACAAATCAGCGAAAATTTGCAAATCATATTGAAAGCTTTTAATAAATATTAAGAAATTTTGCCTTCGCAAACTTTCAGATTGTTTGCTCCACTAAACGAAGCAAAAATTTGCCGCAAGTATTTGTGCTATCTGGGACAATTAAGAGGATTTAAATTATCAGTTCAGAGCCCATTCTTAGAAGAAGATACACCTGGAAACTTAGAATTCACTTTTCTTGTGTCTGTTCTGCTATTAGTGATAAGAGAATGCATGCACACCTGCTAAGAATAGATGGCAATAAAGATTATTACAAGATTCAATACCAAGTTGAAATCCGTAAAACAAGCCTCCTTCTTGCTTTTTCCTTCAATATTAAATAATTAATTATCTGCAAATTTCCGCCTTTAACGATAAAACACTTGATTATAATAAGGGCAAGACTAGTTTTCATATCAAAACTGTGATAAATAACTAATTGTAGCAGGTGTTCACTTGTTCGGTGTACAAGTTATATGGCAGAATTTTCATAAAGAAAATGCATTCTGTTGTGTATCATCAATTTTGTGCGCCAGTCCTTTAGGACATGCTTGCATATGCATGGCAGAAATGTGGTTACGTCACAGGAGCAATAATTGGTTCATTTACAAATGTTCTGGAGCAGTGCCGGATTTACGTATAAGCTAAACAAGCTATAACTTAGGACCCCATACTCTTGGTAGCTCAAAACATTCAAGGAAAAAATTGAATGTACATGTTCAAAATATAAGAAAAACAATAAATAAAGTAATATCTACATATAGCAACAGTGCTTCGTTTGTGTAGGCCCCTATGATGTAAGTAATGTGGCCCCTTATGCTAGCCTGCTTCCTAAAATATCACTGATTTCTTCATTCTGTATGTAGTCCTACGTTTATTTGGACACATAAAGGGCTTCATTATCTTCAGCAGCTTAGAGCCCCACCAAACCTAAATCCAGCTCTGTTCTGGAGACTAGTAGAAAATAGTGTCTGTGGTCATGAAGATTGTGACGAAAGTGCACTTGTTAAGTGTTTGTACTGCTCCATGACACTATGTGCTAATCACTTCGTTTTAGATCTCCATCATCACAACTGAAGAGCAAAAGGTTAGTAGGTAGGTTAATATTTGCTTATGTGCATCAGTTTATATTATTTTTCTATTAATTTTTCTATTAATTTTCTACTAACTTCAAGACATATTCTTGTAAAGTCATATGTGCCGTTGCACCTAACTTATATTACAGGATTTAAATGCTATGCATAATCACAACACACATAGACTCATACATATAGCGCACTTTGAAATAGTTATAATTTGTTACAGTGCTGCTATTCCATTTTTCACTACAGGAATTTCAATTTAATTAACGATTTCTCTCACTAGTCTCAAGATCTGATTGGTATAGTGACTATTGTAGATCAAGTGACTACTACTGCATTAGTTAAAATCCTGCAAGTGCTCGCACGACTGCATTTCATAACACAAATTTTATTTGCACTGTTTTTATATGTTCCTGTGGGTAAGAGAGCTCTTAACTCTGAAGTGAAAACAGATATGTAAACTTTGGTTACGGAAATGGATTCAGAAGTAAATTCCAGTGCTATTTGATACCCCACATGACCCCCTTACCATTTACCATATTTGACCGCGATTCAATATGGTGCCTGTCAAAGTGGCGATCATGTACTGGAAGTACTCCCACATATAGATGCTTCACCTTGGTTTACAATACTGAAGTCAGATCTATCAAAAGCTCTTTCATTTTTGTGTCAAAAGGATATTCTTGGACATTGCCTACTGGATTTCAAGATGGCGTCGGTATAGCAGCTCAACAAAGTATTTGCGCATCGAGTGACTATTACTACGTTACTTAGCAGCTCGAACTGAATCTTGTCACAAATTTTCATCAAAATTCAACTCTCACGGTTTATGGACTTTCCTCGTTAGTGTGACAAGGAAGATCTCCCTAGAAAGAAAAAGATGTTGGAATAAGGAGAATTGGAGAAGGTCTGTCAATGGAGACAGTCAGTTACAAATATATTTCCAGCAGTTGTTCTAGATTTGATATTTTCGTCTACTTTCAAGCATTTTTTGATTCATGTGTGATCAGTGTTTATATTTCTTTGAATATACATTATACAAAGAAATAATACATTACATACACAGCAATATTGAGATTAATATATGATCTTCATTGGACAACACGCTTTGAACCAGAGATTGATCTCAGAATGGAGAAATGTTTCGTGCGTCATCTACTCACAATTTTACTTCCATACAGACTTGACTCAGTGCTACCAACTGCTGTCAGTGCCGAGAAAAGTTACGTGAAAGTTGGGTTGCATCTGTCTAGGCGTTCTCACAACTTCAAAAGACCTGGACCCCAAGTAATGGAATTAGAGCACTTAGGGGGGAGATACTTCTGTGGCTGGGTGTACAATATGCATAACACATTTTTCAAAATAGTACTTTTTCAGGAATATACTTGTTTTGTTGCATACTTCCACTGCATGTTTTACACACTGGAATACATTGATGAATTTGGTCCATTCCGTTTGCGTTAGATACACCATGTTGCGGGGTTCATGCAATGTACTCTTTTTACGTAGCAGCACCGTCTTTTTCTCGAGGACAGCACGTAGCACTACTTCATGGTTTGGGCCTAATGATTTGACTATGGTCACATTTAGCTCATGATGAAAATAATCATTCATTCGGTCGATTCGTGTACATATCTGCCACTCTTCAAAGTTCAGTTGTACACCAAATTGTTCTGTTTTGCCCAATCGAATCACAGGTTCAAACGTTGTATCACTGATACTAATCATCACATGTTTTGTTTTAAATATATTTATCGGATAATAGCTTGCGAAGAGGAATTCTTTATCGTTAGAAATACACATCTTTCCTGCTGAAACGCAATTGCTCGAAAGATTTCAGGGGTTACAGCTTACAGACTGACGCGGAATTTGCTGACGTTTGCATTGATGATTTCATCACAAGTCATTAGAGCTATTGCTGATGTCATTGGAAAGGAATGTGCTAACCAAACCAAATTCACAGATCGTCTTGTGTAATTGACGATTTCATCATACAGCTATTGCTGAAATCGAATTTGCTAACATTTGAATTCATGATTTCATCACAAATCATAGAATTATTGCTGATCAAACCAAATTCACAGATGAGGCTGTGTACTAAATTCAAATTGATGACTTCGACCCAAGAATCCTTTGTAGCATAAAGATAGAGATCCAGGGCCTTATGCAGAGTCGTTCTGACACGTGATTAGTGCCATACTAAAGAGTTCGAGTAACGTATGTTCCCTGTAGTAGTCAGGCTTTTAGTATGACTAATCATACGCCAAAACGACTCTGCATAAGGCGGCCAGTGTTTAAAAACGTAATAGCTCTTCTTGTTTTGAAGCTTCCATGGCTAAATATCTTGTTGGTAAAATAATATTCTTATCATTTTAAAGCTTCACTACGATTTGTAATCCAAACTTTGTAGGGATCATTTGGCTAGATAAGATTCTATAAGGTATATTCTGTTGTAAATCAGTAATCTTGGTAAATGGTTTTATCGCATCACGTGAGTTTAGAAACTAGACAAGTAGCCATGATGACGTTATCATGAATACTATCTCGAACGATACTTATATATGATGCAACACTGACGACGTTGCATCACCATGTTCTGACGTGTACTATTGCATCATGATAAACAGTGTTGCCAGATGTTTTTATTCTAAACAGTTCCTGTTCTTTACCAATGAGTGCACAAACTTAGAAACAATTCAAACCAAAATTTTGAAACTAAAAATTATAAACAAATTGAAACAAAATTTTGAAACTAAAAATTTTCAAACAAAAAATTTTGAAACAAAACTTTCAAATAAAAATTTCAAACAAGATTCTGAAACAAAAATTTCAAAAAATTTTGAAACAAAAATTTTTCAAAAAAAATTTGAAAAACAATTCAAACAAAAAATTTTCGAACAAGGGAACGAGTACACTCCTGCTATTGGTTCATATTCTCTGCTGTATTAAATAGGGGTTGTAATCTGTGCTATGTTAAATAGTGGTTTAAAATAGGCCATACTCTTTTATACATAGGGGGTTGCGAAAATAGGTGTTCGTAGTGTCGGTGTAATTTCTGATTGGATTATGTGTTCCTTGTCTTATGTAATTTCTCCTATGTTAAAATAGGGGTTAAAAAACATCATAAAAGAACGAATACAACCCCCATTATTATCTGTTATGTTAGTAGTCTTTGCTAGGTTACATAGGAGTGCTGCTGAAATATGGGTTCGTAGTCGCTGTGCTCATGGTCTTATGTAACTCTTGCTATGTTAAAATAGGGGTAGAAAAATAAGCCAAACTCTTTTATTAGCTCTGCTACGTATTCGTAGTCTTATGTAATTTCTGCTATGTTACATAAGGGTTGGAGAATGTGTTCATAGTCTTTTATCAACTCTGCTGTTTAAAAAAAATGCTTGTAGTCTTTCTTGTGTAATCTCTGCTATGTTATATAAGGGTGATAAAAGTGCTCATTAAATACACCCTTAAAAAGGGGTTGTAAAAGGGAACGATACATCCTTAAAAAGGGATCGTAAAAGAGAACGAGTTTTCGGGGTGTTCGATTTTCCATGGTTGGGCGATACGTGTGGCATCACGTGTCATGCAACAGTGGAATATTGAGTACTTCGGTTCAGGCGGGACCTGGATTGTTTTATTATGTTCTAATATGGCCCAGATCGGGAATTTTTACACTACTATCTATTGTTCAGACGGATGGTCTGGTGGAACGTATTAACGAGAAAGTACGATCGAATCGCGCTTTCAAATAACTGAACTCTCCAAAGAGTTTCTAGAAGTGTCTGCGAAAACCATGCATCGAATCGTGACTGATAATCTGGGTTATTACAAGCTGTGTGAAAGGTGGGTGTCAAAAATGTTGACAGACACTCACAAAGCAAAGAATACGTGATATTTTGGCCCGCTGGGATGAGAATGTGGATGACCTCTTCTCTTCTGACGAGGGTTAAAACCTCGATATTATACGCCACTGGGGGTCGAAGCAGCAATCAACAAAATGGTGGCACTCTGGTTCTAAAGAAGAAATTCAAATAAAAAGTATCAGTTCACAGAATCATGGCAACCGTGATTTGGGACTAAAAGGATGTGATTTTTGTGGAAACCCTGGAGTCAAAATGAACAATCACACAGATGTGTATTTCCGAACTCTCAATAATCTATGACGTGCCATCCACAATTGGGGGAGAGGTATTCTACACTCTGGAATTCTGGCTCACGACAACGCCCATCTATACACAGCTGCACGTACTGTTAAAACAATTCAAAAATGTCGATGGGAACTATTCAATCATCCTCCTCTCTACAGCCCGATTTTGCTCCAGCGATTTCTTTCTTTTCCTTCACCTCAAAAAAGTTCCTTTCATCGAAGCGATTGAACGACAGTGAAGTGCTCAAGAAATCAGTTCTGGACTGGCTGCACTTTCAGGCACCAGATTTTTAGAGGGTATATAGAGGTATGTGCCACGCTACTAGAAATGTTTGGAAGTTCGAGGTGACTACGTCGAAAAATAGCCAAGGTATGTACGTGTATATCAATCACAACAAATTTTTATTTAATATATTGGCGTTTTTTTCTTTTTTCATGCGCCTCATATATATATATATATATATATATATATATATATATATATAGGGTGACACAGTGACTTTCCGCGATATGTGAAAAACGCTTGCTTTGGTGAAAGAAATTTTCTGCCCATCCTGTATATTGTGGAATCAGCATCTCAAGAATATGTTCCATCTCCACTTCTTCCTCTTTACTGAAATCGGAAGTAGTAAATCCACCACTTTTGGTTTTAATATAGGGTCTTCCCAGAGCAAAAGTAGTAAGAGAGAGAGCGCTATATATATGGCTGTTATCAAGTCCTTCTATAAAACAAATATTTGTAATTTTTTTTAAAAAAGATAATGATATTGCAGTAAAATAAATTTTAAGATCTTTATTGAGACTTACATTTTGCATCCTCATCCATAAATACACCGCCGCCATCATCGCCACACTTTCAGATGGGCTCCGTTGACATTCATACATTCCTGTAACCTCCGGTGAAATCCGTGAATGCCATTCCATCTATCGTCATGGATCACTTCACTAATTTTAACTTTCAGGTCTTGCAAGTCCTTTGGTTTCTGCGCATACACCTGTCTCAACGTGACCCCATAACCAAAGATCACAGGATGTCAAATCGGGGGACTTGCGGGCCACGGGGTGAGGCCTCTGCGCCCAATCAACCTGCCAAGTACCTCATGGTCAAGATAGTCCTGACAACTTGTGCAAGATGTGGGGGAGGGGGCTCCGTCTTGCTGGTAGTGGATACAATCTTGATTCTCAACCTAACCAATTCGGGCATCAGGAAATTTGTAATCATTTGAAGGCATGTGTGCCCTGTCAGCGTTTACGTTGAAGAAAACGGACCTATGAGGTTGTCTATTAATACGGCACACCACACATTCACTTTCGGGCTGTCTCTTTCATGCGTTTCATATTCATGAGGGTTTTCAGTTCCCCAAACAAGACAGTTGTTCCTGTTTACCTCCCTGAAACATGGAAGGTTGCATCATTTGAGAACATGAGTAACAGCAGAAGTTCCCTGTCATGATCCAGTCGTTTCAGCATCAGTTCACAGAACTCTCGCGTCTTGATCTGTCAGTTCATGCACAAATTTAATCTTGTACGGTTTGACTTTCAAATGTTTACGCATTATCTTGCGTGTTGTTGACTGAGGGATTTCCAACTCTAGCAACTGCCGTGGAATTGATTTTCTTGTCGGCAACCCTTCACATCGTGTTTGGGCTCACTGGCGGCCGACCACTTCTTTGCATATCACAAACACTCCCAGTAACCAGAAATGTGCTGTGCCAACTCTTTATACTCTTGATATCAGGAAGTGCTTTTCTGTACCCTCGACACCAACATACCTGATTTCAGTTCTGCATACCAACACACACACACTGTGCTTTCTCTTGTATCGTCGCCATTTTCATCACCTTTGTTGTCACCAATGTTGTCAACTTCACCATTGTGATAGTGTTGACAACTAAAAATTTACGGATCATCGCACAATTTAAAATGTATTTCACTGCAATATCATTACTTTTATAAATATTGACCTGGATTCGATGTCCCGTGGATAAATTCTGTAACTGGCCTTATCTCTATATTGAATGGTACTTCTATCATTTTCGCTTGGCAATATTTACTTTCGACAGTTTGGAAACTTATAATAGTTTATAATGTGAAACTCCTTTTCTTTTACACGTAGTCAAAAGGAATTGATTCTCTTTTGCATTAAAGTGAAAAACCTCTAGCTTTGGTGTATAATCCTATAGGATGTACTGAAAACGACATTTAACAAAACATCAATTGTAAGTTTTCGGTACTTTACATATGGATCTACTTTAAAATTCGAAATCTTATTTTACCTAGGAAAGTAATTGTTCCATATTCTTTCTGTGTCGTCTAAAGTTATCCCATTGCTCTCAAATGGAAGAAGACCCAAATTATTGTTTATACTAAAGTTCTCATTTTTAATAATAATAATAATAATAATAATAATAATAATAATAATAATAGAATTTGATTGTTCATCGCAGCTAGCCATATGTAACTACCTGTTAATTTGTAATTCGGATCAATTCATTAGCAACATAATTCTACACAACTGTACAGCTGTTTTAATGAGACAGTAATTACAGTATGGTTTTTCTGATGCTATATCATTGCTACCAGTCATTCGATAAGTAATGTGTTTTTGTACCACAGGAAAAGGACAACTTACTTGGAGCACTACCGCTAGTTAGGTAAATAATCTCCATCGGACTCCACAACACTCTGTCACGAGTCAACCAGTTGTTGAGTCCTCCACTGGAAGAAGTCACCGGCTTTGGAGGCAAGTAACTGGGTCATTGTTCGTCCCACGTTATCCTTATGTTGCGTGATTTACTCGGAAAGATGATTTTGCAGGCTGTGAAGAAAAAGACAAAACACCGGATTGACATATTCCTCGATCTTAACACAGGTCCTTCTTGCTGGTTGTGGGCGCGCACCAGAGCAGGACATTTCTCCAACAATCCAATCCATAGGTGTTCAAGCTGCTGAGAGATATCTGAATTAATTGATTGATTACGTGGCAAGAGCTCAAAATAGATAGCCTACGGATATCCATCAAACACGTGACATCATTTTGCAAGGGTGGCACAGTTCCTGCGGCTCCCTTTTAGGTATCTACTAACGTTTGCGCGTAATGTGGTAGAGAACCTACTTTTCGTCTCCTGCCGCTATCTGTTTAGAAATGGCTTATGTCTGTGACGGGTAAGCAGGAAACTGCTTCTGTTGAAGCGTTAACGCATGGGGGAACGCATTTATCAAGTTTCGATACGTACCCATAGTCCTGCAGCTGACGAACAGTCAACTGGGTGACAGGAAGTTCACTGGCCAGTTCACCAGTTTGCATTAAATTTGTCTTCACCGCTGCTCGCAGGGTATCATTGTCTAGCTGCACAGGTCTCACTTCTCGTGGCTTATCGGTGAGGCTGGTGTCCCCATACCGTAACCTTTGCAACTACCTCTGGTACTTACGTAAGTTTACAAGCTAGAGACAGCATTGATGGTTCGTGCCACTGCACTGGATAAATGTCCCTGGTTAAACGCATAAAGCATGACATGCCGCATGTGATCCTCCGACACTTCCATGCTCAACAACAAGCCATAGTTTTAAAACGTGGATAAGATCGTTCTCCTACACACTACTGCACAATAAAGTGCTCTATATGAGACAGCTATGGTGTGTGTTGTATACTTCACTATTCGCTCGTCAGATTGTGTCACTGCAGCGGTCTAGAATTAACGATGTTATTTATGGAATGAGCTGATAGGTTTATCTGACGTTAAAAATTCAGCTTTTCTCTCTTTATGTGTCGAATAATATTCTTCTGAGAACAATTTCGCGCCACTCGATACAAGAATCATTCAGGCTGTATTCAAACATTGCCAAACATTTTCCAGATGCAGCTCCGAAAATAAAATAAAACCAACCCAAGATTGTGGACTTCTAATTCATCCAACTTAATAGGTAGCAGCATTACACACTACACTACATATGGTGAATTTGTATTGGTTTTACCATATTTACAAGGTAAGTAACTGGAAATTTAGGAAAACAAAATACAAAAATTAGTAAATGCTTCAGGCAAATTTTAATATGGTTGAGCTTTCTTTTCTACAAAACAAAATACCTTTCACACTTCAGCATTTATACATGTAACATCTGTTGCCAATATAACTAACATGACATATGTTCATGATATAAATCACATAATAAGGAACTACTACATCTACGTAACAAATCCTGTCTTCAGTTGTATTCTAAGAAACTCTTGCCTACTGACAATCACAAGCCTGAGCAAACTGGTGAATACATTTGCTAAAGTAGAAAGTTTAAGTATTGAATATTATTAGTTTTGGTGCAGATACTTACTGTTAGACAAACACAAGTATATACAAATTGCACGAGCTATAATAAAGAAAATTTTTTTCCAGATTTCGGAAAAAAGAGTGAGGATTCATAGATTACACAAGTTTATTTTTATTTACTTTTATATATATATATATATATATATATATAATCATCTTTTCAATCACTGTTCTTTCTTTGGATTGTAAAATGGCACTGGAACACAAGACCAGACGAAGTTTAATTTAAATTAAAAATAAACAAAACAGAATTAAAAACAAATCAACGCCATATAAATATTCACTAATAAAATAACCTCTTTCAAATTAAAATAAAAACGTAAAATAATTAAACTTTTAAATCTGTATGTATTTACCATTTGACACGCACTATTTACATGACTCACAACAAATACACACATTTTTCTTTTACAAAAAGGAGAAAAATATACTCTTGAGCTTAAACTCTCTCGCAGCACTGCTGCAAGTTATTTTTTTTAAAAAAAATTATTGTGCATATTCTAGAAAACTGGCAGTTAGCGTTTATCATGTAAGATACAGAAACTTGTAAAAATATTCAGGCATAATTTACAGGAATGATTGCTAGCAAGGAAAAAAATCACACGCTATCTGCTGGTTTCAGTGTTATAAGACCACCTGTTCTTTTTTTTCAATATTAATATTACTAGTAACAATCTCCAAGATGCATTATTACATAAATCAAATGCTACGATATGCTGAGAAACTGTCATGCGATCTTTCAAATCCGTCCGTCACAGGGATGTTGACCATTTCAATCTTGTTTCTCTTCTAATGATTTTTCGTCACTTTCCTCATCTGAATAATCCTCATCGTGAGTGTGGGTCACTCGACGCGGAGTTTCAGGTCGTGGATGCGGTACTCCTATACTCGAAGATCGGTCCAACTAGAAAAATGACATAAAACTTGTAGTAGTAATGTTAGATAATTTTGAACACGGATAGATTGGATAAAATTCAAATATTATAAGTACACCTACAGGGTAAGCTCTCATTACTGCCAAAGAAAGCTATTTCTCTTACCAAGGTATCATTTCTATAGACATCTACAATTAAACAATTTCTGACTAAATTAGTGTTGTTTACAAAGATTTCACATTATAATGGGATTTTCTTTTTTTTTTTTCCTTTTGTATATAACACATGCACTATATATTATACAGGGTGGACCATTAATCCTGATATGCCCTAGTAACTTTACAACTAACAGATAAAAAATGGTGAAATTTCATACCATGTAAATATCGATAGGAGAACATTGACATATTCTCTAACACCATCAGATTAACACTGTTGTAACCGAACAAAATTATTTTTCTAAATGTCATTACGTCAGGTTATTACATATTTCGGATCTACTTTACATATTAAATGAAAACTTACAATATCATACTTATTATTCAGTGTTGCGAACTAAATACGCTGTAGTATCAAAAAACATCGAAAAAACCAAACTTTAAAGGCTTCTACAACAGTAGTAACGCAACTGAGATGGACGGGGCAATGTACACTCATGTCCAAAATTATTGTCGCATGTCTATAAATATGTTGTTGTAGGAATATAATTTGATAACGAGTTCGCCCGGTATTTTTATAATATTAGTATGTGTATAATCGGCAAAGACATGTATATGGCAAATTTCATGCCAAACGAGCAGTAAATAAGAACAATAAAACGAAAATAAAATTTTCTTGTTCATTTAGCAACAATTTGTTTTACTCATTCTAATTTTCGTATTTATAACAACTCTTTTCCTATGAAATTTACCACAAATATACATTTCCCGATTATACACATAGTATCAGTATTAAAAGTACCCTGCAAAATCATTATCAAATTATATTTTTACAAGAAAACAGTTATAGATATATGACAATCATTTTGGACATGACTGTACATCCAAAGTACTTTAGTGTCGAATAGTATGATATTCGAAGTACGTCATATGATGATGATCATCATCATAGGTATTCTGCCATTATTGGCAGGTCACTTGTCGCAACTGAGAAGGCTCCATGTTCCACGGTCTTCATCTTACCTTTACAATTTTTCTTTTTCACACTGTCCATCAATTGTAGCCTCCTTCGCTCCCTCCCCCTCTTTCCTGCTACCATATCCTCTAGCAGCTTCCTCATTATGCAATTCCTTCTTAGCCAATGTCCCAACCAGTTCCTCTTTCTTTTTTCAATAATATCTAAAATTGTTCTTTTTTCCTTATCATTTCTAACGCCTCTCACTCGTCCTCCGCTCAATCCAGCGTACAATACTTCACACGAAGCATTTTATGAATCTTTTTCTCAACTCCTTATTCAAGGTCCCTCAAAACAGACTTTTCTTTCTCCTAAAAGTTTCTTTCACCATTCCTATCCTTGCTTTTATTTCACGTCCGCACATCACATCATCACTAATAATACTATCCAGGTATCGAAAACTAGTCACCTATTCTATTTTCTCCCCTCCTATATTTGACACCGACCGCTTCTTTCCAATCACCATGACTTCTGTCTTTCTACCATTTATTTTCATCCTATATTCTTCAGAGCCTTCCGTCAAGTTTTCTATCATACTGATTTTCTTTTCAAATTCTGCAACAAGCGCCACATCATCTGTAAATCGTATACACCTAATCATTCTACCTCCTACCGAAACACCATCTCCTTTATGTAGGCTCTTTTTTACTATCTCTTCTAGATAGCTATTAAATAATGTAGGCGAGAGCCAATACCCCTATCGAACTCGCCTTCCAACTACTCTCCTCTGTCATTTCCTCCTCTATTTTAACACTTACTTGTTGGTTCATATATAACTTTCTTACGAATCTCCGATCTTTCCATTTCAAGTTCCAATAATAATTCCCAATTAACGCGGTCAAAAGCCTTTTCTAGATCAATAAATACAACATACAACTCTTATTTTTTCAATAAATTTTCACTAATTACCCTTAACAATCCAATCGCATTTCTTGTTACCTTTCCTTTCCTAAACCCGAACTGTTTTTCAACTTCTCGATTTGTTCTTTCATACAACTGTCTGTTTAGTATTCGATGCAAAATTTTTGTTGCATGAGATACAAAACTAATAGTTCTATACTCTTCACATCTCTCTGGGTTCGATTTCTTAGCCACTGGTATCACGATCATCTTCAGGAAATATTTTGGCCACTCTCCTGTTTCATGTATTTCATTGCAGAGTCGGAACAATTCTTTCTTTCCATTGCTTCCCACATTCTTCATGAATTCGATTGTATCATCTATCTCCCCTTGTCTGCTATATTCTTAATAAATTCGATTAGTGTATTATCTGCCCCGGTTGCCTTTCCATTCTTAAGCATATCTCGGTTGCCTTATCATCCTCGCGTACTTCATTTTCTACTTCAACATCTAGGCCACATGGCCTATTCTTGGTCTCATATAAGTCCTCAACATATTTCTTCCAACTTCTTAAGACTTTACTTTTCTCGCTGACTACCTTTCCATTCTTATTTTCTACAGCTATCGCAATACCTTTTTGTTTCCTCCGATTCATCACCTTCTACATTTCCTCGTATTTCCCAACTCTTTCTAATTATCCTATGTCCTCGTATTCTCTTTGGTAAAACTCTTCCTTTGCTCTGTCTTTCCCTTCGTAACTCGTTTAATTTCCTGCATATCTGTATATCTTCCTGCTCTTTTACGTACCAAAATGTTTCCAGGCTCTTCTTTCCATTATTCTGTGCAACACCTGTTCTGTAATTTTTAAACATTTCTTTTATTTCTTTCTTTATTATTTCTTTTTTAGCAGCTGTTTTGTATTCGCGGCAACCTACTACTTCCTCTACGGTTCGCTGTATGTAACATTTAATATGCTCCAATAAATATAACCACATTTAAATTTTCGAAGAACTTTATTTCAAAAAATTGCTTAGATAAATATTACACTAATCACGCAGATAGCTTTCAAAAGATGTAAAGATCATAATACCGTTAACAGGAATTTGATATCTCAAACTGTTCCGAAGGTGTGAAACACATTGGTAAAGATTGTTATACTGCTACAATGGAGGTTTCTGGCAGCGTTTTCTGTAAAATTGTTGATTTCCTTTGCGTCTATAACATTACAACAACAATTTTAATTGCAAGTTCTTGAAACTACATAATTTTCAGCAATGTTGCAAACTTTCCCAATGTTTACAATATCTCCGGAAAGGTTTGAGACATCAAATCGCTGAAAACGGAATTATGCAAGTTACACCTATTGGAAACCATGTATGTGGTGGATATGGTACTTATCTAAGCACTTTTTTTTTTCTTTCTTTAATAAAGCCATCTAGAAAGATCACCTTTCAATTTCTTGTAAATTTGTCCGTATTTATTCGAAACACGCCATATTATGATCATGGTATTCGACACTAAGGTTCATAGTATTCTTTGGATGTACATCATTCCGTCCGTCTCACTCGTGGTATTAATTACTATTATAAAAGCCTCCCAAGTTTGGTTATTTTTCGATATTTGCGATACTGTAGCACTCTTAGTTTGTGACTCTAAATAATAAGTGTGATATTGTAAGTTCCCGTTTAACATGTAGATTTGAAGTATATAATAACTAATTGTGGGCACCAAAAATGATTTTTAGAACCGGCTCTTCAAAACCTTCAAAAAACTGGCTCAGTTTTCTTTCGAAACTGGTGTCTTTTTTTTTTTCTATCAAAAACCGGTTCGGGTTTCTATCAAAACCAGTTTCGGTGAATGGGAGCGCGGTGGCTCAGTGGTAGAGCGTTCACCTCCAGCGCTTGGGGCCCCTGGTTAGATTCCAGCTGCGCCATGTGGACTTTGTGGTGGACAAACACCGTGCTCGTGGGTTTTCTCGGGGTTCTCCCGTTTCCTCTCACTTTCTTCATTCCACCACTTCATTCATTTCTCACCATCACCGTCTCCTTTAGCCTAACCGGCATATTCGTGGGACGTAAAACTTAAAGATTTCATTTCATTTCATAGTTTCGGTAAATAAACAGACCCAATTTTTGGAGAAAATTGAAAAGTCGGTTTTCGGGTTTTGTAAATACCGGTTTTGGCCATCCTTAGTAATAACCTGATGTACCACCATTTAAAAAATATACCCTACGTTGGGTTCGCAATACTGCTAATCTGGTGACATTGAAGATTATGTCAAACAACGTTACCCTATCGGATATTTGCATAGTACGAAATTTCAGAATGTTTTATCTATTAGTTTAAAAGTTACAAGGGTGTATCAAGATGAATGTAAAGTTTAAGACTACGATTAATGTAACGTTTATTTCAATTAACTGAATTTATTTTGCAGTTCAAGAGTGTATTTATATGATGATAAAACCAGTTACTACAATTTGCTAAGACAATTGTGAAAAGAAAAATATACGGCTTTTCGTGATGTAACGTTATCTAACGAGAATCGCACAATAAAAGAAAACAAATAAATACGCAAGAAACGAATAAAGAATTTGCAAATGTTATGAACAGATCTCAAAACAAAAAAATGAAATTCCTAATATTTAAAAATAATATATCATGATTCATGCCATACATTTGATAGGGAAGTGAAATCTTATGCACTTATTATTTGATTAGCAGATCATCTATAAGTTTTAAGAAACAGATTCCAATGAAAATGCAGAATATAGAATCCATTTCCATAATCAGTATTACAAAGTTACAAATAATAATAATAATAATAATAATAATAATAATAATAATAATAATAATAATAATAATAATAATAATAAATAAAAAATAGGGTTGTGGTTCAAATGAGGACGAACTTAAATAGTGTTGAAATGATATTACAACTACATGAAAACTTCATAAATGGATTCTGATTGCAAGTGTATGAACACCATACATACTTTTGCACTTTTGTTGTCTGCCATATCCGTGGATTCAATCATCGAGTAAGTCCTAGATCTTGAGATCATTGGTGCATCCATCACAAACCTCTGCTCATGGGCAACCGTAGACTCATGAGGCATCTGAAAATTACGAATATAATGTATGTTTAAAATTGTTAATTTACTTGAAAAAGAGAACAAAACGCTAAAAAGACCAAATAATATCAAACTGGATTTCTCAGGAAGATAATTGAAAGATTATTTGAATATCTACTCCTGCGAACCAATGAAAAGTATTTGGAATTTCATTTTCATAAAGCAGTAATGGAGCAATATCTGACGAAACAGAAAGGTCTGATTGGAGTTTTCGTTGGATAGGACTGGTTCCACAACCGCCTCTTAAGCGGAAGGATAGATTTTATTTTCCACCAGTACGGCGATCCAATTACTTCAATATTCTTTATCCGGCGTATATATGGAACTGACGCATATTTATTTTCCCAGAAAAAATATAATTAAAAAGAAAAATCCCTCACACCTAAATCGCACTAAACTTCACAAAATATGTTACAAACATGAGGATTTTAACTAGCCATTTTCACAATTAAATATTATAACGATAACGTTATATATACTCCTTAAACAACCCTCGTATATACAAGAGAATTTCTTAGAATCAGCACGCAGCAAGACAAAATTCTTGAAAATCAAAAAGCTGTGAAGTTTCTCGCTCACAAGTTTTTCTACGTGTGTGTGCGGTTGCTCGCTCACTTCTCTCTTCACACAGCCTAATTTGGAAGAAGAATTCGTCTCAGTTTAGCTCTTTTCCCTCCTCCTATACAAGCTGAATTGCGAGGCAAAGGTGCAACACCGGACTATATGCAATAATTTGGATATTTTGTGGCAAATAGCAATTATTCATATCATTTGTTTAAATGTGGTTAATATGCTTTTAATAATGAAATAACTAATCAGTCAATTCCTATCAGTGAAGCAAATTCTTAAAAACTTAACGTTTTATGGGAAATATTTTTTTTGTTCTAATAGTGTATTCATACGCCTTCATTGTGAAACAGGACAGTGACGCTCTAAAAAAGGGAGGAGTGGGTGATGGGAGCTGACGAGGGAAAGACGACCGTGGCAAGTGTCTTATATAAATCCCACTCAAAAGTTATTTCAGTGCAACGAAAATACTACAAAATTAGTGGTTTTGATATTTTTAGATGCTGTGATCCATGTAATAATGCATTTTTAGTTCAAAATTTACAAGAAAGAAAATGAAGTAAAACGAGACTGACAGATGAGTTAATCAGTCGTCAAACCTGTATTTCCCCGATCTGTGGTAAAATGGCAATCTACAAGGAGAAACTAACTACAAGAAGAATGGAATCTGAACTTCTCATCATGAAAGGAGAAGTGAATTGTGCCTACATTTGAATCACAGATTCTCAATACCGTAATTATATGCGCAACGCGGACAATGCGACCGGTAATAATAATCGCGCGCGAACGTCGATCCCGATCATGGGCCAATAAGTAACAATACCCACATAGTGCATATTTGTAGTGCAGAATTATATGTGTGTTTATAAGTTAAAAGTGCGTACAATATCGACAGTTTCTACATCAGTTAAATTTTTCTTTGGTCCTATTGAAGTCAACATTTACGGTAAAAATCAACTAGGTTAGATTCATTAAATTGTGTGAATAGTGTTATTGGTGTGCTTAATACGTGGTTTATCATTTATTTATTATTGAAATATGTTCATGATATTTTATTAACCAAAAAATATCTCAGGTAAGATTTGAATATAGTTGTGCGAACTTTACATTGATTTGTGTGTCATGCAGTTGATGTAGTACAGTACAATAATACGCTTACTTCCTAGACAATCATTGAGTGCTCAAGTTAATTACGTTTTAATTCTATGGATTTCTCCCCGAGGTTATGAGAGACGTTATCATTGCCCGGACCAAGGCTATTTGAGACTATTGAACAATGAAATTTAATGGTCAGCCGTAACTATACCGTGAAGTCCCGTCAGTGACGGTGGGTACACGGAGGAGAACCTTATCTTCTTAAGGTCTTGACGTTCCCGCTCTGGAACATATTGGTTCGAATCCCAGATAGCATGATACCCGAACCCATCTACCGTCGTAATAGTTGGTTGTCATTTATTAGTTCTGCATAAGAAGTCTATGTGCTGGGATTCCTTTATCATATTTTAAGTTTCACGAATGTAGTGCGGTGGTCGTGCAGGTAGGAAGTTACATATAAAGCTGTAATGCGAAATTCTCCAACACAATTTACTAAAATACCACTAATGAACTACGGCTGAGGGTCATTGGTGTCTACTATCGACAGCAGCAGCAACACACTGCCGGCTGGTTTCTTCACTGTAAAGATCTTACCAGGACAAATCTACAAAGTTAATAAAAGCATATCGATATTAAAAATGAAGCAGTATTATTTTGAATTCAACCAATGAAAAGTACTGCTTCAACTTTGCTGTTATCCAATCAAACATATTCTCCTATTTTCGCATGAAAAGTAGTCGAATTTCGTGACTGAATCTACTGTAAAATTGACAAAAAGTATCTTGGCAGAAAGAGCCTTACTTTTATAGAATGCCTGAAAGATGATGATAATGAAATGGTAACTATATTTGTTATATTAGTTCTTGTTATGATGATTTGTAGTATCGAACTGTGAAGTGGAGAAGCAAAAATATAAGATATGAAGATTAAAAATTCGTAATCTATTGTTCTTTCCTAGACGGTACTATATTGAACCGGTCAGATTTGTTTGTTATGTGCAGTACCAACATTTTGATAGCAAAACACGTGTCTACTTTAAGTTTTCTGTTTCCATACACCATACACCATATGAAGTTTTCTTTTCAACTTTCTCGTTTTCCTCTTTAAAAATACGCTCAGAAGAAAATATACTTTTTGTTTATATCTCTATATCCCATCTCAACTCTTGTAGAATGTTTCTTAATACATACACAAAAATGTATTAACCTCTCACTGTCAGTAATACAGATGAATAAAAGCATCTTCTCTTCATGTTTCCTTTGCAATCGATGCCGATTGCCACTGATTGTTACGTGGCAATTTTTCGCTACTGTACATCGAGAAGCACTGGGGCTTATCCATGAATAGCGGATGGTATCTTTTATTATAAAGTATTTTTCGAAACGAACACCGTTCATTTTTCCAATAATATTTCTAAACTTTCCCTCGAACCTCTCAGATAAGGAATTAAAGTGAATGGAATATTTGTAATACTTTTTTCCCTCCCGCATTCTTCCTCCTCACGCTGTATTCTGAGTTATTTTTAATGAATGTCGTACTATATATTACATACACGAGGTTTTAAGTGATTATTGGTTCGTACTGACCTGCATACTCGTAAGAGAACTTCGGTCACTTTCAGGGGGTAGGCAAGTAGTTTTCAAAGGAGAATAGCACAATGAACAAAAATAAACACATGGAACAATTTCATTGTAGAAACTCTTAAATATCTTAATTAATTTGATCGCCATTGATTTTAAAGTATTATTTTCTCCTATATTAAGCTTTAACTTACAGTGTACTGATAGTAATAAAAAGTATTGCCATAACATTTAAGTCTACCTAATATCTGTTCAAATTTTTGTGTCTCTCCGACGGGAGAGAGTGGTTAACGAAAATGTTTTCTGTCCGCATGATCCCGAGTTCGAAGTGCGATACAAAACCTCAGATAATTTATCGGATTCTACTTTATGTAGCAGGTTCCATTGCTAAAATGGAAAGATAACACTCCAACCAATTAATCAGCTTTCAACTACAGAAATTATACAATTGGTTAATATTGTACGTACATCGATTTCCACTTAAAAGTTTCAGTTGGATTAATTGACATTAATAAGAAAGCTGAATCGAGCTTTACAGGTTTCTCATTTTAAGAAATTATGCTGCAACTTTAGAATTGCGGATTGAAACGAGATATCCAGAAATCACAGTGTTAATGTTTATTTTTCCTCACTTTCTTTTTTATTTCTTTTTAGTTTAACATCACACGATTCTGCACCGAGGCTAAGGGAGGTGGTCATGATGATAATAAATCAAATGGTGGAATAAAAAAAGTAGGGGGAAACGGGAAAATTCACCCACAGTGTATTTTTTACTTTCGTAACGCACACAATACTTTTTACTTTCGTAAGAAAGTACATTATACGTAAGATGTTACAATAAATTTACTGCAAATATATGTTTCTCTTCAATAATATTAGAATACTAGAAGTACCTAAACATTTCAGAATACAGGCATAAATTAGATTCTGTTATTGGGGGAAAATTTTCTTATATAAGTATTTATTCTTATATTCATGGTCAGGGACTACAAGCAAAAATAAAAATAAATAAATAAGATTGAGAACTACTAATGCTGACAATTAATTTATTCCTGTAGATCACATTCATTCGCTATCTTTCTTGTTCTATCTAATAGTGCAGAAACACCACTTGTGTATTTGCCAATTAACACTTCCGATCCGAAGTCCGAGTAGAAGACATGTCCGAGTCTAGCTTGGTAATACTGTAACAATTTCACCCAAGAACAGTAATAAATGTTGTATTAATTTTAAAATGGAATGTTTAAAGATTTGTCATGTATTTCACATGTCCATTTTTTTCTACTATCTGATACACACCTTTTAAAATGCACTAAACTAGAAAATGCTATGTAAGCCCAGGAGTGACAGTATTGACGATAGAACCCATAGCTAGATTTATGTGTTAGTTTACTTCAATCTTTGTAAATTGTTTCTTCCTGCTGTTTACAGCCAATTTCAATTTGCGATTTTTTTATTTTTTTTACCAACATGCTTACGTAGCTAAATGATTTGTTTGACTATTTTGAAAATTATTTCATATTACATTTAATCTATAAATTATCCTAAAGTATTACATTCTATTAGGTACTTTGTGCTACATAAATGAGGACAGACAGACAATAAAATTCAGATAAACGGTGGGGGATGTTACTTTTTATAGAAAAGTATTGTTTTGTTTGATATAAAAGAATCTAGAAACATTCGATTTAATCACGTAATATTTTCTTGTATTAATAAATAGTAAAATAATATACTTACAAGCATGGCAGGAGCTCTGAACATGTAACTGAACGGATAATATATAAGATTTAGAAACGTCGCTGCATATAGATCAGCGTAACGCACAACCTGAGATGAGAAAAATGTTTGGCGAGAACCACTACGGAACAAACTTCCCATCATACCATACGCCAGGTCCATTTTATGCGTCACTTCTCTTATGGAATTGCGGAGCTTGGATATATCTGGTTTCTCTTTTGTGCTGCTATCAAGGTTCCTATTCAAAGAAAATTACAAAATTGTGGTTCTTTACAAGTAGAAACACCCAGAACTAATGCCTAAAACGCCTTAAAATTTTGAGCAATAAAGTGAATATGAACAGTTAAGTAAAAATACATTAAGTTGAACATACTTATTTGAATTGTAGGAGATGTAGCCATTTAAAACCTACATAAACCGTCCTTTAATTATGATTATGCTATTCAACTGATGATAAGCACGTTTTGATTATTTATACAACTCTGTATTCCGAATGCACTGAAATTCATGAAATAACTTAAAAAAAAAAAAAAAAAAAAAAAAAAAATCAGATTAAGCACCACACTTCTACTAGTATAGTTTTCTCAAAGAATTTAAAGATTTTTGAGAAGCAGTTTATGTAATTAACACATTATGAGATTCGCATTTCGTACTGAAACTGAAAACATTCTTCGGTTGTGAAATTTAGGGTTTACAAAAATAAACACCAGCGAATGATTATGAAAAAATTGTCGGAATGATAACGTGAAAGGGAACGAAAGATCCTGGAGAACCCCGAGAAAACCCACGCATACGGTGTTGTCCACCACATAGTTCAGACTTGGCGGGGGCTGGAACCCCAAGACACCAGAGGTGAACGCTCGGTAGAGCGTTCACCTCTGGTGTTTGGGGTTCCAGCCCCCGCCAAGTGAACTTTGTGGTGGACAAACACCGTATGCGTGGGTTTTCTCGGGGTTCTCCCGTTTCCTCCCACTTTCTTCATTCCACCATTTCATTCATTACTCATCATCACCGTCTCCTTTAGCCTAACCGGCATAAGCGTGGGACATAAAACTCAAAGATTTCATTTCATTTTTTCGTTGGGCCAGAAGTGGGTACTCTACTAGTAATAAATCGTGCATGCCCCATGATTTACAATTTGTATTGCAGCAGGGACTTATCGTTGAGATTTAATCATACATGATTTAATCACTTAATGCATAAGTATATATTTAAAATGACACTTCTTTTCAGATTCTAAAATTGTGGCTTATTCTTTGGTAAAGATTGACACACACATTATACTTTTAATATAACAGTAACATATATTTCACATAAACTTGCTCAAAATTGTGTTACTTACTTGTACATATCACCAAGCATAATATCCAAACTTTGAAGTTCCGCAAACAGCTGGCATTTATCAGTCCACACATGCAATTCTTGGACTAGTTCAGGTACAATAAGGAATGTCCGCCATCCTCTAATCTTCTTTGATTTAAGGATGTCTCCAAAAATATGGTCACCTACATACAGTACATCCTTTCCTTTCGCACCTATCAGTTCAGTAAAGACATCACACGAACCTAGAAACCGAAATAAAATTATGAAACTTAGCATCGGAGATTATAACAATTACCACGTAATACACGAAGCACACCGGACAAAAGAAATAGTTATTCTCCTACATAACTTAGTAGCGGGTAACACCATCTTCAAGTGATTCCATGAGGTGTTGCAAGTATGTCATATTGACGTGAATCAACTCACTCATCAATATATATCGTAGTTCCAACAAAGTACAGATATATCTAGTTCTGTGCTTCACTCAAATAATCCTACAGATACTCAATTGGATTTCAATCAGAGGTCTTTGCAGACCAGACCAGGTGTAACGGTGTCTGAATGTTTCCTAAACAATCAACAAACGCTTTGAATTTTGGGAACACCACAGCTATTATCTCCGAAGATGGGAATGTCCAATGCATATTCATCATCAAAATGTTGAGAAAATGACAACATGACCACATTCATCTGTGTGAGTGAGTTAAGTACGAAAAGCATCTCCTTTTAAGTGCACTCGACGCCTTACGTCATTACAATGCAAAAACGCGTCTCATTAGACCACATCATAAGTTTCCACTCCACTGAAATCCAATGTCAGTGTTCTTGACCCCATTGAATATGTGGAACTGTACGTGCCGCAGTGAGAAATTGTCTTTTTTCTGGCACTTGACTCCAAATGTCTATTGCATCACGTTTCCTTCGCATGTTCTTTAGGGAATTGTTGGGATGGGTCTGTATTCACGGAAGCAACAATTCCTGTCGGTCTGAAAACTATTTTCCTTGGGTAGGAGTAAAGTTCGTCTGTGATCCTTCTGCTACTATAGTTCAGACACCGTTTTGCATTCATACGTGTGCTATACCATTCATTGTAGAAACATTGGACAGAAGAGTCTGCTTTGATATATGAACAAATCGGTCAATTCGATTTACTATGTGTCGATGGACACGCCCAAACATCCCTTTTTGTTTCTCAATCATGTTTTGCTTCGATCCATCTTTACGAGCTGTTTCTATACAAGCAACTCCCACATTCACAGCAGTTAACTATAATGGTCATGCGTCAGCGGTGATAGGTTTTTTAGTGACATGTTATCAGTGTAACGACAGAGACGGAGCAATAGTAATTCTGGAGGTGGGTGACTTTTTTTTCTGATGTGCTCATAACATTATACCAATCTATACAGAGCTGTATATTCCCCGCGGTTTTGATTCGTACGTATATTTTTATATATCGTCGATATTGATAACATTTTAGTTCAGGAATTTCATTTGATTTGTAAGGAATGCTGAAGAGATTGAAATTAATGAGGTGTTAACACTTTTCTTCAACCAATTACGTATTAGTGAAGTAATATAATATAAGTGACACAAGTGAGATTGGAAACTAATATTTCATTAATTATTATTAAGCAGCTACAGAAGATATAAGCAAATGCTCATGAAGAAGAATATTTAGGTGCAAGCGAAATTGATGGAGCACTACTCAAGTAAAGTAAGAAAAGTAATACTATTACAAAAACGATGATCAACGGGATGTAGCCCTACAAACAACGTTAGTTTGTTATATCTATCTATCTATCTATCTATCTATCTATCTATCTATCTATCTATATATATATATATATATATATATATATATATATATATATATATATATATATATATATATATATATATATATATCTATATCTATATATATATCTATATCTATATATATATCTATATATATATCTATATCTATATATATATATATATATCTATATCTATATCTATCTATCTATATATATATATATATATATATATATATATATATATATATATATATATATATATATATATAACTCTCTAACTAACTCCTATGGAACCCGGAGGTTCAGTGCCGCGTTCACAAAAGCTCTCCACTGACTTCTATCCTTAGCTAATTGGATCCAGTTTCTACTTTGTATTCCTATCTCTGCGAGATCCATCTTAATATTATCCTCCCATCTGCGCCTAGGTCTTCCTAATGGTCGTTTTCCTATGGGTCTACCAGTCAAGAATTTGAAAGCGTTTCTACTTTCTTCCATTCTAGCTACATGACCTGCCCACCTAAGCCTCCTAGACTTGACGACCCTAACAATGTTGGGTAAACCGTATAAACTATGTAGTTCCTCGTTATGAAGCTTCCGCCATTCCCCATTCTCGTTCCTCTTGGGTCCGAATATTCTTCTCAGGATCCTGTTCTCAAATACTTTCAGTCTATGTTCTTCCCTCAGAGTAAGCGACCATGTTTCGCAACCATACAGAACATATAAACTGATATAAACTGATATATATAAACTGATACAGGCAATAACTTGCCGAAAAATTCACATTTAAATAACTCTGGGTGCTTGTGGGGTATTTTTTTTTTTTTTTTTTAATGAATACTGAAACCATTACTCAACTGCTTTATTGTTTAAAATGTCAGTAAGTTCTAAATGTGTATGATAACCAGTAACATGATCTACTTTTGTATACACAGAGTACATAACACTTATAATTTTAATTTTCCTCAAATTTAAATAATATAGAATATTTTCACTTTTTCGCAAATTAATAGTAGACGCAAAAAATACCTATTTTAACAATTCGAGTAGTTTTCTCTTGTAAACTACATTTGGAGTGATTAAAATGACGTAATCCTTCATATAAACTGAAATTTTGGTTTGTCGTAATAATGGGTCTGTTTAGTTCCTTAAGTGTATAATTCCTTATTCAGAAATTAAACTGAAGTTTTGAAGTAAAGCCTCGGTATTCAAAAGGAACGTTCAACTACGAAATAACTAACCATTTTTACAAAAATAAGTATTACTAGTATCAGTTTGTCTAAAATGTATTGAGCTCGTTGCGAAGAAGATAGCGTTAGTGTCCAAAACCTCAGGATATATGAGTCGCAGCGAAGGCTTGCCTAATATCAATTCACAGTTGGCAGTGGAAGTTAGTAGATACGAAGAAAGAAAAAAAAAAAGGGGTGGAATTCTTGGAAGGTGAGTGAACTTTCTGCAAAGCTGCATTTGAGAATTTTATTTCGATAAAAGCACAAATGCTGCGCAGGATTGGGAAGAAATTTCTGCTGTTTATGGGCAAGATATGTTAACAAAAGCAACTGTCAGAACATGTTTCAGTCGCTTTCGTTTTGAAATTTCAATGTCAAGATGCTCCTCTCAATGGGTGACAAATCACACAAAAAGTGGATAATATTCTCGCAAAGATCACAGTCGAAGGTCGAACAAGATTGGCATGTAAGCTGTCATGATATCCTCAATGACCTAACATCAATCACCGAACAGTATTAATTCATTTGAAGAAAGTTGGCTACAAAAAGAAGCTCGAAGTCACATAATCTGACTCAAAAAGAGGTTTACTCGATCGAATTTCTATCTGTGAATTTCTACTGAAAGGTAAGAGACATTTTTCAAATGGTTGATTACGAGTGATGGAAAGTGGATGAACTACAACAATGTGCGACAAATATCGTAGTTCGAAGTAAGAAGTTCCACAGTCTGTAAAGCCCACGCTGATGCTCAGGAAGATTGTGCTATGCGTTTGGTACGATGAAAAGGACATCGTGAATCATGAGCTGCTGCCGCCAGGCAGAACGATAGACTCAGACCGGCATTGTCAACAATTGAAAAGGAGGCACCTAGCAATTCACAAGGAACAACCGGAACTAGTCCAAAGAAAGGGTATCGTATACCACGCTGACATCAGACCATATACAGCTTAAAGAACCCGTCAGAAACTGTGAAAATTTGGCTGGAAGATTTTAATGCATCCACTGTATAGCCGGACTTGGCACCGTTAGATTACCATTTGTTTCGATCTCTGTAGAATTTCCTGCGTGGTGTTAGTTTCAAATGAGTCCTGTGAAAACGACGTATCACAATTTTTTGATCAGGAACCATAGAAGTACTATAGTGATTAGGCTTAAGGAGTTGCCGGAAAAATGGCTGAAATTCATCGGACAAAATGACACACACGTTGTTTTATAAGGTTATTTTTCAAATCGCAATAAGTGTATTCTTCATTTTGATCTCCAAAGACTCAATACTTTTAAGACAATTTATTATTATTATTATTATTATTATTATTATTATTATTATTATTATTATTATTATTATTATTATTATTATTATTATTAAGCATTTCTGAATCATCTTTTGCAAATAAAAAATCACTTTCATTATTGTTACTATTATAACATAATAATGATGTCTAAGTGTGTGTGTATGAGACTGTACGACTAGGAACCGTGATCTTGCCTGATAACTCCTAACACATAAATAAAATTGTCATAGTATTTTATTTTCACGTAATACTATGTTGAGAAACTAGTTACTAGATTTATAAGGATCATCTACATTAAATATTTCTAAAGATATACGCATACACGTTCAAAGCAGACAGATTTTCACTCAAAATACTCACGGCAGGTGGATTGTCTCAGTAATTCCTGGATGATGTTTAATTAGATTGAGTTCAAAGAATAGCAAAGAAAGAAAGAAAGAAACAAAGAGAGAGAGAGAAAAAAAAAGAGAGATGAAACTTGCCAGGATCGCTGGAGCTTTGCTCGAGTCTGCCCACAAAGTGGAAAATCAAAGATCGAGTGAGTCTTTCTCTTTTCTTTCTTCTACTTCTCTTTCTTTTGTATTCTTTGAACTTAATCTAATTAAATATCATCCAGGAATTACTGAGGCAGTCCACCTCCCGTGAGAATCTTGAGTGAGGATCTTCCTTTTTTTTCTGTTATTTTGAATCATGTGTACATTGTTTCTTTAAAATGACTATGAGAGGAATGTAACATTTACAACATAATTTTTTATTTCGATTATCTGCAATATATACATAGCTTGAGAGAAAAAAAACTGATTTAAATTTAAATAAAATTTTGAAATTATCTTGCCTTTTCAGAAGAAAGGAGATCATTATAATATTTATTTATTGTTCTGTATGAGAGTGTTAAATCATTAAGTCCCCCCCCCCCCCTTTAACCACTCACACACAACACACTTAACTGGAATGTTGTAGTTGAAGAAAACATCAGCATTCCGAAGAAGAAGAAAAAAAAACTATTCAGCACGAAGTTCATTTGCTAGGAGTAGGATCGAGTTGGAAAGAAAGCACTACAAAGTAAAAGCATTAATATACGGGTACGAAATCACATCACTTACCACCAGAATAAACCTGGCCTTTCTTTAATGCTCCAACATGAGTACCTATTTTTAAGGCACCCGTAGTTGTATCTACTTGGCGTAAAATGGTGCCTTCACCAAAGAAGAGGGGTTTATTGCCATCCACTACTATGTAGTCAAAATACGTTTTCCAGTCACGATGAGGTTCATCAGCCTAGAAAATAAAATCAATTGAAAATTATTTTTCTATGTAATAAATTATATATTTCGTAGGCCAGGTATAAGATTCCTTTCAATGAAATTAACAACATCAACCTTTAAGAAAAAAAATATATGAAGTTGCTCAGTTGCCTATTGCATCTTATATTAGCAGGTGATTAGCAATGGGAATTGCAATTTTTATTTCCCTGCTTTCTTTAAAACTGAAAGAAATATATTGACTGAAGAACAAGAGGTTCCAATTATGTTTCAAGTAAATTTACAGTGTAAATAATTCCAGCAGGATTTTAAAAAATTTTTACTATGCAACTATTTACATTTTCTATAATTGTAAGTAATTAATATACAGTATAAGTGCCATACATAAACAAATCCGAAATTTGTACAATATTATTGTAAACTTAACTAGTTCTATATGAAGTTACGTTGTACAAGGCACAGTCATAAGTCTTGCAATACCTCGATATACCTGTATTTATTACAGTACAATGAAAGCAGACTAACATTCAAAGTATAGCCCCTCATGTTGGACTGTCTGCAGCTATCTTCCTGCCAATTTCTCGATTCCACATCTTGTCTTTCAAGGCAAATAAGTCAGTCACTGCCGTTTTCTTGTCATGCTGGTTGGTGAAGCATTGTGATTTTAGGAAGTGTGCCATGGACTGAATTGAATAGTAATCCGAAGGGGCAATGTCAAGATTATAGCCGGGTGTGGTATCAATTTGATGCCATGAAGTCCCGGCATTTATTGTTGCTGCGTTTTTCGAAGCAAGTGTGATTTTGCGTTATCCTGTTGCAATAGAGCGCCCTTTCGGCTTATCAATGCAGAATATTTCTGGTGAATTGCAACACACATCCGCTCCAAGTATTCGGAATAAAGGTTCGCTTTGATGGTACGACCGTTAGGAACAAACTCGAAGTGAATTACTCATCGTAGTTGCACTGCACACAGAGTATGATTTTACGCTCGAAAGGGCTCTGTTTGACGACCGATTCTAGAAGTTGGCCCTTGTTTAACCATTGTTTTTGCACATTCGGATTTTGGATTTTTTAAATTTATTTATTTATTTATTTATTCTAGGTAAAAATCTATTTCAGGAAATGCATATCACGCGAATTCTGCATCACATCCACTCTCCTCTGGGCCTGAACTAAGGTTAATTCAAGCGTTACGGTAACAGGTTTAATCCCTATGAAAGGCAAAACATGTGTTAGAGTAGTTGATCAGTTTACGGCTGTGCTTCTTCCTGATACCCTTTAGCGAAGATGTCCAAGAGAATTATTTATTTACCCCATTTTCATAGATAACCCTTACTACAGTCTCACTTATGTTCAGAAAGGCATCAATTAAAGCCTAGCACTCAATGTTGACCTTAACAGGTACCTCCAGTTTCCGTCTGCCCGTGCTCACCAAGAAGTGTTATATTATTTGTCGGAGAAGGTAAAATACAAAAGAGGAGACATCCACAAGGTTAAATCTACACATGTCGCAACTTCCCAACATACTCCTACTAGAGGTCGGGATGTATTGTACCCCTATGTAACCCCAAGGAAGTAAAATACATTGTAAAATATTGCACAATCTTACCTCAGTGCGCCTTATAATTAAATACTGGAAGCGCACTATATACACATCATTTCGTTAATTATTTATTTATTCTATAGAAACGTAACATTTTCAAATTTTTCTTAATATTATTTTTACGTTTAGTTTTTCCATAGTTTCTTCCGTTAGCTCTTCATAATTCACTTAAAAGAGTTAGGAGGTGACGATAATTTAAATTTTGCCTAACACACACACTATAACGTGTCCGTTACTTGTGATGGTTTGCCCGAGTTATACTACAGTAGACTAGGATATACAGAGTTGGTTTAACAGTTTTCGTGTGCTGGATGCATTTTCCTCAATGGCGAGTCATATAACCTCGAGGTGGGCGGACCTTGGTTGATCACAACACTTTTACAGCCTGCACGAAACTTCTGGAACCAACGAGTGGCTATGCTGTTGTTCACCATACCTTCCCCTTTCGCATGACAAATATTTTGGGTTGCTGCCACATCGTTATACCCGAGTTCGAACTCAAACAGTAACAGTTCACGTAGGAGATGTTTAGCACTCATCGTCACTGCCACTACAAACTGACTGAAAATACTGACGGAGTGGCGACCTCTGTGTTGAACAGTCCGCTTTCTATACCACCTCTTGTGTCAGTTTTGCCTTATACTTACAGTCGATCATGGCGTATACACGTGCCTGCTCTTTAAATTGTGCAAATATTGCAAGACTTATGATTCAACCTTGTATTAACTGAATCTCTCAACAATAGGTTTTCAGTAAATAAATAAATAAAACGTAGAGTAAACAAATAAAATGAAAAGAATATCTGACATTATCAACAACAAACAAAATATTTTGAAGTCTATTACATAAGACAATGAGACTACGTTTTACCTACATGAAATACAAACGTATTACTACCTTTGCAAAATCTCTAAGTGTACAAGCAGTTTGTAACAAATTACTAGAAAGCACATAGTATCTTTACTTTATATAATAGGAACTTGATTGCAATAAAATTATACATTCGGTTACAAACGTTGGATTGCATTTTCTGAACACTTTTAAGTAGATTTCAACAGTATTTGATTTATCTTGGACGCTAAGTATTGTTTTATCACTCACTACTAGTTCCATGAGTTATTTCTTTGCTTGCTTTGCAATACGAGTACATATAAAGTTTCGTCAGAAATTCGTGAGTCTTTTCTAGGAAGCTTCATTCCGAATAATAACCGGCTAATTACTGTTTTCTTTGCAAAAACTAAAGAGTTTCAATTATGAATGACACATCGTTTAGAATTTTTGCGTATTAAGTTTTACATATAACTGTTATATATTCCTGAAAGAGACTTAAACGGAATATTGTTGTCTTTTTTAAAAAAAAATATTGAAAAAGAACTGATTGTCGGATAACCCGAAATTTTATTTATGGTGAGTTTTTGTTAAGTAAAGAGGAATGTTTCTGTAGAAGGCAATTTTTACGACATACGATTTACACATAGACAAATATAAACGAAACCTAACGTTTGCTTGTTCAGTGTGGTGCGGTGTAAAATAAACAAATAAATAATAGTATTCATTGCATCATGAAGGTACCTTTTGGAATCTGAAATACCTGCTTCAGAATTGTTCGGGAACGGCTTTTTTCTTTCTTTTTAAATAAGACACATTTCTAATTACTACGGTTAATTGCAAGCTAAAAGATCAAACTACACACTTAACTACAATTCGCTTTCGGCAGTGAAGACTACAAATTCGATCTAACACTAATTTTGTGTCAACGCTTTGATACAAATATATCGTACTTGATGCAGTTAGATGTACAATACCTGAGACTTCTTAATTACAACAAATGAATGGAACAAGTTATTAACATTATCTGGCGTACCTATATTTATCTCGACGAGTTCTTACTTCAGCTTATATTACGTATACTTTTGTTCCAGTGTGATTTTGAACTTAAAGTACATATAGGATCTTTTTAAAGGATGGGAAGTTAGGAATAGGAAAGTCTTCTTATTGAAACAACGAAATTGTAGTTTTAGTAAGGATTTCTTATTTCTCTTACCACCCCCCCCCCCCTTAAAAAAAATCCCACCTTTACCTCAAAAGAACACAGTAACAAAACTGTCCAAAATGTCAAAAACTCATTGCATGCATCTGACGACTTTCACCTGTTAATCTAATAATTTACTCCTTATGTCACCTTTCGTCTGTTCTATTTCTTGTTAACTATGAACAATTCTGTTTCTTCTTGAAAGAATTTTAGTTAGTTTCCTTTCCATAAGATTTGACAGACTCGCAAAATAATGTGGACATGAAATCACTACTAAAAGGAGACTTATTTTTACAGTAGTTAAGTAGCACACGAAGACTGGAAGGAAAATTTCAAAATTGTTTTCACAATATGTTATAAGGAAATACAGTATGCGCCAAAATATACAGTACTGAAATGGAAAGATGAACAAAATTACATTATTGTCATCTGAGAGTTTATTTCTCCTCAAAAGAAATTAACATACACACTACATACATATATACACACACTATTAGCGTGTTGATTTACCACGGTATGCGTAATGTAAGTATTCAAAGTGTGGACCGCCTCGCTGTAGACAGTGTTCATATCATTCACGCAGATTCTCAAACATGTCCTGAAACAAGGGTCGTACAGATTCCTACAAAAGGAGATGATTTGCTCACATAATGGAGGCACAGTTCTTGGTGGATTTCGTAACAATAGGCAGCATAACTGTGTTATTTGGTGCCGTCTTTTAAACTCCTCTCGGAATTGTTCTGCCACCTTTTTCAAACTCGGTCCATTTTCACTACTGTTTCCGTATGAGCGGAAACAATGCTCAACTATGAATAGTTTTTTCTCCGTCATTTATAACGACAACTGCACAACACAACTTCCTTTTCACTACTGCGAACACGTGTAGCTGGAGCTATGCTTCGTCGACGAACGCAACCACATGTTCGAGATGCGCGAGTTTCAGTACTGTATATTTTGGCGCATACCGTACTTATAAAAGTTTTTTATTTTACGTTTTTTATTAAGTTTTACGTCTCGCCATTTTGCTTTGAGACAAAAAGAGACAGTGATGATGACGATAAAGGAAATCGTGGAATAACAATAGGGAAGGAAATGGGAGCACTCCAACAAAACTCACGCCCACGAATTTATCCATCACAAATTCCAGTTGGCGTGAGCTGAGATCGAACCAGGAACCCCACGCACTAGAGATGAGCACTCTGCCACTAAGCCACCGCAGCCCGCTATATACAGGATGATTCAAAAGTTTTTGAACATCTTTGTCTTTTCGAACTTGAGAGAAAAATGTGAAATCTGTTAATGGGAGCTAGTACTAAAGGGAGATTGCAACTTAATGGGAAGGGGGCGTGTCACATATCAAATAACACCGGTGTAACCTCGGAAATCCAAAGGTGTAATTGTGTTACAACTCTAGTATTCGAGCTATCACAATTTTGATTTCCGTTTTAGTGTTTAAATTTTCCCCAAATTACTTCAGATTATTTATTCAGAATATCGAAATGAACTGTTTGATCAGATATCGAAGCTTTGTCATCTCTTAATATTTATATTTCCTGAGTGTTTTATGTCAATTTCTTCTTTTCAAATTGTTAAATTACTTCAGGAAAGTAGAACAACTTTACTTTATTTGTGATTACATGCAAATGTACTATACATAGAGTTTATATTGTTCCTCGCAACTGATAATAATTACCGAGAACAGCATTTTAAGTAACTTGTGACTGATGTGTATAATTATGTTTATCCATTGCCAAAGCGTTACTCCACGATCATAACCATAGGTTTTAGCTAACGTCGAGAATATTACTGGAGTTGATTTTGAGTTTAACATCCCTTTCAGCAGCAAGGCTATATGAGACGGGACCTACTGATTAACGTGGAATCCGAACCACGAGCTCTCTTCCAGGAATCGAACCCGGGTCTCCCAAGCCAAAAATGCGTACGCTAACCGCTAGCCAAGAAGGAGCTCTGGAGGTCTTGAGAATACTACCGTTTACATTTGAAATCGATACTAATTCTGTAACGTGTGTTTATTTTGTATACGACGTTAATTTTGTTATATATATACAGAAATTAAGCGGAGATGATTGTCTTTGGATTCTGACGTACCTGAAAGATGTTTCGTATGATCTGTATGTAAAAGTACGATTCCTCAAGTGACCGATTTGTATTATAAGCTTTGTATATGACAAAGTTCTTGACAATGTTCCACGTCTGTGATTATGTGAATGTTATTATAATAAGAGTATGAATCGATTTGAATAAAGATTTCTGAATTAGTCTGTGAAAAAGATAAATAAATGCGAATCTGTTGAGCCGGACAAGATTACGGTATAGAACGCTACTGTTATAAAGTAAAGAAAATGACTATTAGAATCTGAGGTCAAAGTCATCTCGCAGTTTCCATGATTCTGTACTTCCTTATATGTGCAGTAAGTATTCTTCTTCTTCTTACATTATTATTTTTGTTATTATTGTTGTTGTTATTAATAATAATAATAATAATAATAAAGCACTAAACGGCGTGACAAACATCTTGGCATTTGAAGGCAGCGCTCCAAGTTCCTTTTAAATGCTGCTAGCAAATGAGAGGCCTGCGGTATTGCCACGTTTATTTAGTACACATCCACGTATATCCACTACCACCTGATCGCGCTGTATTTCCTCTGCTTAGTCATAGCCACACCCCTTTATCACTTGGCAACGTCGCGTCAGAGTTTGCGTTTTATTCGTTTAGCTGAAATGCCAAGATGTTTGTCACAGGCTTTAGTTACGAGCAGTGGTGCTATTCAGCCGGTTCGCACCGGTTCGGGCAAACCGGTTGTTAAAATATTACGAGTTCGCAGAAACATTTATTATACTGAGATAAACCCACACATACACCTATACACAAACACACACACACATCACCAAGCAAAACGTGAAAGAAAGAAGCCAAACGAAGTTATGTGTTTAAACCTGGCAGAACCCATTTTCAGAATTTGAAAATTAAACCATGTAGATTGTTTGTTCACGATTGTTCTCATAAAATTTTCGTATGTTCAGGATTGATAAACAATTTATACCAAACACAAAATGGGCGGTGGCAACTTCACGTAGCAGAACCAATTTTCGGCAATCGAAACTAAAATAATGCAGATAAGATTTCTATATCTTTTGTATTTCTATTAGCATAGCAAGTGTGTGCATTGCAAATTTCAGCTGCAAGGGAGAGCTTGTAGAATACAAAGTTTCACAACAAAAAAACAATTGACCTATTTGAAGAACATTACTTTGCTCTGTACATAGAGAAAATTAATGGAGGGCGGAGGCAACGGTAAATTTTATATTAAGTGTTTTTGTTCTTAGAAATTCTTACAGTTACAGGATTAAACGATCTTTCAGAAAAAGGTATAGACGTTTATCCGTTAATCTCAAATGCCCAGATATGAAGAACGAGAACTGGGATCATATGAGTGAAGTAGTAAGGGTCATTGGCGAAAATCCTGGGGGATGAGCGGGACATGTCCCCTCCAATCATGGAACTGGGAGGACTGTCCCCCCAATAATCCGATTTGAAATGTGTTTTTTGAGGAGAAATGTGATGATTTGTGTCCGATTATCAGAAAGGAAAGTAAGACGAAATTGTTATCCCCCAGAGCCTCAAATCTCTCCTCCTCCCAATGTTGAAAACAACTCTGCTCCCCTGATCCTCCACAGCATAGTTTTTCAACTTCATAAATATTTTGAACATCGCTTAAAAAAATATATGGGAACGGTTTTACCCGTCCCCCTTAATGTTGAAGATAGATTTGCGTCGCTGGTGAGGGTTATTTATATTTCAAACTCATACATACCATTATTAACAATTGTAGATCAATTGCTGGATGAATGTTTTTTAAATACTTTTTGAGGACCATCTAGTTAGATAATTCGTTTCTAAGATATTCGAAGTGCGACAATTTCGTCACAGCATTTATATGCTGTGTAGGTCGCTACATGTCACAAGAGAATTATATCTATCCTCCTACCTATCCGTCTACTATATCTCTCAGATATATATAAGATAAATAGATAGATAGATAGATAGCTAGAGAGAGAGAGAGAGCCGATTGTTAAAAAATTAGAATAGCACCACTGGTTACGAGGAAAAAAGTATTACAGATCATTTTATCGCAAAGCAGTAAACGTTGTATACCCTTGACAAGAACGGGAGGAATAACTACTTCTTTCATATTGTATCGTCTGCACGTTATAAATACTGAAAGTCTGAAAATCACATATCAACAACACGCTCTAGCACATGTTCTGTGGTGGTCATTCTGTCTAATGTACAACAGTAATTGCAGTATACACAGCGACTGCAAGCGACTACACAAGCAAGAGAATGTCTAGTGGAAATGTGGTCACATGCGTTTTGAATACGTTCCTGTAGATGCCTTATATCGTGCGGTTTCTCGGCATACACTATCTGCTTCAGATAGGTCAACGGCCAGAAATCACAGGGTGTGAGGTCAAGTGATCTGGGTATGCATTCCACAAGACCACGCCGATTAATCTACTTTCCTGGAAGTTGTGCATGGAGCCACTGACACACAGGAGGGGCCTATGTGTTTAACGTTAAGAGAGATGTTACCGTTTCGGTTCAGAAGGGAAACAGACAGATGTTCTTGCAGGAGTGTCAGGTACTGTTAGGTTGTTAACCTAGTGTCGACGAAAAATAGACCAATGATGCGGGTGTTCCATAGGGACGCGGACAAACTCCAAGCTACATTCTGGCAAGGCGGACAAAATCCAAGGAACAGTATCATGAGTGTAGCTGTGGTATGTGCCTGTGAACATCCTAATTAAATTGTATGTTTGTTTCTTTCTTCAGTTGTCATGCATTTTAAAGTTTTACCTGTAATTCTTTAATTTATTGAAATAACATTTCACTTACTTTTAAAGAACTGCAAATCCAATAAAACATGTGAGATTGTCACAGTAAGAGTGCAGATGAGCATTAATTACTTACCACATCCATATAAAAGTATGTAAAAATATGTATGAATGTACAAATACATTGTAAAAGTATGTATTTTCATCTCAATTTTATTACATATAATACATTTAAGACACTCAGCATATTGTTGTAAGACCATTTACTGGAGTATTTTAATTTCATCCTTATGAGGTGGCATACAGAAGTCTTGATTTGTTTGTTGGTAGTGTTTTATGAATATTTTTTTTTTTTTTAAATAATTCTAATATACTGATCAAATTTTCGGCAGAAATGATCAAAATGTGAAATATGTATGGTAGTTGTAGAATGCTGAGTTTTTGTAGTCCTTGTGTTTTGCGTATATATTCTAAATAAGTAAAATATAGATGTACCTGTTAAGATAAAAAATGTGAATATGGTAATTGACAAGTGCAACTGATGTAAACACTTTGAGAGTAGATAAGTATTTTTTTTTTTTATCTAAATTATATCTTTTTAAA
This sequence comes from Thermobia domestica, assembly GCF_964235325.1. Lineage (NCBI taxonomy): Eukaryota > Metazoa > Arthropoda > Insecta > Zygentoma > Lepismatidae > Thermobia > Thermobia domestica. The sequence continues at coordinate 169,890,774 of NC_137454.1, read as the reverse complement.
TTTTATTTCTACTTTAATTCTCTATGAATAGAATAGAATTAAATGTACTCTTTTTAAGACGGGGCTGCTTTGCTATTATTTGTTATCTCTAATTTAACAAGTCAGTGCTTTCATTTTCTGGTTGATTTATGTGAGTATACTCTTTTTAGTCAAAATATTTCTGATCACTCTAAATTGGATCTACCTGGGCATATCCTAGCAGTAGCCAGAATATTTTATGAGTAATTAAAGCTCATCTGCACTCTTACTGTGACAATCTTGCATGTTTTATTGGATTTTCATTTTTTTAAAAGTAAATGAAATGTTATTTCAATAAATTGAAGAATTACAGGTAAAACTTCAGAATGCATGACAATTGAAGAAAGAAAAAACATACAATTTAATTAGGGTGTTCATAGGCACATACCACAGCTATGCACATAATACTGTTCCTTGGATTTTGTCCGCCTTGCCAGAATTTAGCTTGGATTTTGTCCTACACTCGTCCTATATGGCACCCACACCATTACTTCTGTAGAACTTGATTCCTTACTTAGATCAACCCAGTTCGGATTACTGTCATACCAGTACCAGCAATAATGCCTCTTAAACACAATACTCTTCGTCGCTGTTTAGTATGCCGCGTATAAACGAGGGATTCAGTTCCTGTTGGTTTGCAGCTCATATGCAGAACTGTACCGTCGATCTAGGACTCTTCGTTTAGTTTATGTTACATGTGCAGCTTATGAGGATGCCAGCGATTGGTATGCAGCATCCGAATAAAGAAAGACGCTGATACCATGTTCCAGTGAAAGACGACGAGCTGCGTTTGGGGCAATGTTGGAACCAGCGTTGCCGTATCGTCATTGGAATCTTTAGTCTATAGTAGCCCATTATGTGTCCCATTTTCCACAACGTCAGTTTCTCGGAACTTGGCGATCACATACACGACCATAATGTGAGATACTGGATGCCTATTTGTCTGAAAATCTGGGCGTCTTTTGTAGTCCTCCAAAATATCTCTGGAACTGCGTTCCCCAGATTAGGATGATTTCTATCTTGTGTGTTTCTTTGTCAAAGGCATCTTAGATCGCCCACAACAAGAAGATATTCTATCGGTAACAATGAGACATTTTAAGCTTTCAGCATTTATAACGTGCAACCGATACAAGATACGAAAGAAATAATTAAATCTTTGGTTTCCTGAGCTCACGCCGATATGCAAAATGCCTTCCCACCCGTTTGAAAACTTCGAACTTGCATTCAAGATGACGGTTATGGTTACCATGTACTCTACAAGTTGCGTCTCTCAGTAACAAATGTCACATTTTCATCTTCGGTTTCAAAATAAAAGTGTGTCCAAAGATTTTTAACTCATCCTGTAGTTTACGTATCCAATCTTCCTTATTTTACATTTAATATTTCCGTGGTATCACTTAGAAATGATAGCAGCAACAACCTATGGAAAATTAGAAAATCTTCTCTGATTACTAAGAGGGCCCAATAAGTCAGAAGCATCAAATTTCTCTTGTTCCAATTAAATCTTGATGACCATACTATAACGATAATATTTTCTCAGTAGTTTTCTGTTCGTTCATTGTATTTCACACACATACAGTACTGAAAAATCTTAAAGAGCAACTGCCTCGCCCATTTAAAGGACTCTAAATTTTCTAAACACTGCCAAAGAGCAAATCTACTTCGCATTCACTCATATCGATGTCTATTATTCTTACTTTACATGAGAAACTGGAAGCACAAACTGACTCCTTTACAGGACATTTTTCACCTAAACAACAACCACAACTGCATTCACTCGAGGCATGCTGCCCTCCTTTGCAGCAACAAACATGACTCATGGGTTCGGCCATATTCTGTAACTGCAACACATGAAATATTAACTAGTAATTTATTTGATTAATATGTTATAATGAAACTATGTAATCTACACAAACCGAGTTTACGTTTACATTTCTATCGCAAGTCTGACTATTGAAAAAAATTTTGATTTTGGTCTTTACTTCACAGATGTATAATTATTTTTTAATGATATCTTTGATTTCTTCCCAAATACTTCTTTTGTAGCCACTAATGCCACCTTCCTAAATAAAAATTGTGGTTCTTCTATGGCTCTCTCTCTCTCTCAGCTTATATTATTATTATTATTATTATTATTATTATTATTATTATTATTATTTTATTTTTATTTATTTATTTATTTATTTATTTATTTATTCAAATGGTGTTGGATAACAAATAAAGTAGCGAATACTGCTTGAAAAACATACGAATAAGAAATGAAAATGAATGAAATGAAATCTTCAGTTTTACGTCGCACGATTATGCCGGCTAGGCTAAAGGAGACGGTGATGATGAGAAGTAAATGCAATGGTGGAAGAATAAAGAGGGAGAAAACGGGAGAACTCCGAGTAAACCCACGAACATGGTCACCACAAAGCCTACTTGGCTCGAGCTGGAATCGTACCAGGGACCCACGCACTGGTGAACGCTCTACCACTGAACCACTGTGTCCCTCAATATAGGAATAAGAGTGCTGATTTATAGTGTAAGGAGTCAATCGACATTGGTAGCACTAAATTCAAAACGTAAAATATTGAGAAGAGTGACAATGTCTTACAACAATTTAAAATGAACACATGTTGGGAGAAATAACGGAGCAAATTTACCCCCCCCCCAAAAAAAAAATTAACTTTATGACAAGGGATCTAACTCAATCTTGATTTCATTATTATTATGTATTTTCAGAATATCTTTAATTGTAATCTTCTATTTAAAGAACCAATCTTCTATGTTGAAATATGATAATAGGACCAGGATCCTTTCATCTTTTCCAAGGTTGACTCATTCTTTAAATGATAGTTAAATGGAGGGCTATTCCATATGAAATAAACAAATCAAGGTGGCTCATGTGTTTTAGAATTTCTTCAAATTTTGTGGTATCCAAATATAGCACACCTGTCAAATTTTACAGCTCTACCTCAAAGGGGACTGCTGTAGGAGCCATTCGAAACTTGGGCGTTTTGTGCAAAAAGCATCCAAGTTCGTCTTCGACTTAAAGTACTAAAACCGCTAGATCTCTGGAGATATTGAAGCTATTTGAAAATGGTTTTCACTAAAATATTCTTAGAATTTGTAGCATTTAAAACATTGTACAAATACACTTCTCAGGAGGGATTAAGCATATGAATTTTGCCATCAAAGAGAAAAAAAAAGACGAAAAAATAATGTCAAAATTTGGCAATTATTTATAAAAAAGACCCACCTAACACCAACCTCAAATTTTCAAAATAAGTAGCTCTGGTGTTCCCCCTTAACATATCAAAAAATTAGGAGGATGTTTTTTGGTATGTTCAAGAATAACAAAATATGACACAATGTAAGTTGAGTGCGGACTTAAGCACTTTTTGCGCAAAACCCCCAAATTTCCAATGACTGTTTCCAATTTTCCGTGTTGAAAATGTTTATAATTGTCAAGACTGAGGTGATTGAATAAATAAGTCAATGCTTTTACAAAAGCTCGTCCATATGTAATTATTTGTCATACATATTTTTATTTCCATAATTTAGTGTACGAGCAGGTTCTTTAGAAACATTAAATGTAATAGCCTTACGTACGGTATTGAATTACTGTATGTACTGTATAACCTCTGTGTCGATAAAAGAGCATACCGTACAGTATATTTAAGCCTAAATCGCATTTTCTGGTCATTTTCGAAAGTCCGAACACTTTGAAAATCCGAACTACCTGTGGTCCCAATTAGTTCGGATTTTCGACGGCCTACTGTATTTATGTATTATATAACGATAGTTCACTATTGTTCAGTGTTTCTTTTGTTAAATCAAAGAGCACTATATAGGCTGCGTAATAGGCACATATTGTTTAAAATAACTTTATAAATTACATTTAAGGAAGGGTTTCTACTTGTTTTTTTTTTTTTATTATTATTATTTTTCATAACAGTCATGAACTATCGTAAAAGAACATACTTAGCCATGCAAATCGTATTACTAGAAAATTAAATAATATGAGACTTGATTTTTCTCCCTTCAAAAAGAAAAAAAAAAGTTTTTTAATATGATAAACAAGAATACAGAGCTACTTATTTGGAAAATTTGAGGTTGATGTTAGGTGGGCCTTTTTCAGAAATAATTAAAATTTTTTGACTATTTTTTCTTCTGTTTTCTTTCTTTGATGGTGAAATTTACATGCTTACTGACACTGACACTGAATTCAGCATTTCAGGGCATTTTATCACTGTGACTAAATTAAAAGTGTTTGCAGGAATATTATATCCTTTTTTAGAACCAGGTTGGCTAGAAAATACCATGCTCCTTACTGGTTTTCTAAGCTTTACGAACGTGATATTCGGTTGTTTGAAATGTTTCAATTGTTTTCATAGTCGTCCATGATTTTGCAACTGATGACATAATCTTAGTCCTTTCAGCAATGGTATTTGAAGTTTCAGATTTCTGGCACAATTCATCTATTCAATTACCTCACTCTCGACAATTTTAAACATTTGAAACAGAAAATTGGAAACAGTCATTGGAAATTTGGGGATTTTGTGCAAAAACTTCGCCACCGTGAAAAAAGTCCGCCCTCAACTTACATTGTGTCATATTTTGTTTTTGTTGAACATACCAAAAAACACCCTCCTAATTTTTTGATATGTTAAAGAGGAATACCAGAGCTATTATTTTGAAAATTTGAGGTTGGTGTTAGGTAGGCCTCTTTTTTTTTTATAAATAATTGCCAAATTTTGACATTATTTTTTCTTCTTTTTTTCTCTTTGATGGCAAAATTCACATGCTTAAGCCCACTTGAGAAGTTTATTTGTGCAATGTTTTAAATGCTACAAATTCTAAGAATATTTTAGTGAAAACCATTTTCAAATAGCTTCAATATCTCCAGAGATCTAGCAGTTTCAGTACTTTAAGTCGAAGGCAGACTTAAGTGCTTTTTGCACAAACCCCCCAAATTTCGAATGGCTCCTACAGCAGTCCCCTTTGAGGAAGAGCTGTAAAATTTAACAGGTGAGCTATGTTAGGATACTACAATACATGTGCAAAATTTGAAGAAAATTTAAAACATATGAGCCACATTTTGTTTTCAAATTTGGTGATTTCATATGGAATAACCCGGAGGTTTAATTTCCATAGTTTTGTAAATGGTATATTATGAGACTGACTGTTTCTATTTTCATCCTATTTTATAAATCAGCTTGAACTTTGTAATTTGAAATTATTAACATTCTGACAAGGGCCTTAACCTGCTAATATTCATTCTATACTACAGATTTTCTGGTCTGTTTAAAATGATTTATAATAATTTTAACATAGTGTTGTATTTTTTCCTATGACCTGTTCACAGCACTGAAAATAAAGTTGTTATTATTTACGGTTGTCATTATTATTGTAAGAATAAAGTCACACACACACATACAAAGAGAAAGCGAGAGAGAGGATGAGAGGGAGGGAAACTAGGGACTAATTTATTGATATTTGGATAATATTTTGAAATTATAAACATTCACATTTTCCTTCTCACTGAGAACGAGAACTTTTGAATAGTTTAATCAGATTACGCCAAACTTCACCTTATTTTGTAAACCAGAAAACTATCGTTGTTTCTAAAAGTGTCATAAAACCCCTTTAGACTCAGACTCTCAGAATTTAGTCGACAGCAGTAGACTTCATGCTCTTTAAAAAAAAATAAAAATATTTTTCATTGTATAACAAATAATATCAATTACTGCCAATTATGAAAATTGGTCTTGCTCAATACTTACCCTGGCTCCATGCGGAAAGTCAAAAAGATAGGTCATGATACGATTTGTAAACAGATAATCACTATTCGTAAGCAGAAATATTTTGGCCCCGCTCTCTCGAATTCTGGACAGGATCATTGGAAGTCTTTCGTCTTTCTTGACGTAATAATCTAAATTTTCCACAGTTTTTGCTTTGAAGTCGCCCTTGGAAGAAAGAAACATATATATATATATATATATATTAATAGTTTTGTTTCATAAACTTATCTATATGAATTAATTACATTAACAGCTGTTTTAACTCAAAAATGTTTTGCTGGGTTCTAAGAAACATGAAATTTGTGCTTTCAGTAATGAGAAAAGTAAAAACAAAATCCTCATACGTACACTAAATTAATCTAGAAACAATACTTCCTTCCTTTATTCTTTGAAAAATAGATTCGCTTCGTCCCAATACACTGCTAGCACGGAAAGTAGTGAAGTTTCATTTTGGACTCTCAAGAACTAATTTCGAGAATGAGTTTCGTGAAGAAGAAAAAACAAAGTTCTTACAAAACAACGTTTCAAACGTTGATGGCAATGCAAAGCTATACAGATGGAGAGATAATGGAGGTCCCATTCAAAATTCTCGTTTACAAACTTTTTTAATTTCTCCAACTCTATCTGTATTTAATCATGAACAAAAATAAACATTTGTGGAAACAGTAGCAGCCTGAAAAATGTTTGAAACGTGAAATGTATATCTAAACCATGTTTGCACAATTTTTAAACTATCCTACAGGTGTTATACACTTGGCATGTTTATATTGGAGTGGTGTTGAGTTTCATTTTTTTGAATATAGTGATAATGCCGCAATATATAACATAAATACTAGAAAGAGATGTTACTAGCTTGGAACTATTTGTGTGAACCTTCTTGTCCAGAATGATTCAGAGCCGTGTCATTGGTCAGATGTAATCAAAGATTTCTATGTACAAAGAAATATCATTGCTTTATCTGGACCTAAAAACTCACCAAATATTGTAATGCGCCGCTAATTTACCTATACCTCAGCGCATTACTTCATATTTGGACAAGGGGCAATTCGCATGTTGATCTGTACCCTTAGATATTAAAATTAAAACCTAAGAAAACTTTTTCGAATCGATAATAAAATATAACCGGATTGACTATAAAACATGTAAGTCTATTATTTGTGATCGGTAATTCTAGATTAAAATATGTGACTGTAAATACATCAAAACCTCGGATAAACACGTCTAATGCAAAATACAACTATTTCAGTATTTATAAATGGGTAAGTGTGTTTGAAGTAACTGACAAGATGAACACTTAAATATTGAGAAACCATTTTAAACTCTGTTTCAAAGAACGGACAAGTAATGTGCGTATGAATTATGATTTGTAATTATGATTATATCTGACGTTTAATGCTAACTTTGAAAACAGCTTCGACAGAATCTAATGTAAATTAGTTAATATTATGAAATATGAATAATTTAATGTGATGAAAAGGATTTTACGATTATGTATGTATGATGAATATTGAAGGATAAGAATAATAATACTTAATGAATATGTTCAAATGTAAAGATATTATTTAGTAAAGGCTGTTAAAAGTTAGAAGAAACAGGATAAAAGTCAAATAAACAGTCATATGTTGTTCTATATGTACTTGTCTGCATACTCTGATTGATTTTATATATATATATATATATATATAAATATATATATATATATATATGATTTTATGCACAGCTTGATAAATTAATCACCAGTTATCCATAGGTATGTCAAGAACGGTATAATTTTGTACTTCACTGTGGGAGCTTCTCATCAGTACATCGAACCTATAATCTGTTTGTGATGAATATGCAACTGTGTGAGTATTAGTAGAACAATATAGACCTCATACAAAATCTGTTCAGAATTTCGAAAATCTACGGCAAAATTGTAATCCTTCAGTGTTCATTGCTCTGATATTGAACTTAATTTCAAGCGTATCAGTCTAATGTTTTAAATTGCAGCCTCTCAAGAGAATTTTAGGCCCTAAATTAAAGCGAATTGACCTATCCCAATTTATCTTCCTGTGCACGTATCTTCGATGTTCCTCGTATTTCAGACTACGAACAAATATTATAGTATATCGAAACATATAAGAATGGATGTGAAGTCAAACAAAACGTGAGTATAACACAAAACTAGCTCAATTAATACATACCTACAGTAAAACCTGTCAACTTGGCCACCTGCTTATCTTGGCCTGGTTCGTCTTGAACCTGCATTTTCCCATAAGACATTCATTATTTATTACTCTGTAAGTTGGCCACCTGCCTATCTTGGAAATTGGTCGCATTCAAACAATGTTTACCCTACGATAATAATGATAAATTTACCTGCGTATCTTGGCCACGCAAAATACCGTTTTGTTCTTGTTCTTAACTCTTTCGTATTTCCATACGAAAGGCAGATGTTCTGTGTTTGTGACTGGAGATAAAGAAGCATGGGTTCCCACGATTTGACCTTTTAGGTCAATGACCAGAACACTACCCTGATAAAGGGGTGATGAAGGAAGATTTGAATAAGAAAAAGCACGTACAGGAATTCAGGCAATGATTGTATTTGTTTACCCTGTCTGTTTTGAAAAAACAATTAGCTATATCAGTGGGGAGCTTTAGTAATTCCGGAAAATTCTCAAGATTCAAGCTAACCATCTCAACTGACAACTATTGGCACCTGACGGCTTGTCGAAAGGTAGCGGAGGTTTTGAGATATAAATTCCCTTAAGCTTTTCTCAAAACATCCTTTGCTACAAGGGAAACACTTGGAGCTCATTAATAAGAGCTAGTTAACTACAAAATTAGAATGTGTATAAGTGCCAAAAATAAAAGAATGAACCACCATGAATATATTTGTTATTAATAACTGATTCGCTATTTTTCGAAAGGTATCTAACAGGAAATATTTGTCACTGTTTAATCAGCTCAGATGAAAGTTTCTCACTCTGCAGACAGCAAAAGAGTGATTTTCGATTTCAGTGTGTGTGTGTGTGTTCAATGGAAGAAAAAGTGTTAAGTTCATAAATTCATAATAGATTCAAAACGTAGCAAGCTGAATGTATTTTGCGTAAAAAAGAAAAAGGAAGTGTTAGATTTGATAGATAAAGGTGTGAGTCAACTCTCAATATCTGTACAATATGTGGCACATTGAAGCAAGTAATACTAGAAATGATATTCTAAAAATACACCAATTATACTTATTTTCTGTAAGTTGGCCACTTTTCAATGGAACCGATAGTGGCCAACATAGACAGGTTTCACTGTATCTTCGTAAACACTTCACAAATTGTCATTTTTTTTTTAAAAAAAAAAAGCTATGATCAGGGATGGCGATTATTTGCACACATTCAACTAGGTGATGTGTGTTCAGCACATCAACTACTAAAGTCCTTCTTTCTAGGTTTGTAAACTAGAAATTCGATATCTCTTAATTTAAGTAGCTTCCGAATTACCTCACGCTGCAACATCAGTCTCAAAAATCCCATTCTCCTATTGAGAATCAAATTCTCCTACTCCTATGAAAAAATATGTGATATACCCGTTTGACAAGAAACGAGCAATAATTTGTTAGTTTAGATACATTTATTATTTTATACTTAAAAATGAGGTAAAATTCTAATATACCTGCGAAGAACGAATAGCGCGCTGATGAAGCGCCATTCTAACGTCATTTTCTAGGAACAGTGTGTAGCTACATGTTGCAGTAAACAGGTGAAAATTTCTGACTATTTAAAACTAGTAAAATTATCACAAGAAAGCTAAAGAAATATTCATTATTGATATTCTGCCAAATACTTAGTACTATACTGCTTAATGAACCACGCCCAATATACCTGATTTCTAACTGGAAATATAAAGAGGGGGCTTTTACCTGATGAACCCAGTCCACAGCCTTTCGAACATCTTGGAAAATGGACTTAAAAGACATATAAAGATCACCACCTTTTATCCCAGTCTTCGTCCTGAAACAAAAATATATACATTTATTATATATATAAGCGTTAATAATTTAAGTTAAAATACAAAGTAATTCTAAAAGAAGTAGACAATTCTACTATATATGATGTCTCAAGTTCATTCATCGAAAGAATAATTAGTCTTCATCTTTTTGCAGAAAACGTAACGCAATACATTGAGCATAGAGGACAGCATGGAACTCTTTCTGATGGTCGGTAATATCACAAAAGAGGAGGCAGCACCAGGTTCAACCAGTGACATCCTACCAGAGACTGATTTCACATACCAGAATAGGAGGGTGACGAAATTTCAAAATATATGCATTGTGGCAGATAGAATGCTACAAACGACGAAACAACGACAGTGGCATTAGCAAAAGTTGTTTTGCGAGTTCTCGCAAATTCTTGTTGCACAACTCTTCTTAAAATAATGTTAAAAGGTCAATATTCACCGTATTCCCATTATACAGAAATTGCATCCATACGAACGACAACTACAAACTAAATGAGGATTATCGGACCATCAACTAGTTCTTGGTCGAATTGAAAATTAACCAAATTTTGAGGAAAGTATTATATTCAGCGATACATCATGCTTCACTATGATATGCAAGGTGAAACGCCACAACAGTTAATACTAGTCGCTTGATAATTATTAATATATTTGTCTCAGATTAGGTGCTTTATACATACTCTTTTTAACTTACAATGGTTTAAGCGTGTCCTCAAATCTTGCAATCTTACTTTTTAACTCATTTCCTGATGATGAAATTTTGCACAGTGACACTACATACTACTGTGCATTATTACTTTTATATATTTCTACATATTTACTTAATTATTTAAGTTATTAATATTGTTCTTTACTAACTATATATCATATTCCGTTATGAGTCAACAATGCTCTGGAGATGCCATGTACAACACAACATCCAGGAATCTTCATAAATTACGTTTCAGATTGCGAAAGTACGGTAGATTTCAAGAAATGATTAAATGTGAAAATATAACAAACAAGTAAGATATATATATATATATATATATATATAATGCTTTTATAAAATGCACAAAAACGAGATTCTTTTGTGGGTAAAATGAAAAAACAGATCAAAAACTATAAAGGAATTGGATGCGACTGATTATAATGAATTATAGCGAACCACTTACAGCGCCTAATATCTCTCTTTCGTCAATCTCATTTCTTCATATTAACCCTCCCCTTCCTCCCCCAAAACTCCGTTTTTTTTTTGTTTTTTTTTTGTTTTTTTTTAAAGGTCAACTATAATGTCGAAAGACGTCGAGTCTCAGCAAGCATGTTGAAAAAAGGAATCAAAGAAAATTCTAAAAAGATATAAATGTATTTATGACTAAAAAGTAGAAAATAAATTTTAAAAAAAATTTCTAAAACATGCTTTCTCAAAAATAAATAAATAAATAAAAATAAAAAAAAACAAATCACACCAAAAAGTTAAAAAAGTACTTAAAAGTAAAAAATACTTGTTTTCAAGAAAATTACTTTCTTTTTTTCAATCTTTTTATTCATGAAGACAAAGAAAAGCATATATTTACATCATAAATTGATAATACATGAGAGCATTCCCCATGCCTTTCTTTTTAGTCATGCATAAATAGAGATTTTAAAAAGTTAATTTTCTTGAAAAGAGAATTATTTTTTACTTTTTAGTGCGGTTTTCTTATTTTATTTATTATTTTTCATTTTCTTTTTAGTTGTTTTATTTTGTTTGTTAGATGTTTCAAAAGAAAATATGCATTTCTTATTACTTTACAATCACTCACTATATTTATATTAATATTTTTTTTTTTTTTTGAGTGACGTGTTTACTACAAATGTTAAATTCACATATGTACACACGTTCATTTCACACAAATGGTGGATATTTATGTGCAAAACTTCATATATTTCTGGTAATATTCGGAGGATAAAAATGTTCTGCAATGTCTTACTGAGTATACCTAGATATATGCTTTTTTTTCATATTTTAAACTTTATTTAATATTAGCATCAATTATTCGTTTCGCTAGATTAAAGTACGAAAAATTAGTAATATATTCCCTCAGTCAGCCACTTTTTACTGCTAATGAAGCGCTCTCTGATAAGACGATATTTTTTGCCTTGCATTCTTCAACCAGAACATATAAATTTTAGGGATTTCCAACTCGAGACATTGCCACATAAAGTTGGCCGTGTGAGAAACAAAGGCTTCTCTTCCCCTTCTCCTCTCCCAAGTTGCGGGGCTGAATTTGGATTTAAACGGCATCGGAAGTGTCACTGTTCATCTCGACGGCCTCGAAAACTATGGATTCGACATTATGGCGGTCATTTTCGATAATTTTTATATATCTCCCTCTCCCCTCTCCTAAGTTGCAGCGTCAAAGTGAAATGATAAAAAAAATCTCAGTGCCAAACCTCATCTATGCTGAAAATTTGATCGAGATCGGTAGAGTGGTTCAAGTTATTAAGTCACAAACATAGTCACTTTCATTTATATATATATATATATTAGATAGATAGATACAGTTTTTAAATGAATTCATTTGCACTAAGTACTAATAGTTGGCGCAAAACAATGACGGAATGACCCAGAAAAATCTAATTCCTAGGCTGTTGCTCCATCAATTTAATTATCAGTAACACGACCAGTTTTGCAGTGCACTTCTAGTGAGTGGAGTTCCTGGCTCGACCCCAGCTCGCACTAAGTGGGTTTTGTGATAGACAAAAACTGCATGCCTGGGTTTTCTCCTGATTTCGTCCTACTTTCTTCATTCCATTATTTCCTTCATTATTATCGTCAGTGTCTCCCTTGGCATCGGAGCTTACTCATCGGACGTTAAACTAAAGAAAGATTTTAAAAAGTTTTGCTGTGGTGCTTTACTCATGAAACCGTTAGTGACCAACCACTTGATTGCATTAACTGAAATAACATTTTAGTTGAGGGAGCTTCAGGGTGTTGTATACATGATTATATTAATTATTTTATATGCAGGTATTACCAGCATACATGATAATGATGGTACAAAACAAAAATGTCTGACCACTGGAGCGGTGGACCGCTCGAGTCTCGATTTCTCGCTTGCTGAGGTGGGCGCTGTATCAATTGACATACCAGTGACAAGACAACCTATGTAGCAAGAACTAATGTTATCGTATTGATGATGAGAAGCTTATACTAAAAACGTACATAAGTAAACGGAATTTAATACACAGTGCATAATAATTTAACACATTGTATTTTTTTGTAAAGTACACGCTTTGGTTATACACATCAAAACCTCCCAACAGATTAGCCACTTTCTCAAGAGTCATATAAATGCTATGGATTAACGTACACTCATGTCCAAAATTATTGTCGCATGTCTATAAATATGTTGTTGTAGGAAAATAATTTGACAACGAATTCGCCCGGTATTTCTTATAATGTTAGTATGTGTATAGTAGGCAAAGACATGTATGTGGCAAATTACATGTCAAGAGAGCAGTAAATAAGAACAATAAAACGAAAATAAAACTTTCTTGTCCATTTAGCAACATTATGTTTTACTCATTCTAATTTTCGTATTTATAATTCTTTTCCTATGAAATTTACCACAAATATACATTTCCCGATTATACACATAGTATCAGTATTAAAAGTACCCTGCAAAATCATTATCAAATTATATTCTTACAAGAAGACAGTTATAGATATGCGACAATTATTTTGGACATGAATGTACATGCTTTGTTCCTGCCCTTTGTCAGTACATGTTTTATGTTCCTGCTAAACTTAATTAATCAAATGAATGAAATCTCATTCATTCAGTTTACTCACCTTGTATACTGAGGGGAATTCGTAAAAAAATCTATCAAGCAGGCCAAAAGATAGGTCTCCGGAAGATTAAATAGCGTGTTGAGGACAAACACACGAGATTCATCTAACTGTAGGAACTTATTTGGGTACAATTCATATATTTGGCCTCTGAAATGAAAAGTTATTAATGAAAGATAGAAGGAAAATATCTAAGTATAAAACATAACTCAATTTATACAATATTATGGTTGAAAATATTGGAAACAACCTTAGTTTTGCACTACTGAAACATATAGTTTCGGCTTTAGAACTAGCGTTTTTTTTTTCGGAATTTACACACACATGAACTGTTACATTATGATAAAACATTAAATTTTACAGGAAAGTCACTTGAAAAATTTTATATCACGGTTAAACAGAAAATTCTTACTTTAAAGCAGTCTTGCAATTAATTATTTTACGTAAACTTCTATTACATTATGAAGAAATGTAAAATTGGCTAACAGTGGTGAAATAATCCCACTTCACTTCATATTTTTCCCCTAAAAACTATTATTCTATTCTAGACTCACTTTTGTAATCGAACGGAAGTATTTTGGGAGGAAGTTATCAAATTTTCAGTACCCATTTCACAGAACATTATTTATGAATATACCGTTAGCAATAATACAAGTTAACAGAAAATGATAGTATGCAGTGAAATGTCTAATTGATAAGACGAAGATTCCTGTATTATGACAAGCTTAAATTTCATTGTTGTTGTTTTTTGCGTATCGCACAACTTTCCCCAAATAATTATACAGTAATAATAATAATAATAATAATAATAATAATAATAATAATAATAATAAATAACAAAAACAAACAAACAAAACTTACTGCTTGAGAAACTCGAATCCATGAACACATACCAAAATATTTCCATACGCATCTACTTTCAGTAAATTACCGTATACTGTATCAAACCATAGACCTCTGTAAAGAAAAAGAAGTCAATTAGTATATTTGCATATTTTGAAATTTCTACAACACATCACCTCAATTCTACAGCTATTAAAATTAATCCTAATCTTATGAAATAATGAATCTAATAATTATGTTGGTTTTAACTCATTTTTTCTCTTGTTATTGAATTAAGCAAACTAACAGAAGTTAGTAACAGTTTAAGCAGGGGCGTCATTTCAGACTTCACTTGAGAGGGGGCAAGAGCATCACCGACATAAGACTTTCACGTTTTGTACTAGTATATTAGTAGACAATCTATTAAAGTATAGTATTCCTCAAACTCTTGGAGAAGGGGGGAATTTCCGCCTCCTGTCACACCTAAATGACGCCCCTGTCACAACATTCACCAGGTAATAAATTATTATGAAATGAAATCTTTAAGTTTAACGTCCCACGGTTATGCCGGTTAGGCTAAAGGAGACGGTGATAATGAGAAATGAGTGAAATGGTGGAATGAAGAAAGTGGGAGGAAACGGGAGAACCCCGAGAAAACCCACGAGCATGGCGTTTGTCCACCACAAAGTCCACACGGCGCGAGCTGGGATCGAACCAGGGGCCCCAAGCACCGGAGGTGAATGCTCTACCACTGAGCCACCGCGCCCCCCACCAGGTAATAAGTTTTTCATTATGACAACACGTTGTTCCGTCGTAAAGCGCTCCATTCCGATCAGTACAGAAAATAGATGATGATCATGTGCTATTCGGCGCTCCGTGACTACAGGACTAGCTCGGGAGATTAATGCTCCCGGAAGTAGAAACGAGAAACACAGTTCTGATTGGTTGGCGTTATCCACTTCTTGCCACGTTGCATTAAAATAGCAGAAATCAAACGTTTGTTGCTGTCGGCCTTTGTGGCTGAGTGGGCTAGCGCTATATGCTAGTAATAAAAGTCTCTTTTGGCGCGAGTTCAAACCCGACCCGAGGAAAGGTTTTTTTAACATTTTTTTACATTTTTATAACACTTATTAAATTAAAATAATATGAAAATAATACTTAAAAAAGTGATTTATTTATTTTTGTGCAGATAAGTAGTTGTAGTACTTATGCCCTTGTACTCCGATGTAGGGCTCGTTTTGTTCCCCTTGTACTTCATGATATAAATTTTGTGACCACAACTTAAAACAACTGGCTAGGATAGCGCGTAAAACAGCTGGCTGAAGTAGCGCGCGGAAAAACGTACTTCCGGGAGTATTACTCTCCCGAGCGGGTCGTGTGACTACTAATCACAAAGCCAATAGATGAAAATCGTGTAACGTTCAGTGCTGCCACTTTACTAGAACGAAAATGGCGGGCATTTCAAAAGTTGGTTCTTTATAATACATTCTTTATAAGGACATGAAAAACAAAATCTAAAATCACTTGTTAAGGTTTTCCTGCCAACATTTGTCTGTAACTCATAGAAATCACTTTCGTTAGAAATGAGAATGTTTGGTATAGCTCGGAAGATTTGGTATTTAACGCAATATTGACAGTTGTTAACAGCAAGATAAACAGACAATTATTATAACTTCTCAAGATAATTACATCATAAAATGTTTAACGGTAATAATGAAGAAAAGAAATAGATAAGCAATTTTGGATAAAGATAATTTAATATTTTAAAAATACAAGTATTGTTGCAACAATATTCTTTTATAACCATAGCAGCACTTCATTCTTTTATTTCCATTTTCTTCGGGCTTACACATAACACTTTCTTTAAAATTTCCTTATTTTCTCAGTTTCCACAATCCTTTATACACACCCACATTAGCATCCTTCTACTTCATCATGTTCTGCCCCCTTTTTCACCCTGAAAATAACGAATTCTTTGGTAAAGTATTGCAGCAAAATCTTTGGGATTGAAAGAATACCAAGGGGTTTGCGTCGTGAAATACCAAGGAATTTATTACAATTCCCTCGCCCTTCATCTCATCATCATCCACTAGCAAGTTACTTGATAAAGTATCGCAGCAAAATCTTTGGCATTAAAGGAATTCCAAAGGGTTTGCTAAGTGAACGGAATTTGCTAGAATCTGGTTCTCCGGCGTCAGATCGTATGGTGCATATGATCTTACGTCCCTCTGCAGTCAAAAGTAGGCCCTCACAGAGGTAGAGACCTTGACGAGGTTGTGGGGCTTTAAACCAACATCTGCCTGCAACAAACTTCTTAATTTGTTATGAATGAAAAATAATATCTTGTTCTTTTCTTTACAGGTGTACAAGAAATCCAGAGATATTTTAACCAGATATTAGTTGTGAATGTTACGACAACTGCATACGGCAAACCTATGTTGAACAGTTGAAATATACTTATTTGGAAGTTACTAAATGAAATTAGTTAAGTTACCATGCTCATAACTTTTCTGAGGAGACCCGTAAACAAAGAAGAAATACTAACATGTACTACAATAAAGCTTCGGATGGCTGAAAGAAACAACAAACATAATACGAAACAATGGTTCAGAAACAGATACACCAGGGGAAGACGCTAGCAGAACTAAGTGATTTAACATTTTGTCTACAATTGGCAAAGAGTGAAATGTTTAGAAAATCTCACTTTCGGAATGGAAAGAGTTTGTTACTTAGATTTGTGGCACAAGGCAAAACCTCTTGGAAACAAATACATGTTTTTAGCCCATATCTTCATGTATCAACTACAGTTTATGAGAAACGACCCAGTTTGTTCTCGACTTGGTAAGAAAAATAAGGTATTCATGAAATCATTAGTTTCGTACGTTAGCAACAATGGTAAAAAATATTTCGTAGGTGGCAGCACTGTTTTTTCATAATGTGATGCGTTGAAAATATCGTTTGAAGTAGCTAAACAGCATACTTGTGCACCGTAAAAAGTTTTCTATGAACAGTGATATTCTCTCCACTGTTGTGCAAGATTTTTTGCAAATGCTGTCAGAAGAATAGTATTGATGTGAAATGTTAAAACTATTTTATCTTTTTAAATTACTATATACAGGAAACTTGTGCACTACGAAGATTGTTCAAAAACTCATTCCTTAAAATCAAGCATTGTTGGGCAGGATTAGGAGCGTCATTTCAGACTCCGCTTGAGGGGGACAAGAGCACCACCGACATAAGACTTTCACGTTTTGTACTAGTATATTAGTAGACAATCTATTAAAGTATATGTATTATTCAAACTCTTGGGGGAACCAAAAGCCCCCTCCTGCCAACCCTGAGTTTAAGATTTGAAATTAAGTAGCACAACATTCATTCCCCAACATAGTTCAACCAGTGGTTTCCTATGATTGGGCACATTACATTAAAATAATCTGGTAATTAGTATTTGAGGTGTGTAAAGAAGCGCCTGTTGCACAAAAGTAAATAATACTAGTAGAGTGCGTATACAGGTTTAAGATTCTGATATGGATATTCAAAGAAAGTTTTTTTTTTTTTTTTAATATTTAATTAAAATATATTCTGAAGCTACCTTAATATCTTGACTCTTCATGATGGAGAAATCGTATCTTTTAGCGAGCAAATTTCTGGAAAATGAAGCCGATCAGATCTATGCTTGATGCACTGTTAACAATCCTCACAATCTTTGATTATAGATAACCTCACATTGTTATACGCAATAACGTACCATCTGGACTATGAAATTTTGAATTTTGTATGTCTGAAAATATATCGATAGAAACACATTTTAGAAAGGCATCTATATATAAAATCTGCACAGCGGACTGCGTATTTATAAAGGACATGTTGATCTTCGTTTGAAGGTCCCAGCATACCGAACAGCATAGAAGGTAAGCTGCCGAAGTCTTTAGAGGGCATGCTGCTATCTTTCTGATGGTCGTCAGATAACACAAATGGAACTTTGTGAATCTGGTGCGTGTGGACCACAGTTTGTGTCTGTGTTAATCACAGCGACCCCGAAAACTATGAATTCGGCACTAATATCGGTCATTTTCGATGATTTTTATATATCTCCCCCATCTCCCTATGTTGCGGGGCACGGCATCGGAAGTGACACTGTTCATTTCAGCGACCCGAAAACTAAGGATTCGACACTGATATTGGTAATTTTCGATCATATATATTATATCATTTTTATGTATCATCCCCCAAGGTGCGAGGCTGAATTTAGATGTAAACGGGATCGGAAGTGTCACTGTTCAACAAAGCGACCCCGAAAACTATGGATTCGACATTAATATTGGTTATTTTCGATCATTTTTATATAGCTCCCCCTCCCCGAAGTACCGCGGTTGAATTTGGATTTAAACAGCATCGGAAGTGTCACTGTTCATCTCACAAAAGAGACTTACGGAAGTGTCACTCACCGATTTGAATGAAACTTTGCACATTTGTAGAACATCGAAAAATAATTGACACGTATAATTTTTTATTTCGGCAATGGTGCAGGTTTAAGGGTAGAAACCATCCTCTGAACCGTTAGGGGTGATCTCGAAGCATATACAGAAATCAATCGTTTAATGTAAAGAGAAACATAATGCCAGGGAATTTTAGAACAGTGCTTCAGAATATGACGTCAAATTTATGAAATACAAAATGGTGGATCCAATATGGCATTTCAATTACAAAAGTCTTCTGGTTTGAAATGCTGTGCTAGCCAAGAACAATCATAGTTGGCACTCTTGGCAGGGATTACAGCGAGGAGGTTGCAGACCGATTTGAAACCCCTTTCTGTACTTATTTTAACATGATACTTGATTAAAGTGAGTCTCTGAACTTCTCACTATTCGTGTGCTTATGTATAGTGAGGGACCACGGTGGCTCAGTGATAGAGCGTTCTCCTCTGATACATGGAGTCCCTGGTTCGGTCCCAGCTCGTGCCAAGTGAACTTTGTTGTGGACAAACACTGTGTGCGTGGGTTTCCTCTTGGTTCTCCCGTTTCCCCCCCATTTTCTTCATTTCACATCATCACCGTCTCCTTTAACCTAGCCGGCATAACCGTGGACGTAAACCTCAAAGATTTCATTTCATTTATGTATAGCGAGTCCCCTCGCCTCTCACTATGTCAGAACTTCGTAGTCTATCTTCAATTGTTATAATTATGAATTTATTGAGAAAATGTTTTGCAGTATTGATATTCCGTAAAAAACAAGTGTGTGATGCAGTAGCAGATTGTAGTCTGTCCAAGCACCGCTTGCAATGTTGCAATATCAAAGGTATGTAGGTACGCGCAAGTATTCTCGCGTTCTTGAGTCTTATCCAAAACATATTCAGGAAATATGAAGAGGAAAGTCTTTTAAACTCTATTTGTATATTCTCTAATATTGATTTAATATATAAGCTACAGTATTTCCATTTTTTCAAACAACCACTATCAATGTACGTTTATACACTATTTATATACAAAACCTCTACACTCATGTTATTGAACACGAGATAAATCGAATATATAGTATGTGCTGTAAGCCATGAATGATAGCGTTAATCCGAAAAGAAGAAAAAAAGCAAGAAAATTGCATGCACGCAGTTAAACAAAATTATTTAATTATATAAACTATGCATTATTTTAGAATGGAAGGTCTTTCTTCGATCTTTTGGGCTTCAAATTTTTCTATGACTTTATTGAAATCTGAAATGCTGCTTGCCAAGTTTCTCTGAATAGAAAGCATCGCTACCGCAAATATTTTCCGCTTTATTTTCTTTAGGGTCCAGAAACACCTCTCTCCTCCGACAATATGCATTTTGTTAGCATTTCTTTGTATAAATATACGGTACAAAAAGTCCATTTTCAGAAACCACGTATTTTTGTCTGTAAAGAAGCATGAAATCTAAGATGTTTTCCTTCGAAAATGAAAAAAAAAAATAGTTTAACATTCCAGCAAATTAGGCTAAAGAAGATAGATGAGTATTGGAAGTAAATGATTTGATATTAAGTTATGCTCTCTACCGGAAATCAAACATGGAATTATGTGCACGAAAGACACAGAGCTAGGAATTAGACCAGTAGTAAGATATTTTCTTCTTCGAGACTCGATCGACCCCCCAAGAATAGGATTTTTTTAAAAAATAAAACTTATCCCAAGAATTTTCACCTTTGTATTATAAATGTTAAATAAAATCTATTGACTTCGAACGACCGCCCTCCAAACTTTCAGCCTGGATCCGTCCCTACTACCACCAGTCTTATGTTTGTTCTTTGCGAGTTTGTTTTGTGAATAATTTCTTTCTTCCAAGCGTCTGTATCTCCCTCACCCTATCAATTGAGTCAAGCGCTGCTAAGCGGAGAAATTCGTAACTATTACAGAAGCTGACCAGTTGCGGAAGAAAGTGCAACCGCAAGAGAGCAATACGGGAAGATAGGAGCGATGCAAGAATAACACTTCCCCATGTTAAGAGATAAGAGCTCGCTGCCATATGCTCAATGTTACTGCTTCCAGTGGCAACGTCCGCTGCCACTGGAAATATAAATCTCTCTTTCTCTCCGTTTTTTAATCGACTTTTTTCAGAAATGCATCAATACTGTTTTGCGCTCAAGAGCAGAGGTTTATTTTTTACTGATGCACTACTTTAATATTTAAAAATATTTTTAGTATTAAAAAATATCCGGTTGCACAACCATGCAACATATAGTACCAGCCACCGCTGGTGTGATGCATAAACATTGTTTACACCACACACACCTTATTATAGCAGTAACTGTGCCAAAATCTTAGTTGTATTATTACGGAGATGTAGAGTCATGTTATAGTTGTACAGAAGGACAATGTCAGAAAAGTGTCTCAAGAAGTTTCTTCTATCGTCTAAAGAACAACACATCAAGAAGCTGAATTCTACTAGTTATTCCAGCAGAAATGATTTCTATTTTGAGGTCCTCTTTTGTCCTTAAAATAGGTTCAAAAGTTGATGAGTTGTGACCACTCCACGAATCTAAAAACAAAATCGACTTTGTATTAGACGCTGGAATAAGCAGCCGGAATAGTAAGAGGAGAGGGGACTAACTTTAAATAAGCACACCAAATAGTGAGAGGAGAGAGGAGTCACTTTCAATAACCACCCCGAATAGTGGAAGGCAAGGGGACTCACTCTGAATACGCACTCCCAATTGTGAAGGTGTAAAGAAGCACTTCAATCAAGCATCTCGTTAAAATAGTTCAGAAAGGGGTTTCAAATCGGTCTGTAACTTCCTCGCAGTAGTCTTTGCCAACTATGATTGTTCTTGGTTAAAATTACACCATTTCAAACCAGAAGACTTTTTGTAATTGTAATCGCCATATTGGATCCGCCATTTTGAATTTTGTAATTTTGACGTCAGATTTTGAATCAGCTGCTCTAAAACTCCCTAACATTGTGTTTTCTTCTACATTAAATGACTGTTTTCTGAATATGCTTCGAGACCATCCCTAACGGTTCAAAGGGTGGTTTCTACCCTTAAACCCATACCATTGCCGCAATAATAATAATAAAAAAGTCGATTATTTTTCGATGTTCTACAAATGTGCAAAGTTTCACTCAAATCGGTGAGTGACACTTCCGTAAGCCTCCTTGTCAGTGACTCCAAAAAACAATAAATTCGACATTAATATCTGTCATTTTCGATCATCTTTAAATTTCTCTCCTCCTCCTCCCCTAAGTTGCACTCTCAAAGTGATATAAAAAACATTCCAGATTCGAACATTTAAGTTGAAAATTTGACCGAGATCGGTCGGGTGGTTCAAGAAAGATTAAGTCACAAATATAGTCACTTTAATTTTCATATAAAATGATTTTTATATATCTTCCCTACTTCCCTTCCCTACATTGCTCCATCAAAATGAAATAATAAAATTCATCCCAGGCCCGAACCTCATATATGTTGAAAATTTGATTGAGATCGATCTAGTGGTTCAAGAGTTATTAAGGTTTATTTATATCTTCTCATACCTCTCCGCTATATTGTTCCGTCAAAGTGAATAGATAAAAAACATCCCAGGCCCGAACCTCATTTATGTTGAAACTTCGATCGAGATCTGTCCAGTAGTTTAAGAGATTAGAGTCACAAACATAGTCACTTTCAATTTTATAACATAGATTAAAATCCTAAATACCAATTTTCATACCTCCAACTTTAAGGATTTCGAGATGTGGCCACCTTATTTTAACAATTTGAGCCCCAACTCTTTGTTTAATTCACGCCTTTTTCTTCCCTTATATATATATATATATATATATATATATATATATATATATATATATATATATATATATAGTGTGTTCCACGAATAACACTAAGGCCTGTCTCCTGAAGAAAACAAGGCAGATTGAAACATCAAACTTTTTGTAACCATCACGGGACATAAAAAAACAACATTATGCTGATATGGAGAACCCCATGAGGTGAGCTCAAGGGGGTTACGGGGGGTAACTACAACATTTTAAATAGCAACCCCCACCGTATGGTATCTCGTTTGAAAGGTAATCACGTCTAGAGACAAATTTTGGAAACTACATGTCGCTAGCGTGTCCTTATCCAACATTGCGGCCATCTGTAAACTACGGTCGAAGTACTTTCCACGCATAACACTAAGGCCCATCTCCTGATTAAACCAAGGCAGATTGAAACATGAAATCTTTCGTATCCTTCAAGAGACATAAAGGACAAAAATATAGGGGTGTTCCAAGAACCGGTTAACCGGTTTCGGTTCGGTTTGTAGTTTAAACCGAATCAATCGGTTTGGACTTCAAACCGGTCCGGTTCGGTTTGGGAAAGGTTCGGTTCGGTTCGGTTCGGTTTGGGAACGGTTCGCTTTGGAAACGGTTCGGTTTGTAAAGTGTTCGGTTCGGTTTAAGAACTGTTGGGCCCTTTTTGAGGATTGTTTTGTTCGGTTTCAGTTCAATATTTGAAATCGACAGAAATGCAGTTTGCATTATTATCAACTGTCCACCCAGACATTATAATAATTCTGAATGTTACGTTTTTCGGTATAACTTTATTCAGATTAAAATTATTTCGATATTACTGAAACAATTGAGGGATCGTACTTGTGTGGGTACTTTTACTGATGCTTTGGATTTTGCAATAAAACTCTTAATATCAGTTGGAAGACAACTTTACGGCAGGGGCGGATTTAGGAGATACCGTGGTAGGGATGGCAGTTACTTGAAGGGTGGATGCTATTCCAGGAGAAGCTACGTTTAGAATGAAACATTAAATTCGTCTTGAAATGACTAGGTGGGGGAGGGCATGATTTACACCTGTATGTGGAATATATCGTGGTGTAATGTTATCAGGTAACCAAGAAAATTTATACTGTTTTTGAGAACAGTTACTTTTGTCGAATTAGTGTAGTCAAATGGATTCTGATGACGCTACACAGTATGGCGCTAAATTCATTGTACAAAAACAGAGGGGTGTTTCCTGAGGAGAAAAAAAAAAGTTCCAGTACACATAGGACGAAAAGCGTGTCGTTTACGTGTTATAGGCTGCCGAAAGCGTGGAAAAACAAACTTTAGAGTTAAATATTACACAAACTACTGATTGTAGACCTGATGTAGCATGATATCGACAAAATATCCTAACCTGCTCTATCCAAATTTGCAGTTTTCAGATTTGTGCAACGGCGGTACAGGGAATTCCCTGATATTTTATGACGTAAATTGAGTGTACAACAACATGTAAAAGACATTTCACTGTCTGGAAATAATACTACGTGGCAGGTCAGTACTCATACACGAAGATAAAAGATGGCGGATGAAGTACAAATTACTGTGTGTGGTTGCATACCTCCTCAAAAAGTACTAGTAAAGTCGTTGTACAAGAACTCACTGGAAACTTTACGTTTCTAGAATGTAAAAATACGTACGGCACAAGCCGATAAGTAACAGAAAATAAAGAAATTCCGATTGCTGATCTGCTCATATTAATGATATTTTGAGAACGCAACGATTTTGAGAACGCATCTACCTTTACAACTACAGTAATTGAACAAGAACTACAGACAAATAAAAAACGCGTAATAATAATAATAATAATAATAATAATAATAATAATAATAATAATAATAATAATAATAATAATAATAATAATAATACACATAACTGTTTTAGCAGGGTTGGCAAAAAACATGGTTTTTATTGAAAAAAACAACAAAAAACAGGTTTTTTGGTTTAAACCAGGCTTTTTTTTGTTTAAATTATTTGCTCTATGTATTTATATCACATATGGACAGAAATAAGCTTGTTTCGCCTTGGTGTTAGTATGCAACAACCGGGTTATGCTGGAAGGAGTCACATAAGCTTAAAGCGGAATCCAAACCGCTTCTCGGCTTACATCCAAGAGAAATTGTCCTCCATTTGAACTAGAAACCGGGACTAATTGGCCACAAATGCGATACGTTTGCCGACTCACTCACGAAGGACTCCAGATTAAAATACGTTGATTGATCTTTACATATTTGTTAGGACAGAAATAAGAGTCATTAGGACAGAAGGACAAAAAGATAATTGCACAATTTCAAAGTACTGTAGAGTACAGAAGAACTAATTTAGTCCAAGTCAGTTCACTACGACTTTTATTAGTCCAAGTTAAAGAAATATAACGACTTACTTTGCATATCAGAAGAAAAGTGAATAAAGATATGAATTATTTGAGTCCACTTTGGCTCTGACCCATTTATACATAAATAGTTACCAAAGATTCTTGTTATTTTCAATAATTGCCTCTCGTGGGGTTTGTATGACCCCCTCCCCAAAAAAGTACGGCATTTCGATGTATTTTATCAATAGTAAACATTATTAAAAGGAAACAATGTTTAGAATTTTCTTTTGGTTCCATAACAATAATAATAAACTATAAAAAAATCACAAAAGAAACATCCATAAAGTTACATAAAAAAGGTTGCTTTTGTAATATAATCTCTTTGAGTTAAGAATGGAGAATTTAGGTCTGAATATAGTACGAATAATATATGGGAGTGAAACGAGATAACCCACAAATTTGTGCTCATCAAGATTTTACGAATAGTTACAGTTTTACAAACATTTTTCGTTTTTTGGTTTAAACCATTTTATTTATTTATTTATTTTGAAAAAAACCAGCTGGTTTAAACCAGCCAACCCTGTGTTTTAGCACATTCATTTCGATCAGTACATCACACAAATCCGACTACAGTACGTTTTTTTCAATCAATGTTCTAAACTGACGGGTGTGAAACAAAATATTCCTTCCATTCACGATATTTGTACGTACTGTAACAGGGGTTGATATTTCTGGACAAATCGTATAACGGGACTGCATACAGAAGGTAGTTGTAGGGAGCAAGGTACAGAGGGGAGTCTTTGTTTACATGGAAAGAGGATGGTTGTCAGAACGGACACTGCAAAAGGTGTTCAAAGTTTCAACCCACCACTTCAATGCAAAGGTTACAGCGGCGTCGAAGGGAAAGACGCTACGAGCGCGTTGAAACACTCCTGCCGTTTCCTGAATGCTCCACGCTGCAGCAACAATTCGAGCAACCAAATCCTCCTCTGATTGCACAGGCGTCACGTAGATTAGTCGTTTCATACGGCTCCAGAAAAAGAAATCTAAGTGGTTAAGGTAGGATGAGCGAGGTGGCCAAGATACCGGTCCTTCTCTGCCGTCCATTTGTTCGGAAAGGTTGCGTTGCGACAATTTCGCACCTCCACAGCAAATGTGCTGGAGCACCGTTGTGCATAAACCACATGTTTCGATGAACAGCCAGCGGCACAGTCTCTAGTAGTTCAGGCAGAATCTCTTTCAAAAATATCCAATACTCCCACCCGGTTAGGTATTGTGGTAGTAGGTACGGTCTGGTGAGAATTATCAACGATTCATGCCCACACATTCACAGAACACCGTTCCTGATGGGCACGAGTTGACATTCCATATGGGTTTGCCTCAGACCACAAATGTTGAGTGTGAGTGTTCATCACTCCATCATGGGAAAACATAGCTTTATCTTTGAAGAGAATACGAGACATGAAGCGGGATACATTAGCATGGTTCGCGTAACCACTGGACAAACTCCCGCCTACGTGGATGGCATGTAATGCATGCACTCTTTGGACATGGAAAGAGTACATCTGATTTTCGTGAAGCATGTTCCAAACCTGCCGATGATGGGTGTTAATTTCAGCAGTTACTACCCGTGTGCTGATGGTGACGGTTTTCTCTGATCTCAAGCAAGAATTTCCTCCTCAAAAGCCACAGTCCATATGGTTCTGTTTCGTCCAGCATTGGGCCTGTGTGCTTCCAGCAATCCTGTTTCTTGTAATCTTCGATCTACACCTGAAAACGTTGCGTGGTGTAGAATTCTAAGATTAGGAAACTGTTGTCTGTACACCGTTGTGCCACACGGCCATTATCGTCCGCTTTCCCGTATGCCAGATCAATGTCTGCCAATTTGAATTGAAGTGAATTGAATTGAATTGAATTTCTCTTTATTTCAGCGGGCGAGGTTCAGCCGGAGGCTGCTCTGCCACCTAACTCTTATCATCATTACAAAGAAAAGAAAGAAAAAACAAAGACACAAATAAGATACAAGATACAAATAACAACATAGCATGGTACATTCAATAATACTAAGGATAAACAAACCACTCTGTAAATGTAAAAAAAAAAAAAAAAAAAAAAAAAAAAAAAAAAAAACTGTTAGTCCAATTTTGTACCAATTTCAGTCCAATTTCATATTGTAGTAAACCTTTCATGTGTGCCAATGCTTTGTCTCTGATCTCTAAATAATAATGTTTGGAGTGATGATTTAAATGAATTGTATGGTTTGTCAGTGATTGACTGTGGTAGGGAGTTCCAGATTCTTACTGCCGAAATTGAAAATGGCTTCTCTGTTATTTTTCAAGAATGCCGGGGCATATTCAGTTTATTACTTCCTCGGGTATTGTAACGGTGAATTTCTGATCTATTTTACATGTTAATTTATGATGCAAATAAGGTGGTGTTTTATGTGAATTTATTTTGTATAGTAAATAACAGTATCGGAGATATCGTCTTCGGGACATGGTTAGGATATTGTTTTCATTAAGTACCTGCAGAATATGCTAAGACTTTCTGTAATTGAGAGAGAAGCGTGAAGAGTAATTCTGTATTTTCTGAATTGCCCTAGTATTTTGAGTGGAGAGAGAGCTACCATATATTGAATCGCAGTAGTCGAACAGAGGCAAAATGAGAGTGTTAACAAGATATAGTCTTGTTTCTTGCGACAAATAGACTTTTAATTTATAAAGCTGTCGTAAGATGCGCTTAGCTTTAATACACTGTTCAGAAATGTGTTTACTCCAGCTAAGCCCTTGTTCTATTATTAAGCCTAGATCTTT
The DNA here is from genome assembly GCF_964235325.1 of Thermobia domestica. NCBI lineage: Eukaryota > Metazoa > Arthropoda > Insecta > Zygentoma > Lepismatidae > Thermobia > Thermobia domestica. The sequence goes on along the minus strand of NC_137454.1, from coordinate 169,862,933 downwards.
TACAATTTCTCACGTGTACTCCTTTATTACCTCTGTAATCACACTCGTTGGCAGTATGGTGATGAAATAAAGAGAAATTAAAGTGGGAAATGGTAGATGTTTCCTCGCCATTGTGTTCACTGTCCAGAATCGAAGATAGCGAGATTGCAACTTAGTGCAACTCTTCTGTCAGAGAATGATATTTATGTGTACGATTAGCAAATGTACAAAACCTACATCATGACGGAGAAGATACCACACCCAAAGCCGTAGCTACGGGGGGGAGGAGGAGCTGGTAGCAAAAGGGCGCCGAACAAGCAATAAGAAAAAGGAAGTGTTGAAAATGAGTAAACGAACCGTAAAAGTATGGGCGCCCTATTAAATCAATATTGTTGTCGGTTTGCAAAGAAATAGATTTGTTAAAAATTTTCTTGCTCGCTACGCTCGCAATCCAAACGTTTCAGTAAAACTCACAAGAAGTTTTTGCTTATTATTTACAGAAAGTAATTATATAATGATTTGTTAACGATTTGATATACAAGGTACCGAGTATTGACTTAAATTGTACGTAGGAGAGTTTTCAAAACCAGAAACGGTCAAAGTCTGAAATATGTGTTCGACGTTTTGATGATGATGAGTCTGATTAGTTAATCACACTTTTCTTATAATATTAATCACGACGGTGAGAATGAAAGTATGAAAAATGAGAGAAATGAAGACACACATGCAAGCTGCTATTTGAGCAGGAATATTAAAAGTGAAGGTAAACAAGAATAATAATAACATTTTCGAATTTGAAGCAGTTGCAGAATGGGGGCTTAATAGGTCAGAACTTAACCCAGCGAATTTCATCTTTTTCAAAGACTGATCACTACCAGTGATTTTTTTTATTCCGTTGACATATGAAATGCTTCTAATTTGAAGGAATTTATTGGGATCATTTCTCCATCAAATACTTGTATTGCCAGGATTTTTTTGTGCATACGTGGTATCTAGCTATGTGATATTTTTTTTACCTATCTACATACATACAAAAGATATACAAACATCATATATATATATATATATATATATATATATATATATATATATATATATATACTGCAATGAGAACTTTCAGGCTCTTTGCTATTTTATTCTTTTATTATACACAAATCTGCTAAATGGTCGTACGACAGTTTAGTTTGTCAAAGTTCTACGGACAGTTCTGAACGGTACGATTCGGTTTGTGAACGGTTCGGTTCGGTTTGGGATCGGTTCGGTTCGGTTTGGAAACGGTTCGGTTCGGTTTCGGTTAACCGTTCCAAACCGGTTTAAGTGGCAAACCGAAACCGCGGTTTACGTTTTCAGGAACCGTCCACCCCTACAACAATATACTGATAAGGAGAATCCCCTAAGAAGAGGGACTTAATGGAGTTACGGGGGGTAACTATAAAATTTTAAATAGCAATCCCCATCTTGTTGTAAAGCTAATATCGTGTAGAGGCCAGTTCTGGAAAGTGCTTGTCGCTATCGTGTCTTTATCCATCATAGCGGCCATCCGTAAGTACGGTCGAAGTACTCGTAGTTATCCCTCTTAACTCCCTTAGGTCCCCTCATGAGGAATTTTCCTTATCAGCATAATGTCTTTTGTGTCCCTTCAAGATTACAAAAGGTTTCATGCTTCTATCTGCCTTGGTTTCTTCAGGAGACGGGCCTTAGTGTTATACGTGGAACGTACTTCGACCGTCCTTACGGATGGCCGGCATGTTGGATAGGGACACGCTAGCGACATGTAGTTTCAAAACCTTACCTTTCAAACGAGATACCACACGGTGGAAGTTGCTATTTAAAATTTTGTAATTACCCCCCGTAAGCCCCTTAAACGCACCTCTTGGGGGGTTCACCATATCAGCATAATGTTGTCTTTTATGTTCCTTGAAGGTTACAAAAGGTTTGATGTTTCTTCACAAGATGGGTCTTAGTGTCATTCGTGAAAAGCACTATATATATATTTCCCCTTTTCCCACCGAACTTCCAAAAATCCTTCCTCAGTGGGGCCTTACATAACAAATTCTATGTTCTGTCCAAATTTAAAGCTTTTAACTTAAGCGTTTCTAGCCTAGAAATTGATCAGTCAATCAGGCTTCTTTCTTACTCGTATATTAGAGAGAAAGTACGTGACTAAGCTCATGGTGGGCTTGCGAAAACGGTCGTTCCGCAGATCCACTTGCACTTGCGTGGGTAGTGATATGGTTTCACCAATTATGTGTGCGATGAGAGGCAGGGAGGTTTCAGATCAGACGTCCTCCACACCGTACCAAATGTTAAAATATAAAATAGAAGTATACTACTAGTTTGGCTCGTATACTACTAGTATGTCCACAATGTCCAGGATTTCTCTTCACGGCCCTGCCAACGTAAGCAATAATTCAGCGGAACGACCACCTACCTCTTGAAACCGCACTGTACGACAACACTCAAGCTCCTTAATTACACAAAAGGCGTTCAGCGGCACATCGTCCTGACATTGCACCTAGATTGTTACCACATATAATTATACAGGTCGCGTTGTCCAACAACCTTCAAACTACTAGCAGTATGCCCTCTACAAGCACGTTCTGTGGTCTGAATTTCAATCGAAAAGGACAATGTATATATGTGGTTTCCTTAAATGTGTTTCGAGCAGTTTAACTATGAGAGAGAGATGCAATTATCTATTGACTTATTTACTGAATGTATGTGGTTTAGCCAGCAATGATATACAGAGCAAAAACATTACCAATGAAGACAGCAAAAGATAAAAGATTGAACGTTACCGAAGTGACAATACTGCGATGGATGTGTAGGATATGAAGAAGAGACAGACTTAGGAATGAGAGGATAAGGGGAACAACCAGAAGTATAGAGATGTCTAAAAAGATCCACGAAAGAAGATTGCAGTGGTACGGCCATCTAATGAGAAGATCAAACGAGTATATAGTCAGAAAAGAGTGGGAATGGAAGTGGATGGAAAGAGAGATAGAGGGAGACCGAGAAGGAAATGAATGAATATAGTTAAAAATCATGACTTCAAGGAGACAGGTCTAATAGGGGAAAAATTCCGGGACAGAGCTTCATGGAGACGACTCGTCAGAAACGTTGACCACACATAAGTGGGACACGACAGAGAAAAAGAAGATAATACTCTTCACTGTATTTTCTATTTTTCATGAACATTCAAAATAGTGGAAAACGCAGCGAAAGGCCCTAACAACATGATATTTTTAAAAAAAATATATATTTATATATATGGATGAATATATGATAACGCTCTTTTTTAAAAATGCACTTACCTAACTGGGAACGACGGATCATATTCAAATTCCAATATTTCTTGCGGGTAACCAAGAGAAACCAGTCTTTGCTTTATTAAATTGAATCCCAGCGTTTCATATTCAGGTGACTTGTATTCTGGAAGAAAAATCACACTATTCTTAAGGAAATTTCATGAACAAAACTACAATTGTGATTTCTATTTAAAAAATTAACAATATACCATACATTTCATATTCTATCTATCTATATAGATAGACATATTGTATAAACTAAAAATGCGTCACGCACCACAGAGTATTATTCTATACCGTAGATCAAAACAAAGAGAAAATCGTATATCTCAGTAGACGCAGAGTAAATGGAAATAATATATGTTATTGTATAGCAGCAGTGTTATAAATGAGAGCGTCCGTTTATTAGCTTGTAAAATACAGACACGATATTATTTTCATTTTGGACTGAAATTTAAGCATTCGTATGATTTCGATCATCTGTAAAGCAAATAAGAATTCATATGACGATTCATTTTCAGCACCAAGACGTAGGCCTCTTGTTTAACGTCGAATGTGAATCAAACATACTTTTCCTGGGAATCGAACCTTGGTATCCCATGAGGAAGACGCCTTGCTAATCATACATATCCACGAGAAAGTGGAGGAATTGGCAAGTCTGGCAATTGATCTCTGTAAACTTGAACACGTTGTGGCGCCTTAACAAACATTTTTTTCGTGGAAGAAACTTGTTGATTTACTTTGCAAAAGGTTTCTCTGACCTCTTCAGCAACACGCTGAAGAGCATGGGCCATACAGGTGAAATGAATTAACTGAGGGTAAAAAGAAAACTGTAAGTGCTCTAGCCGCTTCTAACATGTACAGAGAACAAGGACTTTTTCTTCCTGAACTTCTTCCGGCCACAACACTTTAAGACCATCGTTTGCAAAGCGAGCAATCGTAGAATGATTCGTACGTTCCAGCAATTTACTCGTAATAAGATAGGATTTCGATGGAGCATCTTCACTTAACTTTCCAATCACTAAATTTGCTACATAACGTCCCAAAACGTCTGTTGTTTCGTCCACAGAAGTCCAAATATATATGAACTACCTATTTCTACCCTAATGGTATCTATAGCTTCTCTATAACAAACTTCGAGATAACACTTTTGAAGAGTGGATTCGTCAGGAATTCGACGCCCGCAGTACTTCTCCAGAAAAGCACAGTATTTTGGCACTTGAACTTTGTTGCAAGGAATGTTTGCTGCTATCATTGCTTGGTACAAATCTTTGAAAAACTCACTCACTGAATCTTGATGCATTTGTGTCAAGAGTACTTGTTTTTTTGCAGTTTGCAAATTTTTATTTCTTACATGGAGTGCACTTCGTACATGTTGTTCTAACTGAGATTTCATTGAACATCCAATTTTTTATCACACACTTGGCACAACATCATTTTACCGTCCGTAGTAAACGCATCATCGATAGTTACCCACGACCGCAATTTCGCGGATAAAGTTGAGGCAACCGGAGCCATTTCTAACTTCGACGGTCAATACAGAACACGTGCAACTCCAATACTAGAGTACTGTCCTCCTGTCATTCAGTTGAACAAGCGAAGTTCTTTAAAGCTTAGATACCTGCTATGATATTGCCATTGTCGCCAGATTCTTGGAACGAACTCTTGCAGTAAATTCCTGGAAGCACACTAGCATATAGTTTTAACTTGCGGGATTTGCTTTCATCTTTTCTCCCGTCCGACCTCCGATAGCAATCAAATAGACTTCATTTTAGAAATTTCCTGGTCAGTCGCCTGTCAGGCACGTGATCTGTCTTCCTCCAGAGTTGAGAATAAAGGGCGCTGCTAATGTACCCCGGAGGGTGGATTTTTACTTGTTTCCTCATATTTCTTTTGTTATCGACGAAAATTCTGCGAAACATGCTTTGACATATAAAAAAAGAGAGAGATATTTCTCCTTCGGTAAAGAAACGAAAAGATAGACATGACAAAATTGAATCTAGATGCAAGCCTTGCACAGTTGGAGAGTTTATTTATTTTATTATTTTAAATTAAAATTTTAGTAAACGCAAAATTTAAGACAGTTTTATGTAAAAAAAAAAATATGTAGAAAACATAGAAATATATAATACTGATCAAAATATGTAAAAATATGTAATATGAAACTTGAGTTGAAGCACCCTACAGGTCTGAATCACAAACATTTAAGGATTTGACGAACCTACATATGAAGGAAAAAATATGTAATTACATACAAATCCGGACATTAACAATAATTAATTATAGTTCAAATATTAAGTTCCTCTTGGATATTTTATGTTTGTTGGTGAGTTTGTAGGAATCCAGAGATTAAGCGTCCTAGGGTGACAGGGTCCATGGCTCTTGCGGCCAAGCAGTGTGTATGGGTAACTCAGAGAGCACGCGTCCTAGAGAGCGGTAAGGATAAAGGAGCTCTCAAAGACCAGGCGTTCCAGAGAGTGGAAATGATGATCAATTGGTGGAGATTGATGCCTTCTGCGGTGTCTTGGCTTCTTTTACCCAGTAATGTTGCTGACTTCTTTAATCTACATTATTCGACGATCTTTGACAATACCTGACAATGCCTTCTTTGTGGTTGTCGTCTGAAGTTGTTTATAACCAGTATTTGCTGTTGGGAGCACTATACAACTTTGCACTCGCTGCGCAAATAAAAAATGTCTCTGAATATTTTTTTGGGGTTGGAATTTGCACACTGATTGCGGTAAACATTGGAAAAGAAGCACTAGAACACTGAGCACTTATACGAATTTTAAAAAAATGGACTGTTCACTTATGCAACACTGGATATAACACTTTCACCAAAAGATATGAAGATAAAGCTAACAGTAGAAGTGACCAAGTTTATTCTCTGCCCTAAGCAGATCACTAGAATATAGTACATCATCTTCCTCAGAGGAGAACCTGCCGAACCTTTAGCGTTTTCAATTTATATTTATTCACTAGTCACTGATGATAATGACCATACAATATTCTGGCGAGGTCTGCACGTCATTTGGAGATATTAAACGAAGTCCAATGGAATAAGTGTGGAGATCTCGATAGTAGGCTTAAGCTTGATTACGGATCGATTCCTGAGCGTCTATAAAGAATTCAAATAAAAGCATTATGAAGATGGTTAAACTCACTGGTATAATTAGTGAATTCATACTGAAAGAAAGTTTGTCAAATGATAGGCCTGATTTTCTGGACATTTTGTATATAATTTATACGGCAGGATGTCATTGACAATCATGTAGATCGCAGCAAGGAAACGAAAATGTTTTGTTGCTGTCTCCGTGTAGGTTGCTGACTTGATGCAGAAAGAAAAGGAAATACTAAGGTTACAATGTTATTCGTTGAAGGAATTTATAATTATGTAGACAATATGAATACAGGCAGCGTGAGCGAATCGTGGAGGAAAAGTGTGATCGGAAACTGAAGTGACCTGTTTTAGTGTATTTTAATGATAAGTACATGATTTTTATCCCGTTAAAGATTAGCCATATTATATTGTATATCTTTTAGTTCATCTTGTTTTCTCCTTCGGCCTCTTTTCCGTTGCCGCTAAAACTGAGAAGTATGGTCGGCGAGAGTTGCCATGTTTTATCTTCACATATGTTTTTTTCTTATTTTCTTTTTACTATGTAGTTCATCTCTCTTTCTTATGTTTGGTTATCATCATCATAGTAAGGCTTTATTATATCAATCGAGATCTCTAAAATTTTCAGCCATTTGAATTCTGTATAGGTTATTTAATTTGGAGATCACAATCACAGGGCCATAACGGTTCGTCCATTGCTTACATTCGACGTTCTACCGAGATGGGAAAAAAAGTAACACTTTTTGAATAGAATAAAAGGTATTCTGTGTATTATCTGTCAATATATATATATTACTATATGTTACTTCTCGTGAGCCTTCAATAGATTGTTTCACTTTTTCTCGTTATTTTAATTAGATGGTCTCCTTCAGTTTGTAGTTGAGGAGTTCTTTGTAGTTGACAGTCTGAAATCGTGCGTGGCTCTTATCCACGTAATAAAAAGAAGCTTGATTTCTTCATCTCCGAGTCTACAAATGTATTTAGAGCAAATATGATGTACAAGAATAGTTTTTGACTATATTTTGTGAATTTGTTGAAAAAGTATTTTAATGTATTCTGTAATTTTGTTAGAAAATTCGACCAGACCTATATTTTGCATATTAAAAGCAGAGCAGAATTTAAACTCAAGATCATATATTTTTGCTAAATTTGGAAGTTTCTTCGCTTTTGTATTGGATGTTGCTCCAAATATAGGTAGCGGAAGGTGCCGAATCGTAATATGTCTTCGAGTGAAAATTGTTCAATTGTATTTTCCATGATGTTATTAACAGGTTTCTCACTACAATACCAGTGTTTGTTTCTGTACCCACTAGAACATATTTTGCCTTTCCTTCTTCAGTAGGAAATGTCCCTAGGGCGTCAAAGATCCATCATTCGCCTATAAGATCGGGTGGGTGGTGTAACAATTCTGCTTTTTTTTTTCGATAATTTTTGAGTAACTGACACTATTGACACCGTTTGATTTTAAAAGCTAGATATGACTATGTTTGGCATATAGTATTTGTTAAAAGCAGTCTTCTATGTTTTGCCAAAGAAACAATGAGGCGCTAACGGATGTTTGTGTATCAATTCGAATCATTGACTTGCTAAACTTTTGAGTATGCATAAAAAGTGAAATGTAATCTTTAAGTTTTACGTCCCATGGTTATGCCAGCTAGGCTAAAAGAGATGGTGATGATAAAGAAATGGTGGAATGAAGAAAGAGGGAGGAAACTCATGCACACGGTGCTTGTCCACCACAAAGTTCACTTGGTGCTAGCTGGAATCGAACCAAGGACCCCATGCACCAGAGGTGAACCCTCTACCACTGAGCCACTGCAGCCCTCGTATACATAAGAGATGGAGTAACCCTAATTCTGGATGTTTTTCCATACAGTAAAGCAGATTCTTTTAAGCAGAAGTATTTAGCAGCTTCTAGTGTAGAATTTCTTGTAGATTCTTTCCCTTCTAAAACTGCAATTATATCGTCGTATGAGTCATCCTTGCGTAGTTCCCGCAAAATTTCCAAAGGTTGCTGGTGATTTATTTGAAGAATGGGATTTTCTATCGTATTGAACGATGAGCATGCAAATCTTCAGGTGCTTGGTTTACATGTGTTGTCTTGATTTTATCCATCTTCGTTTATCTCTAACCGACTAAACTAATTCTATGGCCTATGGAACCCGGAGGTTCAATGCCGCGTTCACAAAAGCTCCCCGCTGACTTCTATCCTTAGCCAATTGGATCCAGTTTCTACTTTGTATTCTTATTTCTGCGAGATCCATCTTAATGTTGTCCTCCCATCTACGCCGAAGTCTTCCTAATGGTCGTTTTCCGGTTGGTCTTCCAGTTAAGATTTTGCAAACGTTCCTACTTTCTTCCATCCTGACTACATGACCTGCCCACCTGAGCCTCCAAGACTTGATGACCCAGACATTGTTGGGTAAATCGTATAAATTATGTAGTTCATCGTTATGAAGTTTCCGCCATTCCCCATTCGCATTTCTCTTGGGTTCGAATATTCGTTTCAAGATCTTGTTCTCAAATACTTTCAATCTATGTTCTTCCTTCCGAGTAAGCGACCATGTTTCACAACCATACAGAACCATACCATACAACCATACCTCCCAGGCATCATTATCGTTTTATTTATTTTAAGCTTCAAATTCCTCGACAGAATTCGCGACAACAAGAGATTTTGAACTGAATAATAACACCGACTAAGATAAGCTAATGCTCTTTACCTTCTATATGACAAATTTCGAAATTGTGTTTAGCTGAAAAGGTACATTTGCTTACTATGTCAACCTGGCTGTTTAGTGAAGTCAGGCATTTCGCGTCTACGAATAATATAAATTTTCGATTAACTAGAAAATATCTAAATTGGCATAAAGCATTGATGATTCCGTCCTATCCTTTTTTGCCAAACGGAACTTAATTTCGGCAGTTGCAATTTGAAACAACTTTTTGTCCGGCTGTTCGTGGGTTGTAGCAAGCCAAGAGTCCTCCGACATGAAATGTCCTGACATTTGAGTACACTCAAATATATAATTTATGTCCTGTTTTAATTTTTCGAATAATTCATCATTTGCTGAATTCCATTTAAATTTTGAAATTTTGGTAAGAAGTTGCTGAAATGGTTCATTTTCGTATTAAAATCCTTAATGTGACTCCGGAGATAGAGCAAAGCCCTATAAATTTTTATGAATTTTTTTAGTAGTTGGTTTCTTAAAGTTCCTAATTTTATTAACAATTAGGAATTTTAAGGGTAGTGAGATTGGCCGTAAAATAATGAATCACCTGTGATAATTCCACGTAGTCTCTCTTCTTATCTCCTGGACCGCTTTCAGAGAACGGAAACGCTTCTGTATTGTTTGAGAAGTGCTATCTTCTGTAAGAAGTTTCGTTGAAATTATAATGCTGGAAAGTGAATATTATGCTGCTCTGTGACCAGTGTTCGAAGTGGGAAAAAAAGCAGAGGCGGTATATTTTATTATGATTTTGATTCAACATACCGGCTACTTAAATATTGTCTTGATCACTGAAAAACCAGAGACGGTATGTTCTCATTACTGAAAAACCAGAAGCGGCATGGCATACCACCGCATACCGTCTCACTTCGACCACTGTCTGTAACCTCTGGCATGGGATATCGAATGACCTTAATTTTCTTCGAAAATATGCGTTAATCGGTTCATTTTCGCTCTGTTGAATTTGAAAAATTTCAAATTCTGCTTTATAAGCTGATAGCTTTCGACGATATAACGAAATTAATTTTTGCTTTAGTTGCTCTAAGTGAAGTTGTTAAATTGATTTTAAGTTTGTAATTGCAATACCAAATCAAGAGCTACTACATCCTCCAAATACACGGGAAACCATGATTGGAGTATGGCCAAACGATCGAATAACATGAAAGAACAATCAGGATCGTCTATTATGTGACCAGAATACTTTGTTAAATGAGTAGGCCCTATGTTAAAAGGTAGTCGGAAGCCTGTCTCTGTCATAGTGTTTTCGTTATCTAAATACGTATTCATGTTTGAACGAGTTATCGGCATAAAATACTTAACAGCCAAACGAATCAATTTGTACCTTTCTAAAGAAATACTACATGAATGTAGCAATGTTTCTTGACAATACGATTTCTATAATACTGTTTCGTATTACAGTACACTAATACACTTAACACACTGATGTGCTGATATTGGTAGTGAAACACGTGTGTAAAAAATTTCTAAGTCCCTCTTTGTTAAAAATAGTGTTCCATAGGAAAGTCCTAACGAAATGTCTGTCGGAAAGACGCCGACGCTTCTACCATGTAAAATTCAGTAGTAACAGACAAACAATTCTACAGGTACCGTTAGGTACTATAATTAATATAGAAAGTAATGGTCTGTGTTGGCAGTCGGTTGGGTTAGGTTATTAGGGTTTGATGACCTGGTTACGTGTATTGGAAAGTTGTTATATTTCTGTTTTTAGTTGTGCTGACATGGAAAGGTCATGTGTTCTTTTTCGAGTTTGTATACGTGTCTGTAGAGACTTTATACTGGGTATTTTTAAAAAATAATAATAATGGAAATTTGAATTAAATCTGTTGATACGTCATTTTGAGAGAATAAAAGATTACACGAACAATATGTGAGAGAGAATAAAAAAAGATATTCTCCTAATATATTTAACGGTTCGATTTCTATGAAATCTTATAAAGTGGTAGGAAATTATTTTATTTGTTAAAAATAAGAAGCTCAGAACACTTATAATGTGTGATACGCACTGGGATCGAACCCGGGACCCTTAGCACCAGAGGTGAACGCTGTATTGTACGGGGATTGAATATGGTACCCTTAGCACAAGAGATGAACGTTGCATTGTACGGGGATTGAATATGGGACCCTTAGCAACAGTGGTGAATGTTGTATTGTACTGAAAATGAGCCTGGTACCCTTAGCACAAGAGATGGGAGGGAAATATTTATTCATGCGTGACTTTTTAATTTGTTGGATCGTATGCATAGCATACTCGGTGAGCGTGGTAAAACCTCGTGTACGGTATGATACACTAAGATGGTACATATACAGAGCGTGGTTTCCGTACGTCTGTTGCTGATGAACTTAAGACATGAACTGAACTTTTCGCGCGCTTTTGGAAACCCGGTTGGGTAGGAGTAATGATGTGTACATGCTAAAACTTGAATTTTAATACAAAGGAAGACCGTTGACACGTTTGGTAAACATTACAGAATACCGCCAGACTGATAGAAATAACTTTGGCGCCGCAGTAGGTGAACAAAAGGAAGATTGCGGACGTGGGAGATAAACATCACAAATTGGGGACAGACCAATAGAAATAACTTTGGTGTCGTGGTAGATCCACAAAAAAGACATTGTTGGTGAAAACATAAAAGAAAGATTGCACACGTAGAACATTAGAAATTGGGGACAAACTAATAGAAATAACTTTGGCGATGTCGGTGAAAACATAAAAGAAAGATTGGTGACTTGGAAGATAAACATCACAGGTTGGAGACAGACTAATAAAAATCAAGTTTTATGATAGTTTGTTAATAATGAATACAAAGAAAGTTTTTACATTACGAATGGTAGAACATATGAGGTTATTGAACGCGAATGCAAAAGAACATTCACCTATTGAATGATGATCATGTTGAAACATGAAGGGATGTTAAATACGATTGCAATAGAAGATTGTTATATTATTGTAATAATAATGAATGAATGAATGCAAATACAAAGATAGTTTGTGGCATCGTTATTTTACGTGGACAATATGCTGGTGTATGTAGGGTCGATGTATTGTTTACATGAATAATAATAGAAGTTGTAAATAACAGATTTTATTTTAAAAGCATGTAAACTATTTATTTACACGTGATGTATCTAAATCTGCACATAGATGACAGATGATTAAATAGTACGCCTTATGAATACCGTTGTAAAAATGGGAGGAATGATTTTACCAAAGTGAAAATACCAAATGTTGATATTTTAAAAGATTATATGAGAACATGTTTGCTATTTCTATATTTATAAAAATTCCATAGAGAATTGGAAAAGTACATATGAAAATATTTTAATTGGCGTGGTAGGACTGTTTGAAAAATGTTTAAAGTATCACGTGATATGATGTTATTGATAAAGTTTTCCTTATATACTGGGTGTGAAGAGAAGACTGGTATAGTATCGTTATGGAGTCGATTCAGAGTCAAGTACAGCGAGAAATTCAACTTTGCAACGAAGTAGATTGGGATTCTACATTTGACTTTGTAGAATCTCCAAGGAAAAAGTTTAAAACTGCGAGAGATTTACCAGATATATTTATTGACGAGGAAACTCAGTATTTTTCTCCAGCTTCGCCAGTATCCTCAGAAATTATTATAGAGGAAGAAATTATTGACTTAAGAGAAGATCCAGTATTAATCCCATCATCTCCTGTTGGAGTGAGGACATCTTTACCAACACTTCCAGCATCCTCGTCATTATTAGGAGTAAAAAACATTCAACCACCATTTTTAAAGTGGACACTAGATAGTAAAGAAGAAGAAGAAAGAACACCATCACCTGATTTATTTACCGCAAAAGAAGAGGAGGTGGATGGAGAAGAAGAAAGAACACCTTCACCTGACTTATTTAGTGAAGAAGAGGAGGAGGATGAAGAAGAAGAAAGACTACCTTCACATGACTTATTTAGTGAAGGGGAGGAAGAAGAAATTTTGCGATTATTTGACGAACTGGACGAGTGTAAACCCGACACACTACAGGCAAGTGTTACACCTTCACTTTCACCACCACCACCACGGAGCCCTTAGACTTATCAATGAAGAAGAAGAACGAAGAAGAAGAAAAGTGTAAGTGTACACAAGTGTTTGTGGATGAAAAGTGCATCAAAAACACTATTTTAAATTGGAACCCTAATTGTGTATTATTATGTGAGGGTTGTTTTTTTGACTGTCCGCAAGAAATGTCTCACCGCTGCCTTTTTATGGACATTGAAGCTTTAGAAACAGAGACATGGTTAATTTTTATTAAAGAAAATGTGAGAAAAGAACTTTATAACATATTTCAAAACTCACATAGAATGTGTGTAAATACAATCATATTTGAAGAAGAATATTTCAAATTAATAAGAAACCCAAGATATTTGAATGAATTAGTAAATATTCTATTATCAAAAAATAAGAAATATTAATTTTCGGTGATTCTGTATATATTGTCTAACTTTTATGTAATATTATTATTATTTTGCTTGTATATTATTTTGATTGTATATATATATTATTATTTTCCTTGTATATTATTTGCTTGTATATTATTATTTTGATTGTATATATTATTATTATTATTATTATTATTATTATTATTTGCTTGTATATTATTTTGCTTGTATATATAATATTACCGAAATAAATATATACGAATTTCATTTCTTGATTCTTATTTAATATTAAAACTTTCCTAAATAAAAGGTATTATTGACATTTTACAAGGTGAAACTCCTTTATGCTTTCTATCGTTTACTTTTTTGGAAAAGCGTTTAAAATTGGTATTTGATGAGTGTTTTATATTTTTTACTAATACTTTGAAGTATTTAAAAGTTTGATGAGTATTTTACATTGACAAGTTTGCGATTTTTGAAAACATAGTTTCTTGTAGCTGCTCTTACGACTTTTTAATTTTAAAAACGAGTTTGTGTAACAAACGAGAGAATAAATAATCGAGCGTAGCTGCTTTTACGACTTTCTAATTTTAAAAACGAGCTTAGTTAGTATTTTCGAAACAAATAATTAACACGGAACTTCTAATGAAGTGATTGAACAAAAAAAGCAAATGAACGAATAAATAATTAATATTTCGGAACATCTTTAGTATGTTCACACGAAGTGTTCGAGTAATTTATTAGGAGCTTTTTAATATTTCAGAATGTAATTCCTCTGAGGTTCTTATGGAAGCGATCCATTATTAAAATTAACCGACTTTGCAATGGCATAGGAGAATATAAAACAGAAACTGATTTAATAACGAATTTAAAAAACTCAGTAATATTATAGTATGATTTATATACTTACAAAATGCAAAAAGTTTTCACATACATGCAGAAACTAATTTTACAAACGCGAATCCTAACATGCAGAAAGTTTTTTCACATACACGTGATATAAATGTCGAAAAGTGTTTTTTTCAAAAACAAATAATTAACACCAATTTTAAAAAACGAGTCTGTGTAAGTGTTATTTTAAATAACACGAACCAATAAAAAAAAGAATTTTTTCTAAGTTTCGCAGCGCAGCTGCTCTTACGACTTTCTATAAGAAAGGAGAATATAAAAATAAGATACGAACCAATAAAATATTTTAAAAACGAGTTTGTGTAACAAACGATTTATTTTACAAGTTTACAGCGTAGCTGCTCTGAGCTTGTACACCAAGCGATCCGTAAAAAATATGAAGTGATTGAACAAAATTAAAAGTGAAAATGTAATTTTCAAAAAATGAAAATGCAACTTGTCAAACGTGAAAATGTAACTTGTTAAACGAAAAAAAAAACTGCAAGTTACGAAAATGTAATTTTCAAAAATTTTTAGAAATGCAAGTTACGAAAATGAAAATGCAAGTTGTCAAAATGAAAATGCAAGTTGTGAAAATGCAAAACCGTAAACTAAAAAATGTGAAAAGCGTTTTTCACATGCATGCAATATAAAATGCACAAACAAATTTTATGTAGGCGAATCATAACATACGGATTTTTGTTAAAGTTCTAATTTCATGAAAAAATTTTTTAAAGAATTTTTCCCTACGTATAAATTGTAAGTCATATTTGAAACATAGTTTACTTTTACACTGTAAGTGTATTGAAAAAATTTTCGCGTTGAAGTAAAATATATAAGATGTGTAAGGAAATAAATAAAACATGTAATATAAAATGAGAAAAAATTTTATTTACAAATTTCAATAATATATATATATATAGTTTACATACAGATACATTCCTTGATATATTGTTTAATACAATCTATATTTATATTAGTATATGCACAATTACATACTGGCCAATTTATTGCTGAAAGTCTTTTATCACTTGCTTTTGTTAATTTATACACATTGTTTTTATTATTATTTTGTAATTGATTACCAGAAGAGTTTTTATTTTCCATTATTACTATTTCTTATGCATATTATAATGTAAATCTTTTACTAAGAATAACTCTGTAATTAACTGAATGTTATCTTTGTTTAATAAAATGTTATATAATGTCCATGTAAATTCCCAATCATCAATTTCAGTATCACAATGCACTCTTGCAAATTCTTCATATAAATCATCAAAAGTTTGTCCGCTTACCATTGTACGCCATGCATTATAACATAACATATTATAGTCCGAAGTAATACAATCGTGTTCTTCTATTTTGCTCCTGTTTTGAAAACACCCATAACACAAAAGTTCTCGTGGTGGTTTCCAGCGATCAATACACATTAATACACATTGTTCTTTTATAGAAAAAGAAGAACATTGATATTCGCAATTGTCATATGTATTTAGGAAACGACATTGGTACTCACAGTCTGGATTGTTGATACACATCTTTATCGTGCTCAAGATATGCTTCTCTTAAGTCAGAAATATGATAATCATTAAACGTGATTTCTTGATATGAATAATTAAATTTGTTTATAAGATGGGGAATAATGTTTACATCTATATATTTCACATGAATCTTTAGATAATGTTTTAATATTTGATCACGTGTTGATTTCTTGATTAGGAAATTCCACACAATAGTATTTAATTCTTCATCACTTTCACTTACACATTTATGATCAGTTTCTTTCTCACTACGATTCGCACAGCCTTCACAAAGTAATGGTTCAGAAAGTTTATATTTTTCTAGTAACTGTTTTACACAAACTTCATTTACTTCATTAGGAGTACAACCACACTCCACACCATTGAATATCAGAATATCATTAGAAATTGTATTTTGATTTACTACTACAACTTCCTCTTCAAAGGGTATTTCATTTGGGTATCTGAAATTTCGTCTATACACAGCATCGTCTATGGTAATTTCCTGTGTTGGATAAATAATCCTATATTTTTCAGCGTCTTCTTCAGGAATGTCAGGATCATTTGGATGTACAAGAATAATTTTCTTTTGTTTTTCAAGTTGAAAACGTTTTTCACGCGGTGAAATGTATTTAGATTTTACACATTCACTTTGCAATAAAGAAAGATTGGTTTCAATTTCACCTTTTCGTTTTTTATTATTATGAGATGAAGAACCAGAATTTGTTTTTTGCTTTTTAACTGCGGAAACAGATTGCTTTTGACTGTACATTGTAACAACGTATCACTTCCTTTATATGATTTACTACAGCTATACGCATGCGCGCTTTTATATTATAATTGTGACATGCGCGAAGACCAAGTACAAGTATACATACGCATCTGACATGCGCGAAGACCAAGTACAAGTATACATACACATCTGACATGCGCGAAGACCAAGTACAAGTATACACATGTATCTGACAGGCGCGAAAATCTAGTACGAGTATGCGCACGCATAGAATTTATATTGTTATGTCTAAATACATCGTGAAAAGAAATAGGTGTAATTATATAAAGTTTTTTCATACCATTATTATATCATTAGAACATTTATATGTAATAATAGACATGTACGTGATTTGTTAGGGATGAAATTAATAATAATATTAACAATTTCATACTTTGTAACTCATTTACTAACACTTAGTGTTTGCTAAAGCAATCTTGGTACAAACGATATATATATTGAAAAATAAATAAATAAATAAATAAATTATGATATCAGAGAAAACAAGATTGGATTGTAATTCATGTGCTTACAAACTTAGTAATTCAGATAGTTTGTTTAAAGACTATGTGAATTCTTTCCTTCAAATGAAGCAGGAATCTTCAGGATTTCCTGTTTGGTGCAAAACCAAAGGAGACAAGCAAAAATACATTAAAGAGTATCATGCCCATGAGGGCATTCAATTAAATCATAGCAATATCAGGAAGAACCCAAGATTGAGGTATATCTCCAAGATATTCCTTAATTCGCTTTATGGGAAAATGTGGACAAAGAACGGACTTGTTGCAATTCGTGATTGTATTATCTATGGGCACAACAATACGAAGTACAAAGCGTATTACCCATTGGAGATAAACATCTTATTCTTACGTATCACAATACAGAGAATAAGAACAAACCATGGAAATTTTCAAACCTTGTTCTTGTGGCGTTCAATACGTTATGGGCACGGTTAAAACTGTATGACCTATTGACATTAGTAGGACCTAAAAATGTTTTGTACTGTGACACGGTCAGCATAATGTTTGTACAACACCGTGATGAGAAATCTCCGCTTACATTAGAGCCCTACTTGGGTGAACTAACCAACGAAGTAAAAGAGCGGTGGGAAATAGACAAATTTATAAGTTTTTATTATTATTATTATTTCATTAGAAGAATACATTATTTCGATTACAGATGACTTCTACAAATGTAAACGAACTAACTCAATTGTTAATCATGGCAAAACGTTTCGGATATGAAGCATCCGAAGTTGTTTACTACAGATGGAAAATGATAGTAGATAAATTTCATAGCAATGGGTGCATGTACGTAGTTTTGAGTAGAAACGAATTTTTTGGAAGCGTTTGGTGAATAGTTATTATTCTAAGGGTGTGCGTGTACCCAATGAAAAATATTATCAAATGTTAACAGAGTTATTAAAACAATTTAAAGGAAGACGTTATTTTGGCATCCTGTGAAACCGCTGCTGATATTTCTGATTTATACCAGTGCGGATTTTTCCACAAAGATGATATAAAAAATCAGGATTGTAAAAAAAAGTTAAGCAGCATGTAAAACAGCTCACTTATTTGTTAAGGACAATGCTAAACTACTATTAGGCAAGCTTACCACGACCAAGTTTTCCTAGTTCTGGGGAACCTAAGAACTAAAATGGGTTTTTTCAAGAAGTACCTAAGATAATGGATGCATCAGAATTTGAAATAGTAAAGAGTATATCATAAACATATGTTTACTTTGGGTTAAAAGGGGCAGAAATAACCATTAAGTGTATGGAATCGAAGAAGACCAGGAAAAATATATACGAAATCTGTTTGATTTCGGAATGACCCATACAATAAAGGGATGTTGACAAGAACACCTATATAGGAATAACTATCGAGAGCACTACCTTAAACTTAAAACAATGTACATAACATGACGTCCTAAAAAGGAATTGAACCCGGAGGCCCTATTCTCCATAGTGGAAAATACCCTCAATAGCAATGAGAAAATTTTAATCGAAGGTGCATCTCCGTAAAGGAAGAGGAAAAAAGGTGGATTGTAAGATCCACATTGTTAATCCACGCAAGGGAAGGTGTCGAACCCGTGGATCGGGCAAATATGAGGAATATACAACTATTTTGGAAAAGTGTACCATCCCATTAAACAAGGACATATAATGTCTTTCTAAGACTATCATCCTCGAAAAGGCTAGGGCCGATCAAAAATATGAATTGTATAAATTAAAAAAAAACAATCCTAAGCGATTGTTGAAGCAAACTAAGGATTTGTGTGATGATGTTAATGTTACTATTGAGCATCGAAATGGATGTACTATTAATGATGTGAAAAAATTTCAACAATACCTGGCACCCAAGTACCAAATCATTGTCTTTGAAAAGAAACTTAATAGTCGTGAATTTTATGGAATGTATCCAGAAATAAAGGGTGGTAAGCAAATATATTTATTGTACAAAAGATAATTACTACCAATTAATAACTAGTGTACGTAAACTTTTGGGAGCCGAAGGCTTTTGCGAATATTGTTTGCAAAAAGTACAATAAAAAAAATCTACGATTTATTATTATTCAGCAATATGAAGCTTGTATAAAGTCTTCATTTATTCAGCAATATGAAACAACTTTCACGATTTATTATTATTCAGCAATATGAAGCTTGAATAAAGTCTTCATTTATTCAGCAATATGAAACAACTTTCACGATTTATTATTATTCAGCAATATGAAGCTTGTATAAAGTCTTCATTTATTCAGCAATATGAAACAACTTTCAATAGTTTATATTGGTTTTTTTACACGATTTTTTAAAAAAATTTGTATTGTGTTAATTAGTTTTCAACTCATTCACATAAATATTTGAAGAAATGTTTAGTATGATAGCACTGCACTGCACTACACAGTAACTATTTTTTTCTTAGATATTTACTTGAGTAAGATTTACTTGTAAGGTTCACAGAAAAAAAAGCATGGCAAATTGTGCCTTTTTACAGTTTGTACATGTAATATACCTACAGAAGAGTAACATTTTCATCCATACGTCTTCATATTTTTCAATCACAAACACTATCACTATCACTTTGTTTTTCATTCCAAATTAAGAATTTCTTAAAATCTTTCTGCAAAAATATTTCTATCAGTTGATTAACAAATGTATCATTATGAATGGCATCATCATATATATGAAAAAACTGTTCTAATTTATTAAAAGTATTGTCGTGCATTTTTTGAAACGTATACCAAATTTCGTTTTGTGTGTCCATATCCATAATAACACTTAGTACTTTTGTTTTCAATATATTTTTATGTAACAGAATACAGTCATGGTTTATTGCGTCTTTCAATCCATGTGCACACCCACTGCAAAGAAACATACTTCTTCTTTTAGATTCCCACATTTGAAAAGCATTTATTAAGCACTGAATGGTTATGTGAATATTATCGCAGAAACAGACCAATACGTTTTCAGCATTAGACATTTTTCAGTTCGACAGAGTAAACGAATTATATAATAGTTCACAACGTAGTTGCTCTTACGACTTTCTATAAGAAAGGAGATTATAAAAATAAGATACAATCCAATAAATAAGTTGAATTTGCTACGCAAATGAACCAATAAAATAAAATAACACGAACGAATAAAATAATCACACTGTAAGTGTTCGAGTAATTTATTACGAGAGGTTAAATTAATATGAAGCGATCAAACTAAAATAAAAAAACACTAGCCACAAATATCTTCATTGACCACCATACAAAGAAGAAATCTTTTCATCGACTACAAACAGTACAACAATATTTATATGTCGCTTTCTTAACCGCGGTATTTATACTTTTCACCGTGGGATGTAATGACATGTTTGAATTAACCAATGAAAACAGGTTTGAACAAGTTTAAGGTAAACCTCAAACTCATAGTTTCCACCCCCTATTAGTTTTAGATACTATTCTTTTATCCAAATTAACTTGAATATTTCATCTTTGCATCAGTTTTACAAGCGACAAAGTCACTCAGACTGTTTACTGCGCGTGCTTGAATTTCTATATATTCACATTGAAAGCAATAATTAGAAATCACGATACCTGAAACCCCAATAGCTCCTTTTGTATTTACTTGTCTTTTAATTAGCCTGTTGGATTCCAACGTGTCGATAAATAATGCTTTTAAATCCTTTTTTTAAAAATATACTTTTGGTTATTTTACATTTAAGACATGGTGGATTACTTCCTTTTGTGACAACTTTTAGCAACGAGTGGTGCTATCTTATCTACAGAATACTCAACACTTGAAAAATTTATTACTGTTGTTATCATAAGACAATAATTATTGAACTTTCGCTAAATATGTTTACAGATAAAGTATTGCGTACAATAGGGAGAAACAAAATGCTATCGAAAATTCGCCAAATGTTAAGGATTCTTGTAGACAATCCATGTAGTAAGTTGTGAATATATGTTAAAACTGAAGCCTACATTATGTATTTGATCAGTGCTAGAAATCCCTGTGAATTTTCATTAGGTATGCTATATGTTAAAAGCTTAGGAAAGAAAAAAAACTAACACCAACTTTTGCAATGGCAAAGGAGAATAAACTGTTTCACAAACTTCTTATGTTTGAAGTTTCATGAAACTAAAATTTATTTGTACAAGTAATCACTGATTTATTTCCTATTTATTTGTATTCTTTTTTCATGTCTATATGACATATATTCAAAGATCATTTACTTATTTAAACAGGTTTTTTATGTCGATGCGTTAGGTTATATATCTCTATTGTATTGAATTAGATTCAATCTCCCAACATGACCCTCCTCCTCTTTGCTAAACGGATAGCGTCCATGTTATCGGTGGTAACAGACCATAGTCATGTAGAAAATCATCATCATTTTATTTACACTTTTCTTCACGAACAATAACTTTGTAAGATTATATAAAATACCCATTACTGTTCAAAGGGGAGGTCAACTAAACTACCACCTTTTTCCTATCATTTCATTTAACCACTTGTTTTTTAAAAAAGAAGGCCAGTAGAAACAATTTTCAGTTCAAGTTCCTGAAAACAACCATCTTTTAGTATGTATTAATCTTACTTATTTGACACACAGTTGTTCATTAATTTTACTTATGTACTGTTCAAAACAGAAAAGATTTGTTCAAAGTTTTTTCAAAGATTTGATAATAAATCTATAAGTACGTTAGCCATAGTTCACTATTGTTTTCTTATCGAGACCAAACTTTTATTCTTTCATAACAGGTCCCTCCCATGATTCACATTTAATTTTAACACTTTTGAAAATACAATTTCCTTGAGCATCCAATAAAATAAAATAAAATTATATGGATTACTATGCTGACAAAGTTTCAATGTTTAGTTTTTTCAGTGCTAGTTGGTTTCTACAGTTAGACTTTTCTTCATTAGGTATTCATTTATCAATATAGGATTATAATGGCTTAATGATAAAGCAGTCATTTTCACTGCTTAGGATTCCTGGTTCGATTACCGTTTACATCAATTATTTCATTTCTCATAGCAGAGCCATAAGGGTTCAGTGGTAAGTCGTTCATTTCCACTGTTTAGGGTTTTTTGGTTCGATTACCGTTTGCATCAATTATTTTATTTCTTATAGCGGAGCCATAAGGGTTCAGTGGTAAGTCGTTCATTTCCACTGTTTAGGGTTTTTGGTTCGATTACTGCTTGCATCCATTATTTCAACATTTTTTATGACATTAAGTTTGGATTTATTTCTTATAAATTGTGCTGAACAAACAACGTGTTCTCCCACTTCTTCATTCCACCAATTTCATAACCTTTTCTAAAGTGATCCGACATAATCGTGGAACTCACAGATTTCATTTATTATTCAAAATAATTTCATAATTAAGCGTACACAGATACCATAGTAAGTAAGTAAGTAATTTTTATTTCTAAGAAACAATTTGCTATTTAATCTTTACAATTATTCAGAGTTCGATTCCATGTTGCACAAAGAAAATATTCTGATGGCAGCATTAAGTATCTAAACTGAACTAAAGTTCTTCTTTGGGAATTGCGGTGGGTTAGTGGTCACCTTTAGTGCTTGCTGTCGATCCTAGGATGCTCCAATTATTTAAACATTTTATGACAAGTATTTGTGTTTCACAGGGCCGCTTTTTATATAGTTTCTAAGAGACAACAAATCACCGTAGCCTAAGTGTAGTGGACTTCATTTCATCCAAATAGATAATGGTATGCCAATTAACATATATGTCATTCTACACTGAAACCCTTTATTTATATTTACCTTAAATAGTTGGACATTATCGTGTTTTTGCACAAAATTTTATATAAAATCCCGTTGGTCGCAAATCCACAGCTTCAAACCCAAAAGAAATACCTAGTTAATTATTCAAGGAATGAAAAACTGTTCTCAATGTATGTTCCCTGCTACCAACTACATTTTAGTGTTCACAGAAGAAAAAGTATTCAAATTCTCTAACTTGCCTGCATAAAATAAGTTGCTCTGAGTAATTTATTAGGAGAGTATCTTTTATTCTCTTACATATTCTTCGAACATCTTATACAAGTGAGAGAATAAAATAAATTCATTCACTCATCTTAAACGGATTTAATCAAAAAGTAAAAATTCAGACTTTTCTTTCAGTATACTATCATTTAATAGCAACAACTAATTAGTAAACGAAAAATGTTGTTGTTGTTGATTTAATTCTTATTTATGGACACCAGCAAATATCTCATTAAGCTTGTTTCACCCTACAACTATGTATATTGATTAAAAAAATAAATAAATAAATAAATAAATAAAAGGAAAACTCAAGTACAATTTGATACTGAAGGGAAATCAGATTAGTTATGATAGCATAATTAAAATCTTTTCAATTGAAACTGTTAACTAAATAGTGCAACGTACTGAAAAGCATAAAGATTTTTCCTGGTTTTTTTAAAAATTCTAACAACAATTCTTATTCTGAAAATATCTTTTCTATGCTTCGAAACGTTACTGTTAATAAAAGGTATCTATAAGTTCAATATGACACGGAAAAAAAAGTTAGACATTTTTTATGACCTTTGTTAGGTAGGTTTTAAAAATTCAAAGGAAAGGAAACTCAAAATTTACCCATTCACCCAAAAACATGATTTATTTACATTATATTTACAAGTATTTTACAAAAATTTTTCTTTTAGTTTTTTTATTTTTTGAAGTCGTTCCCATTTATTATACGCGGCTATAAAAACAGCGTCTTCCCCATCTTCTAATATCAATAAATCATCATTTCCCCCCTCCCCCACTGGTGCTGCTATTGGTCTCAATGGGATCACTTCCTCTTCTACCATTGGTTCCAATGACGGTGCTGGTATCTGTTCCACTTCTTCCACCAGTATTACTTCTTTCGGTAGGTCATCCACCACTGGTAAATATCTTTTTTGCTTGTTTTTACTTAACTTATTCTCCCCTCTCTTCTTCTTCTTTTCCTTCCTTCAACCACATCCAATAATTCTTCCATCTTATTAAACCAC